>NC_063228.1:12444112-13705009 GCF_020740725.1 Corvus hawaiiensis | reverse complement strand
AACAATTTTGGCTACCAAGTCAGATATGTGTGGCAAAAAGTTTGAATTGAAGATCGATAATGTTCGCTTTGTTGGCCATCCCACTTTGCTCCAGCATGCCCTCGGGCAGGTATGGTATGAGATCCCCTCTGGGGACCTGCCTTCCTCACAAACTGCCTGGCTTTAGTGAGAAAATCTGGAATTCAGAACGTGCATGTTGGCTTTTGATCCTGACACTCCAAGCTGTCTTTTACTTACTTCTGGGTAAATGGAGTGAGTGGCAAACTGAGGGAGCTGTCAGTGATCACAGAAACTCTTCAGGTTACTGAGGGAAGCAGTGTGAGTAAAGAAAAGTAAAACTGGGCACTCCAACTCAAAAAGCTGTTTCTCACTATTTTATTTTAGTTCCTGCAAGTTAGCTTTTAGCACCTCTAATTAGTGTGGCAGTTAAAAAAACACCACTGAAAACCTTCACAAATGCTAAAAGCTGCGTCAGCCTTGTTTGGCTCTTAACTCTTCCTGAGGCTGAAGATGATCCACAAGACTTAGATGGAATATGTAGGATGTTGAAAGAGATCTAAAATTTTCTTGTGGACCAAGTCAAGCTGATGTTTGCATTGAGACCTTCCTCCATGGCCTGTGTTTTAGGTGCTTAGAATGAGAGCAATTTGCTACCTGGGCTGTGCAAAAGGCCCTGCTTAAATCCAGGAAAGAATTCATGTGCTTCTGTGTTCCAAATATTCCCTATCCTATTCCTTCTTCCTGATCAACTCTAGGAATGAACTAGGCTTTGGTAATTTCTGAATCCAACATGGATCCCTGTCACTGAACTGCTTTGGTCTCATTTTTCATCAAATTTGCTAAGTCATTCCTTTTTTCAGGGGGGGGGAAAAGTCTCCTTGCCAATTCTGTCCTGCTTTCTAGCTATAATTAGAGGTGGAAACAGCTTGTTGGTAACTGCAGCTTGATATTTAGAGGACCAGACTGCTTTAATCCCAGTGAGGAGCTGGCCTAAAGCATCAAAAGATGCTACTTTGGGAACTCAGTTGTGAGTCTGCAGGAAATGTCATGGAGGATCACCAAGACTCAGCCCTAAAAAGGTTAAACTGTCTTGGAAGACAGGATTCAAGTGTGCCCAAGCTGTGCAAATCCATCAGCAGCCCCAGACAAGGCAAGTGATGAACCAGGCCCGGGGTCTGTATTGGGACCCCAGCCAGGAGTAGGAGACAGGACAAAGGTGTGATGGATTTAACCAAGGGTCCATCCAGGAGACAGACACAGCTCCAGGCCCTGGGCTGAGCTTAAATGGGGCTCCCAGGTCATGGACTAGGAGGTGTGTGTGGAAACCCAACTGGGGCTGGTCAGGGCCATTAAGACCTTTTGGTGCCCTCAAGGCTCTGGCAGCAGCAGCCTGTTCTCCCTCAGGTCATTTTCCTTTATTTTACTAATCTCTGAAAGGCCTAACTTCCTAAATGTGCTGTAAATGAGGTTGAAAATCTGGATTTGCATTTTTTTCACCACTTAACTATTGTACATTCTTTCCAGCCAGTTTAATACTAATTGCATGAAATGCCACTTCATTTCAATTTGTCTAAATAAAATTGCATCTGGGCAAATAAACAAAGTTATAAAGAGCTGTAAACACCTTTTTTGTTACTTCTGAAGGATATTCTTTTTGGGTGTGTCTTATCAACCCAGGAGGCACCCCAGAACTTTCTAGAGTCCAGAATCTTCTCGATGTGGCAGCCATCTCTGCTGGTTTATATCAGTCTAAATGTGAGACCCTCCTGCAGTTAGGAGGAAGCCAGATGGAGCTACTTTTCCATGGAGCTCAGGCAGTGACTGGAGTAACCCAGCAGCCTCTGCTTTGGGTTTCCTCAGAGTTCATGCTGCAGTAAACTGATCCACAGGACAGCTCAGCAAATGCTTACTCAAATGAGATTCAGGAGTTACAAGAGCACAAATATTTAATCCTGTGTGCCAGATTGCCTTTTATGTAGCAGGAGTTCTGAATTCTTCAAATTCCTTCAGCATTTTCTTTCCCAGCTTAGTTGTCTTCTTTTTTTCTGGACATGAGGTGATATGAAATCTAGCCTGCATCCCAGCTGATGTTAGTGGTGGTCGTTTCTTTGATTTTAAGGAAGGAACAGGATCAGTCCTTACACTTGGAAATTCACAAGATGTCCTGGAACTGGTCAGTCCAGAACAGATGAACACAGTAAACTGCCTTTACCACTCTCCCATCACTGCCTTTTCAACAGAGTGTAATTTTCACTTTAGGAAAAAAACCCCCCACAACTGGGTATCACCTCTTAGTTTTCTAAATTTTGAGACTCTTGGGTGAAAGCACTCAGATTTTGGGGTCCACTACCGAGCAGTTCCCTGCTGGTGCTTGGAACCTGTCGGGAAGGGCAGATGCTGCTCTGTGGTTGCCCTGGCTCAGGTGCTGCACATACTTTGGGTAGAGACCAACTATTGTTTGGCCTGGCAGGTTCCAGCTGTTTGCACTTGGGCTGGGGTGGGTGTTGAGCAGGGGGAGGTGGGAACCTCCTCTGCATTTTGTGCTCCATCTTGTGGCAGCATGTGCTCCTCTTGGAGCTGTTGCTCTGGCTGTGCAAATTCCACTTGCTTGTCTCAGCTTCAGCTGTTTCTTCTCGCTGGAAAGATTGAATCTGCCTTAGGGATGGAGCTGTCTGCCACAGAGAGAATAGAGGGGCTGGATAATGTGTTTGAAATCCTGCAGGAAGGGAAAAATCAAACCTTTTCTTTTAGTACTGCTTTGCTAGAGCATATTTTTTCTGATAAAAGCAGCAGCTTGTAACAGGATGCAACTGGAATAGGGATTCTAGGAAAGGAAAGAATAGGTGTGGCCTGAGATGAGAAATCTGTGGAATTCTGTTGACAGTATTTCTGACAGTTGTGCTAAAGAATTTAAACCTAAGGCCCCTAATGATCCTAAATGTAATAACAAAGACACTAAGTAAGAGTGCTGTCTTAACTGACACTCATTTCCATGCTCATGGCCAAAAGGTTTTGGTTTGAGTCTTCACAGCTGCTCAGCAAAGGCACTGTTGTAGAGTAACTGTGACACTTTAATTAAAAAAAAAAATCATAATTCTATTTTTTGCAAGTCATATTTGATGATATAAATTGATTTGTCTGCTCTCTTTTCTCAGCTTGTTATTTAACTAAGGCTTTTTTTTTTTAAATTTTCTTTTCATTATTACTTTCCCTTTGTTACTGGCTCCAACTGACACTAGCCTCTGGGATTTTTTAAAAAATATTTTTCAGGTATCCAAAACTGACCCCTCACCAAAGAGAGAGATGCCCACCATGATTCTGTTCAACGTGGTGTTTGCACTAAGGGTAAGGACTGTCTCCATTCCATCTGACAGTGGGATGTGCTTTGGATGCATGAGAGAATGCAGTAGGCCCACTCCAGGCTTGTTTTATGATTAATGGACAGTGTTTGAAAGCTGCCTCCTCTCAGCAGTGAGGTCACTGTAAAGGGAGAGTGCCAGGGAGCAGCAGCTGAGCAGCTAAATGAGAAAAAAGGACAAGTGAAGAATAAAGAGGTTTCAATGCTCAACAAAAACCTGGACCAAATATGTAGTTTCTGCTTGGAATTTTTTTTCAGGCTTCCTCTATTAACTGGGTGCTGGTGTTAAGGGATCCTGGCTTGGCTAATTAGATGGTATAAAGCCCTAGAAATTTCATTATGTTCAAGCATTATTTGATTTCTGAGCTCTGGCTTTCTTTTCCTGATCCACAGGTTGTTTAAAAATAGAAGAGGGAGCTGGAATAGTTGTCTTTATGGAAGTGGTTGATTTTTGCTCAACTGGATGTAATGTCATGATTTAAAAACCTCCAGCTCCTTGCTTGTGAAAGGAACTTTATTTTTTCTTTTTAGCTCTGGTACTTTTCTTACCACTGGCTTTTGAGTGGTGACATGGACATGGCCCCAGCCTGGATGGCTTGTCCTCAGATGAGGAGCAAGGTTTCACACAAGACAATTATCTGAATCAAGCAAGAAATTGTTTATGGAGTTCTGCTGGGGATCCAGTGTTCCTGTGCTTTGGGACACTCCTGGGTCAGGAAGTGCTGAATTTGCAATAGAGGAGTTGATTTTAGATTTCACATGTTAAGAGGTGTTGCTTTGGTGAATTGTTAAAGCCCTGTGCTTTGTTTGCAGGGAAGTGTGTGTAGATGCACCTGCAAGCACACACACTGATGCACACTGAGTCATGTGGCAGCAGCAGTGTTGAAACCAATGCTCTTCCATTCACAAGAGCTTGGTAAAGTGCAGTGAAGGCTAGCCCACATTTTTCTGGAATCTAATTTCTAGTGTTTCTAGGAAAACTTGTTTTCTTTGCCCTTCAGCCATGTGATGATACTGATGTAATTGTGTGTGTGATGCAGCACTAAATCCATTTGCCAGATGAGACACTCTTAGTTCACAGGGAGCAGTCAGGTTTCTGGAAAGTGTTGGGCAAGAAGCAAGTAGAAATTTTTTCCTAGGATGGAGTAGTGCAGTGCAGGGAGTGGGTGGAGGCCCTCAGAGATAAAGATGAGTGTCCATCTGCAGTGGGCAGACAGAGCAGGCAAAAGCCCAAGTGTTTTAATCAGCACTGATCCTGCTGTGTTTGAGCTTCAGGGCCACCAACGTGGCGTGACTCAGCAAGAACAGCGGAGTCAAAAAAACCTGATGAGTCATGGTTTGCTGGTTTCTCACTTGCCAGAACTTTAAATTCCTTTAAATGTCTTAACAAACATGAAGCAGCTGCTGACTCATGCTGGAGCTACTGAGTTCCCCCTCACCCCCCCTTGGCAGCTGTACTGACATGATAGATTTTTCCAGCACTTTCTTTCTGGGACTTTCATAAATGCAGTGTTAGTAATAAGCTGTATTTGTGAATTTTTTAGGAGTGTAAATCCAAATTAATTCAGAGTTGGGATGAAAATGTTGGTCACGAGCTGGTAATTGTTACTTAGTTACTGCCTTGTCAGTACATAGGACAAATACCAGTGTGGCAACGTGGAGTGAGTGGGACATGTTAGAGCCCTGCAGCCCTTGTGCTGCCAGGGAGTTTAACCTGAACATTGGGATAAAGCTTGACACTTTCTTGTCTCACTGTGTGAAGTTGAGTTCTTTGCTCTCTGCTAGTAGAAGGCCCTTTAACAACTGGAAAAACAAAGCAGCTAGGGGTATCACATCCAGGTGTGGTGTTCCTTTGATGCACATAGACAAGCTTAGAAATCCAAATCACATTTGGACACCTCTGAGCTTCTGCTTGGTTGCCGGTAGAGAAAATTCTGTTCTTTTTCCAGTCGAGAGGCTGATTTTTGGTATCAATGGAAAATCATTTGACCTCTCAGCCATCATCACTGTAGTGCTGTGTGCTGTGGCTCAGTGGCTGCTCGTTTGCCGTGTTCCCTGCAGGCCAACGCGGATCCGTCCGTGATCAACTGCCTGCACAACCTGTCGCGCAGGATCGCCATCGTCCTGCAGCACGAGGAGCGCCGCTGCCAGTACCTCACCAGGGAGGCCAAGCTCATCCTGGCTATCCAGGACGAGGTGTCTGCCATGTCAGAGAGTGAGTGCTTTGAGCAGCAATGGCTCTGTCCAGGAGCACTCTTTCAGAGAGGTGCTGATTGTACCTTCTTACTTCTCCTATGCCTGGGATCACTGTGAACAAGTTTTGGTGCTCTGTAGCATTCTGACAGCTTTTCCCTGCATTTTTCCTCAGCCAAGTTCACTATCCCTATGCTGAGATGTGAGTTTTAGAGGTGAAGTAGTTTCTTTGCTTTCTTTGCTAGTTAAGTTCAGCAGAATCCCTGGAGACTTTGCACTGAGCCATCATGTTTGCCTCTTCCTGTCAGGCTGCCATGGAAGAGCTCCTATGTGTTCTGCTTCACCCAGCCTAGAGCAAGTTTTCCATGCTTTAATGCTGTCTGCTGAGTCACCAGACTTCTACGTGGAAGCTTTACCCTTACATGCTGCTACCTGGCTAGCAGTTACAGAGCACTTTTACAGATGGCACTTGGAAATGTACTATAATAATATGCACTATTTAAGGTGAACTCTCTCTGACAGTGATGCATTATCTTGCTGCGAGCATTAAAAATTAAAGCTAACGTTTGGAAAAGCAAAGCACTTAAAATCATCATTTGTCAAATTTGGTTACATGTGCTTAACTGAGTTGAAGTTTAGGAGAAGTTGGCAATAATTCACTATTATTATTTTAACGTGTGACTTGAGTTATTGTAAAAGCTTTGAAAGATAATTGTAGATTCAAATGATACGAATTCTGTCCCTAAGATACAGGTTGATACCCAGTGGGGGAAGAGGAAACTCTTTGATTTGAAATCAATTATTTGCTGTCTTGTTTTGAAACTTTCCATAGCCACAGAAGGGCCCCAGTCACCTTTTCATCACATCCTACCCAAGTGCAAACTGGCCAGAGATCTCAAAGAGACATATGACAGGTAAGTTGGATTTTAGTCCTAGCTCACAGTACGCTGTTTCTCACTGAAATCTCTTTGTTCTTAAGGATATTATCCACTTCCTCATGCTGTTAATCATTGGGATTTGGGTTTTAAACCAGGCAGAGCAATGTGAAGCCTGGCAGTCAGGTGAAATGCTTGCAGAACTGCTATCCTAATCATTATCTTGGTGTGTCTTTGGTATCTTGTTCTTAAAAGTTGGCGATGTCTGTCACAGCTTTTAGAATTATTATTTTCTTCCTTAGCACAGAGGCACCTAATGACAAGTGAATTGTAGAACTGGCAAGTGTCATAACAGGGGTATCGCAGCACTGGAGAAGGGCTCTAAACCTGCAGCTAAGAGGAAAGTGCTGCAGGAGCACTGATGGCAAGTCAGGAACTGCCCTGGCTCCATTTGTGCATGTCTGGACAGCAAATTTGGATGAGATGCTGAGACTTCCAGCAGAATGGAAAGTGGAACATGCTGTTTCTTGACTGGATTAGAAGTTCTGGCAAAGGTTTCAAAGCAGTGTGGAGTTGGTGTTGAACTTGAGCAGGAGCCTGGGCCTGTCAGTGCTGCCTCCTCAGGCCCAGAGGCTCCTCCAGCCAGGAGATGTGCTTGGGGAAAGGCCTGGACAAAGGGACACAGAACCTCTGCATGTGTGGGGGAAGGCGCTGTGCCCCTTGGTTGGGGTGTTTGTCAGGGATTCCGAGAATTAGACTGGAGTTCCTCAGGGAACCCTTTATCCTCCCTGGGTTGTGGCTGCTCTTGTACAAAGGGGATCAGAGCCCTGTAGGGTAAGGCACTGGGAGCCTAAATAATGTAATGGTAGCAAAGAGTATCAGAAAACTTCTACCAAGCTGCTCTTTGTGCTCAAGAGCTGTGAATTCCATCTTGTTTGAAGGAATGTGTATTGTTCCACACACCTTGCACAAAACCTGTACTAACCCTTTAAGTAAGGCAGTTTTTGTGCAGCCTGTAATTCTAATATTCAAATCATGTTTTTCTGTTCCTCTAGGGCTGTGTATTTATGACTGGGCAAACCCTGATCGTGTTTCCAAACATTTTAGGGACACAGTGACATCTTGTGGCATTTAGCTGTGACTGTAGCAACACAGAGCTCGAGCTCATGTACTCTGCTGCTGTGAGCCCTCCCAGAGATAAGGAGGAATAGACAGACCATGGAGAAATACACTTTGGTGCTGCCCCCAGCTGTAAAACAAGGCAGTTGCTCCCTCATTTAGGCATTGTGAGTGGAGAAGAAGTGGTGCAAGTTAGATTTTGATGCTTTTGCATGACAATGTCAAAAGCAAATGTAAGAAATAAGGTGTTGGTAAAAATCTGGAGTACCTGTGTGCTTGATTGGAAAGTTGTACTTGAAGAGGAGCTGACGGTGTTGTTGGCTGGCTGGGTGATAAGGAGGTGTTCTGCACGGTTTTGCCATTAATACTTAATATGAGAGCATAGGAAATATGCTTGTTATACCTGCAGTCACATCAGCTGAGAGGAGCTGCAGCACCTTGCCAGGCAGGCATAGATTTTAAATTATTTTTTAGTAAGGTAGAAAAAGGATTCTAGAAATGCAATCTTCTTCTGCAAGTCCAAGATGAATTGATTATTCCTGTGTGGCAGCAGCTTTGGAGTGAAGTCTGTGTGGTCTTCTATGAAATGAGGGTTAATCATAAGTGACATGGGGTTACAAAAAAAAAAAAGCAGATAGACAAGAATGCATAAAGCAAGTCTTGCCTGTAAGATAGGAACTAGTCCTGCTCACAGCTGTAAAACTCTCACTGTAATGACTATTTTATCCAGTTTGGACACCACATTTCAGGAGGGATTTAGGCCACCTAGAGAGTGTGGAAGAGTGTGGATGACCTCAGAGGGAAGATGGAAAGATTTGCTCTGTTGCTTTTAGAGGAGAAAGCGCTGCTGGGAAGGGTAAACCTTCAGATGCATGCAGTGACAATGTGCTGCTTTAAATTTCTGGCATAGCCTTTGGCTGTAGGAGAACAGCCAGTGGAGTGGAGAGAGCACTTTGAATTGCAGATGGAGCCCAGCTCTCCGTTTGAGATTTGCTCCAACCAGCATTTCCAAGTGCCTGCTGATTTCTGCAATTCCAGCCCAATTTCCAGGGTTGCTCCAGAGGTGCTGTCGAGCCCTTGGCTTCCTGTAGATGGTGCTGAGGTATTTCAGGCAAGACCCAACGTGTCCTTGAGCAAGTTGGTTTGTGCAAAACCACAAGTGTAGGAATATTTTTGTCATTCAAAGTGTTCTTTGTGTTTTGAATGAGATGCCTGTGTTTCCTCGGGCAGGATCAGTACCCAGGACATCCTGACTGTAACACTATTGCTGCTATAGAAATGGAGTGCTATTAGACTGACAGCTTAGAGGCTTTCAGCATGTACTTCCTGGGACCCTTTTGTCTCTAATGGAGAGAACTAGAATGTTTCTTTTTGATTAATTCAGAAAATTGAGAGTCTTCATTCATCTTGTCCCCAGGCTGAAGCATTTGTGTGGAACAGAAAGCAATGGGTTTTAGGCCCAAGAAAGTTTTCAGGACCTCCAGGGCTGAAAAACTTACTGGTGTTACAATATGTGTCTCTTTTAAGGAGCTTTCACCAAGTTTTATCTGCAACTGCAGATAATATGTGAGCTTGATACTTACTAACTGCCTGTCTGGTTCTAGTAAACTTCTCTCAGCTTTGCATTGGCATAGAAGTGAAAGTATGGAGAGGTTTTTGGGGTGGTTTGGATTGTTTGTTTCTTCTTTTTAATACATAAAGAGCCTTTATAAATTTTTAGCATAGTGGGACTTGAACTGAGTGGTATATCTAGCCCATCTCAGCAGCTCAGGGAATACTTATATGAGACTTAATGAATTATTAGATGTGATTTCTGTGGCTGTACTGTAAAATACAATCCAACTACAGTTATTTATCAAAGGACAGCCCATGTCCTTTGATATAAGGAAATACAAAATAATTTCAAAGCTCTGAGTAGTCACAACCTCTAGGAAAAACAAACTCCAGAGTTACAAGCTCACTTCCACCAAACTCAAAAATGTGTTCCTTTCTGATATAGACAGGATAGACATGATATGAGGTGTGGATATGTAAAAATTCATAACTCTTTTATAAACATGAAGTGGGATTTCTTTGTTTTGCCAATAGTTATGGAAAAGGCTACAGTTCTGTGAGATACTGGCAAGCTTTCAGGTCCTCGTTTTGGGGCAGTATCTCACAGTTCAGGACACAGCAGAACAGAGCAAAAGAGCAGTGATATTCCACAAAATAGTCCCCAGCTTCCTGCAGCTCTGGAGGGGGTTTCTGTACATTCAGCAGCTTTCAGCTGATCTCACTTCCCGGAATTAGCCCACAACCCTGTGAGCCAGGGTAAATATTTAACAAGCACAGCATCCTCTGATAAGGAGGTCCATGGCTTAACTACTTTCTGTGTTTCTTTCTATTTCTTCTGAACTTTGCTCCTTCTCGTATCATGAGATGTCTCATGGGCGTTATGATGGAGAGACATTAAACAGCTTTTTCCTATTTGCCTCTCGCTCTCTCAGTTTTAAACTACTCTGATATCTGATTATCCTGATCCTTCCCCATGTATCCCTCAGACTGCTCATCAGGTGTTATCAAACCAGAGATTAAAAAAAAAAGTGTTGAAACTTAAGTTCTTACAGAATAAAATGTTTTTGAGGGTTTAATATCCTATTGCCTGAATCTTTGTGTCTGTACTGGGGACATTATTTAACTCTGCCATCTGGCTAAGGGCAGTTGCAAGTGTTGCTGCTGGAGGGTGTAGCTTGTTCCTTGTCAAATTACAGACACTTAAATTATTTTCCATCCAAGGAGGGGCAGGTGAAGGAGAAATCTGTGCATAAAGCTGTAATGATGGCTGGAAATTGTACAGTTGAATGCAAATGCAGAAGAATGAAATTAAGATCCAGATCAGAACTGAAAATCTGGTTTTCTTGTTGTCTTTAATTCTAGGCTCTTGTTGTATAGTGCACTGTAGACAAAATTATGCTGTGGAGAGTGTAATTATGTAATTAAAGCTTTTGCCTTGGTGCACTTGGACCAAAGAATGAAAGGAACCAACTGGATCTTTTTCTGAGTGTTAAACTCTGCAGGGAAAATATCCCTGCAAGTGTTTCATGCTTTCATGTATCTCTGCTGCTCTTGGATAACCTGTTTTTACAACTCCAAGAGTTTTCAGGTGGTCTCTGAACTCGCTTGTCCCATTCCTTTATTGCCATGTTTCCCCTTGTGAGGATTTGGCCTGGGAGATGCTGTGGATAACCACAGCTTCGGCCCTTTTCCCTGATGTGTTTTGAGGGAATCCAGCTTTCTGTGTCAGTTGTTTGTGTGGTGGGATAAGCAGTGTTACTGGAGCTGCAGCATTTAATGAACTAAAACAGAGGTGTTTGTGCTTTGCATGTTCCTTCAGGGTTGGGAGCCTCTGAGCGGATGAGAGTTGGTGGGGCCAGAGAGACACTGGATTCACCCTCTCAGTTTCTCTTAAAAAGAGCAAAACACATGGTATCTGCTCAATTTGCAGCTTGAAAAATCAGCATTTTCCAGAGTTCAATGCAAGATTTGAGAACAAAATCTTTTGCAAAGCATTGTGTGCAGTGAGATAGATGCTCCCTAATGAGTCTGATCATGTACGAGGCAGGGGGGGATCGCGTTTGCTCCCTCACCACTCTGTTGTGGTTTGGTGAGTAGTTGCACCAGCAGCCAAAGCTACCCAATGTTTTTGTTTAAAGCTGAAATTTCAGCTCTCTCCAAACCCTGTGCACAGCCAGATGAGCTTGAAAAAGAGCATGTTAGTCTGTGACCTGCAATTGGATGCTGGTTATAAATGGTTAAATCACCACATAAAGACTTTTCCAAGGTGTGTATTTGCTCCCGGCTTGTTGCTGGCATGTTTTTTAATCTGTTTGTGTAGAGGGGGAAATTCATGGGAGTTATTGACACAAAAGTCAAATTGCGAGTCTCAACACACTTGTAATTTAAAATTCAGGCTGGAATTTTCAGAGTGCAAACTTTGAAATTTGATTTTAAGCCAAAAGACGTTGTTTGGGAAGAAAGTTTAAAATCGAAGGGCTTTGAGAAGTTCAGTTCTCTGGTGTAGACAAGATTAGCTGTTTCTTGATATTGATCAGCAAGTTTATATGTGTTCCTAACTCATGAAGAGGTGTGGTAGGCCTTGCTGCTTTCTCCCAGCACAGTTGTTCCCAGGCCAGCATTCCCTGCCCGTGGAATGGGAATATTGTGAGGGTTTGCAAAGTGGTGCTGGCTTAACTCCCTATGGTACATTACCCATTTTAAGTAACTGTAGTTCCCTCCTGAGGTGTATTCCACCTCCTGTCTAGATTTGCACACTTCTGTAAAAGCACCTGAATGATGTTCCTGGCTCTAATCTCCAGCTTTTCTGGTTTTTTCAGTAAAAGAGGCTTATTGTTGCTTTCAGGCTGAGCGCCAGGGTCAGACTTTATTGTCTTTATTATTCCTGATACGTCCATCATTTCCATTCCAGTCCTGTTGTCTGGAGTCAGCTTAAGGGCTTAGCTTAGTCCCTGTGGTTTCCTAGAATGAAGAAACCATTTAAGAAGCACGTTTGTG
Organism: Corvus hawaiiensis; assembly: GCF_020740725.1. NCBI lineage: Eukaryota > Metazoa > Chordata > Aves > Passeriformes > Corvidae > Corvus > Corvus hawaiiensis. The sequence goes on along the minus strand of NC_063228.1, from coordinate 13,692,913 downwards.
ATTTCATGTGACAAGCAGGAACAGGTTAGTAAGGAAACAAACAACCTAAGCAGAACCAAAGGAGGCTGTTATTGTGGAAATGTGCTGCTTGGAACAGCCCTTGCCCAATACAGACATCCTCTTTTCTTTCTCCTTGGAGAGGAGGATGGAAATTGGAGGTGAAGACAGCCCAGTTCATCTTTGCCCTTTGCAGCTTTGGCCTAGGGAATTTTCCTTTGCCTCGCAGTAGATCTTGAATAAACTTTTAAAACTTGAGACACTGCTGCAATGTTAAGAGCAGAGGGAGCAAAAGATCAGTGGTGAAGTCTCTCAAATCTCCCTCAAAATGCCATGGGGGATGGTGCTCTGTAAGTCCCAGTGTAGGAGGCCCTTGCAGTTAGGAGTCAGCTGGTCCTCAGCCAGCCTGGGGACAGACAGGGTGCATTCAGTCTTTTCCTGTCCTGATCTGATTTCTGTGCAGGGGTGACTCTGGACCACTGTTTTCATTTGTGATATAGGGTAAATGCTGTATGGATTTATTGCCTTCCTATTTTAGTCTCTGCACGACAGGGGTGGTTCGTTTACACATCAACAACTGGCTGGAAGTGAGTTTCTGCCTTCCTCACAAAATCCACTATGTTGCCACCAACTTCATACCCCCAGAAGCAATCGAGAGAAGTCTGAAATCTATCAGGTAAGAGCAAGATCTGCCCCTCCAAGTGTGGCCAGTCCTTGCTTCAGTTCCAAGGGTGATGCTGCAGACATCTGAGATGGCACAGTCACACAGGGATGGTGTGGCTGGGCTGGAGAGGTGGAGGGCCCTGCGCTCACACAGGACTCCCTGGAGCTGCTGCTGTGGCACTGTGATGCTGCTGGATTCATGGTGGTGGGAAGCCACAGCCTTGGTGTTAACTCTAGGTGGTTGTACTGAGGAGATGCTGCAAGAGTGGCCTGCACTGTTTGCAGCCAGGAATTGTGTGTTCATTTTAATCTGTTGACCCAGAAGTAATTCTGCTTTTGGAAGGAAGAGAACCCAGGTCCTGTGATACCTTATTTCCTGTGTTTGTTGATCTGCAAAAATAACTTAACTCTTGCTTTCTTCCTTTCTTCTACTCCATTCTGTATTTCAGTAATGCAGACTAGCAGTTTTCAGACTAGTTCTCAATTGTGTGCCAGTACAGTGCAGTCTTTTTTCCTTGTTGCTGGGGTATCCAGTAACCATATAACCATCTGTCCCCTGTTTATAGGGAGTGTCTTATGCTGTGACATAAAAATAAGCTTATTTCGAACCCAGTTAGAGCAAAAGGATGGTATTAGAAATTCTTTTTCTACCATTAGATTGACCTCAGGTATCGTGGTGTGGGAATAACAAAGCCTTCAGGAAAAGCTGCAGTTTACTGTGCAAATGTATTCTATTTTTCTGCAGGCCTTACCATGCCTTATTACTTTTAAATGATGAGAAGTCATTGCTTAATGAGCTCCCGTTGGACTGCTCTCCTGCCCTGGTGAGAGTAATTAAAACTACCTCTGCTGTGAAGAATTTGCAGCAACTGGCTCAGGATGCTGACTTGGCATTGCTGCAGGTACGGGGAGCTGTCAGCGGCTGCTGAGAGCCTTTTAAATCACGAGGTGTTTTCTTCTGTGTGCCCGTGGGCTTCTGTGCTGCAGGAGCATGTCAGCTGCCTTGGTGTGAGCAGAGGGCAGGGAGAAAGTACCAGCCCTGGAGCCTGGGGAAAGGCTGGAGAAACAAAGGGCAGGGGTGCAGGGACAGTGCTGGGCAGCCCTGCAGCTGCATCCCATCTCAGATGGGAGTCTCAAGTCCTGGGGGTCTCTAGTCCCCAGCCTGGGGGTCTCTAGTCCTCACCAGTGCTCAGGACAAGTCCATTAAAACAGGCTGATGAAAAACTTCTCTTCAAATTGTGAGCACCTCCAGGGCTGCATCCCACAGCCTCTCTGCTCCAGCACGTGACCAGCATCAGAGTGAAACCTTTCCTCATATCAAAAGGGAATTTCCCAATGTCCCCTTTGTGTGTGTTGCCTCAGGACCTCTCCCTGTGCCCCTCTGAGGAGAGTGACTCTGTCTTCTCTGTGCTTTCCTGTTTGGTGGTTAAAACCAGAGCAAGTTGTACTCTTGACTGACACCACAGTGGTCTGTCTTGGTCCTGCCACGTTGATGTCTACATGCAAATGAAGCACTCAAAAAGCAAGTGAAGATTTACAGCTGCCATGGCCAAATACGTTGCTTTCCCTGGAGCTGCCGGGATCTTTTCTACCAAAGCCTTGTGAATGCCTGTGCAAACCTTCCCATCCATTTCCTTTAGTCCCTTAGTGCACAGACTTTGCAGAGTCATGGGAAGAAGATCTAGTTTAGGCTTGGGCAAAGATTTTGAGCCAGTCTCCCCAAGCCAGCAGCTCTTTCCAAATACCTTTCCAGTGACACCCAGCTCTCAAATCTGAATTGCTGGAGGTGACGTGATGAGCCCTTGGAAAGGGAAGTTTGTGCCAGTGGAGGGATGAGACTCTGGCACTCACATGAGTTTTGAGGCCACAGAGAGACCCCTGTGAATGACTGTGATCATTTGGGATGATTATATGAGATGATTCCAGAGAGGGAAGGGCCATTCCATGCTCCTAAGGGTTGATCCAGACCCAGGGACACAATCTGTGCTCTGTGTGACAGGGGAAACACAGCTCATCATCACATGTTCTTCTGTTCATAGGTCTGTGCCTTCTCTTGTTCCAAGGGAAAGGTCCTGCTTTGTAATAAAATTCCAGGTCTGTCTGCCGTGGTCTGTGGTGTTACTTGGCCATGGGATGGACTCTGGAAATTCCCTACTGCTTCTGTAATTTTGTTCTCCACAAAAAAGCACGGTTAAATGCATCTAATGATACAGGCTGGATTTTATGTCTTGTAGACACTATTTATGTGGCTTTTCCAGAGCCATTAGCAACCACTGACTTGTTTAACACATTAAAATACTTTGTATAGCTCATTACTGAAATACCTCTGTGCAGTAAAAAGGCAGTGTTGGTTTCCTTTGTGTTTCTGTCATAGTAGAAGCTGATTCTTTTGTTTTATTTTTCATGTATAACACAATGCATTTTGTGCATAAACAAAAATAGTTTTTGGGGACATGAAAAGAAACTAAACTTGTATTGATACAGTTTGAAGGAATTCCTTTGAGGCAGGAAATACTAAGTTGCTTAGAAATGTGAAGCGAATCTCTGGAAATTCATAACCTTGTCAAATGCTTTTTGATCTGCCACATGTTATATTAAACCATGAATTTATTCTGAAGGCAGGGTGAAAAGATGGAACATTTTTCTTTCATTTCAGCTCAAACGAGACTTTTTTTTGTTGTTGTATGGAATGCTTGCTGAGAGTTTGTATATTACTTTTGCTCCCCTAATTTTTCCCTGTTTTCTCAATACAGGTTTTCCAGCTTGCTGCACATCTTGTTTACTGGGGCAAAGCAATTATTATTTATCCTCTTTGTGAAAACAATGTCTACATGCTTTCTCCAAATGCCAGTGTCTGCCTGTAAGTAGAAGGACAGTGTGTTGCTTTGCAGCACAGTGCTGAAGAGTGCAGATGCACTTTCCTTCCCTGACTGGATAGAGAGTGGGATCTTTCTTAATTAATTTGTTGAGACTGTACAAAACACAAACCATTACATGAGCCTGGACTTGCACAGCCCACAGTGTGGGCAGGGAGGAGCAGCAGAGCAGATCAATATTCCTCTGTGGTGGTGAGGGCCCTGGAAGCAATATTTACCCTGTGGAGCTGCTGTCAGTATTTTTAGTACTCTTGCTCACTGGATGTTCAATATGAGAACATCTACAAACCAAAATACTTTATGATTAAGTTAAATGAGTGGTTTATAGGGCTCTCTGTGTAGCTGGCACACCTGACATGAATCAAAAGTAGCAAAAGTTGCCATTGTGTTGCTTCATGTGCTGGCATTCCGTACTGTGTGCCTTGTCACAGCCAGAAGGCAACGTGGCTGTTTGGAGAGCAGGCAGAGCCACTGCAAGGAAGATGTGGAGGCAGTGGTGGGTATTTTTGCTTTGCTGAAGATTGTTAAGCCTTCCTCTGTTGGTTTTTGAGATGTTTTTAGACTCTGTGTTGGAACTCAGTTACAGGAAAGTAGTTTTAAATCAAAACTTCGGTGATGGAAGTATAAAAATAGGGCTGGAAGGGACCTTGAGGTCATTCAGCAGCAACTGTGCCTGTGTCATATATGGCAGTGCTGTTCTTGAAGACCTTTGGAGATGGAAATGCTAAGACAGTTTTCCTAATATATAGCTTGACTATCCTTCACTTCTGCTCAGTCATATTGCTTGTCTTATCAGCATGGGGAGGGGGCTCAGCCACATCTGCAGCTGCAGTTGGCACATTCAGAGGCTGTGTGTCCTGCCCAGCCCTGCCCAAGCTCTGTCCCTTTCATCAGAGGCTGCACAGGTCTGGACTTTTTATCACTTTTATTTTTCTCCTCTGGATTCCCTCCACACCTTGAATAAAGGGCTGGAGCTGAATGTAAGGCTGAGGTGAAAGTGCATGAGCTTCTGGCTGGCTTCTGCAGGACACAACATGCCATCAACTATCCTTAGGGGTTTTCTAGATCACAAGGAGTATTACATTTGGGAATTGGCACTTCTGCAATGCTTAAATGGATAAAAGTTAACCTGACCAGCACTACAGAGCTGATCTGTGCCTTTGCCTCTCTCCTGCAGTTACTCTCCCCTGGCAGACGCCTTCTCCTGTCAGTTCCGGGGTCACAACCTGCCCTCGATGCTGGCCAAGTTCTCCCTCCCGGTGTCACTCTCCGAGTTCAAGAACCCGCTGGCACCGCCTGTGCAGGAGGTGAGCTGGGCACTGTCCAACAGCTCCTTGTTCTCCTGATAACAAGGGATGGTGCTGCTTCTGGAGCACTTGGTCAGGAACCTGCTGTTGCACATTTACAAGTTCCCAATTACTGTGTTTCCAGCCTTATGATTTGTTGTTTCGTGTCCTCGTGCCGAAAAGCTGTGGGGATGTTCAAAGTGAGAGGGTGCTCTGTGCTGGCAAAGCAGAGTCCTGAAAGAAATATTAGAATGTTTCTTTTCATGGAGTGATGTAGTAGGGAAAACTGAAACTCCATTTGGTCTGTTGCAAACTGTCATGAATTGGTAGGGGTGAATCAATTTTGTGGATTCCTCACAATCACATTCGATTTTATTTTATTCCATCTGCTTCAAGTTCACAATCTATTTTTAAAAGCAATCTGTCTGTACACTTGGTTTTGCTGTAAAACTGGAATTGTTTAAAGGCTGTTGGAGGAAATAGACTCAGCATGGGGTGAGCAGAAGTCCGTGTGTCACTGCATTAGCTTTTTAGTATTCAGATCTGGGTTAATAAAATATGGATTTGGGATTTGTGAGCTGTTTTGCTTAGGCATCGATCATGGCTTGTGGCATTTCTGGGAACTGGTGGAACACAAGAAGGAGCTCAATAATGTGAGGTGTCCTGGCTGACACTCTTCTGTTCCCAGATGGAGGAGCCTGGACCTCTGAACGTGGCTCAGTGAGCCAAAGCAAGCATAGGCAGAGTTCTTTGGCTGGTTTCTTGTGATGTTTGTTTCTGGCCTTCAGACTTGGGTGCCTTGGTGGCTCCACGGATTGAGCCCCTGCTCAGATACAGAGAAGATTGCCATCACCTCTGCACTCAAGCACAGCTGTGAGGGAAGAATTGGTTGTAATTACAGGTTGGGAGAGATGATGATCAGAGATAAAGATAAGTAATGATGTAGGTCTAATCCCAGTAGCATGTACTGGTCAGCTGCCACCTTGGGAGGCAGGGAAAGAGCAGGACTCCACTGTAGTTACAGACAAGTAAGTGTCCTGAAAATTGAAGCTGAAGCCATAGCATTAATTTTATTCTAGCTGCAGTAGCTTCAGGAGACATTCTCAGTAATTCTTTTAAAATTCATTACTTGCCTCAGTACTTCTCCTTCAATAGTTCTGGTTGTTCTCAGATGTCCTACTTTTGTTTAAAATACACAAATAAAAGTCTGCCACTTACTACTGCGGTTATGCCTTGAAAGAAGGGTGCAATAAATGCTTGCCAGAGCTGATGGAGTGCTAAAGTGTTTTTTTAGAGTGTGTACCTTCCCTCTGCTGCTCACCTGTCTGTGCTGGGGTCCTAAGGGTCAGCAGCACAGCTTGCTTTCATCATCCTTTCAGCCTTATTGGAAGATGAAGGATGATGCTGTGAAAAGCTGTGGCTTTTTGATAAAGCAAAGTGTGACAGTTCTTGGGGGAGTTTAGATTGAAGAGAGTTTTTATGTATTTTCATATCAGTACATTTTCTTCTACTTTGATTTACCTATGTAGGACTTCTTGTATTATTTTTTGTTTTTTTTAATCTTTTAAGAGACGTGACTCCAATCCCTGCCCTGAAGTGGTCAGGCTCCAGTTGTAATTAACAGAGATCTAATCAATACAGCAATTAATCTAATGAAATGTGGGTGGGTTTTTGTTCCGCTGTGCTGTGATAAAAGATGTTGTACTCTGAACTGTAAATATTGTCAAAATGTACTCGCTTTGCCTTTGAAAAAAATTAGCAAAGGTGGGACTTTCTGTGTAGTTTTGTTCTTTGTGTACACAGGAGGGGATGTGAGGTATTTTAGCTTTAAAGGTTACCTCGTGCTTTTCATCAGGCTGAGGGCACTGTCTGTTCTCCTGAAGGTCAGTGTGCTGGAGGGTCAGTACTGTGGGAGAGGCTGGATCTTCTGCAGAAGCTCTTGTGGCCTCATGGCATCCATGGCATCCATCCCATCTGATTCTTCTCTTAAGCATGGGATTGGCTCCCTGCGTTTGGCATGTGCTTCTGGATGGGTAAAGAATACAGAAGGCATTAATAAAGCCCACGATAGGAAACAGGAGAGCTCTTAGAGCCCTTCCTGTTTTTATACAAAAATATTGCTTGATTTGAAAGGGGACAAAGTTATTTTTGTTCAATTACCATTGCACGAGTGGAATTCCTCTATTCCTTTGGGTAGATGAAAAAAATGTGACAGTCATTTTTATACCTGGTGTGCTGTGGTATTTTTGGGCTGGTAGGACATATGAACAACCTGAGCAAGGACAAGACTGCCTTGGGAGTGCATGGCTGTGTTCTGCTTTTGCTGTCTGCCTGTCAAGTAGGTAGGAGGTGTCAAGTGAGTGGTGTGTGCCTGGCCTGCCAGTGCTCTCAGCCGTGCCCTGTGCCAGAGACTGAAAGTCCTGATTGTGTCATCTTGATCTCTTGTCTTGCCTGTGATGAGGAGCAGTGTATTGCAGTGGAACCCTGGGCAGTGTGTATCTGTCAGTTGAGAAGGTTTTCGTATCCCTGTGGTTCTCCCTGCTGCTTCCCTTTCTCTGTGTTTCCCTTGGATTCCCTGGCTTTCCTGGGACAGCAGTGTTGCAGCAGGGTGAGGATGAGCCCATGCCCTCAGCTCAGCTGACCTAAAGAGGTCTTGGTGGTGTTGAGCCGAGGCCCTGCTTTTCTTTCCCACTCCCAGGTGTGTGCACACACGAGCCTTCCTCCCTTCCCTCCTCCCATTCCTAGAGCTCTGGCTCCTGTCCTGCCTGACTCCATTCATTCAACTTGTTTCAGCTGCACAAGTTTTCTGCCAGGTTAGCAGGTGGAATTCACTTGGGGAGATCTAGTGAGCTCCAGGGCTGGCGCAGAGGGAGGTGATTTCTGCACAGCTTCTGCAGCTGGTGGGGGGTGAGGGAAGCAGAAGCTGTTCTCTCCAATTCACAGTGAGTTGTCCCTTAGCCCCATTGTGCCTTGTAATGTCACCAGGACTTGCTGCAGTGCCTGGGTTTGTCCTGGATCTCACCAGGATGCAGCCAAGGGGTGGGGAGCTCATACAGAAGGGAACTCATCTTGCCTTTTGGTGTTTTCACTGGAAAAGAAGCAGTTTGTATCCCCTCTACTCTGACCCCAAAGAAGCTGTCCCTGTTGTGCTGCCTGTGGCTGTTGGCTCGTGTCCCTGTGCTTTCCTCCTCTGAGTGGCACAGCCTTGCTCTGAGTGCAGAGCACACCTGGGGTGGAGCTCTGGGGTTGCTCAGTGGGGTGCACATGCCTTCCAAACCTCCGGGGAAAGCATAGGAGCACTTGGTGACCCAAAGTCTTCAGGTCAGCACGTGTTGACTGGCAGGATCTGTACCAGGCACTGCTGCTGGTGCAGGGCAAGGCTTTGGCCTGCTTTTCAGGATAAGGATTTCTTTGTCCAGCATCAAATTTCTTTACCCAGCTACTCTGCACTAAGTTGCTTTGCAAACCAAGAGTTAGAGATGATGTTTGTAGCTTCCCCTCCTCTGCACTGTGACCTCAGCTAGTTCATCTGCTTCAGATGAACATGGGAACATCACTCTGCCCTGCCTTGAACAAACATGGACTAGCAGGAGGGATCTTCCCACCTGTAAGTAGTGTTCCTAGGTGAATTAGACATCCCATTTTCTTCCTGCATCCCCTTTATCATAATGCACATTGTCATTATTATTGTGGTTCTCTAATTCTCCCTTGATGGGATATGGATAACTGCAGGAAAAAAAACCCCAGAAAAACAGATGGGAAAGCAGGACAGCTGCTGCTGAACAAAATCTGTTTAACTTTTCACTTTTGTTTTAGTCAGTCTGGGCCATCCTGCTGGGAGTCAGGCACAGGGAGATGAGGCCTCTGCCTTGTGCCTGCAGAAAACGTGCCGAGCTTTGTGCAGGGCTCATGGAAAATGAGGCAGGAAAATGTGTCAGGGGATGGAGTGGGAGGGGAGCTGCCTGCACACCCTGAATGGGCAGCTGTGTCTTCAGGGAGCCACGCTGCACATGGGGCTGCTCTGCTGGAAGGCATTAGGAGCCACGGGAGCTTTTGTTGGCAGAGGTAGGGAAGTAGGATTAAGATGCATTTATATTCAGTTGGGCTGGGTATGAAATCAGGGGTTTAGCACAGTAAGTTAAAGGAGTATGTCATGTTAGGCCTGAATGGAGGGAATGGTGAAGCTGAGAATTCAGAGCTGTCACCTTGTGATTAAAATGGCAACATTAGACAGTAAATGTTTCATCCTACATCAGTAGGAGTTTTCAGAGTCTGTTTCCTGTAAAACAGGGAGAAGTTTTAATAGCTGATCTGTTTTCCATGAAACAGCGTGGTTTGAATGCTAAAGAAAGGTAATACATTTCAGCAAACATCCCTGCGCCCCAGTGGCTTTGAAGGTGTCATCATCCTGAGCCAAGGCAGCCCTCAGTTCTCAAGTCAGACCTTGAAGAGGGTTTGTGTCAAATAACTGGATAATCCAGGTTGGAGAAAGGGGGCTTGTGTGCTTCAGTAGGCAAAACAAGCTGTGTTTTAACTGTCTCCTCACGTAGTGAGAAACAAGCTAGGATTGACTGCTTCTAGGCTGCTGTTTTCCCTTCCCTTTCCTGAACCTGTTGCTACTCCCAGTTATCCTTAACTTTTTAGGCCTGGGAAAGAAAACAGCCTTAAAGAATCCTTGCAGGAAATGTAACACATTTCTCAAGAGTTTTACAAATGGCCCCAGAGAATAAGGAATGCTGGATCTTGTCCCTCCAAGACTTGGGGCTGATCTCTGGCCATCCTGAAGTGCCCAGCTGGGCTGATGCACAGTGCCATGTTTTTGGAAGCCAGTGCAGCATCTCTGCTTGTGCCAGTGAACACAAAGCAGGGCATTGTACCAGTGCCTTGCTCGACAACACTCTGTCACTGCTCTGGGAATGGCCCTGGGCTGTTCTGTGCCAGCAGGAACAAGCCAGATGTGGCTGCTGCAGCAGACAGGACCCCCTCAGAGAAAGCTGGAAAGAGGCAGCACGGGCAGACAGGAAGCATGAAAGGAATATGGATGAAATTTAGATTGAATTGGTAGTTAAATTAAGCAACAGAAAATGTTTCACTTTATATTTCCATCACAATCCTGCTGTTTCAGCCAAAAAATCCTGGCTCTGGATTCCTGCTGTGCCAGAGGATGACTGAGGCAAGCAGTCCTGGGATGAAGTATATCCTTGCCTGGGAAGCTGCTCCCAGCCCTTTTGGCTTCAGCAGGGAGCCAAGCTCTAATGAAGTGCCCTGAGAGCAGGCCCAGAGATAACCCTGCACCCCTGGGGGAGGTGCAGCAGTTCCAGCCAGCACAGCACTGATGGTGCAGGGCAGCCTCTGCTACTGCAGCCCTGTGTGAGCTCCATCGGAGCTTGGGAGGAGCAGATGGACAGCGAAGAGAAACGCAGTGCTCGTGTCCAGAAGGACAGGCAGCAGCATGTGTTAGCAAAGCCCTTGCTAGACCTGATCTGGGAAAACAGTTCTGCACTTCCACACTTCTTTTGGTAAGAAATGGGTCTAAACCTGGAAGAAGTGGGAATGGTGTGAGGCACTTGCAGTGGTGGCACAAAGTTCATCACGGGCAGGGGCCACTGCAGGATGCTGCAGCACTTGGGCTTTTTCTAGGACTGGGTTTTAAGAAGTACCAGATTCCTGCTGAAGTTTGTCTTAATACAGAAAAATGTCAGGGATCATCAGTCTCTGTGGTCTAGGGATGATCAAGCTTACTTCAGGATGGAAGATGAGTTTCCTCTAGTTCTCAGATTAGTCACAGGTCTCCAACTCTCCCACCCAGAGACGGCACAAAGGTGTTTGACAGGGGCTGGTTGCACAAGGTTTTGGCTGTAAAGCTGTAACACCTCTGCTGCCTGGCTTCTTGTTCCACTGGGCCATAGCTTCTGGCTCAGGGTGGCTTTCTAGGTATTTCCACGAGGGTGTGGAGGTGATGGTGCACATGCAGGATTAGAGGGGGTTGGATGAGACTCTCCATGCACATGGAGCTGCAGCAAAAGAAATTGGCTATTTCTGTAATTCATGGAACCACCAGAGTGACCAGGGGAGGCTGGTCTGGATCAGGCCCAACCCACTGCTTCTGTAGGTCTGGTAGAGCCTGTCTTCCTGTCTCCTTGGATTTTTCCAGGGTTGTTTTGTGCTCTGAAACGTGCAGACCTCTTTCATTTGCTAATCAGACGTCACTGTGTGCCAACAGGTTGGAAATGTAAGTAAAATTAATGAGCCATCTTTCCATCCAGGCCTGCGTCTGGAAGGAAGGATTTCAGCAACGTAATCACTGGAGTAAACCTCGCTCTTCCAGGCTGCCTTCAGATGTTAGCAAAGCATTAGGTCTTTGGTGTCTTTTGCCAACCTTCCTCTTCTGTAGATTTTCTGTTAAACATGTAAAATGAATTATGGCTTTTCCAAAAAATATATGTTTGAAGGCGATCCCAGATAATATGTTTTAAGATTAAAATCCGCTGAGCCCCCAGAAGTGGTAATCCCTGAAAAGACAGGGTGTGGGTCTGTCTGCAAACAGAAGAGGTTTCTTTTGTGATTTGATAGCAGAGGAGGAACTGAGAATTACAAGATTTATGGAAAAAGGAAAATTATGTGGGCTGATGAACTTGGGTTTGGGGCTTTTATTGCGATTTGGCCTGTTACCCTGATGATTAACGCAGCAGAGTGAGCTTCCTTCTGAGTCTGAGCTCATGCTGCATGTGTTTGTCTCACCAAAACAGTGTTGGTTGCTATGAAGTCCCCAAACAGCCTTGTCAGTGACTGTGTTCTGAGCCTTTTGCTATGAGAGTTGCCTGCAGTGATATGAAAAGGCTTTTTATGCAGAAATCAAGACACAATGATACATTTTGAAGGCTCCTCCCAGACTTGTGAAAACAGACCATGCCAAGACCCTGCAAACGTTGCCCCTGGCTCTGCCCATGGTGCAGGTCTCTAGCAGGTGTTGGGCATGTTTAATACATCTCATTGCTTTTGAGTCTCTTGCCTGCCTGAAAACCCAGGTGCCTTTATTAGCTTGGCCCTATATAGCAGAGGGATGGTGAAAAGAGGGATAGTGACTCTGCATTGAGAGGGGACTCCTTGGCAGCTCAGGCTGCTGACCCTTGCCAGGGCTTCCTGCTGCTGCTCCTCCTGCTTCTGTATTGCCCAGCCCTGTCAGGCTCTGATCTCCAGAGCGTCTCCCATGGCTAATCAGCAGTTTCCCATCTGACAGCAAAGGGCTCCTATTCCTGGCCACCTCTCCTGGTTACTTTAGCTCTGCCCCATCACCCTGCCCTCTCTCTGGCTCTCTAGAGGTGCCTGGGCTTCAATCTGACCATCTGGGATTAAGCCTTCTGTGATACACATTTTAGTGGCCCTTGTGTAGAAACCAGCAAACTGCTTTGGAGCTGGGGCAGGGCAGGTTCCTTCGAGGCTGTGCTGGTCAGTGTTGCATAAAGATGTGGATCACTAAAGGCTCCACTGCAGCCTAAGCACCCACAGAGGCTCTGGGTGTGATGAAGGTTTGTGCCTGGTCACCTTTTTGTGATTGGAACAGGGATAAACTCTTGTGTGGGTCGAGAAGCATTTTTCCATGTGAGTCGTTACTCACCAGGTGTACCCTTTGTGTGTTGTTTTCCTCCTGTATCTCATTTCCCAGGTGTTTAACCCCTCATTTCTCCCCCTGCAGACCCAGCTTATCCAGATGGTGATATGGATGCTCCAGCACCGGCTCCTGATCCAGCTCCACACCTACGTGTGCCTGATGGTGCCCCCAAATGAGGAAGAGTTCCGAGCCCAGGATGAGGACATGCCCTTCACTGCCAGGGTTGGGGGACGAAGTTTGAGCACCCCCAATGCTCTCAGCTTTGGCTCTCCAAGTATGAGCATGCTTTTCTCTGCTGTTCTCACCTCACTTCTAGAACTTCCCTTAGTGCTGCCAAGGGCCATCAGGCCTTGGTAATGAGACATCTCCTCTTGTTGGAGTACTTGCTAATTAGGTCCAGCCTTTTGTAAATTTAGAACTAGGCACTGGTGAAAGTCCTAGGGGCTATTAGACTTCTTTTTAGAAAGAAGTAATGCTTTGTAATTTGCCAAATTCTCATGTGGTCATGTAAAAGATTTTTATGAGAGGTACTTCTTTCTTTTTTAAAGTATCTTCCTCCTCCCTTGCTGCACTCAGAAGTATCCCCTATGTTCCTCTGGCTGCATTGCTATTACTGCCCAGATTTTGGTTTTCAGGACAGAAAGAAAATGTGAGAATTTGTTCAAGCAGCACTGATTTCTGTGGGCTGTAGAACCATTAGAGCCACCCGAGGAGACACAGAGCTGGCTTTGTTCTCACAAATGACTGATTTCTGTTTATGTATCCTGATTTCTTTAATCTCCCCAGTGCCATTCTTCAGGGTGATTCCAGGAAAGCATTCTTCTGAGAGGATGAGTCAGATATGGTGCTGAAATCACCAAACTGTCCTGCCTGTGCTGTTCTGAGCAGCCTTCTCAGAACTCTGCTGGGCTTGGATATGGGGAGAGATTCTCTGTACAACTTTGAGCTTTTACAGGAGTAATGAATTAGGGCAGAAATCTTGGAACGTGAGTCAGATCAGTCTGTGATCTGCTTATTCTGGCTCTCCCTCACAAGAGGATATTGCTTCTTGGCCTCTTTGTCTGCTCCCACCTTCTGTGCTGTTAGGCTTTTCATGTTACCACTTCATGGTATTCCAGCACAGCTGTCTGGGAATTCTCTTTCCAAATGTTTTTTATGGACTGTTTATAGTCTCCAGAAGTACAGTTTTCCACACAAATGGATGACTTTGTTGAAACATTTGAATTTCCCATTGAGAAAAGCGCTGTGTTGTCATATGACTAATTGCAGATTCATGGAGCACTTGGAGACCCACCTTCTCTGCTCTCCAGAGAAAAGGGATTAGTTGGAAAGGCTGCACAGAATTGCTGCACTGAATTGATAAACTTTGCATCCTTATGCTGAGGAATATAAAGCTTTTGTGTGTAATGTATGTCTCTCTCTTGCCCCGATAGCCAGTAGTGATGACATGACTCTGACAAGCCCTAGCATGGATAATTCCAGTGCTGAGCTGATACCTGGTGGGGACTCACCCCTAAATAAGAGGATGACGGAGAATCTCCTGGCAAGCCTGTTGGAACATGAGCGGGAAGCCATCCTGAATGTCCCAGCTGCCCAGAATCCAGAAGATCTCCGCATGTTTGCGAGGTGAGCAGGGCAGCATGCAGTCATTGTTTCTTCTCCTTCCTGCTTTATGGAAGGCTTGGTGTGGAGTCTGAGCAAATCCTGTTAGCCTGGGGATTTGGAGGAGAAATTCTTCGGGGTTTGTTCCTGTATATCATCTGTAATACAAACTAATATTTGTGGCACACGAACACTTGGTAACAAGAGTCCTGGTTGTGTGAAGGAGCATCAGGGAGTTGGACTCACTGTTTGCCTGCCAGTTTTGCTGTGTGCACACATGGCAGACACAAAACTGCACAGCCTAAAAAACTGTTCTAAGCAGGCAAGGCAGAGACCCAGTGATACTGATGCTGCCATTTTGTGTCCATTGGTATTTTCAGGCCAGCTCTCCTTAATTTGATGGTTTGTAAACTCCATGGAAATAAGAGACACAGAGCCAGCCTGAATACTTTTACAGACCAGCCTGTGAGTGTCCCAAGGTGTGTTTGGCAGTGATGAGAGCTCACTGTTTGGCAGTGATGAGAGCTCACTCAGATCAGTAGCACACATTTTGTTGTTAGAAATTTGCACACCACAAAAGCAGGCACGATGTGGTTCTGCACATGCTAAAAGCAGAATGACTTCCTAAGCAGCCATCTGGGAAGAAGGGAGGGCGGGGGAAGACTTTTTCTTCCTAAGGATTTCAAAACACAGTGGCATCACTGGAATGCAACTTTCACTGGTTTTCATACTTGTGGAGCAGAAAACCACCTGGGGCAAGGACTGCAGCTGTCCCATATTCTGGATTCAGTTGGTAATCCCCTGAAAAGCTGGTTCTTGCCCTAGGATGGATACAGTCAGCTAGCCTAGGGAAACTGTAATAGGAGGAAAATACTTTCATTGTCTGTGGCAGAGTACAGCTCAGGGACTTTGACAGAGCTCTCAAAGCTTGTGGGTAGTTATTGCTCTCTGAATTATTTGTCTCTGTCTTCTGCAACTCTTCAGAGAATATGCTCTGACTGGGAGGCAACATTGGCCACTTGAGAACTCTGAAGTGTTTTTTTTCTTTATTACCAGCTAAGTCATTGCAAAACCAGTGAGGAAGGAAAGTAAAAACAAAATGATATTTAATAGCTTAAGACAGAAGTTGTGGGGAACTCCTTGGACCAGTTCAGTGACGATGCAGATTCTTAGAGAATCTGTGAGGAAAGGATGTCATGACTGCTCCCCTCTCAGTACCCTCAGTGGGGTAAAACAGCCCATTTGGAAGCTTTTGAACTGCAGATGCAAAAAATGACTGATTTCTTTGTGAAGCTGAGTGATGTTTATTTTGCAGTTTGCTCCTGCCCCGGGTTCTTTTGCAAATCCCCAGGCCTTATCAGGTTTGAATTTCCAGTCTGCTACAGATTGAATTGACAAGTGCAGAGTGCTCTGAGGCAACAGAGAGGAATAAACAGATTAAACAATAAATAAACAATAAACAGATGGGTCCTGTGGGCAGACGCTGCCGTGCGCACGTAGGAATGTTCATGCCAGACCCTCTTAGTTACTGCTGGTTGTATGAGACACCACAACTTGTAGGTTGTGGTGTATTTTCTCTCTTTTTGTGCCATAACCATCAGAGATGAGTGAGTAAATCTGTTGCTCTCAATGAAAGGGAAAAAACCATGGTGAAGCTGCCTGAAGGAGCTGACCTCCCTGGGTACCCTCATGCAGGTACTGCTCCAGCCCCTCCTTCCTTTGCCGTAGGAGCAGCAGCCTGGGGGGGGCTGTGCCCTGGCCAACAGCTCTGCTCTCATAGCTGCCTCCAGAGCCAAGTGCTATAAATGCACAACTGGTGCCCTAAATATCCTGTGGTATTTGCCCTTCCCAGGGTGCTGTGTGTACACACAGAGGGATGGGCTATTTCCAGCACAGCAATAAAGCTCAGCCTGGCACATTTTTCTGTGCTGGTGCCTCTGAGTGCCTGTCCCTTGTTACTTGGACAGCACAGAGCGCTGGTGCCTGTCCAGGCTGTGCACAGCCCATGTTTGAAGGCAGAAACCTTAAGGGGAAGTAAGGAATTACTAAAGCTTGGCTCCAGCATTGGCTGCATTAACCCTCATAACATCCAATGAGAATTTAAATCCAAGTTCTTTCCTAAGGTGCAACTGAAGGAGGGTTGGCATGTCCTTCCAGGAGTAAGCTTGGGAAGGACACAAGTTGTTTTTGATCTAGATCCTCAGTAATGTGCACCAAGCCTTCCTCACTGCACATTAAGCAGTGCTTTTGAAGCCTGAAGAAGTTGGAGGCTTCACTCATGGCTTCTCTCCCAAGCCCTGAGTTGCTCTCAGGGTTTGTCTTGCTCTGAGACTGGGAGGTGAGATCCTTCACTCCACGGAGGGATGCTCATTGGCAGCACTGAGCTGTGGACAGTTCTGCTCTGGTTTCAAGCAGTGCTGTGGCAGGGACATCTCCTTGGCCAGAAATAAGCTAATTATATTGGCATTGCTAGTCTGGGAGAATTCTTTTCTTTTTAGTGCATAGGAACACTCCAGTGCTGTTAGAGGGCCAGCTCTTGCAACTTGAGGAGGGGAAAACAGTGATGAGCTATGGAAAGCAATGATCTTCCATCACTGCATCTGGATGTGCACATCTGTCAACAGACACACCTGTGCAGCTTCAGAGGGACTCAAACACAGTGTCACTGCCCCAAGAAGTGCCATCATGCTGATTGTGTCCCAGAAATGTTCACTGCCCAAAAAGGTGAAGGCAGTGCTCACCTTCTCTGGAGCTGTGAAGCCCCAAGGACAGCTTTGTAGATTCTACTTGGACTTTTGGGAAAACCCCTCCCTGGGAGGGTGGTGCAGCCCAGGACAGATTGCCCAAGCATGTGGATGGATCTCCATCTCTGAAGGGTTTGAAAAAGCTCTACAGCATTAGCAATAGTCCTGCTGGAGCAGAATGCTGGGCTAGACTTTGGGGGTGTCTTCCAGCTGGCATTTTTGTGATATTCTTTAATAGCCTCTCTAGCTTTTATTGGAGTGGAAAGTATTTAGTCTTGACCAGTTACAAATCCAGACTCTTTCTGAATATAAGATGGATTTATTTATTGGCAAACTGCTCAGTCTGTGCTGCCGTGGAAAGCCAGGTCATACAGGAACGAGAGCTGAGCCAGGGTATGAGCACATGGGCACATGAGACTGGCACAGGGGAAGGAATCCCCAAAACCACCTTGTGAACTGTGATATGAGTTGTAAGATACAAATGTTTCTGTTCATACTTGAGGGAACAGTCTGGCTTTGACACACCCAAGAACCGAACAGTGTCCCTGTGAGTAGCCACTTCTCAGTGCACACAGTTGCCATTGGCCCTGGGGAGGTTGCCAGTGAGCCTCGTGTCAATACCCAGTGGGAGACAGTGCAAAAGGCATAGCCCAGATACGGGAAAGACTGGAGCTTGTCTCTGTTGTTTGTTTGTGCTGCAGGTACAGAGGCAGCAGTTATGTTCTCCATACTGGTGCCAGTTTGAGAGCTGGCAGAGGAACAGCAGGAGGGAGTTGGCAGTGAGCTGGGGCTGCCCAGCTACAGGCTGCCAGTGAGGATCCTGCTCTGAGCCCACAGACAGCTCGTGGGGGAGAGGAGGGACGTGGCAAATTGGGAAGCAGAGAAACACACGTGGTACTGGGCTAGAGGTGAAAACTCCTCTGCACAGTGTAGTGGGGGTGTGATGGAGGGGCTCTTGTTGCACAGTGACTCCTTTGCAGTCACCCGTGAGGGTGGTGGGTGACGGGAGTGCCCAGCAGGAGGCAGCCAGGCAGGCGTTGGTCCTGCAGGGAAAGCACGAGCCACTCCATCCTCCAAAACAGGCAGGAGTGCTCCAGTGGATGATATATTTTGAGGGCTGTTCCTGCATGGGGGCTGTATGAATGGATTGGAAAACAGATCATGTCATCTCCACTCATTTTTACAGTCAGTTGGCACGAAGCTGCAGATGGGTAATGGAACATGAGCAAAGGCTGCTGGAGCACAGAGTGTGATGTGGAACACACGTGGAGGCACAGCTGGCTGTGGAGCTGGGAAGAGACTCTGGCCTTTGGGCCTTCATGGGTGGGAGCATTTGAGTCACACGTGCAGCATGGCTGTGACATTTGGGAGGGTGTCGAGACAAGTAAGAGACTGAGCAGGAAACTCAGGCTTCATCTGTGGGGCTGGCTTGGCATTATGGCTCAGAGGGAACTCTGGGGAGGGGCCCTCAGCCATCGGGGACTTGTGCTGTTTGTCGTGGACCCTGCTGTGACTGACTGTGCAGGGCTAAGGTTTTCTGATGGCTGTAGCATGGTGGTGGCCAGCAAAGGGGTATCAGTGTTGTCTTTGTCTAAAGAGAATAGGGAATTTAAGAAGCCAGCATGGTTTGAGCATAGGCTTCAGGGGGTTTGTAACTCCTGCAGCTTCTCTGTGGTGCCTACCACCAAAATTTCCATCAGCCTGTTGTGACTGCTCCACCCCACCCAAGCTGCCCAAACCCTGAGTGCAGGACCTGTAGTTACAAAGCCCCTTGTGCTGCTGTGAGGGAAAATTGCTCTTAATTCTAAAAGGCAGCGCAGGTACCCAAGCCCCTGATGCAGAGCTGTGACAAAGGGCAGTTTAGGCCCAGCTAAGAGAACATGGAATAAATCTGCTATGTCCTGACTTCTCAAGGCTCGCTGGCACTTATGTTTCTTCACTTTCTGGAATTATAACTAAGTTGAAAATTTACAATCTTGGGAAATGCTGGGAAACCTCTTGATCCAAGGAGGACCTTGGCAAAGCCCCACAGTGGGCAACTCCCATCCTTTTCCAGAGGATTTCTGTCTAGGCATGATTTAATTCCCTTTTCATGCAAATGAGGGACATAACCCAAACAACATTCTGATTCGCATCCCATGGGGGAGGAGACCTTGGGGGTGGCAGTATGAGTTTGAGCTGCTTTTGGCCCACGTGCTGCCTTGCTCTGTTCCCTGCAGGCTGCTGCACTACTTCCGAGGCCGGCACCACCTGGAGGAGATCATGTACAATGAGAACATGCGGCGCTCCCAGCTCCTGATGCTGTTTGACAAGTTCCGCAGTGTGCTGGTGGTCACCAGCCACGAGGACCCCGTCATTTCTGTGTTCCAGTCTCTCCTGAAGTGACTCTGCTGGCACAGAGGAGGGAGGCAGCTTGCCATACTCTCCATGCTGGGAGTCTAAAGGATGCCTAAAAACTGAAGGAGGTGGTTTCAGTTCCTTCTTGCCACGTGACACGCAGCAGGTTGTCCCCATCCGTGCCTCGATGTCCCAGCTGCTCCCCGAAGCTCCAGGGGCTGCTGCAGGACAGCATGTGCTTGCTCAGCCTGGATTCTTACCCTGCTACATTCACAGCCCTTCCTTGGCCCTGGTGCTCCCCAGGAATCGTGGGAGTGGGATAAGAGGGTTCTGCTGCGGTGCTGCTGGCAGAATGTCACCTTTGGGGGGGATGCTGGTGCCTCGAGAGTGCCTCCTCTGCTCTCCAGCACGACTGCTGGGACACTCAGCCATGAGACCTGTCCCCATGGCACAGCACGCATGGCCTTGCTCCAGGGCACAGGGGAGCTGGCCTGGCTCGTAGGGAAATGACCCTGGGCACTGAAGGATTCTGTTTGATCTCGCAGCAGCAGCGAGGACAGAGGTGGGAAGACAAAGTATCACAAGTAAACATGAAATCATGAATGAATGACTCAGTCACTGTGTCACAGCTCGTTCTTTCCTTGTCCCAATATCCTTATTCCCAAGTGTCTGTTGGAGCAGGGACTGCCACCACGCAGCCTCTGTGTTCCTGGGTTTTCATGTTTCCCAGTTTTTGCCTGGGGGTGGGAGCTTGGTTGTTGAGCAGGACTGAAAGGCACTGGCCAAGCTGCAGGTGCAGGGACACGTTCCACCCAGAGGCTGGGGGTAAGGGCACTCGGGCTTGTCCCCCAGGGCTTGTTTCGCCCCTCCACTCTCCCTCCCACAAGCGTGGCTGTGCCTGCAGGGAACCAGACAGGGACCCTGGCCTGGGGTAAAGCTATCCAGCAGGAAAACGAGATACAGGACTGTATTTCCTGCTCTGGTTTGGGACTGCTCCTCCAGCCATGCCAGGGCCAGAAGAAGAGGTGACAGCCCTGGGACATGCCAGGGCTTGGGGACAGCAGGAGCTTGTGCCAGCTCACCCCTGCCTGTGTGAGGCCACTGTCCCCCACAGCTGCTCACTGCTCTGTGCTGCATACCTGGGGAAGGGAGGGGGAACTTTACCTCCATAGTGGTGTAGCTTCTACAGGTTTGTTAAAAGGTTGTCAGGCTCCCTCTGAAGACCTTCCCTTACACCATGCACAACACCTGGAGCTTTTCCCAGAGCTCCAGGCTCTCAGGAGCAGCTTCACTTGCCCACACAAACTAGGTGAAACTGGGAGCTTTAGCTGCCTTACCTTCCAGCAGTCAAGTGCTGGGGGAGCTACTCCATGACTCAGGGTTCCTTCAGCAAGTCTGGCCCTGCAGCTGCAACAGGGATGGTAGAGAAGAGGAAAAAACGGTATCTAACCTAAAAATCAGATCAACACCCCTGTAGACCCTGTCTCAACCAGCCCCAGCACCTGAGCATCAAGGTGAGCTACTGCAATCAGAAAAAAGACTGCTCAGAAGGGGCCAAACCAAATTCTTTCATGGGATGGGGACAAGAGTTTTTAAAAACTTGAGCCCTTTTATTGTATGGAACCTTAAGGTGGGGGTGGAGGTGGGAGGTGTGTCCCTGTCACCCACCCAGTGTGGCTGCGGTCCTGCAGGTCCTGCCCTGAATCCTGGACGTTCTTCCCCTCTGTACCTCAAGTCAGGCTTCTGCACCAGTGCTTTCATTGTGTGGGGGTTCACATAGTGGTAAGTTCTGAACTGGTTTCAAATGCAGCTGGGAAAATGAACAAAACCCATTCTTGTTCTCTGAGCCGGACCTTACAGATAGGTAGAGGTTGGAAGGGGTCTCTGCTCAAAGGAAAGGTGTTAGATCAGGTCACTCAGGACCCTGTCTTGTGGAGGTGTGAATGGCCCAGAGCTTCTCTGGGGCCCTGTTCCAGTGTTTGACCATCCTCATGGTGAAAATTTTTTCCATAGAGCTAATGAGAACTTCCTGTTTTCCAGCTGGTGGCCTGTTGCCTCATCCTGTCTGACAGCAGCCTGGCTCTGTCTTCTCTATACCCTCCCCTGAGGTAGTTGCAGACAACAGTAAGAGCCCCCCTTTACATCCTTCTCCCCCAGCTCCCATCCTTTCAGGCTGCTCTGCTGCCATCCAGTTATTTTACTATTCCCCTGCAGCAACCAAGCACTGGCCTCTGCTGGGAGCTGAGGCAGGAGCAGCACAGAGCTGTGACCCTTCTCCTCTCACCCACCCTAATTAAGCCTGCATCCATTGGCAAGAGGGAAAGTGGCCTTCAGTGTCCAAAGTGTCCAAAACCAGCCTCAGTTCTGGCTGGGAGGCCCATGCCAGTCTCCTGCAAGTAAAGCTCCACCTTGCCCCATCCATTGTGACAAAGTACATTTATTGTTAAAAACACCCAAGCCCCTCTACCTGCCATGATGCAGCCTGAGGCCATTGTACAGAGCACAGCTCAGGTCCTGGTCCCTGGGGCACTTCCAAGACTTGTCAGCTGCAAGGGGAGTGTCCCCTTGCTGCCATCTCTCTCTCAATCTTCTTGTCTAAAACACTCACAAATTTGTTTCCCCGTAAATAAAACCTGAGTGGTTTCTGTGCCCACTCTCCCCTGTCGCCAATGCCAATCCTGGTAGTGGTCACCACGTCCTGCTCCCCTGGCGGGTCCTGTCCAGGCACCATCCAGATGGCAGCATCCTGAGTCAGGTCCCTTTGGTCAAAAGCCTTGTCGATCCCAAATGCCTGGCAGAGCTTGGAGGGCCCATTGCAGAGCTGCCAGTCCTTGAGCAGCTTGGTGGGTGCTTTCCTGGAGGCCCTGCGCAGCTCCCTCATGGCATCCAAGCCCTGCAGAGGTTCCAAGGAACGCAGCAGCACTGCAGCCCCTTCTCCTGTGCAGAACAAGAGCTGGTGTTAGTATGGGGGTGTTTTTTGGGAATGCCTCACCTTTCAGCCCACTGCCAGCAGCACTTCAGCTCTGAGCCTGTGGCTCAGCCCGATGGAGGAGGGAATGGCCTGGTGCACCCAACCATGGGGCCTATCCTTTGCTCCAAGTGCACTCCCTTCCCTCCTCCCAATGTCCAGTGTTCTGTAGCTCTGTGCCCTTCATTCTGCAGTGCTGACTTGCTCTTCCCAGCTCCACCTCATGTTGTTAAGTCTGGCTGCTGCTTCAAGGCTTGCCAGAGGGCAAGAGCTTTTTCTTATGTCAGCACAATGTACAGGAATAAATATACATCTGGTTCAGTTTTGGCAGAGGTATCCAAAGCTGCTCCCAAACCCAGTGGATTTCTAATAAACTCTGATTACAAGAACTCCAGCTAACAAAGGCGAGGAAGAATGAGTCTGGATGCTGCCAGCAGAAAGAGGCAGCTTGCAGAGTGAGGTTGGACAAAGAGAAACCTGGGAAGGAGCTGCAGGCACTGGGAGCAGACACTGCTGAGGGAGCCTGAGCTGCAGGTGGCACCAGTGCAAACTCCTGGAGGTGGAACAGGTGGGATGAGCAGGGCCTTGGGTAACTGCACAGCTCCAACAGAGTGTGATTGGGACACGTGCCAGGGAAGCTCTCCCAAGGCAGGGACCTGGGGCAGAACAGGGCTGCACAGTCTGGCTGTGGGATGCACAGCCCTGGGAGCAGCACTTAGCAGAGAAGACCTTTCTATGACAAAAACTGAAGAAAACGGACAAATTCTTTTCTCAAATGTGATTTGCCACCCTGTCAGAAGCCTTAGGTCTCCTGCCCTCCCAGCTGTTGCAGCCAGGTGACAGTCAAGCAAAGACACAGCTCACAGCAGACATTCCCTGTCTAACAAGGATCTCCAGCCTAAGTGGGACAGAAACGTTTCCCTGGTATTTTCCAGTGGACAGCAGGGAGGTCTTCTGCCCCTGAGTGGGTGAGGAGAGCACTGGCACAGGGCCTGTGTGCAGCCCCACACAGCTCTCCTTGTGCTGGCCGCCCACGGCTTTCCTCCTGCCAGCATCTGCGTGGTGCCGCTCCCTCTCCAGCCTCGAACATCTGGAACCATGCTCATGCCTGGCAAAGGTTTTTTTTGTAGGCACTGGCAGATCCCTAAGGACCTGTGACTTCCCAAAATAGAATCCCTCTCATTTTTTGTACAAATCCCACACTAAATTATCCCTCTGTGCTCCCAGTGAGGTCCTGGTTCCTGGCTCTCTGAGGTGTGCCTGCTGTCCTGAACCTTCTCGGAGCCCCTGCTGCCCCCACTACAGCTCGATGAAGTCAACAGCCTGAATTCCAACAGCTGTCAGCAATCTGTTCCTAGGCACTCCCTTCTGCAAGGAGGGGGGGATTGATGCTAATCTGGCAGCCAAAAGCCGCTTCCCTGGCCTAACAGTGATTTAGAGCTCAAAGGTCATTTTAGATTTTTAAGAACATGTTCCATGTCCTAATTCTGCTTTTTATCGATGCATGAAGAAACATCCTTCATATCATGTTGCTGCCTCCATTGCCAGGAACAACTGTGGGATTCTGAGCAATTGCTAATTATACTACTTGCTTTCATCCATCTCAAATGCAAGTGGAAACTGTGGCCACACATAAATTGAACTGAGTCCTTGGGAGTTCACATGAAGAGAGATGAGCACTTGGAAAACTGCAGGTGCTCCCAGAGCATCGCAGAGCCCAGCAAGGGGGTACTGGGAATTTCTGTCTCTGGCTGCTCTTTCTGCATTTCCAGCTGGAAGTTTCCAGGTTCTTTCTAGCTGTGTGCAACACACACCACACTCTACCCAGAAAGCAGCCTTGGGAAGAGGTGGAGACAGCAGGCAGGACAAGAGTGCAGAGATGCCATGATGAGCTACTGCTTTATTCCCCTCACACCCCTGGGTCCTCCTGAGCATACTTCCACATTAGACATTTAATTTTAATTCCCAAAGAGTAGCTGAATCCCTTTGGCTCAACTCTAGAGTGCTTCAGCCTGGCTTCCTCCCCCTCCCAGCCTGCAGCAGTTCACTCTCAAGGGTCACCTGGGTTCAGCATCTGCCCAACATGGACACACCAGCAGCAGCAGTAGGGCGAGTCGGTGATGCCAAGTATTTATCTCCTTTGATAAGAGTCACTCCATATAATGAGCAGCATTCAGGGCTAAAAGCTGGGATCTAACAACACTGCAGAGGTCAATTCTCTCCCTGAGCAGCTAGAAATCGTAACATGACAGTGGAGTCCCACACCCCCACAGTGCAGCTTGCTGCTCCTTCCCTGAAACAGCTCCAGCTCCCAGGCTTGGAAACAGCTCTTGGCCACTGGAGAGAAGAGAATTTTTTCTTCCATTCACCTGCCTGACTCAGTGCTCCCGAATACTTCCTTCAAAATCCTAGTCTAGGATCTGAAAGTTAAGGAGAAGTCCCTGCAGTGTGACCCTGGGCTGAGCATCACCCATTTTACAAGCTATTCTTTCAGATCTGGCAGCAAAATACAGACCTTGGCAAATTCCAGAGAAACAGATCACAGCTAAGTCGAAGAGAAGCATGACTGCCATTTATCCTCTTCCTGAGGCAAGGGAAGCCCCACATCTCTCTCAACTCTAGGGAAAGCTCTTAGTACGAAGATTATGTGCTGCTCAGGAGATACTGTAGGATTCATGCACACTAAAAGACTCTGGCTATATTTTTTATGTGAGCTCTTCTCCTCTACCATCCGTGATTTCTCCAAATGCAGTGATGCCTGACGTGGCTTCAGGCAGTTGCAGCATTTCACTCAGTGATGGGAAGACCTCTTACAGTAAAATTCCCCATGACACAGCTTTATCTCAGTGATCTGCACAAATTATTTCCCCTTCCTCACTGACAAAAAGTACTGGAGCCCCTCCTCATCTCATTGTGGTTTTATGTACACAGGGCTGCGGGTGACACACTCTTCCTATCCCTGAGTGATACCGGAGCCTGAACTCCAGCATAAACCAATAAACAGAGGTTTATTCCAGCTGGAGTTAGAGGCTATGAGGTTGTGTATCTAAACAAGTGATCCCTAAAGAGTCAGAGCTGCCACTGCTTCAGAGGATACACTTGTCTCTTGGAGCTGTTTCCCCTTCAGTGTGGTCTGTGCTATGAAGAAGGACCAAGCTATGCCACAAGAAACAGGGGGTTTTTTGCCAGGGTTTCCTTGTGTTTTTTCACAGCCAGAGTCTAAGTTTCCAAAATCTATCCCATATCCAGAGAATTAAATGCTTTTGCCTTTTGCCCAGGTGCCACCACGAAGATGACTCCATCAATCCTTCCCTCAGACTAAACAACAGGACAATTAAACAACTCCTTCTCCCTCTAACTGGAGAAAAACATCTCAGGTGTGATTCCCCCCCAGATTCTTTCTTGTAACACTTCTGCATGTGGGCAAATCCACAGAAGGAGCAGCTCCTGTTTATGTAGCTGCATCAGTGCACAGCCACAGTATTGACTGCAGTGCTCTGACAAAGCTGGCAGTGACGGCTCTGCCCAGTGTCACTGCATGTGTGACAGGATGATGGAGAGGGAGTTTGTAACAAAAAATCCAATGAATTCCATCACCACAGGGAGCTCTTTAACTGGTTTGCTACAAAACTAAACACAGGTATATAAGGAAAAATTTCCCAAAGTGTGTATTTCAAAGAAGTCTTTCTAGAATTCAAAGGCTAAACGTATTTTTTTTTAATAAAAAGTGTTATTCCTAATATTTCAAACACCAAGAATCCCATCCTGACGAACGAACCATGTGCTTTCATTATCTGAACAGATCTAGCAGAGCCAATGTAATGAAGTTCACATGTGTTGATCGTCCAGACTCCAGACCCCAGCTGGAAAGTCAGGCTCTTTCCCCACACTATAACCTGGCACTGTTTCTCTGCTTGGCTTCTGTCCAAAGGCCAAAACCTGAGGATTAATGGTCACAGTTACATTTGCTTTTCACTTAGGAATACACAAGCTTTTTAACCTTTATCTTCGAAATGGTGAAAAAGAAAGTAAATTGGGTTTGAGATTTTTTTCTAACAGAGTAGTTACCTAGGAAACACTTGCTGCCATTTCAAGGTGTCTAATTAAACAACAGCTTCATTGCAAGATAAATACTGTCATTCTTACAGGAAAGGAAAAAAAGGAAGTTTTCAGTAACGCTTGCTTGTTAAGAGTCTTGAAATGTGGAAGGACAGTTTCAGTAAATTCCAGAATAATTTAATTAGAGCTTGATTATTTTTTCTTGAGAATAATAAAAGAAGATTGAAGATTCTGTAACAGTCTGGGTATTTTGATTTGGGTGGGGTTTTTTGGCTTTTAGATACAACAAAACAGCTAAAATGCTCCTACTGACTCCTTGCTTAAGCTTAGGACATCTCAGACTTTTTTTCCCCCAATGTTTCATTCAGCCTCTGAAGATAAAGGTAGGAGACAGAGGAGTTTCCTGCCATGGCAACAGACACCAAGATTTAGGCTGTCATTAATGACTCCGAATTCTTCTCTACATCACCACTTTTGAGGAACAAGGTTCACTGAATCACATGACTGAGGCAGCAGCCCGGTCATCAAAACTGAAAGCTCTATCCCATCCAGATTTTCCCTCATTTCTCAATCTTCGTGTGCCTGAACAGCTCCCAGCTGGGACAAACTGGGCAGCTGGAGATGGGCCCTGCCTGCTGTGCTACTTGCACAGTGGCAAAGCCCAGGTCCCAAGGGACGATCATGACAGCAAGTCACTGACATCAGAGAGCCCACAGAGAGCGCACAAGTGACTGCAGTGCTGCTGTAGCTTGAAATGTCAGCCCCATCCTGCTGGCATTCCATCTCTTTCAGCCTCAGCTTACCTTGGCTGGAAACATTCATGCAGTAATAAATCCCGTAGATCTGATACACGTACAGAGTTCCTGGTTTCATGAACATTGCTGCATTTCGTTGTGTTTGCTTCCCACCTTTCGAGTGGGAAGCTTCATCTTCCCCACCCAGATAAGCTTCTGTTTCAACAATCCTGCCCCAGAGCTCTCTGCCATCAGGAAGTTTGCGAACCAAAATCTGAAAGAGAGGTCAGAGTGCATCAGTTACCAGCCCTCAGTACAAAATAACCACAGCAAGAGCTGTGGAAACAGAGAAGGTGAAAAGAAAGGACCTGATGGTACTAAATCCTCTCCAGTTAGCAGTCTGTAAGCTAAAACCAACTTTTTCAGCTTCCACTGCCCAGGCCACAGCCCACTACAAGGAGTTCCCTACCTATCACTCACCCACAAAATGCCCGGTGCATTTGAGTGTCTAGATGAGGCAATATTAAAAAGAACCACAGAGTTGCTTTTGTGGTTATTTTTTGTATTCTGCACTCCAATCCATCAGGTTTAAGGCAAAAAACACCACTGATATTAACCCTGAAGCATCATGAATGCATAATCTTTAGATCAGAAGAAATATGACAGTGGCACAATTAAATAACTGCTATGATTAGACAGTTTCTCTCCCTAGAGATGTTTCAAACAAGTCCCAGTCCCAAATCACAGAGATAATCAGCTCTAGAGAGAGCATCAATGCTATTTCAGTATCTTCTGCACCACAGAGAAGGGCAGTGCAGGAGAGCTGGGAATTGGCTTCAGGCAGACAATAACAGATCTTTGTTATTACAGTGTGTTCTTTGCTGCTGGTACCTCCTTGAATAAAACAAAGCAGATGCAGGGGAAACAAAACATGACAGTCAAAAGATTCTCTTTAAAAATAAAACAACAACTAAACTTTGTACAAAGGAATTTGTGGTTTGACCTGATTTCCAAACTTTGTGTTTTACTTAATGTGTATGAAATACTGCAGCACAGTCATGTTTGGGTACCAGCAATCAGTTTAATTATAACACTTTAATTAACCAGCCCTTCCATCCAGCTGTTCAAAAATGACCTTCAGATAAGAAAGCTTAATTCCTAACAGATGTTTGTGCTGGATTGCTAATGCAGATATTGATCTAATCCAGTATGGATGCTCCAGAAGCTGGTTTCCAAACTTGCAGCTCTGGCATACCATGGTTTTCCTGCAGCACTTGTCAAATTGTTGAAAATAATCAGTTTATTATTTTTATGAAAAAAAAGCACTGGTGTTCAGCAAGTGCCTGTGAACACCCCAAAACCAGACCCATGTGGCCACATTTCTCCCTCAGCATGATGAAATGCAATGGTTAGGTAATGGGTTTAAAAGCATCCAGGCACTTCCCTGTCTTCAGACACACCAAATATTCTGTTGAATAAAAAAGTTTAAAATTGGTGATAATTCCCAACACCTCACAGTAAGCCATTTCATAAAAGTTACTTTTCTCATTGAGGATGTATCTTGATGTTATGGCAGTTCCCTCTGAGAGGCCATTTACTGCATGTATCTTTTTTGTTTCCAAGAACTCAGGTATCATGAAGATAAGCAAGATTAATATACCAGATGCCTCCAAAATTTGGTAGAATGAAGATAATGAAGGAAACACCAAATTACCTTTCTGAGAGAATAGGCTGGGACATGGGGGACTGGGGGTTACTTTAAAGAAAATGTAAAATTACGATAGAAATCACCTGGTTTGTAATACTAGGCCTAAACAGGAAAAATACAGAATTAGGACTCAAATATCATCTGCCCAGAGTAACTGAATGCATAAGGGTGATGGAGCCATTAAAACAACAACAATGTATCGGTAATGTGACACTTCAGGTATCCTCAGCTAGACCAGGACACATAAAATGTTTTCTTAGACACCATCAAATGCTGTGCAGAGTGAGGAATCAGGAATCTCGTAAGAAAAGACTCAGTTCTCATATCTGGAGCAAAACACAAAGTCTTTTCCAAAGACTTGTTCCTGAAAATCAACTTTGTATCATGACCATGAAAGACAGAGCTCAGTGTCTTTTCACAAGCATTAAAGTCCAAAAATAATCTATCAGAGTCCTGCCTACCAGCAAAAAGAGGAAACTACGTAAAGTGAGGAAGCTTGTTGGGAAGAACTTTAGAGGCAGCCAAAGGTTAAGGCTTGAAAGGCAAGCCTCTAACAGGATGTCTGTAAAGATAGCAACACATATGGAGTATCACAGAGAGGTGAAAGCATAGCAGAAAGAAACCCAGCAGGACTAAAAAGCAGAGCAAAGGGGTCAATTACAAGCAAGATATCCTTAGAAAACAAAAATAGGCTGAATGCAGCAAAATGGGCCAAAACCAATAGTTTGTGGAACAAATTCCTGAAGTTATCTAAAGCCATGAGAACACAGAGAGTCTGCTCACCCTGCAGACAATAAAGGTATAAAAAAGACTCAGAGAAGATAAGACCATAGCAGTGAAACTGAACACACATTTTGCAGTTGCGTTTAGAAGGTCCCAGACTGGAACTTTTTATAGGGAAAACACTGAGGGAACTCTCTCCCCTGGAACAGCCAGAGAGTTTTCTGAAGGACTCACTAAGCAGAAGAGTGAATCTCCACTACACTGATTTCCAAAGCCTTTCAACAAGGTCCAAAGACTCCTCAAAGTTTATGCAATGGGCTAAGGGAGAAGTCCTTGCATGAGCAAGTAATGACTTGGAAACTCAGAAACAAAAGACAGAAATAGCAATATTTGGAGGGAAGAGAACTTAACTGTGGGACTGTGCAATCCTTAGCAAAACAAGACAGTAAAATGGAGGCAGAGAAGATGTTGCTGACTGCAGAGCATTACTTTCCACTGGGCTAAGCAAGAAACAAAAACAAGCAAAGCAGTTGCTGAAAGGAAAATAATGGGCCTGAAACAGCCTTCAAACTACAAGCAGTAAAGCCCATTTTAGTAAGTAGAAAAAAGGGAGGAAAACTCCACCAAAAAAAACCCCAATTAAAAATGTGACAGACTAAACCTGAAAAATTACTCCTCTGACCTCATCTAGAATAGATTTGGCTACTAGTCTTTACATTCCACTGCACTTAGCAAGAGAAGGAATGAGAGCTGTATTCCTAAAATAGCCAAGCCTGGGAGTCAAATGGCCAAGAAAGAATTTCATCCTTTTACACTAAGTTATTAGCTAGCACATGCTCCACTACAAGAATCTCAGTGCTCATGTCTTACCTGTCCCAGAAAGGACTTGGCCAGACTAACACAGGGCTGGTCAAAAAAATCTGCTTGTAGCTGAGGAGAGTTTTTTTTCTCTATCACAAAATACTTGCTGCTTTTTGGAGAAGGATCTGCTCCAGGTGTAGTGCTCAGTTTCTCCAAGGCATCGATCTGAGGGAAGCTGGTGTTGCTTTGAAGAGCACTTAATTGAGCCAACAGCTTTCTTTTTCTTGGCATAGTTCTAGAAAATAGATATAAGCATAATTAGGATTATAAAGCTTATTTAAAAGCAACTCATTTCCACAAACTTCTGCTTTTACACATCTCTCCACAACAATGAATCTGAAAGCTACGACTACATGGACAACCTATGCAAACTGCAGCAGCAGGTGACAGATTTAGCTGTGTTTGCACCAGGCTGGGCAAATATTGGGCTCTACTGGTGAGCAAACAGAAAACAGCAGTTTGAGTATTCATCTTTTAAGGACTGCAGATAAAAGCAACTCTGCTCCACTGAGCATTGAAAATAAGTTTGCTGTTAGGTTAGAAAATTCAGAAATTGAAAGCAAAGATGAACCAGTACTATGTACTTTTTACCTAAAACTAACATAATCTTTGAAGTAGACAGAAAAAACAGAAAACAACCACTTCAATAATTGTGGTGCCTCAGAAAGCCCACAGAAGTTGTGAATCAATCATTTTCAAAGGTAATGTAACAGGATCAGAATCTAAATCTCCACAGGAAGTTTAGAGATGTCCTATTCACAGTCACAAACTTGTTTATTGTGCTGTAGAAATGTTTGTGTTAGAATCTCCCCAAAATGATTCAACCTACCAGATTCAACCTACTGTTCCAGCCAGTAGTATGGACCTGAGGCAATTACATCAGGTGCAATTGTTCTTCTGGTTTGTCACCACTTTACTATGTGAGTTCCAAAAAGTTGGTGCTTCCTTTTCAGGGCTGCAGTCCTTACACCTGTTGAACAGGCACAAACATTTATTCACTGTATAAAGTACTTTGAAAGAGGCCAAGAGATTCTGGAGATATGATGGAAATGTGATACCAAGTGCACCATTAAATCAAACTCCAGAATAATTTGCAGTGTTCTTTTGGTCCCATCTCCCAGATGGGCAGTGCTGGAGATGCTCTTCAGCCTTTGTTATTCAGTGGGGAATGCACTTCTCCTATACTGAATACACAGAAAGCTGAAACCAAACTTTTTAAACGCCCCCACTGGCACTAAATTTGGAAAGTGTCAGCCTCAAAAAAAGGACTTTTACAAGAGAATGCAAAAACACCAGTTCTAAAATTGAACCACATGTAGACGTAAGGCTCCAGCATCATACAGATTTAGAAATGGAGAAGGAATCCTATACACAGCTGAACCTGCAAGGAAGTATATACATAAGTAATTAGCTGTTGCCACTCATTTTTCACCAGATCATCAGCATTTAAAAATTACTACAAAAAATTTCAACATCAAAACTAATCTTTATCTTGGTCTGATGATTCTCACAATGAAAGTTCCACCTGCAACACTTTCTTTTCATTACAGTGAAACAAATTCAGCATTGCTACAAATTGAATCACCAGTGCCAATTCCCCAACAGTGTTATGTTTCACTTCAGAAGAATCCAGACACAAACATATAAAAATAGGCAGGGGAAAAAATAAAATCACATTGGCATGACTGACAGAGAGGTAGGATGGTTTTATTTTTTTCTAACCACCTAATTCTTTATTG
This sequence comes from Corvus hawaiiensis, assembly GCF_020740725.1. Classification (NCBI taxonomy): domain Eukaryota; kingdom Metazoa; phylum Chordata; class Aves; order Passeriformes; family Corvidae; genus Corvus; species Corvus hawaiiensis. Next base: position 13,661,004 of record NC_063228.1, on the reverse strand, counting down.
CAATAATTCAGTGATGTCAGAGACTTGCCATAGAACCACCAGCTCCATGCCAGGTACTCTGCTCTGAGCTGTGGCTTTCAGCTGGTGGGAATTCTTAAAAATTTTGTCAGAACTCACCAGAACTCACCAGCCTGCCTCAGACAAACTGTCTGGTGGCCTTGGCAAATGAGTCCTGTCTATGAGAAAGTGCTGCAGGAAGGAAGGGCCAGAGGAGGAACACTTCACCATTTCAGACTGACCCTCTGAAACACTCAGTCAAGGCAGTACTTCCCACTGAAGACAATACCTCCAGACTCCTCTGACAGTATTAACTGGAACTTCCAGCTCATCAGCCACACATAAAGACACGCTGCAAACGTGGCTGATGCGAGTGGAGCATTAACTCATTTGGTAATTTCTGCTCTTATGGAATGCGACATCAGAAACAGGATCTGAGCTGCCTGGCACCTACTGCACTTCTAATTAAATAATTCCTAAAAGCTGCAAGTGCTCTTATTGACATGTTATAGCAGCAGCCTCAGGACACTTGTAACTTCATTGCTGTGGGCTGATCCTTGACACATCTCAGCATCTTCAATAGAAATGGCAGCAGAAAACTGCCTTCTAGCCAGGAGAAATGGGTCACATACAGAAACACGAGTGCAGAACGAGGGGCTGCAACACCAGCTTAGAAACCCAGCAAAAACCCCCAACATACCCTTTGTCTCCCTGCTTGTTCATAGCAAGATCTGAAACAAAAAGCTCTATGCCTCAAAGCCTATCTGCACTTTCTGGAAAGGATGTTGCTTGTAAATACAAATCTCTTCTTGCCTATGAAAAACCACACTGTAGAAGGCAACACACACCACGGATCCAAGCCCTGTGTATTTGGGAAGCAAGAGACACAACCTCTTCTGTAAGTCTGCAGACAAATTCTGCAACTCTTCATTTCTATCTAGATTTTCTTGCTTGTGTAATAAACAAATTCTACTCCTGTGCCTCAAATAATGAGCCGTGGGTTTAATCACTTTTTACTAATCCTGTTGTAACCAAATTAACTACAAGTTGTTAAGCGCATCTGGGAAACATATTAAAAAAAAAAGTTATGGAAGTTCAGAAAAAGAAGACCAAGAGCTAAATCATCAGAACAAGTGCCTGGAGTGTTCAGGGCTGCTGGGCTAATCTCAGGCAAGTGGTTCAGGAACCTGCAAGCCAAAATTAGAAAGACACTGCAAATCTGTGTAAAACCCAGCTCAGCAGCAGATATACCCTGTAGTCAAGGCACAACAGAGTCTACAAAGGCTTCTTTTATCCTTCTAACAAGACTACATTTGCAGGCACTTCCTTAGGTATTTAATATAATTTTTCATGAAAAGAAGGAAAAAAAAAAAAAAAAAAAAATCCCACCAGCAATTTGCATGTACTTTTGGCTCCTAGATCCAGTTACCTGCAAAACCTTCCTCAGGCACATCTATTTTTCTGACAGAACAATGAAGAAGAGTACATAAAAGCACTGCCACTTCTGGAGAGACAATTCCTCACACCAATTCCCAGTTGTACAGATTTCAAGTGGGAGTACATGCTAGGTCAATGCTGGGTCACACCAAAGGATACCTCCCCCAGTATCCTGCTCTCCAGCCCAGGTCAAGAGCAGGAGCCTGGGGAAGAACAGAATAAGCACACAGTGCTCCTCCACACATCCTCCATGTCTCTAGACTGGAACCTTCTGACCAAGGCACAGTCTTCCCTGAACCTCTCTAAGACAAGCCAAAGGAAGACTTTACCAAGGAAGAAAACTTCACAGAATTACTTACTAGTGCTCCAAAAACTCACTCATTTTGTGTGAGAAATTTGCACTGCTCCGCACCCATATGAATCAGTTTACAGCTGCACTTCATCACCTTCAGCCCTCTTCTTTAACACCTCAAATAAGGCAAAGCCAGCTGGAAACACTGATTTTCCATGTCATCTACAAACCATCCCTGCAGCACCCCAACGGTGACCTCCAGCCAGCAGGAGAACTGCCCATTTACTCACATCCTCTTTCCTATCTTTGCAACAACTGTGTATTTATGACAGGGAAACTCCCTTATTATGTCAAGGGCTGCTCAGGTGAGGGATCCTGTTTAAAACCTTCCTGAAATCTGAGTACAGACTGTGAGCCAGACCTCTCAACATGCTTATTTAAACCTGCAGAAAATTAACAGCATTTTTTTAAGGCATGGCTTTTAAGCCACATTGATTTTCCCTCCTAGATATTTATGCAGCTGTCCAATAAGCCTACCTTGCTACATTTTCTATTAATTCACTCGCTGGCGGTCAAACTTCCAGGTCTGCAGTCCTCGGATTTCCCCTAGAACCCTCTTTAAAAATTAGTGACACATTTGCTGCTGAAACCATCATTAGCAACACTGTCCTTGGGGGCTGCATCTGGTTTGGTAGTTTATTCCTGCCTGTTTCTGCCAGTTTGGCAACTTATTACTACTTGTTATTCCTGTCTTTTTGTTCCATAACTTCTTAAACAGACATTTTAATGCAGATCCTTCAGTGAGTTCTCAGCATGAATGATGTCTCTCTGCCTTTCCTGTCTAGTCTAACCTATTAGTAACCAGAAGTAAGTTAATAATGTATAGTTTTCTGGACAACAGTGTGAGAAGCAGGAAAAGAAAACCTTGAAAAGAGTGCAGGCATGAGCTAATGTAACCATAAATTAGTCAATTTCTCCACAGACAGATTCTGACAGTACGTGGAATCCTAATACCTCAAAAATATGCCAGAAGGGATGCTCTTGTTCACCTTACTGAGTGCTGGGGATCTCACTTCCCTTGAAATTCAAGTCCTCGCTCCTACTCCCTACCGGGCATCTTGAGCATTTTAGGGATGAAACTTAACTCATCCTTCCGTAAAGAACAAAGAAGGTAACAACGAGCAATGACAAAAAACCAAACCAACAACAACAACAACAAAAAAACAACCAAAAAAGAAAAAAAAAGCCTTCACAGCAGAATTAGGCTCCGTTTTGGCTTAGGACTCGTGATACGGAGCGAAACCCAGGGCTGCAGCGGGGGGCGTGCCCGGCAGTGCTGGGCAAGGCCGGCCGGGCCCGTTCGGGCGCTGCCGGCGCCGTGGCTGCGGCCGAGCTCCAGGAATCCGAGCTCCCTCCTCCGCCCGCCCCGGTCATTCCCGGCCATTCCCGGCCGCTCCCGGCCATTCCCGGGCTCCCCCTCACGCACCTGCCGGGCCCGTTCCCGCCGCAGGCGGGGCGCGCGCAGCCCCTGCCGAGGCCCCGCGGAAGCCCCGCAGCGGCCGTGAGGGGCGGGCCGGGGAGGCGGGACGGCCGCGGGCCTGGCGGGGGAAGAGCCGTCGGTAGCGGCCCCGAGTTACAGATTCTTGTTCCTCGGCGGTGTCTCGTCGAGGGTGTTGTTTTCTGGAGCACAGACGCTCTGTAAAACAGCGTTTGAACTCTCGCTGGTTTTCAGCATCCACTCCTCGCTCTTTCATGTTAGTTATTAATTCATCAGTACAAAGGCTGAGAGAACTGGGGGTGTTCAGCCTGCGTTAGAGGAGGCGCGCAGAGACCTTAGAGCCCGTTCCAGTGGCTAAAGGGCCTTGAAGAGAGCTGGAGAGAGACTTTGGATAAGAGCCTGGAGTGACAGGACAAGGGGGAATGGCCTCAAACTGACAGAGGGGATATTGGGAAGAAATTCTTCCCTGTGAGGGTGGGGAGGCCGTGGCACAGAGAAGCTGTGGCCGCCCCTGGATCCCTGGAAGTGTCCCAGGGCAGGTTGGACAGGACTTGGAGCAACCTGGGATAATGGGAGGTGCCCCTGCCCGTGGCAGGGGGTGGAACTGAGTGATCTTTAAGGTCCCTTCCAACCCAAATTATTTTGTGATTCTACTCCAAAAAGGCATGAACGTGCATTCCAATGGACATGCATGGTCACAAGCTGGCTTTATAGAGAGCTACATTTGATTACTCCCTCAGTTCCCCAAATAACAAGTGTCTGGCCTGCAGAAAAAATTCTTGGCTTCAGCTTTTATCCAGATGGAGCATACAGTCAAAATGGGGTCAAAATATGGTTTTTCCTCACAACATTCTGGGGACATGCAGTTGGGGCCATTGATTCATAAAGAAGTGTTTGCACAAAGGGTATGGAGGGAAAGTCTGATGAATCCAAGTGGATTTATTCCTATTTGTGTAATAAAATACTCATATCAGGATAGCACCAGCTAGGACCCAGTGATGGAGAGAATAGGCATTTACTGTCTACCCCTATTGTGAATTTGGAAGGGAGAAGGATAAATTACTGAGTATCATTTTAGGGGACCTTGGCAGCTTTGGAGGTGCAGCCAGGAGTATGAGTAGCTAGAGGTTCTTGTGGAGGCAGAAATAGGGACCAGCAGTCCAGTCCATTTGAGCACGGAGTCGTGCTCAAATGGGGGTAGGGCAGATGAAAAACTGACATTCCTGTAAAACATGAACTCAGCCCAGAATTTCCAAATTTTACCATTCCAGTTTAATAAGAAGGTGTAAAAAAATACGCAAACAAACCATGAGTGGTGCAAACACAGAGTCTGTTACACAGTATTCATTCTTTTTGACCATGAAAAAACAGCTGATGTAACTTGGAACCCAAAGCAGCTTCGAGAATGCACTAAAAACCTTTAAATAATTGTAAAGCATGTTAGCACTGCTATTGTAACAGTGTAAAAAAAAAGGGGGGGGAAGGAAACATGAATAGAACTTAAAGGTATTGATACTGGAGATCTCTGTGTGATGTTTTAGTTAAAATAGACAAAAATAAGCTCACAAGAGTGAGGAATCTCTGGAGGGATGTTACCTGCTGGCTGCACAGATGTGTTTAGCTCCAGTCCGAAATGAGCCATTTGTGTATTAGCAAAGACAACAAGTTTTTAAAAATGATTAACTGTTGACTGAGTGTCTCTGAAAGAGCATCTCAGACTTCCTGACTTGCATGGTTCACATCCCAGCTTTAATGTGGTATTAATATAAAAGGGGAAGACCAAGAAAGTGTGTGAAAAGGAAGATAACCAAACGTCAAACTGATCTTTCAGCAAATTATGAAACTTAAAGGAGAAACTGAGCAAGAATGAGAGCTGTGGGAAGGATTTCCTGGGGTCAGACTAGTTCAGCTCTGCAGGCTTTTCCCCTGTGGGAGTCTGTGGGACAGGCACTCTCAGGAATGCTGGCTTCTTTGACAGCAGATCTATTTCGTGCCCAAAGGAAGTATTTAAAGCTTTTAGCACCTGAGGAATGCAAATTGCTCCAAGTGTCAGCATATGCCATGTTCTTCATTTGTCCAATAACTTCACTGTTACAGAATCAATGCCTAAAATAGCCTCCTGTAAAAGCAGATCTGTTTGAGAAGATTAAAGTTCCCCTCCTTGTGGGGCAAAAACTTTTTAATGTGAGAGGAATGACTTGGAATCTGCGGTTAGAAAATCTGGCTGGTGGAGACCCTGGGGTCTGTGACACAATGGCTGCATACAGTGCACCAGGCTTTTCTTGGAGCAAAAACTGTTTTCAGAGTGGTTCCCTACAGCTCCCAGTCTGTGCAGAGTCCTGACTTATCATCCTTTTACAGCCAGGACAGCAGACCAGCATGGAAGCAGGACAAAGCAGTAGGGGCAGATTTTCAAGTTTTCTCTTTGTAAGGTGCCAAATGAAGCTTCAGCCGTGTCTGCTGAAAGCCTCCTCTGTCCCGTTAGGAAGAGGCACGGAATTCCCCACCGGCCATCGCCTGGACACTTCACATGGCCACGCTGCTCTTGCCAGCAGCGCGGGACAGCTGCCACACTTCATGAGCCAACTATTGAAGAATTCCCGTGGATGAAAACGCTCCAAACAGCACAGGGTTTTTATGACATCCCCTGCTGGCCTCTCCTGACATCCAGTCTTGGCTGCCGCTTCCTACTTATCCTCAACTGCCAGTGTGTCTTGTCCAGAGCTATTTCCAACCAGTGTCTGAGGTACACACAGCCCTCCAGTTAGTACCAGAGCAAACCTGCCACTAGAAGGGAGAGGTGCTCGTAGCTACTTTGGTATCTCCCACACCCAAACTGAGCCACAGATCAAATGTCCAGTTCTGTGAACCAAGCCCATTCAATTCGTTATGTCAGCAGATGTGGGTGTTTTATCCTAAAGTTGGGGATATCCATGGTGGGTACCGGTCCACCTGCTCTGCACTCAGGGTGCAAGGAATCCTTGCAAGTGCACTGCAAGCAATGGGAAAACCCAGTAAAGCAACACAGCTTCTGGGAGCCTCAGCTCTGGACCAGAGAGGGCAGGCAAGTCCTATTTAGTGACATATTAATGGATTTGTTTGTTTGTTTCGTGTGAAAGACATTTTTGTTCTCTGACAAAGCAGAAATGGATGACTTCACAGGATTGCTCAGTGCAAAGAAACAAATAGATCAGATATTAGGAAGAAATTCTTCCCTGTGAGGGTGGTGAGGCCTTGGCACAGGTTGCCCAGAGAAGCTGTGGCTGCCATGTCCCTGGAAGTGTCCAAGGCCAGGTTGGATGGGGCTCAGAGCAACCTGGTCTAGTGGAAGGTGTCCCTGCCCATGGCAGGGGGTGCAACTGGATAGGCTGTAAGGTTCCTTCCAAGCCAAACCATAAAAAAAAACCAAAAGCCAAAACCCAAGTGAGTAGGGCAAACTGCTGGGCTACTGGGCTCGGCTCCCTACATCTCTAGGACTGACAGCTTATGTGGTATCCCTGGTAAAACTGGTTTTGGTGGGACCATACCTGGGAGCCTCTCCCAGCCACACAGGAGCAATGAGAAGCTGGAGAGTGAGACCAAAGGCTAAGCTGAACTAGCAGGAATTGAGGAAGGATGAGATGGAGCTGCACCAACAATCAGCCAGGCTTTTTTAAACATGGTAGTTTCCTTTTCTGAAGGGGTTAAAGACAGGCCATTCAGTATCTTCTAGATCAAGAGGAGTCCTGCTGCAAGCAGGCTTATAAATCAGTCTAAACAGAGAAAGGCTGTACATGAGAGTGTTGAGGGATTTGTGGAGAAATATGCATATGTCTGTGCAGTCAGAGCATTGCAAGCCTGAGAGCTATTAGCCATCTCCAGCTCTGCCCCTCTGCTGAGAGTGCTTAGAATGTGCTGGATGCAGGGAAAAGACCAATTAAAGAAATTCCTCTGGCTCCTTGCCCCCAACCTCTCTCCCTCAGAACAGTTTCCACTGTACCAGTACAGTAACATGCAGAGCTGTGCTTAAACCAGCTCCCTGAACTGGAGGAGGCTAACATCCCTTCCCTGTGCTGCTGCTGCCATGTCCGTGCCCTCTGGACTGAGCAACACCTCACCCTTGACATGTATGGCCTGGAGCAGTAAGAGCAGAAACAGGCATAAATGGGGTGCAAAGCTGAGGTCAGGGCAATACACTGAGGAATCACCATTTTTCTGCATCCTGTGCAATGTCAGCATGCCAGCAGATAGCAGCAGTTCAGATAAGCTCCACCAGTGTCTCATAACAGATGAAAAATTGTGCAAATTAGGATGCAGTTGAGCTGATGATGATAATTTGTTTTTACAGGAGTAAACCTATAGCTTTTGCAATACAGAAATGCTGCTGTGAGGGAACTTTCAAAGGTGATGCTTATGTGTATGAGTGTACTGGGATAAAACTCGGTCACATACTTAGTGGCTCTCCTGGGAAAAAACGTCAGAGCATTTTCCAAAGGAGACCAGAAGTTAAGTAGTGAGTGGGACTTGCTCACTGTCTATCTTACAGTTTCATTACAAAACTTGGCATGGAGGGTGAGCAAAGACTGAAAAGGGAAAAAAGTGGCCTAGGAAGTGCCAGGATCAAAAAGAAAGGGACAATTCACACATAGACTGAGGAGCTTATTTCCACGGGACACTGTGAGTACTAAAATGTTTGGGTTCAAGAACCTGTTGAAGAAATATCAGGAAGAAAAGTATGTCCTGGCTATTACACACAGACACAACATCTCTGCTTCAGGAAGTCCCTGAGCCACAAACCACGGGATCTGGTGGAGTATTTGGGAGAAATATTACTCCATACTTGACCTGTTTTCATACTGTCTGTAAGCTTTGACAGTTGGCTGCTGTAGGGGGTGGATATCTTCTGCTCTGTGGATCTGTTATCTGACTCATCCACCTCTTAGAAACGTTTTGCAGGAGTCACAATTGGTTTGCTCATCCTGCTTAGCTGATATCTTCTAGTAAATCTGAATTCATCCAGGAAATGCTCGGAAGGTGAAAGAGAATGTTCAAAGAGCAAAAATGCCCCAAATTCTTCTTTGGTGAAACAGGAGTGCCTACCCAGCCCCTGGTGTTCGCTATCACAGACATCCAAATTTAGGAAATGTATGGGCGTGGGCATACTTAGAGTCATTGACCACAGGCATGACATAGCACTGGTTACTAAAACTGGCCTGAAGTTGTTTGCCCTGCAGGATATGGTAAAGAGACTTGGACTGAATATCATTGAGTAAGGTCACAAGAGTTAAGCTTGAAACAGCAGAACTTGAGAACATTTGGGATGTAAACAGGTGACTGGAGGGAGTATGTCACAGGTTTTTGCAAGGGGTAATCATTGACCAGAACTCTCGGCACACAGGACCTGATCTGAGAAAGGCTTTCCTGCCTGTATCCGTGCTGGCAATGCAGAGATTAGCTCTGCATTCACTGCAAGTTAATTATCGTTGGAGTAATTTGTAACTCCATTCTGCTTGTTCTCTTAGGTTAAAATAAAAATTAAAATGCTGCAAGAGACAGGCTCATCTAAATTCACAAGCCAGATCAAGAGACAGAGATCCCTTCTCTTGGGGGTCTGCATTTCAAGTTGACTTGTTATAACTAAAATTCCTGCTACATTTCCCTGTTAATCTTATTTCTCAGGTAAGAAAGTTTACACGCTCACCTTGTCTATCTCCTCTTTTAAATCTGCAGGCTGAATTAGTGTAGTTTCTATAATAAAAGCTGTTTTCTGGATGGAGGGAAAAGATCTGGAAACACATCCTCCTTCCAAAAAGAAACAAGAATGTGCTCAGCAGTTCCCTACAGTTTGAAGTGTTCTGGGTGATCAGTGCTGGCCAGCCAGTGCATGCAGCCTGCGGGACACAGGAGGTAGATGGTGTGCAGGAGCTGGGGACAGGGGAGCATCACCAGGTCCTCAGGAAAGCAAGAGGAGACAGAGGTTATTGTGGAAAGGAGGGGAAAGGAAATGGGGCAGAGAAGCCTAGGAAACTGTACTTTGTTCCATTGCTCCAAGAGCAACTTAAACATGAAGGATCTCCAGTTTCTGTCTGAGGCCCCATTTAAACAAAAGGGTTCTTGAACCCTCAAATCTGTCTTCAAACAAATCCCTTAGGTTTGATGTGATTATTTGCTTCCCAGAAAAGCACAGGCAGCCAGAGCTCCAGGGTAAGAATTCAAGTAACTGGAAAGCAGCAGGGTGCACCCTCTGCATATCAATTTTTCAGTTGGCATCAAACTTAGTGTTTCAGTTCCAAGAACTGCCACTGAAAACAAACTCCTCCTTTTGAAGAGATGGGAACTCACATATTCCCAGGGGAAAAAAAAAAACGGTCTGGGGACATAAATACAATATAGGTAAAGTTTGCTTTTGCATGTAAATCACTAATGCTTTCTGCAGTGCTCACTCATTTTTAACATCTCCATCCTCACCCGCTGCTTCAGTCAGAACGGGTCTGTGTTGCAGCTTTGCAACACAGCAAAGCTGTGTTTTCCTTTTACTTTAGGAATGTAAAAAAATAAATTAAAAAAAAAGAAAGAAAAGATCATATACTTACCAAAAAAACTATGTTGGGAAATCCCCAGTATAAATGTAATTGATAATGAAAAATGAGTCCCTTTGCTAAGGGGTCTTACTCTCTTTGACGTACTAATTCCTCCAAAGTAACCAGAAATGCTTCTTGGCGGTATAAACCTGATCTCTGTGTAAGTGGTTTTTAGCAGGCTTTGGAGGTAAATCAAGTGCCTAAGGAATCATCTCTGCTGAGCAACGGCTCCTGAAATTGGGCAGAGATGGTGACTGGGCTCCAGCTCTTCCAGCACCTCCAAGCCTCTCTGCAACCAACTTTCAGATGACCTTGTCTAGGTTACCGAGATTAAATCCAAGACACCTTCTCTGCCAAGCAATGCTATGGCTCAGGCAGCCTCTCCTGGCATTCCTGTGCAGTTTGGGGTGATTATACTGAAATCAGCAATTCCCTGGGGTGTATCTACCCTAACCAAAGGTCTTTACACACATGAAGCAGCTGATTTAACCAGCGCTGTGGAATCTGCTTCCGCCCCATCTGCTTGTCCTTCCACTGTCATGGGTGGCCAAAGAGGACATGTAAGAACTGGCATCAGAAGCAGGTTTTATTCCCATAGCTGAATATGTAGATTCCCATAAGGGATGTAAACTGTGCTCTCTTTCCAAGCAGGAGTCCCTTTTTCCTACTGTGGATTGCTGCCCATCAGAGCTTGGTTTCCCTTTCTGATCTAGTAGCTGGTTGAGATCGGCACCACATCTGCTTGCAATGATCTGAAACTTTCTTGCCTTTCTCCGGACAGCCTCATTGAGGGCAAATCATCTGTGTACAATGTGCACATCCATGTTGCTTTAGTTGGAATATGAATCCCTTTTGGCCTTATGTTAAAATACATCATCACATGGTGAGAGACAGAATTTTGACTGGAAAGATAGGAACACAGAGCCAGTATAAATATTCACTGAAAAAATAGGAATTACTTTCAAAATAACTAAGCTCCCAATTTACTTCTTCCTGCTTCCTGAAAATTTATCACCCATGCCTAGCTCATGGCTTTTTCTTACTTACCTGTTTTCTCTCTGCTGATGTGTTTCTGAAAGTGCAGCAGGAGCTGTGTCTTGCTACATTTATGGGCTGCAGTAGCTATTTGAATTAAAACTGACAGTTGTGTCTTTAGTGGGATTGTGGGTTAGTTCTCTTAACAAATTTGTAGTGATACAGGGTAACCAAAGACACTTTGGAGTAAGTCAGAATTCCTGCATTCCTCCTTGTGTAAATAAAATGACCTGAGTTGGGGTTTGGTGTTTTCTTTTTTGGTCTGAACTGCTGGAGAATTCCTCAGCATGTCTACAGAGGAAAAAAATAAATTTAAAACTGCTTATTTGTTTCACTTTCCTCTCTACATTTCTGGACAGTAAACCATGTCCCCTGCCTGCAGTCTCATCTCCTGAGATAGCTAAGGCCCCAAAACACCATGGAGGAGGTATTTCAGATGTCCTTTTGTCTTGGCAGAAATGGCTGCAAAGGATGAAGAGAGGGGAGAGGACCAGGGTGGCTTAACAAGCATGGGGGAGTGAGGAGCAGAGAGGGGCACTGGAAATGTCGAGTGATTTGAGGGACTCAGATTGCAGAGTGTGCCTTTTTTCCAGAAACTGTGACTGGGCAGATGTCACATCCCTCCTGGGAGGCATTTCAATACAAGGTTTCTTGCCTGTTTTCCCATTAGGAAACTCCTGACAGGCACTATATCACTTATTGACTTGCATCTGGATGCCCATTAATTTTGTTCTGTCACTACATTTTCATTTCCATAGTATGTCCCATATTTGGCCTGCTGATAGGTAGCATTGCTACAACATCACTTCTCCAGATGTCAGCTTCAAACTGGAGATTGAAACATCTGGGGAGAAAAAAAAAAGGCAGAGGCTTTGGCAGGTGGGGTGGTGCGTGTGATGACAGGCTTGTAAGGGAAGCACAATAGCTTGATGTATTTGCTGCAGTGACTACAGCCAAATAACTGAGGTGTTATTGACACATGTTATTTACACACCTCACGCTGGCATCAACACCAAATTCATTACAAACCAGCTCCTATTAGAATTGAGTTTAGGTTTTTTGAGTAAGAGGTTTAGAAGTTACATGTTGTATAACATATTTTTGGAGGCAGTGCTGCCTGTCTGGAGCAATTTCTGTGAATTAGCTGAGCTCTCACAAATGCTTTTCACAAGCAGTTTGCTGGACAGTTAGAGGAACTGCCATCCTATTTTCCCAGGCTGACTGATTGAAGTTTAAAAAAAGCCTGTTCTAATCAGAGATAAACGGAGTGATCATGAGAAAGGAAATGCTTCTGTGAGTAACTCCTCTGTCCTGCCCTGTCACCCTACAGCGTGCTGTTTGTCTGCCCTTTCCCAAGAGAAGTCCATCCATGTGGCTGATCCCACTATTTTGGGATAATGTATATACTCGGGATTCAGTGTGTTTGGGAACAAGAGAAGCTGAGCTCCCAAGCCAGCCCACTCCCGTGGTCTCCTGCCCATGGCACAGTGAGGTGCTCCCAGGGGCTCCCTTCATCCTCTTACTTTGGCACCTGGGTCTCTGCTGCTGGAATCCACAATGGATTTTGAGCCTGATGAGCCTCTAAGAATGGAAAGAAGTTAAACTATTTTAGGGACTGCTGGGAGGAAGGTCAAGGGAGTTTCAGAGCTGTGGGGAAAGAGGAGGATGCCAGCAGAGGGGGGTGGAACCAATGATGTGGATTGCAGCCACAAACCTGAGATGTGGAGATATTCCACAATGAGAAACAAATGAGCCGCTGGCATAGCAGGCTACAGTAACCAAAAACCTGGGGATTAAAGAAACTGCTGAGCAACATTTTACCCAGCTGGTGTCTGTGGGATGAGTCTTTCCAAAGCTCAAGGCAGGTGCTAAAGTGGCATTGCAGACCACAGAAAACTGAACAAAACAAAACAAACCCCAAAGCTCCAAACTTTGTCTTTAACCATCCCAGTGCTGTCAAAATTGCTTGATCCATCCACACTGTGATGTGTTCAGGAAAATCCCTCATGTCTGAGACCCGCTATGAGCTGTGCACACAGCAGGCCAGGGCTGGGGGCTTTCCAGGGGTGCTCTTGCATTAGCCAGCAGGTATTTTCTAAGGGGTTTGGAAAATGGGCAGCACAGGAGGATATTACCTTGCACAAGTGAGGGTCACTTGTCTGGACAATATATTTTTTCAATTCTCAGTTTTCTGTGTAGAGCTGTGCTCGAGGTGAAACATGTTTAACCCTGGTGAAATGCATTGGGTCCTGGAAGCTGTCTGCTGTGGGCTTTTGCAGCTGAGCATCCCAGGGGCTTTCTCAAGGAGCCTCTCTGCCCAAGCAGCTCTGGAAACCTGGGTGCAATTGATCCCCAGTTCCAGGGAGCTGTCCTGGGTAGCCCTGGGGAAGCAGAATGGGCACAATACCTGATGATCTGTCCGGAAAATTCATCCAACATCCCAGACTGGACACAGGCCTCCAGCTGGTGTGGTGCCATCACTCAGCTGGCTGCAGAGACAGGGCATCTCTGTGCCCCCTGGGGACCACCAGGCCCCCACCTGAAAAGGGACAGAGTGCGGGGCAGCGAAAGGGCTTTGAGACTTCAACTGAGCAGGTGTCCTGCAGCTGTAAAATAAGATGCAAACTGTCTACATTTGGAGCTAAGTTTAACCCCAGCCCTTCCAAACCTGTGCCCACATAATTGGAGATTTGCCAGACTAGCCCACTGTAGAGCATGTGTGATATTTTGGGAAGAAGAAGGGATTTTTTTTCCCCAGAGCTTTTACCAAACCTGTTTCTGAGCATGAGGGTGTAGCTTAGGCAGCAGGGTTCTGGTGCAGGAGCTCTCTACGTGGCCTAGGAAAAGTAAACCAGGATGAAGCCCAGTGGTGGTGGATGGTTGCAGACCCACGGCTTTCCCAGCCTTGCTGAGCTGCCCAGCACCACGGCACTGTGGGACTGTGGGCAGGCAGGACTCAGTGCTGCTCCTTCCTGCTCTGGTCCCAGCGTGAGTTGTGAGGGAGCCCAGGATTCCCAGGCTGCTCTGGGCACTAAGCCACTGGCCTCTTTCCCATTAGCCATAATCACTGGTTTGCTGGAAAATTTATGAGACCTGCTGTAGTGATAGTCATGAATACAGAAGCTGTCGTAAATGTAATTTGTTTCTAGGATTTGACACTGTTTATCTGAGCCACTTCAGCCACTGATCATTTGCAGTGGTTATGACAGAGCTTCTGCTGATGGACTTGAATAGCCGTGAGCTCCTGTCAAGGGTTGCAGGTTGATCCCTGACTCTCCCAGAGTCCAGCTTGTGCCAAGAAGCATGGCATTATTCCTTCTGCTTTGGAGTTATTGCTGGAAATGTTGTTGTTAGCCATTAAAGTCGCTAACGCTATTTTCAGGGTTATTACAGTATTTAACTTGGCTGCTCCAGTGTGGTTCCAAAGTTGTATTTCCAACATACGATATGGGGTAAAAATAGCTGTTGTCTAATTAGAATAATCCCTGGAGAAACTCAGATTCTTCAATTGCATAATGAGTTGTTCTCCTCACAACATGGCAGGCACATTTCAGTCAGTGACAGGGGATCAACCTGGATGAGGAGAGGCTGCAGTCAGAGACCCCAGGAGAGAATTCCTGAGAAAAGCCCTGGGAGCATTTCATACCCCAGGAGACAGCAGCTTCTCCAGGCTGGATGTTTAGGTAGGACTTAGGTGACCATCACCAACAGCTTCTGCATTTGCATTTAGCTTTTCCTTTCCTGTGTGGGTGTGTGAGGAAAATCCCCTGCCTCATCCATTGCTGGAATTTCTGGGAATCGGGCAGACTGTGGCTGCAGCATTATGGTCTGGGGTTCGGGATGGTGATGGTGCCAGAAATAGTATTTTGCAAGTAGCAGCTTGCAGTGGTCCGGCGGACAGTCAGATTCCACTGGGCTATCATTATCCCATGAAACATTCCTGTGTCTGCAGTGGGGCACGGGGGCTGAGGGCCAGCAGCGGCCTTTAGGCTGCCCACCACCCCAGCTCCATCCCAGCTCCATGCCACAGAGGGAGATGAGTCAGGCCCTTGGCTCTGCCGCTCTGGCAGCTGGAGAATGGTCCAGATCCTCCCATGATTCCCAAAGAGCAGTCATGGACTGTGCTCTGGGGAGCTCTGATGCAGGTGATGAAGTCTAAGAGGTCTGGATGAGCTGCTGGCTCTGCTGGGCAGCCCCCTGATCCACAGGTGGCTCCTGAAGTCCTGCTAAATCCCACATCCATGTCCTTAGGGGCTCTGGGAACATTCTGTTGGGGAGGATGGGGAGGCTGGGGAGTGGCTTAGCTTTCCCTCTCAGAGCCTGCCAAGTCGGGCTTACCATGGCTTTGCCCAAACACACTGAGCAAATGCTCTCCAGGGCTTGGTTCTGTTTAATTTTTTTGTTCAAGACTGAAACCAGATACACAAACAAAAATGCGAGGCAGATGCTACCAAGTTACTGGGAAGTTGTTTGGACATCTCCTCCCTGTATTCCCAGGGCACTGAGAAGTGTCCTCAGCTGGCCACTGTCCTCCAGAGTGACACCCCGGGGCTCAGAGCTGTGCTGGGGATTGTGCTCTCTGTGGGACATGTAGTGCCCCCCTCCCCCAAACGGATGGAAGTATTTCTCTTTTCCAAAATTAGTTTCCAAATGTGTTGGAATTTTCTTTCAGTAGGAATTCTTGAAAATCTGGTCCTCATTGTGAAGTGGAATGGCAACTTTTTCCAAACCCCCTTCTTTGGAATTTCTCACCCAAAGAGAACAGCAGATTTCAAGCATTTTGTTCCAGGGCAGCTCTCAGGATCACCCTGAGAGGCTGAGGCAGGGGCTCACTGGGTGCTCCAAGGCTGATTGGATTTTCATTCTAGCAATGTCTTGAGGGCTACAGCTAAAAAAATTGCACTGTCCTGATGTGGAAGATGCTTCTCATCTCCTCCAGTGAGACTGGGCTGCTTGGGGTGTGTTCATGGAGCCCCGCACGAGTCCCTCATGACACCCTCTCTTTGCAAAGGGCTGCAGAGCTTTGGGTCACACACCCCAAACCCATGCTGATACAATGAGAGTACTTTACAGCAAGGCAGAGTGTCACTAATCTTTTTTAAGAATGACATATCTTATTTTCCATGTCTTTTTGTACCATCTGGACCTCTGGGGAAATATCTGGAGCGGCCTGGCAAATTCCCAATTGCACATCTGAAAAGAGTTATTTTCAAAAGGCCACAAAACCAACGGTTTGTGGGGGCTGATTTCAGAGTCTGACTTCACTTTGAGCAGTGGCTCCTCAGTGGTTTGGTTACCAGGGTCAGGCTTTTTTTTTTTTTTTTTTTTTTTTAATTTATGACAAAACTCAAGCTCGAGACAGAAAACACAACTGCCTTTCAATATTAAGATGGACTCTTTAGCCCTGAACAACAAGGCAGATAATTTTATTTGAAGCCTTGATTACAGAATCTCTTTGTTTGAAATCCTTGCAGGGAAGCATTATCTCATTGCACCAAACAACCGCCCTCAGTGGGCACCAAGGAAGCATCTATGCCCAGGCCTATTTTGGGCCTCTGATCCCAATGGCTCTTTTGCTCAAAAGTAGATCAGATTTTAGTCCTTTTCCAGCAGGAAAATTAAGAGCAAGTTCAGATGCAAGATTTCCAGGAAACCAGAAGAAATTGCTGCTTGTATTTCTAGAAGCCCTGCCAGGGACAAGCTCCTTTGTACTGAGGCTAGCTCCTCTCCTAACTTTACCGTATGATTGATGACTCAAATGATGAGGTTTCATTTCCCATTTCTACCTGAGATTTCCTGTTTGGGCTCTTCCCAGATGCAATGAGAAAGGTTACCACAAAGATATTTATGGACCTAGAATTAGAGCTTCTAAATTTGTAATTGCCCAGCCCCAGGGTGGAACATGCTTTTAGCTGAATCAGTAGCTGTAAGAATACAGCACATACTGTGAAAAACTGGCCTCACTTGCAACACCACTCACCTACCGAGGCTCCTTGGGGGTGATGATGCGCAACAAAATTATATTAGACTTGGTGAGGGCTGACTCTGAGTCAGCAGAACTGGATGCCGTGGTCTCTCCATCTTCCCTGGTCCCTGACGTGCAGAGTGCTGTGCTGGCACTCCCCTGTCTTTCAAATGCTTCTCCTGGAAGAGTTTCTTTAAGTGTTTGGTTTTGATCATCTGGGGATCACTGGTTTTCCCTTGGAACTGTCCATTTGGAATGAGAAGCAGCAGCCCCTGTGCACAGCACAGTATATCAGCCAGTGGTTTATACAAGATCAGTGCTTAAGATGCTGAAGGTGAATCTCAACTCAGCACCAAGGCTGAAGAGCTTATGCTGGAGATATGTCCCATCAAGGAGCTCTGTCCCAGTAGCCTGGGATCCCTCCCACATGTCCCAGCCATGCTACTGTTGGAACGCCAATGGGGCTGATGCCATGAGCCCAAAAGATGTGTTCAGACCTGGAATTTGGAGCATTACCCTTGGATCTGCTGAGCAATATATCAACTCACCTTTGCTAATCAATTCCACTTGCAGTTAGATCCAAACTTAACTCAGGAAAGGCACAAAAACATTTGTTCTCTCCATGGCAACCACATGGAAAGGATCATGGTGGGGATAGGACCATTTCCAGAAAGGAGGAATGAGCACTTTCCAAACTAACAAGGCTGGAGTGGCTCGTCTCCGCCGGGGCAGGAAGTCTGATCCAGGAGATGTGAGTACCATCATGCCTTGGCTCTCTGCCTGCAGCACCCCTGTCCTCATCTCTGGTGTCTGAGCTGTCAAATCCTTCCACATTCCTGACCGAATCCACCCTCAGCAGTACTTGCTGCTCCTGCCATGGGCATTTCTGCCCCTTGTCTCAGGAGCACGCCGTCGCAGAGTGGGATGCAGCTGTGTGGCTGGGTGCCTGTCCCACTCCCATGACTGGCATGGGGAGCCCTGTGCAGGCAGCCCCAGGCTCCTCTGCCACTGTCACTGCTGCAGCAGGACAATGTTTATGGTCTGCAGCCAGGGTCAGGTGTGAACACTGCTGGCATGTACAAATAGCCACTGCTGAAAGAACAAACTCTCCGTGAGCAGAAAGGGTCCCCTTGCTGCCAGGAAACCACATCTGAGCTCAGTTACCACTGACCTGCTGCTAATGAGCGTCAGTGGGCAGCTTTGGTGGTCAGCTTATCAGCATGTTGCTGATTAAATAGCTGCAGCCGAGACAGCCTGAGCCTACCACAGAATCAATTAGGTTGGAAATGAGATCACTGAGATCACTGAGTCCAACCTATGACCAAACATCACCTTGTCACCCAGCCCAGAGCACCAAGTGCCACATCCAGTCTTTCCTTAAACACCTCCAGGGATGGTGACTCCACCACCCACCTGAGCAGTCCATTTCAATGTCTAATCATCTTTTCTGTGAAGAAATTCCTTCTAATGTCCAATCTAAACCTCCCCTAGTGCCACTTCAGACTGTGTCCTCTCATCCTGTTGCTGGTTGCCTGGGAGCAGAGCCTAACCCCTACCTGGCTACCAGTGTGGCATGTGCTCCTGTGAAAGAGCGTGGGGCCACTGGAGTGAAATCCTGCTGGCTTCTACCACCAGCCTGCTGGGAAAGGGCGTGAGGACCCAACTTGTTCAGTTACAACACGTGAGTTGGAGTGAGGGTGGTGCTGTGGAAGAAATATGACTTTATCCACCAACATGGTAATTCTTCCCCATGGGCTGTGGCCTGCTCTGGGGAAGGCTGTCTCCTGCATGAGGCAAGTTGTTTTACTGGAGATGTCACGGACATGAAGAAGTTTGCGGTTCCTCCCCGGGAGCTGAGCAGCGAGCGTGGCTGCAGGGATTGCAGACACTACAGGGGTGTTTTCCAGCAAAAGGCCATGTAGGAGGCTGAGAAGGGAAAGCATACTGCTGGCAGTCACAGATGGTGAAAAAACCACAGAACCAAAGCCAGCCTTGAGAAAACATCCTGACCACCTCCCCCTGCAACCAGGAGTCATCACTGACCTGTTCACAGCAGGCATTCTTTTTTCCGTGAGCTTGCAGACCCAGGGCTTCCTTCTCCTTGGCAAACCCATGGTGACACCCTGCCACCCCAAACCACTCCTGGGAGCTCAGCTCCCAGATAAAAAGCATCTGAACAATCCTGTGTCCTGGTCTTTCCTACACTTCTCCAAAGCATGATGGGCCTGAGAGGCTACAAGGAATGATCTGTGACTGCCAGTATGAAGGTGGCATTGTGGTGAGCAAGGTTCGTCCATTTTTTCTGATTTTGCTGCTATAAATGAACCTGTGAGCTGAAGAACGGCTTTGTCCCTGTTCCCTCAATGTCTTCCTGTAGGTTTTTAGACAAGACATTGAGTCTCTTGATCTCAGGGAGGATGATCGCTTCCATGGCTGTTGGCAAGGGTAGGAGCTGGCTGCCCTCAGTGCTCAGTAGCTTGAGGCTGAGCATTTGCTCCATTCCCTTGGTGAGAGGACGAATTATTTACTAGGGAAAAGATCCTCATTACAGCTGGAACATATCCCAGGGACCAGTGACCTCAAGAAAAAGCAAATTTGGTGGTGAAACCAAGAGCAGAAGTGAAAAGGCCAGTCTGGTGATGGGGTCTCTGCCCAAGCCGAGCCCGGTCAGCCGTGGCTGATGCTCTGCCAGGCTCAGGGAGCACCAGAGGCACAGGGTCCCCACGGCAGCGTGCCTGGTGTCAGGGCTCATGCCCCTGCTCCAGCCCCCCCGCTCTGCAAACAGGAAGCTGGCAAGCAGCTGCTGAATAAGTCATTTTGGGGAGTTTGTACCAAACTGGCTTTCAACTCCTGAATGTGTAGGAAGGAAAAAGCTGTGAATACGCCTTTGTGACCAAGTTTGGCACCAGCCACACTCTGCAAAAGGGACAAGAATGTGGCCATTTAGAGGGGATTCAGCTGCCCTTTAAGAAATTAAACGATCCCTTCCCTTTCCTGCAAGGCTTTATTCAGGGGAGAATAGGACTGGGACAGTGAGCAGCTTCTTTCTCTTTCTGGCACTGAAGTCTGTGATCCAAACCATTGATGTTGGAGCACAGGAGAGACCCCACTCCAGGGAAGCTGCAGAGCCCCACGATGACCCACTGGTCCCGCCTGCTGCAGCCTGGCTGGGAAGAAATTGGACTGGGGCAGCCAGACTCCAGATCTACCTTTTCCTGGCTGATCGCGTGTGCCCTGAGGTGATTCCACTGGGACTCCAGCAAAATATCTGTCCACCTCCTCCACAGGGCTCAGAGGGCTTTTGGAAGCAAGCAGTTTGGAAGGTTTTGCCCTTTTCTGAAACAATTCCCCATCCAGTTTTTGAGAAGTTTCTGTATATTACATGAAAAAATGGACTGTGTCCAAGCATTTGCGGGATTTGGTTGGTTTTTTTTTTTTTTGGAAAGGCTTAGATATTTCATACAGATCTTTCCTTTGTGAGCAACTTGAAATCCAGGGGCTCTGTCATAATTTGGAATGAAGACACACTCTGTTTTATCAAACCCTTTGGGATGCTGGCTGCCTGCCTTCTGCCTAGCTGAAGCTTTGACCACATTTACTGGTGCAATTGTCACATCCAGCGACAGAGGGAAACGGGTCTCTGGGACAGCCAGTCTGCCTTAGCTGAGGCTCCAAGAGAAAAGCTCGGTCCCACATACACCCAAAAGTTTTCCAAAGGGTGACTTAGGAGTCTTCTGAATGACTGGCTTTGGGACCTCGTAAGTCCTGAAGCAGTAGGAAGCTCCAGATGATTTCAAAGTGCTTCACGTGCCAGGAAAAAGGAAAACTAAGCAAGACAGATATTAGGAGGTTGGCTAGTGCTGAACCATATCACTCCACTGGGATCATTTGATCCACGTGTGGACTTTTTGTAAGAAATGCTTGTAATGTAATGTAATACATGCAGTAGGCTTGGGTGGGAGTCAAGATTAACAGTTGCTTTTTTTCTGGGCTTTCATTCCTTTCTTGCCTTCCTCTTGTTTGGCATCTTATGACAATCACAAACACAGTATTTGTTAAAAACTCTGCTGGCAGCTTCCTCTTTCTGCCATGTCCTGCAGAAGGTCTGGAAAGGCAGAGAGAGCTCCACCAGCGCTTCCTCATCTAAGGTCAGCTACAGCTTCCTTAGTTCCTGCACCGAAAGTTCTACTGGGAAACAGGGAGCCTTTACAGCTCAGCGTGTTTGACAGATGTTTGTAGGCTCACTGCTGATGGGGTTAAAGTACAAATAATCCTTCTGTTCCTGTTTGCATAGCACCAGTGTTTCAGTGCACACCACGGCATCCCTCTGTACAGGGGAGAGGCAGGGGAACTGGAGAGCCCGGGGAAGGGCCACTGGGATCACTGGGAGGAGAGCTGAGAGGGTGGCTTTGCTCTCCCTGCAGGATGAGGTGGAAGGGACTGAGGGATTGAGACCCAAGGGCCCTGCAAGGGCAGGAGGCCACAGGAGTGACAGGGGAACCAGCTGCACATTGGGATGGGATCTGTCCCTGTGAGAGTGGCCCAGCCCTGGGACAGGACCCAGGACCCAGACAGGTGGTGGGAACTCTGTCCTTGGAGGCTTCGAAATCCAACGGCAAGGATGCACTCCAGACATGCTAGAGACAGAGCTCATAAAACCTTTGGAAGTTGGTAATCCCCTTCTCTTCCATGGCTCCTTTTTCAGCCTGAAAAACCAGGAATAGTGGAGAAGGAACAAACCAGCAAAGCAGTGACAGACTGGGAAGAGGAGCCATTTCCTGGCAGCACAGGGGGATTGACAAAGTCTAGATCAGAACCCATGAAATTAGATTGTTTGGAATAATTTTGACACTAAGTATTATCGTTCCTTAAGTCTAACTAACTGCAGGGTGACATGGTTAAATTAGTTGTTGCTGGAGATAGGATCTCTGTTACTGACTCTCAGAGAGAGTTGACGTTACTTTGAAATTTCAGCTTCTTAATTTGTTACTTGCCTATGCCAAAACTGTTCTAAAAAAATTTGTGTAAAGATTTGCTGGATTTACACAAAGCCCTGTTATTTTAGCTGAGCAAGTTCTTTACAAGCTTGTTGTCAGTAACTGAATTATTTTTTCTCCAGTTACTGAGTTCATATTTTTCCATCAAGATATCATATCTCTGCTCTTTCTTCAAAAATATAGCTTATTGCTGACAGACAAACCAAAATTCCTCAGCTCATTTATGAACTCCTTGAGTTCATTTATGAGTAACCGAACTGGAAATTTTTGGTTGGGGTTGTTTTTTTTGTTTTGGGTTGGTTTTTTCAATTCAATTCAATTCAATTCAATTCAATTCTCTTTTAGTTAATACAGGGATTTAGGAGATGGTGAGCTTCACTGTGACTAATGCCAAGGTTGAGTCCTTTCTGCAATGTTCTTCTGTCTGAACTGGATCACTCCTTATTGCCAATTTTGAATGTTCTCCTTCAAGGCTTGTCCCCTGCAGCAGGTTAGAAGCCACCTGGGCTAACCTGGAGGATGCACTTACTGGCTGCAGACTACCAAACCTTGCTGCTCCACCTGCAAATCTCTCATGGTGCTTTTGGGGATTCTTTGGCACCTGCAGGCTGATGTGCATGTTCCTACCTCTTGTGCTCCTCTTCTTCATCAACAGGAGTGACTCTTAGTACTGGAATCAAGTATGACACCAGTGGCTGATACCCAGCCCCAGGGGGGGACACAAAGAAAGACCCTAAAATGCCACCATGACATCCAGCTCACATTCCTTGGAGCTCATTTGTTCTTTCTGGCACTCCTCCCCTGTTAGGAGAACAGGACATTTAAATGAAAGTCCCTGCTCAAAACACAGGCACCCCAGAATTACAGATCAACAGCTAAAAGGTAATTTGTGCAATTTGAATTCAGCTCTTCCAGGCCTGCATTCCAATAGTGGAGGTTTGATCACACCCTTGGCCACTGCTCTCTCTATTTGACTGCTTTATAAGAGTCCTTGTGTGCTTCTCGAAAATAAATCTGCCCAGTTTTGAAATTCTGAAGCAATGTTATTTCATCTC
This sequence comes from Corvus hawaiiensis, assembly GCF_020740725.1. Taxonomy (NCBI): domain Eukaryota; kingdom Metazoa; phylum Chordata; class Aves; order Passeriformes; family Corvidae; genus Corvus; species Corvus hawaiiensis. The sequence goes on along the minus strand of NC_063228.1, from coordinate 13,638,168 downwards.
TTGCCAAGAGCGGATTGGAAAATGATAAGAGTCTTTCAGGCTACATAAGAGATATTTTGGGAGTTACTTCTTCCATGACATTTTCATTCCTTCCATATGAAACACACATATATGTATGTCAAAAGTGCCTTTTTGTGTTGAAGTAAACTGGGGAGAAGGAAGCTGTTTTGCTAAGTGACATTTCCTAAATATTTTGGAAATCATAGCTTGCTTTACACATGCTGTTTTTTTTTTCCCCCCCTTTTTTTGGTCAAATCTCCCAACGAGTTGACCAAAATGAAAATTGCCATTTTGGTCTGAGTGGATTTTCTGGGTAAAATACAATTGAAAATACATATTCCTGTAAGGGAAATCCTAGTTGTATCTCACTTCCACTCCTCCACTCCTCCTGGCACTGCAAGCACACACTTTCCCTGTGGCTAGAGCCAGGAATGATCAATTGCAATTAATCTGGGCAGAAAATGAAGGGCTTGAGTTTTGATGTGATTTCCTTGTGCTCTGCTGGGCAGCAGCTCCTGTGGCTGTGAGTGGTCTGGGATACCACCATCTTCCCAGATCAACATTTCGGCTCTTCTCTCTGCTTGTCTCCTGCCCCAGGTAGACTCATTGATGATGTCTGTTAAAGGAATTATCTGTCCTGATTTGGGCTGAATAAGCTACAGGCAAGGATGGTCGGGCTTGGCTCTGTTTTTGAACCTCTTCCATGGGCTTAAACCCCCATTACCTGCAGGCCTGCTGCCAGCTCAGCCCATGGCACATCCAGCACCTGAGCAGGTGCATGGAACTGCCAGGCCAAAGTCACCTGTGTGTCCCTCCTTGTCACGGGCATGATCCCACACAATAATGTCTGCACTGTCTGCTGCTGCCTGAGGGTGACAGAGGCTTCAGAAGACCTTCCACCCAGTTTTAGGTTTTTGAACTTCATGTAAATTGAGCGGATTATAGGAAATTGAAGTTGCGACATAGCTGCTTGTTAACAGAAGTTGTTTGGTTTTTTGGGTTTTTTTTGGAAAGAGAAAGGTATTTCATTTGCACTCCAAAAAATGTCAATATTTTTTTTGCAGGTCCACAGCACCATTCCCAGTGTGGCATCCACTCTGGGGGCATCTGCACTCCAAGCATTTTGCACCAACACTCCCACGGTGCGTGAGATAGGGTGCTGCTGAGGCTGGGTGCTCAGAGCAGCCCTCACTGCTCTCCCTGGGGCAGAAAGCTGGATGCCAGCTGCACACCAGGAGCTGCAGGGTAGGGAGGAAGAGGGGGAGATATTTCTGTAGCAGCAGATAGCCCGTTGTACCATCCCCACTTCTCCTATCCACAGGATCCCGCACACACATGTGCAGCTGGGGATGAAAACCTGATCAGCTGCTGGTACCCAGTAACCTGGTTTGCTCCCCAACAAGGGGCTGCAGATCCAGCCATCTGCCCTGGAAAGGCATTCCCCAAAGGGAATCCCCGTCCTTTCCCTCCTGGCAGTTCCCTCTCTGGCTCCTGGCCAGGCCACCTGTGTTTGAAACTCCGTGGGACTTTGCTTGGGTTTCTGTGTTATTAATCCTCCCCAGAAGAAATCCCAGGCCTTTCTGGACCTCTTCCCTGTTTGCTAGGACAGCTGCCAGGGGTGTGCTCCTGCTTCATGTCAGCACAGGAGGCACTGCAAAGCCCATGTATTTCCAGAGGGCAAGGGGAGCTCTGTTTTTCCCGGTCAAGGATGCAATCTGATGCTCTCGGCTGTGCTTGCCAGGTACTGGGATGCTTTCTTGGCCTAAACACTGAACAAAGCAGGTCAGAATCAAATCATCTGTCTAGGGAACCGGTGATCCTGATAAAAAGAGACCTCTGTGCTCCTGGTGTGTCCCAGCTGTTCTCACAAAACTGTCAGGCAAGGCACACAGGCTGTAACACCACCATTTCCCTGCTTGAATTATAATCTGCATTCAGTGGAGCCCAAATTTAACACTTGATGACACAGGATCAGTGCTCCAAGGAGTGTTGCATGCAAAATGTAGATGCAGGAGGGGACGCAGCTGGAGATGAGGTGTTGAACAATTCTGTCCAGTACCTGAGGGCCATTTTGCACCACTCCTGGCTGGTGCAGACCCAGCAGTGCCTGGCTAGAAGCGCGCAGGTGTGTGGCTCACCAGGCCTTGAAGCAGTTTTAGCAAGCTGCAGCAGTGAAAGTGCTGCATTCACATGCTGATGGATATCTATTCCATTGGGTCTTTAACCATGTCTTGTGGCAAGATCACAGCTTCTCATGGGTTTCAAAAAGGTAGGAAATTCCAGTTTCCAGCAGAGAAGAATGAAGCAAATTCATGTAATCACACGTTCACCTTACACATAACAACCACCAGGAAAGAGCTCTCCTTCAGCTGGTCCTCAGAGGCCACATTTCAAATAAAAGTATTCCCTGAAGAGGGAGAAAACAAACAAGGTTTTTGGGCTGGATGACCTGCTCCAAGCCAGCAATGGTGGGTCCTCCCCACTGAACTGCTGCTATTCACCATCTCATGCTTGAGCAGTCAGAACCTGGCCTTAAGTCACCTTATTCCATCTATTTTAGGCTAGGAGGACTCAGCGCACTGAAGGAGAAACACCCTGGCTGGTGATGGCAGCAAGGTTGGTATTCTTTGCCAACAGGGTAGCTTTTATCCAGCTCTGCAGATTTCTGCAGCTTGAGTAAAAGAATCCAGAGTCTGGGAGCTGGGCAGGGAAGCATTCGGGAATGAGAATTTGTGGGATGGGGTTAACAGCGCTGTCTGCAAGAGTGTTCTACAGGAGCAAGAAGTCACGTTTCAGTGACAGAGCTTTGCTTTTCTTGCAAAACGCACATACTATTGGCAGGAGGAAAAGAATGAGCAGGGGTGGGTCAGATTCCCCCTCCAGCTCCAGAGCGTTCCTCCTGGGAGATGCTGAAGGGCCTTGCGAGTGCATTACTGGATGCTTCTTTTTCTTGTTTATGTGGTAGAAACATCTGAAAACAATTTGTGCCTGTTAAGCTTTGCGGACAGTCAGGGTTCTGCGTGCGATTTGGTCTCCACCTCAGCCAGGACTAGCTGGGGCTGCTCTGTGTTTGCTCATTAGCTAACAAGACATGATATCGTTAGCAGAGCTCTCTGGGGGCTGCCTTCGACTTGTGGCTGCCGTGGGCACGCGCAGGGCTGGGTGCGGTACCGATGAGCTCAGCTTGTCTGGATCACGCAGGTTGGTGGGGAAGATGCAGTAAGATGGTAAAGGAACATCATCCCCCCAGTTACCGCTAACATTGAAAGCATCAGGAGCTGAAGGTTGGTGCTGCGCAAGAGGGATGTGCACCCTGCAGGCCTCACTGGAGCTCCAGCAAACCTCTGCGTGAGCAAGACATGCTGACTGATGCTCCTTGGAGGACGGATGGAGAAATCTTCTGCAGCAATCCCAGGACAAAGGCGAGGATGGCTGAGCAATTGAGGTGGGAGGATGCCCTCCAGAAGGGGAAAATGTTTAAGCTGGGAGGAAAGAAACAGCTTAGAGGAGGGATGATACGCTAACCACATGGCTGGAAGAGGAGGTGTGAAGACTTGATGGGAAACACAGCACTAAGTGTGGGGGAATGGGGCGAGGAGAAGGTAAAGTACAGTGAAACAGCAAGAAAGAGTGAGGGGACTGGGAGCATCGTAGCCCAGCGTGTGTGAGGCTTCGTGGCAAAGGCTCCCGTGGGCGGCAGCGGGGCCAGGGCTTGGCAGCTCAGAGGTGCCCAGCCAAGGGGACTCCCGGCACGGGAATCACGGCAGCGTTCCCAGCAGCCGCGGGGCCGGTGCTAACGGGAGCCGGCACTCAACCCCGCCACCCCAGCCCAGCAGCGGGGCTAAAGGGCGCTGCCCACCGCCGAGGCAGCGGGGAAGGCGGGGGCCGCAGGCTGCGGGGGCCGCGGGCGGGCCGGTGGCTTCCGCCCGGCGCGGCGCATTCCTACCCCGTGAGTCAGGGCGGCGCGGCGGGATGCGGCGTCCCGCGGCCCCGGGCGCTGGCAGCTCCCCGCCGGGACTCTCAGCGCCGAGCGCCGCTCGGCTCCCGGCTCCTATTTGCATGCCGAGGCTGTGAATGGCGTGCCCGCCCGGCCGGCCCCTGGCACGGGGGAGGAGTCTCCGCGCCCTCCGCGGGCCGAGCTCGGCGGCGCCGGTCCCTTAAGCCGCACTGGGGGGCGGCTCGACCCGAGCGGCCGCTGCGCTTCGCCCGCCTGCACGGTGAGTGCGGGGCCGGAGGGACGAGGGGGGGCTGGCCGGGAGGGGCATCCCGCGAGGGCCGTTCCCTGCCCGGCTGAGGTACCGGGACCGCGCCGCTCCGCCGGGCGGGGAGCGGCCCTCGGCGGCCCGCGGGGTAAGAGCGTCGCCGGAGGCAGGTGCCGCCCCCGACCCCCGCGTTTGGATGTTGGGAGCTTGGTGATCTCGGTGGTTTCGGCTGTAGGTGAAGGTGCGCGTTCACGGCTTGTTTCAGCTGATCCGAGTCCACTCCATCTCCACGCGTTCCCACCCGTCCCTCCCCTGATGCTGGCACCCGTGGTTTGGCAGCGACTTTGGGAGATGATCTGGTGGGAAATATATGGCTTTTTACATGTTAAGGTTAGTTTTCCTGCTGGATCGGGTCCCTGAACTGAGTTCTCACACTGTGCACTGCTGGCACGAAGCAAGGGGATCACGGCAGCCTGACGCGAGCAAGACCAGAGCTTTTGCAGGATTGCACCCTCAGTGCCAAGTCCTTTTGGGCTCCTCAGCAGGCAACCTGTCCTTCCCCCCATCCTGCCACACACATCCCTGCAGTGCCAAAGTGCGCCATGTGGATATTTTGCCCTGTGTTTTTCTCCAGTGTAACTCAGGAGGGGTGAGTGGCAGCACAGATGAGTTTTGTCTGGTGCTCGTCCTAGTGCACGACTCAGTTCTGTGGCTGCTGCTTCTCTTGCAGGTTGGCTTCGTGGTGGGGTGCACGGTGCTGGTCGGGGATGTCTCCAAGCCGGGTCTTGGAGTAAGCAGGAAGTTGTTTCCTTTCTTCCTGTTTTTGTCCCCCTGCCTGCTAATTTCCTCTGGGAAGAAAAGTGCATTCTGCAGAAAAGGGAAAAAATAGTCACACGTAACGGGAAGGGACAAGGCAGCAAAGCTTCTGAATGAAACATAGGATAAGGAAGGAGCACAGGGTGTTAACTGCAGTAACGCTGATAGGGCAGCAAGGACAAATAGCTGCCTGTGTGCTGTGACCACGGGGATAAAAATGGCCCACTTGGGACAAGCTGGGGAGCAGACCCTTGGAAGAACTGGATTTCCACTACAGTGTATGGAAGGATGTTGCTCTCCAGCTCTTCTGTCTCAGTGGTGCAGGTTTTGCAGGAGGAAGTGATGACTAGTGTTAGATTGGCTGGTATAGTTGGAAGAAAAAGGTGAATTTTAGATACTTCCTTCAAGCTTTGATTGTTAAATGGACTTTATGAAAGGGTTTGTCTGCCTTTTTTTTAACTCTCAGTTGCTCTAATAACAGCTATCATCCCTCCCTCCTGCTGCATCACTCATGTCCTTAAATCCTCATGGCTACTGCTGCTCAGCCCAGGTCTCCCCTGTCTGTGTGCAGGCTCTTGGGGAGCCTGTGCCATTCCTGAGCTGGGATACTGCCAGCCGCTTTCCAGGAGGTGCTGTGGTTTTGGAACAGGTCCCCAGCTTTGTCCCGGTCTCTGTGCTCATTGGTCCTGAGTCCCCAGGAAGGCAGCAGCTCTGGCATGTGGACGTGTGTCCGTGCTGCTCCTGCTTCTGTGCGTTCCCATGAAAGGAGGTTGATGCTGGGCAGTGTAAAACCAACTCCTACAAAACTAGTTCTGCTCTGGGACTTCCCATGACAGGCCTTTTTTTTTTTTTTTTTTTTTTTAAGCAATCCACTTGTGAGAGATCTGCCTACAAACTGGCTTTTCAGGTTCTGGGGAAAGCCATGGGCTGGCCCTGGTCTCAGGAATGTCTTGCTCTGTGCTGGGTAGGCTTCGGGGGGGGGGGATGAGCTTTGAATGCGGAGAGTGCTGCTGGCCTGCAGAGCACAGCAGACACCTCTTCTCCAACAAGCTTGTCCTCACTGTGTCCTGGTGCTGAGACCTTGTGACCCTGATGCGTCACCTCAGGCAGGAGTTGTGTCCCTCAGAGAGGGCCAGCACCTCATCACGGGACTTGGCAGACAGCTCGTTTCACTTTCGTGGTGGGGAATGCAGCGAGGCTGCAGTTGCGTGAGGTCGCCAGGCAGGAATAGGAATTCCTTTTGGGGTCATCAGTCCTGTTCCTCTGGAATCCATCCCCGGAGAGTAGCCAGCAAGTCCCAACATGTTCCCCTGAAAGAGGCAGGGTCTGCTGCGTGTGGCATGATAGGACAGTTTATTCTGGGCACAGAGCCCTCATGCTCAGATATAATTAGTAAAGGTTTGATTCTCTTCAGTGTGCTGGATCTCTGTGCAGTGCAAACACAGCCAGGTTAGTGCTGAAGACCTCAGATGGGCAACATGACCGGGAGTACCAGCTTGTTTTCCTCTTCCATTCAGTGTATCCAGCAAAAAGTTGAGCAGAGCGTGTGTTGTGTGAACCCCATGTCGCTGGGGATGTGCTTGCCAAGCAGGACTGGCTGTGAGCTGAAGATCCTGACATTTCTTTGTCTGTCACTCTACAGCTTTTATCCAGCAGAACAGTCTTTGATAAGATTCTTCCCTTGTGGTTGCTGCCTTTCTTCCATAGCTACCTCTGGAGGCTTTGGCACCCCGTGGAGACCATGCTCCTTTCTCAGAGGTTCCAGCGTTAATTGTGACCTGACGTGACGCTTCTATTAATTGCTGTTCCTGCAGACCCATTTCAGTAGAAATACTTAAAACTCAAGGGTGGGTTCCTTCATTAACATTTTCCCTGAGTTCAGACATGGATTAGTTTCCTTTCTTTTCAGCTGAAGAGGTTCTGGACTCCAAGTTTAACATTTATCATCATCTAGTCGGAAGGAAAGGGACATGAAATGTGCAGATCTCACACTTGCTGTGAGGTTGCCTCCCAGCTGCTGGGTATGTACATGCTGGGGTTTTAAGGAACCCATGTGTTGCCTGCCTGCTCAGGGAGTTGTGTTGCATCCTCTCTGCTATGTGATAATATCTCAGTGTGTACTGTGGGTGCTGCAGCCTGAATTTCATGGGACTTGTGTCTGGATCATTGGGAAAACATCTCAGTGCTGCTGGAAATTAGGATGAAGATGGTTTCTTTCTTCAGAGGAGCTGAAGCCCAGATGTCCAGCGTTGTGCAGGTAGTTCTCTTCCCAGTGGTAGGCTTTTTTTTTTTAGCTTTGTGGTTGGTTGTTTTGTTTGGTTTTTTTTTTGCCTTGTTCAGAACTAACAGACCTGAATGGACATCAGGTTGCCTACTCTACTAGTCCTCAATAACTCCCCTCTGAGAGAATAACATTTAAAAGGGACAGTCTTAGCCCTGCAGCTCTTAGTCCCAAGAGATTAGGCAGGCAAGAGGCAAAATTTAACCTTGGAAGGAAATGGATCTGTTTGGCAGCATTTCCCGTGGTCATGCTGGCAGCTCTGTTTCCATGTCCTTGAAGAACCCCAGGCTAATTTGGTGTGTGATGTGTGCTCAGACCATCCAGGTCTGCTTGCACAGAGTTGTGGAGACCCTCCCTCCAGTGCACCCTGAGGTGGGCAGGGCTTGCCAGCCAACCTCTCTGTTCTCATAGAATGTCTGTGCCACTGCGAAGTGAGGTTTCCACAGGGAGAAGTGGAAATTGCGTCTGTGCTGAGATTGCCTATTGTCATATCCTTGTGAGTTGAACTTCAGGGATTTCCGGCAGTTTGCTCCTGTTTTTGTCCCTACTCATCTTGCTGCTGTCCAGGACTGGTTGAAGCTTCAGATCACACTTCTCTTCCTTGTTTCAGTCCATGCTGCTGTAGGAATGAGGAAGTGGGATTTTTTTTTAATGTGTGTTGGGATGATGCCGTGAAGAGCAAATTAGCAGCTGAGTTTTTGATCAAATCATCCAAACTATGGTCAAATCCTTTTGAGTAACAGTATCTGTTTCCCACTGGGTGAAGACAGAGCTTATTCTTCACATTTACCTTACCTGTCAAATCTCCTAAAGCTGTAAGAGTGCAGTTTCATTGCTTGTGTGCTCTACTTGCTGCACAGACAGCAAATGTCAGCTTGACATAGGGCTTGTTTTTGCTGTAATTTCCTTTGGATGCACTCTTCAACTATCTAGGTAAACAATTTATTTCAAATATAATTACAGCTCCTTTTTGCCTACCGAAGAAATGTTGGAACTGTGGTGATACAGACCTGAGCTGTGGATAAGTTCTTAAGTTCTGGGGCCTTCAGCAACAAACAGACCTTGCCTTAGTAATCAGAGCATCTCTAAAGCACAGTGTTTATTAAAGGAAATGTAATTTCTTCTCAGTGAAGTCTGAGGTATCATTGCACAATACTTCCCTGGCACGGTAGAGCCTTCCCAGGGGGAGAAGAGATAGCAAGCCATGCCTGATCTTGCCTTTTCTGGAAAGCCTACCTTTGCCGCCTCCTCCCCTTCCTGTTTCCACTCTGCTCAGAGCCAGCCCCTTGCTCTGCTGGTCAGCAGCAATCCCTGCTTTGAAGGTTTTCTTTCCTTTAAAAAGGAACAATCCCTATGAGGTCATCCTGAAACTGCACAGGACGCTGCGTTTACAGTCTTTCAGGTCTGGCACTTACTTGGCTTTGGCTCAGTGAAAGTTAGAACTGCTTGGATTTTAAAATCTGGAGGGCTCAGAAGGCTGGGTTGACAAATGCACCTTCTGTATTTCAGGAGTTACTGCCCTGTAGCAATCAGCACACGGGAGGTTTGTTACTCTGTTGCTTAAATGCAAAGCCTTAAAGTGAACTGTATAAAACTGTGAGTAGTTCTGCCAAAAAGTGTGAGTATACCTTCCTTTTCTCTGGCTGTTCTGGGACTGTAATTTCAGGAAGAACAGCGAGCAAGAATGTGCCATTCACTCAGTCTGAAGAAGTGTGGTTCACTTAGAAATTTAATATTTTTTTTGCTAAACCAAGTTAGAATTATGATTATTTCTGTTTGCATTATTAATGAGTTGTTGCACTGGGCACACAGTGAGTATGCAGAGGTGTGCACACCTGCAGAGCAAGACAAGCTCTTCTTGCAGCTGTTTCCAGTTGGACGCAGCAGGAGATGGAGTGTGCCTGGCTGTCAAGCATGAGCCAGGGAGAATAGTTAAAGCAGCAGAGTGGCTCTCCTGTGTCCCTGGCTGCATCAGCTAATGGTGAGGAACAGCAGCTCCAGCCAAACCAGCTCTGCTCTGAGTCCTTGGCTGTTTAACTAGTCCTTTGAAGGATCTCCACCGGGCCTCACTGCTGTGGGCATTTTTTATTCTCTCACTCGTACCCAGGTGAGCAGAACTGTAGTGGTGCTGGAGAAAGCAGGTGTGTGATGGGGAGTGAGGATACTCCAAGTTTCAAAGGAACATGCTAAGAAAGCTGTTCTGAATGGCTCTGTGGCGTCTATCCTTCCTGAATATAAAGTTTGTCTTCTGGCGGCTCCAGCGTTTGTTACTGTTATTTCCTCTAAGATTTATTTTAGGTTGCTATTCAACATGGTTTTATGTAACTTTCCATAGGAAATGTTGTCATTTGTGGCAGTTTTGATCTCTTTTGCCATTGAAACGTTTTTATTTAGCACAACAAACAGTGATTCTTAGCTGCTTTTAGTACCCAGAGTCTTTGCTGTAGAAGATGAGTGGCTTTTGTCTAACATAATTTTTGGTTTGGCCTATTGTGATCTTTTTAGGGGAGGTTGCTGGTTTTGACAGTTGCTTTTCCATCAGTTGTTTATTGATATTGTATTTTCTAAATGAACAATGTTGTAATCACTAAGAGATGTTACCAAGAAAATTGCTCTTGAGGTGGGTGCACAGACAGCATCTATTCCAAAATCAACCAGAGCCAGTGTTTCCTTCTGTCCTCAGTGTCATCCCAGCTCTGTGTTTCCAGCTTTCCTTGTGTCCTGAACCCTTACAGTACTTGTGAAGAATATGAGAGCTGGTAGAAAAAACTTCAAAATGTAGAATTTCATTGAAAATAATACCTTTGTTGGGTTTGTCTTTTGTTTCCTAATGTGGGTCATGGCTGCACTGACAAAAGCATTTTTGTGACTCTTACCTTGCTGTATAATTGAGGCAGTGACTGTGCCCATGGTACTTGTGGGTCTGACAGAACTTAACCAGGCATCTATTTTACTAGTAATGGAAATAAATCTGAAACAGGGCCCTCTGAAGCCCCATTGAATCATTTAAATGAGTTAAATGCACTGAAATAGTTTCTGTGATCACTCTTTCCTGAAGAAGGTGCAGACCCAGGCAGAGCACTGAGACAACTGTGCTTTGGGGCTGCTGGGGACCCCAGAGCAAAGGGCTCTGCTGGCTCAGCCCAGGCACCACTCACCCAACAGGCAGTGGTGGTAACCTTCAAACAGGGTGCAGGAACAAGGCTTGCATAGATGATCCTTCTTCTGGTGGCTGGTAATGGATCTCTTGGTAGAAACAGCTCTTTTGGAGGACCAGGCAGTGCTGACTCTGCTGGCTTCCCTAAGGAATGGGAATGCTGCTCAGAGCTTGGTGTGCCATCACTGGAGCTGTTGGCAGGTATCTCATCATGCTGTGCCCCATTGTAGGCTATAAGTGACAGCCTGTGACCAGACTTTTAGGATGTGGCTGCTGGAAATGTGGCTGTTGGATGTGGCAGCAAAGCCACAGGGTGTGTTCACAGAGAAACATAAACAGGGTGAAGATGCCAAAGTACTCCAGAAGGTTTTCCACTGCTCCCCTCTCATTGTTGGTTGGTTTATGTGCAGGCTGTTGCCCTTGCTGGTATCTCAGTAGGTTGTTGATGGCTCTTGGCTGGGTTTGCTCTGGACGGTGGAGTTGGTGATCGCTCATCACCCAGGCCCTGCGTGGGCCCTGGGTGTGCTTGGCTGGTGCTGCGGACCTGCCTCTGCCATCTGGGCCACACGTGCTGAGGAGATGGAAAAGGCCCCTCTGCCCAGCTTACTCTGCTTGGCTCCCTTCCACCTACTTCCTTGTGGGTGCTCCAGGCCATGGGTGAGCAGGGGAAACTCCTCCCTTGGGAGCACCTCTGTGGAAGCTGCCTGTGCGTGAGGCTTGGTTGTCAGCTCTGGAGAAATCTGTGGATGGTTTGGATGTTTTCCCATCTAATGACCCCACCAGAAAATTCACTCTGCCTCTGGTGATACAGTAGTGTTTTATTCCTGCTGCACTCAACACCTGCACTAAAGGCACTTCTCAGAAGATTATTTAGTGGTGCCGAACCCACCACCTCCCTGGGATAATTGTTGGCTTCCCACAGATCTGAGTTTCTGGCCATATTTTCAACAATCACTTCAAACTATACTGCCTTGAGAAGCACTCCAGTCATTTGGCTCCAGCTGCTTCTGTTTGTTCCTGCTTCTTCCCCTTTCCCTCTGCTGGCACAAGTGTTTGTGGAGCCATGTGGGAAGGAGCTGAGGCTGGAACGAGCCATTTTCTCTGCTGAGCTCATGTGGGTTGGTTCCCAGTATGGATCACCCAACAGCTGTGGGGATGCTGGTGCCAGCAGGAGGAGGAGGGCAGCAAACAGGGCTGGGTCACTGCTTCTTCTGTTGGCTTGCATCTCTTTCAAGTGTCTGTGACATCTTTTTAGCTTGAATTTTGAGCTTTGGTTTCTGAGGTCCTGTTACTATTTTGCCCTTTGTCTGCTGCAACAAAAGGACCTTGAAGATCAGTCTGTTGCTTGTGACTGCATGTTACAGTTGGGGGTCATCTTTTAACCTGTATTTGAAGGAGTTCAGCTACAGATCTGGGGACTAACAGAAATCAAAAAGGGTTTTTGAGCTTCCTGTTTTTCCTCTCTCTTCTATATGAGGGCACCACACCTTCAGGTCCCAGGTGAAGCTGCTTTGAAAGCTTTTAGTGCTGGTGTTCAAGTTGGAACTGATTTTTGTTTGATTTCCATCATGACCTTCGTGTTTTTCTGAAAATCAAGAAAATCAGTTGCTCAAAGGGATATCAGGTCTGCTTTCTTGATCATGGGATTGGCTCACATACATTCAGACTTCACTGGCAGACGTTTTCATTACCTGTACTTAAAACCCTCTGTCTCTGTATGCAGCTGAACCTTTTCCAAGTTCAGTGGGTCCCAGCTGAAGCTTTGCACTCCTGCTGTGCCTCTTTGAATACCATCACTCTCCAAGGCTTGGCATGAAATATTAACCCAATGTAGCTTCCCATTTCTTGTCTAGGGGTCTGCCTGGCCTCTTCCAAACCAGGCAGTTTCTGTTGATATTTCTCAGCTAATTCAATTAAATGGTTCATGGTGAGATCCCTAGTGGGGATGGAGCAGGACAATTTCACACAGGCAGGGGACAACAGCTTGGGGCTGTATTTGATGTCTCACCTGAGCTGCTGTCATGCTGAGCCATCGCTGAATAGGCTGGTCCTACCCTTCCTCTCCAGGGCTTATCTGAAATTGTCTGAGCCTCTTCAGGATGCCAGATCAACAGGAAATAATTTACTAGGGTTAGTTTGTGCTGGTAAAACACCTTGAAGTGGCTCAGTGGAGTAAGGCAAACCTGCTCCCTGGGCAGCAGCTAGCTGGCAGATGGGATTGCTTGCGAGCAGAAGCCAGAGCCCTGAGGAATTGTTGCCTGTGTGATTTGGTGCAGGCTTTTGGAAGCAGCATCAGCCTCTACCAGCACTCAGGCAGAGCTTGTGCATGGCAGAGAGCAGGGACAGTGGGATGTGTGTGGGCATGGCAGTGCTGCCAGCTCCCTGCGGGGCAGGGCTCAAAGGGCAGTGTGTCTGCACAGCTCTCTGCCAGGCTTGTGCTCAGAGGTGCCTGGACTGCTCAGACCCAGCTTCTGCTATGGCAGCCTGCGGGTCTGCAAAGCCTTACAGTATTTCCCAGCTCAGCAGCCAGGGTTGGGAAAGCAGGAGAGGGCCCTGGGCAGTGCTGATGGCCTTGTTTTGTTTCGCAGGTATTTTCTTAGGGTGGGCAGTGGGGGTGGTCTCAGCCAAAGCTTGGGTGTTGCTGTGCCCTTAACAGCTTTCCCCGAGAGTGCAAGGCCACAGGCCTGTCCCACCTTCCCCGTCCCTGCCTGCCCTCAGCCCCTCCATCTGGCCTGTTTTAAAGGGCTGGCTTATGCCTGGTGTTTGGGATATTGTTTGTAACTCGTTGGGTCTGATCCATGCTAGATGGTTTTATTGGCAGCCATGAGACTGAAACCCCACTGCTCCTCTTCTCCTTGGACTTCCTGCCTTTTCCCTGCTCTGCCAGCAGCAATCCTCCTGGAGAGAGAGGCACAGCCAGGAGCTTTCTCCTCTGTCTCCTCTGGCTTGTCCTGTCTGGAGAACACATTGAGGATCCCGGTTTCTTTGCTGTGTCCACCTGGATTCCTGTACCTCAGCCAGAACAGCTGCATGGACAGACCCCTTCAGGTACATGGGACTTGCCTGGCACTTTGTGTAGCAGGCACTGTAAATAAAGTTGTTGCAGTGATGGGGTTTGAAAAATGGAGATAAATTGCTGGAGTCTGACCACAGAATGTGGCGATCGGATTGCAGCGGAATGACCCCGGTGTCTGTTACCTCCTGGGGGTGTCTGTAGGAGCATGCACACACTGTGCTGGAGAGGAGCAGTGATGCTGAAAAAAGCAGATGCTGTTTGTTTGTGTGGAAGTGTTGAATTAAGTCGGGGTTTTGTTTTGGTTTTTGTTTGGAATGTTTCTTGGGGGAAAAAAGCCAGCTTTATTTTAAATGGGAATGTTGGTAAAATGGAAATTTTGGAAGAAAAGAAATCAACATTGGAATAGCTTCAGTTGTCTGTTTAAGTGGAAGGATGGTCTGTCTTTGAAATGACTGTGCAAGTCTCTAAATGTATTTAGGATGCCTGTCAGTTTTAGGAACATGCTCAAGCTTCTGGACAAAGCTTTTCCTTTGCTCTTTGGGTCAGTAGATTTCACTAAGCAGCTTTCCTTGATCATGTGCCAACTTTGATATTTAATGTGCTCTCCCCTTTCTTAGCCTGATCCACAGCGCAGTGGATTTGCCTTTCGTTCTGGTTCTGTGACCTTGCTTTGGCACAGGCCTTTTGAAGATGAATTTTCCAGACTATCTGCAATTGATACATTTTTTTTCTTTTTTTTTGTTTATTTTAATTGAAATGGACATTATTAATAATTTTTATGCTGCTACCAGCTGATCAGTTAGAAGAAGCTGAATCTGCAAATGCCTCTCATTCAGCCTTGTGTTTTCATATTCCTGACTTTTGTGATGCTGGTGGAACAGAGTCCAAACTAAGCCAGCACAGGTGAGAGGTCTGAAACAGCCCCTGTGCAAGGACTGAGCTGCTGATGTGGGTGTGGGAAAAGGGCATGGTAGGAACAGCATGGAAGAGATCTGTAGGGTCAGGACTTGCACGGAGAAAGAGGATAGGGAAAAGCTGATCACTCTTCTAATCCAAGAACTGCGGGGCAACAGGTGAACCCAGGAAATGGCAGGTTTGCAGATGAACTGGAGCAGGCTTGTCACACAGCACGTGTTTCAGCTCTGGAGCTTTGTCATGTGCAGTTATGAATACTAGAAGTTTGCTTGGATTAAAAAATGAGCTGGATAAATTCTGGAATAGTAACCACTGGATTGATATAGAGATGGATACAGAGCTGTTACATGTAAAGACATTTCTGGCACAAGAAGCCTGTGACTTATTCCTAGCACATGCCATGGCTCTGTCCTGGGAGATAGGACTGTCGAGTGATCCTGTACTCTTGCCCCGTGCCAGGCATCCTTGGTTGGAAATGAGATACAGGCTTTAGAGGGACACTTAGCCTGACCTTGCACAGCTGTGCTGTGTGTGTTCCCATCCTGCTGCTGTTGGTGGCCTCTTGACAGTATTGAGAAATTGGGATTGATGGTATGGGACCACTCAAACAAAGTATGTATCAATTCAGTCAACTTTGAAACAAAGCCCACTGGCCTGATGAAATACACGGACACTGGATCTTGAAACATTGGCCCCTAAAAGTAACCAAGGGGTCAGCATGAAACTCAGCAAGTGCTTTTACTGCAATGCTGAGACAGAAATTAGCAGCACCTGGAGTGAGGGCCAGGTGTAATGAGGGCTGTTACCTGCCATGCAAAGGCTGTTTGACCATGTAGCTGTACATCTGTGCACACAGCCCTACACTGATGCTCATCTAGTCCATATATCTGTATATTCAGCTGGATCCACATTCAGGCTGCCCGTTAACCCCCTGGAGACCTGTCTCTCATGACCATACCACAGGCCTTTTTGTGCCTGAGGCAGAGGCACTTGCCTGTGCTGTGGCTGACTATTCACACAGAATTCACGGTGCTTGCCCTGGCAGGGCCTGATCCAGTCTTAGGTGTTTGTAAGGTTTATTTTTGGCCACTCCAAATGCACACAGGGAATTGGGAATGCTGAACAGCTCAGCCTTCACTGCATCCTTTTACTGGGAAGTGAACCTGTTAGTGAGTAAAGAAGGTTGAACTGGTAGAGGGATTTGCTTCTACATACTCTGTTTGCAGTCACCCTTGAAACTCAGCTGAGGTTTAAATACTGAATGCATTTAGACAATTATTATATATGCATTTTTATGCTTTGCTATCTAAAGAACTCTAACTGCTGAAGCTGGGAGAAAGCAGAGCATTCCATTGCTCTGTTAGGATGTGAATTTCATCTTGAGATCTTCACCTTGCTTAAAGAACTAAGTTGAAACAACTTCGGGGGTAATTGTAAGGCCACAGGCTTGACCCCTGTGTGTGCATGCCCTGTCCTCTTTGGTATGTGTGTACACCCTGGAGATCCCATGTGCTAGTCTGCAAGGGTGGCAAGGAAGCCAGTGAGGATACGTGGACATCACTGTCTGTGGTCTGTGGCAATTTAGGAAGGGAAACTGAAAACAGATTTAATTGGATGTCTTTCACAGGGTTTCACGTTATTGCAGCAACTTTCGGGCAATACAGGCGTGATTCATCCCCTCCCTTCCTGGCTTGGCCTCACTGATTGATAAAGCTGCAAATCTTACACGTTTGTATTCTTTACACCCAGAGCTTGTGCTCACAAAGGCAGCTCTGTAGGTAGACAGGAAGGATGTTGAGTGATGGTGGCTCAGTGGTGAGATGTTGGAAAAAGCAGAGTGGCTACTTCAGATGCTCTGAATTTGCCCTTGAAGACACAGGAAGGAGGCTCTTGAGTTGTGTGAAATAGATTTTGTTTGGTCATGCCAGAGTGATGGCTCTGTCTCTCTTGGCTGGTCTCTGATTAGGGCACCTCAAGGAGACGTGGTGTGGTGTTTGTGATCCTCGCGGTAAATGCTGGAGCTCTGTGCTGGAGTATTTCAGGTATGAGAAATCTGCTTTGCTTTCTGACCTCACCATGAAGACAAATTTGCAAGACCTTTCAGTAAATCGTGTCTCATAGCGGATTTACTCATACCAAGCACAAGCAGGAGTTCCCCTAAAACTCTCACTGTCCTTATCTTATAGGAAGTTAGAACAGTTGTATTTAGCCACCCCTGCAGCTCGGCGGGGAGGGAAGGAAGGATTTGTGTCCCTCTCATGCACAGCACTGCATCTGTGCAACAGGACTGTGGTGCATGTATGAAGGGCATGTCTGTACAGGCTAGATCAAGAATTCCCAGACTTTTGGGGGCCTGTGGTATTTGCTGAAACCCAACCTTCATCCACCTACAGCTGAGTCCTCCCTTTCTGTCGTTCCGGCTCAGCTGAGCACAGCGCTCCTGGCAGCCGGCCCAGCTCGCGCGACTGAACCAGCAGCTGGCCTTCAGCTCCTTTTAGATGAGATTCTCTCCTAACCCAATCCAGATCATCCCCCACTCCCTTTTATTGACCTATTTCCCCGCTGCCTGCCCCCCCTGCCTTGTATCTTTCGCGTGGTGTGCGCAGTTCCCTTTGCAGAGCAGCTGCAGGGAGCTGTGGGAATATGGTGGAAATCCCTGCAAGGCAGTGCACGTTTCAGAGAACCAGTGCCTAATTTAGGTTGGGAGGTACCCTTGCAGGTTGACTGGCTCATCCACTGCAAGGCTGGGATAATTCAGGCAGCTCAGGGCCTTGTTTTGTTGAGTGCCAAATGTCTCCGAGGGTGGAGATCTCTCTGCCTCTGGTCCTGGCCTGGGACTTGGCCTCTCACAAGGAAGAATCCTTATGTGTTAAACTAATTCTGCATTTAAAATAAATGGGCTGTGTTAACACCATAAGAACACTAAGTTTTAATTCCAACCGAGTTTTTCTCCTACCCCCTTTCAAAACATGTGTGCTTGCTGATTTAACTGGTTGCTTATTCCATCTGTCCACTGTGGTGAAGAGGCTGGGACACTTGATTATTTTTGTCCCCTGTGGCTAAGGGCCGTAGGCCAGGCTAGGACAACGCAAGGAGAGAGCCAGGAGGGAATGGAATCTGTTGTCCCGTTCAGCACACATGCTTCCCACTGTTCACTTGAAGTTGTGTGTGTGCTAGGAGAGGAAGAAATACAAACTTGTAGCATAATTTAGGTTGGACGGTACCTGTGGAGGTATCTGCGCTGATCTGCCTCCAGTGAAATCTATTTTCTGAATTGTTTCTCTGAGTGTGCACAGTGAAGTGGGTGCTCTGCCAGCCTGAAAGACTCTGTGGTCTCTGTGTCCCACTGTGTGTGATGCAAACAGGAGGGGAAAACTGCAGCAGAGTGGGCAAGATGACAGCGAGTCACTCTGCTCACTGCGGCCTTTTGATTACACAGCGGTGTTTATTTAAATACCATATCATTATTATTTATGTATGAAAACCACTCAATTCAGGATTAGTGCCAGTTCTCTAATGTTCATGCTATACTGGTCTTGCTCTGTGCGCCGTGTTGTGTTTCTAGAAAATCACTACTACATTTAAAAGAGATTAGAACCAGCAATGAGAAGCGGCCACTTGTTAATTGCTAAGTGGTAGGTAGGTTAGAAAGTGTGGTGCTCGGCTTTGGGTGGGCAAAAAAGGGTGTTTGTGAGTCACAAGCTGGTTTTAGATGGAGGTCAGTGGCTTTTGATACTGCAGTTACTTAGCTGGTTGGTCTGGATCCAGATCTCATTAAGATTTAATTCATGGCTTGTTCTTAAGGAATCTGGATCTCACAGTAGTCTCAGCAAAAATCTTAATGGGAGATGACTCAAACTTATGACTGCAGTCTGTGTACCTGGCTTGAGATCCCGTGCCCTGAGCAACGCTCCATGTCCTCCGAGTGTCAGGTCCTGAATGACCAGTGTGGGCACAAGTTGTGACCCTTGAGCCCTCATGAGGCACTTTGGGAATTCATCCCACGTGGGGCTTGGGGCCATCAGTCACAGCGGGGAGGAGGACTCTCTGCTCGCCCTGCCAGCATGGACTGGGAGGGATGAGCCAGATTCCCTCCTGACTCTGATGTCTCCCCTCTCCTAGGCCTGAGAACAAGCGTGGGACGATGTCGGAGGCACGGCACGACAGCACAAGCAGTTTACAGCGGAAGAAGCCGCCATGGTTAAAACTGGACATCCCGGTGCCGGTGCCCATGCCCGTGCCAGAGGAGCCCCTCCAGCCCGTGCAGGTACAGGTGCTGGGGAGGAGGGAGGGTCTGTGGAGATGGGGGGGATGTGCTGGGAGCATCCCTGTGCCTGCGGTCCCCATCAGTCCTGGCTGAGGGAAAAGCAGCGTGTGATGGCAGGTCATGAGGCCACATAAGAAGGGGCAGAGCCTTTGAGTAAATTTATGATCAGTAATTAACTCTCCTTGAAGGGGATGTGGGAGGGATGAGGGTGGGTGGCTGATGTGCTCGCATCAGTGGATGTGACTGTTTGGATGTGGGCATTGTGAAAAGTGTCTTGGCTGGGATATGAGAGTGAGGTATTCAAACAAGCATTTCTTAAGGGGACTGGAGGACTGAAGATCTCCCAGACAAACATGAGGGCCTGGAAGTGCTGGAGCTTGTGCTGATATGAGCAGCGTATGAATCTGACTTATGAATAGCCAAGATAATGACAGACTTTCATCAGTAACAGCAAAGAACAGTTACTGGCAACACAAAGCTGTTACCAGCATGAGGAACATAAGAGAACCATGTGGGATGAGAAATACATAGCACTGAGGAGTGCTGAAGTAGAGATGAGGTGATAGGTTAATAGGAGCTGTGCAAAGCATGAGAGTAAAACATCCTTGTTTGTGCTGGGAATAGGAGGAATATCAGGAATACCTGCTACAAGGTATTAAAAACTGCTGTAGGGGTGAGGCCTGGGTATGAACGCTGGCTGCTTGTGTGGCCTTGCTCTAGAAACAGAGACTTTGTGCACTGAAGGCAGAGCCAGAGGGTTCTTGCTTCCCAGCTCCCACAGGCGGGTACAGGGCCTGGGTTCAGTCACTTATGTGAAAAAAAGTTAAGTCATCAGAAAAATGGAGGGTTATACAGTTTCCCTAGAGGAGGCTGAGGACAAGCTTAAGAGGGAACTTCTGTTGCACTTGGGACAGCAAGAACTGCTCTCTTCACCATTCCGTGATGCAGGGACTCAAATGCACTTCATTTACGTGACAGCTCCTGGCAGGTAAATCTTGGTTCTGGTCTTCCCTTGGAAGGAAAGAGTTTGGGGGTCAGTCTGTAGGGATTAGAAGTGGAGTTCAGGGTTTTACCAGTGCAGGTTGAAACCTTCTGAATCAATTTTTTAAGGCTTTGATGGATCTTCCCTTATCTGAAATCTCTAAATCCAGCTGAGTACCTGGAGACACACTGTGTGCTTATGATGGAAGCTGGTGGAGGTGATGTTCTCTGGGGGTCTCGTGTGCACAGCCCAGGCTGTCAGGATAAGAGTGCATTCTGTGCTCCTCTGGCTTACAACCTGAGTATCTGTGCACTGTTTTTACATAAAAGATATCAAAACTGTTGATAGCATAAGTGGAAATCATTAGCTTTCTGGGCTAGAGAGGCTAAAGCAGTCTCGAGGCAGAGACAGTGTCTGACCAGAGGATCGATCAGAGCTTCACTTGCCAGAGGGGCAGTCTGCTCAGCCTGCCCTGTACAAATGGGAGATGGTGTCTCTGCTGAGCTGATAAAAATGTAATGCAGAGCAGCCCTGGGGAGGCAGTTCTATCAGCTGAGAACAGCCTGGTGAGTGGTGTCACATTTGGTAGGTGATGTTTAGCCAAGACATGTGAGTGTGCCCAGGCAATTAGGCTATGAACAAAGCCTTTCCCAGCTTGCTTAGGCTGCACCAGGCAGCAACTACAGATCCACCCACAGCTCTCACAGGCTTTTAGTGCAGATCCAGAGCCACTTAAAAAGCAAATCCCACTGACTGTGCTTCTCTTGACCTTGTGGAGCGGTCTAGGAGAGTGTGATCTGGCTAGGCAACAGCCAGGAGGGTATGTTGCTGGAGCTCATGCAGTACATGTTGAATTGCTAACTGTTCCCCAGCCTGGCTGGCCTTGTGGAGCCTCACTCCCAGAACACTGACCCCCTCCTGCTTCCCTCGGCAGGCGACGCGGCGCCAGGCGTTCCTGCGGAGCGTGAGCATGCCGGCCGACAACAGCCGCGTGCCGTCCCTGCCCCACGACCCTGCCCGGAGACCGGTGCTACAACGACAGACCTCAATCACCCAGACCATCAAGAGGTGAGGCACGCAGCTCATGGAATCTGCTGCAGTGCGTTCTGCCAGCCAGTGCCAGCCCAGAGTTGTGGACTTATACTGCTCTGCTCATCCCATTGCCTGTCACAGCAGGATTAGGTTGACTCCCTCATTACCTCATGAGGTTGTGGAAGGGTGGGTGCAGATTGGTCCCCGATGTAGAAGCCCAGTGGTGCTGTATAGCTTGTCTGTAGCACGTGAGGAGACAAGTCCTGGCAGGAAGATGCTGGTGACCAGGGCAATGAATGGTGTTTGCCACTTACAGACAGATTTTGGCTGCCCCTGTGCCCCAGGGGAGGCTGTTTCTCAGTAACAGGATGTCTCAGGCCCTGATGTTTTTCTGTGACTGTAGAGGGGGTGGTGCTGGGCGTGCTTTGGTGCAGTGTCTGAGAGCACATGGTTGCTGGGGGAGGCAGAAGCCCATTGGAGCAGTGCAGGGCTCTTAGCAGCTTGGCTCCTAGCACTGGCTCGTTGGCAGGTCCTTGAGATGGCTCTGAGGGGTGGTGGAGAGCAGGGAGAGGCTGCTCTGGGCCTGTGTCCCACTCCTACAAAGGGTTGTCATTAGGAGTCTCTTGAGACATGGCCACACAGAGCTGGGTGCTCTTTCCCTCGCCATGGCAAAGGCTTATCACAGTTTGCCCAGAGGGAGTGGCTCTCCCAGCTGCTCTCCTGAGATGACTCTCTTCTATCTCTGGCAGTGTGTCAGGCCTGCCTGGATCCCAGGAGCATCCCTGGAGCTCCATGGGTCAGGGGTACTTTCAGCCAGCCAGGCTTCGCCCACTCACAAAGGAGCAGCTTTCCAGCTCTGGGAGATCTCCCACACACTGTTTTCCTTTGCCTCAGATGTTCCCCAGCTGCCTTGGTGGTGAAGCTCTCCTTCAGCAGTCCACTCTGATCCTTCTTCTTGTGAGGTTGGGAGGGCTGAGCCCGTGAAGCAGCGTCTGCTCTTTTCAGGGCTGTGGGCAGCCTCTGGGCCTGCTGAGGCTGTCCTTGCACACCTACACTGTCTCTTCCCTTGCCTCCCTGCCTTTGACGTGTTCCTTGCCAGGACAATTGGGCAAGAGCATGTCAAGGATGAGGGGATATCCTGGGAGGGTGCTGTGGAAGCCCTGACAAGAAGCATTGGGTAGAAGGGCCAGGGTAACCTTCCCCAGCAGTCCTCACAACATGCAGTTTGTATGCAGGAGAGTGAGGAACTGTGAACCGCTTTGGTGCTGGTGTGACAAATTTACTTTGGGAAGGACTTTACAAGGAGCAGAACTGCAGGAGATGCACCCATGACACAACACTAGCAATAAAAGCATGAAATGAGTGGATCAGAAACAAGGCCAGGGAACTGGAAAGTACCAAGGCCTAAACCCTTGTTTTCTGTTTAGCAGAGCTAGGGATGCAGTGGAGAACGCAGACCATACATCCCTAAATGTGTCTTGGGATTTGTTTTGTGAGTCCAGGAAGGACTGCCAAGTTTCCTGCTTAACACAGCCCTCAGAATGCACAGAATGTGAAACTGCATCAGGACTCCATACCATCTTCCCCGGAGGACACAGATCAAGTGTGAACATGAAGTCAAGCCTGTGTAGTCCAGAACATGGCATGGGAGTGACTCCTATGAAAGCATCTAACACCATTTCCAGTCTCCCAGAGTGTCTGAGATGTCCATGCAAGGCAGCAGATGTGGCACAGATAGACTTGTGCACTAGGCAAGATCCTGTCAGGGCATCAGTCACCTGTCCCTAAGCAGATCATATCTCAGCCTGCTGACACCTCCATGGTTTCACACTGGTGTCCGAAGCCAGCCGTGGAATCTGTAGCTGAGTGTCTGGGCTGAAGAAGGCAGGTCTTAGAGGGGGAGCTGAGGGGGATTGCAGTACCCCTGGTACCTTCAAGAGCAATGGGAGGCACACGTCAAGAAGAGCAGGTGCACCAAGAGGATTCAGCAGCCTCCTGGGTTCAAAGATGCTGCTGTGTGGCTTGAGCTTGGTTGTTTCTCTTAGACTGTGCTCTCAGCTGGAGGCCACTGTCACATACAGTGGGGCACGACTGCTGCCCATGGGGCTATGGAAGGAGATGCAGTGGCTGCTCCCCTCCACAGCCCTGGAGGTTCCTTCCCCTCAGCTCTCTTTTCTTTGCAGCAGACAGGTTCGGTTTCAGAGGAGTCAGACCCTGCCCGCTCGTGGGCACCGGGGGGGCAGGAGCTCCCTGAGAAAGCGGCAGTCCCTGCCCCGATCGTTTTTCAGGTACTGGTAGCACTGAGTGTGAAACCCACCCCTGCATGTGTGTGCCAGGGCTGTTGTGAACTGCACAGAGTCTGGCTGTTGCTGAGATCACATTGCCTTCCCAGGACTGTCCAAGAGGCCTACAGACAGGCGGAGTGAGAAAGTTCATGTGTGCCTCTAACAAAAAACAATTGTCACTCCTACTAAATGCGTAGGCAGCTGTCAATAAGTAGCATGGACTAACAAGCTGTCCACCCGCCAGCCTCACTCCCTCCTGCCTTTCCTAACAAGCTGTCAACCTCCTGGTGTTCACCATAGCTGGAATATCTCCCCAGGGCAGCCTTAGCCCAGCCTGCCTTTGCTGGCAGCAGTGCAGCATATGTTGGCCCCAAAGCCTTCTTGGGGCAGGAGGGGGAGGAGAGGAAGCAGCACCAAACAGACACTGTCACATTGGTCCAGAGGGGCTCAGAGCTGGTGAATGGAATAGAGCATCTACTCTTTCCCTGTTGGCATCACGGCTTTTTTCTAATGCAAATGTGACTCTTCTTTTTGAGATGGAGGTCTTTGTTTACTTAGCACCAAGGAGATGAGCCACTCCAGAAGTCCAGGGCACAATGGCCCATTGACCATCACCCCGAGTCTGGAGCCCAGGAAACTTGTAAATCGAACAGACTGTGTGACTTTGTGCATGGCAGGGACTGGACCTAATGCCCTGTATTCCTGTCCTGCCATCCTCACTGCTGCCCTTGGCCAGCTGCCACTCTGGCACTGTGGCCACCTTTGAGGCTGCTCGTGTTTGGCCTTGGGCTTTCAGGGCTGGTTGGCTCATCATGACAGAAGAGTGACAGCTGATGCTGATGTTGGTTGTTAGAGTGCCCTGGGGACTCCGTAGGACGTGATGGGGTTCCCCAGCTGAACAGAGGCATTCAGCATCTTCCCAGGGTTCTCCAGATGCTCTAAACTCTGTAGTGGACTATTTTGGCTATGATCAGGGAGAAGGACAGCTCTTCACCCTGGCCCTGGACCAGTAGTGGTCTTGGGCAGTTCTGGAGTGTTCCTCACAGTGCCAACAGCTGTGGTGGTGATTGTCCTTCCAGACTAGTAGGAGCACAGTTTTGGAGGGGTCTGAGGCTGCTGGTGGTGCAATGGGCCATTCCTCAGCAGGCTCATATGGGCCCAAATGACCCTCAGCCCTTCTCCCTTTGAGGCCTCATGCATGGGTTTGTCACCCAAGGTCACCTTGCTGTTGAAGTACTGGTTACAGCCATCTGTGGGAGCCCTCTGAGTTGTCGGACTGTTCTGCGGTGTGTGTTGTGCCAGAGCAACTGGCAACATGACCTCTGTGCCCTGGGCTTGGTGAGTCTGTCAGGGCAGGGGCTGGCCCTGGGCCCTTTGCTCTGCATGGAGAGGAAGATTGCTTCAAGGAGATGTGGGTCTGGGGGAGCAGAGAGGTGCCCCAACACTTGCACACAGCCCCATCTCTGAAGGCTGGCACGTTGACTTGCTGGTGGCATTTGGGTCAGTGAGGTCAGGTGAATTCCAGCAATGGCCCTCATGACCTCTGAAGGGTCTGTTCTGTAGCACTGTGAGAACAGGGAGGGCTGAGGAAAATGTGTGGTGGTTGCATATGGAAAGTTTTAACCAGCGAGGCTGTGGATTTCAAGCGCACCTTTTGGCATGGTGGCAGAGCACCTTCACCTGTTGGTTGATGGGGTTTTTGCTTGGTAGGGTGCAAAATGGCAGGACTGGTCTCCTGTCTCCAGTGCACTGTCTCAGTTCCCCTGTGTGGCCTAATTCTAGATTTATCCCAGCCTTTACTCCAGTGTGTATTTTAATGCTCACTTTGTGATCTGTGAGGTCTTGCTTCTCAGCAGCTGGAGATCCTGCCCCTGAGCAGGGGGGCTGAGGCCAGGGATTTGGGTTTGGCTTGGAAGGACTTCCAGGTCTCAACACCTGGGCCAGACAGCTGTAGGCTGAGGCAGCTTGTCACCTCCTGAGGATAGATTAACCATGGTGGGAAAGGCTTGGCAGGGCTGCCACGACCCCTGTAAGTTTAGGGCACCAGCTGTCTTGCAGGATTTAAAATAGGCTTTTAGTCTGACTTATCCTGATCCCTCCCTGCTGTCCTTGGGATTTTGCTTCTGATCCACTGCTCTTCTGTGACAGCAGCCACTTGGCAGCAAACCCGCCTCATGGCTGCAACCTTGTGCTCCTGCTTCTGCAACCAGCAGCTTAGAACTGTGTCCGCCTTTGCAGAGATCAGAACTGCAGCAAGTTTTGCTGTTAATGGTACCCTTGAGGAGATTAGAAATCCTGCAGCATGAGATGGAGAAGTTAGGGAGATTCTGGGAGTATGGAGAGGAGGCTGTGAGAGAAGGGTGATTTCTGGTAGCTTTTGGGAGAAGTTACAGAGCTATGAAACAGTACAGTCTCACAATGGGGACCTAGGGCTGGCCTGAAGACGGTAAGTGTTTGAAATAGGTGGTTTTTAAAGCAAAAAAACACCTTTCACCAAGTTACTTCCTGAGTTTCTGTACTATTTCTTTTCCTTTATTTTTTAGAAAAACTCAGAACAAGTTGTCCTTTACCCACAGTGGATCTCTCCTGTCAATTTTCTTTTGTCTTAAGAGACAGAATGCTGTTGATGGTCAAACGTTTCTGGCCAGCATCTGTCAGGTTGCTAAAACCAGCTGAGGACAAGCTGCGAGATGCTCCTGGGGAAGAGTTCTCTCTTTGAACTGGGGTGGGCTGGAAGTGACCACCAGGGTTTTGTCTTTTCGCATGCATAGTCCAAGCAAACATCATGCTTCTTAGCACTTGTCTGCTGGCATCTTTCAGAGGCACGGCAGACTGGTTTGGGGTGAGCAAAGACAGCGACGCTACTCAGAAATGGCAGAGGAAGAGCCTCCGCCACTGCAGCCTGCGCTATGGGAAGCTCAAGCCTCAGGTCATCCGGGAGATGGACTTGCCCAGTCAGGACAATATTTCTCTGACAAGCACAGAGACCCCTCCTCCGCTGTATGTGGGACCCTGCCAGCTGGGCATGCAGAAGGTGAGTAACCTGGGACAGAGGCAAGGCCAGCGCTGAGTTCCCTGCTTGGTGTCTTCACCACGTTGGCAGCTGTGACCCGTCTGCGGGCTGAGCTCTGCCTCGACATGGCTGGGCTCTGTGCTCAGATGCTTCTCACGTCTCAGGTACAGTTTGGCAGCTCTCTCTCCAGCAGCCTCTCTCTGGTCTCGTTGGCTGAGGTCCCTCAGCTGTGCCCGTGGCTGGGAGCCGTGTTTGTCATGCTGTGGTGGTGATTAGGGGTGTGCAGCATGTCCAGGAGCTCTCAGCTCAGGCTTTCTGCTGCCATTTTGCAAGGAGAGAGTTGTGTTGTACACAGAGTAGCCAGTGTGTTAGACCCAAATGTACAGTAGCAGGGCTGGAATCACTCAGGACACTTGCCTTGCCCCAAGCAGAATGCAGGCTGTAGCACAGCTGCTGTTCCCGTAGAAACCTGGTTATGTTTTAGGACTTTGAGAAGTGTCTCTAGCATCAGTGGTGCTGCAGCTCTGCTCATGGGTCCTCAGAAGTTGTTTTGAGTGCCTGCAAAGGGCACCTGGGTTTGGTGCTACCTCCTGCTCGTTACCTTTAAGTGTGACCCCAGGGGGCAGAGCCCAGTTGAGCACATCCAGTGACCAGAACTAACCACAATATCCAGCTCTTCCCATTGTTTCACTCAGTGACAGTAATTGGTGTGGTTGATGACTGTGCTTTGGTGAGCACCACTGGGTGAGTGGGAAAACAATTCCTTCCAAAGCAGGTCAGTCTGTGACCTGCAGCCTGGTGGCATCACTAAAGCAGAGGAGAATGTAGTGCATTTTTAAATCACATTTCACCTTGTTGTCCTCTTTTCTGTTAAATGTCTTGCACCTAGCCTTTGATCACAGGAGACTTAGAAATACTGTTGAGCTCTGTGTGGGCTACATTAAATCAGAACGTGATGTCAGTAGGTGTGAGCCCATCAAGCTTCCTGTTGAGTGTGCAACTGTGGATTAAAAAAGCTCGTAAAACATTGGGATAAAGCATAGAGGTCTTATGGAAACCACAGCTGTGATGATGTAAGGACAGAGGCAAGGTTTGTAGCTGAAGGCAATATTTTCATTACGTTGATTTGTATGTTTGGAATAAGTGAGAACATTGGCCTGAGGAGTCCCAACGAAGGGCTTGAAGCTCCTGGAAGCTTGCCTGCTTTATCCAGCTGTTAAACTTAATTAATGGAAGCAGATGTAAATATACAGTAACGTTTCAACAGGATAACAGGATACTGCTTAAGTCCTGGGCTGTCCAGTATCAGGAAGGAAACTAGCTGAAGAAAGAACATTTCTGTTTTCAGGGATTTCTGAAACTCCTGTTTAGACAGCACATTCTCTGTCTGTTAAGCTCATTGGCACGGGAGAGAATGAAACCAAGAGCTTAGGAAGGGCTGGAGGAGATTTGGAGTCTTATGTGAAATACTGGAACAGACTGGTTGACAATAGTCAATACTATCAAAAGAGAAAAAAACCCAGTAGGCTATTCCTTATCTCCCTATTGTACAATTGCTTGTTGGTCCCTCCAGCCTTGTTCTTGGTCAATCCCAGGAGCCAGACCCCTGTCATGGTCTCATGAGGAGAGAGGAAGCTTGGTAGGGAAGGGTTTGGGGGTGGATGGACTGATGGGCTGCTCCTCTTGGCAGATCATAGACCCCCTGGCCCGCGGGCGAGCGTTCCGGATGGCCGAGGACACCGACGGCTGCAGCATCCCCCACACGCCCATCACGCCGGGGGCCACGTCCCTCTGCTCCTTCACCAGCTCCCGCTCGGGCTTCAACCGCCTCCCGCGGCGCCGCAAGCGCGAGTCTGTGGCCAAAATGAGCTTCCGAGCGGCCGCCGCGCTGGTGAAGGTACTGCCTGCGGGAGGGCAGGGACCAGCGTCGAGGCGCTGCCCAGGGAAGGGTGGAGGGGAAGGAGCTGCTGAGCAGAGAGGATGGGGACAGCCATGGTGGGGGGAGGAAATGAAGTCGCCTCCTGTTGTGTTTCAGCCATATGTACAGGAGGCAGGATTGGCAAGAAGCAGGTACGGTGGTTCAGTTTTGGTACAGGTTTTGCTTTCTCTTCATTGGCCTGGGGACTTTGATTCCCACAGCCAGCAGCCTCAGAGCATTCTAGCTGGCCTGTTTCAGCCTGTCTGGACCTTTGGGTGGTCAATCTGCACCTGGTAGGCAGTCATGGAAGAGCAGAAATACCTGAGGCTCTTGCTGTACAAGTCTCTTCATCCTGCCTTGTGCCTGCTTTCCTGGGCTCAGTGACCTTTTTTGCTGTGCCCAGTACCAGCCATCGCTGTGGTTTGGTCAGACACATTGTACAATATGTGGTAGAGGAGCACATGGCAAGCCTGGAGGTGGGTGCTGTGGGTTGAGAAGTGGGGTGACAGCTGTGTGTCTCACCAGAAAGGTGTCACACATCATGTCTGCTGTGCTCCATCCACAAGCACGAACCGAGCTCAGCACCTGGGCTCCCTGTGCACTGGCTGGGGTGGGTTTGTGAGCTGGGGGTTCAGGTTTCTGGCAGTGCCTCCATGGCCCTTTCCCTGGCTGCAGGGCCGCTCTGTGAAGGACAGCACCCTGAGGAGGGCCCAGCGGCGCAGCTTCACCCCCGCCAGCTTCCTGGAGGAGGACACGGTGGATTTCCCAGATGAGCTCGACACTTCGTTCTTTGCTCGGGTGAGGGGCAGGTCTAGCATGGTGCTGGCCCAGAGACAGCAGGATCTGGTTCTGGCAGGACTGTGTGTGGCAGAGAGCAGCACTGCTTTCTGCCAGGGCTGGTGTCCCAAATGGGATGTTGGCTTCTTCTGATGGGACTTCTGTCTCTCTGCCCAGGAAGGAGTCCTTCATGAGGAGCTCTCTACTTACCCAGATGAAGTGTTCGAGTCGCCATCAGAAGCTGCAATCAAAGATGCTGAGGTGAAACCTCCAGATCAAACAGATCTCACAGGAGGTGCCTTGGACAAAAATGAGCTCGAAAGAAGCCACTTACTACTGTGAGTATCTTCATGGTAGCTGCCATAGCCTAATATGGGGTGGCCAACCCATTTGGAGCGAGGCCTCCTGTGTGGAGGAAGCTGTGGGTGCTGTGGGTGCTTGGTGCAGAGCTCAGAGCAGTGCAGTGATGAGTTTTCTTTAAATCCAGCTGAAGACCTCCTGCCCCAGCTATCCATGAATGTGAAAGATGACTCTGAGGCCACTTCTGCAGTCATTCCAGCAGCTTCCAGCTTCACACTAATGTGTTTCAGAGATTGTCTCATGCCTTGAGGAAGCAAAAGACACTTTAAATCGGCTGTGAGGATGCTGAGGGCCCAGCCTTTGGCTATGGAGAGCATGGCAAAGTGAGAAAGCAGTTGCCATTGCCACAGTCACCAGTAACTGTTGTCATGCTCCAAGGAGCAGTGTGAAGCATTGCAGAGTGTCAAGCTGGGCTGCATTCCTCACTTGAAATGAGAGAAAGGTGTGGCACTGATGCTGAGAGCCCTACAAATATGTGGGTGGTGCTATACTGTATGCCTAGGTTTTTTCCACCTGAGTAACTGGTACTGAGTAATTGCTCTGTGTTGCTTCCGAGTCAGCTCACCCCAGCAGAGAGCTCTGCTGGGTGTGAACATGGAGCAGACAGGGAGGTCCTTGTTGTGGTTCTGCTGCTCTCAGCCCATCTTGCTGTGTTGGCACTTTCCCTTTAAGTGTTTCCAAGAACTTGACTCAGTTTAACATAAGGGGAAGCACAAATGGTGGGAGTTTGTTGTCACTCCTCTGAGATGGTTTCAGTCTTCTTGGCTCCCTTTGAATCTCCTTAAATAGTTTTATTTATTGAGGAAAGTACATTTCTTTCACACTTTAGAGAGCTGTTATCAGAGTCGCAGTTGGGTGTCCTTTCACGTGGTGAGGTGTTTATTTGTGCACGGGGAGATTTCCAGCACCGGAAATACCAGGAAAGAGCACGTCCGCTACACAGAAACCACTTGACCTCTTGGGCAAGAGCAGGCTGCAGTGGAATCTGCACCTTCTGCTGGAGAAGGACTTCCCAAGAGGAAGTTGGGATATTCAAATGCATCTTCTGCAAGGTGCAATATGAAAAGAGCTGAAGTTTCCAGCAGTATTTTGGCTACAGAGGTTCAGATTCTCCCTTATCCTGTTGCTTGCCCATACTTCAGAGCTGTCATGATCTCTCCAAATACTCTAGTCATCTTTCAGAAGAAAGTTTGTTGGCTGTTTTCTCTGAGCACTTCTGAGAAGCGCTGTCTTTGTGCAGAGTGGGACATTTAGGAAGCCAGAGGAGGTACACTGGACTAGAGCACATGTTGGGAGCTCTGGCCTACTACAGTGTCAGGCAATGAGGAGGGTGAAATGGGAGGTAGTTGGGTTTTTGTGGTCAGGTCTCAGTGCTGCAGATGTGACCTTCACACTGCTGTTAAAGAGCTAAGAAATACAAAACTATGTGGATGTGATGGAGACCTAAAAAGCAGTTATTATTCAGCAGTAATCTGTGCAATGTTCGTCAGATCTATTTTGACAAAAAAGCCTTCTTTTAGCTCGGGATGCTTGGGATTTTTATTGTGTTGTTGAAGCCTGCTTTTTTTTATTCTGAAAAATGCACACATTGGTACAATTAAAGGGAGGAATGGAAGAGAGATTGTGAGAGGTAGCTGGTACAGCTTGCAGCATGTGAAAGTGCTACTTTCTTGGTCTGGGAAGCTGCTGGGATTCTCTTATGTCCAATTTGCAAGTCCAGTCACATTGAAGTGCTTTAATGGTGGGTATTTCCACTGCTGGGCTAAACTCCACTTCCATTTCATAGCAGAGGGCAGAGTAAGAGGATTGAAGTAGGGGAGCAAATAGATGTGCCTGAGGCTGCAGAGGTGCCTGTTGCAGCCTCCCCGTTTCAGCCTGTTGCTGAAACACTTCAAAGCCTCGAGAGCTCCTTGGCAGGGCTCAGTTTGGCACAGCTGCCTTGTGCCACTTTCTTTGTGTTTCCTGTGCTTTCTGCCACTTCTGTGCTTTCATTTTCTGGCTCTGTGTAACCCTTTGAAATACAACTCCCACTTCAGGGCACCTTGTCTGCCTTCAGCTGCTGCCCAGCCTGGAGGGGGTGGGACAGACAGAGGCTCTGCTGCTGCCAAAGACCAGGGAAAGGCTGGTCCCTACTGCTGTCCTGCTTTTGATTTCAGCCCCCTGGAGCGAGGCTGGAGGAAGCAAAAGGATGGGGGCCTGGCACAGCCCAAGGTGCGCTTGCGGCAGGAAGTGGTGAGCGTGAGCCCCCAGAAGCGAGGCCAGCGCATCGCTGTCCCCGTGAGAAAGCTCTTTGCCAAGGAGAAGAGGCCCTACGGGCTGGGCATGGTGGGGAAGCTGACCAACAGGACCTACCGCAAGCGCATCGACAGCTACGTCAAGCGGCAGATCGAGGACATGGATGACCACAGGTGAGAGCTGCGCTCACAGGGCGTTCCCAGCACAACTGCTGAGTGAGGGATCGCTGCTGGCCCTTGGGGACTCAGGGCACTGGCTACTGCTGAGCCCCCCTAGCCTTTATCCTTTGGAGCACAGAGCCAGCTGCAGCCGACAGCAGCGTGTTTGTGTCACCGTGCGCTGGGACCTCACCCAGCTCCTCACGGTGTGTCTGTACCTCTGCTACCTGGAGAGCAGGTCTGTGCCCCACCACCGCTGTCCTGTGGTGAACAGCAAGGCTCAGCTATCCCTGCCTCTGATCATTACCCTAGAGTCGTTATTTTAGATACACAGCACAGTTCGGTGTCAGGCTTCTGTGTTCTCATGGATGTTTTCTTGGGAAAGGGTGGTTGTGCAGTGTGATGGGGGAGTCAGAGTAAACAGGTTCTGTCAGCCAGCAAGACCTTAGGTCATTGCCAACTGCCCTGTGCACTCTTCGGTGATCCTGGTCATGTACCCCAGATTTTGGTGAGGCTTCTGGGGGAAAACAGCAGCTTTTCCCCTCTGTTTTGTTAGCAGATGTAATATGCCTGTATTTCTGCCTCTGATCCTTTCCCCTTCTCTCCATCCAGGCCTTTCTTTACTTACTGGGTCACCTTTGTGCATTCACTCATCACCATCCTCGCTGTGTGCATCTACGGCATCGCCCCTGTGGGGTTCTCACAACATGAAACTGTTGATTCAGTAAGTGAATCCCCCTGACATGCCTGGAGTGGGATGGAGTTTCAGCCCTCAGCTGTTGGGTCACACTCTTCACCATACTGGCTCCTTGCCTTCTTGGCTGGGTGCCTGGTGTCCAGCCCTGAGGGCTGCCTGGAGGGTCTCTGGGAGCCCCCACACCACCTTCTCTCCCCCCTGCAGCCACGTTGCTCCTGATGCCAGATGATATCTGACACAAAGCACGGTGGCTGTGCTGGCAGCACTTCCAAACAGCTTGTTCCCCTCCTGGTGGAGGCCAGAAGGATGGTCAGGGCAGAGAAATACTTCAAACCTGAGCTAAGTTTTTGCAGTAGTTGCAGGATTTTGCTCCTGACAGGAGCAAAACTGACTTGTCTGACTTTGAGAGCTGATCTTGAAGCTGTTCGTAGCTTTTCCACACGTTGTTAAAGGTTTCTGGGGTACAGATATTTCTACAGCCGTGTCCCTGCTCCATGCAGGAGATGCCCTGGGGAGCTTCTCAGCTATGTATCTGACAGCTTTCAGAGCCCTGCCACCAGCACCTGGGCCTGCACTGGCTGTGGGTGCTGCCTGTGCTGCTCAGCTCTGTGAAGCTTTGTGCAGGCTCAGGCAGCTCCAAGGGCTCCAGACCCTGAGATTTCTTGAAAGTTGAAGTAGCTGGAGATAGACATTTTAAATGAAATCTTAACATGAAGGTGCCTACATCTTGTTGGGGTTTACCTGTGATCCTGCAAAAGACCAGTTTGAGAGAGCTGTGAGCCCTGTCATTGGCTATGGGGATGTCTGTTCATCCTGGGGGCTGTTTTCACCAGCCCCTGCTGCTTGCCCTGCTGATCCTGTGGGCTGGAGCTTACAGGGCTCTTGCTTTCTCTCCTTGTAGGTCTTGCGAAACAGAGGGGTTTATGAAAATGTCAAATATGTTCAGCAGGAAAACTTCTGGATCGGCCCCAGCTCAGTGAGTGCCATTGGTGGGACTGTTAGTGGGTGGATGGGGGACTGTGTGCTGCAGCTGTGGCACCCCATGGACCAGAGCTCTCTGCTGCTTGGAGCTCAGGGATCTGCTGTCACTGTCAGGGAGCAGCAGTGCTCCCAGCCCCAACCACCCTGCAGAATGGGGTGCCTGGAGGCTGGGGTGGACCTTGGCGCTCCTGCTTTGCACCCTGTTCCTGCAAGGACAAGCATGGGATTAGAAAAAATGCAGGAGTTGTATGGTGTGTGACAGCTTTCCTGATGCTGTTCCCCCTGGGAAAGACAAAGATGAAGAGGAAACGTCAAAAAGTTTTCTTTCCCAGCCATAGTGCTGGCCTTTCTGGGGCTATGGGCAAAGGAATCCCTGAACTTTTGTTCTAGACCTGTCTCCAAAGCAAGTATGGAGAATGTGCATGGTGTGTGTTGGGCTTCATCACACAGGATTTGTCCCTGGTCCCTTGAGTCTATATAGGGGTACCCCTCACAGTTCCCCCAGCCTGCTCTGCCCCAGGCAATCATTGCCTGCACTTTGGCTGAGCTGACTGTGTCCATCTCTGCTAGGAGGCCCTGATCCACCTGGGGGCCAAGTTCTCCCCGTGCATGAGGCAGGACCAGCAGGTGCACAGCTTCATCAGTGCCAAGCGGGAGAAGGAGAAGCACTCGGCGTGCTGCGTGCGCAACGACAAGTCAGGCTGCGTGCAGACCTCGGAGGAGGAGTGCTCAGTGAGTGCCACGGCCCTTTTCCTGCCAGCCCTGCAGGCTCAGGGCCGCTTCTGCCCATGCTTCTCTCCCTGGGCTTCATGGTGACACCTTTCCTCTCTCCTGCAGTCCACGCTGGCCGTCTGGGTGAAGTGGCCCCATCACCCCAGCACACCGATGCTGGCAGGAAACAAGAGGCAGTTTGGCTCTGTTTGTCATCAGGACCCCAGGTAGGTCCTGCCTGGCCCAGCTGCCATCCTTGGGGGGACAGGGCTGCTGTAGAGTCTGAGTCCCAGGCCAGTGGATTGCTGCATGAGGCAGCTCTGGAGCGGTATGGAGCGGTGATGTCCCTACACTGCAGGGGAGGCCGATGCAGGGTGTGATCATATTTCTGCTCACCCCTGGTCTCCATTGTTGTGGGCTGCCCACCCAAACAGTGGCCTGTTGTGAGCTGTGGGTGCCTTCCTCAACCCTGTCCCCCTCCTCACCTGCTCCCTGCACAGCTCCCTGCTTGGGGTGCAGCAGTCATGATCCCAGCACACTTCTGTCCGGGAGCCCAGCCAGCTGCTGGATGCCATGGCACACAGTCACTGTGGGCTGATGTAGAGCTGCAACCAGCTGAATTCCCACCCTTGGGGTGTGTCCACCTGGAAGGGATCCAGTTTGTAGCTGGGCAGCTGTGTGCTCTCTGCCTTTGTGATCTCTGCATGCTGGAAGGACACTGAGGCTTTGACCAGTATGGCCTTGGCTGATCTGGTCTGGTGTGTCAGTGTCACCACCCAGGGACACAGGGAGCTGTGGAATGGCAGCGTGGGCACAGGCACAGTGTGGAAATCCTACCTGGTGCTAGGGAAAGGTATTTCTCAGGCTGATGTGTGCTTTGTTGCTGCAGGGTGTGTGAGCAGCCAGCCTCGATGGAGCCGCACGAGTGGCCAGATGACATCACCAAGTGGCCGGTGAGCATGGCCAGAGGCACAGGGCCTGCATGGGCAGCTGGAATGTGGCATTTGCATCCCACTGTGCAGAGCCACAGCTGTGCTGGTGGGAGGGCTGGGCCCCTGGTGCAGCTTCTGCTGCTTGTCACAAACACCAGCTCAGGGCAGCCGTGCTCTGCCCAGCCAAGGCTGAAAGCACTCCAACAACAAAAGTTGTCCTGTGTCAGCTAAAGCCCTGGGTCCTGTCAGGGTAACAGGGAGACGGAAACCAGCTCAGCCTCGGGCTGGAGAGGAGGTGTCAACTGATGCTCAGGCAGATCGAGTATCAGGCACCATCCTGCTGTCAGAGGGAGCTGTGTCTGGGATCTGGCTTCTTCCCAAGGGGCTGTTTTGACTTTACCAAGCCAGCAAGCAAAGCTGTGGCTGTCTGACTGCAGCCTGTTGTTGTTTTCCAGATCTGCACAAAAAACAGTGCTGGGAATTACACCAACCACCTCCACATGGACTGTGTGATTACAGGCCGGCCCTGCTGCATTGGGACCAAGGGAAGGTAATGAGTTTTACCTGCATGGAGGAGCTGGGTGTTGGGGTGAGACACGGGGCCTTTTCAGGCTGTAGACACAGCCATTTGCCCTCTTTGTCCTTTCCACACACAGCCCAGAGCCCTGCTGGGAAGGGGAGCTGGACAGAGAGCCATGACAGGTCTCCCAGATGGAGCAGGAGTTTGGGATGAGCAGGAGATAACAGCCAGCCTGTGGCACAGTAGGGCATCTCACTCAACTGGTCCTGCAGTTTGGAGGGACTTGGGTACCAGTTTGTAGGGATTCAACAGTTCTGCTGGGGAGTCCTGCACTTTTCCTTAGGAATGGCCAGCTTGGTCCTGACAGACTCCATTGTCCCCAGCCTGCACTCCCTGGGTACTCAAAGGAGATGCCAGGAAATGACCCACTCTGGGTTAGCAACAGAGAAAGATGCTGTTTTTCTCATGTCATCCCTGAGCTTGAGTAGTAACCCAGTACATGGGCTTGGGAGAAAAATGAGGGAGTTTCTCTGTCTCTGGAAGTCATGACCAGGACACTCTTGACATAGCCCCCCCCTGCCCTTTCCCCTCTGCCAGCTGCAGAGGCACAAGACTCCCCCAGTCTGAGACACAGCTTCCCCAGGCTCTGGTGGTTCTTCCCACCTCTAAACAGCAGCTTTAGGACCTGCCTTGGAGCCCTGGCATGCAGGTCTGTGGAGGCTTTCCTGGAGGAGAGAAGCAGGAGGGGTGTGTGCAGAGTGGCACTGGGCTCAAATGGGAATGTTTGTGCCTTTGCTGAGACACTACAGCAGCTGAAGGCACCAGTTCTCATGGATGGGATGAGAAAAGGAGAGTGGGTGGCCTGGAGGGGACAGGAATGATCCCTTGTGCTTTCCATGTGCAACTTGTGCCTCCTGCAGGTGTGAAATAACCTCCCGGGAGTATTGTGAATTTATGCGGGGCTATTTCCATGAGGAGGCAACGCTCTGCTCTCAGGTAAGTGTGCACTTGGGGGGTTGTATGGCTGCCCTTCTCCCTCCAGGTCCCCTCAGAAGCTTGGCAGGGTCTGGGGTGGCAGTGCTGCAGAGTAGGTGGGAGTCCTGTGTCCTGTCCCACCCTGAGCCTGGGAGAAGCTGCTGAACCTGACTGGAGTGGCAGAGGTGGCTCCATCTGTCCCCCTTTGGGGGCCAGCTGGGGACTTGGGCTGGCAGCTGTGAAAGCCTAGCACAGGACCACTGTGAAAGCTTCATGGGCAAGCAAATGCCTCAGCTCTGGGTGCTGGGGTGAAAAATGATGGCTTAAAGCTGCCACAGGGAAGGGATGAGGTCATGTGTAAATTTGTGTTGGAGACAAGGCTTGGGACTTGGTTCAACAGAGAAGTGGGAAGAGAGCCCCTCTTCCAGAGCTACCTGCAGCCTGCCCTGGGCTTGGAAAAGGGCCCCTCTCAACACCCACTTCTGCCCTAGGTGCACTGCATGGATGATGTCTGTGGGCTCCTTCCTTTCCTAAATCCAGAAGTCCCTGACCAGTTCTACCGCCTCTGGCTCTCACTTTTCCTCCACGCTGGGTAAGCAGAGGTGTAAAACTTCCACTAGCGGGGTGGGGGAACCCTCAGCCCAGGGATTGCTGTGAGGGTTGTTGTGGCTGTCCCTCGTGGGGGACACAGGGATGCTGAGCTGTGCTCTCTGCCAAGGTTTGCCATCCTGTGTTTGTTGGGAGGGATTAGCGGCATGGGCAAGGCCAGACACGGAACTCTCAGCAAGGCTGGGGTCAGAACACGAGCACAGGGGTGACTTCAGTGGCTGCTGCTTCAGCTCCTGTACTCTGCACTTGGCAGGATCCTGCACTGTCTGGTTTCAGTCTGTTTCCAAATGACGATCCTGCGGGACCTAGAGAAGCTGGCAGGATGGCACCGCATCTCTATCATCTACCTTCTCAGTGGCATCACTGGGAACCTTGCCAGTGCAATATTTCTACCCTACAGAGCAGAGGTGGGTCTCCTGCAGCCCAGGGTCCTGGTAACTTGCCCTGAACACAACCCTTCTCTACATGCCTGTGCCTCTGTGGCTGAGGCAGAGCCACCCGAGCTGGGCTCACCACTGCAGCCTTGGCACTTGCAGCTCAAAGGTGGCACCACACCATCATTTAACTGCTGAGCAGCAACATGCCCTGGGGTACCATGGGCTTTCCAAGTGCCTGGCCTGGGCTGGCTGCAGGAAAAAGGCTCCCTCTCATAACAGATGGGGGATTGTCCAACCATGGAGTGAGAGGAGTCCCAGGCAGGTTGGGAATCATGTACCTGGTGTCAGACACCTTCCACACGACAGTGGCAGGCATGAGAGGGGCAAAGAGCAGAGCTCATCTTGCCCACAGGAGACTGCATGGCTGGACCTGCAGGACTACCTTCCACCTCTTTTCATAAGGAAAACTACATGGTGGGTGGGGGGAGCCAGGAGATTGCCTTCAAGGGA
The DNA here is from genome assembly GCF_020740725.1 of Corvus hawaiiensis. NCBI lineage: Eukaryota > Metazoa > Chordata > Aves > Passeriformes > Corvidae > Corvus > Corvus hawaiiensis. The sequence continues at coordinate 13,600,442 of NC_063228.1, read as the reverse complement.
GGTGATGGTTGCCCTCTGGCAATGTGAACCAGATCTGCCCTCTTTAAATATAAAGTCTGTTCTGGCCTCACACCTTGATCCTAAGTCCAACCAGGCCCCTTTACTCCTGGCACCCCATTTATGGATGAAGTTGCAGGCTGCAGAGTCTCTTTCCCAAGAACCACTGAGGGAGGAGTTGAGAAAGAAGTAACTTATGCCTGGAGCTGGCTGCAGAGGCCAGGCAGGTGGCATGAGCCTGACATTATCTGTAATGCTCTTCTTCTGCAGGTTGGCCCTGCAGGATCCCAGTTTGGAATTCTGGCCTGTCTCTTTGTGGAGCTCTTCCAGAGTTGGCAAATCCTGGCACGCCCATGGAGGGCTTTCTTCAAGCTGCTGGCTGTGGTGCTCTTTCTTTTTGCCTTCGGCCTCCTGCCTTGGATCGATAATTTCGCTCACATTTCAGGATTTATCAGTGGTTTCTTCCTCTCCTTTGCCTTCCTGCCCTACATTAGCTTTGGGAAGTTTGATTTATATAGGAAACGATGCCAAATTATAGTTTTCCAGCTCATCTTCATTGCACTCTTCTCAGGACTGGTGATTCTGTTCTATTTCTACCCCATCAAGTGCGAGTGGTGCGAGTTCCTCACTTGTATACCCTTCACAGACAAATTCTGCGAGAAATACGACCTGGATGCACAGCTCCACTGACAGCAAAGACTGGCTTCTCGAGCAGGCCCTGGAGATGGACTGTCTTTGCATTTGCTGTGCCAGTTCCATGGGGACAAAGCCTCTAATCCAATGACACTTCTAACCCTGCCCGTGGTTAATTTAAACTGTCTCCTTAGCACTTGGCAGGCATGGTTTGCCTTATCTCAGAAGACTCTGAAAAACAGAACATTTGTGCCTTGTTCAATTGTATTGAACCTTTTCTGCTGCCATTATTTTTATTACACTAGTTTCAATACTACATTTTTAACCAGAGTTGTTTACTACTGCTAAGGTGGTGATTAAATGGTGAGGTAGCGTTTTAGCTACTGTGAATTGTTCTGAGTAGTCCGTGCCTGCTTTTGTTATTTAATCTCACTTCTGCTGTTTCCTGTACCCTGTGGAGCACCCAAACCAGTCACATGCAGATCTGCAGCTGGGAATAAGGGCCTGGAAAGCCTCAGAAAACTAGAGGGTCTCTTTAATCCCTGAATCCACATACAGCTCAGAGGCAAACACCGCAAACAGCAACTGTAAAAAACGTGAGAATGTCCAGTCTATGGAGTTTGCTCCTCTTTGAAGTGTTACAGCCTTTTCCTCCAGGAAGGTGCTGAATGCACTGTCTGGTCTTGGTAGGGCTGGATTCTCTGCTCTCTCTGCTAAAGAAAGAAAACACTTGTCAGTGACAATAATTACTGCATGCTGGGCTCTTCTCACCCCACTGCCATGATGGTCTGGGAGGGATCAGCCAGTGCCAGAGGTGACTGCTGCTCACAGGCACCCTGGAGCAGGTGGCTGTTGTTAGGGTGCACATTTTATTATGCTGGATCTTGAAAATATGGCAGTGTTGAAAGAAGAATAAAAGGTAACTGGTCAAAAAGGAACAGTTTTTAACTCAGCTACCTGGAGCAGCAAAACAACACAAGGCTTTGGACAAGCTGCTCTTACCCCTGTTCTTCAGGCACTGTGACTGTGTTTTTAGAGGCATAATTTAAAACTTACTAAGCCTGAGAGTCTTGGCCACATCTTGTGTTTGTGTGCACAAGTTTCTCAAAATAGCAGTATTAATACTAGAATTATGTCTGTATGAGTTAGAAACCCAGCCACGCTCCTGACAATGACTTCCAGACATTTAAAAAGCCTAAAAGAAAGCAAGGTCCTAGAAGCAATCACAGCAGTGAAGGAACTCTGTGTTTAATAGTCTCAAGACAATGTAGAAACAGATTGAGAGTCTAAATATAGAGTTAGAGACACACCATGGCTAGCACCAAGTTATTCCTGCTGCTGCTTCCAGTGTTTGTTACCTGAAGTAGCTGAACTATCATTCCCTGCCCTGAGAGGAGCACAAACAACACTACCAGGATCTGGAAACAGGCCCCAGCCTCGTGCAGACATTCAGAAATACTCTGCCAGGCAGCAGAGAGCAGCAGCATCAGCTCTGAGCCTGAACATGATGACCTGGGGAAGATGAGGAACTGGGAGCTCTTAAAGGACATTCAGGACTTACCCCACATCTTACTTCCGAAGCTTCTTTATGAAGCTGACCTCATCCCGGTTCCTGATGCCGTACCTGAACAGAGAATTACACTGGTATATGCCAGTTTCCCAGAAAAAAACACCTGTGAAACCCTATAGCTTCATCTTTCCCAGGGATAGACAGACTCCTACAGTCACATGCTGTGCTCTGCTAGAGGACACATTAAAATTCTCACTTGTGTATGTGGGAGGGACATGCTGCCAGCACTGAAGGATCTGCTCACCTGCCTTTAACTGCAACAACCCCTTAAATGCAACATCTGTTGCATCACCCAGGCTCACTCTTCCAAGGACAGCTTTGATTAGGGCTGTCTTGCTGGATTTTTAGTACTTCAGACCACCTTTTCTCGCTGGTCTGCAACAGGCTGGCAGACCCAGCACTGCTGGAAGTGCCTCATCCCTCCTCGCCTCAAGAATGGGCAGGGAATCACGGGAGTCGCCTGTCAGTGTTGTTACCAGACTGTCTTTGAGAGGTGGCTGAGCAGCTCCAGAGATCAACACGTATCCTTGGGTTTCCTCTTTGCTTGGCATTCTTCATAGAATCATAGAATGCTATGGGGTTGGAATGGACCCTAAAGACCATCCAGTCTCAACACCCCTGCCATGGACAGGACACCTCTCACTAGACCAGGTTCCTCAAAGCCTTATCTAACCCGGCTTTGACCACTGCCAGGGCTGGGGCATCCACAGCCTCCCTGGGCAACCTGTTCCAGTTCCTGTCCCCTGCTCTTTCCTATCCTAGGTCAGCATCTCTGCCGAGCTGAGTAACTGTAACTATTCCACAGGAGTTTGGGATGGATGGCCAAACTATGGGGTGGTCTGAACTGGCTGAACCTAGCACAGGATGGTAGTGGCTGAAGAACCCCCTAAGGCCATCCTACCCTGCAGAGAGCCTCTCAGTCTGCCCGTCCCACTTCTGCGGGCAGTGCTGTCCCACCTTCCAGCCAATTTCCAGCACAGGACCCACCTGAGCCAGGGCACAACCTCCCACCTCAGCCCTGCGTGGGGATGCTGCGTGGGCCCCTCTCAGCCCCCAGCACTGACTCAGTTACTCACTCTCTCAGCTTCTTCCTGTCATCCGCCAGCTTCTCTCCAGCGTACGTGAGGTGGTACGTCCTCCATATGTACTTCCTGGGGGAAAAACACTCAGGGGGAGCCGCAGGAGAGGGACGGGGGTGGGATGCGCTCCGGAGCCGCCCGCCCGGCCCCGCTCACCAGCTGAGGTGCTGAACACCGCCCTGCCGGGCCTGCCGCAGCTGGATGTGCCGCCGCAGCGCCTTCTTTAGCTCCAGCACCGAGGCGTTCTGCACCACCACCACGGCTGCGGGGCGGGGAGAGCCGGGTCAGGCCCGCCGCGCCCCGGGCCCCCGCCCGCCCGCCCGCCCCGCAGCCGGCCCCGCACGCACGCACGGTCTCGCCGTCCGCCTTGCACACCCGCACCGTCATGGCCTGCCCGTACTCCAGGGCCACCTGCGAGCCGATCTCCTCCGCCGTCACCTGCGGGCAGGAGACACGGGCGTGAGCCCAGCCCCGCCGGCGCGGCCCGGCCCCCGGCGCCCCGGCCCCACCTGCGGCGGGAGGTCGCAGAGCAGCGGGTCCTGCACCAGCCGCGCCAGCGCCTCCTGGAACAGCTCCAGCACCTCGGCGTGCGCCAGCTCCTCCGCAGGCTCCTCCGCCGGCTCCTCGGCCGCCATCGCCGGAAGGGGCGGGCGGCGCGGCGGAACCGGCGATGCTGCTCTTCTGCCCGGCCTGCGGGAACGTGCTGGTGGCCGAGGAGGGGCCGCGCTGCCACCGCTTCGCCTGCACCACCTGTCCCTACGTGCGGAACGTCACGCGGAAGGTACCGGGGCGCGGGGGGCGGCGGGGCCCGCTGTGTCCGGGGCTCGGTGACTACTGCCCGCTGGCCGGTGCCCGCTGACCGGCTCCCGGGTCCCGGTTCCGCAGGTGACGAGCAGGAAATACCCGCGGCTGAAGGAGGTGGACGATGTGCTGGGCGGCGCCGCGGCCTGGGAGAACGTGGACTCCACGGCAGGTAGGGCCGGGCCGGGCCGAGGGGCCGCGCGGGGCTCGGGCCTCCCGTGCCGCCCCTCACGGCGTTTCTCCCGCAGAGCCGTGCCCCAAGTGCGAACACCCCCGCGCCTACTTCATGCAGATCCAGACGCGCTCGGCCGACGAGCCCATGACCACCTTCTACAAGTGCTGCAACCCGCAGTGCGGGCACCGCTGGCGGGACTGAGCGCCCCGGGCTGAGGGGCGCGGGGAGCGGGCATCCTGCTCCTGCAATAAACGTGGCACTGGGGGCAAGGAAGCGGCTGCTGCGTGATTGCTTTGGGGCTGGCAGGGACAGGAAACAGGCTTCAGGAGGGTGCTGTGCCCGTGCTGGGGGCCCGTAATTCACACAGTGCAGGGGTTCTGCTGAAGCACGAGTAATAAACTCACAGCGAGAAACAGTGTTCGAAACAGAAACAGGCCTGCAGGTAACCGAGCTGAGGGACGGTGAGGAAACTCCAGCCCTGAGCCAGCTGCTGTGGCACGGCACAGAAGGCAAAGCAGAGCTGAAGTGTTATCACTGGGGCCTTACAGAGAACCAAAAATGAAAAAAGGGCCTTTGCTGTGACCTGTGAAAACCCTGTCACTTAAAGCAGGAACTACAAACTATACACTGCAACCAATTACTGATAAAAAGAGAATATACTTCAAGTAGGATCACATATTACTTGTGTCTTAACATCAAGCTTTATTCTCAGTTTAAATACATTCAGAAGTAAAAAGGATAAATAACTTAATAAAAACATGACGGAGCACAAATGGTAACATTTAATCTGCATGATGCATGAACACTCTCTCCCACAGGCTAAGCCAATTTGATATGACTCAGCTTTACCCCTTCTATACGGGGATAATCTGCACCCATTTATTCCAATTCATTTCGCAGGGGAACACTCTCCCCAGCCTGAGAGTACAGTCTATCGTGGGCTCGTAGTAGATCGTTGGGGTTTCACTCAGTTTGGGATTCTTGAGTTGTTCTTCCACAACTGGCTGAGAAAAGAGTGACACCGGGGATGGCTTTTTCATATAGAATCGTCTGATGCAGCCAAGAGTTTCCAGACCCTGCAAAAAAATTCACATATTTTAATTTGGGCAGTTGCAGCGAAAGAAAAATGCTGTGAATGGTGCTCTATCTACAGTGTTCTCAGAAATGTTGGACAGTTTATACCAGAAGTGGCTTCACTTGAGCCCCTGGTTACAGCAAAAGGTTAAAAGGATAAATAACACAATAAAAACATCCAAGCTGTGGATATAGCTGGATATATCTAGTTACTTTCAGGCACAGTGATTGATACATGGTTACTGACACAGAAGGTGCTCCGTAAGAAATGGCAACATTTAGGACTAAAAATTCTAAGGCTGCTCTAGATGTCAATCCCAGACTGCTCTGCCAGTTCTTGTTAATGGTTAATAGGTATATGACAAGCTCTGTCTGTGGTTTCAAAACCAGTTCTTAGTGAATTTATTGGTACAGAAGTCAGATCGAAGTTTCCACTCTGTAAAATGTAGAGGTAATTAAGTGCTTGGTTTTGTGGGTTTGAATTCACATTGCCCAGGAATCCATACTGGAACACCCAGAACACAGGATATGCACGACTGGCAACACTCCCAGCTGGCACTGTCACCGAAGGGTACAAGCCCCGGGGAAGAAGTGGCACATGGACACTGGAAAATTGATTTCCAGTTAGCAGGGAAGTCATGCTTTTGGGAAGGCCTGCAGGATTACTGCTCTGCTTAAGATTTTGAATATTTATAGGAAAAAAAGTAGAAATCGAAGGTCCATTTCCAAAGTAGCAGTGGTGGCAATCAAATGTCAAAATGTGGGAACAAAATTATGAGAAACTCAAAATTTTCTTGCCATGTTTTGTTTGACAATTAAGGACCTGTAGGCAGGTCTGTCAGGACAGAAGATCTGATTTACACATTGTCTAGCACAGACATATTTCAGTTTGATTCTCATGGCAGATTACCCATCTAGAAGGTATATAAGGAAAAAAAATTAAGAATACTTGGATTATCTGTGGTGATTGGGGGCTGGAACTAGAGGATCTTTAAGGTTCCTTCCAACCCAAACTATTCCATGATCCAGTGATTACCACTGCATTAAACAGTCAACCTAGTATTTCATGTGACAAGCCCCCATTCTTCAGTAACCACCTAGAATTCACCTCCTTGTACATCCATTTCAGAAGCAAGCTCAAGCTGTACAATCACTAACAAGGACGGGTAAATGAGGTTTCCCTCCTCCCTCCCTGTGAGCGGCAGCTTGCTCTGGCTGTGGTTAATTTATGCCAGAGGGACAAGGTCGGTTTTTTCCCGTTTCCTGGCCTTGCAGTGCTGTCACTGCTGGCTGGGTGTGTCACAGAGCCAGGCCTGTACCTGCAGGATCTCCAGCACGGCCACGGGCTGCAGGACGCCGCTGTAGTGCTGCAGCAGCCCCGCCTGCGTCACGCCCGGCTTCGTCATCACGTGGTAGAGCACGGCTTCCATCATCCCCTTGCACACTGGTTTGTTGAGGTTCCCATCCACGATCCTCCACGGCCTCCCAATGAAGCAAATGTTCTCACAGGCCCTGCCAAAGAGAATTAAAACTTGGCTGTTGGGAATTCTTTGGGATAGGTTTCCCATGGCTGTGATTTCTGCCTAATAGAGGTTCTTGCTACATCCGTTTTAACGCAGGTGTAAATCCTGTGGTTGCTCTGAGCAGGGGTTGGTGCTGCTCTACCAAATCTGCATTTGTCACAAGGGGTTCACCCCTTTTAGCATCATTACACACGCAGCAGCAGCCTTGGGTCTTGATGAGCAGGGAAGCTTTGTCTGGCATTAGCTCTAATATCCTCCAGAAGTTATCCGAGACTTGCACCATGCAGCAACAGTGCTCTGATGGGAAGCAAATTCCTCATTTTTAGCATTTTGGTGTCCAAGAGACAGACCCTGCATGGAAATTCGCATTTCTCATACTGCAGTTTCTCCAGGCCCTTCCTGGGTACCTGGAAGCTGGCATTGGGCTTATTAGTGCAGTAACATCAATTTTGCTCCTCTGATATTTGGAGCTCGTTGGTTTTTGGGTAAAAATATCTATCAGAGGCATTGTTTCAGCATGCACAGCAGCCCAAGTAACATTAACAAGAACAATGGAGTGGGGTTTCTCCACCATCAATGTTCACTGCCCATCAGAGCATAAAACTGAGGTTTCCACGCCACTGCTTCCAGTATTATTTTGGCAGTGCCAAGTGTTTGGTATTCTGCAGACACCTCCGTTACTCACCGGTCCCTGGCTGCCTGGGAGACATCTGTCATAGAGCTTCCTGGAAAGAAAAGGACACATATTTTCTAATTAACTCAAACTCCTTATCTGATGGAAGGAGAGTTAAAGGTGGCCAAGCTGTGAAGTGTAAGAGCTTGCTAGGAAACCACACCAGCAAACTACTCCACGTGCTGCTGTCAGCTTTGGGGAGCTCTGAGCTGCCCCTCTGCCCTGCCTGCAGCACATTCTTCCCACAGCCACATCCCTCTACTGAACCCCACTTTTTGTGGTTCCTTTCCCCAGTCCCAGCAGGTTTTAGTCCTGGAAGTCTGATGCTCTGGCTGTGCCATGGTGATTGTATGGGCTGAAAGAACTGAGGTTCACAGAGAGCTGTGCAGGGTCTCACCCTGCAGCTCTCCCAGGGGTTTGGGTAACCTAAAGCTCCTGGAAATCAGAGGGAAATTGGGCACAACTCCAAGGGGCTGGAGACATGAGAATGACAGGATTCCAGCAGGGCTCAGTTTCAAAGCAAAGGCTGTCTCTGCAACTCCCATTACATTATGTCATGGGTTTTAATTAGACAATTACTTAATGAGGTATTCCTACCACACCCAGAGGGTAACAGCTTTGGCTTAAGCACATGTAAACATTCACTGGCCAGTGAGAACTGTGTGTTTGATAACAGAACTCCTGTTTTTTCCTTCCTATGCTACAAACAAGTCAAGGACGTTAAATCCAGGAGAGTACTTCAGTAGTTTAATTTAAGAACTGCTGAGGTCTCTGCTGTTTAGACAGCCTCGAGTGCATTTCCTGCAGGAAGGCTCCAGTTAAACAATCCCAAACTGTGGGATGTTAGGGATCACCCTCTGGACCTGGGTACTGGCAGGGCTTGGCAAGGTACCACAGGAACACTGAGCTTGTGGCTCAGCCTGAGATCAGAGCTAATAAAAACCAAACCAAAATGAAATCCCCCACAAACTACTAAATGTAAAGCCTGGCAAGAACTACTAGCTATTAGAAAACTGGCAGTAAAAAGGAAATGAAAATGAGGTCCAATTGGGTTACAAATGAGGCTGTTAATCTCACTGGCATGTGCTGCTTCCTGGTGAATGGTTTAATGAGTTTAGGACTTTCAGCCATGGACATTCCATCTAAATGCACACCAGCAGTGCTGTGTTTTCTAGTCTTAAGAGATGTCTGACCTTTGGACTGAAGCCAGAGATGAGAAACTTCAGATCCAAATTATTTTGGAGAAGTTTAAGACATGGAAACAAGTTTCTAAGGAAAACATACTTCTGGACTAGTCATTCCAGCAGAAGGCACAGGAAGGATTACTTGATGTATTTGAAAACTCTGAGACCTTCCAGATGAATTAGTGTTAGGCCAATTTATCTGTGAGAGAAGACAATTCCTCTCGTACAGCTTCATAAAGAATTTAGGATTTGCTTATAAAATAGAGCTACTGGTCTGGGATAAACTGCTGATGAGCTGGTTTGTATTTCAGGGATGCAGAGGGCTCCTCCATACCTTTAGAGACTCCTGGGTTCTCCTGGAAGTAGGAAAGATCATCATCCTGCTCACTGGCTGATTGTTCAGTGATAGGGATCTGCTTGTTGTGCTCAGTGCTGAGCTCATCGTTATCTACTTCGAGTTCTTTGTCCTCAGAACAAGATTCAACTTGTTCCTTGTAAGTGTCCACATCCACAGCCTCTGGAGCAGGCTCTGGGAATTCAGCTGGGGGTTCTGCCTGCCCTCCCAGGGAGCCTCCTCCTGGAGCTTCTTCACCCCCAGAAACAGCTTCCTTCCTTGTGACAGGCTCAGGAACAGCTGCATCCAAGTTCCTGCCATTTGCACTTCCCAGAGCAGGCTGTGCACCCTGGCAGAGCTGATGGTCATCCTGAAGGACATCAGTCTTGCACCTCTTTCTCGGGGGCTCCTCATCACTGGCACACTGTGTGTCTTTTCCCAGCTGCTCCTCCTCTCCTAGGCATTCCTGTCCCTTCCCTGGCTCTGAAGGCAGGTGCTCCTGTGGCACATCTGGGAGAGCAGTGTCTGCCCCTGCCTGATCAGCATCCTCTGCTTTGTTCTTCAGGCACACTGAGCGTAACAGCCAGGGCCTGGCAAACACTATTGCCACCAGTCTGACAGTGTGGCCTCCTACTTCTAAAACCTGCTGCATTTCGATGAGGTCCTGTAAAAAAAACAAACAAAAAAAACCCCACAACAAATTATTTTGGGAGCTTTCACTGAAAAATGTCACTTCAACTCAGTGTCATGTGTCACTTTAACCCAGTGTCATGGAATTCTCATGATTTAACTGGCAGCAAGGAAAGAGCAAGAGCTTAGTAGAATATTCAATTTTGCCCCCTGCTGCACTGAAGTTGAAAAGATGTTTTACCCCTTAAAGCTTCCTGAAATTATAGCACGAGACATTTTTCTTCAGCTTAAAGTAAGTTAAAAATATAACTGGGAAAGAGTAGTTTGCTTCCAAAACGTTGATGTTGGTACCTCTAGGTTTCTTAAACAGTTCATTCCAATCTTTGAATAAGTGCTGCTTTAATTTTTGGCCTTCCTAACTCTGAGGCAAGATTGCTCTCAGGTGTGGTGTGTGATCTCCTGCCTAACATAAATAACTGTTCAATTTATAGTTGCTTCCAACAGGCTGGAAGCTCATCCTGTTCAAGGGGAATACTAAGCATGCAAACATTAATGTATGGAAAGCAGCTGGCGGTAAGCCCACCTGAATGTACTGCTCCAAGCTCCTGCTGCGTTCAGCTTCCACCTGTTCATAGCTGCAGAAGTGTTTGCTCAGCTCAGCTTTGCAAATCCCAAAGTGGGAAGTGGCCTCTATGGCCTTTCGGATCTCCAGAACAGCCGCCACATCCCTGGGATTGTACCCATAATGCTCTGTACATTCATGGAGAAACTTTTCCACCTCATAGTTTTCTTCCTGGACTTTTATCAACCTGGTGAAAGTTTCAGGGAGGCAGGAGATGCCCACAGCCATGTGATCGAGCAGGGAAGGAGCTGCAAAGCAAATAAACCATGGGAGTTTAAGCTGTGAAGCAGCAGTTACTGTGCAACACACTGCAGAAAGACAAACAGATTGTAGACATTCTAGACCAATTAAAAACAGAGCTCAGTCTTCCCTCTTCATTACTGCAGTTCTCTTTTTTCTTTCTGCCCTACATATTTGTCTCTGAAAAGGCCTGTAAAGAAGAGCAAACTGGTTTACAAGGGCTCACCCTCCCAGAAAAGTGAATTATGGCTGGAAGGCAGTGAGCACTTAACGGTGTTCTCTCTAACACTGGGTCAGCTTAGCTCTGAGTTAATGAGGGAATCCTCTCCCTTTTTCTTGAAGAAGGTCAAGTGAAAATTCTGGGGCAAGAAAATGCTGTAGAGGACACTTTTAATCAAAAAATCCACAGCAGAAAGCTGTTGGCCAGATATGGTTTGAACTACCACTTGACAATACTTTAGACAATTAGTTCAACAAAGCATCTCTGTGTTCAGTGACAGGTCCATCACTGCCCCAAACTGACCCCCCTGTACAGAGTATCCAGAACTGAAGCCCTGTAACCCCTATCCCAGCTGCAGCTGATGAGGGGGCAGCTCTGGCACTGCTCTTCCTGCTCCCTTCCCTTTTACCTGCAGGCTGCTCCACGTTTGCCTCTGGAACAGTTGGGGCAGCTGCCAAGGAAACATGGGATCAGCTGTAATGAGCAGTCAGCTCAGCACAGCTGGAGGGCAGGAGAGGCAGCAGAGACAGGAGAAAGAATTTCTGTTTTACTTCTGTCACAACAGCAATGGAAATGGGCAGGGGCAGCACTAGACCATTTCAGCTGAAGAGCTCAAGGCTCTGGATACATTTGCATTACAGCTGAAAACAGGGTGCTCTGTCAGAAGGGGCAGTACTGATGAACTGCAGACAGTCAAGCTCTAAATATTATAAAAATGTTGCAATTACTGAGGTAAGAGGCCAGCCATTGGACACCACTATTTCAGGCACTTGCATGAGACAAGTTAAATGAGAATTTCCATTCAAGGAGCTCTGAAAGGTTTTCTTTTCTCTTCACAGAAAAGAAAGCCTGGCTGTGATATCATATGGTATTTTAAATTGTTGAAGGGACTGAAAAACCTGGAGAGGGGTAACAGAGCAGAGGACAGATTGCAGTAATAGTTTAACACAACATGAAATAGAGGCAAGGCCTTGTTACTAACAAAAGCCTAAGTCAGCCATCTGTGTTAAGGCAGGGGAGAAAGCCTTACAAACTTGATTTGTAATGGAAACAGAATGTTCCTGTTAAGGGGATTTGTTTAAATCAGTTCCTCAGCAGGTGAGTTCACCATCTCTCCTGCTCCAAGCCACTTCTGTGCACTTTAGGCCAAACAGAACTAACCTGGAGAGCTGAGCCTTCCTGGGATAGGGGTACATCTGAGCCTGACCTTCACCTGGCAGGAGTTGACCACGATGTTGTCACTGGGGCTCAGGTTGCGTGTGCTGACAATGCCAGGGGAGTAGTAGCCTCTCATCAGTAAATAATTGGTGTGAGAGGCTTGACGAGGTTTCACTTCGATTCTGCGTTTGCCTCCAGAGCTGTCATCCAAGTCATCATCGTCATCATCATCATCCTCAAGTGCTTCTTTTCCCAAGCTATAGCAAACACAGGTGGTTTGATTTGTTTGTTGGGTTTTTTCCCAAAAGAAGAAAGTGATTCATTACACTGAGCAGAGCAAGGACACGGCATTCCTGCACTCTGGGCTTTAGTCGTGGACAGCTGGGGCAACGTCCACACCAGGCTGATTTAAAGCACTGAGAACAAGAACTACAGAAAAGGAAATACACTTAAGATCCCTGGGAAAGGAAACTCTCCCTTTTTTTTGCATGTGTTGAAATGAATCCAAAATATCTCAGCTTCTAGTGCTGAAGCTCTTTGGTTCAGTGGACGCTTCATCCTGAGGGATCATCTGTTAGACACTGAGCACGAGGGATGCTGCAGGATGGGGCAGACAGTGTTAATTTTTAAGGGTGAAAAGGAGGAGAGAGAGTTACAGACCAAAGATTCCAGTTACTTTAAAAAATAGTAATTAAAAAACCACCAAACACCGAACTGCAGACATCCTCCAAGTAAAGAAAAGAATAGTAGTAGCAGCCAGGATGGATTTCCCAGAAACAAACTTAGTCAAACCAACACTATTTATTCCAGGACATGACAAGAGCCACTATGGATAAAGCTGAAGGCTCTGAACAACCTGATCTAACTCTGAAGTTGCCTCTGTTTTAAGCAGGTTATGCCAGGGACAATGAAAGGTTCCTTCCAACCTTTTCTAAGACGAGTTAGACCTTAAGTACCTTCTTTTAAAGCATATTTAAAGTCAAAAGGGAACACATGATTTAGAAAAAATGATGAGTACACAACTCAAGATGCCCCTACTCAGCAATGGGACCAGTCCATTTTTGTTAATGACCTTGCTGATAAAACAGCTCATTCAGTTTGCACAGCATCACCCAACTGAGGACACTGCAAGTATATGAGAAGCTGGGATTTGCATTCAGAATATCTCCAGCACACTGGAGAGTCAACCTGGAGAAGAGCAGGGAGCAATTTCCTATGACAAATGCATGTTATTTATATTACAGTACTCTGCATCTGTCCCTCCACAGTAACAGGAAACAATTAACCAGATAAATGAAAAGAAGCTTGTTAGAGTGAGTCACAAGAATCATAAGCTGTACATGGATCTCTGCACTGGGGTGGTTTGGTTGCTTTTTTCTGGCAAAGCCATGGCCCTCAGCATCTTGGGATGGAATAGCAGGTGTTTCACCTATAGGACAGGATGGAATTGGCACAGAGCTGCCAGCAAGAGCATGGCACTTGTGTTCTGACATCACAGTTCAGAAGAATATAATAAGAAAACCAGAGATCTGGATAACATGAATAAAGTGAAGGAACTGAAGCTGCTCATTTTAAAGAGCAGCATGTTATGGGAGAGGGACCACAATAACAATCCGCAAATAGGTATAAAGCTGCTCTAAAGAGAAAGAGAACAAAGTAGTTTCCATGTGGATTCACAATAGGAAGCAGCAGGTTAAATTACTAAGAAATTTTAGTTGCACTTTTAAGAATGCACAAAATGACTGTAAGGAAAAGAGCTCACAGGTTCACACTGCCTGGGGACAGTTTCAGTTTATGCCATTACTGCAGGCTTACAGGAGAATTAAATCCAGCAGCAGACAGTGCACAGAAGCACTGCTGTGGTGAGAGGTTTCACTGATAAAGCTGAAACCTTGTTACCAACCCTCTCAGTCTGTGACATGCCAAGGCACAACGTTGATGAAAATGCTCCTGTAGCACCCAGTGCTCTCCTTTCCACGTCAGCTCTGATGGCACTGAAGTGCCAAGCAATTGAAATGTCACAAGGCAAAAGCAGCCCAGGGCTATAATGACAGGCACTAACTTAAGTGCCATTAAGCCTTCAGAGCACTTCCTCAGAAATAAAAATCTAAACAATAGCACAGTAAAAATGCCACAGTGGAGTGCAGGAAGTGCTAATTCCTGTCCAATTTCATCCAAGTTATCCCCACATTGTATTCTCTAATAGAAATAACAGCATTTACCTTTTTATCACTTCATTTTCCACCATAGAGCTGTCCACCACGATGATCTGCTCTGGGATCCTCACATTCACAGCCACCAGTCCCAGGGAGAACAGGGAAAGCATGGCCACACACTGCCCACCAGGGCCATCCATGGGAAATGCCACCATGCCTTCTGATGATGCATTTTCTTCATCTTTAAATGAGAAGTTGTGTGGCTGGTCTGATTTTTCAGCATCCTTGAGCTTCTCCAGGAACTGGAAGGACTCTGTACAAATGGTGCTGGGGAACCGCCACGTAAAAACTCTGCACAAAACCACAAAAAAGCACAAATCCTTCAAAATCTGCTCTTACTGAGAATGAGTTTTACAATTATGGTAGCACAAAGGAGCCAAACAGTTGAAGTTTCATGCTAGAGCGGATGACCAAGTACCTCCCACACCTGCTTTCACAGTCCTTTTACTATTTCCAGACCATTAAGTGTTTATGCACTGTGTAAAGGTCAGGTAGCATACAGCAAATGAAAAGCAAAGGTATCATCTTCTGCTTCACAGGAGTGCTAAAGAAATCTTCCCACCACATCCAGAATTGTGGTGCTGCATCTCCTCCCTTCTCCATGCATCTCTAAAGTCCTGCCCAGCATACCTGGCTCTATTCCCTCACTGCTCTGACTGCTCCCCACATAAGGACTGACCTCACATCACCATCACCTTCCTCTGCACCCACAGCTGAAGGTTCTTTGCTTGGACACTTCTCATGTGTTGTCACCTCCATGCCATGCTTGAGTAGATTTTTTCCTTTGCTTTAAAGCCCAGCAGTGCCCACCCTGCTACCCACCTGTAGTAGCTCTGGGACAGCTGGTAGGACATGGGCACGAAGGGCAGAGCGCGGCTCTTCTTTGGCCCCAGCGTGTGGTTCACCCTGCGCCGGTTCACCAGGCTCCTCCTCTGGCACTCCAGGAAAGCCTTCACCAGGATGTCATCCTGGTACTCCTGGTACAGCCGGAATGTCTGCAAGACACCCCTCAGTGAGAGCTCTGCATCCACTGCCAGAGCCACCTGCTCCAGGTCACAGGCCCTCAGTGGATGGGAAGCCACAAGCCAGAATGAAAATGATGCATATAAATTCACTTAACTACTCCTCTGTTCCTTTTATGGCCTTCCAGACTTTCCATGGTAAATGCCAATTAAATTACCTAAATACTACAGAACACTTGATATTCAAAATGGGATCAGGCTCCCACTGGAATTATAGATGTGAAGAATGCTCCTCTGCCACACATTTTGGTAAATTCTTCCCCTCATTTCAGCAGGAACACTTGGTTCTGTGAGCTTGGCTATTGAGGTTCCACTCTTGCTTATGAGCTGTTAAACTCCCTTTGAACTTTGACCTTAAGCACTTGATTGATTGATTGATTGATGATCTCTCTCTGTAGTCCCCAACGCTGAAGGAGAGGCCCCCCAACACCAGTGTCAGCTGGGTATTAGGATTGTTTTTGTGATATCTCCTCCAGAACATTCCCACTGCTCAGGTGGGCACTAAAGCATGGTATAGTTTGACCCACTGGAAGTGATGCGGAGCTTATTTCATATGGTTTTATGCCTTCAACCTCCCATCCTCACGTCTTGCAATCTCATCCTCAGAGAGAAAATGACAAAGTGAAAATCTTCCTACAATTCCTTCCTTCCTATCTATACAATTTGCTAAAAGCAGAATAATTCCCACAGAATGGAACAAATCCAACTTTCTGGGTTTCTTCTATTTGAAAAAGGAATGTGCCAAGGGAGGGAGGAGAAACTTTAAGGTTGTATGACCAAATGCAGACATGGCACTTGGGGACATGGTTTAGTGGTGGCATTGGCAGTGCTGGGCTGATGGTTGGACTTGATGATCTTAAAGGTCTTTTCCAACCTACACAATTCCGTGATTCTATGAGCAGTAAAGTTTGGTCCAGACACTGTACCTGAAATGACTGGCAAGATTCCATCTGGTTATCTGAGAGTGCCAGTGTGCTCTGAATCAGATTCTGCAGCACTAGAAAATGAATATCGTAAATACTGAAAGAAAAGAAAAAAAGGAAGAGAAAAACATTTATTCTGGTGATTTTTGAACATGAGGTACCCATTAAACCAGCACAAAAATCTACAAACTCAATCCCCTGCTTCTGAAATAGAAGCATAAAGGCACGAGATCCTACAGTTGAGCATTATTCATGTAAAGGAATGTGTTACATTCTCCCTGACCTTCCACCCCGAATTTCTGGATCAGTCCAGATAATCTGACACAAAGCTCTCCCTGATAACATCTCCTCCTCTTAAGATACAACACCCACACAGAAAACGTACACTGTTGTCCCAGTGATAAGACAATTTTGAAGTCATCTCTGTTATCATTTTATCTACCCAATCTATGTCAGAGGTCCCTACAGTCTTGTTAAAGTGTTCTTCTGTTAATAAATTTATACACTGCAACAAACAGATGAAAACAATGAATTAGGACACTCTTTATACGACTTCCACAGATGGGAGGGGCTGATGTGGCCTGGGAGCCCTAATGAGGAAAATGGTGCTGCTGCTACTCACCTGCTCAGATTATCCTCTTTTGTGCCTTGATCTGTGTCTTCTCCGATTGCCAGCACTCGAAACCTAGTTAAGGGAAGGGAAAGGAGAACACTGGAACCAGCTTTTTTGTGATTTTCTGTGATTTTGCATCAGCCATGAAGCCCAGAGGCTGATGAGCACAACTGCTAACGAGGCAAGTGCTGGACCAGCCCAGGGGACTGTCTGCTCCAGCAGCCCTCAGCACAAGGGTCAGACAGGAAAAGAACAGTCCACATCAATCTCCACTAAAATATCTGTTGACAAGGAGATAAAACAATGGACAGGAGACAGTTCCAGCACTGGAAGGATTTTTCATTTTATTGAGGTTTTGGACTTCTAGTTACCGTCAGCAGCACTTTTGCTGTAATGCACAGCTCTTCCCAAAATAAGAAAAATAACAAAGGTGATAAATTTATTATCATAAAATGGTCTGAGACACAATTTTTCCACACTGCTCTTCAAGTGTTATTCATCATGAAAAAGCTTAACGACCTGGAGCTGGAGAATGCTGTACAAGGCTGAGTGCTCTTCCTTATCAATAGTTTTAGCAGGACTGAGATCATTCATCTGAGCAATCAGCTACAAATTGTGATAGAAAATGGGGCCAGTTAATCTGGAAAATGCTAGATTTCTATTGCAATGAAAAGTTACACCTAAGTAGCAACATCTCTAACACCAAGGTTGAGAGCTTGACAATTTAGGAAAATCTGCTGTAGTGAACTTCTGGTTTAAAAGCCTTATTTAGCAATAAGAATGGTTTGAAACCAGCCAAATTGTGCAAAGAACTGAAAATCACATAAATATATTTACGAAGTGTGGATATAAAAGAAACACTGCTGGTTGTGTTTAGTAAAACTTCTTTTCTTACTAAGGGTGCAAGTACAGAGGGTGTAAATCATGCCCAGAGAAGAGACCTGCTCTGAATTGCTGCCCCCTCTCACTGCCTCACCCCATGTACAGAGTCAAAAGCACCATAATTAAAATACCTGGAAAAGAGTTCCTCCAGAGTGTCAGGAATCTCAAGTTTGGGATTCCCCAGGGTTGAACTGAATTTCTCTTTCAGTCTTTCCACAAACTCTTTAAACTCCTTTGCACAAACCTTAGGAAAGAGGAGACAGAAATGTCATCAACCTCAATTTCTTAGAGTGGGAAAAACCCCTCTACTTTTCAAGTGTTCATGGAAATTCTTGTAGAAATAGCTGGGTTTGAATTATGAAGTCAGAAGCAGTCCAACAGCCAAGGGAAGGCAGGGAAAAGCTCTTGCAGTTTGTGTTTGCTGGTTTAGTGAACAGTTGCAGGTTCCATCTGTAATCAGCTCACAGCTACAAGCCAAGCACTATGAACATATGTTCTAAGACAATTTCCTGATTTAACAGCAAGATCTCTTGCTAGAGCTATGTTTAAACTTCTGCTCAAGCCCTTCAGGCTTTTCCATGTTCTCCATTAAGTCTGTTTGCACAATCATGGCTTGGAGAACACCTGTTACATGAGAGGAATGTTCTCTGGAAACAAGTTTATATTTGCTTCCAAAGACAGACTTTGGGGATGGGGACACATATTTATTTCAGTGATGTCTCATCAATGAACAACTACTCTTCCTTTAAACAACATGAATCTAACAACAGAACTGATGGGCTTTTCTGACAATGGTATAAATTGTCATTCCTGGATAAAAATGAGCTTGCTGTGACACAGTTCCAGTTCTGAAAAAAATCTGAAATTCAAAATGGAATTGTTTGCACTGAAAGTGTAAACAACTTTTCAATTTGAAATTGTGGTTCATTTAAATGGAAAAAAAAAAGAAATAGAATCTTTTGGCTGCTCAAATCAAGTCTTATAAAATTTGCTTGCATTCCTGCACTCATCCACAGAAGCTAAGGCAACATTTCAACACACAACTGGAATAAAAAATTAGAAATTACAAAGCAAGAACGTTTTCTTGCTCAGATAATAAAGTGGCTCGAAGGATAAAAAAAGAATCAGCAGATAGAGATGTTTAGTCATGGCTGTTTATAAACAAGCACATTGAAAACACAATGGTTGTTGCACAGGGTGCTGTTTATGTGCCTTTGGAAAGCTGCCCTGTGTCCACTTTGCTCCCAAACCAGCAATGATGCTGCATTTTTACAATGATGCTATTTTTAAAATAGCTAAAGGTTCCAGGGAGAGAAAAGACTTGAAATCACAGTAGTTCTTAAAGTGCAAGTACTTAGTAATCCAAACAGCATAAAGTACTCTATGAACTTTTGGAATACTTCCCTCCTACCTGTGGATCTTCATAATTATTTTCTCTATTCATGAAATCATCGATGAGGGCTTTATCTTGGTAGACCTCAGCAAGGCAAACTCTGCAAGAGATTCAATTGAAGGTGTTGCTTAGAGCTGAAATTTTCCCAGTTCAAAACAGATCTGACAGCAGCAGGGTGCAAACAAGATGAAATTTTTAAGTTACATGAAACAAAAGAAATAGGTAGGAGGCCCATGTCCCTTCAGGAGAATTTAGCCTGTATTTAGAACATAGAAAACTTCTTACTTGTAATTGAGGTAGGTCTGTGGGTTTCTGACAATGTATCGGGCTCTCCGTCCCACAGAATGGGAGGTTTTATCCAGGGACTCCTCGAAACTGGAGTGCATGAGGTCCCTCACCACCTGCCAGGGCACAAAGGGCCCTTTCACCTGCAGGAGGAACAGAAGGATCTGCAGTTAAACCTCCCTCTCTGTGCACCACGATGCTGAGAGCAGGATGAAGTGGTGGCTGATGAAATGTGTGTGCAGCAGCCAGCAGCTCCTTGCTCTGGGTGTGTTCAGCACCTTGGCATTGAGCACGTGGCTGGCAATCCTGCACAGCATGAGCAGGCTGTCCTCCTGCACCGTCCAGGTCACGCGCAGCCGCGTCATCCTCAGCAGGGCACTCTGGTCAGCCTTGTCATGGTAGCGCAGCCGTTTGCTTTTGTCTACAGAATCCTCTTCTAACAAATCCAGGGAAACAAAAAAAAACATTTATCTCAGCACTTTGTATTCTGATTAACTCAAAACTTCTATCACAGGCTCAGCACCAGTTCAAGCTCGTAAGAATGAGAGATGAGCAGGGAAGGAAGTTGCAGTCTAGAAAGTGAAATGCAGCAATACCTCTCCCAGGCATGAGAAAACAAACACTTTAATTGGCAAACTTGACAACCTAGAGCATCCTTCCAGGAGGAATCTTTAAGCCAGCTATCAAGAGCTGATGATGAATTGCAGGGAGCTGCTCTGGCACAGACACCATGAGGATTCCCCTGGCCCGTGCAGTCCAGCAGTGCAGCTGTGGCTCACACACAGCTCATGGGCACAGCGTGCTGCTGCTTCTCCCCAGGGCACCTGAGCCTCCTCACTGACAGAGGCAACCCAGAGACATGGCCAGAAAGCTGCCCTGTCACACACCCTCTTTTCCAAAGCAGCTTCCAGCAGGCCTAGGCATTGTAAAGAATGCTGCTTTTTCCTGTTTCTTACCTTTCTTTTTCTTCTTTGTCTTCTTTCCAACATCTTTCCTAAGCCTCTTCCTCTTTTGGCTTTTTCCACCTCTCACTCGTTTTGTTCGATCCTGGGTTGGTT
Organism: Corvus hawaiiensis; assembly: GCF_020740725.1. NCBI lineage: Eukaryota > Metazoa > Chordata > Aves > Passeriformes > Corvidae > Corvus > Corvus hawaiiensis. Next base: position 13,580,137 of record NC_063228.1, on the reverse strand, counting down.
CTTTACTTATTTCAATATATTCCTCTTTATGGATAAGTGACTCTGATCCTACCTTTGCTTCTCCCAAAATATTAATTTTGTTACCTAAAATGACACATATTTACAGCAGTGGAGCTTTATAGCAATGACATTCTACAATGTTAAGGTATAAAGACCAAATGACAAATTTCAGCAAATTAGAAGACAGATTTAAATTAAAATTCCCCCTCAGAATTGCTCTTTGTTAGTCCTGTCATTTCATGCCCCTTCTCAGCAGCTCACAGAATAAACTCCTGCATTAATGAGGAATCATCAAGTAATTAAGTCTAGTTTATAGTGCACAAACACAAGGGAACAGAGCTGAGGTTTTACATTCAAACGGAAGCATTTTCTCCTCCTTAGCTCAAACATTAGGCTGGATAACAGTGCTACAAAACATTGGTCCCTCTGGACTTTCTGCAAACTGTACATCAGAAATTACAAAGGATAGAAATTATTGTTCTGTAAGAAGTTACTTACACATCTATTTTACAGCCCCAGAAGTATCCTCTATCATTGTAAGGAGACAGGACCAACCCATGTCATCAATACTAGATTAAAAATTATTGTTCCATATAGCCCCTAATAGGGAATGAAATCATTTATCTGTTTTACTGCCCCAGGAGCATCCCAGATTACTGGAGGGAGACAAGAACAACCCACACCCTTCATGCTGGGTTTGACAAAGGCAGGAAGAGCTGTGGCACAGTCTCAGCCCTTACCTCCAGTACTGAGTGGCAGGGGGTGTTTGGTCAGGAAGGTTTGGAGTCTTGCTGTCAGTCCATTTTCAGAAACTGTATTTTCCTAAGACAACACAGCTTTAAAAAAGGTGACATGCAAAAGGGGTGCACTGGTTTTAACAACAATCTACGTTATAACCTGAGTAGTGTCAGAAATAAATTTTCAGTTTAAAGGAAAAGATCCCTGGCTATAATAAAGAACTCACTTGTATCATTACTACCACGCATTAGAATGGCTCCAGAGCTTTTCTTAAATCACACTAGAATGACCACTAGACTGTGAAGGTAAGAAATCTCAAGTTTAAAAGCAGTAATTACTGTAAAAGAAATGCTCAAGTCTTTCATTGTTACAGAGGCTGAGCAGAATTTGCTGTAAAACAGTATTTTTCCAAAGCATTTTACATTCCAAAGGAACTGCTGAAAAGCACAAAACCAGAATGCAAACACACTGAGGAAATGCCTCCTATAGCACATTCTGCCCATCCTAAATCTGAGCCTGAACCAACTGCAATGTATCAGGAGTTCTGCCATTCTCTGCTAAACCCATTTCCTTTGTGTGGAGTTCACTGGGGACAGAAGTTGGTCACAGGATGTGGAGAGGTAAACAGAGACTGAAGAACTGCTGGAGGATGTGTTACTGCTCAACAGTGAGGTGACTGAACAGCAGACAAAATTAAGAGTGAAATGATCCTGCCTGAGGGGAATAAATTAGCAACTCTAATTTTATATCCACTGATAGGCTCTGATTTGTCCAGTGCTCAGGGGAGAGTAATTACAGGCAGTTCTGTGCAAGTGCCTGTTCAATGCCTGGTAATGGTGAAAAAGCAAAGGAGATGTACGGAATTCGTAGGGAAGTAAAGCAACACTAAGCAGCTATAAAAATCTGTGTTTGGCCACAGCCTTAAAGCACTGTCAAGATTGTATTTGCACCTTAAAAAGCATAGAGTAGAACTACCACAGGTTAAAAAACAGGCAACAAGAATGATTAAAGACAGGACAGTTCCATGCTGGGAATAGTAGATGTCAGTCTTAAGAGAAAGATATGAATATGAGAAACATGGGAGATGTCTACAAAAATCAAGTGAAACAGCAAGAGTAATGGAGAACGTATTTTTCACAGCTTTCCCTTAGTCCTACAATTATTGGGGAGCTTCAGGCATCAAAAGGAAGTGGTTGCACATGACAGGAATTTGAAACACTGCCACAGGAGGCTGGGGACAGTAAAGACATGTGCTCAAAAACCAGACAAATTAATGCTAGAAGAAAAAAGCTATTACTGCTTTGAAACATCAGCCCCAGATTTAGAATGGCCTTGAGCCAAAATTGCAGACAGCTGGGAGAGTATCCTGAGGGAATATCCCTTGCTCTTACAACCTTCCATCAGAGACAGGACATTAGCCAGAATTCTGATTTGCAAATGTTGGGCTCCCTATTTTTATTTATTTATTTTTTCCTTTGTATTTCCTCATTCTGGATGTTTTGCTTTTTGTCTGACAACTTCTACGTTCCAGAAAGGCAAGAGGTACCACTGAGTAGTGTGAACTGCTTGCTCAATGAAGTATTTGTCCTTTGGTTGAATGTACAAACAAATTTATTGTCAAATTCAGTTTTCAAATAAAATTTATGTCCAATTCTTTCATTCACCTCAGCACCAAGATTTGTGAACATATGGCACTCATTTCTTTCCAGTGATGCAAACCCTTACTGAGAGCATGCAAACAGTAAGAATTTGGTGTCACTATCTCAACCTTAGTAACATTAAAATTTGGAGAAGTCACTACAGTGTATAAATTTTAAAATACCCACCTTCCTGGTCTTATTGATGATGTAGCTTGTCCAGATCCAATTGCGTTTCAGATGCCCATAAAAGCTGGAATCCAGACCTGCAGCTCCCAGCCCATCTCCAGGGATGGATCCATCATCAACCACCTCTCTGCTGCCTCTACCAGCAAGAGGAACAAAACCCACAGTAATTATTTTGTACAGATGCATTCTCAGTGCTCTTAACTGGTGTGTGTGCAACGTGCAGAACTCTCCCCTTGCCCTCCCAGTTTAGTGGGTAACGTTACGCCATCAGTTACATCCCAAAACTGCTTCTTGACCTTAAAGATGTCACAGTCATCCCCAGCCTAACTGCAAGTAAACACCAGATATTCAATTTAAAAGATCTACTGCCACACCAAGAGACCGTATGCAGAAGTTCAAGCAAGGATCAGTGGAATTGGGTCCCTCAACTCCACTATTTTTTTTAAGATAACTTGATATATCTACCTGCAACATGGAACTAACTGAAAATACCTTTAAACAGACTGTTTATTGAAACAGAACAGAATATTGGCAGAGCTAAACCACAGTGCACAACACAATATAAAAAATTTAGCTGGGGTTCTGCATGGCTGTCACAGGTTGTGAGTGTACAATCCTCCCAGGTATTCTGGGTGTGATTAGGCAGAAGATTAAATGCTCCAGAGATCCCCTCCATATTACAGTGCACACCAACACATTACAAATTAACCTGCAACCAATTACAGCCAAGCACAGCATTCCCTTCCTCTCAAGTTTGGTTTCCTCAGGACTCCTGCAACACACATCTGTACTGTTCTGAAAGGAAATCCCAACCTGTTTATCCCATCCCTCCAGCACCACAACCTGCCTGGCAGACAAGTTACTGGGAACATGAAACAGAACTACCTCCCCTGTGAATCACTTCACCTCTGAACTCCACAGAATACCCCGCTGAGATGCTTGAGTCTTAAGTGCTGTTGCTATTGAGTCACATCCTCAACACCTGAACAGTTCATTTTGCCAGCCCTACTCAAGAAGCCAAGCAGGGGCCAAGGTGACCTACGTGGTGTATTCCAGCATGGCACACTTTCGTTCCAGGTTGTGTTTGTTCACTGCTGACTCCTGCTCCTTTTCTACATCCACAGCAGTCTCCTCCCCTGGAAGGTTGCTCCTCTTTGTCCGAGGACAGCGGACAACTCCTGGACAGACAAAGGGGTTTCACTCTCAGCATGACAACTCAGAATTCAACTTATCTTCAATCCACCCTGCTCTGGCAAACTACTGCTCCCAAACAGTATGTACTAGTTTGAAAACAGTACTACCATTTTTACCTCTTCTCAACACAACATGCCTGCTTCTTACAGAAAAGGGCTTCTATCAATTTTGATACTTCCAACAGGGCAGCAGTGCTTTGCCATGAACACAAGTGGATCACACCTTCATAGAATTATATGGACATTGCTCCCAACATTTTTTTTTGTGATGCACAGGACAACATTCCAAAACAGTACAAGTGACAAAACAGAGCCTGACTCAAGTTTTAGGAAGGGAAGAGGAATTGTGGTGTGCCCAGAAGGGGCACTGAGGGTGCTCAGGAGGTACAACTGTGCCATACCCAGGGGTGTGTTCAGGCAGACACACTGCAGATCAAACCAGAAGTTCTCCACGTCCTGCAGGGTGTTGAGGACGTACCAGCGCCGCTCAAAGGGGCGGCTGCTCTGGGCCAGGTTGTAGTGCAGGTCACAGATGGTGGTGTCCACAATCACAGCATTTCTCTTCATGTACACAAACACCTGTGAGACACAGCACAGCTCAGGCTGTAAACATCACTGAAATTGCCTCATCAGCAGGACACACCAGCTGGTTTAGAACTGCACAGTTTCTGTCTTTGCCGTTCCTAGCCACCGCTCTGATAGAGGCCACACCCATTCCCACACTACTGCACTGTATTCCCAAATTCCCTTGACAGCAATCCAGAAATTTCCTTTCTAGATTTAGAACAGCTTCTTTTCAGCCTTGTGCACAGGATAGTCCAAGTTTCCACAGAGAGTGGCTATTTCCTACAAGTCCTCACTCAGGATATGAATAGGTGTGTTTGGGGGCCTCATCACCTTTCTTATCCTCATAAAGTCTGGTCTGCTTTCTCCTTTGCAGGTGCTCTTTATTTAAAAAAGATGCATATGAATGTCATTATTTTACTCTGAACAGTGCCTTTATTCTGTGTCAGACATCCAAGCTTAACACCTTGATGGAAAAGAATGTGTCATACTCATTTTTCATTAAGTCTTGCCAGTCTGGGACCTCCTGGATCATTATTGTGTGCAGGGTTCAGCATTATACATTTGAGTAGTTCCCTTCCAGAGAAAGAGGTGAAAAATTATCTGCACAACTTAAAATATCACTTGGATCTGGAGGTTTGCACATACATCTGAAAAATCAGTACTTCATTTAAGGTAATTATGAAGCCCAGATCTTGAAAAATTAATGAAGAGCAACTGCCTTTTAAATTTTCTTTTTTTTAATTACCTGGTCTTTGTCTTGAAACTTCTCTGTTGGGCCAAACTGCAGCAGTCCCATGTAACATAATCTTTGAAGGTTTTCTACCACTGAGAAGATGTACCTCCTGTAGCAATGGTAGGAGTGTTACAATTAGCACTCAGGAAAACAGGAAAAATGATACCAGAGAATACAACATTTTCACGCAGCAACCTGAACTTTCAGCAAACCACCGAGCTGTAGAATTTCTGAAGTGGTATTTTTGCTTGAATTACCAGCCTATGGAAAACATGGAATACCCCAAGGGTCCAAATTTCCTTTCCTCAAATCACAAACCCAGTAATTTAGCTAAATACTAAGTAAAATTTTGCTTGCAGAAATGAAAATTAGCCAGAAATAACATATGTAAGAATGAATTAAATATGGTCAACAGCAGATCTGCAGACAATTTCATGTTATGTAAAGAAGACAGGAGTAACAAAACATGACTGCTAAATACAGGCCTTCATATGTGTATGTATGAAGAACCGGGCAATGATTCTTGCAGTTCAGGTTGTTTAAAATTACTGCTCCAAGAAACTGCTTTCAGTTGCTCAAAGCTTTGGCAGGACAAAAAGTGCAACATTTCCCATCCTGCATAACTCCATCTATGGCAAAATTCTGGCAGTTGCAGGAACCTTCTGCAAGATTTAGTTTCTGAGGCAGTTTGTAAAAACTTAGCTTTGCCCACGTTTACCTTCACTAAGATCTAATTAAATGCAGTTAAATGGGAGTTGGATTTTGGCAGGCGTTTTCTCTGAGGGTCAGAAAGATCAAGCCTAGAAATTTGGCTCAGTTAAGAAGTTTTAGTGAATAGAGGCTGAAGAGACAGCTTGGTTATGTGTCATATTGTCTTGCATCAACCCATCAGATGGAGCCTGCAGATTTCAGAAAATGCCATAAATCCAGTTTTCTCATTTCTGAGATTTAGCAATAGGTTTGAAATTGCAAACCTGGGCTCCCCATGAGCCTTGGCAGCTGATACTGCCCAGCCCTGTTCCCTCACCAAAGGCACATTTGCAGGTCTGGAAAATGTCATACAAACCTCCAACCATTCACAAACTGTCAGCATGACATTCTGGGGAAAGCTAACATGGTGCTCTCAATTCCACACATTCAAATCACTTTCCTTTCTTCAGTCCAGTCTCAAGTTTTACACCCCTGGAAGAGGAATGGCAAACCATGGCAGACATGCCACGGAGAGTACGAGGAGAAAATGAATGTGTGAGAAGCAGGAACTGGGAAATGTGGCACCTTTGGAAAGATTTATGAAGGACAGCAACACTTAGAACCTATTAAATTCTGAATTTAGCAGCAGTCAGGAGCGTGTTTTATACAGAAGCAACATCCTGCTGGTGAGTTATGAAGGACAGAACCTCCCAGCTCTCAAGCACTGCCTGACAGCATACATGAATATTGTTTATTAGTTTCTTATTACCTTCTATTTGGGAGAGAAAAATACAGTTTGGCACACTATCCTTTGAGGATTGATGATCCTTGTCTTATGTGCCAAAGTTCTCTTTGACACAAACAGGAAATAACTGAGAAAACCATCAGCCACTGCTGGTTCCTCTCTAGAGCCACTTTTTTTGACTCATCTGCTTACCTTTTGTAGAGGAGCTGCTGTCGGACTGGCCTTGGAAGAAATCTGATCAGAGTGTGCTTTTTTAGTGGATCATTTAAAAAATCTTCCAGACCTTCCACCTAGAATTATTTCAGAAGTTAACCAAAATGCAAAATGTAACTATCCCCTGAAGTATAAAGCTCTGCTACCAGAACTGCCTACTAAAATATTTTCTAAGCAAACCTTACTGCTTTTGTAAAATCCTTAAACATTTTTCTTGTTAATCAATGAGGCAGAAGATTCAGAGAGATTACAAAAAGCTCTTGGCAAAATAGTAGCTTAAGAATTTGCAGTTTTACAGGGCTATACATTTTTTTTTCAGTGAACCTGTGAGAGCAACTATTTCTGTAAAAGACTGCAGTGTCTCCTCTCCTCTCCGGGGTCTAGTTTTGCTAAAACAGAGTAAGAGGATATTTTTTCCAGCCTATAGGTACAGCTGACATCACCAGACTTTGAAGTAAACAAAAAAGCACCGTACCTTGTAGCTGACTTGTACAATCTGAACAAAGACTGAGAGAGGCAAGCAGAGGAGAATGTCACTGACAAGAGCCCATCCAAATCCAAACTCCCTGTGGACTGGGAGAGGAGGGATGTAGCGCATCCATGATGAGTCATCCACGTACACTGGGAACAACAACACCAGCTCAGGCTCACACCACAAACCCAACACCCACACCAAGAGTTTCACTCTGAGTGTTCAAGCAGAACACAACTGGCAGTTCACAGTCTTAAAATCTACAACGACCTGAAAATTCTCTAAACCATTGATTTTCAAACCTTTCTCAAGTAGACTTTTATCTATTTTTGGGAAAGTCTGTAGTAAAGTCAGGATGTGCCACTTCTTACCTGTTTGATGAGACAGATCTACTTCAGTCTCCTGTGCAGAGGTCTCAGGATTCACCAGAGTTGTCACAATTTCTAAGGTCCCATCTGGTTGTGCTTCAATTACAGCTGCATTCTCATCCAGCCCTTGTGTTCTCTCACCATCACTACTTCCTTTTTGCCGTGTTTCATTTAAAGGGTGTCCATAAATTAAGTACCAGAGGAACATGTGGACCATTCTTAAACGAGGCATTTTTGGAAGAAAGCCAAGAGAACGTCCAAGTCCTGGAACTGAGAAGGAAGATTAAAGACCAAACAGAAATAAAAAGAGGATTAGAGCAGGAGAAACAGCTCCCTGTGCGAAACTAATGTGAAGAAAACTGGAAGGAAAGATGGGCAGTTGAAAGTAAATATAAGTTACAAATAGTAAAGAAGGAGTAGTAAATACAAATGCTCCAGTTCACAATTGTAAAAAACATAAGCAGCAAGAAAACATTGGATAGTGAGACTCGTTTAATATAAATCCAATTTGATTTCTATAGGAGAAGAAAAAACCCACTTGTATCTGAAAATTATTACTACTAATAAGTGGGAAGGTGAAGGATGACAGAAAACCCAAAATTAGCTGTACCTGTAACAGGGTGATAGTTCTTTAGCTGTGTTATGCCCATTTTTTCATCAGTTTTTCCTGCCCGATTATTATCAGCTTTACATGAGCTTTCTTGCGTTTTTCCTGAATCAGGAACTGCCTCTTGCCCCTGGTTTTCTTCCTCACCAAGGTCCTGGGATGTTGGTGTCTGGGGGACTTTAATCCTGCAGTAAAGCCACACAGCACTTAGGTAAAAAATAAGCAGAGTTCCCGTTCTTCCCTGACTTCAGGAGACATCAGCACATCTCCTCAGCGTTGTGCTTCCATTCCTCTGTTGCTAAAGAGGTTGTTTGTTTGGGGTTTTTTTGCTTACCTTGTGTTTACTTCCTCTGCATGTATTTCTACATCCTAGATAAGCCAAGCTCCCCCCAAGCCATCCCAAGCCTCCCAGGCATCCCTGACTTGCCTGTTTGCAGTGCTGGAGTTGGAGATGCGGAACCGCACCTGCTCGATGGCGCTTTTCACCAGGGGATCACTTGGGCTCACGGAGGGGTGCACAACGAACTCCACCTGTTCAGAGCAGCAGAACACAAAAAAAAGGTGTCTGTGGAGATATCAGCTCTTAATCAGCTGCATAAATTATCTGAGATTAACAGTTAATTAGCAGTAGCCACAATGGATGAATCCTATGATGGTTTTAATAATTCACAGAACATCAACACTTTTGGATGAAAACTCCTGTTGCTACCTTGTATTAAGCAAGAGGTCAAAGCACATGGTCTTTGTACCAATAAACTGCTAATGGCATTTCTACAAACCTTGGGTTTTGGGTTTCTAAAATCTGAAATATTTGAGAAACAAATACTTTGACTTGTAAATATTAGGCTGAGAGGGATAAATGAAAAGTCAGAACTCATTAGGTATAAGGCCAAGCTAACAGATATTGCTGCTGAAGGTACACACACAATTCAGATTGGTGAGATTTCATATGTGCTCTACACTAATTATGCAGCAGGTAACTTTCAGTGTTTAATTCCCTGCTTATGAGCATTTCACACTAGAGTAAGTAACAAGTCTCAGCTCTACAACCACAGACATCTGACTTCCATAAACCTCACTAACAGTGGATTTTTGTTTTAAAAAAAAAAAAAAATCACATTCTATAAAATTTCAACTCAGAAGATCACTTAGGATTTTTCATACACTCTTGGCTTTCAAAAGGGGTTTAAATAGAATTATGGTGCAGCCTGACAGTGCAGGGAGAGAACCATGAATCACAGAACTGATAAGCAGCAGAACCTCTCGGAAGGGAGATTCAGAGACTTTGATCTCTGGCCTATTCCTTGGTCTCAATTACCTGCAGCACAATAACAGAAAGCAATGATCTGGTGTTCACAGTAGCTTAGTTTGACATGAAGCTTCTGGGTAGCTCCATTGTGGCTTGTGCCACAAGAAGTGAAGTCACCCACACATTCCAGTAAAAAGGCCCAGGACGCTGTGATAAATGAGCTAAATGCTGTGTCTGTGCAGTCACCTTTTTGCTGATGCCATCCTGGATGACCGTGGTGCGGTAGAGCCTGAGGAGCCCCTCCCGCGCCAGCCTCTGCACCAGCCGCACAATGGACTTCTTGCAGCACTTGGTGGAGACACCTTCTTGCTTCTCTTGATCCATGACCATCTTCTGAAGTCTGAAAGATGCCAGATACCTTGCATTTTAAGCCCAGCAATGCTCCAAACTCCCTAAGCAGTTTGTTAGAGGATGTGGGGTGAATGGCCATTTCTTTCTCTACTTCTTACAGTCCCTGCTCTCTCTTCCCTTTTGCTGAAGACAACTGGGAACTTCGCTTTACATTTCAGCCCTATTTTCTTTCTACTCAAGCTTTTCCTTGTTAGGGGAGAACTGCTTGTTCTGACAGCAAATTCTCAATGCCTGATTCCTCTGTGCATGGCTACAGTGCAATTATGAATCCAGCTTCCCTAAGATCAGGAGAACCTACAGCATTTTTAGGTTGGTGATTTAACAAATGCAGTCTGTTCTTGCAGTTGTGAGCTCAGTTCAGCTTGAGGCAGAAAGGGTTTATTCAGTGGTTTCAGAGCACAGAAACTACTCCTGCATTCACAACATAGATACAGATCCACATATCCCACCCCTTGAAGCCAGCTCCCTTCTCCCTTCTTCCCTTGCCACAGTGGCAGGGCTGTGCTCACACCTTACTCTCCCCATGCACTTTCCCACAAATGCCCCAGACCCTAGTTCTGGGCTCTTTCAATCCTGGGGAATCAATTCTGAAAAAGACCTGGAAGATAATAAGGGAATGAAGCAATAACTGAATGTACACATGGACTTCAACTTTCCCCAAAGATTACCAAATCCTGGTAATTAACAAATGGAATGCAAACACCCGTACATTTCCTTGGCAGAGGCTGGGGAGGGACAGAACTTCCACTGATTCTGAGGGAACCTGTGAACAACCTGTTGGCAGCACTGAAGGGTCAGCAAGACCTGAAGTATCTTCCAGGCCTGCGCTTGGATGTGACTTGATCAATCACTGATGAGGCTGGTGCCAGATGAGGCTCTAATTTTACAACACTCAGCAATTAAAGAAGGTGACAGAAGATTTCAAAATTCTCAGACCAGAGGAGAGTAAGGCCATGATTTCTGACTAAATTCCTACAGCAAGCAGCCCTGGCTATACTGGCATGCTAGGATCTTCTGTGCTGACAGAGAAGATGGATGGTGCAATCCTATTTGTGACAAGACAGTACTGCCAATTTAGGATCCAGCAGAGCACCAGAATTTCCATTTCTTTTTGGAGGTGAACTCTTAAAGGGCTGAAAGACATTGTAACTTTTAGGGAAGTATCTCCAGCTCTGATAAGGTGTCAGGAGAAGACATATAACCGTACCACATAAAACTGCACTGAAAAGCAAACTTTGAGGGCCCTGCTAGGATGCCAGTGACCAGTAATGAGTGACATGAAGACCTGAGTCTCTCCACTCCAGACAGAATAACACATGAACAAGTTTTGAAAGCATGCAGAGATAAAACTGATGCAGATGAAAGAATTCTGCAGCAGGGAAGTGCTGTACCTTACAGTGTGGCCCCAAGTCTGGCCTACTGTGAACAGATGAGTAAGTTCTCTGATCTCTATTTATGAGACATATAAAAGCACTCTTGTGACATTATCTGCATGGAACTATTGTTGCTTCCAAACAGCTGATTAAGATTCAACCCCCCACACCTTCCCTGTGCCAGCCTCTCCATCCTTACAGTCAGTGCAACCAGGGACAAGAAAAGGCAGAATGGAATAAGCACCCAGTGCTCTCCCCACCCCAAGGGCTCAGCCTCCCCGGGCTCTGCTTTGCCCTGGCTCACATGAAGAGGCTCTCGATGAGGCGCAGGTTCCGCACGGCCTCCACGATGAGGTTGCGGCGCTTCAGGAGCCTGTAGGTCTCGTGGGGCCTCTCCACCGCTGCGGCCTTGGAACGCTTCTCCTTCCTGTGGCCACAGGGCTTCTGGGGCACAGCACAGCAAATCAAAATGGGACAGCAACCAGCCAGCATCTGCAGCCTAACGGGGGCTCCTCACACAGGAACAGCTAAGCAATTCTGAGTTTGGCTGGGTTTATTTATAACCAACTACTCAGATGGAGATTCTCCCTTATTTCCCCTTCCCAGGAGTGGATGGTATAATGTAGTGTGTGCTACATTAAGTAATGACATGCATTAAGTCAACATAGAATTTGGAGAGCACCAGGGAACTAAGCCAGAACTGTATTTTGGACACCTACCCTCCTATCTCCTGGAAAAATTTTCACTTACAACTACAATGCAGTGCAGCCAAAATATGAATGCACTTTGAAATTAATTCAAAAAACCCCAAAACAATTTGATAAATAAATACAAAACTCTAGTTTGAAGTCTTGCTATAAGAGCATAAAACTTAACTCAGACAGCTGTACAAAAAGAAGATATTAAGACATTTGATCTTACCTTAGGATCTTCAAGTCTGACTTCCTCCACCACAGCCACATCTCCATCTTCATCCGTGGGATGAGCACAGGTGGAAACACTGGACTCCTGCTTTAGGGTTCCCAAAGTAGAACTCTCCCCCGAAATGTTGCCTGGGAGCTCCTCAGGATCTTCAAGAATCTGAGGGGAAGGCTGCTTCTTCCCCTGCGACTTCACAGCTGTTGGCTTTGAGCCTGGTTTGAGAGCAAAAAACCTTGTAATTGTTCTGCTCTCGCTGTGCAGCTTTTCTAAGAGGCATTGTCCCATCCACCCAGGTAGTTGCACTTAAAAGCATTCTGCGACACTTTTCACATATTCTGCCCTGCTGGAAGCAGTGGTTTGACCATGAAAGACCACATTCAGCCTCCAAAAGTAAAGTTAAAAAAATGTGAACTCTCTGTCATCAAATAATTCTCTCCACGCAGAAACCTTTTCACAGCTTGGAAAGTCATGAAGGGCTTATCCAGAAACTGCTATCTGAAGAAAGGAGAGTTTCTGTCTCAAAGATTCTCAGGTTCTGCCAGAAACCTCACTTTTCTGTCTCAAAGCAGAATGAGAATAAGAATTTAGTATTACTCCAAAGATAATCTACATAGAAAAACAGAGATCCCTCTCTTCCCTTGGAGTTTATCAGAGCAGTTGTAGGAACATTTTTAAATAGGTAAAAAAAAAATTAAGTAAAAAACGCCCCACCATATCTTTTAAAAACATGCCTCCAAAAGGCTGGTAGCTTTCACACCAAAATGTTCCAAATAACTTAAGAAAAAGCTGAGGTAACTAACTTCAGGGGACAAGATATTTTTCTTTACAAAATACTCAGGTGAGTTAAGGCTGTGGGTCAAGTCATCCCAACCCTGAATATCCAAGGAGCACAGTGTGTGAGCTCCTTTTCATTTACACAGGGAAAAGGAGGGACATGGCATGGGCTCAGGAGAGGCAGCACAAACACTACTTGGGACACAGACACCAGGGCACACCTCAGCCCTGGGAATCGCCAGAGGTTACCACGCTGGGTGTTCCAAACCATAGCAATCTGGGGGGAAAGCAGGGAAATAACCAAAGAGGCTTAAAAATAAATATGTGACCAAAAACCATAATGGAAGCTAATATCATGCTATTTGTTCTTTAATAAAATGATCCATAAGAAAAATGCAGGAGGTTCCCCAAATTTCAAAATCACAAGTTACCTTTGGCCGGTGTTGTCTGATGGGCATCACCTTGGACACTTGATTTCAATGGAGAACCAGAGTTGGTCTTTTGACCTTTTCCTCTCCTCTTCCTGTTTTTCCCTTCTTCCTCATTGTCAGACTCTGAGGCCACAGTCTCATCTTCTCCAGGAGACACATCTTCCACACGTGGGGAATCTTCTGGCACCAGAGCCAAAGTAACTGTAGCCAACTGCTCACTCCTGGCCTTCTCCCTCTCAAACTGACGGTTTAAATCACTCTCCTCTGCAAAAATGTAGGAAATGTACTTTGTTGTCCTTTGCCGACCTTCATCCTCCATAAAACCCTAAGGAAATAGTTGGAATGTTATTTTACCACCTCGCTTCTCCATTCTTGCAGTGTTCTCCAGCATCAACAGTGGGAAAATGTTCTAAATGTTATTCCCCCACATCAAAAGATACCATGTTACTCTTTTTTTTTAAGTAACAAAAATGTCCCTAACCTTCACACTGAGAAATCAAAAGGAATTCTGTGCTTGAAAAATAAATAAATCTGCATTACCAGTGTACTAGATTAAAACTCCTATGGTATGAGGGACAGAGAAAAGTCTGAGGAAGAACAAACTGTGTGTATTCAGAGTGGAAATCAATTTTTTTCAGAACAAAAATGTTTGCGAAATATTGGCACTGCAGTTCTCTGAGTGACTCAGACTACAGTGGAAGTGCTGCTGCCCTGTCTGCAACAGCAGGTGCTTTCAAGGATCTACAAACTCCAGCACTTCATCAATCAATAAGGGAAGGTTTCATTTTCACTGCTGACTAAGGAAAAATATGTAAAGATACTCTAAAGGTTTACACAGCTTGTTTTTTAACTCTACAGAACTTTTTACTAAATGACAAGATTTTTCTAAAAAACTTCCCCATTGAGGGAAGATGGCAATCATCCTGCCTTTGTGGAAAGGGACTGTTGGGTGCCTGCAAGACAGGACAGCTGGATTTGTCTTGTGAAATGAAGAAAACATTGAAATATCTGGAAATAAGAAGTTTAATCATCATAACTCCTAGAGAAGTAAGTATTTTGCTCCCGATTTTCCTGGCATTTTCAAAAGGCAAGTAGATTAATGACTTTACATGGACAGAGGGTCTTTGAGAAGATCCTTCAGTCTTCTAATTAGAGAAGGTTACAATCATAGTACCGAACCCTTGCCTTACACACCTTTTACTCAACTGAATTAATTCTCTTTTCCATCTTACCAGGACTCTCTCACTGTCACTCTCAAATCTCTGCTGCTTCTAATGTTTGAGGTGAACAGCGTTATTCCCAGAGTAAGCACAGTTGTATCTTCAGTTTCATTAAGTATCTAAATTATTTTATTTTAGCCTTACCTTGACAACTTTGTACCTGTCCAGAAGACGACAGAGCATCCTTGCTTCCAGTTTCCCCACATTCATAGCCAGGCGAATTTCTGCCTGAGAAATGCCTTTGGTTCCTCTACTTTCAACTGTTGCAGAAAGAAAAACAGAAAAATATCTCAGGGAAATAATCTGACTGAATTTTATATATGTATTTTTTTCTACATACATTAATATTTCCCAAACAGCAGTACCTGCCAGAATATTAAATTTAAGATTCCCCACTAACTAAAGACATTTTTACACACACATAAAATATTCAGCCAAATACTGTCATAAACCACAATTTTACATGAAGCAGTGCCCAGCAGAATGAGGTATGGAGGTGACAGATTCAAATTAGAAGCACAGATAATTTTTTTTCCCCTGGCAGCTTTCCACACTTAGATATTAATTTCTCCATTTGGAAAGGAAAAGAGATAGGGAGAATAAGGAACGTGGTTTTCTTCCTCTTTTCTCATCCCATCACAACATCCAGTTTCTGCTGGGTGGTACTGAAGAGTTGCTAAGCTTCCAGGAAGGGCTAACAGGTAGCAGCACCTCCAGTCTGATATGGACATAAAGCTCATTTTGCTATGAAAAACTGACACTTTCTGATACAAAAGCAACCAGAATGTAAAAACATCTGCAATATACACATTTCTTTTATACTACAAGGAGTAAGAAGGTAATGGGAAAAGTCTTCAGATGTCTTACATCACCTACTTAGCTGATAAGCCTGGGTGAGCATATCCCTTTCACAAACAATATCCACAGGCTGGACAACTTTTGTGATGATCTCTTCATCATCATCATGATAATCTTCCATTTTCTTCCGAAATTCCTTCAGCAGTTTGAGGCAACGGACCATGACATCAGTCCCTGCGAAAAATGAGTGTTAGTAACACCTCCTAAAAAAGTGCAGGGGGTGTGCACAGGTTTAAACACTTCTTTCAGCAACATGAAGAAGTAGCAGTGCAATGGGGAACAAATGACTAAGGACAACTGGGAATTTCTAGGAAAGGTCTGCAACAGCTTTTCTCTTTGTATGAATCTGGCAATCAGCTGAATTTTTGAGGTGCTCCAAATCTTCACATCTGTGCCAATGCTAGGACTGCCCAGTAGGAGAAACTTCAACAGTATAAATAAATGGATTGAGTGCTCATCCCCAGAATTACACCTGGAGAACACATATTTGACTGGGAGATCACTCGCTGGGTATAAACCCATTCCTTTTTACAAGGACGGAACACACTGCTGCCCACCAGCCACAAGATTCTTGTAGATGATTTAATTCCACATCCTAGCATGTTACAGTCCATCAGCTGTGCCATGCTAACTCTCCGCTCACTGGGCCCTTCCAGCAAAGGGTAGAGTGAGGACAGATGCAGGAGAGCTGAGATCCTGCTCCATGGTGAAGGATGGTAAAGGATGCTCTCCTCAGTGTCACTGAGCTCCTGCTGCACCACTTCAGAGCAGTGGTAACTAGAACTGGGTCACTGGACACTGCCACCTTAGCAAGTTGCAGTGATTCAGCAGCTGCTGCAGCAGTAGCCAGTTCATCCTGCAGCAGTGGGGCAACACCTCCAGCCATCCCTGCTCCTCTGCTACAGAATGCTGCGAAAATGCCAGGTGAAGGCTTTAGTTAAAATCACCAAGGTTTCAGCTGATGAATTTTATCTTGTGTTTATGTATCTGAGCAGTTACTGATGTGCAACTGACACAAAGTTAACCCACAGTCACTGGACCATGTGACTGTGCTCCAGGCCAGATGATTCCATTATTTTCCCTTGAGCTGAATCCTTTCCCCAGGATGCCGCTTAGGATTTAAGTGCTGACATTTTGGTAGAGTTGCAAGCACTGTTATTATATCCTTTGTATTTCTACAGACCATTAATTTTCACTGGAAGCAGTATTTGAAAAAACAAACAAAAAAACTCCCCACAACAAAAAAAATCTCCCAAAACAAACCAATTCCTTTTTCTTTAGCTCCTGCTGCCCAACAATGTTCTTCCCATAGCAGATGCTCTGGCTTCATCCTCAGTGCATCCCACATATTTCTATCTTCTTTCCTGTATAACTCCAGAGATTAAACTATCTTGATCTCTGCTGAAAATCAGCTATTATTAATTCATCCTCCTTTAATACCTAGTGTTTTTAAGGCATTTTTGTGGATTTTCAGCTTTTACATCTGTAGGATGGAATTATCATTCAAGTGAAAGATTCACCCAGTGGCATTTTTCACAACAAACTTAAGCAGCAAATGCAGCTGCTGTTCTGCCAGTCTCAGAGCATGAAACACCACTGCCTTGGGGGCTGCCACCAAGTTTATAACTGGACTTGTATTTTGTTGTCTTCTAAGTAAATACCTTAATTGGAAGTTAAATGCTTTTACCACTGCCTGTTAACTGTCTTTTAGGCATGCTGTCTAGTCTTTTGGGTTTTATTTCCAAGTGTTTGCAGCTCATCAGAACATCCCTGAAACACCTGGGTCATTTCTCTCTCAGCCATGCTTGATGCTGTACCTATTTTCGGCCTCTGCTTCTCTTTGGTCAAAACACACTTTCCCTGCAGAGAATTTCCCTTCCCTGGACTTAAAAGATTTGAAGGAATTTGTCTTATCAAGAGCCTTAATCCAACTCCATGTAATTGGCACTATTTTTTGCCTTCTGGAGTTTTTCATGGTTTTACTGGCTCTTTCACTTGCTCCTTTAAGATCACTCCTATTCACAACGATTATATAATTTACAATGCTTAGCTCATATCAGACTTACTATTTTTTCTCACAAACAGTTCATTATATCTCTAAAATGACACTGTTCATCTTTCAGAACTATTTTTTTTTGTAACCTTGCAAATCTGCCTCTTAGGATCTTCTGTGATTAAGGATTTGGTTTAGATTTCTTTCAGGAATTGCATTAATTCCACTGGTGGTACTACCTTCTCTCATACTTTCCATTATTATTTCTTGTAGTTTTTTCCCCTGTGCAAGTTTTATCTGTAGCTTTTTCTGAGAACAGTTACTTTCTTTTGCTCTCTTCCCTCATGCAGTCCTGCTCTTCTTTGTTTGGAAGTTATCAGCAGTTCTTGTGAACCAATTAAATCGGAATTCAAAGCTGGTTATGCATTAAACCAACCCTCAGCAGGCTTTTTTGGATAGCAGTTCTTGGGTATCTCACTTACCTCAATGCTGATATCAGCTCAGCATGGTGAGAGATGGTGAGAGCTAATAATGCCAAGGGTGTGGGTTTGATCCCGTACAGACCATTCACTTAAGACTTGGACTCGATGATCCTTGGAGGTCCCTTCAAACTCAGAATATTCTGTGTTGTGTGAATTCCAAGTGCTGCAAGACCTTACTTCCATAATTTGACAGGAAACTTTTCAGAGAAACCTGGCATTCTCATGACTTTCAGGAAAAGTTGTAACCAAGAATGGTCTGGTTTTTAACTTCATAATGATCCCTCTTTTCAATACAACTTTTTGTATTTTTTTGCCAAGTTTATTGACTTGTCATTTAACTTCAACCTGAAAGGTCAGCAGACTGCTTTGTTCCTACTCTGTATTGGCTTGAGCAGTCTTATCAGGTCCCAAGACCACAGCTTACACTGATATCCAACAAACTTGGTGGCATTCACTCCTTAAAAATCTGTAGCAAATGCTTAATTCAAGTGGGCTGCAGCATTTTAACTTCAGTAACACATTTATCTACATAATTGCATGAACAGATTTTTTACTTACACCTCTTTTAAGATATGAAGCTCATAGATAGAATGGCATCAATGTAATCACACAAAAAGACAGCAAAACCATTGTTCCAGTCACCTTTCTTTGTCTTGTAGGGTCCTCCACTGGGGTTTATGTCTTGCAAGGGGACAGACACGACCTTGGCCAGGCCAGCATTCATCATGTACTGATAGAGACGTTTGAAGGTTCTCTCACAAAGGCCCTGATGCAAAGAGAAATGGCAAAAGTCACTGCAGCCCAAAAGCTTCACCTGCTGCTGACTGTTATCAAAGGCATTCTACCACCTGTTCTTACAACACAGTATTTTGGGGTAAGATATCCATAAGAAACTTAAAAGCCTGAATGAAAGAAACTGAAACTTAGTGCAGACAGTGGGCAGAACCTGAGATGTTCCTGAGTGTGTTGTATCCCTCCAACTCTGCCACACACACAAACAGCAGCATTGGAAAAGTAAGAACTGCACAATGACATCCATTGACAAAACATTTCTGAAGCTGTGGCTGGAACAGAACTCCTCCCCCATGACAAACACCAACAGCAACTTGATCTGGTAGGTTTTTGAGATCCTTCTTTTGATATCTTACCCCAGAATTTTGTGCAACTTTAGAAGCAGGTAGTATGAATGAGGGCCTTTGATACTCATTCTCTGGGTTCTACTGAGTGAGAATTTGAAAAGAGGAATGAATCTCACCAATTCTTCCCTCAAGTTTCCTAGTGTTTCCATCTGGTTTGAACGAGCACTTAGCATACTTGAGAGCTTCTCCATCAGAATATCATATTTGCTCCTCCTAACCAAGAAAGAGAATTATTTTACATGCAAGTATGCATATAACTTCATAAACATGAGTTGTAGCTTTAGAAACTGTCAGTCACTAGAGAAACTATGCTAAGTGTTCTCAGATTCGTTTAGGAATTCTAGTTTTCTTTTCCTCCTGTGAATAGCACATGAGATAATTTGTCTCTAGGAAAAGACCTCAAATGAGGCAACAATGACTAAGCCCAAGCTGTTACTTCACTGGCAACCCACAGAAGCACAAGTTCTAATCATAAACAAGATAGAAAAACAAAACAAAGAATTTACTAGAAACGTGTTTAAGTGAAAACAGTCCAAATTAACTGAGTGATTAGTGCTACAAAAAGAAGAGTTATGTTTATGTAGGCAGGTGACAGGCACTAGAAAAGCCCGTTGTTTACAGCTCCAAGACAAGTTTTAAAGTGTCCGACATTTGGAAGAGAAGTTAATAAAGAAATTGAAAAGAGTCAATTCCGGGAAACTTTGATGGTTCTGTGACAACAGAACAATCCTTCATCATTGTAAAAGGTCAAAGGGTACCCAGGAGACCCTTAAACCATACCTATCAACGTGGAAGCGAGTCAGAAGTAGCAGGATTGAGTGCTGCTGTGCTCCGCTTGGCAGTCGGATGACGTGGGACTGCATCGTTATCAGACCACTTCTATCCAATACTCTCCTGTGATAATGAAGTTTTCCAGCATCCACTCTAAAGAAAAGATGGCAAGGTATCTATAGGAATAGGACTTCTGCAAACAAATTCTAATTATCCAGTACTCAGAACACTTTACCTATATTACCTATGGCCTTAGTGACACATGGCAATTTTCAAAGTGACACCTTGAAGTTAGGAAGTGCCACAATTAAGAAAACCTGTGAAATTCATTTTCATAGTTAATCCAATTAAACAGAGAAATACCTTTGATTTTAACCTAGAGCCTTTATACACAGAGTATCATGACATGGGTTGATGAGGCAGTTGAATCAGCATTGTATCCCCATGCCCTCCTTTCCCGTCCTCTCTTTCTAACTCGTGGCTATGCTGCAGTCACTGCCCTCCTTGTAACAGCTCTGGTATTCATCTCCCTCCTTGGTGAGCTGACTTGGGCCGCCAAACTGACAGAAAAGCATCCATAAAAGTTTTCCTCTCTGTCCCCATCATCTTAGTTACCTACAAGAGCTTCTTAAGTGGCAAAAAACCAATGCCAGGTGGTGTGCAAGCTACAACCCATGTATGTCCTAAAAGCAGTGAATCCTTAGAGCAATGCTGATGTTCTCCAGAACTTCAGAACACATCCAGAAGTTCCTAAGAAGGTGTGTAATGCTCTTCCATCAGCAAAATACATGGTCTAGTTTGGGAGCTGGTAACTCAGGCTCCCACTCAATGGAGGAGATGTCATACAGGCAGATGCTGCAGACAAAAGGCAGCCATCCAAGAATCCCCTCAGAACTCGTGCAAGATACTTAGCCAGCAATTTAGAAAAGGAAATTAAAATCATTTTTCCATCTCAAATTTGAAGAAAAAGTTATTTAGAAAAAGCAGGAACTTCCACAAATTTGAAACCTGTGTATTGACCCACCAGACAAATTTTTGGCTCTCAGAAAATATCAGGAAGGATAACAAACTCAAGGGTAAGACCAGTTCTAGCAAACAGGCTCCCAGAACTAAGTACTCCTGGTAGTAAGGATGAAACACTACAGATGAGAGTTCAAATCAATACACAGGAATATTTAAAAACAACTTTAGATTTAATCCACAGAGCAAGATACAAACTTACTTGAAAGCCCCACTGTGAAGGTCCCTCTGAAGCTCTCCCTGCCACCGAGCTCGGCCCAAGCGCTCCAGAATGCAGTAGGAAAAGTCAGGGAGTTTCAAGTCAGGGTCCCCCTCCCAGCCTATTAAAGCTCTGTAACGCTGCTCTTGGGAAGCAACAATGACTAATTTCTCTCCCCATCTAAGAAACAGAAGGAAAAGTAATGTATTGTTATTGGCTCCATAAAAATAGAGAGATCAATCCCTTTCTCTCCACAAATACCATTCTTGACATAATTTGTACAAACTGAGCAAGGACTAAATTTCAAAACTTAGAAATATTTTAATGCCAGATATAAGGATTTCACTCACTTTTCAACAGCTTCTTTGTAAGTATAACAAGGCTGCAAATCTTTCTTCCTTATTTGATCAGTGATATCTACTCTCTCTTTAAAATATTGGCAGGAACCTTGTATGCCATCTTTGTTATCCAAAATCATGTGGACAGGATAAATATCATCTGAAGAAACAGGATCTCTTTTGGATTCCAATATTCCTGTTTCAAGGTCTATTTCTTCATATCTGAAATAAAAGCAAAAAGCCAACATTTAACCAAGCAAGAAGAAATACAAGATTGTCACAAACAATGCTGATACCTCTAAGATGTATCTTGGAAGAATGAAGCTCCTTTGAAACCTCCAAACTGGAAAAACACGAAGAGCAGAGCTGCACTCCTCAAGCATGACCAAACCTTTTCAGCATGCAGGAGACAGAAGGAAGCAAATGCATTATTTAATCTTTGAAAGGTCAAGCATATGAGAGTAAGAAAAGTAGTGGGAATACGAGAAACATGTAGTTCACAGGTACGTCCACCCTGCTGAACCAGGACATATAAACTCTGCCTGTACCTAAGCAGAAAGCAGTCATTTGAACGGAAATCAAGTCAGGACTCAAAAAATTCTCCTAAATCATAGAATCATCAAAATTGGAAGGGACTTTTAAGATTATCCAGCTATCCACCAGCACTACCACTGTGACTCCTAAACCCCATCACCCAGCGCCAGGTCTTAAAGCCCTCCATGCATGGTGCCTCCACCACCTCCCTGGGCAGCCTATTCCAATGCCTGACCCCCCGAACAGTGAAAATTCTTTTTATAATATCTAAACAGCAGCTCAGAGCCACCCTCGGCCCTGCCTGCTGCCACCGGCCGCCAAAGTGCTGCTGCAGAAAAGCCGGGGCGAGAAGGGGCAGCCCGGCAACCGGGCCGGGTTTAGCCGGCAGTGAGCCCGGGTTTAGCCCGGCGACCAAGCCCATGTTTCGCCCAGCAACCAGGCCCGGGTTCCCCGGCGGACAGGGGCCTGTGCCGCCCCCGGTCGCTGCCCTCACCGGTCGTGCAGGCGGAGCGGCGGGCGCGGCCGGGGCAGGAGGTAGAAGCGCACGTCGGGCTGGGCGCTGAGCGCGGCCCAGAGCAGCTGCTGCGTGTCGGGCTCCAGCGGCAGCGGGAAGGGCGGCGAGCGGGCGGCCAGGCGGTGCCAGAGCGCGGCCACGGTGATGCCGTCCAGCCCCTCCAGGGCCACCTCGTCCAGCAGCGCCCACAGCGGCTCCATCGCCTCCATCCCCCGCCGCCGCTTCCGGGCTCGCGGCGCGCAGGAACTGACGGCGGCGGCGGCGCGACCGTCGCCAGGGAGACCGAGCAACAGGCCCGGCCCGTGCCGCGCCGCCGGGGGTTGTGTCTGCCCGGGGCCGCGTCCTGGGTCAGTGTCTGCCCGGGGGCCGTGTCCGGAGTCAGTGTCTGCCCGGGGGCCGTGTCCGGGGTCCCTGTCCGGGGACTCTGCTCCGGGATCTCCGTCCGTCCGGGGTCTCTTTCCCTGGTCCGTATCCGTCCGGGAGCTCTGCCCGGGGGCTGTGTCCCGGGTCCCTGTTCGTCCGGGAGCTCTGTCGGGGGTCAGTGTCCATCCCGGCTCCATCTGGGGGCTCTGTCGGGGGTCATTGTCCGCTGGGGGCTCTGTCCGGGGGTTCTCTGCGGGGTCCGTGTCCATGTGGGGCCTCTGTCCCGGCTCCGTGTCCGGCCTGGGGCTGTGCCCGCGGCTCCTCCGCGCTCCCCCCGTGCCTCGGGCCGGGGCCGGGCTCTGGCAGAGCTGCCCCGCGGTCGGTAAGACACAAAACACGGGGTTCTCTCTTTGGTACAGAGCTCAACGAAACGTGCTGGTGGCACATTTAAACTTCTGAGAATGTAGAGCGCACCCCCGCACAACTTAGCAGGTGCGGCTTGGCGAGGATTGCTGGAAAAACTCAGGTTTCCTGAATGGCAAGCCAGGTAAAATCTTTAATTAAACACTTTATAGATATACGGCCTCTGCAGTGAATAAGCTGTAGGATAAACTGACCTAACGAGTAGTAGCAGCTCAGAGAATTCCTTCCACAGCTGGGCTTTGGGCACAGCCCTTCAGCTGTGCCCCAGGGTTGTCTTGCTTGCCAGGTCTGGGATTATAAATAAACTTGTTATAGCATATGCCTTCCACTTTCAGTGTTTTTTGGTTTTTCAGTAGATTGTGAAGGGTTCTGAAAAATAAGTAAAACAACCACTGTTCCCTCTGTTCTTCAGGAGCTTTATTTACAGGCCTGACAGCTTTATGCGTGGTTGAAGCAGGAATGTTTTTCAGTTTATAGCCTTCTCATCTATTGAGGGTGCAAAACCAGTGGTACTCCATATAAATCATTCAGTGTGACCATTATATTCTCATTTCAGGTTTATGTTAAGACATGGTGACTGACTTTGATGAAAAACATGACGAATATTTAATATCCCTTCAGCAGAGAAACCGGTAAGATTCGCATTTGTTACCACTTTGGGTGTGAAATATTTGCTGTACTGTATCAAATATCAGCAGCTGTGATGCAAAGTCTGACTTGCTGTGCCTTAAAACATTCAGGTGTTTCTCTCTTTTTCGCTTTGTTTGCTAAAAATTCTTATTTCCAAAGGAGATCACAATGTTTGTTCAGCATTTGAAATATAAATACATTTATTAATAAAATAGTTATTTTTTCCACGGCTGACAGGCAAGATTTTTGTTTATAGAGCAAGAGCTTGTAGATTCAGAAGTAACTGGCAGCTTGTGCTGTGTGAGGACGTAGTTATGAGGCACAGTTGTTATGTTGTCAGAAGTACAGAAAAGTGGGAAATAAGGACAATCCAGGTTGCCTTTAAAACTCCAGTGTCTTTCAGACAAGTTTCAAACATTTTTTTCCTCTTTGTTCATGTGTTCCTGTTGCTATAGCCTGGACAGATGAACTTTGTAGCTTAATTTGGAGGAGTCTACAGAACTTTCTTGCTGGATTCCTTCCTTTACCACAAGCCATAAGGTTTCTAATCAAATTCTATAACAAACTGGTTTGGTAAAAAGACCTTGAAGGCCACAATTATGTTAAAAGACCAGCCAATTTTTGCGACCACAGGTTTCTTTTCTGTATAGTATCCTAAAGCAGTTTTGGAAAGGGATAAAGCCAGTTTATTTAATGGTTAAACCAGCTTGCATCCTTGATATCATAGCTCTAATCCTGACTGCTGGGGACATTCTCTTGGGAAAAGGTGATTTGTGTCAGACACGTGGGGGACATTGGCTTGTGCATTGATCCATGCTGGAGTCAGAGGGAAACCAGGTGGTGCAGGGGAATGCACAAATTGTCACCCACGTGATGCCGACCTCCTGGCCTCCATGTCACCTGTCCAAAGGAATTAGCATGGACTGGGTATAACCCATGGTGAAAGGAGAGAAGATGAGAGTTGGAAGAGGGAGAGGAGCTGTTTCACTGAAGCTGAGCCCATGGAAGGGCATTATTTTGATATTATTTTAACCAGCCTTTAGTTTTCTGGTATCTCTAACTGCAGTATTGGCTGGAGGCTTTCTACCTCCAGTTTCAAAACACTAATAATCATTTTTTATTCTTGAAAAGAGTTCAACAATTTTTAAGCTTTTTGAAATTCTAAGTGAAATTCCTTAAAATTCTTAAGAAGAAAGGTTAAATGTGCAAAATACCAAATGGAGAAAATAATGTGAAATAAGAAATAACATGGAAAAAAATCTCAGAAAGGAAAAGCCTGGTCAAAGTTAATCTGCCACAGTGTGTGGGTGCTCATACACACATTGCAGAACAGGAACAGACCCTGGAAGGTGTATTCTGAAAGGGTTACTTGAACTGGGAACATATTTTTCAGGTTAGTGACATGGTGTGTTGTTGTATTTATTGCTGATCTGACCATCTGTGCACGCGCTGTGCAGGGATGAATTATTGTCCTTTCTCCTTCAGGCTGCAGGAACGGTTAAAAAAAAAAGATCCCGTGCAAATTAAACTGGAGCAGTTGGAAAAAGGATTTTCTCTGTATGTGAATGGAGCTAACTCAGAGCTGAGGAAGTACCGCAGGAAAATCACCCCACACAGCTTCCTGAAAAACAGGCCCAAACCCACCAGGACAAAGGGTGAGTGCCATGGGAGCCGGGCAGAGGCTGCACCAGAGCTGGAACTCACTCAGGGAGGTCACTGGCCAGGCTGTGATCCAGGGGCAGCACCACTGGGGCTTGGTGGGATGAAATTCCCTGGAAACCGGAGTGCTTAAGCTGGTTGTGTGTAAGGAATGGTCTCTGCAACACCCTATCAATGTTTCACTTGATCCGTCATTAATTCCAACATTTAACTTTCCTGCCTCTTCATTATTTAAACAGCTCTAACTAAAAGTAGAAGATTAGAAATGTATATAAATTGTCAGTGGAAAATAATGATATACCTTTGACACATAACACTATTAAGAGGATTTAAGATCTGATGGACTTCAGTGTTATCCAAGTCTGGTGTCCTGAGGACAAATGACATCTGATGACATAGGCAGTAATCAAATTATATCCAGTAATAGCTTCATTAAGCTCATAAATTACATTTAAGCTATAATAGTTGTCTTAAAAAGACAGCTAATCTTTATTTAAATATTTGAAGTAAAGAAAATAGACCGTTTTTTCCTAGTGATTAGCTGGCTTTATGGAAAAATGGGTATTTTGTTTCTAATTTAAGTCTGTCATCGAGAGCAGTGCAGTGACAGGAATAATTTTGCATGCATGAAAGTATAAAGCATGAGCTTACTGGCCTTCTAATCTATTTAGCATAATGAAAAGAAAGTTGATTTTACTGAATCCCTGTGTAAAGCAGTTTATCAGCCTTAGTCAGTTATGTTCACACTTGCTGCAACCTATCTCAGAGTGTTTTTTAATATGTGATAACCTGCTTAAGCTTCATTTTCACCTAAAAATGAAGACAAAGAGTTAAAAAAGTTACCTAGTATGATAATTCATTGATTGAAAGCTCATTAATCTCAACAATACTGGAAACTAACTTTTCCTTTAATAACTGTTCCAAACGTGGCTCTAACTTAATCTCTTTAATTTGTTTTCCTGCTACACTGGGCACACACTACTCGTTTCCAGGCTGAGGTGTGTTCAGCTTAGCTGTCTGCTGTATAATTTCCTGCAGGTTGTATGGGATGGTGATGAGGAATCAGCTTGTCACCTGGTTCCACTGTTCTCTGTGAAAATGAAACCTTGTGTGTAATGATGCAAAAATGTTCATGTTCTTCAGTTCTGGGAAATGGTGGAAATTGGGTGCTCTGTCACACAGGGCTGATAAACCTTCAGGTAGCTAAAGAGGGTGTAAATCAACGTCTTGGACTTTTTGCTCCAAAAATTGTGAAGGGATATTGTGGCAGCAGCTCTAGTGGAACTCTGTCAAGAGAAATTTCATCTTAAAGATCTTAGATTATGTCTAAGCTTAACGAAAATTCTTTATTTTTATGGTCCCTTAATGCCTTTTGGTTCAGTCAGGGTAGGATACATATCTTGTGAATCTCTAAAGACTTCAGTTGCAGTCTCTGTTCCTTTCCTCAACTCCATCAATTAGAGACTGTAGCACCATCTCTGCAGAAGATTACTCAGTGTTTTGCTGTTTCTTAACTCTCCGGTGGTGTTGTTTTAAACACATGAAGCTGCAGTGAAAGATACCAACTGAACCAACATCCTGTCATTTTTCCTCTTCCATTTGGTTTTGCTGCTGGAGTCCAGAATGGGAGTCACTGCTGGTCTGTATGAGCTTCTTGCCTGGGGGTTCTACCTTAGCAATTCTGTGGTCTCTTTCATTTCTAGACATTTCTTCTCAATGATTGAATATGATTTTACTTACAGAAATGATTCCTAGCTGAGATACAGCACTGAGTTTTCTTCCCTATCCATCTCCCCTGAGAGTTATTGCATCATTTATTACTTCTAAAGCATCCATCTATAGGATTAGTCTTCATTGAAAGATTAGGAGTGGGTGATACTTAATAATCCAGAATGGGCATAAATCCCTCTTTCTGGTTCCTGAAAGTGTCATCATAAATCTATTTGTCAGGACTATTTTCTTTGTGTTCCCTAGGAGTAATTACTGATAATAGTGATTGATAAAGTTTCTATGCTTAGGATTGGTAATGAATTAAAGTAAATGATGGGTTGTGGGGTAGTGAAGCTGGGCTCTAGGTGTGCTGTCATTTCTTTGGGTCTATAACCCACACCTAGTTTCACAGCTATGTTTGTTGTTCCAGTCAATGTCTGTGTGGTCACAAATATGTGGTTTGAGGGTAGTGTGGGCTCTCCTTGGATTAGGACTAATATTTTGAGGATGTATTTCTCAGTCCTTCCTTACTCAAATAGGCACTGACAGCTCAAGTCTCTGAGGGAATGACACTGGTGGACCTGTTCTGTGTGCCCAAATGGGTACTGGTTGGTATTCACATCCCATCCATCCCATGGGAAGGATATTTTTGTTCCAAAGTAATGTTGGTTGCACAGATGACTCGGTCAGCTGTATCAGCCTCTGCCTGGGATTTGAATTACCATTTTTCCTGGCTTAGTGAGACCTGGTCACATGAATCCATCACTAAGTAGAGTAATGGAATTGTGGAATTGGGAAGGACCTTAAAGCTCATCTTGCTCTATCCCCTGCCATGGGCAGGGACATGTTCCACCATCCCAGGTTGCTCCAAGCCCTGTCCAACCTGGCCTTGGACACTTCCAGGGATGGGGCAGCCACAGCTTCTCTGGGCACCCTGTGCCAGGGCCTCATCACCCTCACAGGGAACAGTTTTTTTCTAATGTCTAGTCTAACTCTACTCTCTGTCAGTGTGAAGCCATTCCCCCTTGTCCTGTCACCCCTGACTTTTAGAGTCTCTTCAGACACTCAAGCAATTCTGAGGATGAAGCACTCAGCAGTGGTAGCATGAGTCCTGCCATCTCCCCCTTTCCTGCTTACATTTGCAGCACACGAGGGACTTCTGGGCAGTTGCTTTGCAGAGATGGATTCTCAGAGAGTGGAAAGGAAAGGTGCTTCCAGTTCTCTCCCAAAGCACTGACTGAATCCAGCCATGCTTCTCACAGTGTAAGCTCAAGACAGTTCACTCTCAGTGCCAGAAGAGCCTGTAGCAATCAGCCCCAATGCTAACGACTCAAAGGATTTCTGGTGTTACTTGGGAACAGCCTACTGGAGTAGCAGGAGCCCTAGTTGGAAGGGCTGTTTCTCTTCCTTGGAGCAGTCCTTTCCTTTTCCCCTCTGTGTTTAGTCCTGTTTTGGGCCTATGAGACAGAGAGATACTTTGTGCTGGAGCAATACAACGACATCCTGTTGCTGCTCTGTAATGTTGTGATCACTCCAAATGGACATAAGCAAACACTGTTCCCCCAGGATGGTCCTACCCCAGGCCTGTTCCCTCCTGGCTGCTTGGACCAGCTTTTATGCAGTTTCCTGGTGAACCAGATTGCCCAAGGGCCTACAACTAAAAGGAATCTTTGATGTTTTCCCACAGTTAAAACTTGTCATATCAATTCTCTGAACAGGTCACTGCACAGGTGCATGGAGGGTTGTCCAACCCCTAAAGAAGAAAATGTGGTATTGAGAGCTGTAATGAGCAACCTGATTTAATTCTGAAGTAAGCCCTGCTTTGAGTGGAAAGCTGGACTCGGTGACCCCAGAGGTTCCTTCCAAATTAAATCTTTCTGTGATTCTATGACCTTTGTAGGACAATTGCTTCTTTTATTGGTAGTGCCAGTTCCTGCAGCCTTAGGGTGACCATTAAATTATGGCTTAAAGAAAAAAGGTTTTGCATCAGCTGTTTTTCTCCACTGAGAAGAAATGGAAGCTGTAAATCTGTCTTGGCTATAGGAAATGAGATGCCTTTATTTAGGATGCTACTGAGAGCGTTGATGTTGCCCTTGTTCCATTGAGGACGCTGATGTGACCTGCAAGTTTGTTTGTCTCTCTCAGTCAAAGCATCTTCTCAAAATCCATTGTTCCACTCTAAGTTGGGGCCATTTCCAGCACAGGGACCCTTAGTTCTCCTTGACCATACAGAGATTTTTTGCAGAAGTCCCTGAACTAACTCTTCCTTGCCTTAGAAATGAAGGCTAATGGTTGTTTGTCCTTAATTTATGGCTTATACATTAAGAATCCTCTGCACAGTATGTTAAATACCTAATAGATTCTGTTTAATCTGCTAATACCTTATGTTTCCTTAATTTTGAGAATAGATACACACAATTCCTTTGTAAACCCAGCATATCACCTGTTGTTCACCAGAACCCCGTCTGTCGGTCTGCCTTTGGTAGTTGGGTTCTGGGCTCAGTTGGCTTCCTAAGAGAGGTTACTTTCTACCCAGCTGGGGGTCAGGATGGTGTGCACCCCTGTTCTAGAATGTATTTCTGTATTTTCATAGCAAAAAAGGTAGGGCTTCCCCTACTGTTAAGCTATTGTATCTTAAAAGAATTTATTCTCTTAAAAACACTTGATGATAACTGCCCCTGAAGAGGTTCAAAACTCCTGCAGCTAGAACTGGCCAGGATCTGATGTTGGATGTCTTTGCAGTTGTTGATTCCATTCACGTGTCAGATTCACTCTTCTGTCCTCAGTTGGGGGGGAAAACAAAAACCCACAAACCCACGAAGTAAGGTGTATGTTTATTGTCTAATACTGTGTTTCTGCTTTCTGTCTCCTGTCTTCTAATTCTTGTGTGCCCCTGGTGAAGAAGCAGCCCAGCTAGAAGAGAGTGGGCTGCCAGAACACAGCACTCAGACTGCCCCAGGCAAGATACAACGCAGGAATTGGCTTCAGGTATGGGGCAGGTGGAAGAAATGGGGCTTTGAACTAATTCTTAGGTTGAAAATAACTTTAGGGGAAATTGGTTGCAAGCGGTACAGAGTGGGCAGCTGGGACTCTCATAGAGACTGAGTGGCTTGGTCTAGACACTGACAACATGAAATGCTACCCTGCCTAGATTTTTGTCTGCTTGGAAGCCTAAAGAGGCAAATCTCATTGAAAGGGTTTGGTTTCAGTGACATTCATCACAGAAACTTTTGTAGCCTGGACATGATTGGCTCAATGTGTCCTCCAGCAGAGTAGCTGCTGCTGGATATCTCTGATGGCACCCTAAGGAATTTATCTAGTGCAGAGGATGGAGAAACTCATTTTGGAGAGACATCCCTGGCTGTTACTGCTGTTCTCCACCCTGCAACAGGATTGAGGGACAAAGAAATGTAATTTGCATAATTTGAGTTGTAATTTGTGATAAATTCTTGTAGATCATAAGAGAGGGAAATGCATCTAGGTAATAAAAATATCCTATCTATAAGAAATTTGAAGCCATCAGCTACATAGTTGTTGCTTCACCAGAGAAACCATTAGAAGAGAAACCCATTTTCTTTTGGCCTAAAGAAGGATCTGAGTTAACCTGTCAAGGACTTAATTAAAAGAATAAATGTGAATTCAGAACAATGGAGACATGTCACCTAAGTAATTACTTGATTAGCCATTGGCCTGGCTGGATGTCCAGTCTGTGCTTGAGTGATTGGATCAGAGGTCTGTGCCAGTGTGGATCAAGTGTTTCTGCTAGGCAGGTTTTCTTTTCTTCCAGAAAATACTGCACATTGAAGCTTTAAGGCTGCATTACTCTATTTACCACCTTTACTGCTTAGCTGAGTTCATTTTCTCAGCTGCTGTTTCTCCCAGTAGATCTCTGCTTACATTGTGGCCTGTCAGGACTTCTTTGCTAAATTTGCCAGATGTGTGGCTCTGTACTAAAACGTGGTTGCTACTTGGGCCTAGCTTAGGATGATTCCTTAAGTCTTTTGTCCAGGTGGATGGGAGGATAGGAATTATTGTGTCCTAATGAACAACTGGAATTATTAAGCTAAGGAAAAGTGCAACCACAAGACTGAGAAGGAGGTCATGCCTCAATAGCAGTTTCCTTTGCCAGTGATTTTCCATGTGGATTTTTTTGGATAACGAGAGGACCCAGCAATTCCTGGCCAAACCTGTCAAACTTGGGCTGTGCTAAGGGATGCTGCGAGGGGGAAAGATAGACTTACTGAAAGAATTCACCCAAGTTGTCTTAGGATGTTCTCTCTGGGACATCTCTGCCCCTGGCACTTAGAAAATGCTAGAGGAGTGTATGAACAACAGAGAGCAAGGTTTAATATCACTGCCCACTCTGGGCACAGCAGCAGCAGCAGGTGGGGAGTTTGACCAGGGCTGTTAAACCATACCTCAAGGGCCCAAAGGTGAGCTCAGGGAGGACAGAAACCTTCTCTGGAACAGAGGGGAAAAGCAGTTCTTGATCATGGAATTGTTATATAAAGTGTGATGGTTACTCCTTTTGTACCACTGATATGCAGCAGAAATCTGATTCCTTTGAATGTTTCTGTTGACAGAAAACTGTGGCGATCAAAACAGAAAGGGGGGATAAACTCTACATTAAACCATCTCTGGAGTACTCTGACGATTTTGAACCTTATGAAAGCTTGAGTGTGCAGAGCAGCAGTGATGATGGTGATGCTCCTCTCTCCCAGGTACAATTGGCAGTTGCCTTCTGTTGTTCATGGCAGTATTGTTTGAAATGTGAACCCAGGTATCAGCCTCAGCTGGAGCATCCAAACCCAGTATGTAGTGGTGTCTTCATTAGAGAATTTTGCTTTGATGAGACGTGACAAAAAGAAGGAAAAAATAAAAAGTAAAGCTTCTTGGAAAATCAAATCTCAGTCAGCAACACTACAAAATGTTAAACCTTATTTTTAGGAAGTAGAATATTGTCTCTGTTAGGTTGAATCTAGGTATTTCCTGCAAGGAGCCTGTTTCAGTTCACTTAATGGTTGTCCAGGTGAACATCACTCCTGGGTGTCAGGTTAGAGAAAGCTGAAACAACAGCTTTTTGTCCCTTTAGGTTAGTCTTTAAATAATGATGCTAAAATTGTTGCATGTCATTGTTTTACCTAACAAAAATCAGACGAAAGTTTTGAAAATGTTATAATCAATGCAGTTGCTTTGCATCAAGGATTGTTGTTATATTGACTGTGCAGCCTTCCATTTGATCACTAATTGCAGTTTGTTCTAGCACACTTCACAAATGTGAAAGAAAAGAAATAATGAACAAAAATTCATGAATGTTTTTCTGCCTAACTAATTAACGACATAAATAAAGCTTTTCTGGGTAGTGGAGTAGCATCTATATATGAAACTGTTTACAGATCTTACCACTGATATCAGACAAAATTCCCAAGCATATTTTCCTAGCTGCATCTTTCTCTTGTTCCTATATTGCTCTTGAATTGATGATTATTTTTTGCTCTACAAACTGGTAACTTGTTTACACTGATGGATATTTATATCTTTTATGTGTTTTTAATGGTAAGCCAATAATTTCAAAACAACCCCCCACTTTTCCTTTTCGTCAAGATAGAAATAATTTTGATTTTGCTGAGGCTGTAATGTGGTTTTTTTAGTGTCTTGTTACAATGCAGATGCAGAGGTTTCAAATGAAAAGAAAGCTTGTACAATTTCCTGTCAAAGAGCTGGAAATATTAGTTTTGACTGTCATAAAGACATGCTCGATATCAAGGCTCAGGTTGCTTATAAACCCTCCTTTGAACCTGACTTTGTCTGCTCTTTGTAATATATTTCTGTCAACATGGATTTCCTAACAAGTGTAATCTGTAGCAGCTTGAAGCTTTCATTGCAAACTGAATATACACTGTCACAGTTCATTTGTACCTAAGTTAGCTTCAGGTTTTCATTTTATACAGTTTGCTTACCTATATTTATCTCAAAACTCTTAATACCAACAAAGCAGGGGGAGAAAAAAAGCATTTAAGAGATGCAAGGTCTTTTCCTTTTGCATTCATAAAAGCACACAGCTCTCCAGCATCATCTGTGCTGTTTGTGGTGCATGATGAGAGAGGCAGGGCAGTTTTTTCCACAGTCAATTTCAAAATAGGTTATTTTTTGCATAAAATCCTGTTACAGTGTGTCCATTTCAAAAAACTCCATGCAAACTGGGAGCTTAGCCCATTTGACCCCAACTCTTTTTCTACTGGTTTTTGAAGTACAGATGTGTACAAGGCAGGACTATTACTATCTTTCAAGTGCTTAAAAAGGAGTTGCTGCTACATGAGCTTGACAGTCTTGTGAAGGCATTTGGAAATTCTGGATTGCAGCTACTCTTCAAATAGCAAGGCACAACTGTGAGACTGCACAAATATATGCCTTTGCTCTCCCCCTTACTTGCTTTTTGTAACTTACTCCTAAAAATTGGTTTTGCACATAAAAACTCCTTGGTCTACAGAATGTTCCTGCTGGATACTGATGAGAAGGAGCACAGGAGTTGTGGGATGATTTTTCTTTACAAGCCCTCATCAAAGGAGCCAAGACGTAACACAGGAATGTGAATGTTTTTAGCTGCATTACAGCTCCGAGTTCATGAGAAGATTTTTCTTTCTTCTGGGGAGGAAGAGGCAGCCACTCTGGTTTATTTTAAAATACAAGTTTGAGCTTTTCTGACAGATGTGTTTATATTGTACCAGGAATTGAGAAGCAGCTTGCAGTGCAGTATGGAAGAGGAAAGGATGAAAGAAGACTCCCTTAGTGATGATTATGACTCTGTTGAAGAGGATGTGTTTTCAGAGCCATCTCCCACCGAGGAAGCAATTACAGGCTTTGAAGGCCTTCAGCTGGATAGCAGTGGGGCACTGCAGAAGGAAGGTTCTGAACATCAGGATGCTGGGAGATGCTCTGGCCTTGATTCTGGTGCCTTGACTGTGCTGGAGTTCAACCAGGATCAAAGCAGTGAGTCTGTGTCTTTCACACTACTACAGTGCTACAATAACAATTCCTTGAGGGAATTTTTTAAGGGAATAGCTGGTTGATCATTAGGAGTTACTCCATACCCTCCTAAGTTCTCATGCTCTTCAGCAAACCTGTTGTTTTGATCTCCTCATTTGGGAGACTTGCATCGTCTTGTACTTCATAAAAAATTTTTTTGCAAAGCCACACAGCCCTGGTTAATGCACCTGCATCACCATGTCTGGACACTGGAACTAAGATTGTTTCAGACTGTCTGTGATATTTCTCAAGAAATTATCATGTTTTAAAATATATTTTTGAACCGTTTTTGCACTAATTCAGGAAGCCAAATCTTCCCAGTCTCGACTTTATTTCACATCCAGGGTGCTGGATACTTGTCACAGTGTGGGCTGTAATTGACATGAACCCCTTCTTTTTGTCTCTTTTTGTCTCCTTTGGAGACCTCAGTGTCCAAACCCACAACCAGTCATTAGGTCTCAAAGATGTTTTTAACAAAGGGTGGAGAGTTCAGGCAGAAACCAGACCTAGAACTACCTTCAATAGTTCTCAAAATTCCCTCCCTGCTCATTTCAGGTACAGTAATTGGTTTTGGTTTTTTGGTTTTGTTTATTTTGCTTCTTTTTTTTTTCTTTTCCTAATCCATAGTTAATTGCATAAATTAAGAGGAACAATCTTTGAATAAATTAAATAGAGGAGTGTTCCTTTCATTATCATAGATGTGAGTGGAGTGTGAATGGGGAGAAGGGCAGAAGAAGAGACAGGAACAAGGGATGGAGCTGCAGTGAGAGCAAGATCTCTGGGAGAGTGCATGACTTTTTGTCCAGAGGGAAATTTCAAAGCTGTGATGGAAGCAACAGAGGCATTAATAATTCTCAGATCAAAAAGTGAAGAAGTACTTATATGAACTATTCTAAGCAACCCTCTCCCCCTTTGAAACTTCTAAACAAGACAACATTTGAGTCTGTATTTTAAGAATTTACTTTGGTATAACTGTGTTAACGAGTGATTCAGGACTTCTCTTTTATTTTTGCTTTTCTTGACAGTAATGCAGGTAAATATCTGGCAGAGATGAGATGTATTGGTACATTATAATACTATTTTTATTTTGTTTCACTGAGTTAGTGCCAGCCATGCATATGTGCTTCTACATCAATAGAACAGTGTCAGTGAAAGGGAGGGAAATCATCACTTCAGCTATGCCAACATAATTAAAGTGGCAAAACTTCAGCATTTAAAATCCAATAATTTTTCCTGGGCTGGCTGCTTCCATGTAACTTAAAAGTTTGTCATTTCTGTTTCCTCTTTATCTTGCAGAAGTGAAGCCAGTGCGAGTTCTCTCAGCCAAAAGAAAGGACAGTGCTGAGGTGTACATTCCTGTCAAACCAGTCATGCTGAAAAATGAAGTCACTCGGCCACTTTCTGCTGAGTTCTTGCACCAGGACAGACATGAAATAATTTGTTCTAGTAAGAAATAAGAATATATGATGCCAATAAGGAGAGTTTTCATGCTTTTTCCCCTCTCTGGCTCAGATGCAATTTCAGCACACATCTGTCATTAAGTGATTTTTTTAGCTGTCACTCCCCTGCCTGTTTTCTTTTAAGTGGAATTTTCAGTGCTTTTGTTGTTGTTTTTAACACCTTGAGTGTTCTGACTTCAGTGAAATTGTGATAAAGTATAAAATCCTGTATACTTTAATCTTCTGCCACATCTTTACTATTTTCCTTCTCTTTCTGCTTTCACAGCACAAGATTTTCCCTCTCCATTTCAGTCCTTGTTCAGTACTTGCTCTGTGTTTCCCACTTCCCTCAGGGAGATCTGTTCCCTGTGGTATTAATGGAAATGTGTGTTCTCCCAATCAGCAGTTGATGTTTGGTGGAAGAGTTTAACACAGCACATTTGTAACAATACAAAATTCAGAGTTCTCTACCACAATAAAGGCACGGTTTTCCACAGCATGACAAAAGAGCTCTGTGGCTGCTTGGGACTGTACTTGAATTACACCTTAAACACTGAGATCAGGCTGCAGTGCTGGGTAGATATGCCAGTATCTAGGACCATACTGGAAAATATTTTTCCTGGACTGGAGACATAATTTGAAGCCACTGCTGTTTGTTCTAAAAATCTACTGCTAAGGTGTGGTCTTTACCTGGGGAAAAACCCCAACAAAACACACCAAACCCCAAATGCCAGGGCTGAAGTCATGACTGCAGCTGTAGTTCAGTGCAGTCCTTAACTGAACAACTGTGATCAGCTTGAATTTTTGAAAGGTCTGAGGTGAAGTTTTCAGACCCACCATACTCTGTGGTCAAGCTGCTCTTTTCAGAAAAGCAGAATCCAGATGTTTCCCAAGAAAGCAGTAAGGCCAGTGGTTTTGAAAAGCCAAAATATTAGTTTCTTAATCAGCAGAAAACCAAACAGAGGAAAAGAAGTTAATTCTTTTTGGCTCCAGAATAAATCCCCTTTGTAGCTTCTGAGACCCTCACCCACCATCTGTTGCAGCAGATGTTGCTTTGACTTCCCAGAGATGTGTGCAGCATTTTCTCAGGTTATAATAGTGCTGGTTGGAACTGTTTCTGTCCAACTATCATGTTAAATTCTAAATTAATTTCATTTCAGGGGGATGATACAGTACAGAAGAACAAGCAGATCTTTACCCCTATTTTTTGCAGAGATGACTGATGCTTGTTGGAAGTTTTCATGGGTGTATGTGCAAAGAGTGAATGCACACAAATCTCAACTCAGTTTTAACTTCTTGTCTTTTCAAGGTGGACTTCATGTTACTTGCACTGTGCTCTCCTTCCTGCAGCATTGAGAGCACACTGGCACTTCAGCCTGTTCAGTATTTCCCCTCACTCTAAATGTCTGTACAACTTCAGTCTCTTCTCTTCCCTTGACTTTTAAAGCTCTCAGATACAACCACTGTGCTTCTCTTTTAGTCCAATCTCACATCATCTGTTGTTAAATTTTATTTCCTTTCTCTCAAACCTGTTTATAGGCTGTGACGTTTCTATTTCTCCATGAAGTTTGGGAAGATTGGGATTCGTGTGGGCATTGTGATGACTGCTTAAGTGATAAAGTCATTTATTTTGCCTGGTAAATAGTGACTCCTGACTCCCCTTGTTTTGCTAGAAGACTCTGGGGATTCCTTCAAAGTAGCTGAACACCCCAATTACAAATTCCTGCTGTGCTTAAATTATATATACTTGTTTTCAATGGACTATTACAAGGCATTTCCACTAAATATCAGAACACAGCAATCTAAAGGCATAAAAATTATGTTCCTCATTTGTCAGTTTTCCTCTTCTTATGATGATGTTTTAACTGTTGCCTAAAGTAGATGTGACTTGGAATCTTAACATAAAACCAAATTGGGGGAATTCAGCCTCGTTTGGGATGGTTACAGACTGCTTGCAAAGCCCTGTGTCAGTAACTGAATGGGATGTTTCGGATGCTGGAATGTTCCATACTCGTGTGTCCTGAACAAATGAGTATTTCTTCCCTTTTTTTTGGTGGCAGAGCCCTTAAGTCGACCAGAAACATCCCTTTCAGTAACTAGGAAGAGTGTGTGTGAGAAGGATCCTGACCTCTCCGTTTCAGCTGTGGTTCAAGCAGTGCAGATTGAGAATGAATTCTTGCAGGGAGATCTGCAAAGGCAGACAGTTGCCAGAAACCCCCAAAAGGTATGGCAAAAAAAAGAGAGCTGTTTGATCAAGTAGCAAAACCCCCATGAATTACAATCTCTTACACATTAAGATTGTGTATGAATGAATGGTGATGCTCCCTAAGTGTAATTTAATTTGTGTTATTCTTCCAAAGGGTTGTTTTCTTTAATCTGCTTCCTCAGGATGGCATCCCACAGCTCCCTCTTGATTACAGGGATCACTGAGCAACTGATAGACCAGCCATATGATGTGTCTATACAGTCAAATGCACAGCTGCAGGCCCACTTGAGCCATTTTCATCCTGGAAGCTTCTGAAACAAGACAATGTGTGATTTCCATCCCAATGAATGCTACCTTCCTCCAGGACTCATTAATATGGGTACTGTTCCCTGTTAGTGCATGCTCTGCTTTCGGAGCAGAGCTGTCCTGTACACTGCTAGATCTCACTGAGGGTTTTCTGCCCCAGTGTGTGTTCATCTCTTACCTCCAGCAACCATGTTTAAAAACAATTAAAAACTCATAAGCAAGGAAATCAACAAAAATCAACAAAAAAGTGAAGTAAAGTCAGAGAAAGAGCCCATAGCATTGTAAGAATGCAGCACTTTTCCTCTGTTTTCTCTTAGGTAGCCTACTGATAGCTCTGTATTTAAAAAATAAATCATTATTTTGTGCTAATAGAATTGAGGGGTTTGGGGATCTAAGAGACTTTATGATCCATTTTTCGAGGAGAAGGTCTAGTAGACCTGTGCCAAAGCTTTGGCCAACCTTGAGTCCTACCGAATGTATACAGTGAGATTTTATAGATATGTTTATATATATGTGTGTGTGTATTTTGTAGTCCTCAGAGTATGCTTCTACATTTTCTTCCATGTAGCAGATCAAGCTCCAAGCTCAGCTCTTTCATTGCAAATCAAGACCAACTCCATGAAATGTGCTTTAACTTTGTATAGGCTTACAGATGAGCTGGGCCCAAACTCTTACTTGTTCCAGAGATGCAGATTGATGCTATTTGGTGAGAACAATCTGAATGAAACATATTCATCTTTTTCTTACTTAGAAGACATCTTCTGTTTCATCTCTTCTTTCTGCAATGACTGAACCTCCAGAAAAACGCCAGACAAGGACTACAGTCACAAGAGCTGTGGAGAGATTCTGCCCTTTTGGAAGCAGGTATATATTTATATATATTTGCTTCAGGATAACTTCCTTCTTTGAAGACAGATTTTTTAGAATACCACCAGTCCAATTGCTATACCCAGTAATCATCAAATACTTGAGACACCGTGCAAGTGGCAAATTGGGGAATGCAGCCTTGGGCCAGTTTCTGTGGAGCAGGATCTACCAACATCTCAGTTTACTCTCTTCATATCACCTCTGCATTCTCTTCTCACACTGCCTCAGAACCAGCTGGGAACTGGAGCCCAGCTTGGTTAAAAAACTCTGTGTATCTAAAGTGGAATGCTGTGAAAGTTGTCATTCACTGTGTGGGTGCATTTTCCTGTGGGGTTCATCCTACCATCTCTTCACCTTTGCACCAACTATTTCTTAAAAATGCAGAAATCATGAGGAAATAACCCAGAATACATTGTTTCAGACAAAAGAAGAGACTCCTGAAAGCGTTTGCGGAGCGTGGGAGCCATTCTGCCTGTGACAATGACAGATCGCTGGCTGGTGACAAAGCTGGAGTAAACTCCATGTGGAGAGAGAAGGTTTGTGCATCTGTGCACTGTAATTGGTGCTTCCCAGTATTATTGAAATAAAAGTACATTAAATGAGCTGCATCCCTCAACTCTGCCCTACATCAAATAATAAACATATGGCAGGGTGAGAGAAGAGAATTTATCACTGTTCATCAGAATGACAAAGGAATCAGACAAAGAACAGAGAGTTGCCTTCTCTTTAGGCTTTTTAAGAGTGTTGATGTGTGGAAGAATTGGTGGAACCCAGAATGACTGATTGAATGTCATCCAAATAGCCTTGACTTTGCAATCTTTTTGCTTCTGACCCATCACTTTTGCAGTGTTAACAATCTATTTTGTTTCACATTTTATTGGTTTGTCGCTTACGTTTTTACCGTATTTCATTTTGGTCCAGATGACAACCAGTATGGAAGTGCATGATGCCATTTATGTGACTATGGAACTTCTTTCTAACTGGGGGAATCCAGCAAACGTGGGCCTGAGCCAGGTGGAATTCTTTGATTTGCACAACGAGAGGATCTTTGTGTCTCCTCACGATGTGGACATTCGAAATGCTGACAATGCAGGGGATTTGTGCTGCCTGGTCAAAAACGACTTAAATGTAAGACAGCTTAGTCCTGGATGTTCAAATCTCTCATTGTAATATTCCTATAATACTCTATCACCAGGTTTTTTGTTCAGAGATGTGGTTGCATTTTGAACCCAACTGCATAACAACTATCCGATAATTAAAAAGCCCTACAAACATTGCTTATTAGTAACAAATCCAGCTCTCCTGTTCAAGATGTTGGTATTCAGTTACAACTTTGTTTTAGAACTTGTGGGAACCTAGAATGCAGAGAATATTTCTCTGCCTGTTTTGAAAGGTTTTACCCCTCTGGTCAGTACTGGTTTTGACCTTTGTCCATGGGAAAATTTGCCTAGCCTCTGGGAAGAATTTGAATCGACAATGGTGTGAATTAGGTGATAGAATACTATGTGAGATTATCACAGGGTGAAAAATTTAGAGTTTTTAGGTCTATTTGCATAGTAAATAGATAGAAGTAGAAAACCTCAAAATGGAGGATAAGTTGTAGTTAAAAGCTTCTTTCTCCTTCTTCACTAACTCCATATTTTGCAGCAATAGTGGTCTGAGATGATTGGATACAGAATTCCGCAGTTCCTGTCTACGTGATTTAGGAGCTTGTTGGACAGTGGTGAAAAAGTGAAAATACCTTGTGTTTTAAGTTTTCATTGGGTAATTTACCTTTAAAAAGGCTGTGAGATCTTGCTAAGTTGTCTTCTTGCTGCATTCTCTGCTCTGTGCTATGTCTAAGCCATGTCAGTGGCTTGTACTCCTTAGATTAGAATTAATAAACACCTATCAGGAGACTGAGAAGCCATGAAGTCCCATTTGCCTCCTTTTGTCTCCTGGCAAAAATCTGAACGT
The DNA here is from genome assembly GCF_020740725.1 of Corvus hawaiiensis. NCBI lineage: Eukaryota > Metazoa > Chordata > Aves > Passeriformes > Corvidae > Corvus > Corvus hawaiiensis. The sequence continues at coordinate 13,539,173 of NC_063228.1, read as the reverse complement.
CTCCCCCATCAGGGAAGACAACAATTAATGATGCAGACAGTGTTAAGAACTGAAGTAATTCTTGTGGTCTGAAGGTACAGGAGCTTCACTGCTAATTTTTTTTCAGATGGATAATACAAATCTAAGTAAATTTTCAAAGAAAATGTGCCTGTTTTCTCTTGTTCCCTTGTTATGCTTTTACCTAGGGAAGAATCATGCAAATATGAGACTGTGTAGGTAGTTTTGAACAAGAGATTAAGAAAAATATGTGGCAGGTAAAAGTCTTTCATGGCTCTTGTGCGAGACAGTAAGATGAAGAGATACGAGGTGCTCCCATACTAATGACAATGGACAAAAGACAGTGACTGGTGTGAAAGACTTAGCAAATGTCCACAGCCCTCCATACAGCCATAGTTCTGTTTGTGCTGCACTTTCACTCAGTGTCATTTGTCGTCATGGGCCTTCAGAGCAAGGATTCTAGTGAAAAATTAGTATGATTTTAGTGCACAAGGATACTAAAGGACTTAGCCTATTAAAAACATAAATTACGACTCATTTCATGCTAGTGGTGCTTTTCTGCTCGCAAGGTAAATGAGACTTGAAGGAGGACAAATATGCAGTATTTTGAGATTTAGTTGGAACTCCTTATGGAGTATTATTTCCAGACAAATATTTTTACCTGAAGCGTCTTCCTTAGTGAAAATTGTGGTTTGGATCTCATAAATACCCATTCTCCTTTTTAGGCTGTGCTGTCTGGCAGGTGACACTCAGTAGCAGTGGTAGTAGTGGTTGTAGTAGTGACTCTCAGACTCTCTAGGTATTTATAAATTATGTAGTAATACATTCATTAAGCCATTCTGAACCTGTTATTCTCAGTATTACTCATTCATTTATATATCCCAATATTCTTAAGTAATGAGCTTCTATATTTCATTGATTAATATATCCCCTTGATTTGTGACTCTCTAATCTCCTCTCTTGAGGCTTCATCCAAGATGCAATCTGGGCAGGGAATATGCTCTTAGGCTGTGGGTATGTGGTGCCTGAATTGCAGATTCCTTCAGAAGGCAGAGCAGCATTTCCAGTTTGTGTACACTTCAGATCATACAAGAAAGCTTTAGGGTGCATTAAAAACTCAATAAATTAATCAATCTCCAAGCAATGAATATTTTCAACAGAATGAAAACTTGAAATAAAAACTTACTGTGTGGAAAACTCATTTCACCATGGTTAAAACACTTCCATCTTTGATCATTTAGGTGTGCTTTTGTCTTTGAGAATACTCTTACTGAAGGTGTGGGATTTTATTTTATTAGTTTATTTATTAGCCTTGCAGACTTTTAAGAAGAGCACTTAAACTCCCTCCTTCCTTGTGTTTTGTGATACTCTGTAAAAGAAAAAAATGCCTGGCAGAATATCAGGTGCTCTCAACTTTTTAGATTAGATATAAGGAAGGAATTCTTTACTGTGGGGGTGGTGAGGCCCTGACGCAGGTTTTCCAGAGAAGCTGTGGCTGCCCCATCCCTGGAAGTGTCCAAGGCCAGGTTGGACAGGGCTTGGAGCAACCTGGGATGGTGGAAGGTGTCCCTGCCCATGGCAGGGGGTTGGAACTGGATGATCTTTAAGGTCCCTTCCAACCCAAACCATGCTGGGATTTTGTGATAATATTTAGTAAGTCATACATTAGGTATTTTATTGAAATTGTTTTCCATAAACCTTTTGATTCTTATTTGTATCTAGAGGTCTTTTAAACCTCAGAATAACAAGGACAGGTAAATATCTAACAAAGGTGTTTCCTCACCATGGGGGACCCTTAGACCTGCGTCATTCCTCTTCACAGTGCTTGAGGCTTCCTTTACTCTCCATCATTTACACCTTCAGTGCCCACAAGAAGCAGTGCCTGAGGCCAATTCTCCCACAAAATCTTAAGACTAAAGGTTTCCACTCTTGCCTTTTTCCTTGGTCCAGGTCAAATGTGATTCTGACTCCTTAACATATCAGGTTCACCCTGATGGTTCAAAGAATTTTTGAGTTAGACTTTTCAGCTTAGACAGTAACCCCAGCCTCAAGTACCTCCTGTGAAGGCAAAGACATGACATCACTCTTTGGGATAAAACATGAGGGTCCTCCTCAGTCTCTTGAGTTTTGGCATGGATCCGTCAAGGTGCCTTCAATTTCTGGTGTCAGATCTTTGACACCCTGATGGGGACTGTAACACCTGGGAGGTTGTGTAACCTCAGCCCTATCACTTATTTCCACTGATAAACAAAATGATCTCTGTGGCTGCCTCTCACGCAGGGCACAACCCTTGGTCTGGCTCTGATAAACCTCTGATTTTTGGAACATCATGTGCAGTTTTACAGAGATACCAGTGAGAAGCAGGAACAGGTCTTTCCATTTTGGTGCTGAATCAGGTACGGTCCTGTGAAGGCACCTCTGGCTCTCAATATACACCAGAACTTACTGACTTCTGGGGAGTCAGGTCCTGACTGGAGACGTGTGCAGCTAGATTGCTGATCAGATGTTGTCTGTGGTTGGGAAATTGTTTTTTAACCATTCTTGTTCACAGTATGGCTTCAAAAACATGATGCAGCTTTGAAGTTGACCCTGGAGTTGGGCTCACACTGATTTGAGGGCTGTCCTTCATTTCTTTGATGTCAAGAGGCTTCTTTCTTTTTAAGTACAAAGGATGAAACCTGTCTGGCACTCTTATGGCTGTTTGTGCTCCAAACTGTTGCTGAAAGCAGAAACAATCTCCCAGAGCTTTTTGAGAGGCTCTGGGGCAGAGACCCATGAGAGTCTGGAGTACAGAGATGATCACGGTGAGAAGTGGATCTATTCATGATAGCTCTGAACAGGCTGCAGGGCTCTTGTCCTTGTGTTAGTTACACAGCTGAAGCACTCTGGAGGAAAGTTCTGTGCTTACTGCCTTCAAGAGAAACTGAAGCACTCTGGAGAAAAGTTCTGTGGTTACTGCCGTCAAGAGAAACTGAAGCGCTCCAGAGAGAAAGATGTGCAAAAATACTTCCTGTTATCTTCTGTGTACTGTGTGTCCCTGAGAACAGAAGGGGAACTAATTTATCAGCTAATTTCAGATCACTGGAATGTTACCTGCATGTGTATTCACTTTGTGGCCTTGTTCATCTCCGTTTTGGGGTAACACTGGACATCAAATATATTAATATTCAACATTTTGATTCTGAAACTCTTCTTTCTGAGCTGTCACATATCCTTTTCCTACATTCTGAACATGTCGAGGTAGCAGTTCTTAACAATGTCCATAATGAGGCATTTTTTGGTACTTTCAAATCTCTCGATTGCCAGTTGTATGTAAAATTAATGTTGGGAATTCTGTGATATCTTAGAAAATTTCAAGTGTAGAGTCCAATATAGCTCTGAGGAATAGACCTGTAAGTGAAGCTGATTATCTGCAAAGCCTGATTAAAATAGAGGCAGGCAGTAAAGTAAAATTCTCAAAGATTCCCCTCCTTAGAGGATGAGCCAGAAGCGAAGAAATTGTAAAATGATTGTAGAGTGTCCATTGTGCTCAGTGATCCCCCCTAGTGCCAGCAAAGCTGATTAATTTGATTAAAATAAACTGGGCTTGCTGTGCCTGTGTTCTGAGCATGCAGATGTCTCCCTGGGACAGCAGGCAGCTGACCTTTAGCTCATTGCCAGGTTGTTGGGAGCTGTCTGACAGGCAGGAGAGTGGGATTTACTCTTGGGAAACGAGGCTGAGGTTTTGCTCTTTACGTGGCAGATTTTATGAAACCTTTACTTTTCTAATGGCTGCCTGTTCTGCTGGGGGGTGGGGAGTTAATTAAAATACCCTGCTCCAGGAGAAGGAGCATTAGTGACAGTCTGCTTGTTCGTGTTTTTAGCTCCCCAGGGAAAGCTGCCTTTGGATGTGCCCTTTCCACCCACCCGTCCAACTTTACTTTGTTATCCGCAATCCCACCCGGTCACGTGACTTTGGTATATCCAAGATCAAGATTTGGAATTACAACACAACAACTCCCAGTGTAAGTAGTCTTTTCTCAACTCCTCTGTATGTTTGCTCTTGCCTTGCCTAGGGAAATTCAGTGTGATCTTCTTTCTAAAAGCATGAAATAAAAGTAGATACAATTTCCTGTAATAAAAGAGGAGCTATGATGTGTCCCTGTCTGCTGTGAAATTTGCTTTTGTCTTAATTGTAAGTGCTAACAATGTAGGGATAATGTTTTCATGGGCACAAGGAGCATTTGCTTTTAAAGCTATTAAAGATCGCTAAAGACCTAATAAAAGGCTTGCACGTTCTGTCATTAATCCTTTAGTGTGGTGAGAAATAAAGATACAAAGGTAAGTGCATCTTAATATCCAAGACTTCCAGCTGTCTAATCACAGTGTAAATAAATACGGGTTTAAATCTGTGTTTTCTGGTGTCTATAAATACACATAGGCTGACTCTTGCTCAGTTTGGGGTTTGTCACTTTAATGAGAATCATAAAATGGTTTGGCTTGGAAGGACCTTAAAGATCATCTAGTTGCAGCCCCCCTCCCTGGCCAGGGACAATTTAAAAGTCCGCTACTGTGTGCTCATAATAAAACAAGTAATCTGCTCTTCCAAGGGAGACATATCATGGCAGATGGCAAAGGGTCTCTTGTCTGTGTGTTTGAATGTCACCATGAATATTATTCTTGTTTGTACACTGTGATGTTAAGAAAAAAATCCCAGGTACTGGATCAAAGAGGATTTGCTGTCCTGGATTATAAATAAGAGGCTTTATCCCTCTGGTTTTGCTCTCATCCATGTCCTTATATAAGCACATATGGTAATTTATACATGTGGAAATGGCCGTGGAAGGGACAGCTTAAAACAAATTTACTACAGCATGATTTATATTTATTTTCCTGGAATTTTAATAGCTTTTCTCACTAAAATGTGGTCTACAGGATGTTCCATCATCATTAGAGTGTGCGAAAGGGCTGCTGTTCTTGGAGGTAATGGTATGATTTGTTACCAAATCTACTGAATATAATGCAGGAAGTACACAAAAATGTTTGTCTGTGTTTCAAGGCTCTGCTTCTTTAATAACCTGCTATGAGGCAATGTGTAAAATCCATTGGGAGTATAATCCTATGGAATTTGGTGGAAATGCAGCAGTTTACGCTTGCTAAAGAAATGTCTCATTATCCTTAAGATAAAAGAGTAATACAAAGCAGTTCTGCCTAATTCTGTAATTTGTCATGAGGAAGTTTTGTCTAAGAAGTATAAAACCCCAAAATACAATGAACTATCAATTTTCTTCCTGCTAATGTAAATCCAGAGCCACATTTCTGTGTGGATTTTGATAATCATTCTAACTGCCTTCTTTCCCTCAAAAACCATGTAAGTGAGAGATGTCCAAGCACTGCTTCCAAAAATAGGCCAAAAATTAAGTCAGGGCGGTACTTTCGTATATTTGAATTTCAGAACTTGAGCCTGGAAGGAGAAGAAATATGTCTGAAGGAAGCTGAAAAAGTCAGATGACATCATTCCTTGATTCGCTGGATTACAAGGAAGGTCTCAGAGGATGCTTCATCTTGCCTTTATTTACTTCAGATGAGACCTGCAAAAAGGAGGTCATTTTTAGTCTGCAGGCAGGGAACAAGTGTAAGAGCAGCCAGTTCTTTTCAAGTTTGTCTGCAACAGTCAGACATTTTGTAACTACTTGATACAGCCTTGAACTTGCATCCTTACTTGGTGCTATTAAAACTTTTTTCAAAGATCCAGTATGATGTCCGTTGTATGTCTTCATGAAACTGGGAATGGAATCAATACTTAAATGCATTAAGGTCTTAGTTGAGTAATTTTCTTCTTCAGGTGGTTGCCCTTGTGTTTGTTCCTCCTGTGCACATGTTTCTGTCCATTCTCTTGGGGGTTTTTTCAGTGCTGGATTACCCCTGAAGTGCATTATCTGTAAGGATGCAGAAGCTTCGTTCCAGCTTCCTAATTTGGAACTTCCAAATTAGTTTCGTAGAAGAATTTTCTTTGGTTCTTGACTTCTTTTCTACTGCTTCTTTTCCACACTTCTCTGAAAAGTCAGGCAGAAGCAATTTCAGGTCCTCTGTCCAGGAGGAATTCTCAGAAAAATGCCTCTGGTTTTAAGCTCTGTCCTTTGTGCACAAATATCACAAAAAGGGACAGAAATACCATCCTTATTTTCTCCTTGGGAAGCACTATCTCAGCAGACACTCTGGGAGGGCCGAGGGTGCAAGCTGGGAAGGAACATCCAAAGAAACCAGAATTGTTTTCACAAAATCTTTTTTCTTTCTGACACTGCTCTTACCTACTTGCTTGTTCTGAGACATTGTGCCCTTTTAATTACTCTTCCAGGAGGGAAAACCAGTGCCCTGGATGAAGTATTGAGTGTTTGTTTACAGGGTGGGATTACTCATGAGGAAGGGATTTTTCCAGCCTCCTCACGCTGGAGGAGAGCTGAGCAGTGGTACTGGGGAAGCTGAACTGTCAATCTTTTCCACCAGAACAGATCACTAAGCAACTGGAAACTCAGAAGAGGGGTGGGAGGGAATGAAAAAGAGCAGTTTTTAGTCTAGTGCCTGTGTATGTTTGTTCTTGGAGTCTCTGAGATCTGTTCAGATTTTTCCTCCCTGAGGCTCAGTCTGCTCAGGATTTTGGTGCAGAAGATTTTCATTAGCTCTTCTGAGCTATCAGCTGTTGGAATGTCTGCCCCAGTCCAGTCTGTCTCTGTTATCCTAGAAATACCTGGCTGCTTCATCTTGGTACAGTTCAGACACCTTTTCTGCTTCCTAAAATACCTATCCCAGACATTCCAAAGCATCAGAGAACAGAGTGTCCCACTGACTGGAATAGTAATTTTGAAGTGACTGGCCCTTTTTTTTTGGGGGCTTGACTGGTCCTTTCTCAGGGAGAATGAGCTCCACTATCTCATTTTGTAGTGTTTTCTGTCTACCTGTCCTCCTCTGCTGCTGGTGAGCGCAGTGGGATTCATTTCAAAACAAGTTGTTCTTAAGAATTTGCTGATTTTAATTTAAAATGATGACATTGACAAATACTTTCCAAATGTACATCTATATTTTTGTGGTCCCCTTCAGTTTATACCAATTTCCAGGTAAAAATGCAGAACTAAAGGCTGAGTGTTCCTAACAGCAGTAGAGCTGGAATGTTACAGAGAAATGTTCCAGTTATCCCAAATTCAGCTGTGAATATCTGATATCCCTAGCACTTAAGGAGGACTTTGGCAGTTTAGACATACAGAAATTTTAGAAATAGCATTATTGGGGCATCCTGATAGTCTTTCTCTTCCCCATCATAATTCCAGGCAAAGCCATGCAGGTAGTTTTCAATAGATGTAATTACTGAAGTGGTTTGATCCCCAGTTAGATCAATCTAGCAGTGTCCTCGTTCAAGGGGAAAAAATACCCTGTTTTATGGCTGACTTCATCAGCACAGAAATACAGCACTTTATGATCCTACAGGAGTACCACAGGCAGCCGTGCCATAATGGCCAATTAAAGTGGGTTTACAGCTGTTCTCTGGGAACTTAGTGAAGGTTATCTTTTCCTATCAGGAATGTGGCCTGCATTCCTACACCTACTCCCCTCCCTCACCTGTAGCTTTCTTGTCATGCCTGCATCTTCTGCTTTCCCTCTGGGTAGGTCCATATTGCATTTCTTTGCCTCATGCATGTCATTATTGGGAAGGTAGCAGGATGGAAGCTATGAAAACTTGTAAGCCTTAAACAGTGTGTTCAGGAGTGAAGAACCAGCAACATTTTTACTTGGAAGGGAAGGAGTGACTGGTTTAGTCTGGGAGCAGAGGAAAATTTAAATCAATATTCAAGGAGAACTGACATGCAGGAGATGAGCAAGAGGGATGAAACTGAAACTTCTTACTTTCACAAAAAGCTTCTTAGTTTTCACAAAAAGAAGGAAAGAACAGAGAGTCTCTGAAAGACTCCATGAGATGGACAAGTCAGAGAACAGAAAAGAGATGGATTGTGTCTCATCTTCTATATTTTCTTTGAAGATAATGGTATTTTTGTCAAGGGGGAAAAAAGGTTATATGGAAATGGTGAAGAGAATAGAAAGAACATTAGTTCCAACTTCAATGGAATAAAAAAATCAGGTATTGGTGGGTGCCACAGAGAAGAAGAACATAAAGTTGTGAGTGGCAGAATTGTGTCTGAGATAAAGGGCTGCTGTTTAAAAGGCTAGTTAAGTGTTGGAATAGGCTATCAAGGCAGATTAGTTGAAAACTGTTAAAACCATATTTCTTCACAATGGTGTAGGTTATTTTACATTCTTCAGTGGAAAGAGATGGACTGGATAATTTTTTTCTCACTGTTCTTTCTAGCTCTGCATTTCTGTAACTCTTTGTTACTCTTTTTAACTCTGGTGGCTTTGATCTGGGTGGTTGTTCACTGTGGAACATGTTGTGAATGTGGTGAATGTTAGAGATGCTGAAGCAAAATATGGCTCTGGAATTGATATCCTGATCAAATATAATTGTACTTAATCTAGGGTTTTTCCCTCAAGCTTTTCTAAATAATCAAACCTTGCCAGACAAAATGATTCATAGTGGTGTCTAGCAGGGTTTTCAGTCCTTTAAAAAAAAAATCTTATCTATTCCACAGTATTTTTTAGTTGTTTTAGCTTTAGATTAAAAAGTAGTCAAAAGCACGTACTGACACAGGGTTTAATTGTTTTCATTGGTCTATTGATTAAGTGTTCAAATGTCAGAGGCCCAGAGCAGTGATACCTAATGCTTGACTGAAATCTTCATACTTTTATTTTTGTAGGACCTTGATGTTGGAGCAAAGAAGGTGAAGTTGTATGTTGATGAGAACCTTGTATTTGATGGTGAATTAGAGAGAGGCTCTGGAGATCTCCTTGCTGACCAGAACACTACAATTGACCTTACAGATCACAAGCAAGATACCTCAGCATCTCCCTCAACTGAGAGGAAAGAAGGAAATGCACCTGCAGTCCCAGGCAAGAAAACAGACCTACATTTTAAATGCTCAGAATCAACCAGTAGTTCACTGAACTGGAAAGCTCTGCCAGAAGAAAATCTTCCTGAGCCTAAGATGAACTCAATCAGCTTTACAAAGAAAAATTTGTCTCAGTTAGAGGATGATCTAAAAGTGTTCCCTTCTCAAGTTTGTACAAAAGATGCCAAAGAGGAGGCAGCAGCAGCAGCAGTTCCAGAGCACGTTCAGTCTGATGATGAGCTTTGTTTGAGTGAGCAAATGGAAAAGTTAACAGGAAGGAAATTGTCTGATTCTGCAGGTGCAATTCCTTCTTGGTTGCAGTCATCTTCCCAGGTAACACAGAATAATCAAGTTACTCCCAGTAGGCAGAAGCCTCTGTGGCTTGCTACAGAACAGAATTTAAACTCAAGATTTCAACCACAGCCAGATGAAATAATGAAAAACTTTTCAGATCTCAAAAATGAGGATGTCAAATGTCAGAGACATGAACTGGGAAGACCCAGTAGTAGAAATGCAACTGGAAATGGGAGATCACAAATGCTGACCAGAAAGGATGCTGATGTGGACTTGGACATTTTTGATCCCCTTTCTAACAAAAACTGCTGCAGTTTACAGTACCCTACGAGTGGAAGGAGAAGTGTGATGTGTGGTAAAAAGCTGGGATTAAACACTATAAATCTTGGAGAAGATGATTCTGCTTTCAAAGGTAAGAGGTCACAATAGCAACCTTAGTGCAAGTACTGACGTGTTCTCCATTTTGCAGAAGCACAAATTCATTTTAGGTGGGAAGGGACCTCTTGAGATTCCTGGAGGCATAGACAGGGGACATTAGTTTGGCTGTTTGTGGTATTTTCCTCATGAGAATGCTCAGTCTCTCTCCTGGTCCTACACCTGATATGAAGTACTCTTCAGAAAAATTTACATTCTGATTTAGGGACTTTTAATTTATTTGGAGCAGATGGAAGACTAAATTCCAGTAAATGATATTCTAAAAATTGACAGTCCTGCAGACAGCAAATGTTTGCTAATATCAATTAAAATCTGCAGAAAGATAAAGAAGAGTACGTCCTCAAGGTAGTGAGTAAATTTGCAGAGTTTATTTGTGTAGTAGCTTTGTGTCTTTCTCAGTGAGAATAGATGCTCAATACATTTATTCAGAGTGAATGGAAAGCTACCCTTATTTTCCTTCTCTGCTCATAACTTTACAAACCTCTCCCTCAGACATCTTGTTTATTTATGAAGAGTTTTCTAATAAATTTGGCTGTTGTCTGCTCTGTGCTGTTGATCATCCTTGTCCTCCTTCCCCAAATCTCCTGTTGGAGGTTCAGGATCCAGCTTTGTGCAGTTGTGTTCTGCCTCTGGCAGGATCCAGTGTGTCTCCAGGGAAGAGTAGGAGATTTGTGCAACTTCCCAAGTTCCCCTCTCTCCCAACATCTGCCAATCCATGGCTATGAAATTTGCAGGGCATGAGATAGTATTTTTGTGTTTAACAAGTGCAAATAACAGAAAAATAGTATTTCTTACCCACAAGCTCTACTTTGTCTCTCTTTCAACCAGCTTTCCATTGCTTGGGATATATTTTTGTCTTCCTTTTTCAGTTTCAAGCCACGTCACTCTAACTCCTGTTTTTTGGACCCTTCATGCCCCTTCCTTGGCCTTCTGTAATTCTTCAGCATTCAGTTTCTTGTCTCAAATGAAGGGTTTAATAGAACAAGAACAAGACCCAGAGAATTGGAATAAGATGCTACAAAACTACAAATTGAAATTTTGGGGGTGATTTAACATCAGAACAATCTACATGAAAATGTATCTTAATGTATATTGAATTTGGGTGTTTACATTAAAGTAATGGTGATAAGAAACAGAAAATGTACCTTAATGAAGGAGTGCCAGTTCAAATTCTACAGCAGGTACTGCAGGGATTTTTCAGACAAAGGTGAGGAAAATGGTTCTTTCTAATCTTAGAATGTCTGAATTTTTCCTTGTCTGACCCTCTATGGAGCAAACAGCAATTTCATCAGTATATCTGAAGTTGTACCTCAAAGAAGAGAAGGATAGGGAAGTTTGGAACAGGTGCTACCTGCCCTTCACCCACCCACTCACTGCAGCCCGTTTGCTGTTTCACACATTTTGCAGTATCTGTTACATTAAAGCCTTAACATTGTGAAAACTGTAAATAAATCCCAGCTTGGGAAGTTCTGTTCAGTTGTAAAAATGGAAATAAATTAGGAGTTTTACTGTCACCTATAAGATGAGGGTTGTCATTTTTTTCTATAATGCCCTCTAATTCTGCTCAGAGCAGGTTGTGTCCTGTGGTGCTTAAAGCTCCCAGTGTATTTTAGTCCCTGGGAAACTGCAGGCACCCAGCAGCCTTTGTTCTCTCTGCTGTGTGTGCAGGGTAAAGCCATCTTCAAAGTGGAGCTGAGTGGGTTTTAACAACAGGGAAACCTTTTAAGTGTTGCCCTGAGAGTGCTGGATTTTAATTGGCCTGGGGCTGGGAGAAGGGCAGTTCTCAGTGGAGAGGGGGACGAAGGGAAGGTTCGGAGGCTCGTGTGGATGTCACAGCATGGCTTTGGTCACTAAAAAGCTCACAAGAACAAAAGGAATTAGGAATAGCACGTACAGGCTTGGCTCAAGTTAATGTTGCTATAAAAACATCAATTTTTCTTTGATAACCGGTTTAATGTGCAAAGGAAATGGTGGGAGTATGCTGATAAAATTTGCAAATAACATATAATTTGGTTTATTATGAGTTAAGGAGATTGAAGAACTGCACAGAATGATGAACTTGAGGACTGGAGCAATGGAATGCAATTCAGTAGAATGCTTGCAGGCTCACTTGGGGACTAATAACCAAAAATTAAGTTGTAAGCTGGGTAATCATCAATTGCAAATGACCGAGGAAGAGAAGAATCACGGTTGAGTAGCTGATAGCAGATTGACTGAAATGCTGGTGTGAGCAGTGATTGGAGCAGTGCACTCCCAGGATGGATCAGCAGAGGCATTTTGGGTACTTGGGAAACCTTAATATCTCAACACAGGCACTTGTGAGACCTCAGTTGGAAAACTGCAGCTCTGATCATCCATTTTCAGGAAAGCTGATTACCAAGTGGAACAGATACAGAGGAGAGCTTTTAGAATGATTTGGGAAATGAAGCATGTGATTGCAGCATGGAAATATGATTGCTGTTTATAACTGCAGGGAGTAAAAAAAGAGATTAACACAACAGAAGGAGAAGAAAGGTGATTTTTTCTGTGTAGTCTTGCCCCAAAATGTAGTTTACTATAAAGTTTTGAGAGGAATTGTGTGGTGTGTGTTGCCATCAGAATCTGGACAGATGAATTGATGGTTCAAGACACTCCTGAACTCCTGGAAGAATTGGATGTTTGAGGTGTCATTAATAAATAATGCATTTTAGATTCTTAAAAGAAAAAAACCAAAACCCTGTAAGCTTTCAGCCATTGGCATCTGCTTTTGGACCACCTCTGCTTTCCTTTCAGAGCTCCACTTCTCCTGTTGCCACTCCTTAATGGAGCTCACAAACTTGTTAACTTCCCATTGCACTGCCCTAGAGGGGCTTCAGAATTGAAACCTCTGGACTGTTGGAAGTATTTAATGTTTAAAAAGAAAAGGGAAAAACCCTCCCAAACAAGGAAAGTCAATGAATGTCAAATACTCTTCTGTACTCTGCTCATCCTGAAGTTTTTCAAGCTTTGACAATTTCAGGGGGTGAATATATGTACAGTGCCTTCTCCAGGTGAGCTGTGGGGCTCTGGGAGGTATTGGTGGGGATCACCCACCTCTTGAGTATCTGTACTGGTAGTGGTGTGAGCAAGAAAGGGACTTACAAATGTTCTCTGAAATATGAACCTTTACTTCATATCTGCATTTTCCTTGTGGGGTAAGGAGGAGTGGCTAGGTTGGTCTCCAGCCTTTCATTCTGGAAGACAACCCTTTTCCAGGTAGTTTCCCATCTGCTTTAAAATTCTTAATTTTATCTCACATGTCCCCACTGTAAATGATTATTTGCCACAGACAGATTAGGAACATTGCCTCCTTCCAGTATTTCCAAAAACACAGTTAAGAGTTAGTCTTGAGCAGTCTTTTGAGAAAACATTCTTTTGCATTTTACAGCAATTGGCATTTATTCTTGATAATCATTTGTTTTAGTATCCACCCAAGGACATTGTACAGAAGTGAAATCTGGCCCACGAGCCTGTAATTGTTTAGTACTCTACTTCCTTTTCTTCATTTATTTGAAGAAAATATATAAGTGACTGCTTTATTGAAAATCTTGGTTATTATCTGTTCTTAATTGTTTTGAGATGGAAATTAAGCAGTTCCCCAGTGCAGCCACAAGGAGAGCATGCTTTGCTCCCACTGTGCCCCCCTGATTTGTTGTCCTCACTGCATTCCCACTGGATATCTTGTCATTATCCTCCTTCTATATCTCACACTTGCTGAAAAGTGGGAAAAATATTTGGATATTATCTGCACAGAATGCAATTCTCACCTCATCCTCCCTGTATGCTGAACCTACTCCTTTTCCCACCACTTTTCTTTATATACTTGTGGCTCATTTTGAGAGGAAGAATCAGCTTTTCTCTGTAATGCTTTACATTAACCAGTTCAGCCATTTCAAGCTGTATGAAAGATCTGCAGATACGCAGAGGGATGATTTAAACTCTTGTGGCAGCCACACAAGTAAGTATCACTGGGCAAAAATACCAATTTTTTTAGGCGCTGAGTCAAGAATTGACTACTTCAAACTTAGTTGCAGCTTGTATCATGGCAGGAGTTCTGCTCCTCCATAGTTAAAAGTGATTGTGTTCATTATGTCTGAGTGGGGAAGGGAAACTGGGGCATGTGGCCTTCATGATAGGGAGGCAAAATAAAAGTGCTACTGTCAGAGAATTTCACAGTGAGGGACACGGATATGACTGGCATTGTTCTACAAAGTCAGTGTTGGAGTGCTTTGCTCCCAGTTCTGTTTGCACATTAAATGCCTTTGTAATGTTCTTTTCAGATGAAGGCTTTCCCATCAAGGACGTAGCAACCTCTAGAGTGAAGTGGTGCAGTGAGCAAGAGCACACTCTGCAGGAGTCCTGGAACTCCTTGGTGAAATTTAATTATTCCCACCGTGGCCGGATCTCGAACATGGATTTTCAAGGGGATATCTTTGATGAGTTTCTCCATCAACAAAAAATCAACCGGCCTGGAGAATATCAGAGAAAAGAGGGACTGCAAACACTATCCAAGAGGCAAGAGGAAGAAAATTCTTTGGAGACACAGGATGGAAGTGATTTTAAAATCCCTGTTTTACCTTATGGGCAGCACTTGGTGATAGACATCCAAACAACATGGGGAGACAGACATTATGTTGGTCTTAATGGAATTGAAGTTTTCAGTTCTAAAGGAGAGCCTGTTCAGATTGCAAAAATAACAGCTGAACCCCCTGATATAAATATTTTACCAGCTTATGGAAATGATCCCAGGATAGTAACCAACCTAATAGATGGGGTGAATCGGACCCAGGATGATATGCACCTCTGGCTGGCACCATTTACCCCTGGAAAACCTCACTTTGTCTTTATTGACTTTGTGAATTCCTGTCAGGTAGCCATGATTAGGATTTGGAATTACAATAAATCCCGCATACACTCGTTCCGAGGTGTGAAAGACATTATCATGTTGTTGGACGAGCAGTGCATCTTTAAAGGAGAGATTGCCAAAGCCTCAGGAACCTTGTCTGGAGGTAGGCTATCATTTCTTATTTTCCCTGTGGAAACAGCAGTAGAACACAAGCAAAGTACATTTAGCTTGTTTGTTATCACTTTCCACTTCAAAGCAAGCTGGTGTTCAGTTTAAAAACATAATACGAAGCCCACTAATGCATTCTTCACTGATACTGGGGATTTCAGCAGCATACAGACCTAATCTCCATTTTTAACTATGTCTTAGCAACAAGTCCGTGTTTCAATCACATCAGACAGGCACCAGAAATTTCAAAGGTACAGCTTTTTGCTTGTTTTCACAGACATGGTGTAGTGGCCCCACACGGGGCCCGCAGCCACCTGTGCCAGCGCCGGAAACAAGAGAGAGCTTGGAGGGGGAGTTTGCCTATTCTTAAATGTGGATCACAGAGTTGATCACAACTTTAAGTGGCTTAGGGAATTGTCCATATTCAAACTGGCCAGCTGATAGGTTCTATCAGTTCCCAGAGGAAACTGTAAGCACCCCTTAGTAAGGACGCCCCTTCCGGGACTATGCTTGCTAACCTATGACACATGGTCTTTTGGAAAAGGTGATTGGGAAGCTTTTTTCCCATTTCAATTTATATGTATTTGAAATCTCATTGAATTCTCTAGGTTTTTCCATTGTGCAGCATAAGTTTGAGAGTGAAACACTAATTATAGCAGTAGTCAGTATCAGTTTGCCATATATTATCTTTAAACACTGCTGCAAATAAATGCAAAGAGGGACCAAAAAAAATTTTTATTGGTCTTTAGATTCTTTTTGCATGATTTCTGTATTTACTTCTGTGTGTTGCCTTCAGCTCCAGAGCACTTTGGGGATACCATATTGTTCACTACTGATGATGACATTCTTGAAGCCATTTACTGCTATGATGAGACATATGATGGAGAAATGGGAGATTCCAGCTCCCTGAGATACGAGGAAGAGCTGAAGAGGCCAACAACTGCTGACAGGGAGGGAGATGAGAGACCTTTTACACAAGCAGGGTTGAGAACAGAGGATCAACAGGTAGGGGCCTCTGTGTTCAAAACTCTCTATAAATGTCTTTTTGAAACATGGAAGTAATAGACACATTTCCAGGCTGGAGTAAAACTGCAGAAGAACAAACACAGTTAAGACTATTTAAAATACTTTTTTTCACCAGATCAATAATTTATGCTATTTTTTTAATGCCCTAAAGGTCCTCCAAATTTTGGTTTCCCTGGTTAATTAACAAGCCTACTTCTTTACTTATTTGGACAGAGACTAGGGGAAGTTATTTTTGATTTGGGTACTCCTGAAGGTTTCTGCACTATCAGTGATTTTTCCCATACAGTTACTCACATCATGAGTAGCTGTGTTCCCTGACACGCCAAACCAAAGGATTTTCCATATTTTCCGTATTGCTGGTTTCTTCCTCCACAAATTAAGTATGTTAGATGAGAAGGGTCTCTTCCTCTCAACCCTCCCCTTATTTTTCCTCTCTTATTTTTTTGGCATCGTCACAGGTTTGTGTGCATTTTGCAGCATAAAAATGCCTCTTTTCTATTCCATGCAGAAGCTATTTCACTCCTTGGAGGAAGGCTGTATTTCCAAGCACTGAGCTCTTGCCTTATGCCAGTCCAGCCCAACAGTCCAGTGTCTGAGCAAAGATCCCACAGGATTTTCTCAAGATGGTGTGCGGCAGTCTATGACCTGTTTTCCTTATAATTTTCTACTTTCTCAGAATCTTCCTGAGCACCTTCCATTGCATCAGTGAGGTTGTCTATTTCTAGGGTTCACACTCCTATGTGTGAGTCTGTCAGGAGATCCAAAGCTGAATCAATCCACCTTCCAGCTGCTCCAGCCAAAACGTTCCCAGGGATACATGGTTCCTAATGAGCCTTGTGTGGTTGCCAAACCTTCCCCTCCTGTCTTGTCCTCTGTTTCTTGTGGCTCTCAAGACAAAAGGAAATCAATGACATTGGAATGTGATCTCACTGTTAAGACCATGAGTGAGTGACTTTAACCCTTGGACTTCTCCAGTAATTTTGATCCCATCTTTGCTTGCAGTATCTGAAACTGTTCAGAGCCTTGCGTGGTGCAGGATTTCATGAACACAAATTGAAATTCACCTATCTTTTCCTTATCATGTGTTTATTGTAAGCATTCACCAGGACCTCTTCCATGGCAGAAGCTTGGCTCTGGACTGTCTGGTCCTTGCTCAGACGTAGGCTCTGCCTTTCCTTTTGCTGTTCAGCTCTGATGCCCTTCACACCCCTGTTCTAACTCTGCAACTCCTGTATCAGCGATGGAATAACAAAAGCTATTGTGAGCCATTGATCTCCCTGTCACTGTGCATTTGCTGATACCATCAGGATTTCTGTAGGGGGATGTTTATGCTACCAGAATGATACAGATCCACTGCACAATTTGTCTTCCCCAGCCTAACGTTGTCAGACCAGTATTGACCAGTTTGAACAGTCCCTGCTGTTGATCATTCACCTTTATTGCCTGTTGCACATTCAGTAGATGAAATGGTGTGTTTTACTAGAAACTTTCAAAAGCTCTTAGGGAAGTGTCTTACTTTTCTGTCAGTATTATCCATGGCCATGAATATCTGTCCATGAATTCAGGAATCCTTAACATGTTGACTTTTATAGCAGATCAGACCTGTGACTATTGCACTTCCTTCAACTCTGTGGCCAGCAGTGGGTGCTTATGGAGGAAGAAAGAGCAGCACAAACATAGAGTGGTGTTTCTCTGAAACACTCATTCAGCCCTTAGAAATGTGTCTCACAAGGACTTTTTAACTTAACCTTTGTGTTTAATATCCTGCCACAGATTTTATTGCATTCATTCATCCACCAGCTTTTTGAACCCACGTGCACTTTTAGAATTTACAGTGCTCTGTGGCAAGTTTCCCAGCTGAGCTTGCATGGCACAAAGAACCTCCTTCTGTTTGTTGCTAGCTTCATTTAATGTCCTCTAGGTTTTGTGTTGGAAGAAACTAAACAATTATTCCCTGCTCCCTTCTTCAAGCCACTCAAGAGATTTATGCCCCTGTGTTAGTCTTCTAAATCTCTCTTTTCCAGAATGGTTGCTCCTACTTTAGTTATTCCTCACAGGGAAGGTGCTGTACAGTATGCTCAGGTGTAAGACCATGGTCTTACTTTCTACTTTTTATTGCTTTTCCAATAACTCCTGTATTACAGTGGTGTTTTGTTTTAGCCTTAAGACTCGAAGAACACAGGTAGGACAATGTCCACTAGCAGAAGTAGTTAAAATAGTAGAGAATCAGACCATATCTGAAAGAAAATACATTGGGCATCAGTGGAATGGAATCATTAGGAAGGGATCTGAGTAGATAAAAAAGGGAGAAAAGAGGTGATAATGTGCCTTGGCACAAATGGTTTATGGTCTGCTAGGGAGGGCATTATTTTGCAATCTGTAAACCCAGTGACTTTTATTGTGTCCATGGGTTTTGGTTTTCAGTAAAGTTGCAAATTGAATTCCCAGGCTGGTCTTCTAGAATTGTTCTGAGGAAGAGGCATCAGACATCCCAGATAGAGTCACCGGTTTGTGAGAGAGGTACCCCCAGTGGGAGGGGTTTTCCACTTCCTGGGTTCTGTGGGTTTATTTCAGAGCCCATTTCTTGTTCAGTCTCACCTGAATTACCTTGGTTCCCCCAGGGACATTTGCTGCCTTGTGAAGGATATTGCAGTCTGGGAACACATGAGATCCTGGAGATCAGTGGTTAAACTGCAGGGATCTAATGCAACAGTAGGAGAGAAGTGTTGACAAGTCTTTATTTATTTTTCTTAGGCACAGTATAGATCCATTTGATGTATTGTGGATGACAGGAAGTTTATTTCTAATGATGAATTAAAGAGAAGGAATCTGGACTTCTAATTTCCTGTTTGGCCTTTTGACTACTAATGAGGATTGAGCTGATGTTTTTATAGAGCTACTTATAAAAACGCCAAGAATGAAAATTCTAATCTGCTATCATTTATTTTGGAGCCCAATACTGGTATATGTGAAGTTAGGATTGTTTTCCCTGTGTGTAACATTTTTGCATTTGCCCACAGTGAACAGAATTAGCCATTTTATCACACTTACTCAGTGAAGTGAATTCTATCTGCAATCCTTTGCCATTTTTGTCTTTACTACCCTGATTGCCCCAGTGTGATCAGCAAATTTTGTCATCTGTTTATTCACTTTTCTGAATAGCATAGGCAATTTTTAATTAGCATTGCCAGAGCACAAGCACAAGCTTTTGGACAAGTTTGCTTGTTTGTTCTGCCGCTTAATTCTTGACAAGAAATTGTGGTGGCACTCTCTGGTCTTGACTTCCTTCCAGACTTCTTGTCTCTGCAACACATTTGCAACATATTGCAACTACAGCATATTATCACTTGCTGATGGCAGTCTGCAGGGAAATAAGTGTGATTTAAGAATTTCAGCCTCTTTGAGAAGAGGTAGCTCACACTGTGGAGTCTCCCATTTCCCCTTTCTATATGCACTAAGCAAAAAGCCACACTAATAGTCTTGGCTTTCTAAGAACGCACCTGATATTCTACATTTTGGGTCATGTTTTTCATTATTTGCAGGACATGCTGGGTGGGGAGGCAGAGGGGAAATTGATATACAAAAAGAAACAGGAACAAATATCACACTTGGTAAGCAGTCAGTGTAAGTGTAATATTGAACCTGTTCCTTGCACCTGTTGACTTTCTTTTTAGGTTCAAGAGCCACCCTCTGTCTCTGAATGCATACCCAAGGAAACAGGAATATTTACTGGAAAATGTAAGTTCTTACATTTACTTCTTGCTTAACCAGCCTTCTCCTAAACATGTTATCAAGGAGGATCTGATTTGTCAGAGCTGTACAGCACTTTGTGGTAGATGCCAGGTCTAGAATAAAGAAGAGTAATTGAATATTTAAGGCAGAAGCTTTGTTTGCTATGGCATTTACAACATTATATTGTAACAGTTGGCTTTTGATCTCAGAAAAATAACATTAGCCATTTGCCTAGTCCCTGAATGGGATTCCTAACAGCTGTGTCCCTTACCCAGTAATTCTCTCCCAATCCTTTGTATTTATGCAGACTGACTGATTTTTTCAGATTGGATTGACAATAGAAACCCTACAGCAGAGCTAGATCAGAGTGTTATATCCCTGCTTAAAGTACCTGATTTATTGTCTTGTACCAAGCCAGCTCTCTGTGGGCCTTTCAGCTGTTATCTAGAGAGTTTCTGGATAGCCCAAAAGCTTCAGGAGCAGTTCCTGGTCCTTTGACAAGAATTTCCAGCAGGGTGTTAGGAATTTTTTTTCATTCTGAGAGCAATCCAACACTGGATTGAGAGGGTTTGGAACCTGCCAGCCTCGGAGACAGGTAAACTTCCACTGGATAAGTTCCTGAGAGCTTTGGTGCTGGACTTTTTCTTAGCTTGGAGTTGGATTAGACACCTCCCAGAGGTCCCTTTTCCCCTGTGTCATCCTCAGATTCTGTGAAGGAATACTAAACTCTGGGGAATACTAAATCTGTGCGGATGGCTGCTTCACTGCAGCTTTCCACTGGAGAACAGACTGATTTCTCCTGAGAACTCCTGCCTGCTTGTACCCTGAGCAGGTGTAGTCTTAGCACTGGGTTTGGAAATAGGATCTACTGTCAGTGGAGCCGTAGCTCCAGATTTGTCAGCTGACAGAACTCTTTGTTTCTTCGTGTCCTTGCAAATGCTGATGAGATCTTACACCCACGTGAATCTATGTGTGTATTGAGACTTGCTCTGGCTTTTTAGGGGTAAATGGGCTGGATGGCTTAACAGGTTTAATGCTTGTTTGTTTTACAAACATCATGACTACTGGTGTTTCTTTAGACACTACCCAACCTGATTATTTGTGGGTTTCTGTAGTGTGTGAAATGAAAGATGTTTTTAATTTACAGGGATGGATTTTTATGGAACCTGATCCGATTGGAATATTACTTGTTATATCTGTACATGCTATTTCTATCTCTTCAGTAAGGCACAGAACAGGTGGAACAGAACATACGCATTCAGCCTTTTGTCCATCCAGCTTTTCTTCCCTGTTTATTTTCTGGATATACAGCCTAATCAATATTGCTCCTTTTCACTGATGCTGTGCCAAGAAAATACTTCCATGTGTCCAGTTCTGATGTGAAGAAAATAACTTTAAAACATTAGTAAACCAATTTTTTTTTTCTTTGCTTTAGCTGTGAGTAGGTGTTCTCTAAAAATGTATGGATTTCTGAGAGGCTGGATTTGTATGAATCTACATAGTCACTTAGCTGGTGAAAGATGATGGATAGACTTCAGACTAATGGGTCTTCTCTGTGTCTGTGTATACACAAAATCTGTCATGTAACTGCGTAAGAGTGTCGCTGGCTGACTGTCAGTGTGCAGTCCCAGTAATGAGACACTTGGGAATGTGCTTGATCAGCAGCTGTGTAATTTCAAGTGAACAAGGTGTTGGTAGCACATTGAAAGGCTCTGACACAGGTGAAAAGAAGCTGCTGTTACATGGGGGTGGACAAACAGACGGGAAATATCCAATTCCAGCATATAAAGTTATTTAATCTGTACAAAATATACATGCTGCTAATCACTGGGGTTTGCATGCATGTTTATATTGGCTTATTACTTCAAACCAGTAAGTTTATAGAGACATTAAAAGTATATTCCTTTCTACAGGCCTGCAACTGAACTTTACCATGACCTGGGGAGACTCTCATTACCTGGGGCTGACAGGACTTGAAGTGATAGGAAAGGATGGTCAAGCATTAAAAATAAATGCAGAACAGATTTCTGCTTCACCCCAAGACTTAAATGATCTTCCAGAGTACACAGGAGATTCCAGAACATTAGAAAAGTAAGTAACCAAAGACTTGGGATGCATTTCACATCAGATTTTCTGAAGTGACAGATTTCCATAGACTTCTGTTATGTTAGCACATGTTTATGTGAACATGATTTTCATCCCATCACTGCTCATTCTTGGAATTCACAAGCTGTCCAGGAACAGCTTGTTGTAGAAACATGAATGAGATGTTTCCAAAAGATGGTGTTTGAGTTGGGAGATGAGAACATGCCTGGTTGGTATTTCTGCCAAGGACTTTCCAGGAAGAAATGTGGGTGTTCTATAGCATCTGTCTGTGCATACTGAGTGATATTTATGCAGGATTTCTGGATAATTTCAAGGAAAATTTTCAAGTTAGCAAAGAGTGAGGATGTGTTGGGGAATTGCACAAATAGGTGCCATTCTTTTGGCCATTTTGCAGCTTTTTTTTTTGGCAAATCTAATGAAGTTTTATTCATTGACAAATATATTTCCTCAAATTAACTTGTGCATCTAAATGACAGCAGTATAGAAATTATAGGCTGTAGATCTAGAGAGGACTTGGCATTTGGATGTTATTGAAGCTGCATCCTGTTGTTTCTGAGTCATGTCTCCATTTTAAAGGGTATTTTTGGTTGTAATCTTGTCTGCTGTCGTGTTTATGGGCTGAGACCACGTTTATGAATTAGGACTTGTCTTTGCAAAGGCTCTGGAATCTTCCTTAGAATGTTGTATTTATCTACATGCGCACTAACTCTGTAATTTCTGCTAATCTGACTAATGCAGATATCAGCTCACTCGTGGGTAATTCCTTGTTCCTTCTGCCATCTTGTATGAAAATCTCTCCTGTAGGCACCAAGATCTAAGAAATCTTCCCATGACATCCCCTGTGATGAAGAGATTCTGGTGGGGGAATCTCTCCAGACCCCACCCTGATGGACCCAGATGCAGAGAATTCATTTACCTTTTCTGTTGGTGCCTTCTACTGTCTGAATGCTCCTTTTGCAGACTAGTGATGTGTTGAATCCCTACAGAATTTCTGGCAAGCTTTCTGCTCCTGATGTATTTGAGGGGTTTTATTTATTGTATCTTTTGCTTGCTAGCCTTCAGACTCTTTTTTTGGCCTGTGCATACGAATTTAGCCTTCCAGAGTTTATGAGTCTATCACTTTAGGGCTTTTTTGATCATGAATTTTGCTGAAAGATGGCCCAAAATAACTTTGTTTATCCTGCTACTGGGCCAGGCTGGCTTTGAGGTTTCAAGTCCTCCTTCTTTCTAACATCTTTCTTAGTAAGTGGGTTATATTTTTAATTTTTTTTTTTTTTTTTTCCATTCTTGATTGTTTTGCTTGAGAACTTTTTTGGGCACAAGAAACAGAGGCTCTTTTGGCTTTGGGTATTCCTGCAAACATGTTGAATTTGAGTACTTTGCAGTGCTCTCAGCTGTGGCATTTGGAATAGGTCCCATGTACTATTCAAGACCAAATCAAGAATTATGTCTTCTCTCATGGACTCCCTAATCAGTTCCTCTGTGAAAGAGTCATTATTCAAATCTTTTTCTTTAAGGAATTGCCAAGTCTGGCACTCATTCTTCCATTAAACTTTTAAATAAATAGTAAGTATATACTTATTTTGGCAGTGTACCAAAGTAATTACAGTGGAAAATTAATTCATATTCTCCTTTACTCCATCTTTGTGTGGCATAGTTTGTGGTAGGAGAATATAATGTCAGAAAATACCAGATTTAACTTTATTTAGTCAGCCTGAAGCCTTTGCTGTTATGAAAAGACATTGTCCTGCTGGTTGGAAGCTTTGTAAAATAGCAGGGATGTGCCTAATTGTGTCCATGAAGGATGTGAGCAAACCCTGCTCCTGCTCAGGGTTATCCAGCTGCCATCCGGTTCCTCCTCGGATCCAGTAGAGTTGTGTTGGCATAGAAACACCCTGCAGGGTGCCAGATACGCTGCTTTGGGCATGGAGCTGGATTAATAAATTATATTGTGGCTGGGCTTAGAGTTTTGCCTTCATCCACTTTGCTACAAAGGCAGTTGAGCTTTCCTTTGCCCATCCCTGTTCACACAGGGAAAACCTAAGGATTTTGCTGTTTTTCCTTAAGCAGACCCAACTAAAAAATACTTTTTTTTTTCTCCCCCCACTGTCTTTAGTTCAATACTTGCATGTTGTTTTGATGTTTACTGTGCTTTTTAATTGCATGCACAAGGGCACATGAAGCCCTGGAAGCTGAAAGTGGCATCTAGAATGAAATGAACCTTAGGAAAGTCCCTGCTTTTCATGAGAGAAGCCAGCTTTTCCCTTTGTGCAGCTAATGGACTTTTCTCTTTGTAGGTTAATAGATGGCACTAATATCACAGTGGAGGATGACCATATGTGGCTCATTCCCTTCTCTTTTGGAGAAGATCATCTGCTCACAATCCATTTTGATAAAACTGAAAGTATTGCAGGGCTTCGCTTTTGGAACTACAATAAATCTCCAGAGGATACCTACAGAGGGGTAAGTAAAAGAAAAGGAGCACTGCCAGCAAAAATATACAGCAGTGCATTGGAAAATTGGTACTGTGATGAATGAATATAGCTGCCTTAATGGAACATCATAAATCTTTCTAGATTGTCTGAGTCTGAATTTTGTGGCAGGTATAATGCATTCCTGTCTCCACAAACAGCAGATATTAAAAAAAAAAAAAAAAAAGCCAGAGATGGTTTAAAGAAATCTTCACAGCTGATTTTTCTAGGAGACACATGCAGTAGTACATATTATTTTCAGGATATATGATTCTGAAGTGGTATCCTCTCAATATCTTGTATGTAGACCTGCCATATGATTCTGTATTTCCTGAAATGCAGGGAGTGATATGAGGAAAACTTCCAAAGAAATTCTGTTTAGTTCAGGTTCAGAAGGTCACTCAGTACTGCCTTTTCCAGGAAGAGTCTTTTGAAATTTTAACATTTATTAGGGAAACTTGCCACCTTCCAGCAGTTTGGCTAAAATAATTTAGGTAAAATTGTATAACTTAAATCCTCTCTTCTTTTTGCAGATTGCCTGGTTTATATTTTTTTCATGATGAATTGTTGGAATTGACAATTGACACCTGATGGAGATAATTTTACACCTTTTCACTCTGAGTTTGGCTGTCCCTCCTTTCCCTGCTGTACTTACACATGTAATGATAACACTTAATGATAACGATAATGATGATGAACCAGAGATTGCTGTTCATTGCACAGAAAGTTTAGGAATCCACTTGTTCCCAGATTTTCCATGCCAAAATCAACTGTTGCATTCTTGAAGTCCAAATTCAGCCAATAAATAAGAATAAAAGTGTTGGCACATATTAAACTGGAGAGAGACAGGACAAAAATGATCAGCAAAGTTCTGGAAAAACCTCTAGAACTGAAGTTGGAGGCCTGGATCATCCCTGGGATTGGGCATGACAGTGGCAAAGTTGCCTGACTGTGTCTTTATGTCAATTTACCTTCCAAGAATTGCTGTAGTATGAACACTGCCTGGCATCCTTTAATATCAGCATGGGAGTTGGTGGTGCTAAAGACTTCCAGAGGGCCAGAGCATAAGATCTTTCAATTAATCCCAGCTGACTCAGAGATTTTAACACAGGGCCCCTGATTTTTTGCGCCATCGCATTAGCCCAGCACATTTGACACACAGGAGGGTTCTGGAGCATTTTGAGCATTACCACCTAAATATACTCCCTTTTAATGACATTTATGTCCTGATTTCAGCTGGGATAGAGTTAATTTTCTTCCCAGGAGCTGTGTTTTAGATTTAGGGTGAAAATAATGTTGGTAATTTAACTGATATTTTAGTTGTTGCTGAGCAGTGCTTGTTAAATCTCTAAAATCTAACATGGAATTTAGTCTCTGGAGGCCAAACCAAGAAAAAAAGGAAGAAATGTGTATTTCCAGCAGTTTACTTGTCTAGGTAGGAAAAAAAAAAAGTGATTCTGATACAGGTGTCTATCTGCATGAATACTGGAAGTCCCATAAGGGTTAGTGGGTACCATCTAAAGGAGGAGCCCATACCTGCAGTCTTGTAGAAGGATAAAATAAATTATTTGGAAAACAAAAGATGCAAGGTCTGCTGGGCCACAGGAAAGGGGGTTTTAGGCTGTAAACCCAGGGCATCCTGACATCTGTCTCTTGAAGTATTGCTGCTCCTTCTAGGGAGCAGTCCCTGGGTGTGAGATGGAATGATTTGTTAGGCAGCTGCAGGCTGGGGGATTCTATTCACAGCTTAGTGTGAGAGGGTAATGGCAGTGACTGTCAGAATGAAGACTCGGGTGCTATTTGCAGCTCTGTGAAAAATCACCTTGTGAGGGCTTTGTTATGCGATTTGTAAAATGCAATATGTGACGGCTGAGTGCCTCCTCAGATGATGAGAATTACTTAGAAATGAGGGCTGTAAAGGGCACATAAATATAAGCAGCTGTGGTATAATAGGTAAGATTTCATCTCTGACTCTCCAGACTTCCCATTCACTATGAGTTTCCGTTTAGGAAAGTGTATTTCAGTGGATTTCTCACTTCCTCTCCTTAGCCTGGCAGACTTATTCAGCTGGAAAGCAGCATGCAGAAGAGTTTCTCATATGAAAAAGATATTTCCTTTCTTCGATCCCAAGTGTATTAAAGATGAAGCCAGAAATAGTTATTTCTCCACACTTGGTAGTCCTACAAAC
This sequence comes from Corvus hawaiiensis, assembly GCF_020740725.1. Taxonomy (NCBI): domain Eukaryota; kingdom Metazoa; phylum Chordata; class Aves; order Passeriformes; family Corvidae; genus Corvus; species Corvus hawaiiensis. The sequence goes on along the minus strand of NC_063228.1, from coordinate 13,512,917 downwards.
ATTCCCTCCTAATTAATCTTCATGGAAATGATCTGAGCCTCTCCTCTAGTCTAGTACAAACTGGTACTTAGTGAAAGATGCTGCTTGTGATGAACATTAAGTTATATTTAATGTATTAGAGAGCAAGGTGCAGTGATGAATTGTTGCTGCGTGATTGAATTGTTCTGTGCCTGGGATCATGGATGCAGCTCCATATGGAACTAGGGGAGGGTGAAGGGGCCAGGACTCCTGCCTCATCTGCATAAATGTGCTTGAACTATTCATTTTAACCTTCAGAGGCTGGATAAGGTGTGCTCACATCTCTGAGGTGGCCACAGCTCAATTGCCTCTGTCTGGTACAGGTACCTTTTCTTTATTCATATGCCCTTAGGTTACACACAGCACTGCTTGGCAGATGTGTTTGCATGATCCTGGAGAAGTCCAAGTGCCACCTGCCACAAAGATAAATAGAACTGCTGAATTACAGGCTTCTGTAAATGCAACACAGACACCAAAGTCTGCTCTGGAGAGAGCACCAGGCTGTGGGATTTCTGGAAGGGTGCCCTCAGCCAGAGCTGGGCAATCACAGCTGCCTTAGCAGAGCATTCATGTGCATGATGTCTCCTCAAATCCCCTTTGTGACATGGGCTGACTTGAAAGCTGAGGCTTCCCCCTCTCTTAATGTGTGTAAATACTGCTGCAGGCTCAGGAATCAGAGAATTGTTTAGGTTGGGAAAGACCTGTAAGGTGATCATGTCAAACTGTAAACCTCACACTGCCAAGGCCAGCACTAACCCATGTCCCCAGGTACCTCTCCTACACCTCTTTTAAATCCCTCCAGAGATGGGATCTCCACCACTTCCCTGGACAGCCTGTGCCAATGCTTGACCACCCTCTCTGTGAAGAAGGGAAGCTTCAGTTTCCTGAGATCTAGTGACATGCAGTAATGGAAGGATCTGTCAGTACTTTTTTTCAGTATTTTCCCCCTCAAATCCTCACCTCTCCCATCCCCATCAATGTCAGTGATGACATGGACACTATGGATTGCAACTGGTATCTGCTGGGTTAGGCTTTCTTTTTCCAAAGGAAGTCATGCTATAGAGGAATGAAATGAGTACAGCTAAACGAATGAAATGATTTCAGTCACTGAAGTGAATGGAATGGTTGGCAATCTATTTTAAGTAATGTCATGTCATGTAATCTTATGTTTTGTTCTTTTAAACCAGGCTAAGGTGGTCCATGTGATGCTGGATGGGCACAGCATCTCGCCCCTGGAGGGCTTCCTTATCCGCAAGGGACCAGGCAACTGCCACTTCGACTTTGCCCAAGAAATTCTCTTTCTTGACCATCTACAACCCCAGCCAGCTCCTAAAGTACACAGGAGGTAAAGTCGGATGTCTTTGTTGTCTGAACCAAACAATTTCTCTTCACTGTTTTAGTGTTATTTCACATTCCCTGTGGAAGGTGACTGTGTGAGGCTCCTGGATGAAAACATGGAGCACTTAGAGCAGAGTTTCACTGGGTTTTAACTATAACCAGATTTTAGTGAGGTCTGAGGGTGGTCTGGTCCATAATCACAGGTGGAGTGGTTAGGGTGGTATTTGTGGAGGTTTGTTTCTTTGGATTTGTTATCTTCTTTTCTGAATGAGCCAAGGGTACATAAAAAACCTGGTTTGCCGTGGGTTTTTTTGGCAGGACTTCTTCAAGGACACTGGAACAAGCCAGTATGGACTATGAAGCACCATTAATGCCCTGTGGTTGTATCCTTCCCTGTCATCTTCCTTGTCATAAAGAGTATTTCAGAGTTACATACCAAAAGCTTAGGAGTCCTGAGCTTTTTGAATCCCATACTTTCTGGTGCTTTAAGGTGTTAACAAGCTACCAAGAATATGAGAAAGGCTTCCATAAAGTACAGCTTAAGAATGAATCAATGAAACATAAGATATGAATCTGTGGCCTGTTTTCAGATACCCTGGTAGCTTTTTCTCCTGAACTGCAAATAAGAGCATCTGACATCATGGGCTGCACAATTATTTTTCAAACTGCAGATTAAATTGTCTGTTAGGACAAAGCTTCTGTATCGATATTTTCCTTAATAGCATTTTGCTTTTTATAGTTATTTTCCAGTTTCAGCTCCTGACGAGTTGGGGTGATCCCTACTACATTGGTTTAAATGGACTGGAGTTGTTCAATGAACATGGAGAGCAAATCTTACTGACTGAAAACAGTATCCTTTGCACACCAAGCCCCTCTGGCCCTGTTGATGCACAGGCATTTGTCACAGGGCATCCCTTCCAGATTGCCAGGTCCTGTGTGATTAACTCTGCTTCTATTTCTCTGTCTTTGGGCAATGAACCTTGTTTCCATATGTTTTTATGGATTCTATATACTTCCAGAACATTTCTTCTCTGAATGGGATGCACCAACAAAGCAGGACAAGGTTAGAGAAGGGAAGGCTTAAGAAGGGCGTGGTATTTTCTGCTCTTGACATTTATTTCTTCTGTGGTGTGGAAAGATCAGAAAGTTTGCTGAGCTATAAATTCATTGAGTTCAGTGCTTTTTCTTTTTATGGAATCTTTCATTGTGCCTCAAGAAAGAAATTTTTCATAACTCTCGTTCTGGAGATTTAGGCTGTTCTAGACACCCAATGCAGTCATGAAGATCAGGGCTGAGAGTTTGAATTTGATTCAGTGTTCCCTGGATATCCAACAGAGGGAATGAAGAGCATGTTTGGAAGATTGATGTTCATCAGGGTTATACTTGGTGCTCTGTACCAGCTAAAGTCTTTTAGGAGCTGAAAGCTTCATACCCCACCATACAGCTCCCATTGTGGCTTTGTCGAGGCAGACATAAAAGCCACACTAGTCATAATCTATAGTCAAGAGAGGTAGAAAGATTTTTTATTTTTTCTACTGCTTTTCTTATACCTCTTCACAATGGCTGTGGCCTATTGAGATTGGCTGCTTAGCAAACAATGACAAGGCTAACAAACAATGGCCATTCAGGCAGTAAACAATCAGCTATACAAGCAAAGGTATAACTGCTACATACTATCCACGAGTTCTTCCTTGTACACTCTCAATGTCCCATAACAAGAACACCCTCTCCTGGTGTCCAGAACATCTTCTCTCATTGATTATCTTCTTGGCCTTCTCTGTGGGTTTCACTGAAGCTGCAAAATTTCACTGTCATATTCTCACGGGTAAATTCTGCCTGGTTTCAGGTGTGATTCTGTGAGACTGTCAGTCTGGCTGTCAATCTCATCAGGTCCCCCCTTTTGTTTTTGTATTACAAAGGCAGAATTTATTGACTATTGCAGGGAATGAAGAGCATGTTTGGAAGATTGATGTTCATCAGGGTTACACTTGGTGCTCTGTACCAGCTAAAGTCTTTTAGGAGCTGAAAGCTTCATACCCCAACATACAACTCCCATAGTTCAGGTACATGGAAAGGAACATTCTTAGCCCCCTAGAAAGAATAAATAGAACAAATGCTGCAGGAATCGTTTGTCTCTAAGGATCCTCACTGCCTGATAAATAGGGAATTCAGTGAAATAAAGGCTTTTTCCCAAGTGCTGTTTTGATTTGTGTGATACACCCTGAACTTGAAACATTTGCAATGGACAAGAAGCATTTTGAAATTGAGAAGTGGTAACAAATTGTCTTTAAGAATCAGGGATTTTTAACTTACCTGGTACAGCTCTACAGTACAAAACAATGCCAGATAAAGAAACCTCAGCTTGTTTTGAATGATCACTTGTTCTGCCTGTGCAGTTGTGTATGGGATGTATTAGGATCCTAAAAGTGCATATTTGTCTTAGTGCAGTATTTAATGTGATAATTCACTACTGAATCTGGAGCAAGCTTTTCTTAAACACTTGAGGCATTGCTGTGTCATTCCTTAAATTCTTTATAAACTCTTACAGACTTTAGATAGCAGGACAAGGGGAAATTAATGTCCCTCAAACTGGATTGCTCAGGATTCATAATTCTGAAGACAGTGCCATTCATCTCCACGTTTCTTTGCATGTCTTTAACATTCATATATGTTTTAAATGTAAATGTTCTCTTACAGAGAAAATCTGGTTGTCTGTTCAATGGAGGTTTAATCTTTCCCTCTCAAAGAAGTGAAAAAAGGTTTTGTTACACAGTTACTGATTTTTACCACAAACCTTGAGAAACTCAAGCAAAACCTAGTCTGAGTGATGACTGCCTCCTGCAAAGACACTCTTCTTGAGATATGTTTTATATGAGGAATTTTCACAAGTTTATGGTAAAAATATGGGACTTTGTCACCAAAAAGCTGGGAATTGCTTATTACTGATAATGGAACTTTACTGATGAAGTCATAAGTACATATTTGAGAATAAATTAAATGCAGCTAGTTACTTGATTCCTATTTTAAAAATAAATTTGAATGCCAGAATATCTAAGGGTTGTCCTGCTTTTAAAAATGTGCCCCCAAGTTCCTCAGCTGTGAAATCCTGGGAGTACTGCTGTAGTGGTGGAAACTCATTCATGGAGTTGGGAAGAGCATAAAGTTTTAAATATGATGTTTCTGAAATATCCCTTTTTGGGTTATTTATGCTTAAAGTTTTTTTTCAGATATTGCTGCTTTTCCAGATAGTGTCAACATTTTAGATGATGTATCTGGAGACATCCGGACTCCAGACAAACTGATTGACAGAGTAAATGACACCACTGATGGCAGACACATGTGGCTGGCACCAGTTCTTCCTGGTTTGGTACATTTTCCCTTTTCATTCTGTTTTAGTGCTGTGTGTGGATGGAACTGGAAGCATGGAGGAAGGGGGAAGCATATATAATTTGTAGCTAAATTTGATATTAGTAAGTGATGCTAAATCACTGCTTTTTAGAAGTTGTTTTTGGTGCAGCCTCTCTGCACTGCACAGGCAGCAGCAATGGAGGTTTCCCAGGTTTGTAATCTCCTGTCTCCGTGGGGCAACAGCAGAAGATTTTCCAGAGATGGTTTTTGAGTTACTGTGACGACGATACTGATGAAGGATTTCTGTGCAATAAACACCTTTCTGGTGCTTTTAGGTTCATTTCTACAAAATGCAATGAATGTTTTTCCAGCAGTGAGAAATTCTTTTTTAATCTCATTATCTGTGTTGAATTCAAATTTATAGATTAGGGATGGCAGACTTAGCATTTCATGTCCTAAGGCCACAAGTGATTCAGCCCTTTTAGAAGTTCCATGTTTAATAGATGGGATATCAAAAATCTAAACAGGAAAAGTAGATAAACTTAGATGAGTTCTGATGTTGTTTTGGGAAAGGACATTTTTTAGGGGCCTGTAATGGACATAATTAAGGTGTTTTTTATTTCCTATAAGAGAATGGATTTGAAAAGAAAACGAAGTATAAACCTGACATGTGGTAAGTTATCACTTACTGTGTTGGAAAAATCGTGGCTCCATATGTTGCAGTTATTAATTAGAATATTAAAAGCCAGGAATTGTTAATTTATATCATTATGTGTTGTAATGCAGGGCTATAATTAAGGTAAAGCTTTTAGATATACTTGAGAATAGTGACCACTTGCATTTCCTAGGAAAGTGGAAAGTCTGTGTAGTGCTTGAGGCTCCTACTGTGTAGATCCCATATCTTGAATCCTGGCAATTTGATGGGATGCTCAGATATCCATTATAACAGGATGACTGATTGATTTGACAGCCATCTGAGTGTACTCATGTCCTTACAAAAGACATGCTTGCAGAGGCTGTTTCACTTGGGAAAAAGGAAAAGAACAGGCCTTGGAGTTCTCTCAGAGGTGCAGCCACTGCTTTGTGTTGTTCTGCCTGACACCAAAGTACTGCAGAAGAGCACAAAATACCAGCATTAAAGGGTAAATTGATAATGTGAAATGCAGGAGACAGAAGCAATTTAATGGCGTTTTCTGTCCTTGAACTGTAACAAATTACACCTTTGTAAGATCCACAGAGTACTTTTCCCTCCTCCATCTTCCCTGGGATGGTTGTTCAGCCAGGAGGTGCTGGATGAGGCAATCAGCCTATTGATGCTCAGCCTCTGGAGCTGGGCTGCTGAAGCAGGGCTGGTGAACACTCCCATCCTCAGTGCAGGCTGCTTGGAAAGCTGCAGTAGCTCTTTGATGTGTTGGAGGTTCAAAAACTTGAAGGGAATTGATATTATGGCCTTTCTTTTCCTTCCTAGATGCCTTTTCCTTTTTCATTCTAAAAGTGATTTCCTGTTTTTCAAATTCTTTACTTACATAAGCAGAATTTGAATTATTTGTTCCCCTGTTACTGACTGTCATTTTATTTTTTTGTTTGAATGGATTTTCAATCAAATATATAATTTGCTGTGGGACTAACAGTTGTTGTTGGAGACAATGCCCCAGTTGTCTCGTGGAAAATCACAGATGCAAACATTTCTATTGATCCACTCTACCTTTCTTTCTTCAGTTAAAAAACCCCAGCATAATGATTTAATATAAGCTACAGTATCTTCTCTAGTACATCAAAGGATTAAAACTTCAGAGGATGCTAAAGATGAAGCTTAAGCTATGTTGATCCAAAGTTGATATAGTGGCTCATGAAAGGAAAAGCATAGAATTAACTGTAACAGGCAAGATTGGTTTCCTGCAGCCTAATCTTTGGTCTTAACATCTTGACATTAACGTCACTGTAAGGCAAATGAATAATACCTCAAGCAGTAATTGTTTAGGAAGCATCTGGAGGATTGTCTCTAAATTCCTGGTAGTATAACACACAGAAATTGCAACATTTCTGCAATAGCTTTAAAGCATACAGGGGAAATTTTAGTCTTGCCAATAGGAAGGTGGATTGCATTCGTATTTGGTAGAAAGAAATGGAATAGAATATCATAAAATCATTGACTCACAGACTGGTTTGGGTTGGAAGGGGCCTTAAAGCCCATCCAGTGCCACCCCCTGCCATGGGCAGGGACCCCTTCCACTAGACCAGGTTGTTCCCAGCCCTGTCCAACCTGGCCTTTGATGCTTCCAGGGGCAGCCACAGCTTCCCTGGGTACCCTGTGCCCAGGGCCTCCCCACCCTCACAGGGGACAATTCCCTCCCAGTATCCCATCTAACCCTGCCCTCTGGCATTGGGAAGCATTCCCCCTTGTCCTGGCACTCCAGACCCTTGTAGATGGTGTCTCTCCATCTTTCTTTCAGGCTCCATTCAGAATAGAACAGAACAGAAGAGGCACCAGCTTGTCTTATCCTTAAGGACACGTCTGTATTTGGTTTATGAAATACTCATTAAAAGTGTCTCTCTCCCCCTCTTCCAATTTCCAGGCAGTCTAGGATGATGAGGACAGTCTAGATCTCATCTTCTGTACTTTTGAGAGCGCAGCTGTGGGGTAGAGCCAACACCTGGGAATTACAGCAGGGATGATAGCTGAACTTCCATCCTCAACATCAGTTACCTCTCCTCCAGCTATATCTCTTTAAACATGAACCTCTTTTGATGTAACATGCATGAGAATTTAATTTCTTTTGGGAATTTGTGCTGTTAAATGTAAATGAATTCTCTTTTACAGGTGAATAGGGTATATGTCATTTTTGACGTACCTACTACGGTGTCAATGATCAAGTTATGGAATTATGCCAAGACGCCTCAGAGGGGTGTGAAAGAGTTTGGTGTAAGTCATTTTCCTGTGCATTTTGTATGTCCTGGTGCGTCAGCCAGCTCCATTTCTGTACGTGTTCTCACAGTTTACTGAAGTGCCATTCCATGTGATCTCAAAGGATGGGATTCATCCCATTTAACTCTGCATTCAGTATTAAAATGACTAATCTATGCCTGTCATCTGTCCTCCCTTTTTTTTGTTCAGGGAAAGAAAACTTTATCTGATTTTTTTCTTAGATAATTGTCTTAAGACAGGATAACACTTCTCTTTTTCCACTGACTGTAGAGTAGGCCTGGAGGACTAGTTTGAACTACAAACCCAAGTTTTAGACAGCCGAAGTGAGGTGAGATTCATTAATTCCTAGATTTAAGAGTGATTCACTGCAATAAATAGAATGGCAATTATGTAAAACATGAAATACATTTTTAATTACCTACTTGAAAGCTGCATTAAAAAACATCAGTGAGAAGATAAAAAAGTTGGGGAGGAAAAAAAAAATCCAACTCCAGCAGCAAATAGAGAAAAATGGAAGTTTTAAGGAACAAAAGCTAAATTAATAACCGGACTTGTGAAACAAACAGGGCAAAATGCTTTCTACTTAATTGCTAGAGACAACTGCTGAAAGCAAGACCTGATTTCTAGATGGATTTTTTGTTGATTTCTTCAATATTTTTAGCTTCTGGTAGATGATTTGCTTGTGTACAATGGGATTCTGGACATGGTGAGCCATGTGGTGTCAGGCATCCTCCCCACGTGCGATCCCGTGGTCCCCTACCACACCATCCTCTTCACAGATGATGAGAGGGTTTGCCATCAGGAGAGGAGAACTGTTATCAGGTACGTGAGAGGATCTTGGCTGGGACAAAGAATCTTGGCTTTAAAAGCTGCTTTTATGTGACTGATGCCAGCAATGTGTGTATTGCTGAGGAAAAATCCCCTTCCAGAGCATCCTTGGCCTCACTTGATGAGGAATAAGTAGGTTTTTAGATATGAGGACCAAATTACCAGCGTTGTTTGCAAGCATCTTTTAGCACTTCCTGGCATTCCTGATGTGTTTTTACATATGTTTTCATGAAAGCCTGTAAACACAAAATAAAAAAGTTTGGCTTCCACAGAGGAGGATTAATAAATCTCAATGATATTCCATAGAGGGGGAAAAAATAGAAAGTTAATGAAAAAAACAAGCTTCAAAATTAAAGAAAATAAACTCCTCTGATTTGACACAGATGCTAATTAAGGAGCCAGAACTCTACTATTTTATAAACAGTCTAAAATAATGAACTTCTAAAATGAGAAATAAATTGCGTTTGGGGTAATGACACTTTGAAACCACTAAGCTGACAATCTCATGGAGAATGTGATGAAATGCAGTGAAAAATGCTCTTACATTTAGAAGGTCAGGATTGGTAGGGTCTAAAAAACAGTCTCTGGCAAGGAAAGTAAAGATTGAAAGAATAATTTGTTTTAAATGGGATTGAAAAGTGAAAAAAATGAAGGCTCATAGAAATGAATACTTTCTTGTATGTTGGACAGCTGACAAATAGAATGTCTTGCACATGCATCACTTGGAAAAAAAGGGTGAGTTTTGTATGGCAAAAATGGTATGGGATCCATTCAGAAGAATATTCAAACATTTAGAAATAAGCAGAAAGAATATAAGATGCCCTGATTAGAGACAGAAGTTCACATTTGCCTACAGGGTTTGTTTTCTTGTGTTTCCCTAAAGCATTGGCTGTTGGCCACTGGTGCTGTCAGAGGTTAAATAAATTGTTATTGTTTGGATGTATTGTGTTAGACTCATGTTTTTGTATGAGTGGCTGTGTTGTCATGGTAAAATTTGGAGGTGAACAATTTCTCAAAGTGAAAAAGTTACTGAAATGAGAATGCCTTGGGGAAATAAAAGTTTTGAGAAATTTTTCAATGGGATAGAAAAAGGAGGAGGAGGGGAAACCAACCTTTACTTTCCTCAGCTTCAGATCTTTCTATGAGTAAAATTATTTTATTGGAAGCAGGGAAGCACCAGCTGTAATTACAGATCTTTTTTACATGACTTCCTTTGCTCGTATTTATAAGACATACATCCTTTGATCTACTTTAAAGAGGAGTTTTTGGGGTCACACTCACTGCATGGTCTGTTTTCCAGTAGAGAACATGCTGAGCCTCTCCTCTTCCAGACTTCTCTGCAGGAGTTTTCTTGGTCTTTCTTCCCAGCCTGGTCTGCAATCATCTTTTCTCTTTTTTTCCACTGCCTACCCTACTAAAATACAGGGTACTCCAGCAGCAATGGAAAACATGCTGGATAATATCCCTTCATTTTAAAAATGCTCTGGAGCTTTTAGGTATTATTGCTTGTGATGTTGGCCTATTCTGTTTCACATGTCACTGTTCAGTATTTTATGAACCTGAACTTGAGTCTGATATTATCATCAATAGTGTAAGTTTTGGGTTACTTCAGTATTGGCTCTCCTGATTCACTCTGACAGTTTGAGAGACATTACATTTTTCTTCAGTAGAAACCCATTTTGTGCAGTATTTGGAGAGGAAAGAAAAATACACTTCTTTTGTTGCAAAGGCACAAATGTTTTGTCTGTGTGGAAGGGAGATGTTATTAGTGATGTTTTCCTTACCTTTCAATTCAGCTCACGTTTTCCCCTGTAATTAGTTTAGTTTAATTTACCTTTGAAGTTATTACTTCTTTCCCAAAAAGAAATGGTTAAAATTTTGCAGCAGCCTGCAAGCAAAACTTGTCACAGTAAATGAATTCTGTTTAGTTCAGAAAAGCTTCAAATAATGCTATTTCAGAATTACAAAGCAGTGTGGAAGTTCCATACCAGGATTTTTATACCCCCCTTGTACAGCTCTGATTTAAAATCTCACTTTGGTTTGTGGTTCAAGCTGTGTATGCAGGCTTGAAAATTGTAGAGTGAATATGATATTTATATTTGAATGTGTGGCTGAATGAATGCCACTAATTAAAACTGGCAAGAAATCCTTCAGGTGGATGAGGACAGAATGCTTTTCCTGTCTGGATAATCCTGTGTAGTGTGGCTGTGCTGTGGAGCTCTTCAGCCTCCAGGACTCCAGACATCACTTCTTTGGTAACCTTGTCCATGATTCTCATAACTTTTCACAATGTTGATTATTTTGGCTGTTGTGCTGATCTCAATCTTTTCAGCAATCATGTGGAGGACCAGGATGTACGAATGATGAATGAAAATGAGATTGTCACCAACAGCAAAAAGAAACAAGTTGTGGCTGATCCGGGTAAGTTCTGTCTTCCAGGCTTTTCTTCTGCTCAATTCCTGCAGGCACAGTGTGGATAATGACCGTTGTTATGGACTTAAACTGGGAAAAGTGGGGAGTCTTACGTATATTTAGCTCTACTTTTTCTGTCACAGAAAGACAAACTGCAAATTTCATCACCTGGTGGGTTTCTACTCTGTACCTAAATCTGAAAGGGGATGATGTGGTTGTGGCTTACAGCACTACAAATGCAGAAATCCTCAGCAAAGAAACTGGCTGAAGATAAATTGAAAATGGCTGTTAATTGTGCAGGTTCATTGACAGCTTTTGGAATAATAGGCTCATTGCATCCCCACTGGCCTTTTGAGCAGCTTTAGAGATGGTGCAGATGTGTCTGAGAATCAGCTGCTTGATGCTCCTTGAGCAAACCCAGAATCACAGTGAGTGTAACAAGGGGGAAAACATGTTGACTCTGTTCCTCCCACTGTCTTTCTGGTTGGTCTTTTTGCTTACAAAGTGATAATTAAAAAGACAACCTCTCTTTTTTTTCCCAAGGAGAAGGAGTAGATTGTATTTATAGTCTGAGGAAAGTCGTTCATTGTAAATTACTCAGAATAGCTCCCTAAATACATCTCAAATTCTCAGCCAAGCTGGTATATTCATGATTGGTTTTCTCTCCTGAGCATGACACTTTCTCCAATTAGTTCTCTAGAAAGTGTTACAGATATTATTTGATGGCTTTTAATAACAGTTCTGTAGGAGAAGGATTTGAAATGCCATTGCCTGTAAAAAACCAGCTTGAAAGTTATTATATTTAACACTAGCCTTGTCAAAAGTGTCCTGGACATCTCTGTGCCCATTGGAATGTCATCCTGGGTTCCAGAGCAGACCTGTCCAGTAAAGAACAGCTGTCATTGCCATGGCCATCACATCTTTTCCAGCATGAAGGACACAGAGCCTCTGAAGTCACCAGCTGAGGGTGGCCTGTTGCCCTCTGTAGTCCTGGCTGGTATCAGCCACAGGGATTGTTGATCACACATTTGTGGAATGATTTGGGTTGGAGGAGACCTCAGGGGGTTCCCTCCCTGAGGGAGGGTCCAGCCTCCTACTCAGGAGAGTGTCAACACTGAATTCAGAGCAGATTGCGCAGGAAAGCAATTCCATGGGACTGTGAAAAAGCTGGCAGCACTCACTGTCAATGTAAGAAACATCACTGAAAAGAGTAGTTCGGCTTTATTCTGGGGTGGAAAGGGCAATGGGCATTTTTCTTCCTCGTTTTACTCATTGGTTTCACTGTTAGCCTACAGTCCTAAAGCTGCACTTCATTTTCCCTGACAGCTCTGCGCCCCAAAACCTGCATCTGTGAGAGAGGACTGCAGAGGAGGAAAAGATAACAAGGAAAGTCCTGAATGCATCCGGCCCTAAGTAGTTGCAATCGAGATCTGCAAAATATGCATTTCCAAATGGAAGATTTTCCATGTCTGCTGCTGCTGAACCACATCCTCTTGTGAGAGGCCGTTTTATTTGCTACAGGAAGTTTTCTTCAAAAAGAAATCTAAAGCATGAATTCAGTTTCCTGGGGTTCTTTTGGTCATGATCTGTCTGAATTTTCTCCCTTATCTCTTAACTGAAAATCCAGGGAAGAAGGAACATAAAGGAGAGAGTGAGAACCTTTCTGCTGACAGCTGTTCTGCCAAGTACTGTGAACTTAGGTTAAGCAGGATGGTCCACAGGTTTTTTAGATTATTTCTAAAGCTTTTATTCCTAGGTCCTAGCTGGATGATCACGAAGATCCTCACTAGAAGGTGTTGCTTTATTTCTGATGCCTGTAAATAGTTCTCTGGGAAATGCACTTATTAGAGGAAATACTCTTTAGCTATCTGTCTCTGGGCATGTTTTGATGCCAGGGCTGTCTGTAGGAGCTGACACTGTTTCTGACACCTAGACAGGTTCCACTGGGCTTGCAGAAATGTGATGGATGCTTTTAGGAAATGGAGATCAGGAAGTGGGTTTATCAAGGTTTAATAAGTGCATTTCAGCTGTCACCTTTTCATGTTTTGCAGTGAAATAATTATTTCTTTCATCATTTCACTACCATGGAAAAAGCAAGTGAGGTGTTTTGCCTGGAGTGCCATTGACAGGCACTCTGCACATCCTTCAGAGTCCTGCTACAGAGCAATGTTTTTTCCTCCTATTTTGCCTGAATTTATATGAACAACGAGGCCATGCCTCTGTGCTGCACTAACCAGATGTTGCCAGCAACAGATCATCACTTCTGAGAAATGGTAAATGCCTTTTAATTAGCAGAAGGTAAGGAGAGAAATGCATTTTTAAACAAAAAATACCCTGCACATGTAGTAATTTAAATAAAAACTCTAACCAAATAAATATGCTGCAGGATTTGCTATGCAAATGTACTTTTCCCTGAAAACTTGGTGTTCGTGACAACCTGTACATTTCTTCCATGGATTTTCATTTAGAACTTTCTCATTCCAACCCAGGCCAGTCTGTGATTCTGTGATTGTTTCCAGAGAGAACTGAATGCTGAAGCCAGGATGTGCTTTTACACATAAACCAGAGATACTGGTGCAGCTCAGTTTGGGACCAAACTGTGCTGCTTCCCTTTCTGCCCTGTCAGGAGTGTAATATTTTGTATATTTGCTTATTAAAACTTCACTGCTGTTGCCTGAGCTGAAAGGACACAAGATAACAATGTGTTTCCCAGATTTCTGTGTATTGATGGAGCAAAAAAATGTATTTTGTACTAAATACAAAACTTTACTTTTAAATGTAAAATAGTGTGTGTGAGTACAGTGTACTTTGTTGAAGGACTCTTCCCAAGCTGCACTGACTAAAGAACCCTCAGTTGTTCTGAGAACTCTCCCCTTGTTTGTTTCTGGTGTAGTTCTACCAAGAACCAAGTGCTAATTTTTGCTCCAAATCATATGACAGGCAACTCCAAATGAAAAATAGGAGGAGCTGAGAGGAGGGATATTGGAAGTGCTCAGAGCAGATATAAATGTCTGTGTTTGGAAGGGGAGAGGGTGTAGCAGGGCTTTCAAGACTTGAGGCACAATCACAGATTTGTCATGTGGGCAATCTCTAGATGGGATGGGGCCTGTCACATTGTTTGTTCCTCTAAGAAAATTGCATTGGGTGTGCAGAGAAATGAAAGCTGCTGTGTTTCCTGGGACTAAACAGCATCTTTCTTATTGATCTGGAAAGGTGTGAGGCTGAGAGGACTTCCTGTTCTCACCTGTCTCCTCTGTCTGGAGCATCTCAAGTCCCACATGGTGGACTAATGATTTTTCAACCCCAATGCTCCAGGCTTTGGAAATTATTGCAAACTATTTGGTGAAGCTGAGATGGGTCACAGTTCTCTTTGTGTTTCTCTGCCACCTCACCGCAGTTGGTGACTGCAGCCAGTTTTCAACACCTTTTCCCCTGGAAATCTGAATGCAGTGCAGCTGGCCTGGCATCTGCCACGGAATGCAGTGGCTTCAACCTTTACCATCCTCTCCCAGCAGCCCTTGTACCCTTTCAAGAGATTCCCCACAACTGCCACACTGTGGAAAGACCATGATAGTCTTGAAAATATTTTTAAAAATTGTCAAGTTGTAGAACGTCTTCCCCTACAGTGTCTGTGTGTGAAAGAAGACTTTGCCAGCCTGCTGTCTGGGATGACAAAAACCACCAAGGCACAGCCTAATGGAGTCCTTGGTTCTAGTCAGTCATTCTAGAGAGCAGCATGATGTTTAGAAAATACTTCATTCATCTCTGCGGGGTAGGAGCTGTCAGTGTTTGCCCTCCTAATTGGAGCTGAGATGTAATGACCCTTTATATAACCAAAGATAATTAAGAGTCCTAGTCAGCCCTATACACTCAAACATAGACACTTGACTCATTTCCTCAGTGAATCAGGGTTAAAAAAATGGGTTTATTCCATTTTTCATCTTTTTTTTTTTAACTGCTCACAAGTACATTCATGTCAGACTGGCATTTACAGGAGGGACAAGAGGAAGAGTAAACATGCAATCAAGAAAATCCCCACGGAGCACTTGAGTCAATGTCAGGCACAGTTTCAGCAGGACTAATTCAGCAAGGATGTGCCCAGTAACATCATTTGACATTGTGAAAAGCACAGCAAAGGAAAAGGAAGGATTAATATGAATTCTTGCTGAAGACTTTGATGTAAATTAATAAACTTTCACTCGGTTTCAATATCTGGGCCACGCAAAGACCTTTATGCCATGGTTGCTCACCTTTACCTGTTGTGATTGGATTTAAAGGGCTTGGATCAAGATAACAGAAATGAGTTTGTTTGTCCCACAGTGACACTGAGAAAGGCAGAGGATAAAGAAATAATCTGTGAGGAAGTACATGCCAGGCTGCCTACTTTCTGATCTAGAAAAAGATATTTTTGTCAGTCTTCACAGTGAAATCTGAAATGCCTGGGAAGGCCTGCAACTTTTCAATTTCTGCCTTTTTGTGCTTTAATCCGGGAGCATTTCAACAGCAGGGAGAGGCACCTGTCCGTGGATAAGGGAGCAAGCAGTGATGCAGGGTGTAAAGGGCAGCATAGAAGACATGGAAACTTGTGTATTCCTGAGTCAGGGCACTCATCCATGAACCCACAGGAGCTACATCCAGCAGCTAAATTAAACTGAGCCCTGCTCATGGCTTAGGCTGGACTGGGACATGAATTGCACTGCAGCATCCTGCTCAGGTGGTGCTGTTCTCTGTAAAATTTCCTGGTCCTGCTGGATTTTTACCATGTCCCTGGTGTGTCATTGCCCTGGTGATGCCCAGCCCTACCACGTCAGGGATGTGTGCTGGGCTGGTGACACTGACAGTGCCCATGAGTGGCTGTTGTGGGACTGGATGGAGGTCTTGGAACACCCTGGAATGGCCAGAGACAGGACTTGCTGCCAGTGAGGCTGTGAGGGGGAAAGCAGTGCGTGAGGGAAGTTGAATGGGGAGTTTTAAAGCTTTCTTAAGTTTCCAGGAAAAGCTCACTTCCAAGGAAAAGCAGAAGTCAAGTAGGAGCAAACATGAAGGGCTGTGTTGACATCTGGGTTCTGCCACATGCGGGGGATGAAGTCAGCTTTCCTTTGATTGATTGGTAAGAGAGGCAATCCCCATTCCCTCCTGCTTTCTGCTGTCCTCACTGCTGGCTGCAGCTCCACACCACCCTGGGGAATACAGCGAGTGATGGGAATCCAAACCTTGTGTAGGGTCCCTTAGGCTGCCCTCTGTGTTCTGGGGCTGCTGATCCAGGAGGCTGAGCTCCAACAGGAACTGCTCTTCTGGTAAAAGTCACTGAAGTAGCCAAATCTCTTCCAACATTCTTCAGAAAACGTAAACTCCAGCACACACCAGGTAGTGATGGCTTCACCATTGTCCTTCACCACATACTGCAGGTACTGAACCTGTGCACACTGCAGCATTTGAGGCACCTTCCTGGGTTCCTTTTTAGCTTTTTTTCCATCATGACTATCTTTTAGCTGCATCGTTATGCTTAGAAGGTCAATTTGTCTGTCAAATCCATTGTGAAAGTGCTGCTCAGTCACTGTTCTTCGCCTTGCTGGTGTGACCAACCTGTTACACTCTGCAGACGTATGTGCTCAGATGTGTGGCAAGATTAGTTTCCTTTCTTATGTTTCCCACATGAAGGGTACCTCCTCTCTGATCTGGGGTGTCTCCCACTCCTGTGTCACAGCACCGTGGCTCCTGTTTGTGTGGGGTCCCTATTTTTGGGGATGGCGGTGCTGCGTGTCTGCCTGCTGGGCTGTTGTCTGCCCAAAAATGCTCCAGGAGAGCTGTTCATTTTGGAGGTGTTTCCTCTGAAGACAGAGGGGGGGGGTGTGACACACTGTTTGCTTCCCTCTGTGGGCCGAGGCCCTGCTGTTCAGAGCACAGGAAGGGACTTCCTGGCTCAGTGGCCTCTTTGCCCATTTCTGTGACTATTTGCTTGTTTGCTGAGAAATGACTTACAGCCCATGTGAGACACAAACATCCCTTTATCACACAGCTTGTATCACCCTAATGGAATTCTGTCAGCTGAGGATAAAATGTGGACTAAGAAAGCAATTATAGAGTGAATCTCCAAGCTGCAGGAAGAGCTGAGAGATGGGGACCGAGTGCCCAGCTGGAGTAATTTCTTGTCCAACTGGCCTCTAAATCTCGGGAAGAGATCAATTTTCCACCCTTGTCTGACAGCATGAGCTCCCATCACCCTGGCTCAGGACCCTGTGAAGTGCTGCAGTGTTAAGATCTGGGCCCAAAAGGAAACATTTGCAATTGGTGACTTCCTTCTTATTGACCTAGAAATTACTGGAGAAGGGGGAAATCAGGCTGTAGACCTTCTGTCTGACACCTCTCTGGTGTTCCCTTCCTGAGCTACTGGCTGAAGGAGAGGACTGACCATCCCACCGAGCAGCAGGGTAGGAGTTTCCCAGCCTGGAATACTGCTTCCAACACCCTGTAAGCCTCCTCCCATGGCTCACTGCTTTGGCTCTAATTAGGAGAGGAAAACATCCACCTCATGACCTCTGAGCCACCTTCCCCAGGTGTTCTGGTTATTTCTGGAAGGTCTCAATTATGCAGTGAGACCACAGTGAGATCCTGCCTTTAGCTTTCAGCTCACTCAAGGTCTCTGGTGTGACTAAAATCAACTTGACTCACAAACTCTTAGTGTTGGGCTCTGTCCTACTGCTCATGGGACTTCCAAAAATGCCAGCATGCACAGCTTTTGTGCCATCTGTGGAAAGAGGATGGGCATTTTTGGGGAATATAAATCCAAGGAAATATATCAGACAGATACAATTAGCTCACGCTCAACTCCTCCCTCTAAGATATCACAGAAGCATTAGGGATGGAAAAACCTCCAAGATCATTGAGTCCAACCTGTGACTGATCACCACCTTGTCAACCAGACCAGAGCATTCATAACTCCTGAGTTACAAAAGCAGGCAGGTCTCACACCCAACTGTAAAATCAAATATCCAAAAGAATGATGGAGGGAAACAACATTATTAAAGAATTACAGGAGTTTAGTGGCAGCAGTGTGGCACCTGAGGTAAGGTCCTGCTTGTGCAGGAGGTACATGGAATGGAGCTTGAGGAGGATAAAAACACAGTGGGAGGGGATAGGAGCCAGCATGTTTCTCAGAGAAGATGCTGCAGGATGTAGGAAGTGAAATGCAGCAGTGCTGGTTGGGATCATGGAATTTGTCGTTTCAGAGCTCCATTGCTTGTTTTCCTCAGCTTCTCTGGATCTAACTGGAAAAGGAGCTTCACACTGGATTTTGACAGAACATCGTGCTGGGCTAAGCATGTGAAGGTGAATGTCAGGGAATGCTAAAAGAACTTAGAAATAGCCAAGTCTCCTGCTCAGCAGAGGAGCATTGGAAACCTGGAAGTCTTCTGGCCCTGCAGGAGCTTGGGGTGGGAGCAGTGGAAGGGGAAGTTTTAGGTCTGGACACTGCACCTCAGAGCCATCATAAGGGCCAGGAAGAGACTGGAACTCAGCTGCTGCCTCCTGAGAGAGGGAGGGAGGTGGGAATTACAGACTGAGCTGGTGTCCAGACTCTCCCCAGCCAGTGCAGCTGGAGCTGAAACAGAGCTGCAGAGCAAGTGTGGTCAGCAGAAGGGAAAGGGAACACAGAGGAAGCTGCTGGGAGGGTTTCTCAGGGAAATGACTCCTCACCCAAGGGCACCATTTTGCTGGGGGAAGAGAAGGTTGCTGTGGTAAACACACCGAGCCAGGACAGATGAGCCCTTTTATCTCTCACTGAGAATTCTCTTCTGCCTAACAGCGTGAGCTGGCTGCCAGAACAGAGGTTTCTGTGTGAAACAAGCTGGGGAAAGAACTTTCATCTTGAGCAGGAAACAGCTTTTATGTCTCATCAGAAAGGGCCGGGGGCCGAGGGAGCCCCAGCACAGCAGGAGGATGCTCTGGCCAGCACAGGGTGCTGGGACATGGTGGGGCTCAGCCCTGTAACACCCCAGTGGGGCTGTTCCTGCCTCTTATTATTCCTGGCTCTGTGCTCCCATTCATCAAAGGTGTTCCTGACTGCTTTCTGCAATTACACACCTTTTTTTTAACCTTACAAAAGTCAGACCAGGTTACACAGAGCTTCAATCGGTTTGGCCTGGAAAACCTCTCGGGATGGAGGATGCACAGCCTCTCTGGGCACTCTGTTTTAATTCCTAACTGTCCTAATAGGGAAAAAGTTTTTCCTTTGACACGTAATACCCTGTAATTCCCCCACCCTGATTAAAGGCCCAGATCAGCATGGGTAAGACTTCTGGTATTGCAGAAAGGTCATCTCTGTTGTTGTCATTGAGCTGTGTAATAATAAATTCCATTTCTCAACTATAATTTCAGATTTGCAGATTAGCAGAAATCTTATGATCTGCCTCATTCCTGGTATGCTGGAGACACTGCTAAAAATAGAGTAAGTAGCAAAGCTACCTGAAATGGTCTGAGCCTAAACAGTGGTAAAAACTAATTTACAGTGAATGTCAGTTCTGGCTTGTTTCCAAAGGAATGTTTTGGGATGGCTTGCTGTATACTGGAAATTGTTTGGTAAGGATTAGTTGGTGAATAGATAAATCAAAGTGACATTTCCATTACCAACAGGAGATCTGTCTGTGGCCAGAATTCATGGGGAAGGATGTCGGATGATAGTATGACTTTTCATTATGTTTAATATTGTCAGAGAAATTAAATATCCACTATTATTCATCTCTCTGGGGTAGTAACGTATCTGAATATTAACACAAAATGGGAGATCTGATCAGAACCCACTGACCCAGCAAGACATTGATGTGTATTTTAATCACTCTCTTTGGGCCACTCAGATAATTTACTCTTCATAATAAATCTGCAAGAAGCTATGATCTGCATTTCTCAGGGCAGTGCTTGGGAGGATCAGTGTTCTGTCCTTGTGTTTGTGTGAAGCCCTTTGGGATGGCCTGGTGTCACTGTTGTTCCTGGGGGAGCAGCATTAAGGCCCTCAGGACATCTGCACCTTTGTCACCTGCCTGTGGGTTGGGAATAAGGGTCCAGAGATGATTTATAGGGCACTTGTTTCCCTGTCAGACTCCAAGGAGGGGAGAGGTCCGTGGAGGAGGGCTCCAACTCAGAGTGGAAAAGTAACCACTCACAGAAACGGATGGATGTGAGAAATGGAGAAGCCTCTCGGGAGGCACTTTCACCTTGGAAAACAAAGATTGTAGATTTATTGTGGAAATTTCTGAAGTCAGGTTGAAATGGAGTGTGCCAGAGGCACTGGGTGTATAAATGTGTAGAGAACACATCGTGAGGAGCAGGCATTCAGGTAGGACTAATGGCGAAGGCATTAATTGTAATTAATGGCACTGCCCAAACCCTTGTGACTCAATTCAGGATGGATGATACCCATAGCTGATATCAAGATGTAGACAGTTACCTAAAACTTGCTGTGCTGTATTTTAGTCATAAAGCAGAAGAGCTGGTGGACTTGTTTTGCATAAAGCATTTGCATTATGCAGGGATATTATTATTAACAGTATGAAGGGGTAACCCATGAGGTCATAAAATGCATGGTTCAGTGAGTGACTTTGACTGCAATTATGCATTAGAGATACTAATGAGAAGGCTGACAAATGAATTGGTGATGCATGTAGATCTAACCCCAGCAAAGAGCCCTCCAAACCAGTGCTACAAAAAGTTTGCCATTTATCTTCTTTATCCACTGATGCAGATGTAAATTAAGTGCTTTTATCTGTTGTTGTTGTTGTTGTTGTTGTTGTTGTTAGAAGTTTGTTTTTATTGCAATGGTTTAGTTTTTGCAGCACAGTGTTTATTATTCAGGTTTTTTACTGGAATGCTGTCTGATCAGAGGGGTTGGACAAGCTGACCTCCAGAGGCTCTTTCCAGCTGAAATTATTCTGATTCCAGGAGCAGTATGCATCAGGACCCTCTGTTTAACATAACTTATCTGTAGAATCTGTTCTGCCAGCTGAAGCCCATCGAGCCACAGCGGGGGGGATATTAATAGGTTGCTTATTTAATGCAATCAATCAGTGCAAACTACAGATTGCCTGAGGCTGGAAAAGGTATCGTCGTCCTCACACTTCTGACCAGACATCTGCTCTGGGAGATGACACAGGGGAGGGCAGCCTGTGCCACGGCTCTGAGGCCCTCAGGATACAGGCAGGGATGGATGCCTAACAGCCAGCACGTCCCTTGAATGAGTGTGATACTAATGGCTGCAAAATAGCAAATGTAATGCCTGTGGTTAAGAGGGAAAAGGAAAGAAAGTCATCTGGTCGGGTATTGGGTATTCAAGCTTGAGAATATGTGTTCAAGGAAAAAAGAATATTTTAATGAAGAGTAGACAGAATGCAACATGGATTTAGAGGCTAATTTTTCACTGTGTGTCTGATTGCTTGCCCTGCCTGTCTCCATACAAGTGGAGGTGATAACATTTTGGAGAGAAGGCTAATCTATGCTAAGGAGCCATGCAGGCGGGGTTCGAATCAGTGTGAATTGTCCAAGAATGGCTGAATCTCTTTAACTGTCACAATAATGGGGCTGTATAATTGCTTTTCTGTCTGAATACCAGGCAGCAAGACCTAGAGCCTTAAGACAGAGCAAGCTTGTAACAGGGCACATTCTGGCAAGTGCGGGATGTTAAAAATCAACGCCAAAAAAAATTGCTTTCAGGCCTGTATATTTGAGACACTGCTGTCTTGGTTTGGTTGTGCTGACTCAGTTTTGTACTCTGCAGGGAGAAGGGCTCTTCCTGCAGGTGTGGGCAGCCAGCCCTCGCCCTCCTGTTGTGTTAGGAGTGGGTGAACACAGGAAAAATAGGCTGGACACAGAAAAACTCTTTGGGATTGTGGGTAGACAGCTGTACTTCTCTCCCCAACAAAGCAGCAAGGAAAGCTGAGACTTGTGGAAGGATGAAAGGACTTGGTAATGCACATCAACAAGAGGAAAATGCGTAGAAAATCAGTGGATTTTTCTACCTGTATAAAAATCAGGAAAGGTGCCTCAAGTACAAGGGAAGGGTCACAAAGAGAATGCAGTAACTGAAGACTGAGACATCTTCACAGAGCAGAGCTGCCTTCAGTGGTGTAAATGCAGCAGAGGGAAAGGAAGAATTGAGGAGTCCGTAAAGGACAGGAGGATTGGGTTTGTCCTGCTGCTTTCCTCCCTTTCCCTCGCAGCTGAGCACTTGGGCTGCTGTGGCTGGCAAAGCTCTGGGACAGACTGTAGGGCTCAGAAGGTGCAGATACCTAATAATAATGTATAAATAATGTATAGAAGCTCTGACAAGACTGGCCAGCTCCAGCTGGATGCAAATATCCTGGAAATTTCACTGGAATAGCTAAAAGCCAGGACCATCAGGGTAAAAGCCCTAATGCACAGCTCCAAAGTGGTGGAGGTGATTCACAGCACAACTGACCCTGTAGAAGGAGATGCTGAAACCTGAAAGGGACCCAGAACTGACACTATGTGACAGAACCAGCCTTGATGATGTAAGGCTAATAAAAATAATTCATGGACTTGTGCTGGATCTGAGGCATGAAGAAAATGAGGCTAAAAGAGAAAATCTGAGCATATTGTCTGGCCTCGTGTACATGAGATACCACAGAGCCTCCTCTTACAGAAACAAATGTGTTAAGGTTTTACAGGCAGGGAGGGCAGGCAATGCAACATATAAAGATTGATATTGCTAAATGTGTTTTTGTCAGTTCAGTGTCCACTGGAGGTTATGGAAAGCTCCAAAGAGAGACCTCTGAGAGAGCTGGGGGTCTGGTCTGCCGTAGAAAAATAAGTGTGGAGCAGTGCCTGTGTGAGTTCTGCAGGAGGAGGATCAGCCTTGTCCCACCCATGTGATCCAAAGGGACGTTTTCCTACAGGAAAGAGCCATGAAAGCAGAACAGGATGCAGGGGGGTGTTTTGTGTGAGACTCAAACCCCCTTCCACGGTGCACAGAGCCTTCCATTTGTTTTGAGATGGCCCAGCCTGGGTGATTTGCTCTGAGGGGACACTGCATCTCCAGTGACTCCGATCATCCTACACACACCCCTGTGCCCACCTATGGAGGGAGCTGGCTTTTCCCAGTCCCTTTGGGTGCTGTCACTGTCCCAAGGGCACACGCTGTGTACAGCCCTGTTGTCCCTGGAGGTACCTGGAGGTGCCAGCTGTGGCTGTGGATCTTGGCTGCAGTGTGGCACAGAGAGGCTGTGTGTGTGCCTGCGTCTGCACAGCATCTTGGAAGGGAAATAAATTGCTAATAACAGGGAGCTTAAGCCAAAAAGACCATCTTGCTGAAAGGATGGGAGCTCTGCCACTAAAGCCAGTGTCCCCATGGAGATGTGGCCAGCAGGTACAGAGTGCGTGGCTATGGCCCCTTCTCGTCACCCAAGGTGTCTGGATCTGTGGTGGCACAGGGAATGATCTGCTTTCAGTGTTTTTGTAATTGTTTTTTTCCCCCTCCCTGTTATTTTTGGAGTAAGCTTTAGGGGTAGATTACAGCCCAGCAGAGGGGAAGGTGGGCTGAACTCTCAGGTTGCCTCTTGGCCTCCCTGGGGCCTGGCAGGGAGCAGCAGGATGGATGTGTTCTGGGGTTTGATGTGTTTGTCACACTGAGACCAGGGAAGTGACCCTTTCCAAGAAGTGTCACTGACTCTGAGAGGGACGGGGGGAACCAGTGGGGCAGGGAAGTGTGGCTGCCACTGGCACTGAGCAACGTAGCACAAGGACATCCCTCCACCCCTCCACTCTCACCTTTACAGAACAGGCTGCAAGGCCAGGCCTGTGGGCAGAACCTGGGGGACAAACTGTTCATCCATGGCACGTTGCTGGTTCCCAGGTGGGGAGGAAGGAGCTCCAGGGCCATTTTCCTGTGTGTCCTCCATGACCAGCAGCTCCCATCCCTTGGCACAGGCTCCATAGCAGTGCTCCCCTTGAGGGACCCTTGCAAGGGGCCCCAGCCTTTCATCTGGGTTAACACATCTGAGCTGGTCTGTCAGACCAGTCACCACAGACTGGGAGAGCTGGAGGTCACAGACCTTCACCTGTCTCACCACTGGGTTGGTGATTTAGGAGCACATGGCAGAGTTTTGTGCCCTGGCCCCCTTTAGCTGAAAGGGGACCTGGGTGGTCTCACCACAGCTGCTTACCACCGTGCCCTGGGTTTGTGCCCCTGAAACCAAGGATTCAGTTGGGCAGAGGAGGGTTTGAAATGCCCAGGTCTCATTCCAGTGCATGTTCAAGTTATGATGCTGATCGATTTGATGTGCAAAGCATTTTTAGACAAATAAATAAAAAAGAACAGGCACTATTTTCTAACAAGTAATGTCATTTAATGAATGATACACTCTAGAAAATAGAAACTACCCAGATGCTGGTTGGTTGGTCTGTTTGGGGCTGGGAGAAGGCCCTTGCTTGGACGTACAACACCTTCTTGGGATTCTTTTGTCAGCATTTGTAGTTGCTGGAAACAAGGAAACGTCCACAGATTGAAAGAGACACTAAAGGAGCAATTGTTTTCTAAAATGTGGGAAGAGTCCAGGATGCCTTCCCACTCTGTGTCGTTGGGCAAGTGGCACGAGGGCTCAGAGCTCACCAACACCTTTACAGACAATCCGTACCTAAAAGGGACAGACTCAGCCGATGGGACCTAGCACAGTCCAGTCCTCTAAAGTCACCGGAGACCTCGCACTCTGCACAACATCTGTGGGCTCTGGTGCTACTGCACTGCTCTCTGGGTGCTTTTCTGCATGTGTTGTGTCTCTTCCCTCAAGGTCTGGCTGCTAATTCCAGGGAATATGCTTTTCAGAATGTCACAGTAGACCATGTACAGCTCTGGGTCTATTTTGGGCTTGGGCAGGGAGCGGGAGTTGCAGGCCTGCTCGGTGGCTGGGTGCTGTGGCCAGTAGACATCGCTGAAGAGGGCAGTGAGGATCTTGTGGGCAGCCTTGTAAGGGTCGTCCTCAAACTGCACCATGGCCTTGAGCTCCGTCAAGGTGTAGCCGTTGTACCTCTTGCTGTCCTCGGCCAGGGGCTGCACCGTCTCACCAATGTGTCTCACCTTCCACTTCAGGCATTTCAGGTCTTCCTTTACATCCTCTAGCTCTTTCTCCATGGCTTGGAATTCCTGTGTGGTTACAAATCTCCTGCCAAGGAAAGAAGTGGCAGAGACAGGGTGGAGTTCAGAGGCTTGGAGGAGTGGGGTCAGCCCAGCTTGCCTGGGGTCAGAGCAGACAGCGGAGGTTTGGGAGGGACATCCTGGCCACGTTGCTGAGCAGCATCCCCTGCTCTGCTCTGTCAGGCTCCAAGTGACAGCAGAGCTTCTCTCTGCTGGTACAAGGGAAAGTTGTGCTGCCTCATTTGGAAGGAAAGGAGGCGCCTGAAAACTGTGCCCTGTTGGAGGAGCTGAGGTTGATGACCTGGCCCAGGTCTGTCATCGGGTCTGGAGAGCTAAATGGGTGTTTGGGGAACAGGGCATTTTGCTTCCTGGATAACAGGGTTTAGTGGAAGAACAGGGTAGTTACTGAAAAACAAACACTGGGGACGTCTGAATCATAAAGATATTTAATTTTTTTTTTGGGGGGTTCTTAATGATTCTATACCAACATGGGTCATTTGAGGACTTAGACACCTGTGTGGTCTGGATACATACCTCTCATGATCAGGATCTTCCAGATCTGATTCAAACCCCTTTCCTGTATTCTTTAATTCACTTTTAGAATAGCCAGGAGCCTGGGAACTCTCTTCAGGAGTTGTTGTTGCTGGAGGCCTTGTGCTTGTCCTGGTTGGGGTCAGTGTGTGATCTGAAGCTGAAGCTTGTACGTTTTGTGCTGTGTGAGGACAGAAGGTAGAGAAGGAAGCTGTGTTGATCCCTGGGCTGACTGGAGAGGAGTCAGAGTATTGCTGTGGCTTGGCTGAGCTGGGTGTTAGATTGAGCCTGAGGCTGGCTGGGCAAGATGCTGGAATAGTCCTTGCTCCGAGTGGGCTGGAACACGATATTGCTAAATTTGTATCTCTTTGCTCAAGTGGTTGAGGGTTTGGTGATTCCCCTGGGGCCAATCTAGTGATGGAGGTGATGTCCAGCAGGGTTTGATCCTGAACCATGGAGATCTGGCTGGTTGGTTCTGATGAAAGTGAAGAGCTGCTTGATGTGTTGCTGGAAGAGCTTGACGTAGCGAATGGGGGTATTTTCTGAGCATTATGATCACTCCTGTTCCTCTGCGGGCTAGTGACACTTAGAGCTGGGTGTTGTGAAGCCCTGAAGAAAGACAAACACACACTTTTTCCTCTGGACTGTGCTAAAGGCTTATAAGACAATTTTAGGCCTGTTTTGGGACAATTTTAAGCCTGTTTCCCACAACTGAATTTCCCCGTAGGCTGATTTACCTCTCGTGTCCTATAAAACCCTCTGCTTCTCGTGATCAAGGGCAAAGCATCTGAGAATAAGGCACATAAATTCAGGACCAGCTCCTCCCTGCTGCCAACTGAGCACTTGTCAGCTATCCTCAGTGTGAGGATCACTGGAACATCCACGTTCTCCTCCCCAAAAGTCACACAGCTCAGCGAGAACCAAGGATTTGGTGCTGGGGAAGGACAGGAAGGGATGAAAGCTACTGGCATAATGACTGTGAGAACATAAAAACCTGGCTGCAGGTGGCCACAGCACCTGTCCCTGACCATCCTGCCCACTGTGAAGACCTGCCTTCCTTCCATGGGCCCTCATGCTTCAGCCTCCTGGGAGCGCTGCTTGGGAACTCAGGGAATTAGGGGATGGCTAAATTTTTCTTAGTTTGTCAATCCTGATGGCAAGAGAGGAAGATGTTCCACCCTAGTGGCCTGGAACTGTGCTGAAAGGTGGGGAATGCAGCTAGAAATGCCTTGACCTTGAAGGGGAACACAAAGGCAACCACAGTGCAGATCATGGTTCAGGATTTCTAACAGCCAAAGGACATGACAAACTTTCGTAGTGATGCCAGGGACCAACTGAGTCTTTCTGTGCATCTGGTGAATTCTTGTGGTGGAAGACAGCAGCAAATCCTGGTCTGGATGGGATGTATGAGGTCCTGTCAGCACCAGGGGCCTGAATTAGCTACACAATCACATCTCCACCTCCCTGCACCTTTCTCAGTGTTGGATGCAATTAAACACCAAATATTTAAGGTTCTAAAGAGTATGTCTCACACCTCTGGGCTTCAATAGGGTTAATTTGCTAAATCACAGCTTAATTATCAGGTTTAAATCAAATATAAAGGTTTTATAATTGGAAATGCAGACAGTTACAGAGCTACTGCATAAAAACAAAGCCAAAAAGGAATCATAAAATGGGTTATATAATGGGCAGGAGGGAAAACAAGCACATACATGTCCCAGGGAGCACCTGGGAGTGCCTTGCCTTCTTAACCCGGCTGAACAGGGCTGGAAGGCCGGAATTGTATGAGAAAAAGCTTTTCACCCTGAGGGTGTTCAGACAGTGGGATAGAGGCCAGGAGAGGTATTGGGATCTCCATCCTTGGACATGTTCAAATCTCAACTGGGCAATGAATGAAGCAGCCTGATCCAACCTGGACATTCTGGGAGCACAGGACTGGAGCCCTCTGGGGTCCCTGTCCACACTGTGTTATTCTGTTGTTCTGCCTAACTATGAAAAGAATTTACTCCTCCCCCAGTTCCCCTTTGTCCTCTCACTTTTCTCCCCTCTGGGTCCCACCTCACCATCCTTCTCTTCTACTGGAGCCTCTGGGCTGTCCCTTTTCCCACTGACTTCATAGTGCCTGTTGCCGGAGAGTCCCTCATGAATGAAAAGGTTTTTACAGGAAAACCAGAGTTATTTGGCTCAGAGGGATTGCTGCCCCTTCCTTGCATAAGTCAGGGTCGGTAGCTCAGGCTTTGGACCTTTTGGGAGACAAGAGACAACCCCACTTTAAGGCAATTAAAACAAAAATGCATTTTTGTTGTTAAAATTACGTGTATTTATCCTCAAATATCCCACGGTGTAAAACTATCTGAACCTGAACTGAGAACAGCCCCTACCTCCATTCCAGGGGGAAATAGAATATGCACAATGAAAGGGTGCAGATAGAGTCTGAAAGACTTTGTTTCACATGTTTAGCAGTGTGGGACAGGGTTGGCTTGAAGCGGGGTGGTGGTTTGGGGAGTTTTTTGCATAAATCCAGGATTAGCTGTAGGAGATGAAGCATTTATTGAAAGATGCAATTTAAAAGAGTGACAGAAAGCACTTTTCATAACTAATCCCACTGAAATTTATATAAGAAGCCTTTCAATTCACCTGTGCACTGGAGGAAACAAAAATGTATTATAAACTGTCAGCTTATTTTGCTTCCCTTTTCCACCCCTTAGTTTTCACTGGCTGCCATGCTCCACCATGGGACTGCATTTACTTTTATCATCATCCTTACTTCAGAAGCAGAAAAACTGGTAGCTCAAGAAGCAATGTTAAAGCAAAATGTCAGTCTGGATGTTAGCAGAGGTAAATGAGGACAGAACCGAGACCTTTAGCTTTGGAATTTCCTAGTGGGCAAGGCTTTGCCTGCAGACAGGAACGAGATTCCCACTGCTGTCAGTGCAGCAAGGCTGGATCTTCGACCCGTAACCATGGTGCTTTATCAGAGGGGATTTTTCCCCACCTGTTTTTTAATGTGGTGAATCACTAGGAACTGAATAAATTACAGGAAGAATTGCAAGACCTGGAGTTGGAATCAATGCTGACATGAAATAGGCAGCTGATTGCAGCTGTCAGGTACCTCCACAAGGAGAAACCTTGGCTCAACTTTGAGCGACACTTCAAATGCGTCAAGCCCTTGTTGTCTGCCACCTCCCAGCCTGTGCTGCTCAGCATATAAAGCATGTTCCCCGTTGTCACAGTGACCTTGGCTGCCGTCTGTGCCTTGCCCTCTCCAGCTCAGCTGGTGCTACAGAATTTTTGGAGACATTTGAAAGTTGCCTGCACATCCAGCACCACTTTGCTTCCGTGGCGCTTGCGACTGAGGGAAAAAAAAACCCCAGTGGTTATTCTTTGTTTTTTATGAATCATTTCCACCATGCTTTAAACCTAGAGTTCTTCTGATGAACTTGTCTGAATAGAAAAAAATTACACTATGCTTTAGAATGAAGCACTGAAGGGCTGGTTGCATAAATCTCACTGTAGACAGCCGGGGTGGGAGGATGGTAGAGGAGCTGTGGGATGGGCCCAGGGGAAATGCCTACAGGGTGATGACATGAGAATAAAACTATTTTTTTCAAGGCCTCCTCTTTGTCAGGTGACCCTTCTGAAATGCCCACGCTGCCAAAACAGTGACATATTATTTCTTTAACACTGAATTAATTTTGAATAATCTTTCAGTTTTCTACAAGAGAAGCTGGTGTCCTGAACCCTGGGTTTATCTGCCTCAAATAACACCAAGGCTTTTAGCCACAGACAGTAAGAATGTGCTGTTTCCTGCTGAGCTGTTGCTCTTCAGGGCTATTTATCTCTTCTTTGGCTTTGCCACCACACCTGTCCCTCCTTGTCCTTTGTGATATTTCTACTGCCTCTCTCTTGCCCCTTGTTTTATATTTACCATCTGTACCTCTCCCACCTGCCCTGTGGGATCCAGGCTCCTCATATTAATGCCTCATGGTGGGACAACTCTGGAAGAAAGGATGGAAGTGGCATGGACATACAGATGTCTGAAATCAGGGACTATTGCTATCTGGAGCCTAATAACAGTGAGCATTTCTTGCTAATAAATAACTGTGCAACAACAACAACAACAGAATCCTGATGTAAAACTTCTCCTTCTGTATTTCTGTGCAGTGGCTGGAGCATCAAGATCTCCCAGCCCTGCACTTCTGAAAGAAAAAGTTGAGACCTCCAAGGTCAAAAATGACAGCAAATAGGCTTTAAAAGTGTCTGGAAATGCTAAATTTGGTATGTCCGGGGACATCAGATGTATAGGGGCCAGTGCCATATGTTTGCACAGGAAGGCAGCTTGGGGAGAGCAGAGGAAGCCAAGTTATAGTTAGAGCTCCCTGGTGCTGCTCTCAGCCCAGCTCAGGTAAGTTTGAACCCTGCTAAAGGGGTTTAAAGTTAATAAAATAATTTTCTTTTTAACCCTGTTAAAAGAAAATTATAGTTTAGTGATGGGCGTTAAATGGTTTAATGTAGAATTATCAAGACTGAATAATTGCATTGTCCTGATTGAGGCGCCTCTGGAATCAAGCTTCTGATGGAATTTATAATTTAAGGCCGCTTCTCAAAACGGAGAGCTCAGTCTTGCCAACAGAGGAACCTGATATCCTGCCCTGGCATAAGGCCCTTTGTGCTACCTGTGCTCCCACAGTGCTGTAGGGCTGCTCAAAAACCTTTAACATTCTCTCTTCCAAAATCACCTGGCCAGGTAGTGTTTGTCTTCCACAATCGCTCAGTCTTGTTCTCCTCTTTAGAGCTTTTGCTCTTTCACTCCTCAGCGACACTCCCCCAAGTCCTTTCCTCTCAACAAGGACAGATGCCCTGTTTTGTCTTCGTGGGAGGACAGAAAGATTCATGATGCCTGAGGATGAGCCAGTATTCCTTATCTGCTGTTTGGTTCAGATTAGAACCTCCTCAGAGTGCTCCTGGGTGAGGGCAGCTGGCAGGTCCTGCCGGGAATGAGGTGCTGGTTGAGGTGAGCAGCAGGAATAACTCCAGGTGGTGCCTCCTGGTGTCCTGCTGGCACAGGACCACCCCTGTGTGAAGTGTCCATGAAGTGCTCCCAGTGACCTGCTGGCATTTCCTCTGCTGGTGGCATGTGGCTGCTGGGTTGGTCTGTTCCTGGTGACGTGTCGCCTTCTTCCACACCACCCATGGGGTCAGTGCGACCTTGGTGGCTGCTCTGCCTTCAGCCAAGCCCTTCTCAATCCTCTGCTGGCCGTTCTCAATCCTCTGCTGGCCACGGGTCCCTGGCATGGGGAATGTGACAAGGACTGGGAGTGTGGGACCCTGGAACCAGCATCAAGGAGAATCCTGGGGTCAGGCACAGGCCAGTTATGGCTTGGTGGGCTTGCTTGAGGAAGGAGAGGGTCATGTGAGCATTGTGAAGCTTTGTGCCATCCCAAGCAGCAGTAACTAATGGTTTTTCCTCCCTAATAAGCATGGATAATGAGCATTTTGCAGCTTCTATTGGATTTGTAAGTAAACTGTGAACTGAGAGCACGGCTTCACTCCTGTCACTTCATTAATATTGATCTGATTTCATTACAGAAGGTAATGGATGTGAGGCTGAGCCTGATGGAATATTGAGGAATGGCCACTGTTCTTTAACCTGACTCAGGGCTTCTCGTTTGTGGTTTGCTTCCTCAGCACTGTTAGCACTCTATGGGATGAGCTCTGTGTCCTTTAACATTGAAACACCTGGGACAGCGCTGGGCACAGGACCAGCAGAGCCCATTCCTTGGAACACCTATTGTCAAGACTTGTTATTTGTTCTTTGAAACAAAGACTTCTGGACAGGTTTCAATAATAAAATAAGCACATTTGAGCACCTGCCAGGAGCTTGGCAGGTGAGGAATTTTCTCAGGAAACATGACCCAGATCAATTTTGTACCAATAGACATTTTCAGGCCTGTGAGAATGAAGTATATGGATCTGCCTGTGGAAAGGTCCATGACTGACATGACATTTTCAAGGAGCAGGAGTTACCAAGTGAGCTGATGACAAACCGAGCTGGAGAGCAGTGCCAGCACTATCATGCCTGTGGGGACACCACCTGCAGTGACATGGGACAGGAGGGCTGTTCCAGCAGGTCTGGTGAGGGAGCAGGACCCTCAGGGGTTGGGGTTACAGACACCAAGCTTCCATGAGTATGTGGCTGAGATGTGCATCTCAGCAAGACAGAGGCAGCAAAATGCCATGAGGTTTCCAAATTTTAACAGCGCAGAGCCAGCAAGTCACTCTCCCAAGGCTCCCTCCTGCTGAATGAAGGATCACTTGCTTTCTTTCCAAGGAAATAGATGCATGAAACTGCACACATCTTTCCTGGAGAGTAAAGAAAAAGTATAGTATTCAGAGCAGGGCAGGAGCCGTGCTCCAATACTGCTCTGTACATTGAACCACTGATTCCCATAGCTTAAAGCAAGAGCTTTTGCAAACACTGAATAAAAGCACAGCAATTTCCAGAGAAAGTGCAAGAAATGGCATTAATTATACTAACGTTATTGTCTACCAAAGCTGCTTTCAATCATTTTTATATTCAATAGCATGCATCATCATGAATTGGTGATAAATATAGATGAAAAAAGGTAGTGATAATGAAAGTTATACAGGTGTAAATTAGAGCATATTTTTAAACTACTATGAAGTCACAGCTTCTTGAGATAACACAAAATTATAGGATATGTGCACATCCTAAATTGAATCCTGGAGAATTCTGTACTGTTCTTATGCTGGTTGGTTATCTCTTGGGCAATGCTGTCTGGGAAGGCAACAAACCTCTATTTCCATAGCTTCCTACTCCAAACCTCATTCTGAGCCCCGGGGAGCCAGCGTGGGGACAATACAAGCCATTGTGTGCTGGACACATTTGAGCCATGGTCACTTACTATTTGGGGAGCAGCTATGGAGGCACTGTAACCTCAGGTCCCCAGCCTCAGCCCTCTCCTCCTCAGTCCTGGAAAAGAGAATATAGAAGTAGCACCTTTAACAGAAACAAAGGCTGCTCCCAAATGTACACAAACAGAAGGGTCAAAACCAGTAAGAGTCCAACATACCTGGGCTCCTCCATCTATAGCCAGGCCCACCACGGAGATCGTAATGGGCTCAGGAAGGACTTGGTTCCCCTGGCTTTGCCCCTCTTGGGGAAAGCTCATGTAAAGAGGCCTTGGGGAATAGAAATGAGGGGCTCAGGGCTGCATCTCTCCACTCTTTCCCTCTTCAGGATGGATCTAAGCACCGGGGACCAACAGCATTGTATGTGTGTGTTGGAAGTGGGGATGGTGCTACTGCTGCACCATTTTAGTGCCAGTCCATGTGATTTTCCAGGAGGAGCAGCTCTGTGGATAAAGCTTCCTGTGTTGCAGAATAAAGTACAGAAAAAAGCCAAGGCAGGAGGTTGTGCTGGTCCGTGTGCACTGATGAAAGGGGAATGGGAAGATTGGAAATATCGGTGTCTGTGTGAAGAGGAACTGACTCTGCCAGTGGGAGGGACATTAGGTCAGTAACTGAAACCCTGTTCAGGTACTTGGGTGACCGAGGAGGAAATCAGAGCAAAAGGTTGGCATGTCTTTGGAAGGCGTTGGTATGATCTGCACATCTGACTCAGGCACAATGGACTTAGAGGAAGCAAACTGTGAGCACGATATGAAATGTGCAAAGAGGGAAAAAATAGCATGTAAATGATGATTTGAAAAGTTCTGGTTCTCACAGTGTTGGGAATAGTCCTGATTTATTAGCTCTGCAATAGCTTTGGTCCTGCTGTCTGTTTCAAACTGCTCCTAGCAGTTAAAACGACATTTTCTGTCCCTGCAGAGACATTTTGTCTGCACTGCTATCGATGGCAGTTTGAACTCAGCTCATTCCAGAATCTCACCAGTAGCATCTGCCTGCTTATGTTGGTGTTGCAGATCAGAGTAAGGGCCCAGTCAGCAAGAAAAATGTTGTGAAATCAGCTGCAGTGGCACAATGGGTGTTGATGGACAGCTGCAAACGCTGTGCTACGGATGGGTGAGCTGGGGGAGGTTGAATCTTCCAGATTTGCTTGCTAAATATGTTGATTTAACAGCCCCTGGTAAGTGAGATTTGCTTCACAGGGGCACGAAGCTGGATAGCAGACTGGAGACAGGGCTGTGCTGATCTCTGGGGTCCCCTCATGGATAAGCCCCAACCCATCTCTGCAGTGGCCTCAGCTCCAGTGGGACTCTGCACCCCTGACCCGGCCTGGATGCACGTCCAAAAGCTGCTCTTGTCCTCACTAAAAGAAGGCCATGGGTAATTCCAGTTTCCTCACATCACTTCACAAACTTTTCATTACTTGCCTGAGGCAGTGATGAGCTCTCCGTGAGGATCTCACTTGGATTTGATTTCCACCCTTTCAGGCCCCCTATCCCTCACCTCAGGCTTCAGTCCTCATGAACCTTCACCCCAAGCCCGGACATTCCCTTGTCATCCCTGCAGCTATTCCTGCTGTTGTCCCTGCAGCTGTGCCCCTTGCCCAGGGGCTCCCTCTGCCCCACCAGCAATTCCTGCCCTGCCCCCAGCAAAGCAAAGGAGCAGAGAGGAAACTTTTCATTCTTTACCTGAAAGCAAAATCCACCAGAATCCTGGGAGAAGGGAAAAGTCTGCTGGGAAGGGTGGCTGAAAGTGTTTCTTTAATATATGAAAAAAAGAAGGCAAGAAACTGAGAACAAACTTGGGGAAGGCATTGAGTATGGGTAAGCTGGCTGTGCTGGCCCTTGCCTGGATGGATGTGATGATAGTGTTGGTGGAGCCAGTTGTGTGAGCAGAATTCTTGTGAATGCATCTTAATTATTACACAGCCGTAGGGACAAAGCTGCTAAAGCAGCAGGGGAGAGCTAAAGCTGCTAAAGCAGCAGCTACTAAACAGCTGGGCAGGGAAAGTGGAGAAGGTCTGTCACCATTCCTTCAGCTGGCTGTCACAGAGATTATCAGACTCCATGGGAGAGAACAAAGAATCCCTGTCCCTTTGGCTTTTCTGGAGGGATCCTCAGAGCAGGAAGGAAGGAAGCAGAAGGGCAGTGAGGGTTCCTCCTCTCCTGGCTGGGGTAAACCAGACACAAGGGACTGTGCTCATGACCATGTGGGGCAAGAGTATTCATGTGAAACAGAGCAGAAAGAGAAACTGGGAGGGATGGAAGAGAGATACTTGTTATGAACTGACACACAATTAACTAAAAACCTGAAAAAGATGAGCAAAGGTATAGACAAATATTCATTTCGAAGGAAGACAAGAAAAAAGGAAGGAAAAACACTTAAAGGACAAAGACTGAAAGCTGACTTTGCAGATAATTCTGATAATTTTATAGAACACTTAAAGCATGAATAATACCTCCAAGTCTGTACAATTGACCTGTTTTTCTCAGAGTTACCCTGAGGGCTACTGTACTTGTTATATCTGAAGAGCTCTAGTATCTTTTGATTTCATGGTGTGAACTACAGAGTCTGTTTTGTCTGGACTTTTCAAAGTATCCCAGGTCCGGATAGGAAATAATTGTATGCAACACCATGAATCTTTGATTTTTCAGCATCTGCTTAAATGTTTTCCCAGTGATAGGAACAGTGAGATGCTTGGCTGGTGAGAGGCAGAGCCTTGGGGGAGAGGGAGGCAGAGGGTTTGGATGTGATCCTGTGAGACTGACTCAGGGCTGGATAACCCCATGTGCTGGCTAGGGTGGAGTCACAGCAGGCTGTGGAGCAGAATTTGGAGTGTACACAGACATTCATGTGGTTCTAAAGGTCTTCCCTATGTTCTTCAGAGCAGAGGCTGCCCTTGGGATGTGGAGAGTGAAGTGAAGGAGCAGCAGGGACACAGAGGGCGAGGCTGCTGTGCAAGGGGAGGGGATGGGGAGCTGCTGGAGGGGGGATCAGCCCAGCAAACCATGGAATGATGTGGCTCATCCCCTGCACCTCCTGCACTGCTGGGGACAGGAGCACAGCTGTTCAGCTGGCAGCTCTCAAGGGACCATTTCAGCTCTTACATCTACGTTTCTAGCAAATCTTCTGCTGTTATATGCAGTTACGTGCAATTAAAAATAAGCGCAATACAATGATATATTTGAGGAAACACGTGCAAGATTGGCAGCATTTTACTGCCAGCACTTTTCATAAAGCAAATTTCTTCCCTGGGAGCAGGGGCCTGTAGAATAATATTCTGACAAAAAGGTTTTATCATGCAAAATGGGGCTGACACTTTCCTTCCTTGAGTCCCAGATGATAAATGGAGCTGTTGGGAATAATGATAAAGCTTTAATTTTCAGCAGACAAATAGGAAAGTGCCTGTTGCACAGGGTGTGTCCAGCACAGAGGTTGGATATGTGTGGCCAGGGGGTGCTGAGTGTGCACTGAGGCAAAGGAACAGGCAGAAAGGGTAAAGATATGTGCAAAGTAACTGGAAGGAAGAAAGGCTGGAGGGTTTTATTCATGAGGTATGAAAAGGAACATGGAGGTGGAGGAGTAGGAGGGAATGTGAAGTATCCCTGGGTATATGCACAGGAAGGAAAGAGGATTTATTTTATTTTCTATTTGTGCAAAGGCAGATGGGAGCTCAGGGAAGTTGTGTGGGACTGAGGGCACCCACAGCATGCAGCAACAGGGTGTTGCTAATGGACAGTCCTTGGACCCCCTGCAGCCAGAGCATTCCCAGGTCACAGCAGGGAAGCTGGGCATGAATATGATCACTTTAAAAATTAAAAATTTTGTATATTGCTGCACAGCTTTAAATCTCCAGAATGATCCCATGGTAACACTGTCTCTGGGCTTCCTATTATGTATTCAGATACAACAATTAAAATAATACGATATAAAAAAAGAAAGTCATAATCATGAAGTTTGGGAACACCACATGCTTGAGCTGTGTGTGCCAAGTGTGTGTGGAAGGGCGGGGAGGAGGTGACCGACGAGGGAGTTGTTGGGGGTGGGATTGTGTCATATTGTGAGGGCAAGAGGAGCCCAAATCAAATCCACAGTACCCATGCGAGAGAAAGAGGTCACTGTCCTGTGGGCCATCCATGTATTTTGCTATTTACTGTTCCAGAAGGGGCAGTAGTGGTACTTGAACAAGTTTCCCTAGCATTTCCCAATCTAACTCAAGACACTGTTCCTTATAATTCTGCTGGGCTCTTATCTGCAATTCTCGCTTCAATAATTCGTCTGGTTTCCCTCCCTGAGTGCTGATTTACCCCGAGGCACACACTGACCCCTTCCTCTTCACTGTGTCTGGGCTTTCTTTTCTCCCACAGAGAATATTTTAGAATTCACTGTCATGTCCAAATGCAAAATTAGGAAAATCATGGTTGTTTGCCTCATTTCTCTTTTCCTTCCAGTCTGAAAGGTAGAGTGAAAACTTGGACGTTAGCGGGGGGATAACTGTAACAACAGAATAACAAACATGATAACCAAGGAAAAGCAATAAATCATGGAAGCTCTCTAGTTCTGCCCTCCCAGGAGAGCTCCTCACTCTGCTGCTGAAATGCTGATCATTCCAAACCTTCTGTCCCCTCAGAGCTTCCCAACCACTCTCTTCCACCACGGAGAAAGTGCCCCACTGGTCTGACGAACAGAGATCCATCCTGCTTATATTTTCTGCCCCCAAAATATCTTTATATCACTTCAGCTCATAGGCTTTTGGTGAGGATTTTCTGTACTTCTCAGCTCTTCATCCTGTGAAGGTATATCACCCTGTGGAGCCCATCCCTGCTGTGTGAGCCCAGGAGCTGTGTGCTCTTCTCAATCCACAGCTTTAAACAAAGCCTTAACTTTCTCACCAAAGAACGAGGGCAGCAGGTCCCTGGAGCAGCCACAGGGGTCAGCTACTGGGCAGAGTGACAGAGCACCTCTGGGCCTTGGGACCCTCCAGGACTGCAGCCCAGCTATGACCCCGGTGGCAGTGGGGGTGGCACCGTGTGGGTGTTCCTGAAGTGCAGTGCAGTGTTCCTGCTGTGTTTGTGTGGATTTGCTCCAGAGGATGGGTTGTGCCAAGAAGCCAGGGATAGATTGTAGACATGTGACCATGGGAGATGGCAACCCCAAAGTGTCCTGGTGGTGGCTGGAAAATGCCTCAGCAGCTGTTGGGATTACTGGGAGGTGCCTGTTGCACATGCTGAGAAAGGATGGATGTCACATTTGGTACACCCCCACAATTTTACCTTTCTAGAGAGGGAAAATCAGCTTACATTGGCAGCACAGCTTTTTGTGAATTGGCTGCATATTGTAAAAACTTTTAGTGAGTATAGGAGGAAGGGTGGACACTGAGACATCACAAAATTTAAGAAAAAACAAATCAAGGAGGACCTTTTGCGTTTGCCTTTCACACATGCCTTCTCCAGGTGTCTCAGAGACTTCACCCACTGAAGTGGGTGAGAGCCTGGATTTTCTGAAACCAGCAGAGTCTGTGGAAACCTCCCCTGATCGAGTGACTGGCTGCACTGACCTTTCTCTGAAGTACTTGATGGCTTCCTGGTCTAGGAAGTTCTGCTCTTCTCGAAAGCCCTGCTCAAAGATTTTGCGCTTGTGTCTGAACTCAATGACAGTCTTAGTGTAAGAGTTGAGGGTGGTGACGGAGGCCGCCATGCAGCAGGTGAAAGAGCCCCACGCCAGACTGTGGAGAGAGAAACCAGCAGACAGAGCTGGGTTAAGACAGCAGCTCATGTCATATTTCAGACACACACACACAGGGTGGGACCAGGCAGGGAAGGTGGAGGGGACAAACCTGTTCTTCTCATCTTACCTCGAAAGACCTGTGGCTCATGCTCAGGAAGGCAGGAGGCTGGGCTGGGGCTGGGCACAGCCTTCATCCCATGGAGAACCATGTGCTAAAGTGAACACTTGGTGCACTCTGACACCAGAGCCAAACACCTCCTGATTTCCCTCTGAAATGCCTCAGAGCCTTGCAGACGAGTCCTAAAATCTATACACTCCTGGAAGGAGTAATGCCCCAGAGAGTCTTTTGGAGCAGTCTTCCAGCATCCATGGGACACTGGCTGCACAATGCCACTGCAGGGATGGTTTCTAATCTGCTTTTCATGCCTTCATCAGACTACTGTATTTCCTTCTTTCCTGGTTCATGGACACTTCTGGCATTCCTGGCTTGTGTCTGGTCTCTGAAAGCCTGACCACAATAGAAGACAACACTTCCATTTTGTGGAGTCACCCAACCTGGGGGTCTCCTGACTGACCCCCTCAGTGTGAAGGCAGTGCCAGCCAACCTTGGCCAGCCAGGGGCAGGATGCCTGCAAGTACCAACCAGGAGCACAGAGAGGCAGAGGGAGAAAAGTGGAAGAAAAAAAGAAGACTGGCCCAATGCAAAGCAGGAAGAGCAGCAGGTGTTGTCCTGGGTCTCCTGGCAAGCAGGCTCAGCTGGGAGCTGCTCTGTTCCCTGCTTGTGGACAGGGCTTCCCCTCAGGTTCTTCTGCCCTCCCTGACCTCAAGTTCAGATGGGGCTGGCGAGGGACTCATGGTCCCAAGGAGCTGAGATGCTTTTTGAGCATGAAATGAGGCTGCAAAAAAAGACCCTGAATTCCTCCTTTTGTCAGCAGAGCTTCTCTGCATTCAAGCTCCCCTTGGCTTCACACTCAGCCCATCAACTCTGGCTACACATATTTCACAGTGGCTCCCTAACTAAGTTGGATTAACTTCATCATCTATGATGGTGACACACTTTACCTGCTCCTTTTTGCACTTTTTCTGTAACAAATTGATCTGAATTATGCAGAGCAGAAAGAATCCAGCCCCAGTAGCATTATCTTATAAATACTCATTGTCAACACAGCCCTCAGCATCAGCTATTTTCCCATTCTGCAAAGGACCTGCCGACAAGGAAGCAGTTTCTCATTTCAAATTAGACAAAACTTGAAAAAGAGCACATATTCATGGACTGAAAAATCTAGGGAAAAAGTGACTCAAGTAAACAGAAATGGCTCATTTCAATGATTTCAAAATTCAGCTTATAACAAGTCCTGCAGGGACTCCCGAGGCAATGAGATGTGTGGAGGCAGCTCCTTCCTTGTCATTTTTGAACCTGTTTGCCAGATGCAATCAAATGAGAAGGAAATGTAGTGACCCCTGGGGTGACAAAGTTCCCTGAAGTTTCCCATGGTTGGGAGGAGAAGTGGGAAGGGAACTTGTGCTAGGTGTGAGTGTCCAGGCACAGCATCTTCCTGGCCTGAGTCTTCCTGGCATGAGTTTTCCTCCCACGTGGAGTGTGTGGAAGAGCTCCAGCAGCTGCAAACATTTCCAGCTGGGCTCCTAAAGAGTATTCAGGAAGAAGCCAGCCAAATCCACATACCTCACTGTGCCTGGGAGGTGCCTGGGGAATGACATTTGAGGGAGAACTTCTCTTGGATGTTTCTGATGGTTTCTAATCATGAAATCAGAAGTGTTGAAAGGTTCAGAGAAGGAAATACAGAATAAAGACTCTCAGTGTCTGGCATTTGGGAAATTATAGTAATTAGGCAATTAGGATAGATGTGCTTTAGTTTTTATGGACCTTGGTTAAATGCTATGTATTTTGAATTGTAAGCAGTGGCTGTCCCACCTTCAGGAGTTACACCTGCCTTAGGTGAAGACCTCTTTAACAGCAATCCTGTTAATGGTCCATGCCAGCTGTGCCCCAGATGTGGTGGGACTGTACCCACAGAGCTTCCTGTAGCTGCGCTCAGGGCTGGGCTCTCATGTTCCTCCATGGCTTAAACAGCTTAGGCTTTTAATATTTATTTTCTTTAGAGAGTCTTAACTTAAACAGCTACTGATCCTCAGAGGCACTGAAATCCCTTGCCTGGAGAATCCCCTGGCCCACTCCTGACTCATGCCAGAGACCAGAACAACCTTCAGGCTTTGCCAGCGCCTTGGGAATGGGGTAGGATAACAGAGGCCAACCCTGAGACATCTGAGCAGACTGTAAACAGTCTGCTCATTTTGGAGAGGGGTGTTTTTATCATTCCCTTTTGATAGAGAGGAAGTTGAGTCACAGAAAACTTAGTTTTCCCACTGGCACTTGGGAAAGGGATGGCAGTCTGGATCCCCTTTGACTCTTGGCCATGGGGACAGCATTCCCTGGCCTCACTTGTCAGGGCTGTTTCAGTTCTCTGGGCCGTGTTCTGTGGCTGGGTGCTGCAGTGGCACATTTACAGCAGGCTGAAAATCAGGGTGGTGGTTATGCTGCTGGGTGAGGGGTTCTCAAAGCTCATGTTCCAGGATGTCACCAGAACCCAGATGGAGCAGAAAATAATTCCTACATGTGTGGTTTTCCACCAGGCTGGGTGGGCATTTGTGATTAACCCTTCTTAAAGAAGATGTTCAAGTCTGGGTGGTGTCAGGGGAGGTTGAAGCTCTCTGGTCTGTACAACAGTGGTGGCTCAGTGTTAGCTGGAAGGCAGAAGCCTTGTTTTTGCTTCATTTGCCTTCCAGACCTTCCTTTTCCAGGTCTGCTACTCATCACAAGTGTGGCATGAGGGACCCCATGGCCTTCCTCAGGCTGCTGAGCACCACTGCAGGCTGAAAGTGCCGCTGCTGCTCACCCCTGTCCCAGCAGAGCCAATGTTTGCACCGTGCCCCACATCCTGCACGGATAAATGTGCTGCCTTGGAAGCATCAGGGAAGGGAAGGAGGAAGGGAGGGAGGGAGGGAGAAAGGGAGGGAGGGAGGGAGACTACTAAATGCAAGAAGGAGCTTTGTGGCTGCAGTAGCTGGAGAGGAGCTCAGCTCCCACAGTGGCTGTGTGGAGTGAAGCTGAGGTCTCACCCCAGCAATACGGGCAGAGGGGATGTTGCTCCCACATATTTCCCTGCTTGTGGGTGTCTCCAGAGTCCTCCACAGCGAGACCTAACCCAGGGGCAGTCCTGGTCCTTAAACCAAAGCCTACTGTGCCCTCTCTGGCTGTGGTTGCCCAGGGAGAGCTGAGGAAGAGGCTGCTCTGGGACAGGGCTGGGGTCTGGACTTCATCTCCCATGGAGCACGGCTCCCAGCTCCACCTGCCATGGGACACAGCTCCCAAACCCACCTCCCATGGGATACCAGCTCCCAGCTCCATCTCTATGGGACACAGCTCCCAGCAGGGAGTGTGGGTGGGATGAGTGGGCCCAGGGAGAGCTCAGGATGCCCTGAGG
This sequence comes from Corvus hawaiiensis, assembly GCF_020740725.1. Taxonomy (NCBI): domain Eukaryota; kingdom Metazoa; phylum Chordata; class Aves; order Passeriformes; family Corvidae; genus Corvus; species Corvus hawaiiensis. The sequence continues at coordinate 13,471,219 of NC_063228.1, read as the reverse complement.
GACCCTGGTGCCCACTCTGAGCCATGGGGGCTCTTGGCTTGCACAAGATGGAGAATAATCTAATGAGTGTTGTTCATGCAAGACATTCAACAGCATTCCGAAGTTTGAGTATTGCAGTAAATTACAAAATAGATTACTGAAGACAAATACGCCTTATTATTTAAATATATTGAAAATTATACAATTATTGTGACAGAGTTGTTATAAATATTAATATAAATATTATAAATATGGGAATGCAATGTATTTATAAGTCCATCATCACATGCAATAAATATTCATTATTGAGACACAAAATAAGCTGTATTTTAAATATAATGTGATTGGTATTTCGTAACATGTTGCTAAAATGGTAGCAACTCCTCCTATGAAACACAGCATAGAGAGGTGAGAAGGAAAGACTAATAATTCCCTGCAGTGCTGTGCATGAGAAGTATTTATATTTATTTATTGGTGTTAGCAAAGATTGTTATTTTTGCTTTGAGATGGAAAGAAAATAATGTGCTATATTTAGAAATGACAAGAAGAAGGTATTTTCTCTATCCATCCAAAGAGGCTGATGCCTCTGGAGGAATGGGGATGTTGTTTGCAGGTATTTTTATTCTCCACAGCCTCCTGCTCTTGTTAAGCTTCTTATAAACTTGCAAGCAATATAACACAGTTGCTGTGTCTTGGTCAAATTAGTTTTATGGGATTTTAGAAGATAAATGGGAAAGGTAAAAAAAAAAATGCCATGTCCATTTTCCCAAGCCTTCTCCCCATGATCCACAGGGAAGTCTCATCATGCCAGGAGCACTGAACCTTCCTCTGCAGTTGTGTTAAAAGCTGCACTGTAAGGTTCAACTGAGACATTAATTAAAAACAAGGGGGGAAAAAAAAGAAAAGTCTAAAAGTCTCAGAAATGCCATGGCAATTATGTTCCTAAATTGAACTTTAATGAGAGTGCTCAATCTGTGTTGGTAATTGTGGGTGCTGTTTATTTACAAATGCTCTGTACCTGCTGATAGCACAGCTGCTGCTGCACAGCCACCCCTAACTGTCCCCCACACCTCAAAAACTGCACAGCCCCGGGGGCTTGTGCTCCTGCAAGTTTGGCAGCTGGAAATCCACAGGCGTGTTCCTGGCAATTGGAGGTGATATGTGCAATTCACCTCCCAACAGGGTGATGGAACAACTCCAAAGAGAAAAGAGAGGAACTGGTGGTGACACTTACCAGAAGGACCATCCATAGTCCCAGGAATGTGGTCGCCAGTCCTCTGGCCCAAGGCTGACTGTCACTTGGAAAACTTGAGTGTACATCATGTGTGCCACCATCCCCAAGAGACCTGGGAAGCAGGGATTAGAACAGGAATTTTTCTGCCAATGCTTTTTATCATTCTTGAGGGAGCTACTGCTTGGAAGTGCTTTGAGAGCTGCAAAAAAGTCTTTGTTGTACTTTTATGCCTCCTGTTCTACTGTGGAGGAGGGAGCTGCATGGGCAGAGGAAAGATATGACTGAGAGCTCAATATTTTGCATCATACTGAATTCTCAATTAAAAGAGGAGTTGAAGGAAGAAAATCGTTGAAGAAAATGTTGCACAATGAGCATCCCCACCAACCCTGCTGCTGCAAACCAGGGCTGTGCCACCCACAGCTATCTCACAGCCCATCCCAGACAGGCCTCAGGTGAGAATGAGGAGAGAGGCTTCTGCAGGCAATGCAGACTCAATGTGTTCATGCCAAAGAACCATATTTTGTCCCAGTAGTTGCTAAGATTTATGAATCTGAACACTCATAAAACACTTGGAAGTTGCACAAGGAAGTGAGCTTGGTTCTCCTGATGATGTGTGCTGAGAGGACACCACTGGGATACTTTTGATGGTGCAGTGCTGGTGCTGCTTTTGTGAGACTGTTATAGCTCCCTGAGAGAACTGCAACTGGGTGAGGATTAGACAATGTGTTAGAGCCTTCAGGCCCTGTGATATTAAAGAACAAGGCTGCAGTAAATCACAGGGTGGCCTGAGTGGCTCTGCCTTTAGCTGGCCAGTGTGGTCATGCAGTTTAAACAGAAAAAACCACCTGAACTTTATATTTAAACATCCCTCTGAGGAAAATCAAACCCCACTTTTCAAGCAGTGGTGGTCAGGAGCAGCTCTGAGGCTTGGAGTATTTTCTGGCTACAATAATTTGGGATGTTCCTGCCATAGCACCTGGGCAGTGCAGGGTGATGATCCCCAATGAGCTCAGGAAAGTGTGGGATAAGGCTAAGGAGGTGGGGCTGGATCACTATATCCCAAATAGTTCTTGGGCCTACAGATGGGCAAAAGCGTCTTGTGCTGCAGTGGCAGTTCAAGGCACTTGGAAACACCCATATTCTGCCCTGGTGGGTACAGTGAGGTCTGTGTGTTACACTTTGCACCATTCATTCACTGTTCTCTCTGACCACCTACTTCTTTCCATGGTTGCTCTTCCTGTACGTGGAAGATCCAGATTTCCCTCCCCCAACCATACTGAATTATTGTCTCTTCTTTCCTTCTTACTTTCAAAACCTAAAACACTCTTAGTCTCCCCAGACACGTGGATGATTCAGGGCAGTTCTGGGGGAGGGAAGCTGGGGAATGTTTGTGTTGTGGGCATGTTAAGCAGGACCTTCAGCAAGACAAATGTCAGATTTGATACAAACAACTGCAGAGGCTGAGAGAAGACACTGTGTTACAGGGAGCTGGGGTGATTTGCTCAGCTGCCTCGTGTTGCAGTGACACACTGCAAAGATAGGAGGTGGAAAGAGCAACTCACTCCAGGAGAAATGAGATCTGGGCAGGGTGGGTGGCCTAATGGGAGCACAGAAAAGTGCTGCACACCTTGCTCATTTCTGGTTGTATTTAATTCCAGAATGCACTGGGCGCCTGCTGAACTTTTTAAATCAGTGGATTTTTCTTCAGCTGACAGCTGTGCCTTGATCTTAAGTTGAGGGTTTACTGTTTCTGTATGTCCTGTCAGTAATTTTTCAACCCTAATAAAATCTTACAGACTGCCCTGAGACCGTTCATAGTCACTCAGAGCCAGCAGGAGGTTTGGCCCAGCCAGGACGAGCCTCAGCAGGGCTGAGCTGCTCTGTTCTGTCACGCAAACCGTGCACAGGGTTTCAGCCACGTTCAGCCCTGTGGCTGTGTGGGAGGCTGAGGTGACAGTCCACTGATCCAGGTGAGGAGGAGGTCACCACCAAAGCCTGGAAACGTGGTGTTCTTTGCTTTGTCTGCCTAATGGCAGGGAGGGACAGGGCTGGGTCTGCACCTGGCAGGGCTGTTGGTGCTGTTGTGCCACATCCAAACTAAAGTAGAATAATGCAAATCTTTTGTTGTGCTGCTTCACTGACTTTCGGTTTGGTCCATTTTAGCTGTGCCTTGCCAAGTTCTCCATGGGGATACCCCCTGGTCCATATTGCTGTACATTTAATGAGCTAAAATGAGCTGCCTGTGACACAGGATCATCTTTTCCCCCAGCTGGCTGCTCAAGGCTGGGCAGGGAGGGCACAATGCCTGCACCCATCCAGGGTCTGGGGCAAGAGGTGTTTGCAGATGGGAGATCCTGGTAAGGTGGTGTGCTGGAGTGGGGGGCAGTGCAGGAACACTGACCATTTATAGCTGGCTTGAGATCATGAGCCCTGCAGGACCAGAGCTCTTTGGAGGTGTTGGTAATGGAAGAGGTTAAGGAACTTTGGAAAGCTGGAGATGAAGGGTATTTGGAAAAGACAATGTATTTTAAACCATTTTCTGATATTTTTTACTAGAAATGCTATTTATAGAATATATCACAGTAATTAAGATGTTTTATTATAAATATTACGTGAGAGACGTGTAATTTTTTTAGTTTGTGTATGGTTAAGAGGGATAACAAAATTGTGATGTTGTGGGGTATTTTTTTAATGGCTGGTAGGAGATTAAGGAACAACAATAAGTGACCACACTGTTAGGATGTTTTTTCCTAACCTATAGATGTTGAGCTATGAGAAGGTGGAGATCTCATTGAACTTTTATGAGGGAACTCAAGCATGAATTTAATGAGAAGTGTTATGCTCCAATGGAAAGTCCCCTTCATTACCTAATTTCTATTAAGCTATGTCATTATAAATATGCTAAGCTTAAATAAATATAGTTTTCTTCTTTCCTCTGATATCCCCGTCATTGAAAATAACAGCTAGCAGCGTGCTGGGGTTTGGGGTTTTATCCTTGTTTCAATTCCTCTATCATTTTTCCCTGTAAATTTTGAAGTTTATATTTGGACTATCTTGGCAATGTACTTAGGAAGAGGGAAGGCCAAAATAAAAATAGAAAGTTGTGTAGGAAAGAAAACTTCATCATTCTTACAAAACTTTAAAACTGCAGTTAATGGTGAAGGGAGAGAGGAACAGCATGGAAGTAATTGATTGAATGCTGAAGAATTCCACATAGTTTGATTTTGAAAATGGAACTGATTTTTTTTTTTTAAGTTCCAAATTATATCCAAAGCAGAAAAATATGCTTTGGCTGTTCTTATCAGATTTTTTTGTCACTCAGCTTTACTTCTGACCTTTTCTTTTTGTTACTATTTCACAATTTGCAGCTATCCCTGAAGATACAAGCTCCTTCCCAGAATGTACACTGCCTGTTGTAACGTCTTCCAGCCTGAAATGCAGCAGAATAAAATGCAGCAGAATAAAATGCACTTCTATTGCAGGAGTTCTTTCTGCCTGAGAGGTCCATGCAGGAGTGCTCACATGAGCACTCTGGCTGCTTGTATGAATCCTGGAAAGTGGGGGTTCAAGCCAGAAAAAGCTTCACAGAAGGGAAGGGGCACTTCCTCAAGTTCAGATGGTGAGAGGCCCCAAGTACAGACCGAGCATGAAAATAGCCCGAAGCAGTTGTTGTGAGAGATGTTCATGTCCCAGATCACCCTTGGGGCTGCTCCTCAGTGCCATTATTAGAACCCTTTTCATTCTCAATTTGGTTAATTAACAAGATTAGCTCCTTTCTTTGGTTTTCCAGCCTTCACCTACTTTCAGGATTAACAAAGAAAAAAAGAATTTTCAGCATTACGTGTTTTTAAGTTTCCTCTGGAAAATGAGTGTGATGATGCTGCAAATGGAGCTGAAGCTGGAGCTGTGGTAATGGCTGTGCGGGAAGGATAATTACTGCGTTGCTGCTGTGAAATCAGGAATGAGGATATTCACTTCTCCCTGGCAAGAGGCAAATTTATCATGCAGTCTTTGTGCCAAAGGAACAAAAAATTACATTGAAAAATTGCAATAGCGAAATGGGGATAAGAGAGTCTTGGAGCATCTGGTTTTTTATTCTCTCAGAGTTGCAGAATTTTGCTTTGAGGTGGTGAAAAGGGAGGGGGAGGTTCCTACCTGAAAGCACAGTGAAGACAGCAGCAAAGGCATTTAACTTGAGCCCATCTATGACACTGCTTGAATGAAAGAGCTCGAGGCACATGAGGCTGAACCCAACGACCAACAGCATGATGTACAACACCTCGGACACCACTGAGAGCCACAGCACACCTGAGGGCAAAGAGAGACAACCAGTCATCACTTGGGGAATACTTTCAAGAGGTTAACGTTGGCAAAAATTAATTAGGAAATCAGGAATATCTAGGAGTAACTGTGTAATTTTTTGTAAAAGTTGGTTGGTTTATAAGGTTGGCAACTGTAATCTGGGTTTTTAAAAAATGTTTATCACACCCACTGTATATAGAGAAAAAATTCTTTACTGAAAGAGTTATTAAGCACAGTCTGCCCAGGGAAGTGGTGGAGTCACCACGCCTGTAAGTGTTCAGAAAACAAGTAAAGGTGGCACTTCCCAGTGTGGTTTAGTGGGCATGGGAGCCTTTGGTCAAAGGTTGGGTTTGATGATTTTGATGGTCTTTTCCGACCTTAATGATTCTGTGATTCACAGAGTTTAAACTCAGCAAACCATGGCCCGAACTCTGAAAAATAGAAAAAGTGGTGAATGAAGATGTGAAGAGTGCCAAGGTGGTAAAGAGACTGCAGAAAGAACAAGCTGTTGCTTGTTCTTGTTCAGCTTGGCTGAAGAACCTCTGCAGGTTATGTGTGAGAACCTCTTGGCTCCTCTGAGCCAAGGCACAGCTCACAGAATTCGTTTTCCCACCCTGTGCCACAGTTTAGATGAGCAGAGCCCAGCACACACAGAGGTGATGGCACAGGATACCTGACTGTCTGTGTGCTGCTGGGAGCTGGACAGGCTTGGATGCCTCTTTTCCACAAAGAAAATATTTTCAGTCCAGGTTTTGAAATTCCTGTCACAGCATAGGGTTGGGGGCTGTTGTTAGAAACTGGAGTCCTGCAGGATGGCTGTTCTCACTCAAGGTGTTTGGATCCACCTCACAGGGTTTGTGCCACTGGAGCTGACACAGAAACTGCCACAGTTACAGCAGGGTGGGCACAGATATTTATAACAGGCTCAGATGAGGAGCTGCAGATGCAAAACTCGGCCTGGCTCATGTTTCCTCAGCCCCTGGGTACAGCCCTGAGGGTCAGGGCCCTGTTTGAGCTCTGCAGGACTCGGGGGCAGTGTGCAGGGCAGGGGCTCTGGCAGCGCGGGGCAGTGCCCAGCAGGGACTGATTCACCACCAGGAGATGTCATGCTTGGGAATTCCAGCTCAAAACCCCCAGCAGGATCTGCTGAGTCTTTGAAAGTCACCAAGCCATGGGGTAAATTGGGGAGGATGGGAACAGACGATAAAATTAAGTCCCTGCCCAATTTCCAATTGCCGTTTCAGCATGAGAATCTGCTGGAATTCTCCAGTACATTTGCTAACCTGATTGCTAGAGAATTCACCTGGAAACAATGAGCAGTGATGGAAAATTTCAGCCTAAGCAGTTGAAACATGGAAAGTTAAGCATCTGAAGACAATGGCTTATATTAGAAAATGTTAGCTGTAACCATAGAGACTGCTACAGGCTTCACTATATTAATACCTTCTCTCCTCACTGTGAGAGCACATGTGTGATAAAGCCTACAGTCCAGCTTAGAAAACCAGATATGCAGTCTCACTGTTATCAAACATTTGAGTGTCCTCTTGGTGACCAGGCTGATCCCAGCTCATATTTTGTCTGGGAATTCATCTTTATAATTACATCTAATTAGTATGTGCTATTCGTTGTTGCCACTGTAGCTGACCTTTCGAGTTCTTATACCACACTACAGAGATAGCAATAAATAAAGCTTTTAATTGCTCACAGTGGCTGTGTGTGCAATATTGCATCTATCAACAGCAAACAGCTGCTTATCTCACTTCTGTTAGTCAATTTGGTATCAGGCAACTGGCACACTCTTCCAAAAAGGAATGCAAGTGAGAGAGAGCAAGGGTGTTGTTCTGAGATACAGCAGGCTTTAGAAGGCATTTTGCCTCATTTTCTCAAACCATCAGTTTCTATGATGAGAGAATGATGGAATGATTTGAATTTGGAAGAATTAGATGACGTAAACCTGACCCACAGACTGAGGCAGCAGACAGCCCTAACTAATGAGCTGTAATCCATGTAGCCCACACTTGGAATATTAATATACAACACATCTGCCCAGGTGTTTATTGCCCTGATTCAACCCTTGTGGACACCCACTGGTGGTCTGTGCACACCAGGGCAGTGCTGTAACAGTGTCTGCAGCTCACCACTGTGGTGTGGCTCCATCTCTGCTTCCCTGAGGGGACAACTGGGCTCAAAGAGCTGCAGTCCATGGGATAATATCAGGCTGGTGGTGCTCAGTTTTAGGGCCAATTTTCTTGGATGCTTTTATCAATGACCTGGACACACTTAAGGAAGTTTGCTTCTTGTGATCCTAAATTAGGAGGAGACTGTGAGTCCCTTGAGAGAGAGAGACCTTGGCAGATTTGGGTGTGTCACCAGCCACATGAAATCTGACAAGGGCACAGGCTGGGTTCTGCTCCTGGGATGGGGTAATCCTGGATGTACCTATGGAGAGGGGAACAAGAAGCTGGAGTGCACCCCTTCAGGAGGGGTCTGGAGGGTTGCTTGATGGTTTTGGGGGTTCAGGTGGTGGCTTGGGGTTCAGGTGATGTACTCAGCCCACTCTACCTGTTGCCCACCTATGGACCAGTGCCTGAAGGTGGTGCTGCAGGCAGCAGTGCAGTGAGCTTGGAAGGAGCAGGGAGCTGGGGAGGTGCATATGTCCCTGTGGGAGCATCTGGGTTTGTGTGTCCATTGCAAGGAGACACGTGCAGAGGGACAGGAGGGCTCTGGGAGCTGAGCCTGGAGGGTCTGGGGGCCCAGCTGGTGTCCTTTGTCCTCCTAAGGAAGGAGAAAGGAACAGGAGGAAGGAACACCTGACTGCGTGGCTGCTGTCACAGGGAGTGCTTTGGCTTCCCTTGCCACAAGGCTGGGATAAGAGTGGCTTTGTCAGCAGGATAACCTTGCAAGGAAAGGATGAAAAGCTCAATGAGACGTGAGCTTTGCTCTGCTGTAAAACCTTTTTCTGATCAGACACAAAGGCTGGGTGAGTTTGTTGACTGTTGTTGGAGGCACAGTCAATTATTACTTTTTGGGGGGGCCCTTTTCATATCTACAAAGGAAACTCTCTTGTCTTATTCATGGGGTAACTGAATACCTTCTCTGTGCCTTTTTTTAGCACATCTAATGTGGGGAAAGGCAAGTCCCACATGTGGTGTTTGCATAGTTCTATGTCCTGTCCTGCCTGCTCTGGCTTTGAATTTCATCTGAAATAATAACACCCAGTAAATGCAACCTGTGTCTGAGTTTTGCATTTTCCTGTGGCTGCCTGAAGCAGAACAGTTGCTTCAGGTTATTAATTCAGGAGACAGAGTCTTTCTGTTCTGTGCTGGTGGTGATCTCCCACTGCTCCTCTCTCAACATGAGATTCATGAGGCAGTCACTTGGCATCATCTCCACTCACAATCTCTTACAGCCTCCTACCTGCAAAGTAGAGAGCTCCTTCTCTTGAGAGGACCTCAGTCATTCCATGTGACAGAAAAGAAGCTCTCCAGGGGATTTTTCTCTTTTCCAATCTTCTCTGTTGTCATCTTTTCTGTCTGCTTACTCCCCTCCAGCCTGTGTCCTCTGCCCCAGGGATCTGTCTGGCCTAAGTCAGCTTTCATGAAAAATCTTTCCTTCAGAAGAGTCAGTACTTGGTTCACTTGGAGAGTTCCACCTGGATGGCCTGTAACTGAGGATCTGTAATCTCATAAATCAACAGATTCATCTCTTGGTCTTCATCCTGTCCATGCATTTGCCTTGCCTGCTCAACAAACCCACAGCTGCCAGTGCAGAGAAGGGGCTGGGAAGGAGCTCAGCTGGGATGTGCTGCTGTGCCAAGGGCATTCCAATGTGAGACCTCCCAGGAAAGGAGAGTCTTCGACTTTAAAGCAAAACGAAACCCAAAGTGGTTTCAGTCGCACTGCTGCACACATGTTCTCACCAGGGTGGGTGTGTGCAGGGAGCCCACCCAGCATGCAAGCACCAAGACACAAAGTATTCAGCCAGTCTTTCCAGGATTCCCTGGAACAATGCAGAGGATGCCAGCTGTCAAGTCCTCCTCATGTCTGCTGGGCTTTTTTCAGGTGACAAAAATGTGCTGGGTTTGCACGTTCCTTTCTGTCCTTGCCAGGAGGTGTCAGGGACCTGTCTCGCTGTCCTGTCACATCTCTGTGGCACATCAGCTTGTTGTCCTGTGTCTCCCACCCTGATGTCTGAGAAGCTGCAGGGAGGTGGGCACTGCGATCTGGATGACCACTGACATCAGTACCATCACCACCTCCTGTTCTAACACATCTTTTCCTGTCATTTTTGTCCCTGGTGCTTCTCCACCAGTCTGTCACCTCCTCAGCAGTGTTCCTGACAATGACAGAGATAATTCTGTGCGCTGTGGGACACTTTGGATCTTTGCTCCCGCCCCACAGGCATCCTGTAAGTCCCAGGTGGGATTGCTCTGAACCTGAGCACCACAGATTGTGAGGCTTTTCCGGGAGGAAAAGGGGTCACCAGCTTCAGGACAACCTCCCTGTGAAGCAAAATCCCTGAAAGTACAGGACCTGGGCTCAGTTGCTCACCCAGAATTTGAGATTAAAAACTGTGACTCACCAAAATATTTCACACAAATCAACTTATAGGGCCCCTGCATCAGAAGGAATCATATCACATTCATATCAGCAGACCTCAGGGCAGGAAGAAGATCAGCACAGTAGCCAGGACATTACAGGACTTTGTGTCTGAGCTTTGCTATTTCCTCATCAATGTGTGAGAGACTGTCTTCTCTGTGGAGTTCATGGTGAGAAGCACCAGTGCCACCTCCTCAAGCTCTCAGCCCTTGCAGCAGCATTGTTACATGCCAAGGAAATTAATTTTCCAGCACTCCCCAGTGAAGTGAACACACTCTTCATTATGGCTGAGAGGAGAACTGTTACCCACAAGATCACTGGGGTTTTAGGCACTCGAGTACTTCATGAACCACCTGGCAAGATCTGTTCCTTGCCTTTCTGTCAGACAGCAGAGAGCAGCAGCATTTTGAAAGAAGATCCACAGATCTGAGTGCATCTCTGCAAGAGCTGGTGATCGAGTTGAGTGCATCTGCCTGAACCAACATGTGAGAGAAAGGATATCGCAGACAGACCTGAATGGATGAAGCAAATGGAGCATTTTTTTCTGACAGTGAGATAAAGAATCTTTACCTCTGCCTGAAATGAGTCTCACAAAGTTCTTCACAGAACCTGAAATCATTTCAGGTCAGCCCTGGCCACCGAGGGAGGCACTATAAGGGGACATGCTGTCACCTCCCACCACGGAGCACTGAGTCAGGGAGCTCCAGTGCTGAGCTTCCTTTGAAACAGGGATTCTGATAAAAGTCATGGGAATTCTGCTTAGAAGAACTCGAGGCATTCAGTGAGTTCCTGATGAAGGAACCCAAGGAACAGCGTTGTTAATGACTTCCAGGAGCTTTGAGCTGAATTTGACTGCTTGACAGCCAAAGTCCATTCCTTGTTCAAATCCACTGCCATTTCCTGACACAAAACCGCAACAGTTTCTGACTCCGTCTTTTCCATGAGAGAGCTCTGGTTAACTGAGACGTGTCAAGCCTGAAACATTCTTCTGTGCTCTTTCCCCACAACATGCCGAGATGATTCTTGTGTTGCATTATTAAAACCATGCCCAGGCTTGTTAGCAATTTGGATTGAAACACCAAGAACTTGGATAACACCTGAATGGGATTATGTGCAGGATGATAAACAAGCATTTGCTGCTGTTTCTGGAACACCAAAGTTCCATAATTTCAATTACAGTTGAGTTTTTGAGATTAATGCAGCCAACAAACCAGTTCTGGAGAGTTTAAACCACATCTATACCTCCTACCACCTACAGTCACATGCAGCCATGGAGTTTGATGCATACTTGTCAAATCAGAAAAGTTGAGTTTTGGTGCCAGCTCACTATGCCAACGGGATCTGATGCCAAATTTTGAGGTCCTATCTCCAGATGAAATAATGAAATTCTCTTCTGGATGCTCCTTCAGGCTGGTCAGGCCACGAAAATGACTGTCAAAGATGCAGTGTTGGTGCATGTTCTCAAGGAAACACTGAAGAGGTGGCCAACAGAGGAATTGCTGGGTGAGTTCAAAGCATTTTGTATCCATAAACATGAGCTGTTTGCTCTTAAAGGATTTCTTTCAGGGAAAATCATATTGCTGTTCCTGAATGATGTTGCTGAGTCATGTTAACCATGTTATACCCAGCAAAGGCAGGGACTGTGTGCCTGGAAATGTCTGCCATGCATTTTGGAGAGTGGCTTGGAAATTATCTGGCATAAAGGAACCCATAAATGAATGTATTACCTGCCATGCTGTGTGACACTGCCTGCTGAAAGCCCAGCCTTCCTGAGCAGTGCCCAAGAGGAAATGGTCCAGAATCGGTATTGATTTCTGAGGGCCCTTTCGGACAGAAAATTAGCTTCCTAATTGGGGCAAGCTCATCTTCAGAATGCCTCAGTGGGAATTCATCCTCCTTAGGACCACCCACCCCCTCAGCCTGTGCTCCCTGTGTATCTGTGGCTGCTGCATCCCAGCCTGTCCCAGAGCAGAGCTGCCCTCACGGGGTCAGGGGTCTGACCAAAGCAGCCTCATCTGAGCTCTCACACTCTGCCACGTGAACAAGTGATCAGGCTGGACCATGCTGCAGGCAGCCAGAGAGCTCTTGGAGGGGTTTAGAGTTCCTCATAACTCAGTGTAACACGTCTGCCCTGACAGCCAGGGTCTATCTGAGCTATGGTGAGACACCAGCTCCAGTCACTCCTCTGCCAGTTCAACCCTGATCCGTCTGAGAAAGTCCGATGCAGGCAAGCAGAAGCTTTGGGGGGTTTTCTGCATCATACCTGACAAAAACCCCTTCTATCTGCTCAAAGCAGTGGAGCTGGGCAATGTGTGCTCCTAAACAACCGCTGAGATTCTTGTGCCTGACTGAGATGAAACCCAGAGTGTGGCACTTGAAGGACAAAGCAGTGCTGCATTGCTGAGCAGCTGAGGAGACATCAGTATCCAAGCAATGCTGTCCTGGAGAGCGTGGAACCTTCCCACATCCCCACTGGCAGCTGCTAACCCAGACACTGCTGCTGTTACCTGGGGGAGAAAGCGCTCCTCTCACCCTGAGGTTCACAGTCATTGTCCCCAAGGTCCCTGAACTGCCAGAAAACATAGGGAAACCACAAGAGGCTGTGACGAGTCAACTAGACAGGTATCACCCCATGTGGGAGGAAAAGAACCACATCTGAGGGCAAGCCCTAGTTCTGGGTGGTGTGAACTTGCATGGAGGAAGCCCTGCTGCAGGTGCTATTTCTTCTTTGTGCAAAAGCATTTCATTCTCCCCCTTGGTCTCCATTCATGCAGCAGCAGCCAGGGAGATGGGGGACTTGTTACGCTTGTCCATGTTGGCAGCAACAAAATGTTCTGCTCATGTGTCTCCTGCTCTGTTTTTGCTGTCCTTGTGTTTCTAGAGTCACTGCTCTGCTTTTTCAGACTTAGTGACTTTGTTGGAACTGACACCTGGATCTCACTTAAATCTCTCCTCTTCACATGAGAGAAGAGAGGTAAAAATAAGGCAAATGGGTGCACACTGAGAAATGTTGTGCACATTGCTTTGGAAGAGCAGCAAGGTCAGCTTCATGTAAATCTCCCTCTCTCTTCCAGTGCCATTCGGATGGGTTTAGTCATTTGCTCTTCTCTGCTACTCAATGTTGGGAATTACAAGCCAGAAATATCGGAGTGATCAATAAAAAATGGTGAAAGGAATAAACCCTGAGCATGTTGTTGTGGCTGGCACCAGGACTGAGTGCTGCTGGTTAATGCATCACATCAGAGCAGACCATCTGCCCGCTCCTCCCGTGCTGCAGAGGGAAAACACTGTGAGGAGCACACCACACAGCCACCAGAGACAAAGCACGACCCTAAATGTCACCTGAGGTACCTGAAAATACCTGTTCTAGTAAACAAAACCAGGCAGCAGGGATAGATAAGGGGCTGGCACTCAGACAAGAGACTGTGCTTTGCAGAACATGAGAAGCCAGAGGAGAAATACCTGCCCCTGCTGAGGGTAGAGAGGAAAAGCCATGTTTTGATTTTGTTTAGCTTTAGCTCTTCATTAGTTTCTTTATTGTGAAAGGTGAGGTGGAGCTGTGACTCATAAAATTATTCTCTTTTCTGTGATGGTGTGTTTTCTACGGCTTCTGATGGTTCTGGCATCGAGCAGATTGAATCCTGTGTATGATGAGCAGACTGTGGGATATCTTTGTATCCATATTCTCTCTTTCCTGGTGTAGTAGTAATATAATGAGTAGAGGAATAAAGTGGAAAAGATGATGAAAAATACTCTAAAGGAGAATTATCCCATGTACCTTACTAAATATATTTGGGCTCAATATTTCCCTTTGCAGACCTACAGTGCAGGGCCTGTAATGTACTTCCACCCTCAGCACTGGGCTGAGAAATGAATGATGTTCAGACCAGTGTTCCCCATGTCTTTGGCATCCCCAGTGTGAAAAAAAACCTGTTTCTTCCTTTAAGAATAAGAAATTTAGCTTGAATGGTAAGAATGGTTTCATCTTTGTATGTCTAATTGCCTTTTAAAACTAACTTCAAGATTCATAACAGAAGTGTAAGAAAATACAGATAAAATACAGGCAACACATTTTTCCTGCATGCTTAATCATAGCTCTCCTATGACAAGTGCACAGGTATTTGTCTGTGTGGGTATGGATTTACCCTATTGCAGATACATGAAGAATAATGCAGTAGGAAGCATTCAAGAAGAATATAGAGACTGTTTTGGAAAGTATACAGTTCTTGTGGGAGACCCAGTTACATTTCTTTTTACTGATGCAGGTCTCTAAGTGCTCCTCTTAGAAAATTGATCCTCTGTTTTTCTTCTTGGGAACATCTACCCAGTACATAAAAAAGGAGGTTTGTTTTTTAACTTGGCTGTTACAAGTCTCGTTTGTCTCTTTTCCAGCCTGAAATCTGCTCTGCGTTGTCCTTCTCATACAAACAAGTATTTCCCTATTTTTGACCATAAATGTCACTCTTCTCTCTATGTCTTTAAATTTTATTGTAAGTTCTTTGAGCTGAGGCTGGCAGGGGAGAGATGAGAGGTGCTCACAGGGAGCTGCAGGTGGGTACATTGTGGGTACTTGTGGTGGCATGGTGACTTTTTGTTTTGTTCTTTATTTCCCACGGCGATCCCAATATTTCTTTTTCATCTTAGTCTCTGCAGAGCAGTGAATTAATGTTTTCATAGAAGTGTCTGTCATCGCTCCAAGAACTCTATCCTGAGGAGAAAAGCTAATTCAGAACCCATCAGTATATATGTAAAGGTAGGATGACTCTTCATGTTCCCCACTTTGCATTTATCAACATGGATCATTATCTGCCATTTGCTCTCAGTCACTCAGTGACTGAGAAGGGTTTGTGCCTGGTTCAGAGGCCTGCAGTAAATCCAGTGGTTTTAAGGTTTTCAAGCTTCAGTTGTCCTTCTAGCTGAGCATTTTAATGTGTTTTAATCAGCTCTTGCTTTTCTTGGGTTCCCTTCTTCACAACTTCTAAAATCACTTTTCTTACTTCAGAAGGCTGCTGAATCTGTTAGTCACCCTACAAGGGATCTGTTCCTAATATTTTGAATCAAGTGCAGGGGTAAGGCAAGAGTAACAAGTTTCCCACTAATTTCTCCATGTTCATAATCCAAATTTTGTCTCTGCATCATGCATAACATTTCTTGGTCTGTGCATGGGGTTTTAGAGTCAGCTCCTGCTGTTTTGCTTTCTGTCCTTACACCTTCTCTGCTATCAAGTTTAACCCTGCTATCACTGAAGCTGTCCCAAGGGGTGATCACTAAGATAATTCTGTGTTTTTTATCTGAACATGGAATCCATCCACAGAGATTGTGTTGCTCATTAATGACATTACCTCGTTATTCTGATTCAGCTTTAGTACATGACATCTGCTTTGTCTTTCAGTGTAATCAGCACCAAGATGTTATTGTTCCTCTAATTATCTTTCTCCCATCAAATTCCTGGTACACCTATTATGTCAGGATACATTAAAATCAGGCATCTAGTTTTTCTCTTCTCATTAATTGCTGTTGGAGTGCTGGTTTAGGAGCATGTACAGAATTGGCTAAGCTTTCTCTTTTTCCTGTGCTGTGTTTTGGTGAGACTTGGTTTGTTTACTTGCTGTTTGCCATGTGCTACTTTAGCTCTGCCAGCTACTTTTTAGGCAATACAGAATTTTTATTGCCTCATCTCTCCAGGATGCATCATCACGAGCTGTGTAGAGGACGTGCAGGAAGCATCTCCTACCTCTGCCAGGACAGTCTCTAATTTAAAAAGCCCCCCTGCAAGATTTTGGACTGTTAAGTGCTCGCTAGCCATGAGCATTTTCCTTCTGCAGGGTTTTGCCTTGCCTCTACCTCTGTGGTCTCTGAAAAGTCTTGTTTATTGTACGCATGTGAGTTTATCAATAGGTAGGAAGCAGTGCAATACAGGCAGCTGCTGACGGCCTGCTCCCTTGCCATTCCTTGTGGCAATTATTCCACAAAGTCAGGTGCTACAGAGCATTGGAGTAACCTAGACCAGGCTGTGCCACACCTGTGAAGAGTTTGCCCTGGGAATCCTGTCCTGTGTTTGTGTGGCCATCTCTAAGTGTCGAGCCAACACTAACGTTTGAGCCTGTTCCTGAGGCAGCTTCCCCACAGGGCTCCTCAGGCCAGAGCCCCTCATTTCCACGCTGTGGGCACTCCAGGTGCTTGGAAAGTCACAGCCTCCATGAGCACCATCCCAAAAACTGTTGGGGGCACATTTCCTGCAAAGCCCTGCTCTTCTCTGGCAAAATGCTTCCAGCACCAGTGCTGCTTCCAGCTGACTTCCCCTGCACAAGGAGTTGGGCTGGGCCCACCCTCCGGCTCTTCCCGTGGCTGATAGCTGGCAGTGATGAATTTAGAGAAGGATGCAGCAGCTGGAATCCCCACACAGCCCCAGGCAGGGGAGGAACACCCGTGGATGTGTCCAGCTGTGGTGTTATCAAATCACTGAAGCCATTTATCTGATCATTTGATGGGACCTTTTGCTTTCCATTGTGGTGTCATGTTTTCCAGATGTAATTTTTGGTCTTGGTTTCTTCCTTTTGAATGTATCCTCCATGGCCTCTTGGGAGTTCTCTGGGGCACAGATTTGAAACCATGGGAAAGGGATGGCAGAAGTTGCCGTGGGAGGAGGAGTGTGGTGGGGAGTGTCCCAGCCTCAGTGTTCTGGTGGGGCACCACAACAGGGACAAAGCATCCCTCACTGAATAACTCACCTTTTTCTTCCTCAGGCAGCAAAATACTCAGCAGGAACAAAACTTTTATTAAGTTCTGTGGAGAATATCCCAGAAGCAATTGGGAACTGAAATATCAGGTCCAGCCTACTTTTTTTGACAGTTCCCTTCCAACTCCTCTTGGAAATATTTGCTGTCTTACTGCTCACGCCTGTGCTGAAAATTAGAGCACACTTCGTGGGCCCCAACATCTGCTCTGTGAGAATCCATTAAAAGTCCTGGCCACTGTAACCAGCTATTGCTCTATCATTTTTATCAATAGCAAATGTAAACTGTAATGAGAAAATGTTTTGTGTTTTTTTTTTTTCCTAGTTAATATCTACCATCATGAAGCTGATTTTGTTAAGCAGATTTGGCACTAAGAACCAGCAACAGCTAATAAATTCAATGTTAGGCTTATGAGGTTCTGACAGATTGCTGGCAGCTGCCTTAAATGCAGGAAAAAGCTCTCATAGTGTGGGTTGGAAATGCTTATTTATACCATACTGTGGGTCTGTTTGCCCCAAATTTTGCTGCCTCCTTTTAGTACATGTCACTGGTGAGATATATGAAAAGGGTACAATAACTGATCAGAGATACACCTCCCAGCTACACTGGAGACCAGCACTAATGCATAAAGATAGGAAGCTCAGCCATAAACTATTAGATTTTTACTGTAAGAATTCTCATTTACGAATGCAAGGTTTGTGGTAAGGATGTGACTAGACCTCATCATAGATGGTTTTATTTACTGTGAGTTTTTATGATAGTTTTGGGGGTTTTTTTCTATATTCAGAAGGTTTTAAATAATCTGGAGGAATTTAATACCACCTTGCTGTTAATTGGTGGTGGACTCAAGCAAAGATGGGCTGTACAACTACTCTAAGTTTGTTCTTAACATGTCTTAAAAGTGAAAAATGATGTGCTCAGAAGCAGGCACAGGCTTCAAGAGCCTGTATTTAGCTTAGAAGTTGGTCAGACAGGGATCCTCTTTGGATCAGGGAAAACCAACTAAAAGGAAAACTTCGGGAAACCGGAGTGCTCATCTGCAGTAATGGAGCTTGTATTGCAGAGACATTTCAGATAAACAAAATTATAGAGACATTTCAGATAAACAAGCACTTTTTGGTGGTAAGTGAAGTTAAGAACATGAACGGAAACTGAATAAGTTGCAATCTCATTGTGAAGGTAAGTTTAGTCCGAAATTTCCCAGTTTCACAATTGCCTGGGAAAACCACAATGTTTGAACTGAACTCAAATCTGCTATTCACAGTATTTCATCCTTTCTCATTTATGTGGACTGGCTGGAACTGAGTAATTGATAAGCTTCTGACCATTAAAGTCAATGCTGAGTGAGGGGATGAAGAAATTAAAGGAATGGGAAGTTCCCTCTAACTGGAAAAGAGCAGATTAAGTCAAGACATTAAAGAATTCTTCAGTGAAAGTAAATTTGGCATCAATTTTCTCTTCACATGTGGTGAAAGTAGCTCTGGGGAGTACAAGACTGATGGTGAAAATTCCAGATTCACCATGTTGCAGTGTGCAACTTGATCTACAGTTGGAGAATTTAACCTCGTTTTGTTTATGAGTCTGAGGGTCAGCACTTTCCATCACTGGCAAAGCATTCCCCTCCCTTTCTGTCAATATGCCTTATAACTCCATGGAAAGCCTTCTGAAATAGATAGAATTTTCTTTATAGCACTACACAGTAAGATCCTTCCTTCCTCAAGAAAGAAATATAGAATAGTCTAGAAATATGTGCTGACATCATGCAGCAACTCTAAAATTCTCCCGGAAAAAAAAAATGCTGACAGCATTTCACACAACCAAAAGAAATCCTAAAAGTAAAGCACTAAATGCTGTTTTGGAAAGTGAGTGGGTGATGCCACCAAGCATTATGCACCATAATGAAGTTCCACAGAAAGTGGATAAAGCAGAAAACCACCCCACTGCCTTTCTAGCAGGCACCTTGTGCTTGCTCTGCTCCATGTGCTGGAGGGGCCATGCTGTGCCCACAGCCCTTGAGATGGGAAGGGCAGGGAGCTTCCACTCCCCAGCTGCCTCTTTGGCTCCTCTCACACCCTTATCACTGTCCGTCTCCTCTCCTGTGCCTCTCCTTCAGGATGCAGTCCTACTCCCATCCTCGTACAGAACTTTCTGGAGCTTTGATATCCTTGCTGCCGTTCTGGGAGCTGCACTAAAAAGCACAAAATACCCCACTGGATTACAGGAAAGTGCAGCTCTCAGATGTGTGCAGTGCTTGCACTGTACAGGATGCTCTCTGCCATGCTCCTGAGTCCTTTAGTGGTGTTTTCTAGCAGAGTTTGTTTCCTGGTGGCTGCTGAGTGTTGAGCTGGTGGTTTTGTAAGAGCCTTTGTGCCCCAAGGTCCCATTTGTTTGTGAGATTTAACTCGGAGCCCATTAGCGACACTAATCCCAGGCTTGTTCTTCCCTTGTGTGCGTAATTTATTTGGGTTTGCTTACAATGAATTTCACAGAGGCTCTGTGACTGTTTCTCTCCCTGCAATAACCCCCTGCTTTATTAGCAGTAATTGACTTTCTTCCTGTTTTCCAGTGGATCAGCATTTCGGGCAAATTAAGGAAATTCCTTGTTCCTTACTCCACTTACTGCTGCTCCACCAAGCCTGAGGAAGTCAGCCTGTGCCCGAAAGGTTTTGGGATTGTCTCAAGTGGTCTGGTGAAATATATGGGGCATCTCGTCAGCTGCGGGCAGCTGGGACCAGGATGGGCTCAGTTCACTTTAATTGAACTCTACATATATTTTTTTCCCTTGTGGATTTTCAAATGTGGGGTAAATTGCTCCTGAAAATGAAATAAATATCAATAATTAATTAATTAAATGCCAATACCAGGGTGAGAAAAATGTTTGCAGCCTGCTTCTGTGCACTTGAATATATAACTTTTCACAAGGGCAAACCAACCAAAGAAGCATCTGGATGATTTCCTCTCACAAAAAGATGTTTGGTACTGTGACTGTATTTCTCTGATCATAAATGTCTTCATGGCCTGAGGAGACTGTGCAGTGTTTTCTTCCTCACTAGAGGAAGAAGGAAAATGTCTGTCTTACAATATAAATCTTTATTTTTCTTGAAAAAAGTCATCTGAGTTAAGACCAAATAAATGACAGACCTGCATAAAGTGAGCAAACAGCTGTCATAAACCCTTGGTATTTGTTTCAGCTGGCTGTGTGTAATGTGGATGACATGTAGGTCCCTGTGGAGCCGTGCTTCCCCTGCCACTCAGGTACGACAAGACACAACACGGATGCAATTTGTAAAAAGGGAAGAAGCCTTGGCTGTATGGTCTTACCTTTTTCAGAAGCCGGGGCAAGGTCAATAAAACTTCGACATTTTTCACCTTTAAAAGAAAAGCATTGTTTTAGGAGACAGAAGTTGGTTGGTGTTGCTCTGCCTTCTCTTTCTGACTGGGGCTCCTGCCTGCACTCCCAGCCCAGTCTCTGCAGGACCTCGGGGTTGTCTCACACTGGGGACAGACATTTCCCTGTGCCTCCATCCTGCCCAAACCCGCTGTGCTCAAGGGCTGGACTTCCCTTGGGATTGCAGTCCCTTGAGCAGGAATTTGGGTTACAGGGAGTGAAGAACATCTTTTCCTGGCTGAGTCCCTGCTGGGTCAGTGTTGCTCTTTCCCAAGGGCAGGAACAGTGCTGGACTCTATCTAGAGTGACACAGGGACAAACACCTCACAAGGGTGGCACTGGGAGGGCACAGGACTCTTTCACCCACAATTTTGCCCTCTTTCTCATCACCAGACAATGCCTGTGCCCCCCAGTGTGACCAAACATCCCAGGGCTGGGGGGCACTGCCACGGGCACAGAGGTCTCCATAGACAGATGACACGTGTGGCTAAGACTGACAAAACCTGAAGCACAAAGCAAAGCACATAAGCAAATGTATAAACACTTCAAAAAAATGTTTAAAAAGCAGGCAAATGCCTTGCTCTGAGCATCACAGCCTGTGCCACTCCCTGTGCTCCACTGTAAATTAAACTCTCTCTGTTTAGGACCCCACCTCTGGCTTTGCAGGAATTCTTGAGAAGCTTCTGAACAGGAAATGTATCTTAGGGTGGATGCTTTGACCTTTCTTTTTACTTCTTCAGTATCTTCAAAGATGATAAAATAATTCCTCTTCCCTAGATGCATCCATCTACCAAGTGTATGTGTTCCTTTTGACATGATGTCCTCCAAGGTGTCCTGCCAGAGGTCATGGAATAGAGTCCATTTTGCTCTTTAAGACTTTAGTTGATGCAAACACAGCTACAGGACTAGGCTGGGGTTTTTAATTAGCTGTGCTCATTTTTAATTGCAAAGTTGAAAAGACTAATTTAGGAAAGGTGATCCATTAAAACAGAATAAACAGTGAAATGCTACAGTGATGGTGAAGTCAGTGTGTATTTTTTTCTTATTTGTAATTCAGTATATGTAAAAACCAATATAAAGTGTTCATTTTTCTGGTGTCTTTGTTGGCAAGATTGAGGTAAATGTAATCGTTCAAATGATAGCTGAGCTGAGATAAGAATCTATTATTTTAACGCTATTTTTACTACTTTAAATTTACTTTTTGCAGTTTTAAATCTATGCTAAGTACACTGAGAAGTGATGTGTACATAGTCTGTAGTCTATGTATAAGTAGCTATAAAAGAAAAGGTTTGCCTGACATTGTAATGAACATTTTGATATGTCCAGGGGAAGCATTTCTACCTTCTGAATCCAGAGGACAGCCAAGAAAAGGAAGGGACACTTGGCTTATCAAAGCATCATCTCTGTTTCCAAAGGGGTGGACAGGGCAGGCTGTATATGGGCAGGAGGAATATCAGTGAGTGAGTGAGTGAGTGAGTGAGTGAGTTTTGGGGCAGGTAGATGGAAAGATAACTGAAGGATCACAGAAATTACCGTCCCTTCACACTTCCTGTTCAGAGCAGGGCTGTGACTTTTCCCACTCAAACTCCGAAATGCTTCAAGGATGGTGATACCCATCCCTTAGTGACTCAAAGATGGAGTTTCTTCCCACTCTGGTCCACATCTGGAGAAGTGTTTCCTTATACCCAATCCAAACTTCTGTAGCTGCTCTGGCACCAGTCTACTCATCCTTTCTCTGTTTGTAGGGACATGAACAAGCCCAGCTCCCCCAAGTTCTTTACTTCAGGCTCCTGACCAAGAAATCCAGATAAATAAGTGGACTATAAAATATACTAAGGTGCAAGTAGAAAACATTCTCATCCAGAACCTCTGAGTTTTAGGGCATGAGGTTCTCCAGGAATTTTATTGACATGAAAACAAGGGAATATAGGGAGAGTGACCTCTAGATTTGGACTTGATATAAGCAGATTTAGCAGGATTTTTCATTCTAGCCATATGGATCTGTGGTTTGGGTCTTTGTTTGTTTGTTTGTTTGTCAGATGTAAGTTATTACTTTTATCACAGTTTTGTTTTAGTCTGACTTCAAGCTAACTGGCTCTCACTGATCATCCCTCACTTGTGTTACAGTGAATCCAAAGCCAGCTGGAAACCTTTAAGAAATACCTGACTCTCCAGAATGTTATCCCAAGACAGGCACAGGGGAATGGCCTTTGTAACTACAAAAACTGCACAGGCTGCTCTGAGAGCTGGTGGTGCCTTTTAGACACCTGGCAAGGGACAGAGTTTCTCTGAGTTACCAGTGTTTGGCTGTAGGTGCCTTATCTGCAGGGCAGTGGGGAGGGTGGTCACAGGCACCTCATCCTCCCTCAAATTCCACTTGCCCAGAACATCATCTCTCCCTGTGGTGAGGCCTCCAGTTTAAATAATATGGACAGAAAATGCTGAAGTGTCCAGAAAAAGTCCTTTAGGAGCCATAGCAAAAAGAATGAGTGGAGGCAAAGAAGAGCCTGGATGTCACCTCACTTTTGATGGCTGATTGTGCCTGGCTTGCTGCTGAAGGTCATGGTAGGAACTGCACAAGCAGTTCCTGACACTTCCCTTTGTTGTTCTTGCTGCTGGAGCACTGGAAAACCCTCCTCTGTTTTCAGTGGTAACCACTGGTGGTATTTATAAACCACAGCCACACTTCCACATGCAGACATGCATCTCGCTGAGAACTGAAGATGTCAGCAGTGCTTTCACTGTTCCTCTTAGGATTTATTCTAAGTTATTTTTGGGTATCTTGTATAACTGATCTCTTAAGCCCTCTTAAGTTTAATTTTAGACTTGGCAGAGTTTATCCTGCTGTGCTGTCCTTTTCCAGATGCATCTTGTCCTCCTAACCAGGCTCCTGGAAAGTCTTTAGAGAATACAGAAAAGGCTGTTCAGAGAAGCAATAAGAAGAGTCTCTAGGATTCATCCCCTGAGAGTCCTGCCTTCACCCGTTTGTAGCTGTGATCCTGTCAGAGAAGAAAGCCAAGGAGTGACCTCTCCTGCACTTCACTCACGCAGAAAGAAGAGGTGGGGCCTGGCTTGGATTCCCTGCACTTCCCCTCAGGAGTGATGGCCATGAGCAGTGCACGTGCAGAGCTCAGCAGTGACAGGGAGCTGCTGGAGGCTGAGGAGAGAGGGATGCCCAACACCTAAACAGCTATAAGCAAAGCACTTGGTACCAGCTTCTTCTGTGACTTCCCGAGAGTGAGGTAGAAACACCATCTGTGCTAGTCCTTGCAAACACACTCCCTCCTAATCAGACTGACTGTGCACGGGCTCAGCTGTGTCTCTGCTGGCCTTCCCAAGAAAGGGATGTGGGTCACAGGGACCTGCAGGACTGGGAACTAGTAAGATTTATCCAATCCAAAATTTATCTGTGGCTAATAAATCCAAAATTTATCTGCGTCTAATTAATCCTGATTAATTAATCTAATTAATCCTGATTGATTAATCTAATTCTGTATATGTGCATGTTTATGAGTATTTGTAACTTGCTGGGGAACTTCAAACTGGAGCAGCCAGAGCGTGGGAGGAGACACATCTGGAAAGACTGAGCTGGTGGGTGGAGAGGAGTCTTGAGGTTGTATGAGTAATAGACGTACAGCCCATGAAAGTATCTGAGGGACCACCAGAATGATGTACCCGTGCATCTGCAGCGGGAAGGGGTGGGCATGTTTCAGCAGGATCTGCAGACCTGGACAGGCTGAGGAGGAAGAGGAGCAAGTTTGGTGCTGGGGGTGATGTTTCTGTGGCTGCTGATGAAGGCACAACTCTCTCCGAGGGTCTGTGTGGTCAGAGACATCAGTGCCAGGCTTGCACGTGTGTGTGTGTGGGAGTGTGTGTGTGTGAGTGTTTGAATACTTGCCCAGCCTGGATGAGAAGGGCCCAGCAGCAAATGGATGAAAGAAAAGAAATTTCCTGGGCCTTAAAGTCCCCAGGCTCAGCTTCGTGGGCATGCTCAGCATCCTCTCAGACAGACTTCTCCCATCTTGTCGTGGAGACAAACAGGTCCCAAAGAACCATCAGGTCACACGGTTTGCTGCCTCCAGGGCCCTGGGCTGCCTTCCCTGCTCTGCCCTGCCCTGCACATATTGTGGGTATGTCGCACATGCCGGGCTGTGGCTTCCAGCATGGAGCTCTGTGGGAACCTAGAATGCAGAGAATATTTCTCTGCCTGTTTTGAAAGGTTTTACCCCTCTGGTCAGTACTGGTTTTGACCTTTGTCCATGGGAAAATTTGCCTAGCCTCTGGGAAGAATTTGAATCGACAATGGTGTGAATTAGGTGATAGAATACTATGTGAGATTATCACAGGGTGAAAAATTTAGAGTTTTTAGGTCTATTTGCATAGTAAATAGATAGAAGTAGAAAACCTCAAAATGGAGGATAAGTTGTAGTTAAAAGCTTCTTTCTCCTTCTTCACTAACTCCATATTTTGCAGCAATAGTGGTCTGGGATGATTGGATACAGAATTCCGCAGTTCCTGTCTACGTGATTTAGGAGCTTGTTGGACAGTGGTGAAAAAGTGAAAATACCTTGTGTTTTAAGTTTTCATTGGGTAATTTACCTTTAAAAAGGCTGTGAGATCTTGCTAAGTTGTCTTCTTGCTGCATTCTCTGCTCTGTGCTATGTCTAAGCCATGTCAGTGGCTTGTACTCCTTAGATTAGAATTAATAAACACCTATCAGGAGACTGAGAAGCCATGAAGTCCCATTTGCCTCCTTTTGTCTCCTGGAACAAATCTGAACGTCTCCCCCATCAGGGAAGACAACAATTAATGACGTGGACAGTGTTAGAGCTCCTCTCTGGGCCCACGGAATTAGAGATCTGCACAGGGCAGCTGTAAGGCAGGTCTGGGTGCACATAAACTGGGTCTGAGCTCCAGCACACAGATGTCCATCCAAGCCCTGTGTGCCCTCTGCCTTTAAGCCTTTGTGAGACCCACATTCTGCTCCTTCTTCCACCTAAAAGGTGTGGTTTGTTTGTTTCTGTCCTCAGGACCTCACACAGGCCAGGAACCTGTTGGTTTAGACTGGAAATCAGGAAGAGGGCAGAAAAAACACCAAAAAGCGCTTCAGCTTCAAGACAATATTCTGTTTCTAACATGGCTGTTGTCATAGCAAAGAGCAGAAGTTGATGTTCTGGATCCTACTTTTTGGTCCTGCATTCCTGAGTTCTTTCCTCTCTGAGCCAGGGGTAAATGCCTGATTAATAATGAGAGCAGCAAAATAAAAACAACCCTGAAAAATCCTATTTTGTATGTCTTGCAGTGACATGGTCTGAAAATATTCTAGTTAATTGACTTAAAAGAAACCTGGTAGTTCTGGCTGAACTCTGTTATAACTCTGCTTTTCATCTCACCAAAAAAAAAAGAAGAAAGAAAACGCTGTCTGTATCCACTTTTTCTGCATAAAATATTATGAGTTCAAAAGTGCAGTTATGATGGAAATTTAAATGATTACATTTCTTTTGAACAACATTCCCTTTTAGTAACACCCTGGCTCCCAGCCTACAACAGACAAGGTCCCCTTTTTTCCCACCAGGCCCTAACAAATCTTTATCTCTCCAGTTATATCTGGAGTCATGTGATTCTGATGAGA
Source organism: Corvus hawaiiensis (assembly GCF_020740725.1). Lineage (NCBI taxonomy): Eukaryota > Metazoa > Chordata > Aves > Passeriformes > Corvidae > Corvus > Corvus hawaiiensis. Next base: position 13,445,349 of record NC_063228.1, on the reverse strand, counting down.
TCCCAAAACATCTACTGAGAGTAAAATAATTGTATTTGTCTAAAAAAAGACATAATCCTCAAGGGATCCCAGCCTAGACGAGGTTGAGGACTCCGACACAACTTCAGTGAAAAAAAGTACTACATGAGGGAAAATGCAGGTTAATGGGCTCACTCAAACAGAGTTGTATCAGGTTAATTACCAACTGAAATATTCAAATTGTGATTAAAGCTGTCTCAGAGCACTTAATTGACTTTTTTTTCCTAATGAAATTTGAGTGCTAATCCGTAAAATCAACATTTTCCAGTTGACCCTGTTGATTTTGCTGGAGCTATATTTTCTTCTGGAAAATAAACAAATTCACACAGAATTGCACAAAAATATGCCTTGAACTATGCAGACAATTATTTTCTCTTCGTCTGACAGCTGCCATTCATTGCTGCTGCCCATCAACATTTCTGCTACTTCTAAATATCTTGAGAATTTGCCCAATTTCTCAGTGACAACTCACAGTCTGTATCGCCTTTGGGATTGTTTTTAAACCTGAATGCTGTACTGCTGTTCTCCTTCAGCAAATCCAATCCCTTCAAACTTCCTACGTTTCAAAAGTGGAAAAATTTAAAGCTTCCCACTTTTTTCATTTCAGGCGTGCACTTTTCCTCAGTTTGCATATTCCTGAAGGAACGTGTCTAATTTTGTCAGAGAGGTCCCATTCACACCGTGGGGTTCCCTCTTGGTTGGTTGGAGCAGGGAAGGGCTGTGCAGGGCAGGGAGTGTGGGCAGAGCTGGGAATGCTGTCGGTGCTGCCTGGGACTATGCCATGGCAACTGCTTCTTCCAGGCTGCAACTCTCCCTGACGTGAATAATCTTACACAGCATCTAAAAGCAAATGTCTCCACAGGCTGCTCTCAAATCATGTCTAATTGAAACGCAGCCAAGTCACAAGACTCTGCTGATTATCTTGGTAAGACCTGAAGGATGTGTACACACATCCATCATTTGGAGAGCTGGAAAATAGTTCTGGTTTCCAAGTGATTGTGAAAATCATGGAAACAGAAGTGCTGAGAGGTTTTCAATGATTTTGGTGTCAAATTAGAGCTGACTTCATTAAATCAAGGAGCTCTGAGTTGCTTTAAGCGTTTGAAGCCATAGAACGCGAAGGGGAGGGTTTCACCTGCTCATCCCAGAGGTGACCATCTGCCACACACTGTGCTGGCCCTGAGCCAATGTGAATATGCCAAAATAAACTAGATATTGGCAATCCAGGATCCTTGAGACATCCAGAAAACTGGGAAAGACAAAAAACAATGCTCTTCCCAGAGGATTCAGCTGCTGTATGTCCCTCACTGCATGAAGTCTAGCCTTCTCCTGTCCTCCTGTCCCTGCCCTGCTTGCTCTTTCAGTTGAGATATCCTGTTTTTCCAGGCAGGCATCCCTGGCTTGGGGTATGGAAACAGGTAACTTTAACCTTTTCTTCATGACTTTTAAAGGAAGTGAACTGCAGCACACTGGAAATGAACATCCAGTTTTTGAAATCAAGTGAAAAAAAGTTGTGCTTGCATTTCCTCTTGTGAACCTTATTTCCAGGCATGTACACAATAACTCTGAAACAAATTCTCATTAGTGATTTTTGCCTGGCTGGGTGATGCACAGTGAAATCAGGCTGTATGATGTGGGTTTTTTTAAGCATGGTGGAATGTCTCTACTTCTCAACTGATTTTCCACATTGTAAGCATGGTTTGAGTCCTTCTCCCCACCAAACGTAGCCAGACAGAAGGAGGAACACATGAAAGTGGATTCTGTTTACCTGTGACTATTCTACAAGCCATGTCATTCCACAGTAATTACATCTGCTTCTTATTACTCACTGGCTTCTGTATTCCTTTCTAAGCTAGATCAGCAAAGATTTATATTGCCTTTTGGTCTAGCAACAAGAACAATGGAATTTCACCGATTTGGGACTAACAGAGGGTCCTGCTAGAAGCACCCTATTCCCTGCTATCCTGGTTTCAGCTGGGATAGAGTCAATTTTCTTCCTATTAGCAGGTGCAGGGCTGCGTTTTGGGCTTAGGATGAGAATAATGTTGATAACACAGTGGTGGTTGGGTTGTTGCTGAGCAGGGCTTATCTGAATCAAGGACTTTGCAGCATCTCATGCTCTGCCACTGAGGATGTGCACAAAATGCCAGGAGGGAGCATGGCCAGGACAGCTGACCTGAGCTGTCCAGTGGGATACTGCAGACCAGAGAATGTTATGCTCAGTATGTAAACTGGGGAGAGCTTGCTAGGAGCTGTCAATTGTTGCTTTGGGTTGGGCTGGGCAGCAGTGAGCAGCTGCATTGTGCAACATGTTTTGGGGGGGTTTTAGTGCTCTCTCTCCCCTTTCCTCTACTTTTATTATTATTTGTTTTTGTATTTTACTTTATTGCAATTATTAAGCTGTTCTTATCTCAACCCACTGGTGTTACCTTTTTCTGACTCTCCTCTCCACCCCACATGGGCAGGAGGGAGTGAGGGGCTGAGCAGTACTTAATTAACAGCTGGGGTTAAACCACAACAACCTGTACGTCCCAATTTTGAGATCTGTCACTCAGCCACTTCCCCTAGTTCCACATAAGGAAAGTTTTAACATCAGGATTGAGTCTGGTGTAATTTAAAAACCACGGGGATACCATGATGATTGATCTTCCATCCCTTATGTATTTCCTTAGCCCTGAATGCATCTGTTCATACTTTGCGCTGACACTGGGGTAAAGCATCTCAGTTCTCTTTGAAATCTGGGACCTATGTGTTAATCTTCCAGCCCTTTGAAGTTTATCCCATTTACAAGGAACTACCAGAACTCCTCAGATGTTTCCTTTAAGTCTACTGGGTTAAATGTCTGAGAACAGACACATCCAAACACTCGTGAGGAAGAGTAACATATCTAATAAGCAGTAGTTAGCTGCCTGGCCCCTTACTTTGCTCCGTTATGAGGCTCAGCCTGCAGGGACTTTATGGCCATGTTTTATGGATGATAGATGTTCACACAGCTCGTCTGCCCAGCAGGATCAGGAGGACCTAAAATCCGAAACTCCCAGAGCACCGCAGACACAAAATATCCCCAACATCCTATAAAAACCTGAATGTCTGCAATAAAGCAATCACCACCACAGAAATCACAGCTATCATGTACCACAGGAAGGAAGCAGGAGTCCTCGTGAGGAACACGAATAAATCTGTAAATTCCTATGGCCAGGCCTATCTCATCCTGAAAGCAAAATACCAGGGATTTGTTAGGAGGAGTTCACAAGTGCTTTTCTGCAGTGGATCCTTCCCATGCTGTAAAGGAAGGCAAAAATTTGTTACTCTCCTTGTTATCTAGCCTGAGGGAGATTTCCCATCTGATCCCAAATTAGATCATCAGTTTAATGTTCAGTGCATGAGCAGCCATACCAATTAGATCCTGAGAAGCTGTAATAATGTCAGCAGCGGCAGAGCAGCCTCCTCACACACTGCCTCCACCTGGAGCCAATTCCTGCTGCTTTAGGCAAGGCATTAAAACCTCCAGAAAACGTGATGGGCACCCAGGCAGCAGCTATTTCTTTTCTTGGCTCCCACTGGTGCCCAGCAGCCTCCCCGGAGCAGGAACGTCACGGAGCAGGCACCGTGTGAGCCAGGGAGGCAAGGGGGCTCCTCCAGACCTCCTTAAAACACCAACAAATCAGCTATACAGGACTCACCCCAAGTTCCTCAGGCCAGAAACTTTCCTCTTCTCTCCTGCAGTTCTTCCTGCACTCTGGAAGCCTCCATTTCAGCCCATGGGTTTCCTTTGCTCACACTGCCCTCTGTGGAGGTGAGGTCCAGACACACCGTCTGGGAGCCTGTCCTTGGATTGTCACTTTTTTCCCCTCAGTTGTGAGTTGCTTAGGTCATATTATTTTCTTTATCCCTATATGTGTAAGGTATCACTACATCCCCTCTAGCTCTTCAATCTGTTATAGCACAGAACACCAGCTTTCTTTTCTTGGAGGAGATTCTCTTTTCCTTAACTACCTCGGAAATCCCACTCTGCACCTATTTCACCTTCTCCTTTTTCTTAGCATCCCTATGCACAATAGCATTTACAAAACACACTTGTGTTGCCTGTAGTGCTGATTTTTCCCTAGAATAACCTTTTCTTTATGTCACAGCACTTGGCAGCTCTCAGCCACCCCACGGACAAATACTGGCCCCCAACTTGGTTCTTATCTTCTCCCTGCAATTGGTGCCTACCTGTGACCTCACAGAGCTTTAGGCCTTGGCATCTGGTGCTTTCAACCTTCTGTAAAATGTAACACTGCTCTTACAACTCCAGTTATGCACACAAATCTCTCCTCTGTAATGCCAATACTCCCAGATTTTGTGTGGCAGCACACATAAGAAGCACATTCAAAGCAGGATTATTCTCTTCAAATTAAGACTTCTGTGCTGGGACTTGCAACATCTTAGACAAATTCCCTTTTGGCCAATGAGGCACACACGTAATCCCAGGTTTTAGTTCATCCTGCAGAAGGAGCAGTGTAATCTCCCAAGGAGTGCTCCCTACTCTCCACTGTAATGATGGTGTTGATCAGTTTGGGCACAGACGCCTACATTTGCTTATGGCCATGGGCTGGCTGTAAGATTCATCTTGCCTTCATTTTTTTAGGTGACACAAATTATATCCCTAGTTCTTTTTTTCCTAGATTGCTAATCCCAGCAATAACAGAATCCATCCCAAAACCAAATTTGAGGACAACCAGAAATATCTGGTCTCCATTGGGATAATTCTCCCTTTTGTATTACTTGCCACAGTCTCCTTGTAAGACTGTTCTTTAGTCAGTTTACAATCTGTTTACCCCCATGATGATCAATAAAATAAAGTAAATCTGCAACACAATTTGATGCAAAAAGTCTTCCTGCTCCACTGTCTTTGTGTTGTCTCCAGTGACAGATATTTAGGGAAGAATGAAGGAATGGGCATAGGGTGATTCTGCTCCTCTACTCCCCTTGTCACACCAGTACTGCAGCAGCAGTTTGAGGACTTCCCAGCCTGGGATTGCTCTAAAATTGTCCTGTCAGTAACAGGAATGGAAGTTTCCTCTCTGGATCCATGCAACTCCCAGTTTTGGCCTTCTCAACATCCCCTGGCAGGGAGCTCTGCAGGAAGGAGTACTTATTTTTGTCTGTTATGCCTTTTTGTTCCTGAATCATGGAAGCAGTCAATGATGTGTGTTGCCTGAGCTCTGTCATTGTCACTTGATCCTCACCAACATGACGACTCTGTGCACTGGGCCTTCCTTCCAGCCTGGAGCTCAGGCTCAGGCTGTTCAGTGACCCCCACTGTGGAGCCTGCCTGCCTCTCTCTCCACGTCCTTACCATCCTTCCCACTGTCTGCAGCTCTTCTGGAAAGAATTTTCAGTGGGACATTCCATCAAATGCTTTCTTGCAAATCCACAGAGACTGGATCTAATCCATTACCCTTGTCTGAGAAGTGATTCATCTTGGTAAAAAATTTACCTTTAATAAACCCATACCTTTGAGAAAACCTATTTGTTGCCATGGAGTGAGTGCTTTCTCTGAAAACTATCCTAAGATTCCTGGGTCAAGTGGCCTGTAGAGGTTTTTTCACTTTTCTTTAAATACAGGTGATATACAGGTTCTTGCTTCTAAACCTGCATTTTCACGTACCAATTATTTCAACATCCTCAGATGGAGATTATCGTGGTTCCCTGGGTTCAGTTCCTCCAACACTGGAAATTTTATCTTTAATACAGAGCTCTACCTCCTCCATTCCTTTTACCACTCTTTCCTTCCTAACAATTTATAACTTGCAATTTTTACATTCCAGTCATGCGAATAAACCTGCCAGGTTTCAGTCATGCCAATTATATTGTATTTCTCATAATCCAGCAAGAATTCCCAAGTCCTCTTGCTTTTAATTATATACTCACAAGGTGCTTTCCCCCAGTCCCTCTCTGGCCAGCCACCTGTGGTGAATCACTGGGATGTGTGATTATCACAGGGGGCGGGGGACAAAGGTGTTGCAGAACCACTCTGGAGCTGTGAAAGGCTGGGGCAAGTTCTGGTCTTTATATGTCACAGATTTACTCATTTCTGCAGGATAAACCCCTCTCCTTCTCTGGCTCCTCCTCAAGGTGCATTCAATGCCCGCTCTTCTGGCCCATTTTGGCACATCCTTACATCCCATCTAAATTCCACTCTACTCCTTCAGCAGTGCTGAGGAATAGGTGGTACAGAGCACACAAAGAGCTACAGACCCCTTGCCCTCCAAAAAAGTCAATCCAAACCCACAAAACAAGCCATGCATACCCATTCCTGGTGTCCCGATTTCTAGGGAGCATGGTGAGCACCCTTGGTTATTGGGACAGTAGTCTTAAAAGGCAACTGGGCACTGCTCTTCCCCTCTGACTGTGGATGTCAATACTGAGCTTGTTTGTTCACTGGCAACTAAAGCAAGGTCTGAGTTCATGTTTTTTTTCTATTAACATCAAAGCAAACACACAGTTGAGCAAAACTGACTGACTTGTTATTGCTTCCCAGCTCTCAAACTTCCCTATTAGGATATGATATGCCACCTTGCCTACTTCATGGGTTAATTTTTTCATGGCATGTGTGTTCCTGAGCCATGGAATCCACCAGCTGGCTCACCACTGCTGCTATCAGTGCACCCCTTGTGCGGTACCTTGTGAGGTGCCCTGTGGTGCCCAAGCACAGACCCTGACTGCGGGTGTGCAACAAGATACATGCTCAAAGTCACGTATAAGAAATTAAATGCTGGTGAGCTTGTCTCTGAGACATCTGGCCATGGTCAAGGAGTTCACAGCCCAGGAAGAGGCCCCAAGTGAAGCCTGTGAGGGTAGAACAGGACTCATGGCCAGCACAGTCTGCAGAGCTTTATCTTCATCCCCTTCAAAGGCTGAGTGTGTTGCTCCTACAGAAGACGCCTCCCCCTGTGTGGGATCCAAAGCACTGAACCCACTCTGAAAGGGAGAACCTTGTCCTCCTTCTGGTAGACTGGGATTCAGCACACTTTTGAGTCAGAAACTGTGCTAAATAATTACAGGACTCCCCCACCAATGAAATATAAATGCTCTAGTCCCTCTATTCCCAGAGGGGATTCACAATTACATTTCTCAGGTACTAAATGCTTTTTGAATTCTTGAGCTGTCCTAGACATGCTGGATAAAAATAAACTCTAGATTCACAAATTATTTCAGAAATAATCACAGCATTCAATCTCTGTTAGAGCTGTCAGTGGAAACCAGAAACTGGCACCAAGAGGCAGGCACGCTCCGCTGGGCTCTTCACAAAGTGGATGGCATGCTGCTTGCACCTCAGCCTCTGGAATCTAAATGCACATTGCAGATAAACAGGGGGAAGGAGAAGACACTCAAAAATTTGTTTCCTTGCTGCCTAAATGTCATTTTAAGGTGTGAGTCCCACCCCCTCCAGCCAAGTGGGAGCCCTGGCATCCTGTTCCCTGCAGCATCAGCCTGCTGGGAGCTGGTCCTGGTGGCACTACAAGATCTGCTGTGTTGCAGCTGCACCAGTGCAGGGAGCAGAAAGTTTTGACGGTGTGGCTGGAGGAGAGAGAAATCAAAAGCCTGGTGGCTGGAGGAAGAATGGGGCTCATAGCTGTGAAAGTTTGGAGGCTCTGGAGAGTTTTGGCAGTACCATGATCACAGAGAGAGTTACTGGCACTCACACGTGCCTGGTGGGATCCAGCACGGAATCACAGAAGACCCTGTGTGGGAAAGGAGCCACAAGGATCATCAAAGTCCAGCTCCTGGCCCTGCACAGACACCCCAACAATCCCACCCTGTCCCTGAGGGTGTTGTGCAGACACTCCTGGAGCTCTGGCAGCCTTGGGGCTGTGACCAGTTCCCTGGGCAGCCTGTTCCAGTGCCCAAACACCCTCTGGGGGAAGAATTTTTTCCCAATATCCAACCTAAACCTTCCCCGATACAACTTCAGGCCATTCCCTTGGGCCCTGTCACTGGTCACGACAGAAGAGATCAGTGCCTGACCCTCCTCTCCCCCTCACGAGGAAGTTGTAGACTGTGATGAGGTCTCTCCTCATGTTGCCTAAATTCAGACATCAATGAGTCAGGGAGGAATCAGGGATGGGGTGGGAGCTGTGGGAATGGTGCTGACCATGGGCTCTGGCCATATGCTCTGCTGACAAAGTGTGAGGCTGTGAGTGACTGTGGAAGGGACTTTGCCTGGAGCAAGGCTGCTGCAGTCACTTCAGTGTGCTGCTGGTAAAGCTGTAAGAAAGATACTGCTGGCAGCATACAGTGCATTTGAGCTGGGGACTTTGACTAATTTAATACACTACTATTTAACAGAATTAATACAAGGCTATTTAATACACACACGACTGTGTGACTTGTGATGCCTGCAGAACTGGGGTCAGTAGGTGTGCTGAGGATGGTGGGATGAGCCTCTGGGATGGATTCCCCACAGATATACTGAGTGGGGGCTGTATGTGTGAGCACAGTCCCTGTGCTGTTGAGTTGGGGCTGGCTGGTGCCTCGCTGCCCTGCGGCTCAGATGAAATGATCATCAGTCGGGCTGCAAAAGGCCATGGCAACACTCTGACAGTCTGGTAATACAAACCCATCAGTCTGAGTGAAGAGCTGTCGAGTATTTTATGTTGGCACTATTAGGGACAAATTTAGACCCGTGTCCATTACATTGTTCCCGTCCTTACCAGAAGAAGACATGGTAAATCTGAAAGAGGCAGCTCTCGGTCTAAGCCAGAATATCCCTGTACCTGCCTGGGTTATTTCCAAAGGTTGGTCACTCCTAGTCTGCTAACTGAAGAATATTTTCCCCCAGGTTAGTGTTTCAAATGAGGAAACACTCATAGAGCTGCTGTGGGCGTGTGGGGAGGGAGAAGCAACCCCCTTCTCTCTTGCTTTCACCAGAACTTTTTAAAGCTCGCTTCCAACTCTCTCCTGAAATCACCCACTACAGCACAGCTTTGTTTACCCGGTACAGAATAGATCACTGTGTTTCTCTTCTCCCACAGATAACTCACTTTTCTGAGTGGGCTAGAGTCACACAGTTACAACTTATCTCACACATAAATCTTGACTTGGAAAGATTTCAATATCTGCCAGAAATATGGGCATCCTTGATTGTGCCAACCCCAGCTAAGATGCTCAGAGAGTCTTAGGCTGCTCACTCAGGCTGCTGTGGCCTAAGTTGATTCCCAAATCAGTAAGACAAATAATCTTCTTTTCTGTGTTTTTCTTTCTAACATCAAGAGTGTTGCTTTGGTGATCTCATTTCAGCCTGGAGCTGTTGCAGTCCCAAGGTTGGAGTTCATGAACTTTCCTTTTTTTAACATTAAATTGAGTTTTAATGAGCAGCTAATTCTGCAAGTACTCTCCTCAAAAACACCAGGGAGAATGCACAAGCCCTTGGGATGAAACAGGCTGAGAGGTTTCCCAGGTTTGCCCCAATTAATAGTACATTCTCAGAGAGAATTCTACCATGATCCCACAAACTTCCCATTACCAGAGGGGCTGTGTTCTCAGAGACACAGCACATCCATGGTTAACTGTTCCTCTCTTCCAGCAGTGAAGGACCAACTCCCCAGTCTGCTCCTTGGGCAGTGGCAGGATGGGATGGGAGCAGCCCAGAGAGGAACAAATATCCACAATCCATCATCTCATACTGTGTCACATTTTAAACTTTATTTTTCCGTCACATAATCTAGAAAAGGGCTCTTTCAAAAGCAGAGTGTGGATGTTAGCTCTAGCAGACAGCTCTGGGAGTAGGGACTGTCAGTTTTCATCTGCTGAGACTTAAACTGGTCCCAAGGCAGCTGCCTGCCACCCACCCTCCCGTGTGTTATTTCTTGCGAAGTGCCAGGCTACAGCAGAGGAAATGAATGCCCCGATAAACTGGAGAGATGTCTTTTTGAGTGGTTCCCAGCAAGTAAATGGCTGAGCAGGGAACAGAAGAGAGCTTTCTTGTGCCCAGTTGTACCCTTTAACTGCATTTCTCTATTCGATGAACATACACTCCAGGAAGGGCTCGCGGGTGGTCATTTACTTCAGGGATAGCCGAAAAGAGGCAGGCTGGGCTACAGCTGGTAAAAACCGTGACCTTTGTGCTCCCCCTGCCATTCAGACCATTGTCCTGGGGACAATTGCCGTCAGATGTCAGAACCTCCTTAACAACTACGGCCGCTGCCTTCCGAGCGCTCCAAGGAGCAGCTGGCGGGGAAGCGCTGCCCAGTCTGTGGCTGCAGTGCCCGGCAGGGTGGCACACGCTGCTGCTCAGGGGCTCAGCTGGCTGGAGAGCTCAGACCCTGCAGCAGCCAGCAGGTAAACAAGCAAATCCCTGCTCTCGCAGGAAACAGGTTGCTTTTCAACAAAGAACTGTTAAAACCCTGCCTCTCTCCGCAGGGCGAATCTGCTCTAAGATACAGCCCAGAACGGCTTGCCCGTTGCTTATCACACTGAGGCAAACACAAAGCGACACAGGCTGGAAGGAAGTTGTTTTATACTTACCAGCAGCATTGATATTTTCCTCACAGGAGTACCAGATCCCAGTGTGGAAATACCTGAAAAGGAAGCGGTCATCTCCCGTCTCCCAGCTGTAATGAACCACATTCTGGTTCGTCTCATTTGCAGTCTCATTCCCGCCGTAATTGAGGCAGTTTGTCTTCTTCTCTTTCCCACAGCTCGGCTTGGGGACCCTCTGTGTGCCCTCACACCAGTGGGTCGTGATAAAAGCTGTTGTAGAGAAGAGGAGAGCCATCAGATTCAGACTCACTGCTAGCAGGGCTCTGCATCTTCGATTTGTCTTCATGGTAAATCCGCCCTCCCTCCCCCTCCTGCTGAGAGAAGAAGTCAAAGGGGTTTGTTTTATTTGGGAGGGGGGGAGGTTTCAAAGCTTCTCACGATTCAGAATCCAGTTGTCCAGGCATCAAAACTCTCAGCTTCTTCCAATCTGCTGCTGAAGCGGTGAAGGAAGCTCTGCAGCCAGACTCCCATTCTTCCCCTTCACTTGAAACCCTGCCTTTGTACGTTAAAGGAGCAGCTGCCGGCGCGGCAGCGGGGCCGATCTCTCGCAGCCGCGGAGCTTCAGCGCGCTGAGGGGACCGGAGCGGCTCTGCCTCCCGAGGAGCACCAGAGGCGAGTGAACATCTGCTCGGCTACCACACATCATCCTCCCGAGGGGCTCCGCAGCCTCCTCCGCTGGGAGACACCTGCAGGCTGCCAGGCTCGCTGTCCCCTGCTCCCGTAGGATGGGCAGGAGCGGCTCAGCGTGCGGCAGGAGGAGGCAGGGACAGCTGCCACCCGCTGCCACCGTCCCCGGCACCGCTCGGAGCCCACTGCAGCACGCCGGGCTGGGGGGAGGCGTCACGGCTCAGTCCCGAAAAGAATTATTATTATTTTTATTATGTGGAGCTGTGAAAGGCATTTTTCATGTACCACAGGGTAGAGATTCGTCCAGGAGGAGGAGGGATGGAGTGGTACTTTAGCATTTCTGCTCTGAGCTAGAGAGTAGTAAATCCAGGGGCTGATTCTGGTTTTGGCATGATGGTGTAAATCTCTTTCTTCAGAGGCTTGCTCTGGCAGCCCCAGAGGAACTTGGGTTTGAAAGTGTGTGATGTGTGAAACCCACATCTTTCATAACACCAAGTGGAGCCCCTTTCCCAGGCTTTTATTCCCGGACACAGTGCTTGCAGATGTTTTGGTTGAAGTGGGTCTGGAGGAAATTTTCTTGTTTGTAGACAGAACTAATTAGAGCAAACCCTGGGCTTTACTCACCAGATGGCAATGCTGAGAGCAGAGAACACTTAATACTTAATACCCCATTTCCGAAGAGAATTGTATTGCCCTCACGATGTTCAGCTGGCTCACAGAGTTTCTGACCCCTTTGCACATTGCTCACAGCTCTCTGGTGAGCACTGAGCGCCATGAGGAGCAGGGCACCTGATGGTGGTGGAGGTAGAACCCATGAGCCCCTGGGTCCAGCACTGAGGTTGGCCACACTTGTCACACAATCGTTCTGTTCCTTGGTAGATGAAGGCAATTTTCTGTGGTGAAGAAGCTCTCTGTGCCTTCTGAGTCTTGTTTCCTTCCAGCCTAGTTTAGACATCCTGCAAAGGCCGTGGGGATGCTGGTGGCCTCTCAGAGCAGTCCAGCAGTGGGTTTCCAGCAAGCCCTGGGAATATCCGTGCAGCCAAGCAGGCTCATACTGGCAGTGCTCATGGAGCCCACAGGCAATGCTTGTGCTGTGCTTTGCTGCCTGCAGACGTGACATGTGGGGGTAGTTTCTCCAGCTCCTTGAAGAAGGCCAGGAAGAATGAGGTGAAGTTTCTCCTTGAGGCTTCCAGGACCTGTTCCTGCCTTCCTGATGCCCCACCCACAGGACTTGCTATGGCTCTTTTTGGTGCCTGTCCTGAATGTCTGAGCCCAGCTTTAGTGAGATTTCCCACTATTTCTACACTCACTTGGCTTTGGTCATTTTTTGTTATAAATAAACCAGAAAGTTAACAAAAAACTTTTGTGAGAAAATTCACAGGGCTCTGTGAGAACAATTGTGATGGCAGCTCTGCAAGTTTGGTGAAACAACTTTGCACTGCAGATCCTTCCCTACCCAAGAGCCTTCGCCTTGCCTACCCCTGCCTGTGCCTGCTGAGTGCCACCTCCTCAGTGCCAGGTTTTCCCCCTGTGGTCTGCACTAGCATTGTGCCTCTCCTTGTCCTGTTGGAATTGCACAGCACTTCTCCCTGTTCCAGCCCTTTCAGCATTACATCTTGCAGGCAGATAATCAGCATGCCTTCCTTGGTTTTAATTGCCTGCAAGAAATAGAGGTGATAGCTATTCAGGGGACCACAGGATTATTACTCCAATTATTTTTATGTTGCAGGACATTTACTCAGTAATGTGTTTGTGGCACTGCTGTGTTTCTCAGGGTTATCCACTTGCTAAGAGGAATAAACAAAGCACTTGAAACTTTGACAAAAAGCCTTCACAAGAAAGCTGATGTTGTTCTTCAGGACTGTCTTTCAAGTGGCTGCCAGCATCTGAATCATCACACTTCTCCAAGTGTGAATACAGGTCTTTACAGCTCTTTTCTTACAAATTTTCTCTACCTATTGCCCTGTGGATTGTGTTTTCTGGCCTGCAGCACCAATGCCTGCACACTCTGTTTCTCTGTGTGCCTATCTCCCTGAGGGGTGGGCATCCAAGACTTTTGTTATCTGGGATAATTTTGTCCTAAATACTTCTTACATTTTGTTTTTACTCCTAATCCTAATAGATATTTCTATTTCTGTTCCTCCTTATCTTCTTCATTCTTGTTTTCCAGGCTGGCAGAGCTGTTGAGAACAGACATGGTGACAGTAAATTAAAAGAAAAAAGGCAAAGTAAAGCAGGAGTTTGATTTCTTTTGTGCTAGAGAGCTTTTAGAATTTTAAGCATTTAAAAATACTGAGCACAAAGTAAAGTATGCTCAGTCAGAGAATTTTAAAATATAAATAATTTTCTTTTTCCCTAAAAGAAACCAGGTTTTTTTTCATTGTTAGACTCCTCTGGCTGCATAAATTGGGATTACTTGAAAAGAAGGAAACTGCTCTGTGCTATACTCATGCTGTAATACTCCAATGACTTCTCTTTATATAATCTCTGTTTACCAGATTTGTTGTGTATAAAAATGGAAAGATCATACATATGTTGCAGAAGTCAGTTCAGATGCCTGGATTTAATAGTATTTATGTGGTACTATCTTTAATGATAACGTAGAAGGGTTTGAATGCTATAGAAGAGTAGTTTTCAGGCTGTAGCTACAAGAATCTTTAAAAACCTTTTTGCAGCAATAACTTTTCTCTGATGTTGTGAGAAAAACTACCTTCATAGGTTATAGGTAACCCCTTTTCCTTTAGCATTTCTTAGAGGATCAGTGCGAATTGTTATTACTCGATATTTACTTGTGTACAAAAAGAATTTGACCCGGAGGATTTAAAGTAATGATAGCTTTTGCAAAAGGAATCTTTCAATCAGGCTCTGTTTTTCACTAGTGGAAAACAGAGGCACCATTCACTAAAATGATAGGAAGTCCTACTTTTTGATCCTCTGGTGCTGATGGGGACACGGTCAGCTCAGTCTGGGTGTTTATTTGGAACCAGCAGCATCAAACACGTGGGGTTATATGCTAGATTTAAATCAACAGTTTAAACCCCTGTAGCTTTTATTTAAATTCTCATTTCTTACAGTTCTGTCCTCCCAGGCTTCCTCGTGTGTTTATTTTGTCCTTTTCAGCTGTCACTGGACTGGACTTCCCAGCTCCTCCTGCCACTTTGGACTAGACCCCTCCTGGCAGCTTCTCTTTGCTTTTCCTCAGCACCACAGAGCCACAGAATTCACTTGCTCAATTCATTTGTTTCGCAAATGGCTCAAAATGTCCTTTTCTGGTTGGAATTTTCCTCCCTTGACATGGAGCTCTGCATAGCTCATCTTTCTCTTGTTCTCTTGCCATGGTAAACATGAATTATTTGTGTGCCCCCAGTGTACCTCCCCTGTCTCTGCTCTGTCCAGCAAAATGGGAAGTTTCTCCTTACCTCAGTTCACTTAACAGCTTTTATTTTTCTATTTGGAGAAGAGGGCTGGGATGGAAATACTCTCCATATTTCCCCCAGATTGTGTTACTCACCTGGGAGTAGTTTGTGTTCTCTCCACTCCAGACTCAGGCTCCCTTTTGCCATTTTCACCCCAGTTTTTATCTTTTTCTCAGAGCTCTGGCCCAAAGCAGTTTGTGCTCAGCAGTGATGTTTGGCACTCTGAGCACACAGGCTGGGCCTTACAGTCCTGTTCATCTAAGAGATGCTGCCAAGGGACAGCCCTGATTTTCTTACAGAAATTAAGCCCTCAGCAAAGGGGCAGACCCCTGGGGTCCATGTGAAGGTGGCCTGAATATTGATGCCACAGGAAATCTTGGTCTTCTGTTTAACTTGTGACTTGGAGTGTGTCTTTCATCTACTTTGCTTATGGGCATTTAGGCAAGGACAAGAAGACTGCTCAGGAAATTCTCCCTGTTCCTGAACTAGCCAGGCAAAAAATGGTTTCTGACAGTACTGTAGAAAAGACCTTTAGTAATCTTGACAGAAATGAAAGTGGTAAAATAAACTGTTGCTTCACCCATGAAAATTTCCTTGGTCCAGTGTCACTGGGCAGTAGACAAGACATCCCTGAGTGCCCTCTCCAGAGGAGCTGCTCTGGATGTTGTGATCAGTTGTCAGCATTGCTCATCCTGGCTGCGACAGAGGGGCTGTGCCACTCAGAGACTACAGGCACCCTCCTGCAACGAGCAGGGTCCCTGCAGCCCCTGGCTGTCCCAAACAGCATCAGACTAATCATCCAGCACTGCTCTTTGTGTAAAAACTGGGTGCGACTGGGATGCCAGCAGATTTGTACTTATCTGCTATCTGCATTTAATTCTTCCAGCAGCTGGTGGAGAGGAAGGGAGATGAAAAGAAGTGACAGGTCTGAGTCATGTCTTGATTCGTGTCTGGGAGAGCTGACTGGCTAAGTTGCCTGAAGAGGCAGTCCAAAAGGTCAGGGCTGAACAAGCAAGATATTCCCAAGGCAATTCCCAACGAGCTATTTACATGTGTCCACCTATGGTGGGAGTGAATTAGGTGTAATGCTATCCTACTTTTGATCCTGAATTAAAATTTTTTCTGTCTTAGAGTCACAAGAATTATTTCCTCACAATTGACAGTTGGATTGGATTAAGATGAAAGTTTAATTATGATTTAGTACTCTTTGTTAAGGCTACCTTTGATATGTCTAAGTTGTTACAAGAAGCTACAGGCACACTTAAGAAGAAGTCAAAAAGCAGAACCCACTTCTTTCTTTATTGCTGCAATTAAAGAAGCATTCTTGCACATCAAAGCCTTAATGGCAGCTTGTGAGTCTTTCCATATTCCTGGACACCGTGGCCTGGCGTAAAAGCAGCCCCAGAGCAAAAGCGGCCACAACAAACAGAGCAGTGCTGAGAAACGTCAAAGGGTTCATTACCCAAACACGCTCTTTTATAACCCAGGCATCTGATTTCCATATTCATATAAAGTTATATATTGTCATATCCCACTGTGCTTTTGGAAGTGCCTGATCCACTAACTACAGATGAATTAATTTATATTACTTCCTTGTTGTGTTTTTTAAGACATTTTTTTCCCTTCTCTTATCAATATATTTTTAGGGACAGAAGTTAGAACATTTAAATGTCTGTAGTTTTCAGTTTCTGCCTGGCAAAGGAGTAAACTGTGTGCATGTGGTGTCATTTATATGAAGAATAATGTTGCTTATTTGTATGTCCATGTATTTTTTCCCCATAATTAGGATTCATCCATATGTCCAGGCATTTTAAGTGGTAGATTATGATTTGCAGTGGGATTTTAGTTCACAAAGGAGTGATCAGGGAGATATTTATGAGCAAGCTCTGTACCTGGAGGTTCATGTTTCTGTATATTCTCTGCAGAAATTGGACCCTGTGCAAAATGCACTTGCAAAAATAAACTTTACCAGAGCAGAGTAGGAGAGGCTGCTTATGTGCAGGGGTGGCTTTTTGATGGGGCCATGCAGACCTGCAGAAAATGAGTGCACATTGTGTCACTGGGGGTGCACTCCAAGCCAGGGGATCAAGGGCCCTTGGGATGTGCCCATGATCTCATCAGGGTAGTGATGCTGAAGGTGAGGGCAAGGTTTGGTTGCCACAGGAAGACAGGATGGTCAGGTTGGCTCTGGAAACTGAATGTAACGGGACATTGCATTTGGTCTACAGTGAGAGAGAAGTTATAGAACACAACTAATTTATACATGCAGCCAGCAGGTTTGAAACATTTCAGTACCAAACCTCAGTTTGGGCAGAAATCTCTCCCCCAGGAGTAGAGCAGAAGACAAAGCAACAAAACTAGACATCAAGAGATCGATACTAAAAGCAAAACATAGTGGCAAAGATGTCTCTCCAGAGCAAAGCCAGGTAATTGCATAACTGTTCCAAGGGAAAGAGAAAAGGTCAACAGGCGGATGACAGGCTGGTGCACGGAAAGCTTCTGCCTGGCTGGGGACAGCATTTCACAGTGCATTGGCAGAAAAGTGAATGAGTATGCAAAAGTGACTAGGAAAATGCCAAACTGCCTGAGAAAGCCTGGGTAAGACTCTCCCAAAATGACACACAGTGTCATGGGGAGAGACATCCTCCAAACTGCGGGACTTTTGAGGCAGCACCAAACCCAGCAGAGTGTTGGGAACGATGTCAAATTTCACAATGAAGTTGTAGCAGATGGCAGAAGAGGGAGTCAAGGCCAAGACTTGGCAGAAAGAGGGAAAATGTTAGCCATCAGCCTGTCTGGAGAGCAGCAGGAGGGAGGAGATATATGAGCAACCTGGAGGACAAGCAGGACACTCAGCAGAATGAAAGCACAGCAGAGAGCAGAGAGGGATGGTGCAGTGGAAGGCTGGTTTGGAGACCACAATATGATAAAAAGTACAGAGCTGCAGCTGGCTGGTATCAAAGACCACTCTCACAGGTCTACGTGAACTCTGTGGCCTCAGCAAAGGGGCAAATGAAAGAGCAATTCTTCAAAGGAAAGATGTTATGAATCTTTGGGGAACTCAAATGGGAATGAAGCTACAGGAGGAAAACGTTCAGCAGTATCATACTGACTGCTCAGCTTGGGAGCTGGGGTTTTATTTCCATCTTCACAGCTGGTCATGAATATTTTCTCTTTCCAACCCCTTCCCTGACTGGGTTTTGGATGGAGAGAAGTCATTTCTATTCTCAGTATCCTGCAAGGTCTCAGGTAGGGAACACTCTACCTCTCCACTTGACCTCTAAGGTTGTGTGCATTTTTGAAGAGACCTTCCTTTCCTCCACCATGTGCTCTGCTGGAAGTGCCCAAATCATTCAGGTTTCATGGGCCCCTGCTATTTGTGTGTGTTAATACAACACCCTTAACAGAGACTGCAGGATTTGATACAGATTTAGAGCACTCAGTTAAAACTGTTCTGCCAACTGTGAATTGTTTGGCAGGTGGAATGTATTGATTTAAACCTCTGCTCAGTCCTTAAATAGGCCTCACGCTCTTGACTCAGATGTCTGATCAAAAAAAGGATAATAAAAAAAAAAATTTAAAAATCAGATATTGATCTGTACCCAGACCCTCCTCAAGTCAGCCCTTAACACCATTAAATGCAGGCACATCAGCAGAGCTCAGGCTGGCAGTGTCCTACTGTCTCTGCTTTATTCCAGCACTGAAGATGTGGAAATCAAGTGGAAGCTGCTGCCGCCCCTCGCTGGGGGCTGGGGCTGTGGGGTGAGCAGGGTGTCTGTGGTAGGACCACTGTCTGCACTGGGACAGCATGTCCTTGGCTCTCAACGAAGGTCTGAGTTGATCCCAGGCAAATCATGGACATTAAAATCCTTAGATGGGGCCATTTCTGTAATAACAGCTAAATTATAGCCCGTGCGCTGCAGGAAACCAAATTAGGGCTCCATGTGCAGTATTTACTTGGGCAATTTCACTTAACCTTGCCATCTTTTAATTGCTTTTATATCTTGATTTAGTAATTTCGGATTTTTTTTAATAGTTCCATTTATTGAGAAACACCACAAGAGGCATGAACTGAGTAATTTTCTGTTTCTGAAGTTTTGTACTGTAATAGCAACAGAATCATCAGTAGGCAAATTCTTTAAACAATAATTATCTGTCTCTGCTTTGGATGTTTATTATTTTTGCAGCAGTTCATTTGCAGGACAGAGTGCCACCTTCACAAGAAACTCAACTCAACTGATTTGCAGTCAAAGTAGAGCGTTTGGTTACTTCTAGATTTTGTAAGAAAAGAGACAAAACATGAAGTAATGATGCAGGAAACACTTAAAAGGGCAATTTATCAAGCTAAAGATCTCAGTTTGATTGGAGAGGGAAATGCTGGACTGTATAAAAATTGCAAAAAGGAATGTACTTCTAATGAAATAGACTCCAGAGGAAAAATTAACCTATATTCCAGCCTGTTAGTGTCATGGAACAGATAATTGAATTCTTTGCTTTCTTGTCAATGCAGCAGTATGTAACTCTGCTCAAATGTTCAGGTAAGGTTTTTATGCTGGTCAACAGTTTTTATGCTGGTTTTCATAACTTTTTCTTTGAAAACTGGTCTAATTACTATTTCTTCTGTTTTTACAAAGTCTTCATGAAAAAATTGGGGTTTTGGAGTCACATCCCACACATGACGTGGAACAAAACCAAACTCACTCAAAAGGCAATTCAGGTTTGTGCTTTATTTCCATGCAACATTTTTTGAGAAAAGTAGAAAAGTTTATTTTGAAAGAAATGGGGCCACTTAGTACCTCATGAAGGGAAAGGAGCAGAGCAAAGCTCACCCGCACAGATCCTTCGCTGTGGGGACTGCTCTGGGCCTTCTTTGCAGGGTGGTGTTATGGTGGTGGGAGCAAAATCAAAGGCAGTGGCTGCCC
This sequence comes from Corvus hawaiiensis, assembly GCF_020740725.1. NCBI lineage: Eukaryota > Metazoa > Chordata > Aves > Passeriformes > Corvidae > Corvus > Corvus hawaiiensis. The sequence goes on along the minus strand of NC_063228.1, from coordinate 13,425,839 downwards.
TGCCAAAATTATCTCTTGGATGGCAGAGAAATGGATTAAGGAGTCCCTGATGGCAGCTGTCTACGCCAGTGTCACCCTGCTCCTGTGTACATGGCGGGCAGGGGAGTTGGTTGCTCTTGTTCTCTGCCTTGATTTTCAGGCTTAGCAAAATGCAGTACATACTTCAAAATAAGAGAGCTAACATGGATTTTCAATCACCATCCCAAATTTGGCTTCAAACTGCCATAAACTGGAATATCCTGATGTAAACTGAGAACAGTCTGCTAAGGTGGCACTGGTACTTGCACAATTCCCTCCCATGTCCCCATTGTAAGGACGTTTTCTTGGGTGTTTCTTTTGTTTAATGTTGTCTGTGCAGTTTTCTACAACAGTTTAACTGCTTTATTGGCAATGAGGAAGGACATAAAATCTGTTATTGCAAGTGAGAAAGAAACATATGCTCTATGCTTAATGTGCAGCTGGAAAGTATGCATTAAAATATTTTTTTAAAGCCCTTCATATTCAATGGCCTTTTATTTCCTTTCTTTTCTATATATACCCCTGAACAATTGCTGGTACTGCCATAGCTGGTTAGAGGATGGTGCTAATAATTCCAGGATTGTGGGTTTGATCCCCAAATGGGCCATTCACCTAAGAGTTGGACTTGTTGGTCCTTTTGGTTCCCTTCCAACTCAGAATATTCTGATTCTGTGATTCTGATAGTGCAGCAGTGTCAGGAGGAAGAGATAGGAGGAGTTGCTGAGGCTTCTTGGACCTACGGCATGGACAAGCAAGGGGATGATTTCCTGCATGGGGACACCCCTGTGGGGTGTCTAGAAATGAAGACACTGAACTCATCTGAATCAATGGGGTATAAAAGAAGGGTAAGTGTGAGGCACAGGAGCTGCCTCAACCAGCCTCACTACCAAGGCTTCTGTGATGTGGAGCTGCTCTTGAAAATTCAAGCACTGGGCAAAGCTGTGTAAGGGGATGTTTGACAAAGAGCCCCATAGCCTGGCAGGAGCTGAAGTTCTGTGCTGTCTGTCCTCCCCAAACTCATGGCAGTTCACTAGCTGCTGCCAGAATCACTCACTGGTTGCCTCCCACTGCTGCTCCAGCTTGGTTTAGGGAGGATGAGATGGGCTGGGCACTTGGCATATCAGCCCATGAAGATGCCCTTTTCCTCTTTGCTTCCAAATAACCTCTGGGCCCAGCATCCCATGGGTGCTTGTAACCAGGCATTTCCCAATTATCAACAAACCGGTAATGAACAGTGATTCTTCAATGCCCAGACCTGCATAGATTTTCTCACCTTGTAATTTGCCCAGTATTCAAAAAAATCAATCTTACAATTCAACACCAAAGCACTGCACTTCAGTATTGTCCAGACAGAAGCTAATGAGACAGGAATAAACCGGGCAAGTGGGCTGCAACACGAAAATGAGGTGCTGGCCAGGACCCAGGGAGCTCATTGCCTCGACAGGACACAGGTACTGAGACTCGAGTCACTTCTGCTTTTCCACGGTGCTTTGTTGCCACCTGATGGCCTCACATGAGGTTGCAAGAATGAAACTGGAAAAGGTACATTCTTTGAGATGTCTTACATTTCATTAAAACCACTGAGAGCTTTTGAAAAAAAAAAGCTTCCCAGATCAATGTCTTTTCATGCCCTGCTGACACAAGTCTCTGCTTAACAGGTGAAAAATTACTTTTTTCCAATGTGACAGCTATAATTGCATTGTACACAACACCTGTAATTTATTTGTATTTAGAAGGAATTTCTCTTGTCTTTTGCAATTTCCTTCCTTAACAGGACAGATACCTGGAGGATAATGATGTTGTCAGGCCCGGAACGGTCACTAAATGGTAATGCTGTGATGCTTGATCCATACAGCCTGATATTCCTCTGTTTGCCCAGATAAGCACTGCATTTGCCCCTCACTCCGGTCCTCCTGACCACAGCAACATATCTGCCTCATGTGAAATAATCACTGTCCTGCTTCAGGCGTGGTGTTGAACCACCGGGATGCCCAGCAGGCACCCTGGACCGTCCTGACCACGATTCACACCTTTTTTTCTCTTTTCCCATTTCATTTGCTATTTCTGGAGCCTACCTTTCTCTGTCTTTTCCCAATCTTTCTCCACTCCAATCGTCTCTCATTTAAATAATTCACCCCTAATTTTTTTCTCCCTGACAGTCCTGGTTTTTCCTTCATGTCTAAGCAGCTTTTGCATTTTTGACACCCTGACTAGGTGATATTGGAGCAATTCATTGTCAGTGATGCTGCTGGTCTTGCAAAGCTCTGCTCCCCAGGAGGTTCCCAGTGCTCCCTCCAACCACCTTGGAAATCTGACTGTTTCCCACATCACTCCTTCCAAAGCACTGGTGAAAGCCAGGCATCCCTCATGGTGTTGTCTGCAAGTTTTGGTGGCAGCAGCATTGTGACCTGTCACATGCACAGGTTAGGGTGCTACATCCACTCACTGCCAACACCCTTTTCACTTCAGGGTTTGCATTTTCCCCCCTGGTCATTCCAGCTGGTTTAGCCACGTAAAAAGCTCAGAGGTAAAAGCACTGAGGCTGAAATGATTTGGAACTAAGGGACTGGGCTCTCCACGTGTTGCTCTGGTGACATCCTGGTAGCTGAAGGATGAGCTCTGCCTTGGGAGCACCGATGTGGCTAAGAAAGGGAGCGTGGGTCACCTCATGTCTGCTCCTGGGGATATGAAGGGGAAGGACAGGAAATGGCAGCTGTCACCTTTACTTGCTTTTGATGTAGATGGATGAAGATGCTGCAAAGGGGCTGTTTGTTTTCTGGGGTGCTCTAAAGTGTTTTTTGAATCCACAGCTGGAGAACTTCTTCTGAGGGCATCACAACCACCATCAGGTCACATTTCTCAGCTTCTTCACTGCCATGCAGGATCAGCTGGGTGGGGGGCTCTGATTCTTTCTGGAAAACAGATGCACTCACTCAAACACACTCAGGCTAATGAGTTAATCTACTTGTCCTTTTTCCCAAAAAGCGTTCTTCTCACCCTTCCTGCCATAGCTGCCCAGAGAGCCCACAGCCACAGAAGCTGCTAACCTGCATTCTTACTTGAACTGCACATTTAAACATATTCCTGAGGAGCTTTTGATTGATTTATCTTTAGCAAGTTGCTGAGAAGCTCAGGGATGGTGGCAGGGGACGTGGAGCAGTGTTGACAGTGGCACAGCTGTTTGGTTCAGGGAGCAGCTGCTCAGGCAGGGTCAGTCCCTGCCTCCCAAGCCATTTCCCCAGAAGCACCAGGAGCATCTTCACTGTTCAGGGCTCTGGGCCAAAGGCAGTGACAGCTGTGCAGCCAGTTCAGGGCTGCTTGATCCCTGCAGCTCAGCTCCTCACGTGGAAATGGGCAAGGCTTCCTGGGAATCTGCTTTTTCTGCCTGCCCCATGCTCCTGTGAATACCCAGCACACTAAAACCCAACAAAGCACAGTAAAAAAAGTTACCAGTGTGTCTGGCAGGACAGCAACGGGGCAGCAGGAATATTGAAAGATTTTGCTTATTTTCCAGGTAAGGAAAGGCAGGGTTAAAGCTGCCACAGCAAAGCCAGCAGAGGAGGTGAGGGCAGTAACCAGCCACATGGATGTGTCACCTGGAAACGAGAGAAGCAGCAAAACTTCTCAGAGAGACTGTAGGGAGCAAGCACTCACTGCAGCCAGCCTGAACCCTGTGTGGCTGCTCTTCCACCCACCCTGGTGAGATCCCTCCCTGGCAAACTCCAGTGCCAGCGGCGGGGGGGGGGGGTGGCACTGCTGAGTCTTCCTGTTTTATCTCTCCCAAGGAAAAAAAGGGCAGCACATCTGCAAACAAGGCAGGAGACTGGGGTGGAAACAAAGGGAAGGGCTTTGGGCATGACTACAGCAGGGGAGCAGGAGGGAAGGCTGGCTCTTACGCTGAGCCCTCACACAGTGTGTCGGGCTGAAGCTGCTGCTCCTGTTGATGGCCTCGACGTGGGTCTGAGCTTTCACACAATACTCAGCTCCCGCCTCCATGGTGTCCAGGTGAACCATGGAGTTCACCTCTTTCATCACCTTCTGCTGCACCTGCCACAGGCCCAGAAGAGAAAGCATCAGGGCACAGGGCAAGGATCTGCCATCAAAGAGCAGCTCTACCACTGATGCCTTAGAGAGCCTATAAATGAACCAACACACACTCTTGAGATAATATTAGTATAGGAGGTGATATAAAGGTTGATTTTATTGAAAGCCTCCAGGGGCAGATATGGAAAATGTCCACAAAAGCCCACCCCCCAAGGGTGAATACAGATTTATAAGTTTAGTAAATTAGCATAATTGACAAAAAGCACCAATTAGGAGCACAAGTAGTGATGCAATTTCCCCCCAGTTCAAGCCCCTTCTAAATCCTCTCCCCTCAGATGGAACTGAACTTTGTTGATGACAATGTGTCTGGAAGAGCTGTTTTTCAGCCTTGGTTCCCAGGGAGAACCAAGATAGGATAGGGACTTTGGAATATGTTTTGCCTTTCTGTGTATCAGGGCAGGGAGAAATACTGGGAAAACTAGCTGCAAATGCAATAATAGGCTACAGAGCTCCAAATAGATGTGTAAAGAACACAGAGGGTAGAAAAAAGAAAAACGCAGAAAATCATCTAACATCACCATGATGCTTGGCCAGCGAGAAAAGAAGGGAGCAGCAGGAGGTGTCAGTGGGGCCTGTGTGAGTAGAACAAAAGAGGGACAAAAGCAGCAAACAAGAAAGCACAGTGGAGTGCAGAATGAGCCCACACCCACCTGGAAGGGCAGGAGGGGATGGAAGGAAGAAGCTGTAAGCCAGAGTCGTAATGACGATGCTGGGCCACAACACTAGACCAGAACCTGCTGCCTTGGTGGGAGGGGAATGTCTGAGGCCTCAACTGATCTGAGTTTTTTCTGGGTGTGGTGGGTGCCAAAATCATGCCTGTGCCAGAACCATACTGTGATGGGGTGTGAGAGCTGTGCCAGAGAGCTCAGAGAGGGGATGGACTGGGCTGGTGAGGGGTGAGTGAACTGTAATACACTCCAGCAAAGCTTAAGCAGCATATGATCAGCAGGACATTATTTTTTTTGCCATAAGTAGGTCTGCATTCACTGGTAGCAAAATGAAGTTGCTATTTCCAGTCTCCCCAGCCTTGAGAGGGTGGGTAACAGCTACCCAACTGCTCCTCTTGCTGTGCTGCAGATGCAAAGCCTGCTCTCACAGAAGGCCTGATCAGCCTCCAGCTCCACACACATAAAAAACTCCAACAAGCCAGGAGGGCACTCCTGGCAGTGCAAGTCCTTCCCACCACCAAAATAGCCTTCTCCACAGAAATATGATATGGAGGGCCATTAGCTTGAAAAGATTTCAAGGCCAAAATCAGGTCTATGACTACCTGGGATGACCTCTTGCAAAAGCATCAAATGAGACATGCCAAATGTAACCATAATTTAAAAAAATGATAAGAGTCCCAGCATAGGACTCATATTGACCAGCAAGAATAATGTTTGCAAGAGGCCAGTTGGTAGAAAGTATTCTGAAGTTTGGAATTATTGTTTGGGTGATTAAGATCACATACTGAAGAAGAGCTGATATAAAACACCATCAGATACAAACCTATTGATTGTTTTTAAGGTGTCAGAAAGCCCACGGGCAAGGTTGATCTCATTTACTTGGATTTCACAGGGAACAGTCCCGCTCCTGATGCCTTCTTGTAGACTAAAGACTTTTGTATGAATAAATTGCTAATTGAGAGTGGCAGGAAGTCATGGTGGGGACTCACGTTTTAGTAGAGGTGATCAGGAAGAAAAATGAAAACTGATACATGCTAGTGGTACTAAAAACCTGCTTCACAAGAGTGAAGGTGACAGACAGCTGTGAAGAGCAGCAGGAGGATCTTGTAATAAAGCAACAAAAGCAATTCAACACAGATAAATGTGGAATTATGCTCGTGAGAATTTTTCTCCTACATTTTCACAGCATCCTCCATCAGCAACAGGAACTTGGGGTTCAGGTTTCATGGGACAGTCAGCTCTGTGGTAGTCACATTAACAATTGCTGGAGAGACAAGGGAGTGGGAAGACTTGTTTTGTTTTATGGTGCTAATACAAACTGTTCCTGCACCTTGGACTGTGCAGGTTTCTCCCTTGCCACCCTGGTAAAGACAAAAATAGCTATGAGGGCTTCCACAGGGAACAGCTAAGGAGCCTGGGAGTCTTTGGCCTGGAAAAAGATATAGAATATAAAACTAATAGAGTGGTAGGGGAAGTGAATGGGGAATAATTGTTCTCTCTATCCCCAAATCAAGTTTTGGGGACTTGTTATGTTGCAGAATTCCTCATTGCAGGAAGTCGTACAAGCTAGAAGTTTACATAGACTGAAAGCCAGAACAGATAAATAAATGGAACAAAAATCCATCAAGGACTACTAATGTTGCAATTTCTGGCTCAGAAAATGGAGAAAACTTGTCAGCACCTCAGTGTGACACCTTAATCACAGTCTGAGTAAACCAGGTGAGGTTCAGAGAGAGAAGTCAGCACAAACACCTTTGGTTCCTGACTTCTGGTTTCTATCTATAGTTGAGGCATGTGAGAGGATTCCTTTTCCCAGAGAAGGAAATGTGGAAATAACAGACAAGCTTCTCCATGAGGAAACCACAGCAACCCACTGGTGTGTGCAAACCCACTCCAGGCAGGACCTTCAGCCCCACAGCAGGAGCTGGGACTGGCAAACAACCTCTGGGCAATGTCTGTGTGCATTCCCTCTGGGCACTCTCTGTTATTGCCTAAAACCTGAGGGTCAAACTCACCCTGCTCTCGTGGCCCTTCTTCCAGTAGAGCACCCGGAACTGGAAGGCCGGTCCCATGTCTGCCAGCTCCACCAGTAAATGGTACCCATCTGCCAGGACCCTCAGCAGAGGTGGGGTCAGGGAAGCTGCCAACACAGAGACCCCTATTATCACACCAGAGACAGCCCTTAAATCCCCCCGTTTTCCCAGACAGGAGAGGAAGAGAAGCTGCCATCACCAGTGGAATAACAATCTGAAAGAACAGCTGGCTGCTTCAGTGGGGCAGAAACTTCTGTCTGCTCTTCTTCCCTGCGTGTCTAAATACAGCAGCAGGCTCTCACCAGGAGAAGGACCATAACTGGCATTGCAAACAGGAGTTTGGCAATAGCTGAGCTGCACAGAACTTGAAAGGCTTTGAATTGTCTCCAGTGGAGGAGCTGTCTGACCTGAGGGTCCCACGTGAACAGCTGCAGCAGAAGCAGCTGGGCCAAAGAAGCTGGGACAGCAGAGCAGGTCAGCTCTTGTGCTCCTGGGCATGAGCTCAGCACTGACACACAGAACAGGAGCTGAGAAGCCACTGCTTTTCATGAGAATCTTGGCAGTTATTCAAAGGTGGAGGAAAAAACATTATGAGCCTCAGGATAATTCACATGAATCCTGACTTTCTTTTAGTATCGGCATGGTTTTAGGTAGACTTGGGCTGATGATCTGCTGTGACTTCAGGTTTTGCAAATGTATGCAAGTAAATCTTTAGGTGATTTTCTTCCTGCTTGCTTTGATATTCAAAGCTTGATTTTGTCTGGCATTCTGCTGGGAGGAATATCAGTGAAATAATGAGAATCAATCGAGCATAGATGGACCTGTGCACTGTACATTTATGAACTGGGAAGTTCAAGGTGGTACAGAGATCATATTTGCACTATTTATTGGTGCCATTATTCACAATTATCTATGCCATTTTTTACCCCTCTGCTGTAGCTGAAACCAGTTTCAACCTCTTTGCTTTCAAGAAAGGAAGGAGAGGGATGCATAGTGCCATATAGAAGAAATGTTCTTAATAGAATTTGCTCTTATTTCCAGTGAATTGCCACTAACGCTGAGCAATATGAAAACATAAAATCCAAGCATGTACATGATGAGTGTGCCACAAATGGGAGGCCTGGAAATCTACTTTGTACTTTTAAATGAAATGATGAAAAAAAAACAGGTAAAAATCTCCTTAGCACCACGTCTTAAAATTTTAAAAAACTTATATCATTTGGAAGCTAAAGGCAAATATTGTGCTAATGCATTAACAAAAGCACATTGCAAAATGCAACTGCTAAACAAACAGGAGCATTTCTATTTAGCTCTGTGCTGGCCCACTGGATACCAGCTAACTATTTGAATGTTGATAAATGAAGAAGGAAGACTGACTAAACTGTTGGCTTTAGGAAGATCTTTTCAAAGAGTTTTCCATAGAGTTACCATAGAGTTACCATACTTGATTATCAAAGTTATCAAAGTTGATTATACTTGATTATCAGAGTTATCAAGGAGTTACCATACTTGATGTGCTTCTATGCTGTGGCTTTGACACTGGGGCTGTGCAGTCTGGAAGTGCTGGGGGCTGTGTGTCTGTGAGTCCCTTTCAGAACCTGTGGGCTGTGTTTGAACCCCTTGTCTCCTCTCAGACTCAGTGCCAGGTTTCCTGAGAGGTGTGAGAGCAGGGACAAGGCAAAGTGAGCTGTGAAAATGTGTAAGGACAAGAACTTAAGAGTGACTTTTCTTTCTCTTTTAAACATCTGTCATATTCACATTGAATCCCAATGCAAGCTCTATCCTCTGAACTGACACATCTTAGTCAGAAGACTGTTTTGGGGTCCCTAAAACACAGGAAAGCTGCCAAATACTTCACTGAACCATGAGAAAGCTACTGCTTTTGTTCATGTTGGTCTCAGGAGTGTCCTTCCCCTGTCTCTGCCTGACTGTGCTGTCTGTGCCTCTATCTGTGCCTCCATAGCTGCTGGAAAAGGGAAGGATTTTTCGTCTAAAGCACTATCTAGACTATACTTCCACTCAAAGAGACACATTCACCAACTTAGGTGGCACTTCTGATGGTGCTTTGACTAAGACCTCTGCGTGAGTGAGGACTGCTCCCCCATGAAGTAGTGAATAACTTCCAAAGATGGAGGAATTTTTAATATTGGGTCCGTTCTGGTTTAGGACAGACAATTTCTTGCCTGCCTAAAGCTGATGAATGCTGCCCATCCCAGACTGAGAGCTACCGTCTAACAGTGACCTCAGCAGAGATTTCTCACCACAGTTTTTGTTGCTGGAAGCAGTTGACTACATGACAGAGAACAGAGGAAATGATTCCAGAGAAATCCTAGAAAGAATAGGCTCATTTTAGGCTGCAACATGATCCTTGGGTTGAGCTGGGCCTCAGGCCTTGCAGGACTTGGAAGGACATGGAGAAAACGTCCTGCCTTGCTAGGATGAAATGAATGCTCTGGTTTCCATTTTTCTCTCCTCTTCTGGGGTTTCTTCATACATCTGACACCATGGGACAGGGGAAGCATGCCCAGAAGGGAGTGGCATTTCCAGGACAGCATAAAGCAGATAGAGCGTGACGGGGCTGTTTTCTAGAGTAAAAGCTCCCTTAGGATCAGGTTCTGGACTCCTTAGAAGTGACTACATGACTTGGATTAAAAATGACAACAGGCCTAGTTGATCAGAAATCTTTAAATTTAAGGGTAAGAACAACTGACCTGAGAAAAGAAATTCCTGCAGTCATCTTGCCAGTCTTGGAAACTCTTGAAACTCAAGCCAAGATGAATTTGGCTCTGCCTTGGGACGAAGCCATGTCCAAGAACATTGTCTAAGAAGGGAAACCCTCCAACCCAATTTGAGGAGCTGAGAAGCAGAGTGTGCTCTGTGCATGCACTGGACAAAAACAGGCACCTGAAGAACACTTCAACACCTAACTCTGAGAATTTAACACGAAAGATGTAATTTAAGAGCAGGACGCACTCGTGACGCGGTTGAAGAAGCCTTTCATGGTGCCCCACCGTGACCTTGTGGCACCAAGCTCTGCCCTGACCCGCAGCCTGTAGGCCACGGTGGCTGAGATGTCCTCTGTGATGTTGCACACTGTGGCTGTGGTGAGGAAGCATTCCGAGATGGGGATCCAGCTCCCGTTGGCGTATTCCCGTTCGTATTCCCTGAGGAGAAGAGGAAGAAGACAGGCAGCAGTCTGACAGGAGATGTACCTGTGGCATGGGCTAAGGCTGCTTGTGGGCTCTTTCCAGGTAAAACCTGTACTGGGATACACTGGGGTGGGAACACCACAGGTGTTTGAAACCAGTATGGGTGTGTTTTGGATCTTATCTGCAGAAAATCACCCTGAGCTGAGTTCATGAGCCAAATGCAGCACAATATTGTGGGAGGTGGGGACAGCTAATGCTGTGTTGATGCATCAGGTCCTGCCCACTCCTCTGACTTCATCGTCCCCGGTACACCAGAATTCCAAAGCCATTTTGTAACAAAAGTCAGAGATCAAGATGTGTCAGAAACCTCCTGTGGTGTGTGTCAAATGTTTAAAAGGTTTACACAAAGTAAATCTCGGTGTTTTCTCCTTCCTCTCCTAAATAAAATGTTGCAAATCTTCTTAACTTTTGAATTCTTGGATAGAGGCAGATTTCTTATATGGAACTGATGCACATCTTGGATTACTCAGGTATCTATTAACCTGAAAACTGTCCCAGAATTGGAGCAAAAAGAATTTTCCCTCCACTTGTGGTTAACAGTACTAAAGCATCAAACTTCTCTTAGGCTTGTGAACTGAACATGCACAGGCCATCCAAAAATTTAGAACTTAAAGTTGAGATAAACAATGTTCAAAGAGCAAAAAGAATAAAAAAATCCAGAAGTTACCCCTGAAACTCAACTGAGTATCTCACAGTTGCTCCCTGGACGATCACAGGACTCCAAGTTAAGAAGTGTTTCATGTTGGTTGAAAGAATGGAGATACTCTGAGGTGCTGGCAACAACACATCTCCTCCTAAAATTCCCAGCAAAAAAAAGGAAAAAAATGAATGTACTAGGAAAAAAAAAAAAAAGCTTAGAAGAACAGAGCAAAACGGTGTTTTGCATCAGAAATACACACTCTTCACTTCCCTACAGTCACTTCTGTATTTGAAAGTATTTTGCAGAGAAGAAGAAAGGATGGAGCAGCTTGGCTGAAAGTGTCCCTTTGCCTTATTTCAGAGTTTTTCACTGTATCACTAAAACAGTGAGGAAAAGGTCAAGCCCTCCAGTTGGATTTGATGAAGCCGAGCACCAGACGTTCTGTTGCACTCTAGAAACTGTTCCAAGGAGGCCGTGGTTCCAAATGTGCTGTTTCTTTCCAGGCTGGGTTCACTGCTGTGGGAGATCCCAGCTCTGGTACAGCTCCCTTCACGTTGCAGGATTCTGACAATGTGAGGGCTTGTATGCTGTGATCAAAGCTTATTAACAGACTAAACTTATTCCATGCTCTGTAACTGAAATTACCACTTTCCTCTGAGATCTCCAAAGCACGACTATGGAGCCATGGTTGATTTTACCCTGGGCTATCTTGCTGTAAAATCCTTGGCAATGTTTGGAGCACAGGAGGCAGGATTCCCCATGGACACACTGTGCACTACGCTGTGGGAACACTCATCTTCTGCTACTTTCCAGTCCCAAGAGAATCCCATTCTCTCTGCTCAGCAGGGAATGGTTCCCAAAGAACCACTGGGAGGGAGGAATGGATGGAGTGGTTCCTATCAGCTCACTGGTGAACACTCTTCCCAAAACAAGGTAACTGTGCTATCACAGTGTGTTACCTGAAGATTATTTTTTCATTAAATTTATTTCACTTAACCAGGTTTATCATCCAATAGTCTTTGCCACTAAAAAGGGTGTTTTCTTCTGAGCCATGTTTTCAAAGTTAACCAGTAATTCAGTTGTTCTACCCAGGATCAAAACCAGGTTGACAAGTCCACGAGCATCTGTCTAATTTCCTGCATCACATCTTCATAAAATCACTAATGATGTGGGGAACTGTTATGCCAACTCTGATTCTTTGGTGTAAGCCATAGAGGTCTGTTGGCACAATGCTCAGCTGTTCTTTGAAATAAAATTCAGGTTTCTCTGGCATGAGAAATTTTCTTCCTTGTCCTTTAGGCAACAGAAGAGCCGTTCTCTGCCATATCAGCATTCTATCAGTTCTGGCAGGCTGAGGCTCCATACACACAAAGCTCTGTAATCAAGGCACTTTTAGTCTTTAAAAAATAAAAAAGCAAAGTCTTTAGTGACCTTCACACTGCAGCATAACCACCCATCTGGTCTCTTGTGCTCTCCATGCTTCTCAACATTCAGATTTCTTGCTACTTTTCCTTGTGCTTGGTTCCCACGTTAATTTTGGGACTTGGCACACCTGAGTGTGTGAATTCCATACCTGATTTCGTTTACATGAACAAACACTGGTTTTCCACGTGACTCACAGACACAGTGAAGTTCCAGGTCTGAACAGGGGTGAACTGCACTTAATGTTTTCCTATTTTTTTAAGTCTTGACTTTAGGACATTTTTGATATAAATTTTTTGGCATTCCATAGGACTAAACCCTGTATTATTAAACTGTCTAGAGACCTATTTTAAAAGCAGAGAGTTCTGAATTGGACTATCAGTTTTTTAATGGCCCAAGGATTGTTTCCTATCTGGTTAGAGCACTCTTCATTTCCTGGCTATGCTTGGCTTAGTGCACTGTTTTCTTGTCAAAACCAGTGAGTCTTCTACTGGCACAGTGACTGTCGCCTCACTTCAGCTGAACCACCAAAGTTCATACAGAAATTAGGATTCTTTCCTGCTTTTATTAGGAAAACTCCTTACCCAGTGACAATATAAGTGCCTCTACAGAAGCAGTTCACTGATTTAAGTCTCTGTTTGGCAATAAAGTTAGCATTTGGAGGAGAGGTTCGTGCTTTTCCAGAGTACTTTTGATCTAGACATAATCCTGTGTCATAGCCAAGCAAATGATATTCATGGTTTCTCCCACCCATCTGTTGCATCAGCCCACAAAACAACTGTAACAAATGCAAGTTTAACAATTCCAGGTTACATAAACAGCGCCGAGAATAAACAGTGCAGTGTGTTGTTTGAATGCTGAAATAATCCATTGACTCTGGTTTGTTCATTTTGAAGGAGAAGTGAACAACAATCATCCAAAGTGCAGGACCCAACTGGACAGAGAGCACAGGCAGGACCCGGAGGGCTGATAGCCCAGGGCTGCCACATTTCCATCTGATTTTGGATTCACCAGCAGCCTCACAGGACAAGCCAAACTACACTCACTCGAGCCAGGGTATTGACTCTCACCCTAATGTCTCCAGTCATGCCAGAGAAGTGACATTTTCTCTGTAAATAGCATTTTTGTCTCCTACCCTATCAGCAGTATATTCAATTTCATTTGTTACACAAAGAATACATTTCCATTTAGAATGGTGATGAGCCTTTTAATTTAGTATTTTTATTCTCTTTGTGTTAGAGAATTACAATTAAAAAAAAAAAAAATCATGGTCAAGTCCAGTACATTTGTCTGTCTTACTTTTCAGTTTAAAATACCTTAAATAAACCCTGATAAAATTCCATTCCTCTGGGATAGATTTTGATCTCCTTCTTGCTCTGTGAATATAGAACAATATAATATTTCCTCATTACTTGCTGTTACTTCATCACTACTATCATCACTACTTACTGCTAAGTGTATATGAACACTGTAAAAATATTAATACAGTTACCTCTTTATTCATAATATCATCTCCTTTCAGGGGTTCAGCAAACACAAGAAGAAACAGCAACCTCAGAACTGGTGCTGCACAGTGTTCAGGAGCGCCTTACCTCATCTGTGCTTTTCCTGGCATGTGCCTTAAAATTTTATATGTAAGAGTGAGAAATCTTTCCTGTTGCACTAATAAGCATTGGCTTTTTAGTCATTGTATTGTTTAGTCTTCTTTTGCTAATGTGGAGGCCAAAAATGCCACCAGCTTTTTATATCTTGGAGCATGGGCTGACTCTCCACTTGAGGAAATTTCAGTGAAGGGGAATCTGACAAGGGAATTCTGAATTCTAAATACTTTTAACAAGAAAATAATGCCTATCACATCCTGAGAAGATAAAGAATTTCTTTGTAAGGTAAATGTTGAAAATGAAAGCCATGCCTCTCTAAGCCCTAGAAATAACAATTTAGAAGGGGATAATAAATTATGCTAAAATCTCTTTGACTAGAATTCCAACCTGCAGGCTCTGGGGACATCCCCTCCTTCATCTGGTGATTACACAAACTCACAGCAAAAGGCAAGATCTCAGTACATCCCCCTGGGCTTTTTTTGTCCTCAGCACCCAGGAATCAAAGCCCAGACTCTTGGGCTAGACAGGAGCACACTGTCTGCTCTGCACAGCCACAGGGGGAGCTTAGGGCATAAACATTCAACCAAATAAAAGTTCTTTGCTCAGAAAGGAGATTGGGACATGAATTTTTTGTATTTCAGGTCAAGGCCAAGAGAGTGACAGACAGTGTAAGTTATGCCACCTTTCCCTCCTACTCTCTGTCACGGTGTGAGAGAGGCTGGCAGTCACTGCCCACACAGGCAGCTGTGCTCCTGCCTGGAAACAGCACTCAGGTAGCCAGGCCTTAAACAGAAATACAGTAAAAGCAAGCCCAAATTTCTTCAAAGAATAGTTGCCCAGCTCTGTCCTCTTTTAAAACACTTTTGCCATAATCTTCCCTATTGCACAGAGTTAACTTTCCAAGCAGAAACCACTTGATGCTGTCACTGGGTTCTGTCCTTAGCATCTGAGAATGATAAATAGAGAGGCAGCTGTAAAATGATTTTTTCTCAGGCAGAGGAAAAAAAATGGAGCATGAGACAAGCAGAATGTTGTCACAACCTAAAATGGCACATTTAAAAAGCCTGCACTAGGGAAAAACCAAGCACACTGGCAAGACATGTTTGCTTTTTAGAGGACTGACATTGCAAACTGGAATGCAGCCAGGAGATTTGAGACCAAGCTCCTCTGAGATGTGTCTGGAGTGTAGCATTTACTTGTAGAAGCAGATTACCAATTGCACAGCCTCCTTCCAGAGTAAAGGAGACCCTCAGTGAAACAATTTGAGCTATTAATTAGCACTTTATATCCTTCCTCTCTGACCCTGCATCCACTCCACAGGCAGAGCATCCCTGTGTTCAGAGTGATCATCATTGAAAGAGGACTTGAGAGTTCAGCTTCCCACAGAACAGCAAAAGAGCAGAGATAAGTACAGTATTAATAAATTCCTTCAAACTGAAATTTCCCTTTGGAGTTCAGAAATGACCTGCAGAACAGAGAATTTACAGAACCATTTGCTTTTAAATTTGCTTATTTTGATACTCATTTTAGAAAAAGAATTAAAATTCAAGATCACTTGACCTCATACTCATTTGGCTTAAGTGCTGCAGAGGCATCTTTAACAAAAGGACGAAAGACTTTGTTACTCACAACATTTCTGTCTTCTGGCTCAACTCAGTGAAGATGTTCAGTCATTTACCTGAGAGCTTTGGTGCACTCAGAGCGCAGAGGAAGAGGCAGATGAGCTTTGGTGGCATTTTGCTCAGGCTTTTCCCACATTCACATCCTGTTACACATCTCAAGTCTCCAGGTTCCCAGCCAGGGAACCTCATCCGAGCCAGCCATGGTGGGCAGCGAGCAGAGACCCCAGGGGAGTGTGGAAACTCCTCTCTGCCTGCCCGCAGAGTGCCAAAGGTGCACAAACATCGTTTGTGAGGGTGTAGCTGCAGGGAGTGCCCAGGTAATCTGCTGCCAGCAGTTCTTTACAGGTCTGTGCAGCTCTCTGCTGGATGGGGTAACTCTGTCTCACTCTCTGAGCGATTACATGGCTTAAAAAGAGGCCTTGTAAGGAGGAAAGAGGATATGCTGGGTTTTTCCATATAGCTGTAAATGCTCACTCCTCTGCTCAGCCCTAATCTAGATAAATCCTGATGCTTCCAAGCACCAGGAAAGTTTCCTCATATTCCTATGGAATGTCTTATGTCTCTGCACAAAGGACTGGGACCTCTGGACGGATGGAAGGGACCTGTGAGCTCCAATTTATCTCCAATACTATTCCTCTGGTGGCTGTGTTGGCTGTGTGCTGAGCAGGAAATTGTGTCTCCAGGTCTGATTTGGTGCAGGCACACGTATCCTGTGTTTTTTTCCATCTTGCAGAGTGCATTGCTTTCCACCTCACTTGGAGGGAAGGCAGGATTTTCATCTGGATGCAGTTCTGAGACCTGAGAACCCAAACCACCCACAGGCTCCAGGGCTGCAGCAGCAGCAGCTCCCTTTGTGCTTCAGGCTGGTTCCTTCAGAGGCCAAGGGAAAGGCAAACTTTAGGTGGAAGCTCCTTATGTTCTGCAAAAGGTAATTAAAATGAAATGAAATTCTGACTGTACAGATAATGTGAGCAAAGGCCAAATCCCACCAAATCCTGCCAAATATTTTTGGCTCTGATGAAAGCAAATATTAGAAATCTCTCTTCTAAACTACTTCCTCCTCCTCACAGTTTGCTACCTTAGAAGGGGCTTTTGTTTCTGAAATTTTTTTCTCCTTTCTGATACCTTTAAATAGCAAATACGTGACTCCTCTTTTCAGTGGGGAACAAAAGGGATCACTCAAGACTTGTTTAGTACATATTTTCCAAGGAAAGAAAGGGCTTTTTTTTGTGTTTATGAAAGAATAAAATAATATTCTCTTGAGTGAAGGTCTCCAGATTCTCAGACATGCAGGAACTGTGCTGCATCCAGCACGATCAAAAATCCCCACATTTTCTCCTTCTTTCCATCATCTCCCTTCTTTCTTTCATTTCTTCCTTCCTTTGATTTCTACCCCCCTCCCTTCCCTTTCCCTTTCCCTTTCCCTTTCCCTTCCCCCTTCCCCCTTCCCCCTTCCCCCTTCCCTCTTCCCCCTTCCCCCTTCCCCCTTCCCCCTTCCCCCTTCCCCCTTCCCTTCCCTTCCCTTCCCTTCCCTTTCTATAATTTCTCACAATTCCCTTCTTCCTCCATACCTACCTCTGTTCCTTCCTGCATCCCTTCCAACCTCCCTTTTCCTTCTCCTCTCCATCTTTGGGACACACAGAGAGGCCTCTGTACATTTCCCAAACCTGGCTGTGTTTTCCTTCCATGGAAGAAGGATGTTCTCTGAAATACCTTTCAAGTAATCTTCATCTTCTTGCTCTTCATTATCCCAGCCTCCTACTACTTTTATCAAATATCTGTACTGATAACCAAAAGGTGGCTGTTGTGCTGAGTGACTTTATAATTGTGAAAATCATGAGGTCCAAGAGGAAACATGGATGTGTTTAACAGTATTACCAATAGGATAATGTGCTTTTTGCTGGGAAGCAAAAGAAACATTTGCAGAAGAAAGGCAAAATTTACTTGTCAGTGGGGGAAACCACCAATTTGTTCCCTTGTTGTACCAAGAAATTATAAATAAGGCAACTCTGAAGTTTGAACTATTGTTCAGTTAGAGCTGTGTGGCATATCTGGTTCTTCACGGGGTTGTTCTTGTCATGCCAGAAACATGTGGATGTATTTTGATTAAATATTTTGAGTAAGTATTCAGACATAAGCTGAGAAGAATCTCAAAACCCATCTGATCTGTAAGGACTGTGCCTCACACCATTCACCTTATGACTCAAACAGATGCACAGCAAAGAGTCTGCACACAGTTTGCAAGAATTTTACCGGAATCAAGTGCACAGCTGGAAGTTTTGCTTTCCAAAGATTTCTCCCTGTCTGTGAGCGGGTCAGAGAACTTTTCATTTTCAGGGGTGGGAAAGAGGAATGCAGGCCCATTTCACAGTTAATCCATGATTAGCAGTGAAAGGGAGAGTGGGTCTGCCATAACAATGAGGATTGCACCTGCCCAGAGCTATCAGCAAGATTCCAAAATGAAAACTGTGATGATGCCGTGTTATATTTCCAGCCTTAATTATAACCAGCAAGTGTGGTGTGTGTGAAGAAAACTTGGGGTGGAAGCTGAAGGTGGTGCACACACAGGGCTGAGGGATGCCAACCAGCAGGCTTGGAACAGAATTATTTAGATCACAGCAGCAATAAAAGTGGCAAAAACACCTTCTGACATTTTCCCCTATTCTGAAATGCTATATGAAAATATTTGGTTTTATAGAGATAAAAAGAACTCTTTCAGCTTTACTGTTCTGCTTTCAGAATTGTACCAGTTTTACAGGTCTTTTTGAAATTGATGAAACAAATATTTTCATAACTTTCCTTATCAATTATGGTTCCAATTATGTCCCTGTGAAATATTTTAATGTTATTATGCATGTGTTTCTAAAGATAAAAGATATTAAACGTATTTCTTAAGATTAGCATCTGTCTGATTAACTTTGTTTCGTAACTCTTGCCTTGCATTTCAAGTTATTCAGGCCAGTGGTTGCACCAGTAAGCCAAGATGCTGTGGGATTGCTGTGGAATCCACACCTAATTCAATTTGGATTGATCACGTGAGGTTATTTCTAAGGAAAATGGATTGAAGGAACAGAAAAGAGAAGGCCCAGGTGACAATTTGAAAGGAAAGGTCTCGGTTATTTTAGTAGCAACTAGGCAGGGTTTTATATAACTCCCTATGACATCCTCCGTTATACTTAGATATCCTGGTGGATGCTAAAACATTTTAATAACTGATTTATTTATATATGTATCGTGATATGCTTAAGATTCCAATCTGTGGAAGAACCTAAATAAATGTGAAAAATTTAGAAAAGTATTTTATCTGGACCAAGTCACTGAGGGAGAAATTCCCTCTGATTAGGAGAAGACTTGAAGCCTTGCAAAACCCCCCAATGTGTGTAGAAGGTCTGCCTTCTGGAGACTTCTCCATGACCTTGCTGATAGTGCTGAACCCTTGCTAAAGGATTTACCAACATTGCAAATCCCCTGTGTGGGAGTGGAGGGAGTGGGAAACCACATTTTGGGAGGCAGCATGTGGCTGCCATTCCCAGGATTGGAAACATGTCTAGGAACTGCTCTCATTTCAGCCTCCTCACAGTTCCAAACCAGTCTGTTTTTGGAGACACGTGGCTGCAATGCTGCTGGGAAGCAGCTGAAGGGTTAATTTGGCTGGGCTGGTTGTGAATGGAGTGATTCAGACCCCGCAACTGGTTATCTGGGCAATGCAAAGTTCAGTGTATTTATGGAGCAGCACAAACCAGCTGTGAGGTTCCTGCTGCTGGGAACTGATCTGGCCACACCAGAACTTCAGGGGCACCTCGAGCTGGGGACAAGGCTGACGGAAGAAAATAAATTACCAGAGGGAGAAGTACTACAATAAAACACAATGCTGAGCTCTTCTAAGAGAAATTATGGTGCTACCTGAAAGTAACTCGTTGCTGTGTATCTAGAAAACATTTTTAAAACTCTTTAAAGGGGAGAAGTTTGGTCAGGACAGACAACAAACTGCTCTTAAAATTCAGGAGTTTTGAATGTTAGCTTAAGTATGTGGCTGGGAAAGCTGCAGGGCTGTGTTTTTGTAGTTGTTTATAGGCTTGGGCATAAAGGTATCCTGAAGCTTTCTCCAAAGTGAGCCACTAACTGCAAATGTTTGCTCAAGGGGGTACCAAGGAATTATGTGCTCAGTTAATTAAGTGGTCTCAGGAGGAGGCAGTCATGTCCCTTTTCCCATGGTTAGTCAAAAAGCAAAATGACCTGTGTTATCCACCCAACTCTTCCTCAAGTCTCTAATCACTACTCTTCCAGTGCTTCCAATCCTGTAGATATTAATTTGCTGCTCCCACTGAATGGCAGCCTGCAATATGGACAAGAGGAGCACACGAGCTGCTGCTGCTGTGCTGAAAATGACATTACCTGGATGCCTGATTTTCTCCTTTGCTCTTCCAACAAGCATTTTCTCCATGGGAATTAGAGATCCAGCGCGGGATGCTGGGTGGGCTCTCTGGAGTTTACACATCAGAAGATATGCAGACCCTGTCAATGGACTAAACTAAATAATTCTGTTTGAAACCAGGGCCAAAAGCCCTTTTAGGCCCATATGATCATTGCCAAATGTGATCTCCTGTCTGGAGGGCTGAAATCATAGTGAAACAAAACAGAAGAAGCACTCATTTATCTCATTCTTAAAATCCCAAAGGAGCTCAAAGGCTTAATTGCACATGCAGTGGTATATTAACCTTCACAGAAGCTTCTTCTATGTGAGTAGTGAGGTCTATTGACATCTCACAATACATGGGAATGCACACACAAGTATTATGAGGGAGGGAAAGGTCAGGGGGATGCTGAACTCAGAGAGGCTGTAACTTCCCATGGAAATGGGAGAAATGGTGTGTAGGTCCCAAAATGTACTCCTGGTGTTGAAACCCTTGGCTGCACACGCTCAGAGTGGACCATTCCTACTCTTGGCACTCTGCTGAAGTTTTTTCTAAAACCTACACCAGAAGGAAACTCTATTTTAAACCAGAACAACTCAATTTGCACTGTTGTGGTCGTTGTCAGAGCTGGCTGTTCACTCGTGCTGAGGGGCTGACCATGGCTTTGGGTTGTGCTGCAGGGTAAATGATGCTTTGTGTTCCTGACGTCAGGAAGGGACCTGCCTGTGGTGCCAGAGCAGGGCAGACAGCAGAACTCTGGCCCTGCTCATCCTCCAGTTCAGTGTGCACAGCTCTGCAGACATGACTTAAATCTGCATCACAAAAGGGACTTGCTATGAAGTAGGAAATACGGACTTAGGAGGAGCAAGACCTTCTTGGCTTAGGGCTCAAAGCAAAACCACAACTGAGTGATCCAAGCCTAATGCCAGAATGTTGGCATAACAAGTGAAATATTAAGAGAAATAATGGAAATAAGGGAACTCTAGTCCTTGCAATTTGATCTGTATGATGCACTGCTTCAGTCTGATCCTCAAACAAGGAAAAATGTCTCTGATTATTAAATGTTTTATCATGATACGCAAAAGAGTTGATTTTCAAGGAAGATCCTCAAAGAAATTTTGTTTTTAAAATATCTGTGTTGATTTGTTATAGAAATAGAGCTTTTTATCCCTTTACAAACACTGCATTACAATACACACAAGAACGGGGAGAGAAGGAAGAGAAAATTAAGTGTGAATTTCAGTGAGGGTGACAGGGTATGCTAAATGTTCCCGGGGTGATCAAGAGTGACATTAAAGGATCAACAAAATTTAAGAATTGCTTCAGTCACCACTAAATGTCACTGTTGCGCCACAAAATGACTGTAGGCACCTTGTTTTGTCAAGGATACTTTGACTTCAAAGACAAAACCTTTGGAAGCTGTAATACACATTGGTGAATGCATTTCTGTTACATCTGCGCGAGACCTATCCCCAGCTCACCCAGAAAAAATATTCATTTTAGAGAAACAGGCACTCTGTTACACCTGTCCATGAGATTAAACAAAAAAGGAGAGCTTTTTTTCTTAAAACCATTTGATTTCTGGTATGTTTTCTTGAATCATAAATATAGCAAGCCTAGTGTAATTGAAAATAGTCCTGGATTGTTTGGTTTTGGGGTTTTGTTCTTGTTTTGTCTGTTTTGTTTTTTTTCCCTTCAGAATCAGTAAAAGTAAGAGAAACAAAATAAACCCCCTTTAATTGTTAGATTATATCATGGGAATCTCTAGGAGGTACATCCAGCAATTCAGAACAAAAAGATAATCTGGGGGCCTTAATTTTGGGAAAAAACCTAATGTGTGTTCTATTGAGGATTAGTAATTTCATGTTTGAAAAAAGTATGGATGAATGTTTAAATGTCTCAAACTGGCCTGAGGTACTGAAGCACAGTGAAAAGCCACAGCAGAGCTGCAATTATCAAAGAATATTTTTTCTTTCTGTCAGGTGAGATATTTATGAATGTTTTCCTGTGTGTACAGCAGTGGCTTTTCATGAATTCCATGTTAGACTTTCCAGAAGTATGGAAATAAGAAGAAAGTGTAAGTCAAAAGAAATGGGATCTAGAAGGATTTGAAGAAAAATTGAGTTAACAGGAAAGAAGTAAGCATGCTTTGAAATATTTATGCTGGTGTAGGAGCCAAATTGCAGTATTAAAAGCCTTCTGTAGTTCAGAAAATACGTGTAAGCATTCTGCTAAGGGACAATTCTTTCTGTAAATCATGTTTCTTTTCTTAATCATCTCTTTTTTTAACCTGCTTATTTCCAAGGATGCTAACATGGGAAGTGCATATTTATTTGTTTTTCTGAAGTTCATCTCTTCTAATTAGTGTCACTTCCTAAAGCATGAATTCTATCCTCTGGCTCTTTCCAAACACAGCCAGATTCAGCAGAGTTGCCAGGAAAAACTTCTCCCACAGGAGGTTACAGCCTGGGGCTGAAGAAATCATAGTGAGATCACCAATGCTGATTTTTGAATCACAGATGTCTTATTGTCTGCAGTTCTAGAGCACTTGAAAGCCTCTGTAAATGCAAAACATGCCCATAAAGACAGGATTACTTCTCTGATTTTCAGAAACTAAACCCAGTATACCTTTCAAGACTATAAACAATGCCTGATATCCACTGGGACTCCATGGGTGAGAACAGATTGCTATTTTATGGAGTAATTTACAAACAAAGACTCCAAAGCCATGTAAGAGCATCCATACTGAATACTCAGAGCAGATGCAGGAGGGTGCATACAGATATCTGAATATTCCTATATTTGCGTGTTATATGAGAGACATCCTTTATTATCAAAATTCTGTGTCTGGCCTGAAGGTCAGATATTGGCCGATAAATATGGAAATAACCTCAAGAAACACTTCTGCTCAGCTGTCATTGGGACTAAGGATGAGAAGATAAGAATCTTTAAAGAAGCAAATCCTGATTGTGTTGAAGATGGTTTCAGGAATTAAACTGAAGAGTGAAAAGGAAATACGTCAGATCAAATAGCTGTGATCAGCAAGAATAATCCCTCTGGCATTCAAAATTGTGTTCTAAACAGTTTAAAAGATGTACTTAAAAGCAAGACCATTAATTCGACCAAATCAGTTAAGAATTACGATATTTCCTATTTCAATCTCTTACATCAGCTCATATGCATCTGACCAGCACAAACTGTCTGGAACATGAAGTGTTTCCCTTAGGAGAGTTTCTTTTCCATAACCTGCTGCTGCTGAGGCAGGAATCTCCTTGTCTTTAATTACTTTAATTAGTCTCTACTCTCTAATACCTGTTGCTCAAAGAACTTTGGCTTGGATTCTCTGCTGTTGTTGTTCTTCGTAGATTTCAGCTTCCCGTGCTCCCCAGTTCCTGGAATGCCATTTTGCTGCACACCACTGAAGTTTGGGAGCATCAGGACTCCCTGACCTGGGGCAAAATTTTCTTCTGATGGGACAAGAGCTGAAGTTCAACACTTTTTGATTCCTTTTATTCTTGCCTGTGCACAGTGGGTGAGTTTCTGATCCAGTTAAATGAATTGATCAGATCCTGCCGACATCTGTCTGCTCTGGTGGCTGGAGGTGAGACACTGGACGTGAAATTAAAGGGGGAGAAGTGGAAGGGAAGAGAGAAGAGGTGCCCAAACCATCACTCTGTTAGAACCCTATTGCACAAACCCACACTTTAAACAGCCAAAATATACTTTGGCATAAGCTTCATGATTCCTCATTCCTCTACATGAGCAAGAACACACTGAATTTTGATATTCAAGTTAGTGGAAATGACTTTAATAAAATTTGAAACATAGTTCTGTCTCAGGCTTCTGTTCAAGGAGCCTGATAATTCTCTTCACATTCGTACAGAAGAGGAAAAGTTAAGGCAACCTTAACTTCTCTTTGAGCAAAGCCTGAATTGCCAAGGGTCGAAGTGTCAGTTTTCATTGATCTGTTTCAAAATAGCCTCAGCCACCTTGAATCATTCATGAAAGGATCACATTTTCTTCTCCGAAGGTACAAGGAACACTGCATGCACAGAGAGATGTTGTGACATTTTCTTAATAAATTTAGACTAGATACAGACTCTAAAGTTTTGTGATTTCTCTGGCCACCTTATGCTTAACCATCTCAGAAATTCTGAGTTGGTGTCTTTGATGGTGCCACACCTCTTTCCTATGGCTCAAAGTGGAAAGAACCAGAAAGGAGACTCTTACGAACCTCCCTCTAGGAAGCTGCAGTTTTTGTCCCAACAGAACATTTTCTATATCCAGCCAGATTTTCATCTCAAATAATAATTCTATTGCAATCAACGGTGCAGAAGTGAAATCCCTTTTCTTACTGTTCTGAGTGGCAGCAACTGCAACGTGGAGATGCAGGACTGAAATCACCATGTTTTATTTCCATTTTATCTCCATTTATTTCCATTTTAAAGTACGGATAATACCAAGGATTTTTTTCTAAAAAAAATGTGGTCCTGCTGATTATAAATAACCATCCATCCACATCTGTCTCTACTGACAGATTACAAACAGAATTACACCTTTCTGATGGAAGGTTTCAGGTGATGTCCAAGTGGACCTGCTAAGACAATATAGGAATTCAGTGATCTTCAACATAAAGCTCATTCAAGTTTATTAGACTTCCAAAATGCTTCTACTTGGAAAATTTCCTTTCTAGCTTAAGGTGCTTATATTTACCAGAGTTCTAGAAGTGCAGCACAAAAACCAGAACAAGATGTATCCTTCCAATGTTTTCCACTCTAATCTATTATTATATAAAATCTATTATTATTATCCAAGGCCTTTGTGCACACTACATCATCAGAGCAGTGCTCTTTGGTGACTACTGAGTACTTTTATAAATTATTCATGCATCTTTTTTTATATCACCTACTGTGGTGTCAGCTAGGGACAAACAAATACTACAGACGTGGCACCAATAAAGAGAGAATGCATAATCAGTCTCTAAAAACCTGTATAGTCTACCAAGTCCTGAATATTGCTGTGGAATACTAACAACCACTGGATCCCTCTAGTGTGAGGGTCCCCTTCTACCAAAAAAAGATATTTGACAAACTGCAGCCCGTTTTCTGCTTTCATAGATGGGATTGATTCCTTTTGAACGCAGGGTTTCTTTTTTAATTTGGAGGGTTTTGTTGGCTTTTTCTCCCTATTTTAATATCATATTTTTAAATCTTGTGGAGAGTTTGTTTTGCTAGTGATAAATAATAAAGATTTTGATTCACAGGTGAAACAGCAAGGCGCACAAAATCTTGAAGACATTCACACGTGCTGATGCCACTGCCACTGCATTTTCAGTAGGGTGAACGAACTGAGAGAAAGAAAAATAACAATTTGTGGATGTTGTGAAAAAGTACTCCAGGATGCTGATATTGCTTCATTAGCACAGATTCCATCCTGTGTTTCCTTCACCAGAAGGGTGGACACTCATAAAGCCTTGGTTCTGCACCGTTTGTTCATTTTTTGGACCACACATTTTTACCTCGGTATCAGAAATGCTCAGTAAAGCTGCAAAGATCCCTGGAAGCAGCTTAGAACTGCCTAAAATATTGAAAAAATGGTCTAAAAATTACAAAATGAAGAAACTGTGAGTACAAATAAAGGGCACTGTTAGATGAGTCAGTTACATGGTAGAAGAAGGAAAAAGTTGATTAATTTGTAACTCCTCAGGAGGTCTAAACCATCAGCCACCAAAGCACAAGGCCTGGGGCTACCTCAATAAAACAATTCAGGGATGACACAACTACCAAGGGTCACACACGAGCAGTTAGGGGTCACAGGGATGCCCTGTCTGGCAGCTGCTGAGCCATGCTCACGTCCCTGCTCCATTTCTGACCTCAGCTGAAGGCACTGTGTGAGTTAAAAGCACAAATGCCCTGCTCTGACTGCCAGCAGCACGAGGGTTTTCAGAACAGCTCAGCGAGACAGGAAGAATCAGGAGATGAAACCTGGCACAAGGCAGGAGGCAGAGCAGCCTTTCCCGTGGTTTGTTTAGAAGGGGTTAATGCCCAGATCTCACCCTTGTACTTTTCCACTGCTGAGGTCTCTTTCCTGCTGCCATCTGAGGTGAGCAGCATGGGGCATCTGATGCCATAGACAGCAGTGTAGATTCCACCTTCCTGTGATAAACATGCCTGATTGAAAAGTCTTCCTTTCTTCTTTACCCTGGGAAAATGTAGCACTTTTCTGGCACAAGAGGGAATGCTTTTCACCCAACTCTACAGCCCTCACCAGGGATTAAGGTACAGAGAAAGGAGAATGGAGCCCCACTCATTGATTTCTCCACTGAAGTAACATATCTGCTGTCATTTGTAGTCCCTACAACCTTCACTTAGCAGTGCAAATAATTTCTGGTGCTACATCTTCATTCTCTGAATTAGCAGAACCTAAGAATTCCCCCTGGAATTCATAATCTCTTTCCTATTGCTCCACCTAAGGTATAAAGTTGTTCTCAGTAATCCAGAATGTAAATGATTGTTTGTTTTTTAAGTGAAAATAACTCTGCAGGCCCAAATAGCAAAGAAATGGGGCTTGTGAGGAGAACAGAACTGGAGATAAGAGCAAAGAAGGCTGCAAGACAGATCTGATCAGCTCTAAAGCTCTTTTGGCGTTGCTGCTCCCGTGGAGTTCCTGCACACCTTTAGTGTGGGGACAGGTTAGGAAGTGTTTGCACTTCCTAATTGCAGAAATGGCAAAACCACTCTCCACATCAACCAAATTCACCCATCTTCCCCCAACGGTAGGAGATGTTCAGCTCTGCCAGGGACAGCTGTGCCAGAAACCTCTGGGATATCCCCAACTTCCAAACTGAGCTGTTGGCACCCTGCAGATCCCTGAGCCTTTTATTTATCACCTAAAGGCACAGCATCTCATAATGTCTAAATTCAAGCAACAAAGATTGTCTGCCTTTCCCCCCCCTATAAATGATGTTTTCTTTTTGTTCCGTTCACTGCTTTGCCTTTATGAAACATTTCACTCTTGGTTTTTCCTTTGATTCATATATGTGGTGATGTATAAGCTTGGCTGTTCTCCTCAGCCATTCTTCATTCAATGAAAACAAAATAAAATGGTGCCAAACCATTAAAGCAATTCAAATTTACAAGGTGAGGCACCCCTCCAAATGATGAATGGCTGAGATTTTGATTTATTACCTTTCTTTTCCATATAAAATGATGACTCCACGAATAAATGAAAGCTGAAATGCTGCCAGTATGCTACAGCCATAGAATCCCAGGGGTTTTCTGTAGCAAAGGGTTTTGTGTCACCAAACTGTGTGATAGTTCTTACTAAAATTGTAAAAAACTATAAAAGCTATGAAAGCCCAAGACAGCCATAACTGAAAACCAGGGCAGGTACAAGTGTTGGGAGTACCTTTCCCCTTACAAACAGCAGATTATAGACATTTTGGTAGGTATTGAAAGGAAAACCTGGTAGCTGTGCTGTACCTATCTGAAGCAATAGGCTAGCTCTGGAAATCAGAAGAGGTCTGGTGGAAGATGCAATAAATAAATAAATAAACCTTATAATTTTTATTTTCTTTAATATTGCCTTTAAATCTTTCTTTTGTTTCTGGTAAAGGTGAATATTCTTGCAGTCATAAATAGCCTACCTGCATGTAATTCAGATTTGAGCAGCTCCAGGAGAGCCTCCTTAATATCATGAGTAACCCCTGCTCTGGACATAAAGAGCTATTGCCTTGTTACATTCGGTGCAGTTACCTGTAAAGACAAGAAGGGTGTCACAAAGTAGAGCAAAACTGTACAGAGCACAACTGAGATTATTTCCCTTTAATTGCATAAATTTGTAAATATTTCTTCTCCAAAAAGGCAGCAAACATCACCAAGCGATCTAGGGAAATCTGTACATTATGTTGTCCCCAACATTGGGCATAAAAGGACAAAAAACTGCCATATAATGTGTAATCTCATTAGTGCTGATGTGAAGCAGACACAAATTAATTCCTTTAACTCTATATTAGCTGTAAAATACAATTGTAGGGAATTTACTTAAACTGAAATAAAGCCTATACTAGAAGAGGTTTCTCGCTGCAGCATTGTCTCTGACTAATGAGCCTAAGAAGAGAAAAGCTGGAAAAGAGGAAAGCAAAGCGAAGTTTCCAGCTATTATCTTTGCAGAGTTGACATACACAGGCTCATTATTGCATTATGTTTTATTCAACAAAATCACTTTAATGTTGCAGCTTAAATTGAATTCACTAAAGCATCTCTTGCCTAATGTGTCTCAAGTGTCTGCTTGCTGTTTGCATTTTCTTCAGAATTATGGCAGGGAATCTTTGGAAACAGCAAAATTATATGCAATCCACAAAACAATATGGCTGTAATGGGGTAATCGGCCTTCAGCGTAATTAAAGAACCATTCCCTCATCAAAGTAATTCTGCAAGAGACCTAGAGGCTGTAATGTACAAATCATCCACTTAGTAAAATTCTTTATCTGATTTGCATTTAAAACCTAGTTATGCAAATAGGCCTGCTCAGTGGATCACAAGGAATGTAACGACTTAAAAAATCCTGTATGGGTTAGACAAACCTGCTTCTGCCCCATAAATCATGGGGAGTGATTCACCTAGAAATATTTCAATTCACCTTTAATTCACCTACAGATATTTCTATCAGTCTGTTGTAAGAGGTCTTTTGCAAAAGAGGAATTGCTTTGATATGTACCCACAGTCATGTGTGACATCCACTCTGCACACGACAGTTCCACTTCCCTGATTCCCAAATCATCCCAAAACATGGGAAGAGGCAAATGCCCTTTCTTATCTAATGATTTGTGTCAGAGCAGAAGAATTGCAGTTGCCATTTTGATCTGCAAGCTTGATTCCCAGTTTAAACTGGAGCAAATGGCAGTGAAAGGTGACAGCCAGTGAGAATTAGCAATGCACCATGAGAAAGGCTCATTTTAAGAAGGTTCAAGTCCACTTGTAGCAGATGGTAAAGTCCCTTCTCTTAGACAAGCTTTACTCTTGAGTATAAACACAGAGATGTCTCTAAAATCAACACATAAGGTTTGCAATGTTTATTTGTGTTTTGCTGCTGTTCTGTAGCTGCCAATGCTTTAGTTCATGTAACCTTTGGTCTAAATATATCTTTGGTTTCTTTCATTATTTGTAGTATCCATACACAGCACTCCTATAGGATTTTTACTAGCAGGGATAGCCCACTAAATCACACCAATCTTTCTCTTGAACACCATTTCAAGAATGGTGTTCTTGAATGGCACTTTAGACAAAACAGTGTATGAGGCTGAGCTAAGAAACATTATGAATGTCTCCTTCACTCGAACTCTTTAATTTATACAAATGAACCTTCTGTTCTTACTCCTCCTGGACTCACCATGTTAGAGTCAGGCTATCTCCTGCCTAACAAACCCTGGGACGGGAATTTGGGCATTCACAGCCATTTAGGTCAGATTAGAAATGGCTTTTTTCAGCTGCCCTGCGACACTATCTGATCTGTGAGCCACAAGAAATGGCTCTTTAAAGAAATCAGTGAGAAGACTGCTGAACTTAGGAACATTGGCTATGTTTTTTTGACTGGGAAGACTTAGATATTGCAGACTATCTCTTGAAATTCCTCCCAATCTCTACAAGGTGTGTGAGGTGTGGTTTTTGTACAAATGTGAAAGGTACCGTGAGCTGTTCAGTTTTTACTGTTACCATGTAGCTTAACAGAGTGGGATTGGGAAGATTTTCTGGCATCCAGGTCCTGTGGAGTCAGATGCTTTGGAGTGACACTTCTCTCCAAAGCCTGGTGTTTCCTGCAGGCAGCCAGGCAAGGAGGGAGGTTGGACAGAGCTGTGGGACCTGGCATGGGGGTGCCGGTGGCAGGCAAACCCCTCCAGCTGTAAAAAAGGTCCATGGCTGTGCTTCAGAGGCAATGAGAAGATTTTTCCTATCTGGGGGATACCTCATGGGCTTACTCAGCCTGAAAAAAACAACTGAAGTAAAGATATATCTTTGCAAGAGAAAAACAGGCACCAGAGAATATTATTTTCAAAATGTTGTTGAGTCTCTTTCAAACCTTACTGCTGATTAAGGAGGTCATAAGAAGAGATCATTCATCGTACAGATGTAGACTCATAGTTTATTTAAATAAACCTATTTGCCTTCCTAAACCTTTAGTGACTGGTGGCCTTTGGTGCTCTCCTTGCAAAACACGAGGCAGATGGATCTGACAGCGTTAGGAATGGTTAGTGTTAAGATAACGTCAATATTGCTGAGTTCTAAAGTGCAAATTGCAGCGTTTTTAATGATGACTTCTTTTAAACAGACTAAACTTCCTTCTGCAAACAATAACCTCTGAGACCAATGACCCCTGTCCAGGAGTACCTTGCAGGGTGAACTCTGCATTACACCACAGCAGTGCTACAAAATCCTATCATGCCCTTTTTAACTGCAGTTCATTCATCACTCTACAAGTTTGTTTCTGTTTCTGGATCAGTGTTTTTCTGGGTTTCATCATAATTCCAAATTATTTTTTTTAGTGGAGCCAATGTAGTCTATTTTTTTAATGCTTTAACTGAGCAAAAAGTAGATAAATAAAGACAACTGGTCTACAGAGTTCACCCACATTGGATGTGTTGCTCTGATTGGAACCTAAGACTGCCATTCCCTGTTTACCACAGTTCCCCTGGAACAAAATACTCTTCTCAAAGTTCATGCTTTGAAGAAAACAAAATGAGCTCTGATCACCTAATATGATTTTTCTTGTGTATCTCTCTTGTTCAAGCCCCATGTATTACATGACATATATTATATTATATTTGCAATTCCCCTCTTCTTCAGCCCCATGTATTCTTCAGTGATGTGAGAGCTTGTATTGTTTGCAGAACACGAAACTGTGTTTCTGGATCTATTCATCCATTAATTGAATATATTTTGAGTTCTTTCACTGGGTTGGTGAGAGCTGTCCCTCTCTGTCTGCTGAGGCATAATTTGACAACCCCGGAACAACTACAGTGATACTGTAGAAATAATTCTTCCCTCTTGTCCAAATTGTGTGTGAATTTATTTGGGTTATTTAGTAATTAAAGTCTTCCTTCAAATGAAGGTAAAATAAATCAGAAATAAGTATTGAAAGAACTATTTTTAGTGCTAATTCTTCATGCCAGTTCCGTGATATGAGAAAATATTTATCATAAGGATGACGCAGGATAATAGCTGCTGGCTTTCTACATTGTTTTATATTCTGTAACTCAGCCTTACCTTCTAGAAATACATTTTCCTCAGAACAATTAAATATTTTTCTTTTAAATTCAGAGCTGAAATACTTTTGCCTATATATCCACATATAAAGGTGCCATGACTTTTTCCTAAAACAAATCCTCAAATACAATACATGGTGAAGGGTGTCCATGAAAACTGAGTTCCGTACTTCCATGGAAAGTGCAGAAACTCAAAGTATTAAAGCATTTTGGAAAAAAAAGCAATCTGCTTGTCCTTACCATGTAAGAGCAATTCAAAGAAGCACAAAACCAGAGGGATTTCCCTTGTTTATTTCCCATTCTTTGATGTGAAGTCTGTTGTCTGTAACCTTAAAAATGTTTCCTAAATGCATTAGAGAAATGTATAATTCAAAGGTGACAAACTCTCAGTGAAGTGACGGTGGGGCAAATGCACTGTGCTATATAGAATATCTGATTTCCTCTGGAATGGCTGAGAGCACTGCTGGCATCAGCTGAAGGAATAAAAGTGGTGTTCTTCCAACCCCTGGTTTTGCTTCCCTCTTTTATCTCAAGATTGCAAGAGGTCGTGGCAGGGAAGGGCCAAGTGTCTTCCAGCCCTGCAGCAAAATGTCTGTTCTGGGGGGAAGATCTCACACAGCAGGATGTGTCCTGCAAGTCTGTACAGGAGAATGGGAAAAGGCCCTCTGAAAAGGAAAAATGTTTCTTTGAAGGAGTGACAAAGCGGGGGGAAGAACATCTGCTGGGAATTATTCAGTGCTGCTGGTTTGAATGAAGCCAGGCTTGGCTCGAGACAATGTCAATAGTCAAGAGCATATTGAAAGAGCTTTTTTCGGTACTTATAATTCATTATTCCACATACGGTTAAAAAGGAAAAGCAAACAAGAAATCTTTCCCCCAAACACCCAAACCACCCCCCATCCCCAGCCAAAAATTATTCCGGTGCCAAGCAGAGGAGAAGTTGGAGGGGGAATATCTTGCTGAGATGTACAAAATATGAAGAATCTCAGCAGGCTGGGTGGACAAGGCTCAGGCCAGAGGTGTGGGCTCACTGTGTCACCAGCTCCTCTGGCCTCCCAGGAAAACTTGGAGGAATTTTGGCAGAAGAAAAATTAGATTATTTAGTGCAAGGGAGGGGAGGACCTTGGGCTCTGATTTACAAACAGTCCTGAGAGTTAGACCTGAAGGGGTGTGTGCCGTATGCAAGCCCAATGTGCCTCCTGGACTTGCAATTAAATTGTGCATTTTGAACCGGCTCACGTTGGCATAATACAAATACAAATAGCACACAAATCCCCACATCTGCCAGCTCCAGATTGGGGTGCATAATAATGATTTTCCTTAGCTTTAAAAGATGTAAGATATAGAAACCAAGAAAGTAGCAAAAGCCTTCCTAAGAGGATGAGGGATTCTGTGGCGAGCTCACGCCTCTGCCTGCATTGTACTTGGATGTCAAGTGCAATGAAAACATTTCCATTGCATTCTTGGACTTTCATGTCTTTAAGGTCCAAAGAGCAGCTCATGAGGAAATCCAGGAATAGGATGAAATTCTTCCGGTTTTGGTTTTATATGGATACTTTGTGTAGGCTTGTCAAGCCTTGTACAGCTTTGCAATGCCCCCAGTTGTCGGTCTTGCTGTACCAAGCAGTGATCTGTTTTTTAAACTTCAACATTAGTAAAGCTTTTTGCTTTTTGACTGTTTTTTTGGGTGTGGTTTTTTTTGTTTGTTTTGTTTTGTCTTTGTTGTTGCTGTGGTGTGTTTTTAATTTTTTTCCCCCTGACAGAGGAAGCCTCCTAAAATGTAAAAAATAACTTGCAGTTGAACTAGTTGTCTTTCCTCCAGTGCTATACATATACTGGAACAGGGAATGGAGAATGCTAGGTATGAGCTAATTTAGTATGTAGAAATTGCCACTTCTTTTTAATTAACTATTGATTTGGGGAATTTGTGTGCTGAGCTTAATCAAGTTGGATGAGAGTAGATAACCTCAGCCAGTTTGTTTGAATTTAAGATATATAAAACAGATGCAGGGTATCTGTATATTAGGAGTAAAACTTCCTGCTAGGAGCAGCCAGTATCTTCCCTAGGACTTGAATTCAAACTACAACTCCCTTTCATTTTATTGGAGCCTCTCAATTATAAAATTCTGTGTGGCAAAAAATATTTGATCTTAAAAAAATAAGCTTTGTGTTATAATCTCTGTACATAACTGGATATATTCTGGAAACTTTGCACTTTTACTTTTCACTGAGGAATGGAAGATGAGCCTGCCAGTGTTGGCTGAAGTCTCAGGGTTAGCTGTTGAGTGTGGGAAAAGTCCAGCTGCCCTTTAAGGTGGGAGTTTCTTTGTTCACAATGAGGAAAATACTCTGCCAAAGATGCAGTTTCCTATAGGATGACTGGGAGAAGAGTCTTGTTGTAGTATCATTTGAAAATCTAGCCAATTATTTCAAATTAATGATTCTAAAGTATTTAAAAGAATCCAGTAATGGACTTGTAAGTCTATTTAGAAATGATACCACAAATAAAGTGTAAATCTCACTGCTTTTCTCCTCAGTCTCCCTGTGAGCACTTAGTCTATGTGGTATTAATAAAATGCCTCTTTGCTCTGGTGATACCAATTACTCCATGGTCTAGGAGGTTGCACTATTAAAGTTTCTGATATTCTGAATTTTAATCCTGTTAGTTGAAACCCTGAAGAGTCATCTCCCTCCTCAGTGTGTTCATCCTCCATGTATTTCAAGAAGGTTATTGTTCCCCTCTGTGATTATTTAGTCAAGGTATTACACAATAAGTCTTTAATTGTTTCTTCTGGAGAAATCCCTTTAGCCCAATTTGTGGCTTAAGTATTTGTGCTTATTGACCAAAGTGCATCTTCAGTACAAATGGACCCTGTTCCTGCTAGCAAGCTTTAAATCAACAGAGCAGCTTTCAAGTGTTTAATGTGAACTTTTCCTTAGCCCTCATGTTGGCTCAGTTCCACACCTACCTGATGGTCTTTTCCAAATTTTTGCTGGTTTTTCCACGGCCAAAAGCTGAGCTGCTGGTGCTGTGCTCTGTGTGGGACACCTCTGACTGCTCTTGGTACTCTCCTACTGTTAGAGGACCTCAGCTCCCATTTAGAAATGCTTTTTCCTTACATTCATGGAATTTGTGTTAAGATAGAAACAGAAATGCATTGCTGGGGCTGAAAGGGAGCAGCAGCATGAGCGGTGGTGGGGAGTTACCAGTGTGATCTGCAGTTGGTGCTGCGGTGTCTGAAATGACTCAAACCCCTTTTTGGGCAGGGGGCCTCAGGGACAGAGCCAGGCTTGCAACCAGATAAGGAACACTCAGTTGTATTACAGAATGTGGGCTTTAGAAATATTTTCATGCCCCAGTGATATGATAAACTGCTTGAAATAGCTCTTTTCCAAGGGAGAGATGGGATTAGGCAACCCCAAAGCCTCCTTTTCAACACCCTGCTCTGTTTTTTTAAATCAAAATGCTTGAAGCTGGCACCATTCAAGACCGTAATAGTTTTTCACATCTGTAATAAAATAATGTTTAAAGATGGGGAAAGAAGTAGCAGATCCATCAAAGCATTTGATAAGAAGATAAAATTTAGTATTTATTTAAGATAAGCTTACACAGCACTTTGGTACCTATGTAAAAAAACTTATTTTTTGAGACTTGAATTCTGGTTTTTGCTTTGGTGTTTGCCTGGAGTGATTAACAGGTCAGTCTCTTAACTTATGCTACAGTTTCTCTGTGTACAAACGCCTGGAATAATTGCAGATGTGTTTCAGAGTCCACATGCTTCTATTGATACAAAAAATGGGCACTGTAGAAGTTAGATACAAAGGACACTGTGTAAGAATGTAAGAAAAGAATAGAAAAAATTCAAGCAGAAATTAACAAAAATACACAGAGGTGGACGGGTTGTATAAGTTGTTGGACTGTATTTGTACAACTGTGTTATTAAGAGATGGAATTCTGTTACTTGAATCACC
Organism: Corvus hawaiiensis; assembly: GCF_020740725.1. Lineage (NCBI taxonomy): Eukaryota > Metazoa > Chordata > Aves > Passeriformes > Corvidae > Corvus > Corvus hawaiiensis. The sequence goes on along the minus strand of NC_063228.1, from coordinate 13,390,875 downwards.
ATCATAAGATGCTGGAATCTTTTCATCAGGTCTTAACAGATCTGTTGGGCCATACCCTCAACAGCAGAGGGATGTTCCAGTGCCTACAGACCTCTGTAACCTCTCAGAAAAGATAATCTCTGAGGAAAATCATGCCAGGACGTGCTGTGTACTGAGAACAAGTGGTGAGATGTGTCTCTTTAAGCATGTAAACACTACAGATTTATTAAAAAAAATTAAACCCCTCTGTTTATTTGTAAAAAGTGAAGTGTGGAGCATTCAGTCTTCATTAAAAGATTTTAAGTAATAGCTTTAAACTTGATGCCTAAACTTAGTGGTTTGCCTATGTGGTACAGAAATGATCAATCAAAACACAATAGCTAATGCTGTGCATGTGTTATTCCAGCTGCTGTAGGAGCCAGCATTATTATTAAATTTAATGGCTTCTCTCCAGGACTTCAGATTCTATGGCATTTAATTACTTCCTTGTGTGGTTTGTACCACAAAGGTACAGCTGCTTAAACATGCCTGATAAATAAAGGGGAGACCTTTAAGGCTGGGACATGCAGAGGCTGTACCTCAGTTTTAAACAGATCATTCAGGCCTGGCTAAAATGCAATAAATCAAAGTGGCCATGATGTAGAACATGCTGGCAGAGCTCAGCAAGGCACCTTTCTGTGTTGTGAAACTCAGACTGTGTGGAGGTGCTCAGAGCACACCTGGCTCCCTGGGGCCAGGCAGGTTTGGGGGAGATGTTTAGTATTGCTACCTATTCCTTTCTGAAAACATTCAGCAAGGTTTTAAATGCAAATTTTGATTCCCTATTTGGAACAGAACAACTGTTCAAATATCTGTATTACAACAACAGCTGGTTATTTGTGTTTGACCAATTCAGTAAATTACAAAGAATTCTGTAACTTTCAGTGGAACTATGGAATGAAAACATTGCATGTGTTCTTAGTATGATGTCTTTAGCCATCATTTACTGAAATGTAATTTAAACATCAATCTCTCTGGGTGCATAACCAACCAGCTGCTTTTTAATCTGAATCCAACTTCATCACAAAGCCCTTTGGACACAAAGGTGCAGAAGTGCTTTGGGCAGCACTAACGCAGCACAGGTGCCTGTGAGTGCTCAGGTGTCGTGGCTTTGGATGCCTCCCCTGAGCTCAACAGTTTAAACCAGGATTTGTCAACTCAGCCCATCTGGGGCTGTCCTTCCCTTTTCCCATGGGTGGATCCCACCTCTCCCCAGTCATCTGCAAGTACTGAAGAAGGTCCTCTCACAGAACCCAAGACCCAACCCTGACACCAGCCATAAAGCCAGGTTTTGATCTGCATGATGCCTCCAAGGACTGGCAGCATAAAGGAGAAAACAACTCTGCCCCCTTTCTCAGAGGGTGAAATCCAGGTAGGCCCACCCAGTGATTTCATCTGAGCTATGCAAAGACTGGCACAGCTGCCCCCGTTAGTGTTTGTAATGCCTTGGTCTCTTCTCTCCCCTAGCAGAATTCTTGTAGGGCTCATACAGTGTCCAGCAGCAGTCTGGCTCCTTGGCATTGATGTGCAGAGCACATTACAGGGCTTGCTTTTCTTGGCTCCTAGCTGGAAATGAGATATGAATTGAATATGCCTCCTTTGCTGTAGCTGTTAGTTCCACAGAGGTACAACAGGTTTATTTTGTCCCCTTTTGCTTCCTAAGAACGCCTAAGGTACTCCTCCCCTTGCTCCTGTTTTGTAGAGGGTGCCAGACTGATCCATTTCCCTAAATGAACGCAAGAGATTGTAATTCTGTTGCTTTCAAAAATACATTCTGGATGTTTAGGGCACTAATTAAGTGTAGGCTTGTGATTGCACGGCACCAATACTCACATGAGAGACAGGAAAGGAGCACAAGGTGTGAAACGTCTTTGTGTTCCAGGTTTGTTTCTTTTCCTCTGGCTTTCTCACCTTTCCCTTCAGTGTATATTTAAAAATATTTATTTCACCACAGCTGCATTCTGAACATATCCCATCAATGAAATAAGTGATGCTAAGAATGATCAATGGGCACTTAGGGGGGTTAAGAGTCTTTCACCTGAAATACTGGACTCATTTTGAGGCTGATATGAGCAGATCTGCATTGCTCTGCTCTGTTGCCCTCAGGCAGGTTTAAAAGCAAAAACCTGCTTTATGTAATAGCAGACAGTCAGGTGTTAGTTGTGGCACCAAAACCTGTATTTTATTCTGGATTAGCTACTTCCCGTGGTAGTATCTTTCTTGAAATTCCTGCTCTCTCTATTACAAATTGCTCATACAGCACTTAGACTTCTGAGATAATGCGTGTCTAAACGAAACTAGATAGAGCCTTGCCTCTGCTGCTTGATAACAGGAGACAAATGACCTCCCTGTGTTTTTTAGACACTGAATGGGTTTCTATAATTGTGTCGTAAAATGTTTTGATGGATCAGGACATATCTTGCAATCCCATATAAAGCTGGACCCTCATCAGTCATGAGATGCTCTCACAAAAGGCAGAGACAGCTTCATTCTGCTTCATGACTGAAGAAAATGGGATCTTTTCCTTTCAGGAGTGGTGCTTGGAGGAAAGTGAACTTGCTGAAAACTGGTTGGAATTGTGTGTTTTATTTCCTGTGGAGTCCCTGTGATAACAACTTATCTCCTGCTTTGGATCTTGGTCTTTTTTTGTGGCTTAGGTGGTAACAGACATCCAGAGTCACACTTCATATTCTTCCTTTGATGATGTGAAGATATTGGTTGATATCTTCTACCAATAAATGCTGTAGCTCAGTTATTCCTACTTCTTTTGCTTTCAGATTGAACTAAACTGATGATTTTTCTTTTCGACATTACCAACCATGCACTTCTTTAAAGGGTTTATAAACACGTTTGGGTTTGACCTGACTCCCTCTGTACTCCTGCAGCACAAAGAATATTGCTTTTGGCTGGTAGAGCCATTTATTTTATGGTGGATTCTGGTGGTGTCTATTGGCCCCAGCTATCTCATGGAATCACAGAATACTGTGAGCTGGAAGATGTGATCAAGGAGGGTTTGAGTGAGGCTGTGCTGAAGGGAGGGAGGTAAGGAGGAGGCATTGAATGCAGCAGACGGTGTGAGATGAAGATGTTGGGTGAGCTGGAGAATATTCAGGTGACAGTCACCATTGGAGTGGTGGCTGAATGTTACAGCAGCTCCTTTGTCTCTTCCAGCCATCTCATTTGTGCCTTTGTCTTCTCCTGCTCCTTCAGCCCCTAGCATCTGCAGTATTTTGATGATTATGTCACTTTTTCAGCTGACTGCTTCCCTGAAATCACTGATAACATTTCTCTTGACTCTCCTGATCAGGATCTTATTGTTAACTGGAAGAGTACTGGGAAAGGGAACAAAAATCCCCCGCTGTGTTTAGTGAGGGCCAATTGCTGCATTGTTCAAGCTGCTTGTTTGGATGTGTCAGGAGCTTCCTTGCAGCCCTGAGCTTTATCACCGCTCCCAGACGTGTCAGTGAACTGGGGAGATACCGAAGAGTTGCAAAGTGAATTTTTTTGTTCAAAGACAGGGGAGAAGAGAGAAAAGGGCAGCTTTGCAAGCTTGGGCTCCTTCACAAACATGCCTGGGTAATACAAGTAAATTTGTTTCAAGGTGTGACAGGTGTTGATGCCAAAACTCCGAAGCCTGTTCCTAGCACGAAATCTAATGATGAATGAAATTAAGGTTTTGGAGCTGCCAGTACTGTTATTAGGCCTCAGATACAGATGGTGGGATTGAAAACATCAGAATCCAGAAATCTCTAAGGAAAGAGTTTGTGGGAAATAGTTTTCTTGGTGGTATTATGTAGAAAGCCTGACCTTCAAACCTGCAGAAAGCAGGAGATTTCTGTATCCTTACAGAGGTAATAAGTGCTTTAAATAATTTTCCCATGCACCTTTTTCCCTCCAAGGGGAGACAGTCTGAGCTAGGTTTAGAAACATCTAGAAAGGAGACTTTCATGAAGCTGGCCTTTGCTGGTCCATATTTCTCCATGTTCAAAACCTCTTATTCAGAACTCTGAGGATGAGCAAGTGCAAGGAAGGAGAAAGTTAAATTATCTTTTGGTGTCTTTCTTCATTCCTGGTTTGTACTTGCCTGGTTGGGGTGGGGAACAATTAGTTTCAAGTCAATTTGGAACAAGAGAGACAAGCTGTTGTGGGGATGAAAAGTGCTGCTTCACTGGAAAAGGCACCGGTGTTAAAACATGGCGAGGGGGAAGAAAGAAAAACCTAATTGTCCTCTTGCCTGAGGCTCAGCCATGTGATGAACCAAGCAGATAATATTGACTACAAGGCTACTCGGAACTTCAGTGGAAGACATTTATTCATTTAATGATCGAGGATTTTGAAGGAAGAACCTAATAACTTCCCGTACTGGTTATATTGCATTAAAAAAATACTATAAGACAGATGTAGGTATATCCTTGTCCTTCTGTCTCCCATCCTTATCTCAGTCAGTTTTGCCTGCAGCACGGAATCGTCAGGGCCCTGAGAGCACTAATGGACCCTGATAGCACAGAGGGAGCTCAGCAGTTCCCCTCCCTCCTGCTGGGTGCTGAACGGGGATTCTGGGGCAGTCCGAGTGATTTGTCAGGATGATACTGAGATTCCAGGAATTTTCCAATCATAAAAGCTTGCCAGTGCCTTCCAATGTTTTGACAACATTTAGCAAAATATTAGTATTTCTATAAATATACAAATTTAGCCTTTCTATGAGCAGGTACAGGAAGGTAAGAGGATTTCTGACTGATACCTCTTGTGTAGCACTCTTTGGCTGAGGTACCTTTTGCTGGTTTATGTACTCCAAAAGATATTCTGGGTGATCTGTCCAGGGCTGGGTATCTTGGTAAGCCTGTTATTACATGGATTTATATTGCAAAGAGTGTTATTTGGAAAGTTTTTTGGGTCTTAAGGTTTGTGAACCAGCTTGAGATGTGTGGCAAATACTATCTCTAACAGGAGCTTCTACGCCAAATAGTCAAATGAAGAGGTTAAATTAAAATATAACCCTTTCAAAAGGGCTTAATGCCTTGCAACACATAAATAAATACACTCTGAGCATATCAAGAGTGGCAAATTACTTCAACCTTTTACTGCTTTTATACCTGAGATAAATACAGTAGGTGTTTTTAAAATAAGCATGTATTACGTATTTTATTGCACGGTTAGCCTTGTGCAATAGTGAAAATAGTATTTTACACTCTTCAGGTTGGTTAAGACTTACAGGCTAGAATATGCCTGGCAACCAGAGCACCCTTCAGAATGCTCAGCACATGGCCTGTGCTCCCTTCAAGGATGAACACAGAGAAAATGTTTGGAATATTTCTGGCTGATCTGCACAGAATGAAACCAGCCCTCAGCAAACATGTAATAGCTGCAGTGTGAAACCCATATTAAACTGCTGTCATTCTGACACATCCAAGTCCAAACTCCTTTCAAATGATGAAGTTTTCAATCCATGATTGACATAATTTGTGCCTTTGCCCAGTACACAAAAGAGCAGTTTGCTGCCAAGAAATGCCAGTGCTGAGGTGCTTCTCAGATCCCTACTGAATATTTGTTCTCTCTTAATCCTCAAATCAGTAGAGCAAATCTTTCACAATACTCCTTTTGTGAGGGAGACATTATAGTTTAAGGGCACGTAAACTGAAAATTAACTTTGCTCAGGTATGTTTAATGTGAGCAATATTCCATCACAGCCAGCGTCCTTTCAGTAAGCTGGCGTCAAAGCACTCAGTCTGGTGCAAATGACTAAGGAAATCTTTCCTCCAGAGGACTTAAAACAGCATGAGAGAAAACATAAGCTGTTTATTATCTACTCAGGCATTTTCTATCTGTGTGTGTCCAACTCAGTTGGAGCAATTTTTCCAGGTTTTCTGCCTGTATCCCCATCCTGTGGACAGTTGGGCCTCTGCAGAGAGGGAGAAAACTCTGCTGTCCCTGGTGCTGCAGCAGCACTGGTGTTGTGCTGCCCTGCCTGTTAGTCTGTCATGAGGCTGTCAGTCCATGCAGAGGCTTTGCACATGTGCCAAAGTCCATTCTGACCTGATCTGTGTAGGTCTGGGATGCCATTTGAATTTTGTTTTGTGTCCTGTCACCTACAGCATTTTGTCACTGGTGTGTAATGTCTTCTCACTCGGCTTTAGTGATCCCAGACTTTTGGAACAGTAAGTATAATCACTTGTTTTGAACCTTTGTCCTATGCAACAATTTCTTTCAGAAGAGAAGAATTTTTTCAAAATTATTTTATTTTGCACCCCCTGCAGCTCTTGCAGCCTTCCAGTAGTGGTTTGGTCCTTTCTCGACATTTAAGACTCTCCCTAAAGAAAATATAGGAAAGACCTGGAATTTTGATGCTTTCTATAAAATTTGCAGTGTGATAGGCTGTGTTTGTAAAGCCTATAGACTGTCTTTTAATTGGTTCTCTTTATACACCTATTCTAGTTTGTGAGAGGTACACAGATGGAAAGCGATGGTGGGGAGAGCAATTCCTTTAATCAATCATCTGCTTTGCTCTCAGCAGGTGTAAATCCAGAGTAGCTCTTCTGATGCAACTGGATAATTTGAGACAGCTTTGTAAAAATTACAACACTGTTTTTTGGCCTGTGTTTTAATATGAGCCACCGAAGGGATGATGCTGTTACTCTGCCCTCCAAAGAGGGATTGTTTATTGCAGCAGCTTGGGAACTGGACCTTCAAATTCCTCAACACAATCTTGGGTGTCACTGTATGTTAAATGGAAGGCTGAAATTTGACCTGAAAACCTTGGGCAGGGCAGCAGGTGATGTTCCCAGTTCCTTCCAGTAACTGCCTACTTGAACAGAGGTTTTGGAAGTTTATTTAAAGGGCGAATAGGTTTGGGTGTGCTGAGACCAATATGGAACTGGAGGTGGATTTTACAATATATCTCACATGCTTAATGTAGACCAGAGAGAAAACAGACACTGCTTTGATTGAAAACGAATCCCTTGTTCAATTAACTCCTGATAGGCAAATTGGTGACATTAAAATAAACCAGCTCATCTGGCTAAATCCTTACTTTCTCCACTCTGATTCAACATTATTAAGGCTCGAGATTATCAGTGATGGGACTTGGATGTTAAACACTCTTTAATCAGAAGTCCATAGTGTGAAATGAAGGTAGGCAAGATTTCCAGTTAAGAAGGATTTCAAAGTGTTACCAAGAATTATGTGGAATAATCTACTTTCTTGGGAGGTGTTTTGTGTCTGCTGCCTCCATGTGGAGTTCATGGCAGAGTGGGGAAAATTGAGAGATCCCCCCCCATTCCATGGGTTTGCAGCAAGAAAGGTACTGGGGCAGCAAAAGGAAGAATTGTCTTCATGAATATATTTAATAATAAATACAATTTATTATTATTTTTTGGCTTTGGAGAGAAACTTGAGGACATAAAAATTAGGTTGTTTCTGATCCTTCAGGAGAGGTGGTAGAAACCAAACACACCATTTGATCCTGGGCTGGAGCAGTGAACCTTTCCATGGTCTGTGGGTACCCTGGAATCTTTAATACCTAGCAAAGCCCTGGCACATTTCTGGTAGAGTTTAAGGGGATATTTTGGTGTCTGAGAGGTTCTGAAGGATTCAATAGTCAGCAACATACTCAGCTTTGTTTTTTCTTATGGCTGTCATAACAGATGTTACTTCAGAATAAGTTTATAGGGAAACCTGGAGCTATAAACAATGGAGTCAGTGTTTCTAATGTTTGTTGGTGAACATAAAACAATAATAAAAATAATGAAATATTTATAAGCTTTCAGAAGTAATTACAATGATGAGGTGGAGGGTTTAATTTGGAAGCAATAGCAAAATAAATGAAAAATTAATTTTCCAGACTTACTGGTTCATTTTCAGACTTATTAAAAATAACTTGGCCTCCTTGTAGCAGTAAGATGTGCCAAATTACCTGATTAATGTAAACTTATAATTCTGTTCTCCACCCGTTAAAGTAATTGTGCAAGTGGGGAAGTTGCCTGTTCCTTTTTTTTTTTTTTTTTTAATCAGAGAATACACAAAAAGAGATGCGAGCTTTTACTGCAGATTATGGTGACTTTCATTTGCAGAACTGGCATTTTATGTTCTCCTGCAACACGAAGAGACTTACAGAAGCTGTGTTTTCACTGCAGAGAAGACATACATCAGAGGGTTTTAAATCAGATTAGTCTTTCATTGGCTTGCAAACTAAGGTGAGGTAAGGGAATGCAACAAGAATTCCATTAAATTAAACATCATAGTGCTCGGATATAAATGCCATTCTGAGGCAATTCCCATAATTTTACTCATTAAGACACTAAAATCAATGAACTTCTCTGTTATGGTGGTTGTGAACTGGTCGAGCTGAATTGCAAAATTATTTGGGAATGGTCTAACTCTGCTTACACTGAAACTGCCTGTTTTTGATGGCACCACAGTTAGGCAACAACATAAAATCTCTTGGCTCATCTGTCTTTGAAACTCAAAACTCACCCTGAGTTGTTTTCTTGCAAGAGCCCAACACTGTTGAGTTTAAACTCTGAGAGGTGAAGGGGGATCCAAATAATGCAGCATCCTGCAGGGGATGTTCACCCCTGAACCAAAACCACGGTCCTTGACAATTCAGTTGCTTATTTGTCAAGTAGATACAATAAAATATAGCTTATTTACTTCTAAGTCTCATGAGACTCAGTCAGCAGGCATTTTCTCACTTTCCACCTCTGCCTAAACCCTCTAAAAACCCCTCTATCTATTCCCTGCTTCCTTGTATCCCAATCCCAATGGCTTTTGGGTGGTGCTTGGAGGAGGCCAGGCTTTCCTGCAGGAAGCAGCACAGTTCCCATCGTGTCTCCAGCTGCTTCTTGTTTCAGTATTTTGTTGGGCACAGGAAATGGAAATATCCCTCAGTTTGAGTCTCGGCATCCCTATTTAATTTCATTTAGTGTGTCTTAAAGTCCAAGAGGAGGTGCTGGTTGGAGCTGGACTGACTGCTGAGAGTGGTGTTGCATCTGATACCTGTGGAAGTCTGGCTGTTCTGGCTTGCTGTTGGTATTACTGCATTATTTTAGCAGTGATTTCAAGCAGAAATATCTCGAAAGCAGTTTGTGCAAGGATTCCTGAATTCTCAGAGTACTTGTTACTCACTTTGATGTAGCTCCCTGGTTAATGGCCTCTCAGATTTTAGTGACTTGTGCTAATGGCTTTATTTGGCTCAGCATCAGTTCTGTGAAGGATTCTGTGGGGAATCAACATGGACTTGACTCTAAAACTGCTTATTAGGTATAAAGTGAGTTCTGTCGGAGGAAGAGAAGGGTTGGACTCTGGCCAAGAGGCAAGGCCTTACACTAAAGGGTCAGGAGGTGAAACAGTAAATCAGGCTGATATTAAGCAAGGAATGTATCATACAGGATAAAAAAGGAGGCTGGACATGTCTGGAGCGTTGACTCTCAGCTTGATCTTGTTACCCTCTTCTGAAATTTATGATGATCTGAAAGACTTGAACCTTGTTCCTGAAGTGAGCTCCCTGCATGAAGCCATGGGTGGGCTGATGTATTGGAGAAACATCTGACATCATAAAGCTTTTGTCCTGCAGAAACACAAAAACAATGACTGCATGTTCCTGCCATACAGTACTTGTGTGCTAAATAACAGGAAGCAAAGGCCTGACCAACCTTCTCTCTGATACCAACAGAATTTATTTCTTGCCTTGCCAATTCTCCTTTTCTTTGCATGAAGGTTTTGGCATTTAAAAAATGTTGGATTTTTATTAGAAACAAAAGATAGATTCTCTGTCTCTGTAAATTTTCATTCTTTCAAAACCAGAGGCTATGCTTCAAACATGAGGAAGTGGGTGTTTTATTTTCTGGTTTGGAAGAAGCTGGCTCTGCCTGTGATCTGGAGACAGAATCGTGCAAGGAGCCAGCAGTACCTGGCAGACATTGCTGGGTGTGTGGCTGGACTGGTCATTGAGGCAGCCTGAGCAGCTGCCTGGCTCCACTTCAAACACAAACAAAATCCTGGTACAACTGGCAGGTTCTTGCCAAGCACTTGAGTTCCATGAAACCAAACTTCTGGATGGAGACATGTTCCAACAGAAATTGAAGCAGTTTACTGTGCAAATAAGCCTGAGGTACATCATAGCAGAAACAACACTTTAGTTTCAGGATTATTTCTGTCTTTCCGTATTTTAGGTGAGGATGGGAAGTGTAAGAAAGACTAAACAAAGGATTAAATGACTTGTCTGATGGAAAAAGCATTTATGAATGGAGAATGAGCACTAGAAATAAAAAAAGCTTTTGCAGTTTGGTGGAGATGATCCAAACAGTTGTGTAACTCTTTCAGGAGCTTCAAGAAGGAGGAAAGATGGGAAAGGGTGGGTCGTGTTTTAACAGTATGGCAAAGAGGGTGAAGGACTTTTTGAAGTCAACAGTTCTGCCTAGGGGATGTAAGTTTCATAGAAAATCCCTGTTGTGGGTCGCTGCTGCTGCTGTTGATGAGGATGCTGAGTGGTGATTATTAATGGCTTTCTTTCCTCCTGAGCTACATGGATGTGTGGGTTTGAGGAGTGGGGCATGACCTGTATTAATCTGTGCTCAGCCAGGGTGAAACCCTTCCTGCAGCAGTTGTCTGGCTGTGCTCTGGCTGACAATCTCTTGTTTACTGAAGAGGATCACTCATTAGCTGAGCAAGTTTCTTTTGTAGGCTCATCACAAGTGGACATGACTCCAAATCAAAGGCCAAGCTGTGGAACTTGACCACTGCAGGTTACAAGGCATGAGATGCTTGATCCAGCACCATTTAAAAAAACTCTCAGATTTGTTTTTCCTCTGCTGAGCCCATTTGGTTTGTGTCCATCCAGCTCTGAAAGTATTTTCAGCTGCCAGTTTAGTGAAGGCCAACACCCACCCTTTGTTACAGTCAGTGTTATTCAGCAGATATTTAATGTCTCCAGTTCTGGGTGTGCAGATATCTCAGGTCTCTCAGAACTCCTGTGGATCTGGCTGGAGTGTCTCAAACGACCAAAGCCAATTAAGATTCCTCCCCTCTTTGTTCATTCCTGAGTAACTGACACACCTGTACTTGCTCAAACTAAAACCCACTTCATAATGTCAGTGAGATCAGTGCTGGGACACAGATTAACTCCCTCTAAGATTCTGGCCTGACAGACCTTGTTGGACACAGCAGATAATGGAGTTTGACTCAATGAATTTGTCCACACCTGGCTGGACACCACTCCTGAAGCTTGTTCCCTGAGAGCCTGATTGGAACATATCTAGATATATGCAGAGGGCTTTTTAGGGATTTACTTCCCTCTGCAAGACCTAAGGAGCCCCATTTAAATCTACAAGCACTTAAGAGTGAGAAAACAGAACTCATATTGGGTTTTTTTTAAAATTAAAAATGGCCTCTACTTCATATTGCCTTCTGTATTGGAAGAATGAGCAGCATGCTGCACACTGCATGTCAAAGAACTTGGTTACTTTTTTTTTAAACGGTTCAAATATTGCACCAAACCTTTGATTATGTGTGGTGATGCTTTTCATAAATTATCTGAGAGAGCAAAAAGAACATCCAAAATGTCCTGTTGGGTTGCCCTAATCTCATTTTAATCTCATCCCTTCAACTCTAGGACCAGAATGTTATGTGAAATTTGTGTCAGTGTGGAATGTGGGTTTAGAAGACGCAAAGTCAATTTACAAAGTTAATTTACAAAGTAAGGACACCCTTATAAAGAAAACCCCTAAACCTGTAATGAAATTATTTTGAAAGAAGCTGTTTGGAGTTAAGGCCACCTTTGCATTTTAATGGATAATTACTCTTGGCATCACTAACAGTATATAACCAAAGTCCACAGCATCCCTTGGGGACGGAGGTAAATTTGGATTTAAAGACGGTGCAGCAAATATTTTATACTTTAAGGAAAGCCAATTTCCGTGGATCAGGGAGAAAAGAAATCCAAGGGTTTTGGCGCTGAAAGCATCAGCAGCATAGTGCATATAATCGATACAGGAAAGGTTATTACTTTTCCTTAGGAGCAGGGCTGGAGCCGGGGGAAGGTTGGGAGCGCTCGCAGCCAGCAGGAGAGGGCGGCAGAGAAGCAGCTCCCGAATCCTGCACAGCACCGAAATTTTTAAGAGGAGCGAGAGCACATCAGAGCTCTCGGAAGCCAAATCCCTTTCAAAACGGCAACTTCGGCAGCCACCCCCCCCTCCCCCGTTTTTTTTTTTTTTTTTAAAAAAAGTCCGTAACACTTTGAAAATGTCAAATTCCTGCGGCAGCCCAGAAGACGCGGGGAAGCAGCGAGGCAGAGATGGCAAGATAAGAAGGGAGGATGTGGATGATTCCCAACCTGAGGGAAAGAGGTTGAAGCTGGGGAATGAAGGAGGAAACAGTGGAAAGGACAGAGAGGCATCAGCAGCAGAAGATGCAATAATGCCTTGCTCAAGCAGAGAAGAACCTGTGCCCGAAGGAGGTGGTGAAGGCAAAAGTGTAAGTGAGGATCTTCAGCGGCTCAGAGAAAGGGGGAAGGGCCGGGAGGTTACCTTTGAAATTATTTGTCATCCTGAAGTTGGTAATTGGGCATCAAGTAGAGCAGGACAAATGCAGTCGAGTGTCCCATCTCGCTGAGATCATAAGCACGGTCCTCTTTAATTTCTGATCTTGGCTACACGCTTTTTAGTGCAGGAGTGTGTATTTATATCTGGCTCTCGCTGTCAGCTGCTTGCAAGCTGTATATGCCAGAGAAGTGATTTCGTTTTTCATGGGGAGAGGGGGGAAGGAATATTAACTGCTGAACTTGCTTTTCAGCTCCCTATAACCATTTAGAAACTGGGTAAGGATTGGTGTGTTGAATTGGACATTTTGGGTCGTTTATCAGTCTGTCCATTCAGACTTTCAACTGCATTGATGTTGAGTAGCACAATTTTACAGCTGGGGATGGGGGTAGAGTCTACAGGAGAGGAGGAGAATTGGTGCTTAGCGATCTCATCTGGTGAGATTTTGCTAAAAAAGAGCTGCCGAGCAGTTGCCTATATAAATACCAGCATTACCAGAGCTTTACACGAGGTTAACTTTCCTGCCTGGTTATTTAGCTCAGCTGCTGTGCCTGTCAGCAGGCTCCTGAGGCACAGCAGAAAACTCGGGGGAGAGGGGGTGAACATATGGATCCCCAGCCAGCTGAAGCTTTTCCTCTCATGGTGCAGTTCGGGCCAGGTGCTTCTCTTGGACACATCCTGGCTGCTTCCCTCAGTCAGAAGTGCAGGGGGAGGGTGGTGGGAACAATGTCTTGGGTGTAGGATGTTTCCACTTTGAGTTGTCATAGAGTGAGAGTGTGGCTTTAGAGCTCACTTAGGAGCTGCTGGAGATTTCAGTGCACTGATTTTATCCAGAAGTTTTCTGAACTCTGTTGTTTTTTGGTTTTTTTTCTCTTCTGGGATTGATATCCTGAATTTAGACATGCTTCTTCAAATGAGGAGCTAAGTAGATGCTCAGCGTTTCGGTAGCAATTTCATTTTTAAATCATTTGAAAGACAGTTTATTCAGTTTGTTCTTGGTGGAAGGTCATCTCTAAATGCAACAGCTTTCCTGAGCTACAAAAGTATTTAAGTGTGTGTAGAAGGTTGGTTTGTTTCTCTAAGCAGAAATCTCTTTTATCAAGCCATGTAACTGCACAGAGATGCACTTTGGTCTGTGTTTTGGGTTTCCAATGCTTTATGAAGGTGGGCTCTTTTTAACTCTCAGACAGCAAAGTAGCACTCTTGTTCTTATACCACTTCTGGCAGAGACTTATTTTTCCCCAAAAGAAATGCAAAATACAGGCAAGTTAATTGGTCAAATATAACCCTTGTTTTGTCTGTTTTGTTTGTTTTCTTTTTTACCTGAGAGTAAAGGTTTTAAATCTGTTCTACTTCATGATAAATATCCAGAAATGAGCATCACTATGAGCTGGGGTAAAAGTCTTTTTGATGGTACCTCTTACTGTAACACTTAATTAGGAAGTTACTGAAAAATGAGCCCCAATTGAATAAATTTACTTTGTCTTTTAAGGGATCAATGCAGAATATATAAGAATTATGCATACCTGAATCACTGGGCTCTGCCCTATCTGTGAGGCCTGGTTGACCCCCTTATAACTGTTCTGCTACTGCAGCAAAGTTCTTTGCTGGTGAATACCTGTCCTTTTTTTTTTTTTTTTTTTTGGCCTTTCAAGGACCTGCTATAGCTGCTCCAACTTTACATTCTGGCTTTTCGTCAGGGGATTGTTAAAAATATTAACAAAGCAAATCTGTTAATGAGCAATCATTTCACTGCTTGTCTCTCCCAAAATCAACTATTAAATAGCTTTTATAATAAAATAATTGTTCTTATAGTAATTATATATAATAAAATAATTGTTCTTATAGTAATTCTTAAATTAAACTGAATTTGATTCAAAATTCATCAAAGCTCAATTAAGCTCTTCTTTCCCCTCACTTGATTGGATTCTTGCTTGGGATGTTGCACTACATTTTGCATAAAGTTCCAGTATTTTTTGTCCCCCTTCCTATTTAAATCTGTCTGTCTGATTTGGAGGCAGTATTAGAAAGTAATTATGTGACACTTGAAATTCTGTTAACATAAAACTTCTTGTAAAAGCAATAAAAGCTTGTTCAACAATGTCTGTAAGTGTCTGTCACCTTGTAGAGAGCAAGCTGCTGGAAAAGATGGACTGTGTGCCCTTAGGAAACACTGGGATGACTTCATTTCTGTGCTTAGAAGAATCTTTATTTTATAGGCATAGTGGTATGGGTAATCAATGCATGCATTGGAGGAATGTTTCCTAATAGTCTATTATGTCTTCCATTTTGAAGAAGGACATTTTAAAAAATTATAGGCTTTGACTCATTTCTGGACTAGTAATAAAAAACCAGCCCAGTGTGTGTGCTATTTCTCTGTTTATTCCCGTGCTGTTTGCCTCATTCAACATCCATTCGTGGGTTTAGAAGAAAGAAATCTACACTGGTCAGCTGCTCCAGCTCATTATCCCACTTCTTATGAAATCTTGGGTTATGGAGAATGCAGACACCATGTATATTTTATACTCCTGAAGTGTTGTGGGCATTTCCTTGGCATCCTGAGCTTGTAGCAGTAGCTGCTGCTGGGCACAAGTTGGTTGCAGAAGGAACTTTGTGCCACTGGACAGAGCTCTTTCCCCTGCCTAGGGAATGAGGGGCTGCATTTGCCAGCAACTGGTTGGCAGCAGAACCTGGAGTGATTCCTTCACTTAGTGCTGGTGACTGGTTAATGTGGTAACCTGGGGTGAAACTGTAATTGTTAATTTAGGTATCTATTAAAACAATTTCCTTCTTGCCTTCTCTTTTTATTGCTTTCATTTGCAGCGAGGAAGCTGCTCGCAGCAGGTGTGAATCACACAGTCTCAGGCCATGGAATTTTTCCCTCTGTAATGTTTCTTCCTGGCAGAGCATCAGAACGAAGCCGTTGGTTCAAACAAAGGGGATGCAGTCTTTGTAGTCAGGTTCAACTTGAGAAATGCCTCGTTTGGTGCAGACGGTGGGGAGTTAGCATTAGGAAGAGCTGGTGAGTCACTACCTCTCACCAAGAGTTTGGGTCTAAGTCTTTAACCAGGGTCTCTGGAGAATTCCATCTCCCCCTTGTGTGCCTGGAGGACACCCACAGCTGTCAGCTCCGTGATGCCACAGGGCTGATTGTCACCCTGCCTGTGATCATACACTGGAAATTGTTAAATTAGGGTAAAGTTGTATTTACTGAAATAGGAAGCATATGAAGAATTAAACTTGCAAGTCCTGACTGCTTTCCAGGCTGATAGACATGTTGAGAATCTGTCATGAGTTACCCACGAGTGACCATGAGCAGTGGGTGTCCTTGTAATCCATGTATCCTTGTGCTTCAAGAACCGTCCTTTTTTATCTCTCTTTAACCAACTTTTTGTCCATATACCTGGTGAAGGTTCTTTGGATTTTGGTGCAAAGATATTTCTGTGCCCACAAGGCCTTTGTTATGAACCAAACTTTTTCCCCTACAAATACTTGTGCCAAGTTTAGAGAACAAGACTGGGTGTGGTTTGACTTCTGTAGTGTTCCCACAGCACACAGCTCCCTAAACTCTGTTTTCATCTGTAATGTCACCTGTGCCAGGAGAGAGCTCGAACTTTTACCTTTTAAACAGCTTTCAGAATGACTTTAGTGCCTTTTTGAATTAAGGTACTGTTTTAATTTTTTTTGTTTAAATTGCCTTTGTGAATATTTGGAAATGAGGAAAGGGTAGAAGTACAGCAAAGAAAAAAAATGCAACTTTTTGTTGTTAACATCAGAAGTAACATCTTTATTCAGTTTTGGGACTGTCATGTTGTAAAAGAAAATGTGAGAAAAGTATTTGAGAAAGTTCTTAATGCTTCTGTATGAGGGGAAAACTGGTTTTGGTGATTAGCTCTGGAGAATTGACTACACCAAACTTGTATCATGTGACA
The DNA here is from genome assembly GCF_020740725.1 of Corvus hawaiiensis. Taxonomy (NCBI): domain Eukaryota; kingdom Metazoa; phylum Chordata; class Aves; order Passeriformes; family Corvidae; genus Corvus; species Corvus hawaiiensis. The sequence continues at coordinate 13,374,395 of NC_063228.1, read as the reverse complement.
AATCCGGCCTTCTAAATCTCAGCTGTTAATAGAATTCTAGATCCAGTTCAGATGGGGAGATGTGACATGCCATGCAATGTCCTTGTCTTTGCATAAAGAACAAACTGAACCTTGCCATTACTTGGAGTAACTTATTTGAGTTTTCCTAAAATGTAGAAGAACACACCTTGGAAAGCTGAGAAACACTTACTGGAAAGCTGATCATTTCAAAGGTTGTTTCCCAGGAGGAGAGGAAGGGTTTTCTAGAAATTAAAATATGAGCTTGGAGCTACAGCTCAAGATAAAATTCCCTTGTTTGAAGGATGGGTCTGGATTCATGATATCGAATGAAAATCTCTGTCAAGACCAGGTGAGGATGTAGGAACTGAACCCCATCTGGATGCACTGCAGCAACTTCAGTGTGAGCTGCTGTCCTGGAAGTGCTTGGGATAAATAACAAAGATATTAGGAGGCACTGAATTTGAGAATGGTGTTCATCTTGACGAGTGAAATACACATTTATTATCTCTTATGTTTAGCTTGGGTTAAAGTAATTTTTGACTCAATAACTCAAGGCTTTTTCATTAAATACATGCATAAAACAGAATCAAGTGTAAGAATTGGATCTGAAGTGTGACAGTTCGACCTTTCTGTGCATTGCCACACAAGGTGTCACTGTGTTAATGCAGCTTCTCATAAAGATTTTCTGTTTTAGGACATTTGTTTGCTCCTTACAGTTGGTTTATTACAAAACCTTCTTTGTGTGTGTATGGCTTTGTGATCATGATTGCATTTGTAGATATTGCTTTAAAGAGGAAATGTGTTTGGAAAGGGAGAAGCTGCAATGGTGGGTTTGTCTGGACTGACAGTCCAATTCAAGGTGCTGGTTTTTTACTCTCAAGGTTCTAAGCAGATTGAACCATTCTGCTCTCAAGGCTGTGGCTTAGTTCTTTTTTTTTCTCCTCTTTATAAAAATGTTTCAATCTATTGAGCTCCTTTTGTCCTCAGATATTATGGAATAGATGTGTTTTAAGAGAGCACAATAGATTTGAAGTGTTTTGAAGAGCATGGCATTTGGAACGTGTTGCAGTCTGCATCTGCCTTTCCTCTCTTTCCTTTTTTGGGTCTGATTACCTAATTAGAGGATAACTTAAGGATTTAATCTATTGATTTGTTAGGAAAACTGTGATAGATGCTGGAATTACTGCTTTTGTTTTGATTCAGAACACAATCAAATCCTGTGATCCAGGACAGACACACAATTATTTGCTCTTGGAGGTGGGAAGAAAGGAGGTGATAATTCTTTAGAAGTCAGTGATGATACTGATATAAGGTGCTGGAGTTACTTCCACAGGAATATTTGCTAAATCAAAGTAGGCAGCCTTTGGTAGAAAGGTGTGGATAAATCAGAAATTGGCTTGGACTTGAATCCAAGAACAAGAACGAGTTGATGGAAAATGTTCTCCCTAAAACTGATTCATCCTCCTGTTAACCTCTGGCTGGTGTCAGTAAACAGTGTCTGCAAACAATGTCACTGCAGCCTGAGCAGGAATAATTGCAGTAAAGAATTGCCTGAGACAAGGAAAGGCAGCAGAAAGAGACCCTTCTGAATGACCTTGTTTTGCCATTTTTCCTGCAGCTCTTGGGACTGGATGGCAGGGGGTAAGTATGCAAAACTAAAGGCCTTGTGTGGATTATCCTATTATTTTGTCATGAGGGAAATTTAAATTAATTCAGCAAATAACTGCCTGTTTTCAACAAGCAATTTCAACCAAGAGCAATGCTGGCCAGTTTGGTTTACTCACTGGAAGTTCAATTTCACTGATAAGGAACATTCATGGAGCATTTCTATCCCAATTTGAGTGATCAATTGCCTAATATTATAATTTTTGTAGAGTGATTGGAATATTACTTCTGATTGAAACTACAACCAAAATGCATTAGAGTATTCCAAAGTACACAAGAAGGCATTTGTGGTCTATGCTGAGTTAGGGAAGATATGAAATGAAAATATTTATATATTGCTCTTACTTGCTACACTTTCTCCTTCTGTGTGCCAGTGTCAGCCATGAAAAATATCTTTATTTCAAGTCTCTGTGATTAAGAGATTAATAAAATGATTTACTTTACTTTGGTGGTTTTTTTTGTTTTTTTTTTTTTTTTTTTAATATTTGCTGTCTTAGTCATTAGCCTGGACTACAACAATGAGGAGCAAGCCCCAGAAGCTAAGCAAAAACTGAAAATGGAATCAGGCTGGTGCCTCACTAGCTTTCCTTTTCCTGTGGAGTACTCAATGTTCAGACTCATTTGGGATGCATTATTACTAAAGAGTTGCCTATTTTGTTCCATTAAATTAGGCTGCAGGATCTGCTGCACTGCCACCCATGTAATTTCTCCCTCAGGAATGCACTTAATGTGTTCTGATGTTCTGATACTTGGCCCACTGTGCAGTTCTTAAACAGCCCAAGGAGTTATAGACAGCCTTGTCTACATTAGGAAGGATCTTATCCTTTAAATTCAGAATACAGAACATTTGCTTTTGATGGCTCTCTCGTGTTCTGATCTCTTTCCTTCTGGCACCTTAAGATACTTGTGAGCCAGCTGGTCACTGCCAGCAAACTTCAAATAGCTTGGTGCAGGAAAATGCAACACTGAAGTAACTTAGCCTGGTATCCTTGACTCTAAGTGCTAGATAATGAAGTAATTCTCAATTAGTTGTACTGATACTTAATTAATAAAGGTCCATCTAAGATTCACAAATCAATGATAAGTGTCAGCCCTCTCTTGGATACTTTCATTCCAGTCTGAAAAGCAAAATGTGTTTCAAGTGAAAAAGATTTCTTAGGCACAATAATTCTTACACAATCTATTCTTCTTTCACCTGCTGTTTTCAATCCTGTGTGTTTCCAATATATTGGATGTCAGCCCTCCTGCACAGGGATGTGGCTTTAGGATCCCTAGGAAGTGACACAACTCTGGTCCCTCATTTCATGAAAAGAGCTTTCTTTACTGAGTTGGTAACTGGACAGACAAGTGGGAAGGTGGAGGAGATTGTGGCTGTCCAAGGCTTTATAGCAAGAACTGTGCAGGATCATAATGGCCTTCAGTAACTGAGCAGGGACACCATGGAATCAGCCACCACTGGCACAAACCTAAAAGGGCTCTGTGTTTTCCCTTGAAGAGCTGAGCAAGGAGAACACAGCATCAGCCATTAACAGATGCACTGAAAGGGCTCTGCGTTTCCCCAGCTCCTGTGATTATTTTGATGATATTGGTTACCCTTAATCATAATGAGATGGTGAAAAATTAACAGGTTTTCCCAAAGTATCCATTCTTTTTGATGTCTGTGGGTAGTGTGGTAAATTCCTGTTTTAGCTGAGTTTTACTGTGCATTCAATGTGTACTATCTTCAGTGAGTGTTATTTTCCACAAAATGAAGGCTAATCACAAACAAGTGGATCTAGTATGTAAAATGATGAAGTCACCACACTGAGACCGCCTTAGTTCCTTGAGTTGGGCCATAACTAAATGGAAATTGAGCACTCTTATCAATAATACACTGGGGAAGTAACATCTGTTCTGAGATGCTGAGAGGTTGGTTTTTTTTTTTCATTCACTAAAATATTTATTTCAGCAAAAAAACCCCTAATCTTTTCACTGTCTCCAGAGGGCAAAATCATTGACTGTTATGTTTAGAAACTGTCTGTGAATTACAAGAGTCTATATAAAATGGAAAGAATGCTGATTGAGCAATTAATCACTTTTTACTTAATTTCAAATAAATAATGATATTATAGAAAGCTGTTGCATTAGCTCTAAAAAAAAGACTGATTCTTGGAAAAGCAGCAGGATGAAATTTCTTTCTCTCACTACAGGCTGGTTTCCAGCTCCTGCAGGCACAATAGCTTTTGGTGATGTGACAATATTTTCTTCTAATTACCCAGTGTTGTGTTACACGTTACATAAAGGTTGGTGTTCTTGGTCACTCATGTATAGATCCTCCTTTGATTTTAAGGCTAGAATTTACTGCTAGACCCTGGTTTCTGATAAAAGTTAAAACTATTTCCCTAAATTCTCTTTGAACATGGAATCTTTTAAAAAACAGCCACTGTTGATTAAGGGCTTCAGGTCATGGACAGTTCCTCAAGTGCCCAGGAAAATTTCTTGCTGTAGATAACTATTCTTAGAATAAAAATATAAATCCTTGCCTGGAGTTGGAATTTTCCCAACTTCTCATCCCAGCCTGAGTAGTTTTTTTGCACCAGATGTTATTGACTTGATGATGGGAATAAACTCATCTCCTCCTCCTGGATAAGCCAAGCATCTGGATCCCTGTGCTTTGTTTTCCATCCTGCAGGTCTGTGTTCCCCATCTGAAATAATTCATCTGTGCCCTCGCTGGCTCTTTGGAAGTTCAACATTTTTGCAGAAAGCTGATTCTGCTGGATGTCTCCTGCTAATATATCAGTGGTTTAGGTACTGCTCTGGCCTGGGCTCCAGGTTCATTTACCAACAACTGCTAATGACACAAAACATTCTGTGTTTGTCCATATGGAAGTGTATTTTGGTCAGACAAGCCCAGAATTTATGACTGCAACTTGAATTAAATTGTCTGAAAATTACCAATCCTTGATTTATACATACCCACTTTCTCCAATTCACTAGAGGGGAAAAAAACCCCACTGAATAATATTCATAGAAGAACAGATCGTTGTGGGATGTTAATTGCAGAGGCATCTTAATTGGAATGACACTGCTCCTGCTCCTTTATTTTTTTTGTTTGGTTTTTTTTCCTCTATGTGCTCAGTTTTAATTCATTTTAAAGTGTCCTGTGTAGCTGTGCACATATACCAATCTGGAGCTGTATTTTAACGCTCCAGAGTGGCTGCTCAATTGGGACTAAAAACCCAAAAACTTCATTATGTAACAGAGCCAAAAAATCTAAACTAGATTAATATCTTATCTGTTGACAAATGAATTTTGCCCCAGTGATAATTTTCCAAGACCTTTTATCTTCCCAGCTCACAGGTCAGTTTGGGTAACTGTGGCACAAACCCCTGTGTGGTGTCTCTAACCTGGAGAGAAGGAAGCTGCTAAGTGCACATGCCTTGGGGGTATCTGCACTGTGGGTTGTTAGCAGGGAAGCTTTTAACCAAAGTAAGATGAGGAAAGAAAACCTAGAAGAGTGAGTGCCTGCTAGTGCTGAGAGGACAGAGGCATGATTTTGTGCTGGGTTTTTTTTTTCTGTTTATTTTTCACTGGGGAAAAAACATAATTCCACAGAGTAAGATCTTTGCTTAAACCATCCAGTAGAGATAAAAAAATATCAACAATTCCTGGTATTTCATGCCAGTTGCTCAGTTCTCTAATGGCAGTCTTCATTAGAACTCCACATAAACAAATGATAGCATCCCTTTATCTGTTTACTTTCTTAAAGCTTGTTTTTGTAAAATGAGCAATTACTTAAATTGCTGAAGAAGATTATTTTTTTAAATACCAGCTGCATAATTGCTAAGGTGCTCTTAAATCTGTTTGCTAAAGGAAAGGGGCTCTTTCATGTGCTGCTCCTCAGCCCTTCATCTGCAGGTTCTGAAGCAGCTGTTAGAGATTACTAAATCAGTATTGAGATCTGAACACTGCCAGTGTTCAGAGAGAGAGAGGCTGCAGAATGGAATTGGTTATGTGTGTTTTATGTGATTGTGCAGATGTGTGCACATCCTTGGTGCTACTTTAGTAGTGCATCAGTTTTAGTAATTGCCAGGAATACTTTTCTTCTGAGCCCAAAGTCCAAAATACCCTACTTGATTAATGTCTAATTTTGTCATGCTGACCTAAGGAATCCTGGAAATAAAATGTGTCTATAAACAAAAGCTTTTGACTTTCTCAACCACTGATCCCACTCCTTGGGCTAAAGAGTTGTTGTCTGGAGAAAATACTGACTTTCAAGGTGTAAAATCTGTTCCCTGTCATCTCAAGAGATTGCTTGGACTTTGAAAATTCACCGATCTTTTCTTTCTGCTCCTCTTTAGTGTGAGCTTTTAAAATTGAGAGCAGTGGGAGCAGGAGAATGGACACTCTGGGGGTGTAGAGCAAGGTTCCAGATGGCAGAGATCACTGATCCCAAGTCTGTAGCAGGATAGTTGGTAGCACACTGTTTATTTATTTACTCAGCAATAGGATCAGGAACATTTTCAAAGAAATGGACATTTGTGTATCCCTTACTGGGACTGTTAAATCAGGGAGGTGACACCAGCTCTCCCTGCTGTCCCAACATTGAAACTGGCCCAAGGCAGTATCCAGACCATTCTACTCACAAAAACGAACACCCACTTTCTATATAGGGCCTTGTAGCTCAGCAATTCCAAAGGCATCTGGTGTGAAGTGCTTCAAGTGTCAGAGAAGAGCTCAACAGCTTCAAGTATCAAAAACTTCAAGTTTCATCTGTAATAAATGATATAAAAATCATCTGAACAGCCTTTCTTATGAAGGCAGTTTATTATTTATAGAGACCTTAAAGGGGATTGGGAGGCAGGTTGATGAAATGTCACTGCTTTCACCTCACAAAGTAATTGTATTTTAATGAAGTAAAGCCTTTCAGTTGAAGAGATGATGTTGGCTGGTGGGGGAATACAGACAAAATGTAAGGGAATAGACAGGGCAAAGAAAACAGGGTTTTCTTAGAGGTGTCAAGAAGAGAGGGAACTAATTCAAGGAATTGTGGTGAAGCTCCCAAGGTGCTTCACTGCCCTTGATGCTTCTTCCTCAAGATCCAAAGGTACTGTTTGTGCTCCCTTGAAACCAAGGAAATCGGTCCCTGAAGCCACGCCAGCAGAGGATGAGACCTGTGTCTCACTGGTGCTGATGTCAGGTTTTATTTAAGCAGCTTTGCCTGGTCTTTGACAATGTTCAGATAATCTGCCTCTCACTGCAGTGTTTAACTTGTGCTGTCTGTCATGTGCAGAGCTGCAGCTGTACCTTGGTGGCACTGGCTGCTGTTCTGCAGCTGAATGACAGAAGTCAATGCTCCAGTGTGTAGTGTCCCAAGACCCATTCTTCTTTAGGAAGTCACAAAAAAGGACGTGGCTCTGTATCTGACTAATGTTTTGTTTTCTCCCTTTGCATGGTGATTTTCCTTCTATATCTTTGACTTAGAAGTTAAAATCTCCTTGCTTTTAGTTGTACTTATATTAGTTCAGTCAAGGATCCCCTGACGCCAAAAATTACTTTCTTAGTAGAATTTTCTGGAAATTAGTTGCATCACATAAAGCAAATAGTTCGATTTCTCATATTCTAGGATTAGCCATTTTTAAGCACTAACAATAGAAGTTTAACATGCACATCTCCATTAGGTTCGACTAAAACTTATTTTGAAAAGCATCATGAGTTTCTCTGGTGAAAGGTCCATGTAAATCTAGGAAATGTGTTTAGTATTGCTGATAATAAAAGCCCAATTTCTTCTGAAGGGCTGATAAGCTACAGCTTGAGGGTACAAGCTTGACTTTACATATTCAGTGTAAATTTTTTCTCATTCAGTGCCAGGAAGTCCTGCAAAGGCCAGGCAGACTCCCGCACCTTTGAAATTAAGTTTTCAGTATGACTGCAGCAGAGTTTGATTTGCAAATACAGTATCTGAGTTCCTTTAGTTTTGGCTTAAGGAAGCTGGTTGAGTCCTATATAACACCTAGTAGACATTTTCTCTTTTCACTTAAACTGAGAGGGCAAAACCTCCAGAAGTGACATTGGGATTTTCCTAAATCTCCCAAGATCTGAGCCAGAATCTGATTTTTACATATAGCTCAAAACTTTAAGCCCCCTGATACTTTCTGCAGAACTGACAGAACATTAAACACATTGTGCTGTCTGTTTTCTTGTGTTTAATTCTTTTCTGTTCTTTATTGTATGGTGCATTTGCATGAAAATGGCATTTTGAAGACTAATCTGCTCCTGGTGCTAGTCCCTCACCTGGAGGCACAATCTCTGCTTGGATTTGCAATTAGTTACTGTGGAAATGATTGCTGCAGTGTCAGGGCTGGTGCTCTGCTCTTGGGTGGAAAGGGAGCAGCAGGAGCTGATGAATACTTAAACCACCCAAGTTTTATGCAAAGATCTCTGCAAAATTACACACACCGGGGGAAAGATGAAGTTGAGAAGCCACACAGACTAAGTGGAATGGTCCTAAATTTGTTTCCATGCCTGTCCTGTCTCTCATCGTGCTGGTGTTAAATTAGGAACCAGTCGTGAGGCAGAAGGAACTAAGTTTATTGGAGCCTACAAGGAAATGCCCAGAGCTATTCTCAGACTATTTTAGCTTGATTAGGACACCTGTGGTTGGAGCAGGATTTCTGTTTTCTTGGGGAGGAAATCATCACTTCAAGGTATGAATTAGGAGCTCCTGAGGTATGAATCAAGATGAGAATGGTGGCTTGAGCCAGGCACCAAATCCACCTCTCAAACAGAGCAATACAGAACTGTATTAACATTGTTTAAAGTCCTAGAAACGTATTCAGTGAGAAAGCAACGCAGATCTGGATTGAGGTAACTGCATCTTCTGGGAAAGTGATATTTTGTAATGCAGGTGTCTGTGCCAGCCCCTCAGTTCTACCTCTGCCCTGTCCTGGAAAGATGTAGCAGGTGGCTTTGATGAAGTGTGGAATTGAATTCCTGTGAGGCTGAGAAGGAAGAGCTAAACTGCTTTTGCAGCTCCCTGAAGGCTTCCCTCACTTATCATGAGTTGTTTTCTTAGTAACAAGTTCTTGGTTTGTGCCCTCCTGCCTGTCAGGAGGTCGGATGTGTTTTCAGTTCTGTGGGTGTTCTAAGAATGTCTTTGGGAGAATTACCAAGGGCAGCCTTGCATGTTATATAATATATGTATATATTGCCAAATAAAGGCACAGGATTTTAGCGTGTGTGGAAAATGGTGTTAGAGAGGGAACGTCTCAGTCAGATCAAAGTGTTTAACTTTGCCCCTCCTTCTCAAATTAATTTTGAAGCCAGTAAGTTTTTTTTTTTGTGGGTTCATTCAGTTGATGGATTAGGAGCAGGCTTAAGGGAGATTCCTTCGCAGTTTTCATGGAGATGAAACAGCCAACATAAAGCAAAGCCACCTCCTTTCCCCCTTGTAGCACGAGGTGCCTTGTAGAACATGGTCAGAAACTATAAAACACGAGACCTGAAGCAGGATATGATGAGATGTTTCCAAGCAAACATTTCCCGACGTGCAACAGGTAGGGAGAATGAACAAATTGCTCCCTGGAAAACGTACCCAGATAATGGAATTGTTCTTGCTGACTTTGACACGGATGTGTGGGTGTGAGCTCCACTCACAGGGCAGGCTGGCAGTGCAAATGACCTTCAGTGCCTGGGGCGGGGAGGGCCCTAAATCCGTGTACCAGGATTTTGTAATTGCTAAATGAACTAAGAGAATTAGAATTGCCTCTTATGAGATGGGTACTTTGGAAAGTCTCCCTGGTTTGTTCAGTGTGAATTCTGGATGCTGTTGCATGGTAGTGGCCTGAGAGGTTGGCAGCAAGACACAGAGACGTGTGAGAGCTGATAAAAGATGTCTCACTGTGCATCTGCATAGACAGGTCACATCCCAAAATAACACGAGGAACTTTGAAACCCAAACAAAGTGCTGAGGCCATTATCACATTGCCTTCAATGAGGGGACAAATCAATGCTTCATTCTCTCTGTCCTTTCTGAAGGTGTTTTTAGAGTCTTGGTATTTAGGAATCCCCTATGACTCGCTCTTGTTCCCTCCTTCCCTCCCTCCCTCCCTTCAGCATCCCCTGTCCTTTCGTGTCCCTCTCTTGCAGAGTGGATTTGGGGCTCAGGAGCCAGCACAGCTCTCCAGGGTTTTGGCTTTCACCTGAGACTTGGGGAGCTGCAAGAAAAAGCTGCTAATTAGAGAATGGACTTGCTTTCTACCTCTATGGCCTGTTCATCTGCAAGATATGAATCTTTTAATTTCCTTGAGTGATTAAGGAGCTAAATTTCAAGCTTGCTTCTATTATATTGTGTCAGTTTGCTTTCTTCTACTTTGCTTTATTATCATCAACACTAAATAGCCATTTTACCTTCCCACTGTAAATGCTGGAAGGCTGCAGTGGGAAAAGAAAGTAGCCAGCACTACATGCTTTGATGCATAAAGGAATTAAATAATCCTGAAGCTGATTCCTATCACTTATCATGTTCTTTGGGCCACACCTGTTGTGGGGGGAAAAAAAATAAATTAGTTTCTGTAAGAATGAGGACAGTTGTGTCTGTGGGGACTCAACTGCCAAATGTCACCTTAAGCATTATAAAATTTGCCAAGAGATTAACATTAAGAAATGCAAGAATTTGTACAATTAGCATGAGAAAAGTGTGTGTGTGTATATATATGGAAACTCACAAAATCTTCTAAGAAATATGTAGGATTTATCATAAAGCTACTCTTGGATTACCAACTCCAAGTATTAAATTGTAAGTAAACCTATTTTTTTTTCTTCACATCATGAATCTGCCTTCAATCATATTATAAAAGTCGCAATTTTAGATCCAGTTTTTCTGTTAACTTCTACGTTTTAAGCTGTTTGGGTGATATTTTAGTGACAGATTTGTCTGTAAGACTGCAAACAGGAATATAAGCTGCTACACAAGAATGTAAATTAGAAGCTGAATTTTTAGTAAAGCTGAGTTTCTGAAATAATTCTGTCACTTCAGCCGTATAAAATTTAAAGAATAAACCAAAATGTTAATGAGAGACTTGATTCAAAAACTGGAAGCTTAGAAGCATTGATGAAAGCTAATTCTTTTAAATCAGGGAAGTTTTAAATGGATTTCTAGATCAGCCTTTACTGTGGAAATGATTTTGTTTATCCTTTTTATCTTTTGATAAAGATTTTATCTTTTGATATCCTTTTATCTTTTTACCTTTTGAGTTCTGGCTTGCCAGGCAGGTGAGCTCCCAGCACTGGCGGCCTCACTTCCTACTTCAGCAAAACCTGGGATGTGCAGCTGCTGGCACTAAGTGGGGAGCTTTTACTTTCTTTCAGTAGACTTAAAAAATAATTTTAGGAGCTTTAAGAACATTTGAGGCAGGAAGAATTCGTGCACTTCATAGAGATTTGACTTAATATTCTTTTTTTGAGCAGGGTTGGATGACAAGTGCTAAAATATTCCTGTCACTATATGGAATGTTTTTTGAAGAGAAATTTTAATTTTTACTGAGATTAAGATTGAATGTCCATTTTGCACAAGTTCTTCATTCTCCTCTTGCATTGTTCATTATAAAAGATTTAGATGGTTGTGAAGCTCAAGTAAACACTTGGAACTGTTACATCAAGACAGTCTTGACATAACTTATTCAACATCAAATTACTGGTGTGTGCCTGCTCTTTAGACAGCACTCTACCTGTGTGAGCCCTTGATGGGCTCACTGTGCACAGGCCTCATGTTCATAAAAGAGGCTCCATCCATCTGTGAAGTGGTGAACCAGATGCTATTAGCATTTTTAAAAGAAATTGACAGTAATAGCACATTTTTAAGAGACAGAATCCCCAACCTCTTTACATTTTCTTTGAGGCTTCTGCTGTGTAAGTAAAACACTTCCATTTATCAAAGAGAAAAAACAATGTGCTGCGCAAACCAAAACAAAACCCTTTGAAAACCGATTTTTGGAATAAAATGTATGTGGAAGCAATTAATTAAAAAATGGTGATCAATCAGATAAAACCAAAAAAGCCCCAGTTCCTTAGGTCCTGGTTGTCCATCCTCTTCAGGCAGGCTGTGGTGGCAGCTGTGTGTGCTGGGTCTCCCTCCTGCACTGAGCCTGACATGGGCTGTGCACTTGTTCCCCCCAGGGGCAGTAGGGATAATTTGCTGTTCTTGAGCAGTGCCTCATTTACAGAAAGTGTCTGACCTTTACATGCTTAAGAAATACTGAGTGTTAATAGGGTTTTTAAACTGATCATAAGTTCCATGGTCACCCCTGTTTTCCCTAACTTGTGCATTGCCGGCCTTTGTGCTATTTACAGTGTCAGAAAGGTGTTTCTAAGTGGGTTTTTTTCTTGCTTTTGTTCTTCCACATGGTTGTACAGCTTAATTTGGCTCTCCATTCCTAATGAGGGCACGTTTGTAAGGTCACAGAGGGAAGGGAATACAGCTCTTCACACACAGGCTCTGGTTTGGCCTCAGAAAGCACTTGTGCTTTTCAGCACTGGGTAAGTTCCACTTAAATCAGTGGTACCTAAACCTTACTTTAAAATAGGGTGGCTGTGATCTCATCCTTGAAGTCAAGTGCCTTTCTCATTGCTCTGATGGAGAGGAGAGCGAATCTTGGGCACATTGCAGCAGAATCTGATTTTTCCTTCTGGGTCGCAGGCAGAGTGAAGAAAGTCCTGTACCAGTCTGAAACTGCAGCAGGGTGGTTCTAAGGAAGAGTATTTTGGATCATGCTTAGTGTGCGTGGGAAATAATACCAGGAAATTTGTTGGTGGAAAACTTTAGCAGGCTCTGGGTGAGATGGTTTCCCGGACTCCACTATTTAAAAACTGATGTAAATGCCTCTTGCACTCAAAACGTGGTTAAAATCTGCTCTCTGCCTTGTCTAAGTAGTTGCCTTCTGCAGCTTTTGGTCTTCATTTCCAAGTTCCTTTAGGTCTCTCTGCCTACTGGATTGATTTCTTTGTTACATTTAGAGGCAAAATGAACTGTCCCTCCACAGCACTGGCAATGCTGTCAAAAAATAGATGATGTCTGAGAGCATGGCTGCTTCAGGTTTAGTGTTCATCTGCCAGCAGGTTGAAATTAATCTCTGGTTACTCAGTTAGCAGGAGAGCATTTGGCTGTGCTAAAATTCAGCTGGGTGAATGAGATGAATCGTGAGTGTCGTGGGCTCACACAGGTTTGGGCTCACTGGATGATGTATTAGATGATCATAGAAATACCACCTGCTTTCAATATTTGCTGATCTATGAAGCCACTTTGTTCCTCAGGTGTCTAACAATATGCAAATATGTGTATTAATGGCTTCTGTGTCATAAAAATGGCAAGTTTATTACTTTGCACTTTATAGAGCCTATAGAATCTAGTTAGCAAACTGTGCCCTGTTGGAAAACAAGATTACAAATCAATTACTCCTTGCTTGACACAGATCTCTTTCCTGAGATCCTTGTTCAGCTGACACTGGGAAAATGAACATGCCTGGGAGTGTGACCTATTATTCAGAGAGAACTGCAGGCTAATAGCAGTTTTGACCATTGAGAAATCTATTATTTTTTGGCCTGCAAGACAGCCTAAATGGCCCGCTTTTATAGAGGAAATTTATAGGTTTATAAGATCTAACATTCAAGCCTTTCTTATCAGGGAATTGGAGGCCAATCCTAGATGCAGAACTACAGGGACTGTCACCAAACCCCTCTCCCTTGCTGCAGTTTATTCCCTAGGGGGGCAAAACGCAGAAGAGCTGATTTCTGGAAAGCAACTGCACAATTCCTAGCAGAAGTAATTTATCAAAATACTGCTTTGAAAAATGGCAAGGATTCAGTGGTACTGAACCCTCCTTGTAGTTTATGAAAACAGAGATCAAATCTGATTTGGTTAGTGAGGTTCAAAAGCTCTTTCTAGAGTCTCAGAGCAGACTTCAGGCTCACAGATATTCTGTCTGCCTTGAATTTTGAGATCTAAGTGGAGGAGGCTGGCCACACCATCAGGCTGTGGGTATCACTGGAATTGCCATACGGTGAGTCAGCTATGCTCTTAGAACTTTTGTTTTTCAGTGTGTGTACTTTTCTGGCAGAGTAATAATGCTTGGAGATTTACTGTTTATTTTTTTCCCCTCAGCTATAATATTGCAGCAGAAATCTATAGCTGACATTCACCATGTTATTAAGCAAACGTTTCATTTGAGCCATGATTTGTTTTTTCTTTGAGTGACATGACCATACTTTCTTTTAAAAGTCAGTGCAAATAAAATCTCTGGTTTTAATATGACTTTTTTTTTTCCCTTTTTTTTTAATTTTCCTCTTTTCTCTGCAGTTGAGTAGGGAAGTCACTTTAGGTCCTTGCTATTTAGTATTCATTTTGGGGGGGGGGGGGTGGTGTCTGCAAAATCCTCTTTTTAGCAATTAAATGTGGCTCTCATATAACAGGCACTTTGAATCTAACACAAAATCAAAAGAAGTTAGTAATGAGATTCTTGTTGCATTTATACACCCATTGTTGCTCCTTTGAGTAAAATTTAAAGGAGACTATTTTTCTTCTCCTCAGTGTTGGGCTTTGCACGTGACAATAGAAGCATTTTTTGGTCTTGCATTACTATTTCTTTGCAGTGATGTGAAGACTGGTATGAACAAGTCTTCTGTGGTTCAAGAATTCTTGTCTTGTATAGAACTGGGAGCATCAGACCACTTCATGTTAGTTTCTGAATATCACCGGCCCTCAACCTGAATTAGAGGTATTTTTAGGTCATGGGACTACAAGTATCTACACAGAAATAAGTGTAGATATTTCACTAGGTGCTGCAAAAGCCTGAATCCTACATTTCTGGCACATAAGAGCTGGAAAATGTTAAAGTACATATGGAAATATATTTTCATCATAATACATCTTGCTTTGACTCATTGGTATGCAACCACCAAGTAATTAAATGTAATTGAAGTGCTGTGCCAGAGGAGGTGTGACCCAAAAATAATTGGTCCTTGTGTTTTGCTCTGCAGTGTGGTCTAGGAGCTGAACTGAATTGTGTGTTTGACCTGCACAAAATGAACAGCAGCTGCCATTTTATCACACTTCACCTGCATTTTAAATGCTGCTAATTAGTCAATATTAAACTAATAATGAAGCAGCAGTAGACACTACTGCATATATTTAAGTGAATATTAAACTGTGTTGAATGTGCCTCATATACCCACATACCACAGAGGCAAACAAATTTCTCACCCTGTTTTGTAACTAAGAGCATTCAAGGTTTCCATGAGTTCTTTCAGTGACGTGAAACATCTCTGAATTTAGTTTTTCTGTGGAAATGCTGGTGGAACAAACCAAATAATCTTCTATAATTAGTGAGCTGCTCTATCTACATCCTCTGTGTAATTCTCATAGTCTGCATTTGTTAAGATGTCTCAGGCTAAGTTTGTTAATTCATTAAATTGGACATTCTTGCTTGTGCTGTGTTTGAGCCATGTCAATAGGAACCTCCTGTTCTGCCACAGTGAGTCCTAGATTGGACAACATTAGACATGTATTTAAAATGTAGTAGTTATGGGTTGCTACAAATGATGACCATCTCTGAATTTTTTGGAGGCTGAATTAAGGGTATTTTTATGTCTTGGGAATACAGATATTTAAACAGAAATAAGTGTATATCTATGCCTGTTGATCTAGAAATAGAGAAAACTTCCTGACTTTGGCTGTGTTCTCTCACTGGCAAATAGCAAGGCCCAGACAGTGGATCTTTAGAGCAAAGCTAATTACTGCTAATGACCCACTGATCCCATTGTCTTCCTTCAGAAACACTGAAGCACTTGCTGATGTGACTTACATCACTGGGATGAAAATAGCCTTTCGTTCCACTGGCCATGTGCTTTTGAGGGGACTCCCTGCAAATTGTTGTAGAAGGAATCCAAAGATAGGGTGGTTTGAAAGGGATTTAATTACAAGGAGTCACAAATGGTTCATTGCCTCATGGAAATGAGCGGTGTAATTGCAAATCTAATCTGTTCAGCCTGAAACTTCAGCAGCCCTAATGTCTGCAGTGGAAATTGCATAAAGTCCCTTTCTGAGGTAGCCAGGTTGATGCTCATTTGCTTGATTGATATCTTCCCCTTGGTCACATATCTGTCACTGAGCAAATACTTATGACACTGTTGAATTAGTTGAAATAATGATGACTGTGTTGTGTTGCTCTGGGAAGTCAGGTGATTCCAATGATGACTCTGAAATATTTGGAAAGAAAAAAAAAAATCGTAGTGCTGCCTTCAGAGCTTTTTCCTAGCCTCTAAATACTGGAACTTTATGCTGTATTGTAGCTGTAATGCAAATAACTCCAGAATTAATATATTCAGGAAAAAAAAAAAACAAACCAACATTTGTAGTGAAAAATACATATGACAGAGTGGCTTTTGAGTACACTATGCCAAAAAGGGTGTCGATTTTACTTGGCTCTATCATAATGCACAAATTGCCTTTTAAAGAAAACTACTGTTTCTTGAGTCTGAAAAATGTGCTTTAAAGTTTGTTTTGCTATTTAAAGCATTTTTTTCCCCTGGTATTGTTACCTTTCTCTGCTGTGATTCAGCTGGATTTTGCTGCTTCTTATTCTTAAAATATATGGGCAGGACGTGGACAAGATCTGCCAGTGTAAGTCTTGAGATCTTAAAACAATTTTGGAGTGGTGATCAAAAGAGGCAGCATATGCTTCCAAGTCACTTTGGATTAAATATGCTACAGTGTCTACTGATTTATGAATGTCAAATTTGATACTAAAGTTAGATGGGAAATGAGCTTCTACTCTGGGAAAAAAAAAAATTAAAATTTCCTTGAAATCTTCTTGAATTTAAACTGAGGTGGTGCCAGTTGTGTAGCCATGGGGCTGCTGGGTCATGTAACATGCATCATTCCCTGATTCAAAATTTCCTGAAGAATCCTTTACTATTCCAACAAAAAAGTCCAGCATGCGAAAGCAACCAGTGTTTGCTTCCATCCCAGTTTCCCCAAGTCCTGTGGCTTAAGGCTGTAGAGTCCTTAGACATTTACCCTGTCTAGAATATGGTCATTAATAAATGTTAAATTTCCAGATTGGTTTTTGAAATGTAGTGGAGTCTTACTCCAGTATTCCTTCTGAATTAAAGCCAGGCAGGGATAGGTGAGCTTCAGAGCAATCAGTAACTGGCATCTGAAGAGCAGGAAGTCCAAGTTTGGTCTGTGTTTTATTTAATTCCTGTCAGGTACATGAGCATATCTGTATGCCAAGCAATGCCACACATCACCTATTGCAAGCCAAGACTCCTTTGTGCAGGAAATGTCACACATTATATAAATCACTAAACTTGTGTAAGGCTGGAAAAGTATCTGAATCTGGCTCTCCCCTATCCTGGACAAGAAAGAGGCTCTGGAGTCACCCGGTTGTTCCTGAAGTTCTCTTTTCAGCCCAAGACATTGCTCTTAAGCAGGATTTCTTTGACCAGTGCAATTTGCACAAGCTTGAACATCGTGATAACAGCTTGAGTTTATCACTGCCCAATTATCTCAGTCAAGAGAGGCATTCTTGTTTTGTCACTCTGTATTCAGTGGTCACTAAAGGCTCAGGGAGCAGCACACCTGCACACTCTCTCAGAAGTCCAAACTCTGCCATAAGAGAGGGCTTGCTAAGATCAGGGATAACATTCTTTTTCATTTTCCTAGCCTGGCACGCTGCTTCCCATTATTCCCTGCTGATCATGGCATCTGGAATGGGTTTTGGTCTGCATGGTACTGGGAAAGTCCAAGTAGAATGGGCTGAAGAGGTAGGTATGAAACAGAAGCCCAGTGCTGTGATTTACCTTGTCACAGACAGCCTGTGCTGTCCTTGCTGAATCATTTCTCTGAAAAAGTCAAGGAAACTCATGGCTCAGAAAAAAGGGAAGACTAAAAGCAGAATGAAATAGTGACTAAATGTCATGGATGACCACTGCAGATTTCAGGCTGTGCCCTTTCACTGCAGGGTCAGAACTGTCAGTGCAGGAGGTGCCTGTTGGACACCCCGGGGGGCTGCTGGGTGTGTGACCCATGGGAACGCTGTGTCCATAAACTGCCCACTGCACAGCCTGGGGCAAAGAGGGCAGAGGGTAAGAGCAGGGTCTGCACATCTTGCTCAAGCCTGAAGCCTTGGAAATGTGTATTTCTGCTTTTAGTCCAGCTGTGGGGAGGCTGCAGGCTCTGCTCCTCAGCTCCCCTGTGCTTTGACAGAGCAGCATTGATTTTATTTCATTTCTTTCTATAGATCTGTACTTGCTGTGGCCCTAAAGCTCATTGACTCATGGTGTCTTCTGAGGGGAGCCCTCCCACTTTCCACAGACACTTCTTCAAGTGTCTGCCACACTCGAGAAGTTTTTTATTAAAAAAGGGAAATTAAAGTACCTCATTTCCAAATCTGGAGTGGGGCAATGCATGTGGAAAGATTGTGATCATTTGATAGTCACTCCTCGGCCTCTTTGCTTTTATTCCATAACCTGGGGCTTTCATTGTTGCACATTTTGGAAGGAAAAGCAATTTGGAGTCAGCATAGAATTTGGATGATAATATGGAAAATCCCTCTGAAATACTGCAGTGGAGAGGCACTGCAGGGAGATGAACCAAAATTGTGTACAGAGGGCAACTGCAGGTTTTTGTAGCCACCAGAGCCCAGTTAATAGACCATGGTCAGGGACAGTGCAGGAGAGCAGGGATGGTGTTACAGGCCATGCCTTCCTTAAGGGAAGGGCTGTTTTCCCTGGGATGAACTTTTCTAAACTCAGTAACAGCTCAGTGGCAGACAGTTCCCTGTTTTATGCTTCCTATGTGCTTACTATGGTGTCATAGTGGAGAATTTTCATTGGGGATTGCTCAAAAAGATGTCAATAGTTTTTTTTTCCTTTTTCTTTAAATTTTAGAACAGGTTGATGCTGAGAAAACAGGGTGAACTACTTCTGCCTTTTTGATAAATTCTTACCACAACATTTTTCGGTGCTGTTTGCTATTCATGGCAGTGAAATCGAGCCTCTTCTTAGGGGAAGACTCATTACTATAAAACTTGATTACATAGTGTTTGTAGCAGAAATATTTTATGGGTCAGCAGGAAAATAACCAATTATTGCAGACTTCTTGCCACAGAGTATGGCTGAGTTGCTGTGTTTCATCAGGTACAGCGTGATGCAAGCTGCTGGAAGCCATTCAATCATCCCCATAAATTAGACCTTCTGCAAAAGGAATTTTCAAACCCAGTATTAGCTTTTTGTATTTGGTTAGAGGAGACAAAATATTTGGGTTTAAAGCCAACACTTAATAATAATAATATGGTTTATGTTTCACTTATAAACACTTGAAATCTAAATTATTAATAAACCTAAGCCATATTTTCAAAAGTGATCTTGATATGTGAGGTTTAAAATCTCAGTGGAAAGGAGATGATTTTGTATTTCTGAGTCAATTTGCTCCAGATCTTCAAATATATTTGGGAGCCTCATTGCTGTTGACAGTAAGACAGGGTTTTATTACCTAATTAGGTAACAATCTTTGGATGAAGTTCTTACCTGCAGAAAAGGTAAGTTAAAATCTAGATTAAAAGGAAAAAACTTGTAACCTATGGAAAAACCTACTTGTAGCCAGGTGTAAAACCTGACTTCCTACTCATACATAAGTTATGACTTAAGGCAGTGCCAGAGCCTTTGCAGTGTTTTATTGGATTATAGTGCTCAATAAAAATTGCATTTTTTTCTACAGCTCTGGCAGAAGGGAGTTTAAACACCGAGGTTTCAATGGATGTTACATAATTTTGTCCCTTTTTATACTTCCTCAGCATCACATCAAGGTGATATCCTGGAGACAAAGGGGGTAGGGATTCCTCCTGCAGGTGCCTTAGAAAAGGATGAGGACTCACTTCCCCCACTGAAAGGAAAGCCAGTCCAATATTAACCAATGACCTGATGTTAATAAATTGCTTTACTTCTGGTAGTGCAAGTAAGTATTTTAATTCTATGAGGTTTTTTTTCTTTTGCTGTGAAATAATTGTGTTGTATGGAATGACTAAATAATTCAGCTGGATCCAGGGATAACAAAACAGAAAATCTGAAGGTTATCAACTCTTGGGACAATATTTTTCTGACATTTCTTTCCTAGGACTTGTATTTAGGGACACAGTGAAGCTCACTCTAAAATTTGAAGTGTGATTTAAGACCTGGAAGCTTCAAACAGACTCAGTCCCTGGGTGAGGGATGCTTTGTTAAATCCAAAAGTTAATCCTCCAGATGCTCCCTCCCAGAATGTATCGATTTTCCTTTAAGGAGCTGGCATGCATCCCTGGGAAGAGGTCTTTGCTCATAAACCTTGATCAAAGGCATTCTCTGTGGTACATGCAGGTAAAAATTCTATGGAGTCTTTTCTGTCTAAACCACCAGACTGATTTATAATTTGTCTACACAGTAGTGGAATGATTAGGCAAAAAAAAAGTAGTAAACAGTGAAGATTTCTTTTTCTTTCTTTAAGTGAATAGGATTTGCCCAAGAAAATAAAATAAAGCAGAGACAACATGCAGCTGATGGCTCAGTTATGCACTGCAAACCCTCTAAATTGAATTCAGGATAAATACTTATGTAAGACAAAGTATAAAAGCTTTGTCATCATCAGTATGTCACAGCATTAAATGAAAACTGAGTTTCTGGTCCTCTGGAGCAACAATGAGGTTGCACTTCCACAATTCAGTCACTTCTGAGAGCATTATTTGTAAGGTTTTCCATATTCCTGACAAGAAGGACCCTCAGCAGTAGGAGAGCATTTATTCCTACTTAGACAGGAAGGTTTGTGCACCTCTGGCATCCATAAATCTCTGTTGCATATTCCTCCTCTTGCAGAGATCAGGGCTAATACTCCTTGGGGAACTTGAAGGGGAAGAAAAAAAATTTGTTTTTCTTCTGTGCACTACATCACTTATTTTGATCAAACAGTAAAACCTTTTCAGGGAATCATTCACAGTTTCTTTCAGGAGACAGGTATTCAGCTCCTTTTTATACGTACCAGTCTTCTTTATCCAGTCTATAATTTCACATTTATTTCTCAGGTTTGAGTGCAAGTTCACTTTCTGCAAACTCTGGAAAGACAGCATAGAATATAATTTTAGGGATTTTGAAAAGGAAATGCTGAATATTTCGCCCAGTGCAATGCAGGCTTGTAAATCCAACACAGCTACGAGAAGTTCTTGCAGTTAAGATGGATAAAGATGAGCACTGAGTAAAAGAGAAGTTTGGAAAACCCACCTGCATTAACAAGGTCTGCAAATAAAACAAAACTACTGGAAAAATGAGAAGTCAGTCAACCTATTTGTGATAATCATTGATTGATGTGAGTGGTGTTTCATGGGAGGGGGTGCCTTGGAGTGGAAAGCTCTTAAAAGATTCCTGTCAGTGCTGCTTGCAAGTATTTTTCTCTCTTGATTTTAAAGCTGAGTCTTCTTAGCTACCTAATTTTGGGAAAATGCTAACATAGGTAAACGTTTGGAAAAAAAAAGAAAAGTTGTATTTGAATCACAGCCTGGATATTTGTAATTTGTTAGATGTTTGAGTTACAAGAATATGAAAAACTATGGAAAAAAATAATGGTTCAGTTTCTCGACCCTGCAGATTAGAGAAGTCAAAGAAACTTATTGTTCTTATTTCTTCTGAACCTGTTGCTGTTCATAAAACACAGCACTGCCAACAGATGCAGCAGACCATCTTTAACGTGTTTCCAGGGTATTTTTAATTTAGGTACCATTAGTAAGCTCCTTTTGATTTTCAGCATAAGAAAAGCTAAGGAGACACTATGATAAATGCTGCCCTAGAAATACCTGGTTACTGGGGAGACAACTGAAAACTCCTCAAGGATAACTGTGGTATATAGAAAAGCAGGAGAAATCTTAGCCTGTCACAGCTGATGGTGAAGTTTTTAATTTTTATTCTACCCATCAGCATTTGTGTTTTCCTATTGAGGATTTTGTCTCTTACCTCCTAGGCTGCCATCTCTGTTTTTACAGCTTTTAAGAAGAACTGAAAATATGCTGCCTTTATGGTTGGCCAAAATTGCAATATTAATAAGGAAGTGTGAGTGAAAATGCCAGTACAAATGACATGTATTGCTGTCATTCAGGTTTTGAAGTTGTTACTCTCCTGAATGAGGAGTAGCAGATGCTCCTGTTACCTTGAAGTGTCTTTTTCTAAGCCTCAGTTAAATCTGGCATCATCTGTTTCCCAGCCCTACAGACTTAATTTGATACCAGGCACATTTTTATCCCATCTGAGTGAATGTGAAAATATGAAGAGGAAAATAGTGCCTTAGGGGAGATTTTCTATTTCTGGAAGTAATCTCCATTGATACATTGTGTGAGCCTTCAGAGTAAGGACAATTGAAGATGGGGAGTGGGTGATTCCTTTTTTTTCCCCCCTACTTTCCTAATTTTTTTACAAAAGGCAGGACAAAATGAGCAACCTTTGTGTAGAGAGATCCTGTCTTGAGAAGGCGAAGTGTTTTATATATAGGCCTTTATTCAAAGGTGAGCAGACTGGATTTTTGTTTTGTTTGTTTTTTCTCCTTCTTCTTCTCAGTATTACTATAAAGAGGTGCTATTGCACCTGCCCCCTTATGAACTGGTTTGCTGTCTGGTGTTGCTCCATCTACAGTCAACGTGGCTCTTGAGCTGAGTTTGTCATGAGACTCCAGGAGAATTTAATAAAATAGAAGGGCAGTGAAGCTGCAGGGTACCACTGGTCAAGTTTGTGGCTGTCTTGAGAAGTATCTGGTGTTGCAGTGGGAACTCTCCATTGAAACTCTTGGTCTTTATACTTTTAGCACCATGGCTCCATTCATCTGGAAGCAGCAAGAAATGCTGGAATTCAAGTCTGTGAGTTGTTAGTCTTGGGTTGTTAGTAACTCTCTAGCATTTTATTAGTGGCAAAAATAGTCATCAGTAGAGTGGTGACCTGCAAGAGCCAGAAATGCAGAGAAACCAGACAGACACAATAATAGATTTTAGAGAACCTTCCTTACAATCTTGGCCATGTAATTTAATAAGCAAATAAAAAGTATAGTTTAGTTCAGTACAAAAGCAATACACTTTTCATTACAGAACTTCTGAATTCTTTGGAGTGTAACCTCAGAGGCTGATGTCTGATATTTCAGGATTAAGGTTTTACCTTGAAAGCTGCCTCACAAGGCACTGACTTTCCAATAAAGACACAGAGTTAAACTTATGTCTGAGTTTAAAAGGTAATCTCTGTGGTTTGCAGATGCAAACCTTGTGTATGAAGATAAGCTGGCTGTGAGAAGGACACCCTCTTGGAAGAGTAGAGTATTTTCATAACTTAAGACTTTTATTTGTCTAAGGGAAGTGAATGTATCTATTTAGTTGGAAAATCACCTCAGTCACTTTAACCCATAATGTTGTCCCAAAGCTGTGCTTTCTGTGCACTGTAGGCAGCTGAAAAAAATAAAACCTACTACAGTCTGTAGCTGTTACCAGTCTCTGTAAACTTAGATTCAAATTGATATTTGCCCTACTGTAAAGCACCCTAAGGGTTGTTGGGTAAAACAGGGTTGTGTTCCCAGCCTACTGGGGGCTCTCTGACTCTGCTGTTCAATGCTCAGGCAAACAATGTCCAGGAATTTGCTGCAGCTATAATTTGAGTATAGTTTCCATTGATTAGTGGAGGTTGGACAGAGAGCACAGTGATGCAGATATTAAAGCTGGAAAATGAGGTTCGAGCCCTGCTGTCAATAGCAGGTGGGCTGTGCTGCTGTATCATGATAATGCCCTTGGATCATAATGAAACAGCCATTGATCAGTTGAATTGGGCTCTTTCAGAGAAAAATGTAGCTAGGTGGTTAAGCAGGCTGAGATTTACTGCCCGAGAACGTCCTAATTTTGAAAGTTCTCGTTTAGAGATCATTCAGGAGCTGGCATGAAGCTGGAAAGATAGAAATCAGTGGATGCAGGTTCCTGGAGTGGGAGCAGTGTCCCCTCCAGAGCAAGTTCAGCCACTTACCCAAACACAGTTCATCGACCAGATTGTTTGCAGAAGGAAATAGCTCACCAAAGCTGACATCTGCTTGGAGGGCTCTAAAGATCATGGCATTAGCAGTTTTCCTTTTGTTGTTTAAAGCAAAGTTCTGATCCCAACACAGGTGCCCACCTCTTTGTGGTTGGTGCTTAAATATCTACACTTGAAAGAATACACAAAGCACCTGTATTATTAGAAGTATTTAAACTTTTCTAACTGGTGCCTCAAGCTATTTTGAAAACATGCTTAGATCCTGCTGTTGTCAACATGCTGTAGTGTTTTCTAAATAAGGATTCCTGAAAATAGGAACAAAGTAAAGAAATGCACCCTAATACCCTACTGTGCTGTTTTATGGATTGGTGCATGTGGAGCACCATCTCTGATGATTCAGCTACTAGGTCATGTAGAGCTGCTGATGTTTTTGTCTCCAGAGGTCACTTTCTGAGCCTCAGCCTCAAAACACGTCAAAGGCCCTGAGATTCACTGGAATGTGCACACTGATACAACTGCTGATTTCCCATTAGTGAAGTCTCCCTCAGTAACAGATGTTCTTTAAGAACATGGGTTCATCCATTCAAAACCTTGTGCTGCAAAAGCATATTTGAAGTTTTTTTTCTTCTCACTTCTTCTTTCCCTCCTTATTAAATTATTTAGTTGCCTTAAATTTATGTAATTACTGTATTTTATATCTCCAGCATCTGCAATTCTAATTTAAAAAGTGTTAGCAAATTTGGTCCATGTACCTCCTGCAGTACTTTCTTTTGTACATTTACAGTGTAAAGCTTAAATTTTTACCTTGGACTTCTGGGTCCAAATTATCAGCCAGTAGAAGTTCATGTGACTGCCCCTGTCTTGTCCTAGTTTCTGCTCTTCCACAAAGCAGGGTCACAATCCCAAGGCAATTTTCCCAATAGAATCGGATGCTTTCAGACAGTAATCACAGTGTGTAGGTGACAGGATAACATGAAACAACAAGAAGTCCTGGGTTGTCCTGGTACTGTTTGGGTTAGCTCAGTTTGCAGTCTCACCTGAGGTGTCTGAATCACAGGCTGTGAAGTGAAAATCTTCTATAAAACGTTCTTGTGTT
The DNA here is from genome assembly GCF_020740725.1 of Corvus hawaiiensis. Taxonomy (NCBI): domain Eukaryota; kingdom Metazoa; phylum Chordata; class Aves; order Passeriformes; family Corvidae; genus Corvus; species Corvus hawaiiensis. The sequence goes on along the minus strand of NC_063228.1, from coordinate 13,349,585 downwards.
CTGAATTGTGGTGCTCCTTTCTTCTGAGTCAGCTGGAAGAAAAACACAGGAAAAACTCTTTTTTCTGCCTCCTGATTCTGGCTCCTCTGGAATCAGTAAATGCAGAGACTCCTGAAAATGAAAAATAAGGAAAGGAGAGTTTGCCCTTTTCTGTGTATCTAAATCAAATAAGGATTATATTCCTTCTGGGAGTGTAGAGGAGATCATAGGGGAGATCTGGGATCTTTCTGTGATGGTTTCCAGGGTAATTCAGCAGTTCCTGTTGTTCCTGTATAAGGTTCATGTTGTGAATGCTGTGGGCTCAAAGATGCAAATGCAAAATTCCTCAAATAAATCGTGCTGCTATCAAGTGGCAAGGCTTTAGAAGGAAATTTATAAAAAATTCTAAGGAGTGAGGTTGTCTTCCAGCTGCTTTCCTTTGTGGGTCTGGTACTAGTGCAGCTTGGTTAGATCCAGAGATCTGTGCTAGATCTGTGTTCCTGTTGAGACCATTGTTTGTTCACATTGGACTATGTGTGTCTCTTCTGGTCCTTTAAAAATAATTTCCATGTTGCATTTCCAGAACTCTCTGGACTCCTAATGCTTTTCCTGAGCCTGCAGTACTTAAATGTAATAGTTTGTGCAGTTAACATCTGAACCCGAGTCCTAAAGCATTTGAGTTCACTATATTTAGGATGGGAATGCCTGCAATTTATTAGAAACTTACATCCCAATTATCAAATCCGGTTTATTTTCTATTTCCCAGTAGTTTTTCATCTGTGCTTGTGTGGCAAACCTTAGAGGAAAAATACAAGAATAATTTTTGAAACATGTTCTTTGTGTTCTTTGTCTTTGAAAGTCAGAAATCTCCACGGATTCTCTCACTCATTTCACTTACGTCTTTATTTATACTTTAAAAACATCTCTCCATCTTTTAGCTGTAGTGACAACTTCTGGAGTGTTATTCTCAACTGCCCTGAGATTTGGAACAGTTTCCAATAGCTGCTCTTCTGTTTACAATCCTTCATTTCAACAGAAACACTCAACTACTACAACCCAAATATTTGTATAAAAAGAAACGTCGGCAAACTCAAGATAGATTTTCCCAAAGAGATAATGCAAAATTGCATGTTAGCCAGCAGCAAGGGAGGGTAAGGAAAGTCTTTGCCTGACACTTCTGTGAGTGCTGCTCGTGTCTGACAGACTGGATGGGCTCCTGCTGGTGGGGAAATAAGTGAGAGGTGTTAGAAAACTTCCTTTGCTGGGTAAAATGACAGAGGGCAGACAGAGCTGCTGTGCTGCACACAGATGAAGAGCATTTGAGGTGTGAGGAGTGTTTTCTGCTCTGTGAGTGTGCAGAGAGAGATGGATTTCTTCTGGAGCCTCACAGAGTGCCCCAAAGCCTCTGGGACAGCAGGGGATGAAGTGGGAGTCACAAGCCAGACCTGCAATTCCAGAGAATGGTTTGGAGGTGGCTGGGGGGGATGGCTTGCCCTTGCAAGTGCCCCTCCCTTCACACTTCTGCATCGGGATTTGGCCTTTGGGTTTCACGTTTCCTGCAGGAGCGTGTGCTGCTCGTGTGCTTCCACCACATCTGCACCTCCTCTGCTGCCCCTCAGGCACAATTCCTCCCTCCAAACACATTCATCCATTTGGCTGGAGCTGAGATGGAGGAGTTGCTGAGGTTTTCTCAGCTGAATGCAGGCTGTGGCTCCAGTGAGAGATGTAGGGATTTAAGCACCTCATAGATAATGAAGATCTATTGGATTAGTCAATTGGTATTCTCAGTTATGCAGAGAAGAAACACCAAGTTTTATCCTAAATATGTGCATTCCAATGTAGGTCTGCTGTAACACTTGTTTTGTTCTTAGCAAATGAACCAGTCCTGGAAAATGGCATCACCCCGTGTTAGTAATGTCAGTTCCTTACAAATTTTGTTTTTACAATGAAATTTCCTTTCTCTTGCCAAAGAAACTTCAGTGGAAATTGGACCTTCTCACATTTAGGAGAAAATAAATTAGTGATAAGTAGCTGTTCAAAGTAATCATACAAAACGCTCCTTTAGAACCAGCTGCTTCCAGGCCAGAAGTGAAACCGTCTTGTTCCACTATAGGAAATTACCCACAAGAAACATGGCCCGAACAACAAGCTAATACATCTGTCTGTGTCAGAGTTAAAAGCAGGGGGGAAAAAGGGCTCTTGGAGGCTGAAAAGTACAAAGCAAATGTATGTTACAAATCAGCTTGACTCAATGTACTTAACAGGATCTTGCCTCGTTATCAACATGGTTTATTAGATATGCAGAGCAACTAATTGCTTTTTGACACATGAAAATACTAAACATCATTGAAACATCTTGGTGTAGAGGGTAAGACAAGACTTTTCATTGTCAGTCTCTTCAGATGTTGTTTGTTTTAGCATTTAGATTTATAAAGAAAGATGTTTACTGGGGTGTATTCTCTGAGGGTGTCTGCAAATTTATATGTAACTTTTAACACTCCTAACAGTAATTCACACATTTAATGCAGCAAAACTTTCTCAGTGTATGAAGACAGCTAAACCTGCCTTGCTCAAAATCACATTTCTATACATTGTTCTAGAGAGAAATATTTTGAATAAATTTGCAGAATAAATGAGTGGTTATCGAGGGAATCTCGTCTAGGAAGGAATTACACAGGAGAAAACTGAAACTGGTTAAAATCCCTGTGAGTGCTTCTGGCCCACCAAAGCCATGGCAAGGTTTAATTCAGTCACTCAAGTGCTCCATTGCAGCAGCAGAGTCACATTCCAGAAGCAGGTTGGACAGGGCTCTCCTAGGCATTGCATTTTAGGCTCAACTTTGTCCTGTCTCCTGTTTGCTAACAGTTCTGAGCAAATTGGCTCTAATTACTCCAGGTAATTTGAGTTAATATGTCAGCTCCAGGCTGCTAATCAGTCGGCTCTGCATGTGTTCCTCAATGATTACAAGTGTAAGTAAGAACCTGGGTCTGCTGCTCATCAAAATACCTTATTCTCAGCATCTGTGCATTGATTCACTGTGGAGTAGAGGCTTCTGGCTGTGGCACTTCATTTCTGGTAGCTCTAAAGGATTTATGTGTCAGGGCATTGATTCAGCAAAGGTATTGCCTTATTTTAGACCATCTGATTCCATTTTAGGACAGGTGTTTCTATTCTGAATAATAGCATTTGATGGAAAATGTCAACTATAGTTATTCCTACTCAACATAAGTCTGATTTCTACTTCCTGGTAGTTCTCTGTAATCTCTCTGGTAAAGTTCTCTGTAATCTCTCTGGTAAAGATCTAGGTAGTGTGAGATGGATACTTGCAGAGTTTGGGGGAAAAAATTAATTTGGGCTCAATCCTGCAATCTTTGCTAACATAAATGATCTTATTGAAGGCCCTTACTTGTTAGTAAGGGCCTAGATTGGGCTTTGAGTCCAGCCTTCAGATCATGAACAAAGGAGTATTTTTTTTTTGTTTGAAAAACACCATGATCAGAACAAAGGGGAAATTAGACAGGGAAATGTTCCCTTTTGCAGGACCTCAGGTTTGTGTTATTTCAGCTGATATCTGCACAGCACCAATTGACAAAACTCCACTGACTGGTGTAGAGATGGAGAGAAACAACAGATCAGAGGCTTTTCATTAAGGTGCCTTTCATGCACATCAGTGAGTCAGCATTGCCTGCAACCCTGAAAACACCAGCAAAAAAGGCAATAAGATCCACCCAGGAGGGTTTCTGAGGATGTCTGTGCAGTGAAATGAGGCAGTGGGTGCTCTGCTCTAGTGTCTGTCTGAGCTTGTAAATCCCTTCAGTACAAGTCACTGATGTGTGGGGGGTATTTTGGGAGTCACAAGAATATTCCTGCAGGAAAAGATGTGAACCAGCTGGTTTGAACCCAGCCACAGCGGGACCCTCACAACTTGGAATCAGCCTCAATTCAAATCATTCAAGAGGGTGACTCTGCCTCTCAACTCCAGAATAGAAGAGATGACACTTTGCTTTGGGTGGTTTATATGCACTTTGACTCTCCAGAGAGCAGAGGAGAAGGGAATGATGGCAATCCAACAGAAAACAAAACCAGGGCGTGTTAAGGTGGTTATAGCTGAAAGCAAAAACCTGTGGAGCAATATGAACAGTATTTTACTGGGAGACAAAACCCAGGTGCTTTTGGGGATGGAGGAAGGAAGGGTGTGCCTGGAATGTCAGGCTGGGGGTCATGGCCCTACACTCACTAGACATGAATTCTACTTTGATTTTTCTAGAGCTTTTTTCTGTAGGTATCGGCATGTCATTAATTTTAATTGCTTTAAAACCTGCTGTAGGCAGGGATCAAGCCTGGCTAAAACCACACTGATGTAAATTCATAGTAATGGTGTTGAAGTCAACAGCTCAGCAGCAGGTACAGTGTGCAGGGCAGGACTGCTGTGAGGGTATTGTTGACTTATTGTAGAGCCACAGAATGGCTTGGCTTGGAAGGGACCTTAAAGATCATCTGCTTCCACCCCCTGCCATGGTCAGGGACACCTTCCACTATCCCAGCTTGCTCCAAGCCCTGTTCAACCTGACCTTGGACACTTCCAGGGATCCAGGGGCAGCCACAGCTGCTCTGGGCAGCCTGTGCCAGAGACAGATCCCTCTGGATGGCATCCCTTCCTTCCTGTGTGTCAGCACAGCTTGGTGTTGCTGCCAGGCTCACTGAGGGTGCAGTGATGCCCCTGTCCATGTTGCTGGTAAGCAGGGCTGGTGCCAATACTGACCCCAAGGAACACCACAGGTCCCTGCTCTGTGCTTGGATGCTGAGCCATCCACCACTGCTCTGAGCGTGACCATCAGCCAATTCCTTCCCCACCGAGTGGTCCCTCTGTCAAATCCATGACCCTCCAGTTTGGAGACGAGGATATCATATGGGACAGTGTCAAATGCCTTGCACAAGTCCAGGTAGGTGAATGTCAGTCACTCTTCCCTCATTTACCATCTCTGTAACTCCGGCATAGATGGCCAAAAGTTGTGCCCTCAGTGAAGTCATGTTAGCTGTCACCAATCACCTCCTTATTGTCCTGTGACTTGCTGTGAGAGCTCATCCAGCTGCTAAATGGGGTCGAAAGTTTTGTCCCTTTCCAGAGCAATAATAAAGCTCTAATGTGCTCCTGAATCTCTGGAGAGTGTAAAGTCTAATTTACTTCCGAGCTCAGATCGAACTTAGAACCTTTGCTGAACTGGAAGGAACTGAACAGCTACACTCAGCCGTAATAAATCTGGCTTTAGTTCATTTTAATAGAATGAAAATTGACTGGTCTTCTGGGGGAGAATGCTGGTCTGGTGTTGAATCACCCTGATGGTTTATATGAAACCAAATTTGAACAAACAAGCAAAACCCCACAGTGGCTTAAGCTGGTATCAACGGGCTTTACGGCAGATCAAGCCTCAATGTGACACCAAGTTCTTGCTGAGAGGCTATTGTGTATCCTTTTGCATAAATCCTTACCACATGTCTGGATATTATGACTGATTCTGATCAAATTAAGCCTGTGAGTGATTCAGTATTGCCCAGAACTGGCACCCATTACTCTGGGATCATGGCCTCACTGTGTGCTTATGGTAATTGATGCCCGGTTTAATTTTTGCCTTGTTGGCCTTGTCCAGGTTTTCATTGCTGCTTGTGGTATGATGAAACTTATGTTGAACTACATATTGGAAAGATCAGAATTCAAATTAATCGAACACCTCATGTAAGTACATCTGTGGGAAGGAAGAGAGTGCAGGCAGAAAAACCCCAGGACTTGAGTGTGACATTAAGATGTAGAAAAAAGACATTCTCCTGAGTGTTGCAAAAGCTGAGAGAAATTGATAACAAAATCAACATTGAAAAAGAAAAAAAGACGGTTTGACAGTCCTTTCAGCGTCAGTATTGCTTTAAAATTAGTTTTGCAAATCTATATTTAATTAGACAGTGATTGTATTGTGTGCTAAATACATGCTAATTATTAAACATGGAATTTTTTGACGTGTAATAGGTATTTCTAAAACTTTTAATTTACTTAGTCTGAGTAAACAAATTCTAAACAATCAACATAGCTCCCTGTACAAGAGCTACCACTGCAACTAATATATGGCAGCAGCTGGGAGCCAGGATTATATAATATTTTTGAATAGGTATTTTATTTCAAGACATACCTCAGGAATATGGGTTAGTCTGATTCATTTTAAGATCAGGGTTATTAATTATTTGTAGAACCTTGTGCCTTATACACTCATCCAGTTGCCATCTAATTCTTGAAAGCAACAAGTGAACCCATAGAGGGTAAACTCAGGATTTCTTTAATTGAGCACCTTAATTAAAAATTCTGGTTAATAAGGTTCTTGGGAACATCACAGGCTGAAATTTGAAAGCAAAGATCATTTTCCTCTTCTTACCCTCCTCTCCCATCTTTGATAGCGTGGAGAGACACACAAATGCACAATGGGATGTAGTGCAGTATATTCCAAGCCTGCTGTATTTTTGTTTTAACTGTCCTCAGAATTAAAGGTCAGTCTGCAATTCAATAAAATTCACTTTTAGCTTTCATGATTTTGGGAAAACTGAATGCTATTTAAGCGAGCTCTTCAAGTCAATGCCCAATTTGATTTGAAAACTGCAGCTCAACTAAATCTGTCCAAATAGCTTGATTTCTCTCTTGAGTAATTTGTGTTGTAAAGGCCTGTTTTGGGTATGAGCCCTCAGAAAAATGTCTTGGCTTACAAGTGTGTGTTAGTGATGGGGAGTGGAAGCTGCTGTTCAAGTTGGGAGCCTCTGCAGAAAAGTTCCTGCTCAGGTTTCTTCATATACTTATGTATACTTTGTGGAATATCACACAGTCTATTGGGTGTCCACAAAGGATTGCAAATACAAGTCTGGGAAAATGCATGTAATAAACTGAGATCCTTCTAGGAGCAGCATCTGGGCATCCATACTTCCTGCCAGAGTACCCAAGACTCGTACCCTGGAGATAGAGGGAAATTCTAGCCTTTTTTTGGGAGAGCTCTCAAACAGTCCCTGACAGTCTTTTATCTTGGGTATAAAAAAAGCCATCAATAATTAGTAGGCTATATTTGGAAAACTCGATGTCTGATGTAATCAGAAGGCTTGGCAAGGAAGAGGAGAGTTTGCATTCTGCCCAGAATAAATATAGCATTTCTAAGTGCTTTGCATCTTCTCTTTGCAGTGGAGATTTTTGTCTTTTAATCCTGCATTTAAAAAGCACGCTTGAAGATATTCTTCTTTCAAGGTTTTTTTCCTCTCTGTTTCTCACTAGGCTCTCTGAATTGCTTCTTTTGTTTAGTTTGAGAGTGATTTTATTATTTCCTGAAATGAAGCATCCTTCTGAATTAGTCAAGACCCAAAACACCATGGAAGTGCCTATAGCTGAGCTTGCAAAAAGGAGGTAAGTTACCTGAACAAATGCTTTACTGATTTGAGACCAAATGATGGTTGTGAGCTGTAAGTGGGTTTGAACTGACTTGCATTTGATTGCCACTTTCTTTATTGAGGTGTTCAGGTGATGAGCAAGCCTTTCAATGCAGATCTTTGGACCTCCTCAACCTCAGGCATTGGTGGCTCATGTTTTTTGTACTCACTTCTAATGTTTCAGTATTTGCTTCATCTTCTTGTGTCCAAGCATCCTAATTTTTTTTTAACAGATCTCATTGAACATTGATATTAAGAGATAAACCCCAACTTACCTACTCTTCCTTTAGGCCAAAGGAGCAGGGTCAGAACTGATGTAATTTTTAATAGTTTGATGCAAATTTGGCTATTAATTCCTCCTCCTGCTGTTGGCTTGAGACTTTGCCTTGTTCTCCTCTTCTGTTCTTCATTCTTTTAAGACTTGGTGTCTTTATCTGGACACAAGACTTTTGCTAGCTGAAGCAGCTTATTAATCTCTTTGGAAGGCAGATGGACAATTAGCTTTGAAGGAAAAGGAAAGCACAGCTTTTGAGACTGTAATCTCCTTTATCGCTAGATTAACACGGGGAGAATTCTTGCCTGGAAAGGGACCAATGCCAAATCAAGGAGAGAAATTAGAATAGCCACTGCTATATTTCTCAGATTGCAAAGTAATTTCATGATTCTTTCCATTTTTGTGCAAGCCAGGGTGCAGCACTGCTAAAGAAAGGAGGGTAGCAGAAGGGATTTCGAGAACACCCACTTTTCTATACATTCTACATAATCAGGTGACAAAAAACCCATTTGGAACCTCAAGGAAAAAGTGGAAAATGTAAAATAAGGACAAAGAGGTGGTGCTGTGAAGGCAGAGTTATCCCAGCTATCATGATGGGCGCAAGTTCTGCTTTTAAGAGAAACTAGAATGGATACTACAAACAAAGACAAAAGCCAACACAAACCTGTGTAAATCAAAACAATTTAGAACTGAGTCTTAGGAAGTGGCTGTTTCTGCCAGCTCAGAAGGGCCACGAGCCTGCCCTGACTGTGGTGGCTGTGCTTCAAAGAAGTGACATCATAGCCACAAGGAGCTAGAGGAGCTGCTTGTGATACATGGAAAATGGTGCAGTTGTCACAATAAATATCTTCTGTGGCGTTAAATAGCACTTAGGAGCTGAGGGATGTTCTTGTTAGCTGTGGGTAGGAGAATCTAGGGGACCTTCTCCTCCTCTAAGGTATCAGATCTCAGTAAATCACCCGACCTTTCTGTGCCTTGGTTTTCCTTTATGTGTGAGCAATGATGGCTCCTTCTTCCAAGTGACACAGAGGCAGGAGGTGTGCAATGTGGGATGTGGAAGTGAGCCTGGCAATCTAGAAACTGCTCAGAACCTGCATTGCTTGTGAATAACCACCACTCCTCTCACCATGAAACAAGCTGTAAAAAGGGTGAGTCTGCAGAGTGGTTTAAAGCTTTTGTTGGATGAACCAATTTGTAACACTTTATCTAAATTCATACCATCCAGCCTTTATTTTATATTCAAGCAACCTTTGTTTTGTACCCGGTCAGAAATTGCTTTAATATGATGTGGTTCTGCTTTCTGTTGCTCAGCAGGGTTGGCAGTGGAGTGGTTTCCCAGACTTTCACCTACAAGGTGTAGAAAAATGCTGTATAGTCATTTCACTATTGAGGGATCAAACCAGCTGAGAAATAAGCTTGAGAGTGTGCACCTTAACTCCATTAAAAAAATAATCCAAGGAAATTGTTTTTACATAATATGTCTTCAGAGGGACAGCACTTAGCAATGTGCTCATGCAATCCATCACGAAGGTGACAATACTCTAATGATTTATTAGTAATACATCACTGCAATGTTTTCCCACCAGTGATGTATTGGAGATCATAAACCACAGAGAGGGACAGCAGATGTGCAGACTGAAGTGCCTGCAAAGTCCTTCCCAAGCCTTTTGCAGTTATTTTATTGAGAGAAGTTGTCAGCAAGAATGCTGAGATTTTTCCATTCCTGGAAAAATCTGATTGGGGGGGGGGGGGGGGGATCTTGCCATGAAGATTCCTGAATTTGATGACAGCAGAGGCCTGCAGGCTCTGTATCTATCTTCAAACAGTGTAGAAACTCTTGATAAAGGGTTTGTTGACTGATAGTCTGGGCCTTGGAGCAACTGTAAATGCTTGAGGTTATTTACTTTTGGTTTTTATTGCCTCTGGATGTTGAAAGGCACCAGGAAATGTCTTTGAGCCTTGACATCTCAGTGTGCAAAGACTGGGCCATGTGACAGTCTCACAAATGTCATGATAGGAAAAAAGGTTCCGTCTCCATGGCAGTACTGCTGCTGTTCTGCTATCAGCATGTGGTTACACTGTGTTATCACAAGCTTCCTCTGCCTCTCTGGAGGTCACTTTAGAGATTGTTCAAGAAAATGAAAATATATCTTTTTTTTCACCATCCTGATTTCTGCTGCTTCATATACCTTATCCATAGTGCCAGGAGTAGGCTTGCAAATGAAATAGATTTGCTTTTATTCATCACTGCCTTCCCCCTCCTTCAACCAGTCCCTCAGAATGCTCTCTGAACCCAGCCTGGGTAACCTTCCCCATAACACCCAGGAGTGAGTGTCCTGTGGCCCGAGGTCAGCTTGGTGCAGAGAGGTTTCCTGCAGCAATTCCTGAGCTGATGGTGTGCTCAGAGCCAGTTCACTGTTACCTGATCTTGTTCCAGTTTGTTTTCTTCTCTCTACAATTACATCCTCACTTTCTGGAGAGGCACCAGCTTTTTCTTTGTGTGGGAATAGTCACAGGCAGCTGTTCCTGCTTGCAAACACTGCAATGATACAAATTATGGCAAATCTTTGCCATTGGCTTGAATTCAAATTGGGTTTGACTTCAAATTTTTGCAGGACTGGGTTGATGTCCATGTTGAATAGAAAGAGAAGGTGGAGTCAATAATATGAAAATAGATTTTTCTGTATCTCATGAATCACTCTGCTAGGATGAGATGTACTGTGAACCTGGGACTCACAGCCATGAGCCCATCAAGGAGGCTTTAACCCCTTTAAAAGCTTCCTGTGCCATTCCTCCTTGATTATTTCTCTTTCTGATAAGAGTATCAAGGCATTTAATTGCAACAAACACTCTGCCTGAAGGCGATAGTAAATCATAACCCACTTTTATGATCAAGAACAGAATGTACAGAACTCAGCAATGGCTGGAATTTTATTAGGTTTTATGAATGCTTCACCAGCTCTGCAAAAGGCAACTGGGGATCAGAAATACTCAGCTTGAAGCATTTTACAAATCTAGGACCAAATTCTTGGCTCTACGAGTGCAAAAAACTTCCATTGCCTTCCCTGGACCTTAGCTATTGATGAAGTTCAAGTGGTGTTGAATGTTGATCAGCAGGAGCAGGGAGGAGTTTGGTTGTTTACAGAGCAATCAAAAAGGGAGAACAACCCTTTGGTGTGTATGGGAGTTGAGTGCAACCAAAATCCTGCTTTGTGCCCCCTCAGCCCCTGCTCGGGAGCTCAGAACGATGGATACAGCACAGAATCAACTTATTTGTCCTTTAACTGGAACCTCCACATGCATTTAATGTCAGTTTAAAAGTCACATGTCTGTGGAGACCGAGATTTGCTGGTTTGGATTTTTGATCTCTTTGCTTGATTTTTATTGTGCAAATGAATTTGGATGGAGAACTTCTGGCCCTTCTCGTCCTGAGCAGCCTGCCCTTGTCTCTGTGGCACTGTGAGTGCTGTAGATGTATTTTTCTTTATGCTTTTCTGAGCAGATTAATTATCTGTAATGCAGAGTAGATGGACTCTTAAAGTATCAGCTTTATTAGAATGAACCTGCTTGAAGCACAGCAAAGTGCACTTATCTCTATGTTAGTACCAGAGCTCTTCAGGGCACGTAAAAAAGAGTTGGGAATTTTCATCCTGATTCAGATAAAATCCTTCCATTTAAATACCTTCTCCCAGCCCTGGTGCAAAGGAAGCACCTCTTGCACCTGTCTGGAATCCAACCACCTTTTTAGTATCCTAGAATGAAAATGAAATTGCATGGGTTGGGCTGTGAATGGCTTCAGAAGCCTTTCCAGCCTCACTGAGAGGCACTTACAGTGCTGAAGGCTGTAGGCAGAGCACAGACTATTTCCTGCAGGTGTTACCTAAACACCATTTGACATTTGTCTGACTTATCTTGATTTTTCAACGTGTTGGTTCACATCTCTGGCTGTGAAGGTGAACAGCGGCTGAACTGGGGAAATAAATGGAGGGCAGTGCTTATTTTTGGCTCAAAGACAGTCCAAATATCATATTAAAATAGAAATAAGGTATAAAATGAGTTGAATATTATCTTAGTATACTGAGTTGCATGACAGCTGTATGCAGGAGATAGAACCAGGCAGCCTTTTTGTCCCAGACCATGTCAGGCACTCTGTGCCAGCCAAGTGAGCCCCAAAACAAAGAGGCTGCATAGTAAATCAGGAGGAGTGGGTTAGAAGAAAGGTTTTCACTCAGAGGGAGTCAGAAAAGTGAAAGGATCAGCCTCAGGTTGTGGAAGGAGGCTGAGGCTGGGAACTGATGTCAGATCTTTGACATTGTTGATATGTTCACTGGTTCAACAATGGTTCCTAGCACAGGCTTCCTTTCCTGCAGCTCACCAGTTCTGTGGAAGATGTTAGAGAAAAAAATCTCTCAATCACTGTTCCTGGAGTTTCTCCTAAGAATTGCTGAAGTCCCATTATAGAAAAAATGCTGGGGCCATCATTAAGGTTCTAGAGAGAAGAATATGAACATGCATTTCGCTCTTAATAACTTCCTGCTTTGAATTTTTCTGCTGAAAAAAGAATTTACCCCTTGCCTTAGTGGGAAAAACAGAAGCTGTAAATAGCCTTTTTCCTCTATGTATCAAATGAATTTATGTCCAAGTAAACCTTTTGCATCCTGAAGCAAAGAATTCCACAATGCAATTGAGGGAAGCATGAAGCAGTATTCGTTTGCTTCAAACATTCATACTGATAATTTTACTACTTCCTCTCGAGTTTTTATGTTGATAGAGTGAGCAACCATTTCCCCCTCGTCTGCCCTGCTCCCAGGTTTATATTCCTCTTTGGTTTGCTCCTTCCCAGGATGAAGTTAATTTGATTTAAATATTCTTGGGACAATTTTGATTATCATTGTTGTTCTCCCCTCTACTTTAATTTTAGTAGATCCTTTTGGTGAGGAACAAAGCTGCACAAAATGGTGAAATTGTGGACTCACTGTGGATTTATTCAGTGCCACAATGATGATTTCTGTTCTGCTCTCCATTCCTTCCTAATAATTCCTAACATTCTATTTTCTTTCACTTCTATTGAGCATTGAACTGACACTTTAATTGACTTATTATAGCTTCAAGATATCTATTATTTTTCCCCAAATGCTAACAAGGTGCCATATTTCGTCAGTCCAGGATGGCTTTTCCTCTTGTGTGCCTCACTTCCCATGGATCAGCCCTGAATTCCATTGCTTTTTGTTCACACACTCTGTACTCCTCCAGTCCATTTGCCTCCCCTTTGCAGTCAGATTTTACCAGCTTGAAAGTCTTGCTAAAATCAGTTCTCTTTGTCATCTGACTTTTCTAGAAACACAGAGACTAAAGCCATAAGGCTTTAAAAAACATAAATTAGCTACCCAGAAAACTCTTTAATTCAGAATTAAGGTTGCTCACCCGAGATCTGTTCCATTACCAGCCCAATCCTTCTGTGTTTTACACAGAACAAACACAAGTGGATGAAATCTGCCTTACCCGAATTAGCAAGCAGCAGCCAAATATTTACTGAGTCACTTATTCAACTTGATTAAATGAATAGAATATTAAAAAAGCAAGAAAATGGGGGAATATATGCAACAAAATCATTCAAGCAAAACAATTCTATTAGCCATTCAAGGAACAGGCTTTTGGAGTTAGGGGTGTTGTTTACTAATTGGATTTACTGTAGCAGTGATTACTTAGTGTCTCACAGTTTTCTGTACTTCAACATTCACCTCTTGTCTGAATAAAATCTGTTGTGCTTATGGCAAGATTCCCATTTCCATCAAAGGCAGTTGGGTCTGGCCTCTCTTGTGTAAGAGGTTTTTAAAAGATCTAAATAGTATAATCTTGTTTTCTAGCTGATGTTAGAGCTAGTCTGATACTTCTTTGTCTGTGCTTTTCAGGAGATAACAGACAGATCATGCAAAAACTAGTTACAGAATTTTCCACTCCATACAGAGTAGCCAGAGAATATTTGTGAAATGATAAAACCTGTCACAGTAACCTGAGTCTTCAGATTTCAGATGTGAATAGTACAGGAGTGAATGGAGAGCTGAGATTTGTATTATAGAAGCTACAATGTACGGGCTAAAACAATATTTATTTCTCCAGAGTGCTTACAGTAATTTCTGTTGAGCTTCTGCAAGCTCAAAACCAGAAGTGAGTTCTCTCTTACTTTGTGTTTATCAAGTTTAATGTAGGAATTGATTTTACTCTTAAGTCCTTCCAGGACCACCCTGTCTACTCTGTAACACTTGCTTTGTTTTTTACCTTTTCCCCCTCAGTATTCAGCCTGAAGTTCACAGCTTCTCCCTTTACCCACCACTTCATAAACCTCAGGTCTGAAACTTGTGAATTTTGAGTGGTACTTTGATGTTTTACAATTATTCATACCTTGTATATTGATATTGTATTTCTCATTCAGAACATCTTCAACTCCTCATATTCATGTTCCTGTTCCCCTTTGATCTGTATCATTAGTGAGCTCTTGTTCTGTGTGCTGATACTTTTTTCTGTGCACTTCTACAGATCTTGCCTTGTCACTATTGATTTTCTTTTCTCTTTTTATTTGAGATATCTTCTTTATCCTTCAGGTTTGGATTTTTTTTTTCAGTTTATGGATAATTGTTTATTTTTTTCCATGTATATTTGATCTAGTATCTTTCCCTTAAACCAATTTCCCTAGAAAGCAGCCAGTCAAAAAGAAGCAGACAAGGATAGAATTAGTTTCAAGAGAATTTTGATTTGAAATGAAAGCACAGGAAAATCCAACTTGTCTCTCCATCACTCCCCCTCCTTCTCTCCCCTCCTCAGCATCTCTTACTCTTTTTCCCCAATCCCCCCAGTTCTCCCTTCTCTCATTTCTTCAGGACAGCAGCCTTGCATTAGCTTTGTCTCCTCTTGCTGTAGCTGGGGTTTAGCAGCTGTGTGTCCCTGATTTTCTGGGCAGGTTATGTCCTTGTGATGTACTGCCATCTCTGAACGTCGTCCTGGTCTGGTAGACTGTGACTGTTTCTCAGAGACGGTGTTTCCAGGAACAGGGAATTAGGCAGATTACTAAAATTTGTTTTTTTAGCCTGGTACCCTGCAGACATGGGATCTCAGTTCTTTTCCTCAGACTCAGGGTGGATGACTTGGAGCGAATCCCTTGATTGCTCTGTGCTTTGGTTCTCATCTCTCAGAGCAGCAAGGCTGGAGGCTCCTCTGTGTTTCATGAGGGGAGCCCGAGCCAGATGCATCCAAAGCTGTGCTGAGATGCCGCAGTGCCGGGCTGTTGGAGGCCATACAAATCCCTCACGTGGGCTGGACATTAAGGGTTTTTTTGCTTCCTGTCTGGGATTGTTGTATTTTATCATGGCTGGCAGCCTTGCCAAGGGTTACCTCATGCTCTGTGAGATATTGAGCTGTGCATGGCAGCAGTGGGGGCTTCTCAGGCGGTGCTGACCCGGGGGTGGCACAGAAAGCGTTGCCCCTTCTGCAGCAGCCACTGCAATGAAGGCTCAGTGCAGGACTCACCTCAGAGCTGTAGGCAGCATCTTTTAAAGAGTAGCAGTCCCAGGCTTGCTTCAGTCTCTCCAGACTGCCTCATCGACACATTTTCCCCTTTTTTCCCTCCATTCTTCTGTCTCCTTTCCTTCTCATCAATCAGAGAATTCGTGGTCTGCTGATGTAATTAGGAAAACAGAGCATTCTGGAGAGGTGTATTGATCGAGTACTTTATAATAAAAGTCAGTAATGTTTAATTTCTTGTTGTCAGCTTTCATTGTGCTAAAGAAATCAATTCACTATTGTCTCTTCTCCATTATTCAATTGTCTAATAAGCTACTTTGCAGTCCCCTCAAAATCAAATTTTAATGATAAATCACTGTAGGAATGGAGAGCACATGAACCCATGTACATGAGGATTATCCCAAATCCATACTAGGTGGGATGCACTTCTTTCCAATTACAAATGAATTTTCTCTTTTCTCTTTTTAAAACAGTCAGTAAGACAGGTTTTCTGTCCTTTCACTAAACTCTGCAAGAGGTTTACTATAACTTGTTTTCTCTCATTTAGGATTCATGCGTTATCAACCCCCCTCTGAATCTTGAATTTCCCTCTCGAAGTGATACCTCTCTTCTTTTTCCCTCCCTACCTCTCTCATCCCACACAAAATTAGAGTTGAAAAGCAGAGAAAAAGTGGCCTTGTAGGAGAGAAAAGTGTACTCAAACCCTTTCTCTTTACTCTGGCTTTACCCCAGCTCACAGTAAAGCAAATGCTCCTCTCTCCAGAGCAGCCACAGGAGCTGTTTGTGTGTCAGGGAGTGGAGAACTTCCTGGCCTTCCCTGGAATCCCAGAGCGCTGCTGTGGCATGTACAGGGATGAAAGGGCTAAGAAAGGGATGGAGCTGTGCTGCTGTGTGGGTTACAGGGCTGCTTTTATTTCCTGCTGCAGGGGAGAAGCTCTGAGCTTGCTTTTGCTGCTGGTTTTTCTAGCTTGGGTCTGTGGGTTCTGCTTTCCATAGAACTGGGGGCTGCAGTTTAGTTCTGATTCACTGCCTGAAGAATAAAGTTTAAGAGGTGGTTTAAGAGAAACAGAATTTTAAGAGAAATTAAATAAATGTATTATTTGTAAGGTAGGCTACTCTTAGAGCTCTGGGAAGGTAAAAGCACTAATTTTTAATATTTACCTGAAATAAAGAGCTGAATCTGTCTTTCACATTTATTGATAAATAAAACGGTTTTAAAGCGTTCTCACATCTCTCTGAAAATAACTTACATGTATATTATGCCCAATAATTATTTTGCAAAATTTATTTTCACTGCAAAGGGTGCTGTTTGGACATACCCATGCTTTAACTCAGACTCGCCTTGCTTCTATTAGCTGAACACAAAAGGCTCCCTGTTCTTGGGCCCACGGATAAATGAACCAACTTTACAAACACCATGATGCTCAGGAAACAATGTGCCTGAACACTTGTATTTGTGCATGAAGTAATGAATCATTTTTTACATCAGGAAAGCTGTAACATAGATCTCAATAATGTAATGCACACTGAGCCATTACTTTCATCTGTTCATAAATCAGGTCACAGTGTAGCCACCATTCTATTTTTGCAGCTTGCAGGGTAGTAAAGTAAGAAGTTTATTGCAAGTTGGTAATAAGAAGGGAAGTAACAGCCTGGGAGGCACAAGGGTGAACGAGTTAATGAGTGAGCAGTTTGAGTTTTCTTATTGGTTTTAACCCTCTATAAATTTAATGGCTTCCTTTTAAATGCCTCTTAATGAGAAAAAGCAAAGTGTGAGTTACTTAATGGTGTTATTGAAGGCTCTGCCTTGTTATTGAAAGGGAATGGTATAGTTTATCCAGGGTAAATCTAGAGAAAAATAACTTTGCATCAGGGTGGAGATGCTCTGTGGGCTTGGTGACAGCAGGAAGGACAAACTGCAGGGGTCTTCTCTGTCAGGGTAACTGGTGAAATATATAACTAGTGATATTCATTAGTTTATAGAGGCTTTAAAGAGTTCAGGAGGCTTAGAGATGTCTGCAGAGGAGCTGCTTCCCATGAGCTGGGGTT
This sequence comes from Corvus hawaiiensis, assembly GCF_020740725.1. Taxonomy (NCBI): domain Eukaryota; kingdom Metazoa; phylum Chordata; class Aves; order Passeriformes; family Corvidae; genus Corvus; species Corvus hawaiiensis. Next base: position 13,332,316 of record NC_063228.1, on the reverse strand, counting down.
TGCAGCCCTGACCCTCTCCTGGGCCCATCCTGCAGCTCTGAGGAGTTTGATTCCACAGTCTGTGCCTTTCCACACCTCCTCAGCTGCTCCTGGAAGACTGGGAATTCTCACAGGAAATTATCCACGTGGGAATACTTTGCATGAATGGGATCCGTTAACTGCCAAAACCATAATTCCAATTCCATAACTTTATCAAGAATCCTTTCTAAATGATAAAAAAGGGAATTCCAAAGGGTTTAGTGCTGGAGTGTCTGAGGTTCTTTGGAGGGACTGGTAAATAATACTTTTACTAATGCAGACTATTATGGGATATAACTCTAGAGGTTATAGCATAGAAATCTCACTATTTACAAATAAAAGCAAGGCATTTAAATAAATGGGATTTAAAATAATGGGATTTAAAGATAAGTTTTCTTTCATTTTGTATTTAAATCAAACCAGCTAAAAGCAAATAAAAAATCAGTGGAGAGAGCATATATTTTTCTAAATTTTTCATGGAAACAAATTGTCATTTCTCATTTTTTTCTAACAGTCATATGTTGCAACTGCAAAGATTTTCCAAGGGTAAAAAGACAATTTTTCTTTTACTAGTTAGGAGTATAGGAAAAAAGATTAAAAGAGGGCTATGACCTGCTTTCATTTACGCCACTATAGATCAGATTTAAAATATCTATTTAATTAGATTTGGCCCGATTTAATGTTTAAACATACCAGATTGTGGAATCTGCTGAGGACAATGGTGATGTTCCTTTTCAGGACACGCAGACTGGGAGATCCATACATCTCATAGAATATCCTGAGTTAGAGGGGACCAACAAGGATTGAAATGCCTTTAGAATAACATGGGGAAATGGCAAGGAAAAACTCTATAAATGTTCTCTGCTTTTACCCACAGCACATCTCAGAAGAATTTCTGGGGATAATGTTCTACCTTTCTTTGCCTTATCCAGCTGCCCACAAGGCAGACGTTTCCTGTCTCCATAGTGCCTCCTTTACCAAACCCTCATCCCTAACTCATGATTAACCTACAAGAATCTGAGCTGTACCTGCTAATTACATTTGCAGCCGCAGTAAACACTAATGTAACTGTATACATATATATTTCTATGCTGGTTTTGATGATTCCACTGGTTGTTAATCTTTCAACTGCTCAAAGTTAAGCCAGTTTCCTACACAGTCATAACACACCTCTTATCCTCACAAATCTGGGCACTTGGTATGGCTAACAATGCATGGAATATGTAAATGATGCTGCGAGACTCCAAACAGCAAGAAGGTTAGATATATTAATTAGATATTACACTCAGGAGACAGCAAACTCATTGAAATTAAATAGTCCAGTGGCATTTCTGCTCTGTGGAGGGCTGGTCCCCTCCTAGGGATGGAGCAGATGTGATGCCTTGAATATTGGCTGAATTCTACTTGACAGCTCCAGTTTATGGCACTGTTTGATCAGGAGGTTGTGACACTGTGGGTGCTGAGTCCTGGCATCTCAGCTGAAGGGGCACTGCTCTATCTCTGCCCACAGCAAAATGTATTCCCCTGGTAAAAATCACATCAGGTAGATCTTTCTTTTTTTTTTTTCCTTCTAATCTTTTTAGAAAGTATTTGGTGAAGACATGAGAGCTGTCCTGGAGAAACCTCACTGGCACTTTCTGGCTTTTGAAACCATCCCAGTACAGAGTTGGCCTGGTGTAAGGTGGAGGTGAACTGGGTTTGAGGGCTTCTTGGTCAGGAAGGTGCTGTCCTGTTGCTGCTCCTGATTTCTCCTTTGGCACCCAGGGGTGGGAGTTGCCTGCCAGTGCCGAGCCCTGGAGGCAGAGCGAGACAGGAGGAAAATCTCTGGGCTGTGCTGTATGCACACAGAAGAAGCCTTACACTTGCTGTTAAATCCAGCCATAAATGCATTCCTGGGAGGAGAAGGAGGCTCAGCAATGCTGTTTCTATCAACGTATTAAGGGTACAGTGCTGCAGAACAGAACCCACTGCATGTAAATCAAAGCAGGTAACAAACCAAACACAGGGATGTGTAATGCTCACACAGACCTCCGGCATTCCAAATTCCTGCCTACAGGGACTGAAATTTACTTCAGTATTTTATGAATCAGTACATCAGTCGATATGACTATTTTGACCCACACTCCACTCTTATTAATCAAGGTAACATAGGGATGTGTAAGATGAATTGTAAAGGATTGCTGTTCATAGGCCCCTAGAGCCAGAAAAGACCATCCATCATATGTATCTGGTTGACCTTCTGTGTAGCACAGATCACAGAATTTTTCTTGCCATATCAGGACTCAGATCAAAAGCTCAGGAAGCCTTGCTCCAGTGCACTCTGGCCACAGAACCTGGTTGTTTCTTCAAGAAGGTTTTAAAGAAAACATCGATTACACTGAGAGCTATGGCTGTCATCTCGTAAGTAAGAATCATAGAGTGATTTGGCAGTGCAATGTACCTTTGGGAGGGATTTTCTCTCCTCTTGTAGCCTTTAAAGCTGCTATAAAGGCCATTTAATATGCTGGAGGAGGACATCCTTGACTGCAGGCAGTGTCTGGCCAGAGGCTGTCCTGACTCAGACTGTGCCCTCAGCAGAGACAGCCAGAGGGTCTGAACCCTTTGTAGTGTTTGTAGGTGTGTGCCTGGGCAGTTCCTGTAGGTAGCAAAACAACCATCAAGCAGCACTGAAAGGGAAATGTGCTGTAATTTAGCAGGGTTTGGAGCTTTTTACCCATTTCCCTTTATGCTGAAGATCTTGCCTGCTCTATAAAAGTCCAGAACATGATGTCCAAGATGGCTTAAAACAGTTTTTATCCCTTCGTTCCTCTAATGGGCAGAAAAAAGAGTGTCCTTTCCTTTTTCCCTTTATGCATTCATTTATTTATTTTACTGCAAAGAGTACACTAGAACCAGTCTTCTGTAATAGCTGACTAAAATCTTCCTTTAAGTAAGAGCTGCTTTGAACTGCAGACTCCTTCCTGCACATCCTTAGGGTTTGTGTCCATGGTGGTTTTTAGAGCTCAGGTGTAGGTGCCTGGCCATCTGCAGTGGAGATGGCAGTGCTGTGGGGCGAGGAGCTGAGGAGCTCTCTGGGAGCAGTTTTGGCCTCCCAGCTGTCTCCCAGCTGTGTTGCCATTCATTTCTGCATTGCCCATTTTGCTAATCATGAGCCCATTTGAAAGAGCAGGTCCCTGGGCATATGGGGCATTTCTTCATTGGAAACCAAACAGTTTTTAACTCTGTTCCTTCCTCAGTTCTGATGAAACTGCAGCACTATGAGGCTCAGCAGGCCCTTCCTGCACCTGTAGAGTCCTGTTAAACTTGAATTGGGCAGGTAGCCCTGGTGATGGATGCAGGGAGCCTGGCTTCACTCTCAAACGCCAAGCTGGTGCTCCTTGGTGACAGAAATACCATCACGATTTGGTTTGCTTTCCAAAGGTTCTGGCTCCAGCTGCCTGGTTTGGCTCAGCTGTACCCAAACAAGGGCTAGATACAGAGACAAGAGATGATATCCTGCTAATATTATGCATTTTCCTGCCTTGTCCAGAGCCTGTTTCCATCCTTGGTAAAGCTGAGAAGAGTTTTGGTGTTGCTCTGAACTGTTCTTAAGTTCCCCTGGCTTTCAGTATTTTTCTCAAAAGGAGTGATGCAACCAGGATATAGAAAACTGCCTGGATTTAATCTTTTTAAATTGAGCAATGAAATAAAACTTCTAATCCTCCATGTGTATGGAGAATTTAGGTTTTCTTGGACATCAGTGATGTCTATGCAGCTCTTAAAATGAAAATATATGATTCCCATAGTTGAATTCAGACACAAGATGGCAGAATCAGAAAGAGGAGAATGAATCACTGTCACCAATACTGTTCCTCTGCTGCACTGACAAGGGAAGATAAAATAGAATCATTAAACCAGGGAACCACTTACAGATTTGAATTTGGATCTCCTGTACTGAGAATAAACATCTTATTCCCTCAGTACTAAGTGGAAGGAGCATGTTCTCATTGTATTCCACCATTTGGCATTATTGCACGAGTTAGTGAGTAAATACAGAGAAGAGGGTATTAAATGTCACCTTACAGCAGCATTCTTCTAAATTGCAGTCCCTCCTGCTTTCTGAAAGTAGGTGTTTTTCAGTGAAAATAAATTATTTGTATTTCTTTCAGCAGTGGAGCACATTAGAGCCATGCAGGAGGTTGATTATGTAGTTCAGTGTGTGAAGACCGTTCAGAAAACTGGAGACAGAGAGAGGGAAATAATTTAGACTGATGACAGTTTAGGCAAGTGCCTGGATTTGGATAGTTGTACCACTTTAAAAAGGCTGGGGCTACTTATCTGTCATCTTTGCAGGCAAAGGGATGAGAGGACACATCCTCTAACCCTAGAGCCCAGTATGCAAAGGAGGGGGAGATGTTTGTGTAGGGAGCAGCTGTGAGGGAAGGAAGGTCAGGTTATATCCACTGGGTCTACCTGAGTGATGGCAGGATAAGAAACTGAACCGTACATTTCCCTTAGACAGGAGCCACAGGATATTTTGGAAAGGCCTTTCAACCCCTTAAAGTAATTTTAATTTATTGTTACAAACAATGAACTGGGGGGTTGTGCTGACTTTGTCACTGCTGATTGAGGACTCTGAATCTTGAGCAGCTTGGTGAGCAGAGCAGAGCTGTGTAAGATAAGCTGCTGTGCCTTCTTCCTGTCCCTCTGGGGTTAAAAATAGGGGAAAAAATATTTAGAAATTTTGAATTAAGTCACTTCATCAAATGTTTTACCCTCCTGTTGTTTTCCTTCAGGTTAATGTAGTTACAACAGGTACAACTGTTGATTGTGCCTGTGTTTTTCTTGCTTGCTTTTTTTGCCAAATGCATTTTTCTGATTTTTCAAGGAATGTTTTGCTCTGACCAAAGCCAGCCCTGTGTTCATATTTTCCCTTTTCCTCACTGAGTGTTTCCCACTCAAAGCAGTGACAGGGATGACATGGAGCAAGGTGCAGCTCATCACAAAGGGTGTTTTCTGGACAGGATGCTTCTTGTCCTCTTGGTGTTCATTTTCCATGAGCCTCATAGCAGAAATCAATAAAGAAGAAACATGCTAGCAATGATAATGTAAATTCTTAGAGGGAGGAAAGGCCTTGGAGGTAGAACTAGGGCAGGGATTCAGCAGAGAGGCTTCAGCTTCCTCAAAGTTGCCTTTGTAGATCTGTGTTTTACTTCCATTTATCCATCCTGACGTGGTAGTGTGTTTTCCATTAAGGACTGGAGTCACAACGATGACCTCTGCAAATGTAGGAAATGGATTCTGTCCCCAGCAGGTTACAGTGGATAATTATCTGTGGCAGCACATAAGGACAGCCTGCTTTCCTGCAGCATTAGATACAAGTGTGCAGTTGAAAAAGAAAAAAACTTCTGTTGCTTTTCACTCACACGTGGGATGCACACTACCCTGGCTTTGTATTCAGGATGAGGTGTAGTTGTGTCATTCTCAGAATGACCTTGTTCTTCTCTGAGTTTCTTTTTTCTTCTTGAATTATTTCAGTCTTTTAAAACCATCAGTGCATATATATCTTGCAGCTGGACTTTTCTGCAAATGTGTGGAAAATAATTTTTTTCATTCTCAAGCATGATGACTGCTCATTGGTAATGGCTGCAATAAAATATTTCAGTCCATCTATGCAAGCCCCTGTGATCCATAAACATGATAGCCCACAGCCCAAAGAGCAACACAGGAACAATCAGCTGTGAAATAGGTCACAACCAAACTCGTTTTTAGGGCTGTGTAAAATAGGAGAAGAGAATGTGGTTGGCCAAGGGCAGGTCATGCAATAACTTACAACAGAGCTGGAAAGTCTTTAACTGAAAAAGCTTCTGAGCTGGAAGTCAAAGTTTCTGCCTAAGGTGTCTCTGGAGCATTTCTGTATTGGATATGTGCCTATGCTGTACTGAATGTGTGCTGTTTGCAAACTGACCTCTCTGGGAGGGAATCTTCTCCATCAGGTGGTGTGAAACTCTTTGTCATAAACCCAGCCCATAAACCAGAAAGGAATTTCTGACTTCTGCATAAGAAGACAGACAGCAATAACTGCTGAATAACTGCTGCTCTGAAAGGGGAATCTCTCTCTGCCTGAGTTTATTAGTGACAGGAGTTGGTTTGAATTCCAGCACTTCATCCCTGTTCCTGCCAGAATTCAGCTCTGCAACTCTCACAGCCCCACTTTAGCTTGCTGCCCTCAGCTGTATTTTAATTGAGACTTGTAATATTTTAAGACAGCTTTGTCTTTCCAGATATCAAAGAAAATGGATTAGTAAGTCCCTTGACTCCTGTATTGTACACAAGAGCTGCCTTCCCACAACATGGGAATGAGTAAAACAACCAAAATGTCATTCACAGAGGGCCCAGCATTTGAAGGAGTTCAATCTTAATTGCCTAGTGGGTATTTTCTAGCAGAAGAGACCTAATATCATGACATTCTGTGCTTAGTACAGGGTGAAAGAGCAAAGGGAAAAGAACTTAAAGCTTACAGGATTTTAAACAAAGCAAATTGAAAAAATTGAGGCAGGTGAGTTTTCATGAAGTACCCATAGAGGCTGATGCAAAATTGCTGCTGGTTTCTGGCCTCCAGCTGGACTTTGCACCACTCATCTCCACCCCTGCACTTGGATGTTCAGCCAGTTCTAAATCCATCTCTCAGTCTGCTCACCCAGCCTCTTACCAGCAGCTCCTCTACGAGGATCTGGTAGGGACATGGTGTCAGAAGTGCTGCTGAATTAAGGCAGGCAGTATCCACTGCTCCTCTTGCCTGCCAAGCCATCTCTCATCCCAGAACCCTCTCAGGTTGGCCGTTGTGACTTCCCCTTGGTGAATCCATGCTGGCTACTCCTGATGTCCTCCTTGTCCTTCACGTGCCTGGAAATCTTTTTCAGGATTATTTCCCCCATCATCTTCCCAGGTGCTGAGGTGAGGCTGTCGAGCCTCTCATTCCTTTTGTCCTCCCGCCTGTCCTTTCAGAAGACAGGAGTGGCATTGGATTTCCTCCAGTTCTGGTTTGGGTGTTTTCTCTCCAGGTGTTCTGCAGTCAGCCTAGGTAGATTGTTATTTCTAAGTAAATGAAGAAGAGACAAGTGGTTTTCTGCAAAGCAAAGTGCTGCTTTGTTAGAATGAAAACCAGCGGAGGGGAGTGAGGCAAATTTGAACTTGGAGAGCAGAACCACCATCATTCACCTAATCCTGACTCTGTTAAACCTGCAGCAACCTTTTACAGTGACAAAGAACAGCCTGAACACTTGATTATAAAAAAGAAAGGCCCTCCTAGTATTAATAAAATTAATTTTCTGATGAGCATTCTGTCTCATCTAAGAGTCCCATCTTGCAGGTGTAAACTCCAGGTGTTAGGGATTTTCCTTGCCATGCTGTGAGGATGTTTGTTTGCCATGGTGGGACAGGAACAGCTGAGAGCAGGGACTGGCTTTGTGCAGCACCCAGGAAACACCAGAGGCCACCCCTGCTACGGCCAAGGTCTGTCAGACCCAGAGTGCTGCAGCTTGGCTTCACAACGTCACCGTGTGAGAGTGGAGAGAACCTCTGGATGTGCTTTTTAGCCAGGTAGTGTGGGAGGAGGCACCTGCAGCTCAGGAGGATGAAAATGCTCACCCTGACTCTGTCAGTCTGGGCCATACAGAGCTATCCCTTTCAGATCAGTGTGTGTGTTTTCCAAACTGTAAAAGACTAAAACTCCTTGTACTCCTAGGAACAGGGTAATGTATCCTAGTTATTAAAAAGGAAACCTCTTTGAGAACGAGCCTTGGGTTCTGCAATTCTGTGGAAACACAAGGAAAAAGTTTCACGTGTGTCTGTATTGTACAGACAAGAGGCACCTGAAATCCCCTTAGTAGGCATTCATTTTCCAGGCTGTGTACTGCAACAATGATGTTACAAGGGAAGCAGTGGGAGTTAGGAAAACTAATTTTCTCCCCACCCTTGCCACTGATTGTTGGTGTATTGTGGGAGAAAGGTTGTAAAGTTTCTGAGTCTGTTCTCTGCATGTTGGATAAGGCACATTGAGGCAACAGCCCTGCACAGGGTCTGACGAGCACATATTGTGCTGTATGACAAACAGGGCTTCTCTCCTGAGGGAGAATTAATTTGTATTTGGTGAGGCAGGTCGCTGACATCAGCTGATGTAAAGTTTTATGTGCATAGATAAGAAGATGGAAGATTAGGAAATATAAAAGGCAAAGGAGGAAAAATGAGATTTTGATCTGAATCCTCTTTTCGTGCCTAGCAAAACACACAGCCAGGTGCTTGAAGTCAGAGTTACAGTGGTTGGCCATTTTGGTGGCAGCTGTCATTGAGCAGATAAATATTAATCAAGGTTTGGATTACTCAGAGTAAAACTGGGAGTAGAGGACTGGTGAGGGAAGTGTACCAGTGGCAGGATCCATAAAGTCAGACTCTACAACCCAGTGATGCTGTGCTCTTCCTTCCTTCAGGAAATCAAGCATTAGGAGTTGTTTTCTTGCTTTGTTTATTCTTTTCCAACACTTTCATTTCCCTCCTACACCAAGTGCTGCAAGATCCTCTTGCTCCACTCTTGCTTTCCCCTGCCATAATTTTGGTTTGAATCCTTGTGTGATTCAGTGTGGTCACTGGGGAAACATTGCTTTAATGATTTGGTATTTAACTGCTCAGTGTTCCTTGCATCACAGAGGAGTGGCAGTGCTGACAAAGTACAGGCTGCCCATGGGGAGCACTAGATCAGTGCAGAGACGAGTTGCTATGGTAATACATTACAGAGCAATGAGGGATTTGGGAAGATGCATCTGACAGTTTGAGGTAAAGGATCATCATTTCCTTGCAGCTTGCAAAAAGTGTCATAATCTGAATTTCATCTGGCTTATTTTTCTTTTTCTTTTGCTTTCGTGAGGTGACATTTCTGCATAGCCCTGAGCATGCTACAAAACAAGAAGGAAAAGGCTCTGTCCTCATATAGGCAAGAGTTCAAGTCAAAAAAAAGGGAAGAGGTCACTTCTGAGGCAATTAATGAATAATATGGGCGGATGACTGCACAGGTTCTCCGTATGTCCCTGACTCTCTCTCACTTGAATACACAATTTTTCATTTTATAGGCATGAGTGATGCATGAAAGGGAAATATGGAACTTGTGAAAAGCAGTCTCTAGTCATAAGACATGTAAGATAGAGTAAAAGATTCCTGAGAATAAGAGCCAAGAAAAAGAAAGCCAGCAAAGGAAAAATTAACAATAGACCCCCACCCCACCTCCCAGCTTGTTTCTCCAATCTGCATGGAATTAGAAAAAAAGAGGCAGTAATGACATAACTTCAAAAATAACTGTAATATTTTATTTTGAAAACGGAACAAACAGGTGTATTTTCTCTTTTCAGCTTTTTCTTCAGATATTTGTCCAAGTATTAACACCTGTATTTTATCTATGTATGGAGACAGAAGTAGGATATTTTATGTAAATAGGTAAGGGACAGTAAAGTATTTCCCTCCAGGACCAAGACAATGGTTCTTGGGTCAGGTTTTTATATACTTAATGTTTACTAATAATACTTTTTGAACAATTACACCCCTTTTCTCTGAGAGGTGTAAGAACTCTCCAGAATCTGATTACTCCCAACATTTTCTTATTTTGTACCTTTGGATAGAAATTTGTTTGTGCTGCACACCAGAGGAATATTTTTACTGGAATATTTGGCACTTAGTTTTTGCTTTCAGCAATTTTGAATTCCAAAACCTACAGAAGTTTCTCTAGGGCAGGTGCAGGCACAGGAATTGCATTTCTGTGTGTCTCTTTGGCACTCTAAAAGTTTCTGTGGGGATAATTTCAATTCATCCTCTGGATAGAGACCTGCAAGGTGTGGCTTTCCAGTGCTCAGCCTACTTAGTCATCCTCAGGTTTACAGCTCTGGATATTAAAGCATCCATGGGCTGTAGGACAGGTTTTGTTTGCTGGGTTTTTTTGGTTGGCTTGTTTCTCTTTCTTTGCAAAAAATGAGCCAGTGTTTGTTTTTAGAATACACAATACCATTGCCTGAATTCTATCAGCTTTCAAAAGGACTTGTCTTCCTGAGGGCCTTAAACAGTTTTGGAAAACACAACTCGTACATCAAACATAGAAAGGGTACTGAAGTAACCCATTCTTGACCTCAGGTAAAGTCCTTCTCTTAATTCAAATATCAAATTAAGGGTTACTGTACAGCATCTTAGCTCCAGGCAAGATTAGAAGCTCGAGATAAGAGCAGACAGTTGCTGCTATGGGAGAAACCAACCTAAGCTGTGTTGTGTAACAAATCATTTCCTCCTATTAGATTTGTCATAAATGCATGAGGAATGGTAATTCCTTGATCTAATATCAAACCTTTGGGAGCAATGTGCTTGAATGATGTCATTACATAATGTTTGAAGCTGTTAATGTGATTACCTGGAATCATTGGAGAAGCACGAGGCTCGAGGAGACTGCAGAAGAGTTTGGCTGTGCTTGTTCTCACAGCACTGCTGCCCTGAGAGCCTGTGTGGTGCAGCTGAAATCCCTTCTTTCTCTGGGATTGCTTTTTCTTCTTGTTGCTGACACCTGTGGCAAATGCTGCTGCAGTTATGGCTTTAAAAATCATGAGAGGGAAAGAACCCAGGCATCAAAGCAAAGGTTTTTCAGGTTGCAGAACACGACACAGGGGGAGAGGGCTTGGCTGTGATCAGCCAAATGAGCTCTGGTTTTCCTTGTCATGATGTTTGCATTGGAAGACAGTCACCTCTCTAGGCTAGGGGGTTGGTTTGGTGTTTCAGCAATTTCTGGAGCTGCCATAAAGGATCATGCAGCTCAGTTTGGGCACAGAATAAAGAGGGATCCCTGCAGGCAGAAAAAGTGTCCATCAGAGCCTCTTCATGCTGCAATGAGGCTCTTTTTCTGCAAATGTCTGATTACTGCTCATTTTGCTAAAAATGGTGACAAATAAAAGTAATTATTATTTTCACTTCCATGGAAAACCTGTTTGCATTCCATATTTTTGTCCTGATTCCTACACTTTAGTATGGACTGCTGGGTTCTTCCACAGAAGTGTTGGTTTGTATTTTAAAGAAAGAAGAGAAAAGGAAGAAGGCATGGGCTTTTCTTTTCCTTTTTCATGATGCTCTAAAGTGACTAAATCTGGCTTTTACAATTTCTGCCTGTGTGATTATGCTTAAAAATGCATGAGCTGTTCTAGGCACATCTGTAAAATGCACTGAGCAGTGCCTATAGTACAAATGATGTCATGCCCTTCCAGCACTTCTCTGGTGAAGATCATGGAAAAATTAACTAAATTATGTGTTTTGCAAAATAGAGCTTTTTTTCTTACCAGACAATTTTCAGTGAAAACATGTACCACATCTATTGATAACGTGTGATCTTTATGACAAAGGAATCTGAGCATGTTTTAGTTTGGGGGGACTAGATGTGACTCACTAAAGTTTTCCATACACACTGTTTATAATATCCTTTGTTCACAGTGCTGTTAGGTCTCCATCCCAAATACAAATCCCTCTCATTTGAAGCTTTCATACAGAGCATACATTGCTCAAATATTCCTCTGCAGACCCCTGCTGAGGCACTGGGAGTGTCCAGCCTCTGGTAGAGGTTAGAATACACATTTTCTTCCTGGAATATAAACCCTGAAAACAAAATCAGGGGTTTCATGTATCTTCTGTGTAGTCAAACAGGTACTTTAATGATTTCTTCTTCACCATTAGTTCATTGCCCACATTTGAAAACTGCTGAGCCAGTTTCACTGATTCTTGCTACTTCTGCTGAGAAAGAGAAGAAGAACTGTGCCCCTCTCACCCCTTTGGTTCTTGGCATGCATTGAGGAAGGATTTACACCACTGCCTCAGTGGTCAGGTGCTCGAGATACAGAATAGAAAAAATGCTGCTCCTTTCTTGAGACCTTTGCTCTGTCTCCTCTCTTGACCTGCTCTGCCTTTTTCAGAGCTATCAAAGAGCCTGTTCAGAACCAGGAGCTGAGATCTGGAACACTGAAGTCTGCCTGTGCAGCACGGATTTCTCTGACCTGATGGAGCTGTTACACTGATGAGGATCAAAGTCCCATAACCTACATTAACGAGCTCTAGGCTTTCTTTGTGTTACATGCAAACACTTTCTTTGCAGTTAACAATGATTTCAGCTTGATCAAAATCACTCTGAATGTGGCAAAATTGATCCAAATTTGTCAATGACTGCTTATGGTTAAAGTATTGGAAGAGATATTTAAAGACAGATGTAACAGTAAGAATTGGTGTTCAACAGGAATTCAACACCTTGTCTTTTACGACATCTGCATTAAATTTCCTGCTTATTTAGACAGTCTATTTCAAAAGTATTTTGGTCTCCATGTTGCCATAAAGAAAGCAAAAGTGGTTTTGGGTATTACAAGTGTTAGGCTCTGGCAGTGGTAAATCTGGTTTAGATGTTGAATACGTGGTTGTCATCGGGGACAGCTAAAAACACATCTCATTGCTCTTTTTTCATGTTGCTTTTTGTTTACATTCTGGGCAACAAAGATGCCTTAGCTTATCAATAAATTATCAAGTATCAACAAATGGGTAAAAAATTTTTCCACCTTGATGATAACTCCATCTTGACTCCTTGCATGTGGCTTTGCAGCCTGAAATCTTGAAGCAACCTTTCATTAAGGACAATCTGCTTTATTTATGGCACAATCTGACCAACAGGTTGAGAGAAATAGCATTGACCTATATATAATTATTTGATCTAGATATTGGAGGCTGAGTCAACTCTGGAGCATCTCTCTTCCCTTCCTTCCTTGAATTTACTGCTTCTTATTCTTATCAAATCCAGTCAACTGTAAATTCAGGAGGAGACAGGAAGCAGACTGTGGATCCATCTGAGCCTTATGAGCTCCTGACACTAAACCCTGATGATCTGAACAATACAACAACCATTAGCAGAAAGGTTTCATCCCTCTTTTGTGTGTTAAATCCAGATGGAATCTACCAGGCTTGTCCTGTTTTTCATTCACATGTACCTTCCATTGTAGGTTCTTTTTTTTTTGTTCCCAAGAACTTCTGCTATTCAAGGGTAACATGGAAGTTTCTTTGGTTGCCAATGCCATCAGCTATAGGTGGAGCTCTTAAAAAACACAGATACAGCTGTTAGAGACTCCTCTGTAAAGTCCTTTTGTGATTTATTGTGGGAAATGACCTCTGCAGGCACGGCAATAGTGGGTATTTATTTACCTGATCTCTTTAGACCAACTTTCATTCTCTGCATCCAACTCTGCTAAACTTACACTTCCCTGTGATGTGGAGTTCTGCCCTTGTTTTGGCAGCTTTTCCATGCACTCTTTCTTGCTCCCCTTGATGCTGTGACTGGCACAAAGATGTTGTGGCCTTGTCCAAGGCTGTCACCAATGTCCAAGGCTGTCACCAATGTCCCAGGGTGTGTCTGAACAGGATCTGAGCTCCCTGGGCAGGGATTGCACTGGGCAGAGTGGGTGTGCAGAGGGGCTGCTGCAGTGGGACAGGACAAGGATCAGTGTGAGAGCAGCACATGCTGTTAAAACTCGGCTCATTTTCCATGTGGCTTGGAAATCAGGGTTTGTGCAGAGCTCTCACATAGGGAAAAAGAGACACTTCCACCTGCAACCAAAGTAAAAAGCCTGAGTGCTCATCTTTAGTGATATAGATAGAACCTATGGGAATCTTCAATTAGCACAACTACTGATCAGCTAATTTAGACCTCTGGTACCCTGTTGGATATTTTGGAGATGATTTCCACAAATTCACAGGCTGAGAGAGTTAAACAGACGCTCCTTTAAGTGCCCAGCTGCTCCTCAGACCTGTGTGCTAAATGATGTCAGCTCTTGGAAACCTGAGTTTTAATGAGTTTCAATAGATGAAGGTGATGAGATCTGTGCTTTACTTCTGTCAGCTTTAAAGCCAATGAGTTCAAATTCTTAAGATCTTTGTTTCTAAGGATGTTCTTGGATAGTCTCAGTAAAAGCCCAGTGGTGCATTTTCACCTGTGCAGGACTCTTTACCCTTTTATTTTCTTTTTATGAATAAATATGTTTCTAGTCTGTGCTTTGTGTCTTGCTGTAGAATAGCCTTACAGGAGACGACCTAGAAAAGAAAAGAAATGAAAAAGAGATTGTAGCTTTTAAGAATGATCTACAGATTCAAAATACAGGGAAACTGTGATTTGGGAACACTTTTCATTGCTTTTTCTTTTGGCAGCATAAAATTTAGCAGCATTAGCATTAGCAAACCTGTGTATGAAGTCTGAATATTTCTCTCCTCTTCTGAGGGTAGAGAACATTTTTTCTTCCCACCCTCTCTATGTCATATGGGGTTTATAGGCTGTTTCTTCTCTACATTGCACTCTCTTGATCAAAGATTAAAGAAAAAACAACAACAAAAAAAGACATTTATAGGCACTCCATCTTTGTAAGCCCCGTGAAACAGGCAGGCTTTCAAGGTGCATTTTGTATTCATCAGGCTACAGAAAAATAGAACAATATGGGGCCAAAAAGATAGTGGGGAGGTGTGGGGGTTGAAATCATAATTGAATTCAGATTGTAGCGATCAAGGAAGGCAGAAGAGAAAGGCATGAACACACTAAAGCAGAGGTGGGGGATAGAAGTTCCTTTGCTTTGTGCTTCTTTCCAGACTACAGTGGCAGGAGGCTTGTACTGACTGTGGTAAAAGAACCAACTAATGACAATCACATTTTATTTTTACAGCGAGGAATATTTTCTAGGGAGCGTGCTGCTGTGACCAAGGGCTCTGTGAGCCTCAGACTACTCCCTAAGTATTCCTAAATGAGCCTTTTCAAGTTTCTCCTCACCTTGAGAACTCTGCAGAAAAGTTACTTCTGAGGATAAATACAGAGGTTACCAGAAATTCGTAAATACTGAGGGGACAGGGACAGCCCCAGAAAACTTAGGGAACAAATGCCTCTCCTATCTAGTCTTCCGTTTTCAGGAAAAAAACCCTTTTTTTCCTAATGTAAGGAGTGGTTTATCCATTGTTTCTATTCCAAGGGCTCCAGATTCCAATTTCTTTTACAGTTATATGTGTCAGGCCCAGGAAACACTAGAGAGCTGTAGACAGCTTAAAATGACAGCCTGCAATCCTGATGTTAAGCACTATTTTTTATTACACATGGAAATTCTTTCAGGGACTTATTAAGCTCAGTGGGATTTAATGTTTCATGTGTATAAAACACTCTGAACAAGTCCATAACTATGAAAAAAGACAGATTTATTTATTTATTTAAAAAACCACACATAATAAGTCCTTGTTAACTCAAGGCAGAAAGGCCAGTGCACACAGAGAACTTAACATGAGCTGCAGGCTCTGCTTTGCCTCAGGCTGAGCCTAAGAGCCATGTCAGACTTTTGAGGCTCCTGGGACTGTTTTGTTGAGACATGATTTGATTTGTAAATGCTGGCTTGTTAAAAACCCATTGTTTTTCAGAAACGTTTTGGTGTTGGAGAACCTTTGTTGAGATTCCAGCAGGTTTCTTCAGCTTTACAGCTTGGTTTGTGATTTGGGCAACTTTGAAAATGAGAGCAATCCTGACATTTTCACCCAACAGCTTTGGAGTGACAACCCTGATTCCTGAAAAGGTAGCTAGGAAGTATTTTTCAAGAGTCAGAAAACCATTTTGCAGACAGCATTTGAATTCAGAAAATGCAAAAGCTGCTTCTAGAAAGTCAGAATTACTAAGATTAATTACAAATTCTAGAAGAGTTTATGGCAGGCTTGAAAGATACCAAAGGCATGTAAGATGCAGAGATGCACATGACAAACATTTGTAAAGCTTTGTAAAGTGAAAGAATAAAATAAAACTACTTAAAGCATCTTGTCAACTTGGGCTTCTACATATTTTTGCATATGTTTTTTAGGACTCATGCCTCATTACAAACCAAGGTTTCTTCCTGTTTACTTTAACAACACTGCATAGCTAATTATAATTCACTGAAATCACCCCAAACTACTTTTGATTTACTTATGTGATGGATGGTATTTGATTTGTGTGTTTATTTTGCATTAGAGTGGTTAGTGGGTTAGAAATAAATGTTGCTCTTTCTGCAGAACAGAGAGTTTTCTTTTGCCCTTGAGAGCAACCACAGTCACTTGGGGTTATGTGGTGAAATAGGAGAATCTGGGGGTGTCATTACCACTGAGCAAGGAGCAAACACGAACTGCTGCCTCAGAGGTGACAGAAAGATCCCTCCTGGAGCTTGAGAAGGGGCTGCTTAGAGTTTTCTGTGAATTGGAAAGCCATTGAGTTTCTGGGCTAAATCAGACCTGAAAAAAGAGGTTTATGAGGGCACTGATGATGAGGTTACTTGGACTAAGTAATAATAAAAGCAGAATCTCCCCAAGACCTTCAGAAAACTCAGGGTCTTGTCTAAACCTATCCATGGGCTTACAAGAATCTTAACTAAGGGATAATCTTGAATTTCTGTAGGGAAGGGAAAAGATTTGCTCTCTGGCAGTTGGATAATGGCACACAGAAACCTTGTTGATTTGGAAAAGCACCTCTGCAGCACCAGGAAAATGTGAAGTGTCTTCTGAACAGCCTTGGGTCATTATCCAAGTGCACAGAATAATTAAGAGACACAGTGAGAACAAATGGCTTGAATAGAGCTGTATTGCAGACATGATAGGCAAGCCTGACTTTGAGCCCTGTGTGCACTGAAACAGGTCAGGTCTGAAGGCCTGTGCCTGGCTCCCCAAACGCCGGCTCAGCTCTGATTGCGAGGGCTACATCGGGCCAGGTACAGCAGTCTGGGAGCACT
This sequence comes from Corvus hawaiiensis, assembly GCF_020740725.1. Lineage (NCBI taxonomy): Eukaryota > Metazoa > Chordata > Aves > Passeriformes > Corvidae > Corvus > Corvus hawaiiensis. The sequence continues at coordinate 13,315,496 of NC_063228.1, read as the reverse complement.
TTCCATTTTCAGCAAATTAATCCTCTCACAGCATGAAATAAAAAGATCAGAACACGATGTTAAACCTCATTTTGTATTTTCAATTACTAGAGGATAATTATTTTCTTTTTAAGTCTTGGAAGATGACATGATCTGAATACTCGGCTACCTGGCACTTCTGCTTGTGTTCCTGGAAGCAGAGAGAGTTCAGCTGGGGCAATGCACAAGATAATTGGTTTTATTTTCGAGTCTGGCAAGGCTCTGTATCTACCATCATCTGGAGAGAAGTGCAGCGCTTCAGTCTTAGGTTTGGTGATTTTAGGCTTCATAGAGCAGGAGTACAGCTGCACAGAGCGAATTCTGTGTGTGGCCTGGGAGCAGCAGAAGGTGGCTGAGGTGCTTTGGACAGTTGTTCAGTGCCAAGCAAACCTGATAGAACAAGGCTTTCATCTTGTTAGCCCTGATTTCTGCAAAAGTGAACATGGGAGAGTAATTCACGAGAGTTCCCAAAGAGAATGGATATGTTTTTGAAAGTTATTGTGGGGTGGAATTTGGAATATTGCCAGTTTCCCATATCTTTGAATGGAACAGAAGGAGATTTTAATTGTGTGTATGTGTGTGCTGTGTGTATAATTCCCTGTTATTGCACAGGGTTGCTTTTCTCCTTGAAGATTTTTAGTGGATGAACTCCAGTGATTTCAAAGAAGAAATGTTAAGTAAAATGTGAAAGATGCCAAATATGAATGTAACAGAAAATAAAAGTATCAACAGATTTGGCTCAGGTAATAGGTTGTGGCATTGTTAGGATCCAGAAAAAGCTGCATGAAAAGTACCACTGGTAGCATAACTTAAAATAAGTAAACCCTAGCTAATGCCCTGTAAAAGAATCACTATTTAAAAACATATCAGTGCAATGTAATCTCTTTCTCTTCCACACAGAGTCTCTGGAGATGTAAAATTTGTATGCTTATGATTTCCTTCTCTGGATGCAGTGAATTGCACCTAATTTGGCACAAATTTCTGCTTCTCTAACATCTTTACTTCTTTGGATTCAATTGAAGTTAAGAAATGCAATGTTCTAGGTTACTTATGATGCTGTTAGCATTTCAAAAAGCACCACTGTGATGAGATTCACCTTGGGCAGAAAATGGAAAGAGGTCAGGGAATGAAAATGTTAACACATTAAGAAAACAGTATTCCCTATTAACAACCATCCTACTGAATTTTGTACATCAAGATGCTGTGCTGGAGATCACATTTCCTATGCAGGTATTTTCCTTATGCAGCGAAAGAGTTCCTTTGGTGCACAACAAACACAGGACAGTCTGTATTTTGTTGGGATGTAGATACTGATTATGTTTTATCTTGTGACCTGAATGGGCAACAGCAGTGTTTGTTTTTATTTGCAGCTGACAAAAACAGAGAAATATATTTATTATTTTCTTATGTACCTACAGTTATATCAACCATTAGCGTGGGAGATGCAATACAGTGTATTTTTTTGTCAACTTTAGTGGGATTTGCACATGTGGAGCTGTGAGTTTTGGCTTATATTTTTCTTCTTGAAACGTTTTTTGTTCTAAGAGTGGATCCACAATAGAAGTTACAGGAAGGGAAATGGCCAGTCCTTGCTTTTTGTGGAAAATGTTTCTTCAAGTATTGAAACTGTCAAGAAATCTTGGTAAGACTGATCTGTCCAAGATGTGACTGTTTCAGGTCTGCATTTGCAGCCAGTGACAATTTAAAATAACAGCCAAATGCATTATGAAAACTGTCTGTAACTTAAAACTAACCCTGGGTGGTTTTACTGGGAGGAGAGCTAAACCTGTCAGTTAGACTCTGTAGAACGCTGAAAGTTGAAACTGGGATGATTTGGGATAAATTCTCAAAAGAATTGAAGCTTTTAACCACAGCTGAGTCTAGTAGAAGTTCTAAACTACATAGACCCCTTTCAAATTCAGCTGTCTCAATCACTAGGAACTGGAAGCACTTTCTGTTACTTTGAAAATGGAAGGAAGAAGGAATGAAAAGCAGCTAAAAATTTGCAGAAGCCTTTTCCCTCGTGCAAACAGTGCTAGAGCAGTCAGATAAATAAGATGCATGTGCCACATGACATTAAGAAGCACTTTATGAACTGTTAATTAAGTTTTAATCAGTTACGTATTTTATTCTTGTTGAAGTGGAAGGTTAGTGTAAAAGAAGTGGAAAGTTGTGGTGTTTCCCTGTCCCCTGTTGAAGGAAGTCAATGTAGCTGAACATATTCGTGGTGGATTTGGCAGTGTGAGGGTAAAATGTGTGGATGTGGCACTGGGGGACATGGTCCAGTAGTGGACCTGTCAGTGATGGGTTCATGGTTGAACTTGACGATCTTAGAGGGACTTTCCAACCTTAAGGATTCTATGATTCTATCCTTAAAGGTCTTTTCCAGCCTAAATGATTCTGTGATTCTGTGGTTTAGTGATCTTAGCCTGGTGTGGTAACAAAAACAGACTAGGGAGACACAAGGGGGACATTCTGGATAATGCTGTGAGTGTGATTCAGATGACACAATGACAAACGAAGCTGCTGGTTTTGCTCTAAAATCTAAATATATTATGCAAGCATGTATAAAGCTGGCACAGGTTAGTTGACTGCTAATGTAAGAAGAAATGTAAATGTTTTCACTCAAGTTCTTCATTTCATGAAGCACTAATTGGTTTTGTGCTTACTTCATTACACTCAAACTGTAGGATCCTCAGCTCAGTTCTACACCACAAAACCATAAAGGCAGGTATAAGCTCTGTGAATACTTAAATAATGTTAAGCAAATAAGAAAGGTTTGGATTTAAATACACTTGTGTGGCTTCCACTAAATGTGTTCAACATACAGAATTTGATATATTTCTTGTTTAAAAACATCTCCCCCCAAATGTGTTTGAAGCAGGTGCCTATGAAATGACCACATGGATATTGCTCTTTGGGAAGGTGGGATGACAGGTTTCAGTAGCATTCTGTTTCATGATGGTGAAATAGCAACAATGTGGTTTGCCCACTATTTCCTGTTAACAACCATAGCTAGATTTATAAACCAGAAATGTTTTTCTATTCCATGTCACACATGTTTTTCATGTTGTTTGATGTTGGCTGGATGTGTAACTTGGAAGCCTGGACTAGAAATTTTAGGCTAAGAATTTCCTAAAAGACAGATTTTTTTGTTGGTGGTGTTGTTACCCAACTCCTTGGGTGTCCGATTTGAGATGAAATAGAGGTGTGATTTTCAGATGGCAGAGTTCAGTGTCTTCTGAAAACAAAGACCCTTAAAATGTCTTGAGGTGAGCATGTGAAAATGAGTGAGGTTATGCTTAACAGAGCTGTCTCACCATCCATGTCCCCACCAGAGTGTGTAATTCCAGGTCATTGTCCCCCTAAAGACACCAGGCCCTTTGCCTGCCCTGGCCTGTAAGCACCAGCACTTTTCTCTGCCAGACTTTGAGAGCAATAAGGGAGAACATTGAGGAGCAGATTATCCTCTACACAGATCCAGTGATTAACAGAGGGATGTTATTCTGCACAAAGCCTTTACCTGGTACCAAAGAAGCTCCAGCAGCAAATTGCCCCCTCACTCGCCCTCTCTTTTGATCAGCATCTTGCTCAGCTCTGAGTAGCTCACAACCCTTTCATGCACAGAGCCATAGCAGGAAAAACAGACATGAAGAGATGACAAATTCAGAAGCTGTGAGAAGGACCTTTGTGCTTTAAAGAAAAGAAAAACCTGTAGAAATCTCCCTGCATACCCTTGTGACTGTGCGTGCAGGTTGTATCTGCTGTGGGTATGCAGGAGAGAGAACAAGGCACTGAACTAATTAATTTTCCCCTCTCATCTGTTCTTTGTTCATGCTGAAGTAATTTGTGCAGTGAAATTTGGCTGAGGAAGAACATTGGCACATTCCTGCTAATGGTGTCACTTAAGAAATGCTGCTACTGTGGGGATGATGAGAGAACTAGGAACCACCTAAGCTGCATTAGATGTATTAGGTGAATCTGTGCTAATTTAATTCTGTTTTTGGAAGAAATAGTTCACTAAGTTGCTAAGTGTGGACAGTACACTGTAGCAATATCTTTTCTCATGAATTTGTGAAAAGAAGATTATTGTCCAAATCTGTTTCTAGCAATTCGCTCTGTAGATAATTGCTATGGTATCCATTAACATAGTTTAAATCTATCAAATGATCTATTTTTTAACTTTTCTATAGTTCATAGCACTTAAATTCTTCTTTATCCCATTAAAGTTCTTTAAGCTCCTACAGAAGTCTAATGCACATAATTGTTCTAATTCTGCTGAAGTACACTCAAACCTCTTTCACCCTGTTAAAGTAGTTAACATGTCCTTGTTCGAGAGGAGCATCAGCCATTCAGAGTAGGCTTGAAATAATATATAGAACTTTTTATCTCTGTGAAGGGCTTTCAGATTTGATTTCTTCCTTCTCGAGAGTGCTCACTCTGTGTAGGAGAGCACAGAAAGCTCTGAAGGTTAAATAACTCTGGTGTATGCAGATGGGTGTACAAAATCCCCAAGCCGCCTTCCATAAGTCCAGCTTCTGCCTGTGTGTCCAGCTGCAGGGGGAAAACGAGGTTCTAAGTGGTCCCACTGACTTTGTGTTTTTCACTTATTTTGGTGAACATTTTGTTTCCTTTCATCGTTGCTTTGCTTTCTTCTGTACTGATTTCACTCCTAGACACTTGCTGTTTGCCCAGGCTGTTTCTCCTTTTTCAGACAATAAGTTGCTAGTTTCTAAGTCTTTTTTTGTTTTGTTTTCTTTTTTTTTTTTTTTTTTTTCTCCACTCCCCAGTGGTATGTTTGGATGTTTCCAGTTTGTAGGTACCCCAGCTGCACTTTACGAGGGCACTCCTCTTTTCCAGGCTGGCAGGCATTCCCTTTTGTGCTGTAATTATTTAGATTTTTATCCCTCTTCTAACCAGGCCACCTTTCTGACTGCTCACACTGCTTGTCTTCTGTAAGTTATTATTTTCTTTCTAGAATATTAAATGCATCCTGCACTCGATCCAGAGAGTGAAGTCTAAGGCTCATATATCCAACCTTTCCAAGGGAGCAGAATCGATAGCACTGTCTGTGCCCAGCATGGAATTGGATGTGTGTAGATGTACCCTGTTTCCCAGACAAGCTCTGCAGTGCTGTGGTGTGACTGTTGCTTGACAGACACAATAAGTTGTGCATTTAAGATGTACTGCTGCGTTTTCAGCTTTGCTCCTGGTGTGTATTCTTTAAAAGCCAAGGCCTCTAGAGAGATTTCTGTTTATGGAGTTGTATAAATTGAGGTTTGGAAGTGCACTGGGGTTTGTTTTTCTTCTCAGGTTAGTATTTGAATATGCTCAGGAGCCACTAAGTGCTGCCTTTCAACGTTACAAAATATTGCTGAGTATCTGATCAGTGACATCTTGTCTGTGAGCAAGGGAAGGCTTCCTGCCTTCTGCAGAGCTGCTCTTGGAAGGAATCACAGCTCCTGGCCTTGCACGAGCTATGACAGGTACAGTTCAAGACTTTCCATGTTCCTGTGTCTAAGGACTCACGGCACAGGTCCCTGGCTGGGATATGTGGCAGTCCTGGACTGCTGGCTTGGTGCTGCGACTTCTGTGTGCTTCAGTGCTGGAGAGTAAAGGCACTTGTCAGAAGTTGTGCCTAACCCTGCAATCCAAGACTCCAGCTGAAATGATTTACACATTCATTATGGAACTAGACATGTCTTACTTTTCCCATTTTATATTTAGGAAAAAAATCAAAGCCTTTGGAATTTTGATTCTCGTGCCATCTTCTTGGATCCATTGCTGGTGTGTTTAATTAACAAATATATTAATAACTATCACAAATATCATTGTGGGAAAGGTCTGTTAGTGCTGCTGGATCTACTCCAGGATGAAATTATGAGCACCCTACTCTGTGTCTCAGTGATTTGCTGCTTGCTCGGGTGTGGGTGCTGGCTGTTTTTAAAGCAGTCCAACTCATTACATTAATGAATATGTTGCCCACTACACAATCCTTGTGTCCTAAAATATGTGTTTGGAATGTAACAGGAGATATAAAAGGAGTAGGAAAATTACTTACCTGCAGGTCTATATACATGGTAGGACTAGAAAGACCAACCTTAAACTCCTTGTCTATATTCCCCAGTACCAAGCCACTACATGCTAAAGATAATTCTCCATAATCACATACTCTTTCCCCAAATGCCTCTAATTGTGCTGCTAAACTTATTTCACTGAGCAGCTTTTCTTACTCTCTGAATAACTTTAAAATAAGAGGTCTTAATCAACCCTGTTATTATTTTCCATTAGCATCTTTAGCATGCTTCTTTTGGTGTTGTTGGTTCTGACCAATGTGACTATTTTCTTATTTATCCATTTCTGTGCTATGAAGCTTTTACATAATCAGTTATTATAATCTGTACAGAACTTTTATTGAAGTGTATTTCAGATGCTTTTTGGTGGGAGATAGGTTTATTATTATAAAAGCAATTTTTATACTAATTTAGACATCAACTAATCTCTTATTTATTCAAAGGGAGTAACACTGAATTATGTTTATATAAATTTCTGTGCTTTCTTGGGAACATATAAATTGTTTGGAGCTGTTTGTCATCATTGTTTTGCTCAGACAAAATGTATTATGGTAAATTTACTGCTTTGTACCGTGCTGTGTTTCTTAATACTCTACCATGTAATGTTTATTTTGATTGAAAAGGAAATTATTCCTCTGTATGTAGTAATGTGATCCTACAAGCCAAGTAACACTTGAACATGGTGAGAGATGGGGCCCTGCTTGAAGCAAGTGTGAAGTTCAGTTTGTTTCTGGTATACAATTAGGGTTTTCCAAAGAGAAGATGGGCCTGGCAGCACCCAGCAGGGTGTTAATTGCTGTAATGATGGTCACCTGGGCCTGATTATCTAATTAGACTAAAAAAATAAAAATATCGAGTTAGCCATCTACCTACCCACCCTGCCTGAAAGGTCCTGTCTGGGTACAGGGACCCTGTGGAAGGGGAGGCAGTGCTTAAAGCCTTCCTGCAGGTGAGATAAATGAGAGTGTCTACTCTCACCTCACCCATAAATGCTGTCATTTAATTGCAGAAATCAATTGGGATGATCAGGCACCATTGGCACAATCAACTGGGCTGGAAGAGCCCTGTGAGATCATCAAGCCCAACCTGTGACCCATTCCCACCGTGGCAACCAGCCCTGAGTGCCACACCCAGGCCTTCCTTAAACATCTCCCACAACGGTGACTCCACCACCTGGGCAGCCCATTCCAATATCTAATCGCCCTCTCTGGGTAGAAATTCTTTACAATGTCCAACCTAAACCTCCCCTGGTGCAGCTTAAGGCTTCGTCCTGCATTCAGCCTTGGCCAGACCCTGGCAGGCTGTTCCTGACGGGGAACACCTCCGTGTCCAGGTGTCCCTGCAGGCCTGCACGGCCCTGTCACCGTTGGCTGGGGGAGTCTGTCACTCCTGGCCGAGCCCCAGGGCCCTGCAAGCGGAGCTGAGGAGCTGCTGTCCCCGTGGTAGCTGCTCCTTGACCCCTCAGGTGTTGCCATGAGTCCCGCTCCTGACACAGGTGGCCTGAGTTTGGGATGATGGTGCTGGCCAGGCTCCCTCCTCCCAGGGAATGAGTCCTACCAGCTGCAGGGTTTGGGCAATGAACCCACAGGTGCTTCCAGTCAGGCAGGATTAGCTCCAGGTGTCCGTTTCAGGTTCTCAGCCTCCGTTGGAGCTGTGGAGCGCTTGTGGAAAACACCAGGCTGTGGAGGTACTTGCTGCTGGCTCTAAAAAACAAGGTATTTGTACCCAGAAACTCCTTATTTATCTACGGAAAATCTCACTGGGTTAGTGTTCCTGCAGGCTTCCACTTTGGTTGTTTTGCTGGGCAGGTCTGTCCTTGGTGTTGCCTTTTTTTAATGTCAGAAAAGTTATATAATGGGTGAATTTAACATTATTAATTTCCATGTTTGAATAATATTGTGAAACCAGAATGGCATGTGGTAACTCTGATAAGTGGGAAATAAGGTCCTGCAGAATGTGTGGCTACTGAGAGCAGCAGTTCCACTTGGAAGTGTAGCACCTGTGTGGTGGCTGCAGGAACTGAGGCCTGGGGGTGTCCCAGTAGCAGGACTCTTGGAGACAACAGGGATTTGTTTCTTGTAAGGAAAAGTAGGGAATATATTAGCTTTATATGGGGGGAAAAAAGAGTGTGACAAAGTAGAAAGCAAAGATTCTTTGTGTTCTGAGATTGGACTGGATTCAGGAAGCAGTTGGCTCTTGCCACTAAATGCCTGTCTGATCTTGGGCAAAGCATTTGATTTTGCTTGAGTTCTTTTTGTCAAGTTGTGCTCATAGCACTTTTGTGTTTTTTTATTCTCTACTTGTTTCTCTTTCAGTTGGAAGCTGCTCAAGGGCCCCTTTCTCTGGTTTTGACCATCTAGCACTGAATGTGCAGAGGATCTCTGCCCTTAGGGCCTGCTAAGTGTCTGTGAGAGCATCCAGCTGGTTCCAACAGCTCACAGAGCTGTCCCAAGGTTATGTGAGCTCCCTGCTACTGTGGACTGGCAACCTGCAGGACAGGGACACAGCAGGACTTGTGCAGGATGATGTGGATGCAACAAACTGGTTTCTTAGGCTGTGGCTTCTTGGGGGCTTTGTCTCTTCAAGCCGTGGTGGCAAGTTAGGCTTTAAAGCTTTTGCCCTAATATTAGATGTTGATATAACTGCAGAAGAACTTGCATTTTATGTAGGCTGAGGTGTTAAAAATAAAGCATTCACCTGGTTAGCCATATTGGTATTGAATTAACTTGCCTTGTTCTATAATGTTCATTATGTTGCTTTACTTGAAATTTTGGAAGTGTGAGATGAAGAGCTGGTTGTAAATAATGCAGTGCAGATGCCCAGGGATCAGACCCTGGGCTCTTGAGAGCTTTTAAAGTTCAGCTCTGCTCACTCTCAGTTGGAGTTCTCAATGCTGAGTGGATTTGCATTCTTTCAGATTTATTTGAATCTTGTAAGGTGGGAGCACATTCAAAAGTCTGAGAATATCCAGAGCTGCTGTGGTGGTTTTGTCACCCTGTGTATTTGCAGTATATTGAGGTATGTTTGGTATCTACCAATGTGCTGGTAGATATTTACTCCCTTTTGCTTCTCCCACAAATATTTATGTGTATTAAGCCACTGTTTTGGTCCAGCAGTCAAATGTTGAGGAACTGCTTACCAGTTATTGCTGGACGTAGAACTAATGGAAAGGAAGGCTGAGGGCTGATGTGTTAGATTTTTCTTTGACTTGTTTCAGAATTCTGAGGGCCACAGGTGTCTTTCTCCTAAGAGCTCCAAGTTTCCACCTTAACGCTTGAAGGAAACTCTCTTGGGAATTAATTGTCCTGAGTATCACAAAGGCCTGGGAGGCTGCAGTGTTAATGAGCATGAAAACTAGGCAGTCTTCCTGAAAGAAGTCAGAAACAGCAGCAGTTAACTTTGTCAAGTTCACAAATAAACCATTCTTAATGTGCAAAGCAAAATTGCCATGTAAAATCTTCTCAAATGAAGGAAGTTGCTGTGATTTATAGGATTTGAAATCCTAGGAAAATTTTTTGTGAAAGAAGATTACATCCTCTAAATTATGTCATCTTCTGAATTTGAGAAAGAGATTTCAAGATGTGTATGAGGTCTCTGATAAATTGCTGCATTTACTTAACCTCGAGGCCTGGGTGATCTGCAGCATCTCGGGCAAGAAGAAGCCATAAGTCTTGGCAGTGCTTGGAGGAACCTTTGTATTTCATGACTTTGGAAATTTAAGAAGCAGGAAATTTATCCTTTTAGGTCACCAAAGGAGCATGCAGTGCAAGAGAAATGGTGACCCTCATTAATTGCATCATCATTTGATAACAGGATGTAATTAGCACATTTGAAGAAGGGCAGTGATAGTGGCAGCTGTTATTTACAGAGGACAGTGTGTGCCCCAGTGCTCTAATCTGTCTTGAAATGATTGTGGAACTCGCTCCTATCCCTGCCTCTGCATTGGCATTTTGTGCTGTGAAACAGACCCCTACTTGTTCCACCTGATAAAATTAATTTTGTGCCTACTTATTGGACTGACCCGAGACAGTGTGTTATTCATTAATCTATTATTGAATTAAAAGAAGCTTGGTTTACCATTAACCAAAAAAGTGCACCTTAGTGAAATCTCTTAAACAAAATTGAAGTGAAAAAATAGAGCTCTGCTGTTGACTTTCCAATACTTTTGCTCCATATGCGTGGAAAACAGTTCCAAATGGAACCCTCTGAGGTCCATTGTGGAACTGTGAGGTTTAGTATCTTTGTCAGTGATCTGGAGGAGGTGATGGAATGCATGACCATGGATGTTATGTCATTGCATGACACCAAACTGGGGTGTGGGTAAGGCGCTCAAGGGCTGTCTTTTGGAGGGATTGAGAAAGGAACAGGAGGAATAAGTATCTCATGGAGATTTACAGGGTGAATGCCAATTGCTGCTGCTGAAATGGACTGAATGGTGCTGAGGTCCCAGCTGGGGACAGGCTGGCTGGGGGTTCTGGTGGGCAGAGCAGGGGAGCAGCTGTTGGCTCTGGCAGTGACAGGGGCTGAGCTGTGTTCTGTGCTCCATCAGCTCAAGCACAGCCTGAGGGAAAACCAGGATTCACCTGCTGCTCACTGAAGCCAGCCTGGAACACTGTGTCTGGTGTGTGGTTGTTGCAGGATGGGAGAAGTGTGGATAACCTGGAGTGAGCCCAGAAGAGGGGGCCACCAAGGGGAGTGAGACACATGAACCATGGGGAGAGACTGGGAGAGAATTGGCTTTGTTTTTTAACAGCTGTTGAACTGTACATGAGGAGCCACTGAGGAGATGGAGCTGGGCTCTGTTCTGAGGCGTAGAGTGGGAGGATGAGAGACTGGCCAAAAATGGAAAAGGAGGATGGTCCCACTGGGCAGCAGGGAAAAATAAAAAAAAAAAAAATCATTGGAAGAAGTTCCCTGGAGAGGGTTTGGAATCTCTTGCTGAGGTTTCAAAGATCTACTTGTTCTGACCCAGCTTTTGGATTTGGAGTTCCCCTCTGACTTGAATGATTTTATCTTTGAAAGTCCTCAGAAACTCTCATGAATTCCTGCTGGATTAATTTTTGTCTGATAAGTGAATGGAGCAATGTAGTAGTTTAGGATCATCTCATCTCCCTACTTATGTTTTGACTGATACTGATAAGTCCTGAAATTTGTAACAGTTTTTGGAAGTTGGACACTTCTTAGCTGCAGTTATTTTTAATCAAAGTTTCTAAGCAAAACCATAAACTTGTCTGCAGACTCCCTCCTGATGATATAAGCTTCTTAACTGTAATCCAGATTTTTAATAAAACCACAGCCAAATATATCTCTGGAAGGATTTTTTTTTTCCTTTTAACCAGTGCTTGTGTGCATTTGGTGCCCCCCAGGTGTGATATTAATCCCAATTTACTGTGGTTAATAAATTCACTGATTTCATAGGCGTTACTTGCAAGAGCAGAATAAGGGGTTGGTGATAACTGCAGAATATTCACTGTTCACTTTCTCTCTTTGCCTCTTGAGCTGTGTATGTTTGTACAACAGTTTCATTTTATTCTAAGAGGCAGAGTTAAAACAGCAAAGGCCTCACTGCATTTGGTCAATCTGCAGCTCATTCCCACTTGGTTTTTCCAACCCTGTGTTTAGTGTGAAATGTTCTTGCCAATACACTAAATTGCCTTTAAACACTCAACACTTTTTTCACTAAAATGTCTTTTACAACAATTGGGGGTTTGATGGGTGGGTAGTAAAATGGGCATTTAATTGGTGGATTCTTTATTATTCTAATAAAGACAAGGAGTTTTTAATAATAATGGTCCATCAGTAAAACCGGGGTAAGTTCTGTGAAAGCTAAATTGGAACAAACATGGCATGAGTTGTTAAAGGTGGATTAAAGGATGGTCTGAACTGTTAGCAGAGACTAATGGAAAATAAAAGCAGCGGCTTTCTTGACACAAAAGACAACGTATAAAATTATAAAATCATGCAGGAAGAGAGAAATGGATTGGCTATTGGAAACTTTTAGCATAGTAGTTGATGTGGAAAAGGTGTTTACTTAGTGAAATCCTTCACTCAGAAATCCAAAACAAGAGACAAATCCAGATTTTAGATATATTTTAAAATAAAATTTATTTCAATTGAGCTTAATAGCTTGCCAGATTGAGAGTCCAATTGTCTGCATTTTATAGTCAAATATTAGGTTTAATTCAGAGTACTACATTCCATTATTCGATACTTTAGAGCCCTAATTCTGTTAAACTTTCAAAATACTGTTCAGTGGTTTGCCTGTATCCAGAGGACTAATTTTGCACTTGTGTGCAGTAGGAAGAAAAAGCTCTAGTGTGTAACTTCATTAAATTTGAAGTAGGGAAAAACATGTGTGGCTACAGTCACAAAGTTTTGTACTTCTGAATTTTGAATTCAGTGAACTTAAGAACTCATGTCAAACATGCAGCAAGCACATGGTATTTGATTTTTGTGTAGTGATATGAAAATGGTATTTTAAAGAATCTTTGGCATGCTTTCTTCCTCAGAGCTGCAGACTGACTGCTCTTGGCTGATAATAGGAAAAAGACTAAATTGACAGGCTGCTCTATCATTTCATCGTCAAAGTGGTCCATTATGAGCAGTGCTATGCAAACAGCTGCGACCTTTCTCTGATGAAGGCAGTCTGTAAACACAGATTTTAGACTACAGTCTGCAGTGAATGATGAGAAGTACGTTTTTCTCCCTCAGAGCCAGTGGTGTTTGCATGGGGCAAGGTCTGCGGAACACTGATGTTTGTTACTGCAACACTGCGAAACAACCAAGAAATCCAACTTGATTCTCTTAGGGTTTTTCCAGTTCAAAATGAATGGCCTCAAAACCAGGGAAGTTGTTGGGTAGTCCACCTGTGAGTCAGTTCACAGCATTTGTGACAAAAGAAGGAGCACAGTAATTACAAACTTGTGTTGAAACAAACCTCTAAATTAGGGGAACAAAACCAAAAGGGCACAAGGAGCTTTCTGCTGGAACATGTGGGTTTCTGATGCTTCACACATTTCAAGGAGGGAGGGGTATTTTGATACCTGGTCAAAGATCAGCTGAGGTTTAGATGCAGGTTGCTTCAATAATAAGCACAGGTCATGTGATTTGAGGAAAACCCAAATCCCTGAGATCCATCAAAAACAGAAACAACAGACCCTGGTCCCACGGATCATTAATAACAATGTGCATTGTTCAGTATACAGGGTTCAGCCTGTATACTCAGCATAATTTTACAGGAAGGGTGTGCCCAGGCCTGTTTCAATAATTATTATTAAATATTATTTTCCTGCTTTTCAGTTAGGTCTTACTGATAGCACAGCTTTTTTTGATCAGCACTCCAAGTTTCAAGACATTTTTGTTTGCTCTTGAGTTAAGACCTGCTTAACAGTTTGTTCTGGGGAATCAGACCTCTCTAGAGTATTTTCCTTTGGGATAAGTCATGTTGTTTTAAGTAAATGAGCTTTTGTGTGTGTCAGGAAGATTGCACAGTGACTTCTCTGTAGAAACTGATTAAAAGGGAAGGAATTATTACAATTGCAGATTCATAATTTTTTTAAAAATTTCCAGTATGATTTACTGAGTAGGGCAGTGAGCTGACAAAGATCTGCATTCTCTCTGCTCTTCTGCTGATTCTCTGCTCTGTGTCCTTGAGCACGTCTCTTCCTCACACTTGGTTTGGCATGTCTGGTTAGATTATGAACCCATCAGACCATGGGCTGTGTCTTGCCACGTGTCTGAACAGCGACTGGAACAGCACTGGCACTGTGTTCTCAGTCAGGGTTTCTGAGTACAAGAAGACTCCTCAGAAGACGTGTTTGTGCTTTTTCAACCAATGTATTGAAGCAGCTGAGTTGAAACATAAAAGATGCTGAGTCAAGGTGAGGGAAACAGTAGGTAAATGGTTTGTTGGAAGCACAGCATTTTAGTGTGTGTGGTACATCCTGAAACTCTGAAAATATGGAAGGTTTGGCTTCACTGAAGGAAACCCCGGTCACTGGCTCTTGGTTAACAATATTTAATCTTTTAGTACCTGAATTGTTAGTTTAGTGAGAGATAAGTAAACACTTGGTCTGTAGGCCTGCCCAGTCAGCTGTGGAGATATCTGAAGACCTTTATTCTGCTTCTATTTGAATAACACTGAGTTGGACGGTTTGGGTTGGAAGAGACCTTACAGATCAGGGACCACTTCCACCCTCTGCCATGGGCAGGGACCCATTCCACCATCCCAGGTTGTTACAAGCCCTGTCCAGCCTGGCCTTGGACATTTCCAGGGATGGGGCAGACCCAGCTTCTCTGGGCACCCTGTGCCAGGGCCTCCCCACCCTCACAGGGAAGAATTTCTTCCCAGTATTCCATCTAACCCTGCCCTGTGGCAATGGGAAGCCATTCTCCCTGCTGATCTTGTGAAACATTCCTCTGGATCTTGATATATCTAGAACTTTCAGATACAAGCAGTATGGGCTACTGTATTAACAAACACAGCTATCGAAGAATCCCAAAACATGGTTTGTTTTGTCCCTTTTAGTCAAAGACTGGAAATTAGAGTTCAGAAACTGAATGATCATTTGAAAAAAAAGCCCTTTTTTGTTTTTAAATCACTTTCTGGTCACTTTGGTATGGGTGGTGGAGGGCAGTAAGAGAGGAAAAAAAAGCTAATGAATTAAGACACCACTGAAGGTCACGAATGTAATTATTTTAACAGTTAAGTCTCTTTAAGTCTCATGACTTTGAAACAAAGGAATAATGTAGATTTTCACTATTACTCTGAGCAAGAAAATTCATGTAGAGCTGTGGTTGATGATACTGGGTGTGGTGGGACCTGGTGGGAAGAGATCCCTTTGTTGCTCTCTGTTATTTTCTCTCCATTTTAGTTGATGATTTTTCTTCTTTCCTGCATTATTTCCATCCCCCCCCCCCCCCCCTTCTTTGATCCACTGAAGAAATGTAATCTTTTGAGCCTTTCTCAAAGAAAATAGAGCTAATAGCTGTATTTAATATCCAATACAATCACAAAGATTGTACAGCAGCCTGCTGTATATTAAAACTACAGTTGTGTGCCTGCACCTCTGTGCTTGTCTGTTGGATTTGGAGGGTTATATATTAGAATATATGAGGCAGCTTCAGGACAGTAGATGAAATACAGCTATAATTGTCTGTGATCAACTGGAACAATGTAGGTCAAGTAGAAACTGCATTTATGAGCTTTCTCATCTTGTCTCCTGCCTTTGTCTAATACAGTATTGCTTGAAAGGAAATATCGAAACCGTACAAACCCAAACCTCTTAAGAGTATTCATTTAGTTTGCAGAGAAATGAAGCTTTTTCTCAGCTTCTCCGGACAGTCTGAGTTTATATTGTTGACATCACTTGTTCTTATATTTTCATTGCTTCATCTCTCGCTGTCTTTGTCAATCTGGAACCCAATTAAACTGTAATAACTGTTGCATTTCAAATGAGAATTCATTTGCTATCCAGAACCACAGCTTTCTCCATGGTTACCTGCCACATCTGGTTTGGAACTTATTGTGTTGTTTCATTTACTAAGTCATAACCACTGACAACATCAATGGCATGAAATTATGTCAGAATAAGCTGTAAATGCAGCAGCAGCAGCAAAGGGTTGTAGTTCAATTTTATTCTTATTTCTGGCATTGTCAGTCCTCATTAACTCCAGCACCTTCATGAAGGCTGACATATGTAAGTCTGTACATGTGGTATTAATTTTGCACCCCGCAATACACTCAGATGAAAGAGTGTGTGGGAGGTGTCAGACACACTCACTGCAGTCATCCCTGCCAGGACAACCTGGAGGGGAGATGTTACTACATGACAGCACTGGTTTACTCAGGCTGCATTTGTTTAAACAGCTAGGCAGGCTGCAGGAGGAGGAAGAATCAGTTTCCTAAAGATCTTCCTCAGTTTTGCAGCTAACAAAGAAAATATGTGTGCCAAAAGCTCTCACACATAAAATTAAAATTGGTCTTTTCCATAGTGCAGAAGGTCTGACAACACAAATATTACTTAGCATTTTAATGGTGAAATGGACATGATCTTATGGCTCTGTTTCCTTGCTTTCAGCTTTTGATAGATCCCTTTTCTCTCCAAAGCAACAGCCTGATAGGGCATGAATACATTTCATGTGTCTTCTTCATGGGACATAAGAGCTATGTCTTCTTTCTCTGCCAGTGTTCACCTACGCTTAATTTTATTTGTGGTTTACAGCTATCTCTGAGTCAAATATTGCATCTTTAAATGCAGGTGTGGAGTGCCTTATGCAGCTGAGGTCTGATACAGGTTGGTGCCCTGAAGGTGCTGCTGCAAAAGACTCAACAACAAAGGGAATGAGGAGAGGGGAAAATGTAGTTGCATGTAATATTTGACATCTCTTGCTTTGAGCTATGTGAAGCAGCAAACTGTTGATGAGATTTATTAGATGGCAAACTGAAGCTGAGTTGTTTAAACATCCCATGGTCTACGACAAAACAGCTAGAGGAAGGTTGCTCTTTTTGAAGTGCTGCAAATTTGTAAGTAGAAAAATGTGTGTTTTCTTTCTTTTCACCTTTGGCAGCCTGGGAAGGAAGCCAGTCTGGTTCTTTCAGCTGGCACACCCTTGCCTGGTTCCTTAGGTACCTGTGCAAAGGTCAGGCTGAACTCTCCCAAAAGGCTGTGAAAGCTGGCCTATTTCCATTTCTTCTGACCCTTGTGTTATGTTGATTGTTGTGCTCCACTCTGGGGAAGTGCAAGAAGTTCTTTTAAAACAGATGGTCTAGGATGAAATTAAGTCAAATGAGACAATATTGTATCTGAGAACAGTTTACTGGTAACAAAAAAAACCACAAAAAAAAAGAGGGAGCTGCCCTACTAGAGAGGACTCCAAGGAGGCCACTGAGGAATGTGGATTCCCAGGTGATGAAGAATCCTGCAGTGGGATGCACGGACGTGCTGCCAGGGAGGAGGGTTCATGGCTGTGCAATGGAACATCAGCATAGAGGGAAAGGGTCAAAGTCTCAGTAGATGTCACTGTGTATGATGTGAATCCTGGGATCACCTTCAGGGATGATCCTTGTCTTTCTTGGAGCTAGGTTTAGACTTGGTTACGAGTCTGTAATTGAAGTGAAAGATAAATCCAGAAGGACTTGTGGAGAGGAAGGAACCTGGCTGTGTTATTCTTGGCCAAACACTTCCTTTAAATGCATGATTTCAGTGAGAAGGTAGCAAGTTACAGCATATTTTTGAAGCTTTCCGTGCACTTGACAGAAGTGATTAAAAGGTCTGCTCTGATTTGTGTAAATGTCAATTTTGTAATTAAATTCCCCGAAATTGAATGCTATGGATTTATCGGATTGACCAGCTGGCCCTTGGGTAGCTGCTGCTGTGGGGTCAAATGGTACAGCAAGGGTGCTTTGTTCTGTAGGGAGGAATCTCAGCTAACTTCAATTTCCTCATCAGAGCTGACAGAATTACCTGTGTTGTGTTTAGTGGGGCAGTTCTTTTAATGATGTGAGTTCTTAAAATGGTGCAAGCTCTTAATTATTAAAATTTTGCTTAGAGGATGCAGAGCTGTGCCTGAGCATATGCGTTTATTCCTTTACAATCTGGATCTGTATTACTTGAAATAAAAAGACATTTCTTGAGCATTGCATAAAAGTTTGAGGGTTTTTAATTCTGAATCCTGAAGTATTTGGCTCATGAGAGTATAAATGAACCAAACTATTCAGCACCTTAGGGCAATGTATTTTTTTATTGATCCCAATTCTACGCTATTATTGTTGCTTAATGAGGAACTAATGTAATTTCTAATGAAACCACATGGTTGTTAAGTAGAAGAACTAATGTTGAGTTTCCCTTGTGACAAAATATACTCTCTTCAATTAAAATCCAGGAAGTAAAATTAATACCAATGTAAAAATTTGCAAGAATTAATGTCAAGACTGAATCATTTTATTATGTATATAAATTACTTGGATAATGAGATTGAAAGCAAGTTATTGAGTATCTGGGCAATCCATGAGCTCAATGGAGACCACTTAAATGGTGAAATCTGTAGAGGCAGCAGAAAGAATGGGAGCTCCCTCATCTTTCTACCTGGCATTTTCTTTTCCATTTAGTTACTGCTAAGAACAGGACTGTACCCACCAAATTTTGAACAGACCAGCAGCAGAAAGGAAGATTTACACAGGGACAAACAGCCCCGTTCCAAAATGAAGCCCAAATGTTCTGTGTTCTAGACTGAAAATTATCAGAACAAAACATCCATTTCTGGCTCCTGTTCATTACACAATTACAGCTGGGAGGAAAAGGTCTTTGACACTGCTTGGATGGATCACATTTATCTCATAGTTAGAAAACAAACCTAAAATGTGAGGACTGCAGTTGAAATGAAAGAGTAATTTGGGTTAGAAACAACCTCTGATAGGCTCTTGCCCTTTTGCAGGACAGGACACTGTTGTCTGCCCAGTAATGAGGGTCTTCCATGGTTATCTGTGCCAGAGATGATGGAGAGCAACCCAGAATGATTCTGGCCTGTTCCCACAGCACTCTGATTCATCCCATCTGGTACCACAGACTTGTCTGAACAGTTGACTTTAGTGCTCTGTATCTGCTGTGGGTAATCCTTGCTCCTGCAGCCCTGCTTAGTGGGGAAATGAGCTGATATCCTACTGCAGGGGAGTGGTGCCTCTGCACAGTCCCATTTCTGTCACAGCTGGGTACTACGGGGTGGGGAAGGAAAGAATGGCTGGGCCCCTGTGTCACACCAAGTGCCACAGAATGGTAATGAGGGGACCTCAGTCTGATCATTTCCTAGCCGTAGTCACTCAAAAGTGAAAAATTAAATGCTGTAGGGTAATGAAATATTTATTAAACCAGCCAAAAGGTTAAGTGTCTTTATTATTTAATAGAAAGACTTAAACTTCATTAGATGCAATAGCATGTTCTCTCCACCCTTCAGAGTGGTCTCATTCCTCTTGGTGCTTTATTTGCTTGGCCATGGGGGTGTTTTCTCTTCCCCTTCTGATGTGAAAAGCAGAACAGCTTTCACAGGAGCAGTAGAGAAAACATGGAATTACCTGTAGCAGGCAGCACGAAGAATTACTGTCAGCCAGAGCAGTGGTGTTGTGTGGTCCTGTGCTCCAAGCTGGAATTCATCCCTCTGATTGCCCAGTTGTTCCATGGGAGCCTATTCCTAAGGTCATGTGGGCTGAGAACAAATACCTACATAAATTTCCCTGTTTGAAGCCACTTAACCCCAATGACTCCCTGAGCTAATTGAAATGGGGGTTGGCCCAGGTGTCATCTAACAAAATCACAGAAAGGATGCTTTATTTTTCCATGTCTCTCAGTTTTATCAGTATTGTGACTTCCCCTCTGCTCTTGTGCTAGAATAATTTTTTTTCCAAAAGTAAAATGAATAAGCTATAAACAGCAGAGAAACTGGGTGTCCAAGTCCCTTGGGAAGCTCAAAAAGTCTTGGAAAAACATTTTATGCTTGGAAATTATCCATTTTCTTGCAAGACTGGTCTTGTAGCTGTTCTTTCAAGAAATGGTGAAAAACAATGGACCTGCTGCTGGTTTTTTTTAAGGTTTGCTGGTATTTATTTTAGTATGATTTGAGAGAGGGTACCTTCTCAATTAAAATCAAGATATCCAAATATCAGAGAGGATTTGTATCTCTGGTCCAACTGTCCTGGTCTTGAACCGCCTGAAACAGCAGTAATGCAGAGACTTGCTCTTTTTGGCCTGCTGCTTGAGAGAAACCCTGATGGGTAATGATGAGACTTGCAAGATTAGCTCCTGCCTCAGTAAAAAGGAGAATTTAGAATTTCGTTTAAAGGTTTCCTAGGTTCAGAGGTGGGCTGAGCTCAAAAACGTTTTTCTTTGTTTGTGTTGAAAGCAGTAATTGCTCAGCAGAATTGTTTTAGTGAGCACCTACAGAAACTGCAGGACTTGCATGAATCAGTCGCAGCAATATGCTGCCACACTCTCATTTTCTAATTTTTCCCCTTTATTTGTACACTTAATGTGCTCAGCAGAGCTCCTGCTCATTTTCCTGCTGACTGCACTGTGTTTCAGAGTGGCACTCTCCTTCCATGCAGAACGGGAGATGCCCATTGTGGATCACTTGCAGGAAAATGTAATGACTCATAGTGTGAGGTGCTTCATTGCACGCTAATTCAAATTACTGCAATGTAATGATAATTGCTCCTTTATGGAAAGGACCCCAAGTGCAATCTAAATGAATTCCTACCCTCGGAAAACAAAGGGTAGTGCTGACAGGAAGAGAAAAAAGCCCAGAGCAGATTTGAGTTGGCGGGTCATGAGTGGGATTTTTTTCTTTCCGAGATTCTTAAATCAAAAATAATTGTAGGTACTAGAAAAAATGCCCAAGGGCCAGGACAGAAATGTTGAGCTCTGCTCAGAATAACACAAGAAGAGTTGAAAATAAAGATCTTGTATACGCAAAAGCTGCCAATCATGCTTTTAACTTTCAGTTTCTCTGGTATCTGCTCTTCCTCAGAAATTATTTATTTACTGCTGCCTGCAGTTTTCTTGTCAGCATCCCAAACAGTTAAGAGCCTGACAAATCATCTAGTTAATTTACTTGGCTTTGAGATGAGCAGCAGAGACACAAATACTCACCACATGCCCCTGTCAGTCCATCCCATCAGGAATGAACTGGAGAGGCACCAGCCTGCACGGGCCCTGCAGCTGCTGCACCACAGCAGGGCTGTGCTAACACATGTGGGCACCAATTTTCCTGCTCAAATTATCAGCAGCTTTGAGAAATTGTCCATGTGAACGTGGCTAATTTAAGTTGCAATGATTAAATATAGTGCAAAGTACAATAAAGTAGTTTTCAAAGTAGGTGTAAATTAGGGTAGCAATTAGGCAGCTTAAGTTCTAATAAACTGCTTGGGAAGGACAAGAGTGACGGAAAGGAGCTGTGAAATAACTGGAGGATAAAGTAACACTGAGGTGCTGTGATTTTGACTGACTGGTACAGGGAGGCCCCGATGCCAGCGTTTCCATGCAGGGTTTCAGGGGCACTGGGCCAGTTGTTCTTCTCTCTACTCACTGAGGGTGGTCAGTGTGAGCTTGCCCAGCTCCACACTGGGATTTTTCAGTATTTCCTTGTTTGCCTCTCCATTGAGTGTCCCCATGCAGAGCTTTCTGGCAGGGCTTCTCTCACTGTTAACCCAGTTTTTCCCACAGGATCTGAAAACCTTTTGACACTTGGTTTGCTCTTCAGTTTTTATTCCAGCTTCCAACCTTTATTTCTGGTCTCCTCTTCTTTTTTTTTTTCCTGTTTGTTTTTTTAAAGTAACACATTGTAATTACAGGAGGTGTAGCTGCACACTAAAGCTGCTGTATATTTTTGCTCTATTTGCTTGTGTTACAAGTCTCAGCTAAAATCTGTGTGTATGTTTGTGTGTATTTAATGAGTTACCTCTCTGTTGCTTGCATGCCTCAGGATATCCAAGCCTCCTTTCCTTCTGTTGGTTTTCTCTTTTTAAGAAGTAGCACAGTGCTCTTTTTTTGAGCAACTTTAATCTTTGCTGTGGTGCAGTTGATATTTACACAGTATTAGCCAGAAGAAAACCCTGTTCAGTGACAGCGCAGCCACGAATGTGGTCAGGCTGCTTTTGCCCATTTTCCCAAAGGAGCAAAAACTTTTCTGGAGGTGTAGGGCACCTCAATAAGCTAAATATGTTGGCCTTTGGTAAAGGCAGATTACAACATTTGCCCTTCATTAAAGAAGATGGGTGTTTGGGGTACTAGCATTTATCTCTTACAGCTTTGAAATGGGCTCAACTACAGTGATATGGGCAAATGCAGGAATTGTTCAGAGAGATCCCTCAAGTTCATCTCATTGTATAAGCTAATTTTATTTTTTTCTAGTGGGTCATGTGTCTGTTTTCTTCTCCCTTATCCATAAGCTATGGTTAGCCCCGAAATCCTTCTCAGGCATTTGAGTGTTGCTCCTTGCTCTAGATTGCAGCTGTGGTCACTTACTGACACTGGTTCCCAAGCCTGCTGTGCTGTGTGTGCTGCCTTTGTGTTGTGAGTTTGGCATTGATTTTACTTTAGTGACAGGCTGTGCTTTGGTCTAGGAAATGGTATCAAATGCCAGGCTTTGCCTTTTCCCCATACCTAAGCAATCTTACCTGGAATTCACAAAGAATTTTGTATTTTCCGGTGTGATCAGGACACTCAGAGATCCTGTAGCCTCCTGCTTAGGTCTCTATTTACATTCTCTTTGCCATCTTCCAGGGAGGGAGGAAGCACTACAACAAATAAATGCCTGGTCCCTAATGTTATAGGAGTGAGTCCCCAGTCCTGGAGCTTTCTCAGGTGGCATTTGTGGCACCAGCAGCCTTTAGTGTTACATCTGCTCATTTTTGTGACTTGTGTGTGTGAAGTGTGAGAGTGGGATTTGTAAATGACTGAAGATACCTCTGATTTTTTCAAAGGACATCTGGAAAGGCAGCCTGAGTGGTTTCTGCTATCCCAGCTGCTTTTGTGAGGCTTAAGGATGTGTAAGGAAGGCAGGCACAGCACTGCCCAACTCAAACAGGACAACTGATAAGATGGCAAGTGGAAATAAGAGAGGAAATTGAGGAATGTGCAGGGAGTGGTGCAGCTCTAGAGTTCAGGTCAGCCAGATCCTGGCACTGCTGTCTGTCTGACATCCTTCCTGCAGCTTCCTATCCAAACCCTACAAGTACATGCTCGTGTCTTCCTCTGCATTCAGGCACACTCTCACAGTTCCTCTGGGCACAGGTGAAAGGTGACTGACAATGTAAGAAACTCTTTGGAAATCTATCATTTGTGTCCCAAAACCCTGGGACACAAACAGTGATACATATGGAGATAGGCAAAGAGGAAGGTGAAGACTGTGGCCACGAGAAAAAAAAAATCTAAGAGGGAACATGAAAAGCCTGGCTGTCTCCCAGCTGGCAATCCAGAGCTGTCCAGCCGTGTCCAGAACTATTCCAGTCCCAGCAATAACAGTCTCCTCCCTACTCCCTGGTGAGCAACTGCCTCATTCAAGCAAGAAACTGTTTCCTCTTTCCCAGCAGTTTTCTTCTGCTCCTCCCCACTCTTTCCCCTTCCCTGTGCCAGTGAGGGCAGACTGGCATCCAGACACACAAGGCATTTGGATGTTTGGCAGAGACAGCATCTCTCATGGTTATCCTGCTTCCATGTGCATCCACACCCTGCCTGCAGCGCAGGGTGTCCTGGTGGGATCACAGTAAACTGCTTTCTCACAGATTTCAGAGCTGGGTGACATCTCCCACAGGTCTGCAATGGAGTAAGAGCCTCCTCTAAGGGTTGCAGGTGCAAAATGGGGACCAGGTGTGACAGGACAAACCATTCAGCAGTTGTTGGCAGCACACCCAGAGCTTTGGGAGAGTCAGCAAGCACAGGGTGATGCAGCTGAGGCCCGAGCTGGACAAAGGGAGGTGAAAGCCTTGGAAACCATGGAGGGAGGCAGCAGGGCAGATGTGGAAGTGGTGTTTAACATTGGCATTGGAGTTCTGGGGGATGGAGAGGCAATGCTGCATACTGGTATGTTTGTATTGCAATCCTTAAATTAGGGGTTTAGCTTGTTAGAGACCAAATTTCTCAAAAGAGTAATTGGGTTTTTTGAGCACTTTGCTGCTTGTTCTGGATTAGAAGGTATGAAAAATGCTGCAGAATATGTCTGACCTTGGTGTAGCTGCCCTTGGATCCCAACAAGCAGTTCAGTTGCTATTTATGTGTGAAACTCCAAAGGAAGGGTGTTGTTTCAGAAATTTCGTTCCACTTCAATTAACCACCCAGTTTACCTTGAGACTAAAAGGATGAGCAAAGATGAAGCTTGTTGCTGAACTTAGAAAATCTGCCTATAAGGAATTTTAGTTGTTGATAAATGTTACGTGGGGGGATGTAACAATTGTGTGACTCAACAAAAGTTGTCTCCTGCCTTCCTGGGTTGCTGTGCTTACAGTGCAACAAAGTGCAGAACCTGAATGAGCTGCATTCATGTATCCGGTCTGAATTTTCTCCTTGGGCTTTTAGCATCCCATAATTAATATTTTCTATACTCTCACTCTTAGCCCACCTTATGATTTCTCTGGGGAAATGTTACTCACTGGCAGAGAAGCCCTGTGAAAATAATCATTATGGTACTGAAGCACACAAGGTGGGTGGATGCTCATGCAAAAGGGTAGAGGTAATCCAAGGGAAGGAAAGGCAGAACTGGCTGGTTAATGACAGCCTTGCCAGGATACAGTGGGCACTCAAGTCTTAGCTAAAGGAGAATATCTTTTAAATGGTTCTGCATGCAACAACTGGGATTTTTAACATGCACTTGCACAGAATCACTCACTTCAGCCTGAGAGAGATGGCTTTGTTTAACAGAGACACAGTTTGAATCTGAGTGACCTGGAGGATTCTGCACATCATTGCATTGCTAAAGGAGGGGGGAGATGTCCTGGAGCTCCCTGGGCTGCCCCCAGCACCAAGTGGATCTCTTCAAGTCCCAAAGGCTGATCTGTGCCAAGTGGAATCTGTGCAAGGCTTGGCTGGAGCTATCAGACATCTCCATAATCCAGAGAAGTGAATTGAATGAAAGTAGATTTGTGGGGGGGGTTTTCTTGTTGTGCTAAAGCCCTCACTAAGTTGACTCTGCCTTTTCTCTGCTTTGCAAGCTGTGGAAACTTACTGACATTTATCAAACATGGAAAGGCTAAAATTGAAATCAGGAGAACCAGGAGCACCTTATGGAATGAGCCGAGCTGCCATATGCCATAAGTGAGCACAAGAGAATTTCTTCTGAGTCACCTCAGAACTTGTAAAAGCTCCACTCAAACCTGTCATGAAGCACAGGTCAGTCACTTTTTTTCCTTTTGTAAGGAGGAAGCAGGTAGGGGAGTTGCTATAGAAGCTGGAGACAGTTTTTAAAATTTATTTTATTATTCATCCACTTATTTATCATGCCCTGATACTTCCTGATTCCAGAAAAGATCGAGAAGGGGAATGCCAGAATATGTTCAGAGGGCAGTTAATGTATTATGCAAGAGGTTTCAGCAGACAGTTCCAACATTTAGGAGTCTTAGAGTAGAACTAAACTGCTAAAGCACACTGAGCTTGCCGAGCCTGGTGGGTGCAGTACAGCAGCCTGTCATACTAAGTGCCACATTAAATTCCTTTGTATTTAAATAATGGCCTCTAACCTGCACTTTTGAGGTGTTACCACCTGGTTTCCTCAGAGTTATTTTCCAGAATGCTTTGTAACAGGACACGGTTTGGATTTTCAGAGGTGGTGTTTTTTTTCTTGTATAGAGTATCTTTCTTTTACCATGTCTAATAGAGTTCCAGATCTTCCCTGAATGTCAGCTCTCCATATTCACTCCCTGACTAATTGCTCAGACTTGCAGTTGTGTGATCCAGGTGCTTCCAAATGAGAGGTGGCCTGCTGGATTCAGCCTCTTCATGGCTGCAAATTTGATTAGTCAGTGATTTAACCAGTATGAAAATAGTTTCATCCACAAGTTTGGTTGATTTTAATGCTTTTACACGCACACACACACATATATATAAAATAAAAATGCACATAGTATATATTTTAGCATAAGGTTTCTACAATAGTCAATCCCTGTTAGTGTTAATACACTTGTTTGTAATTAACTTTTTTGGAGTGGAAAAATTGAGGCATGGGGGTGATTGATGGTTGCTTTCCCTTGGCCACATCAGGTGTCCAGAGTGTGCTGGGATAGGGACCAGGTATCTGTGGCTTACACTTGGATCACTTGTTCTCCATCCTGGGCATTGAGGAAATCATCAGTTTTCCTCATCTGACTGCAAATGCTTAAAGGGTTGAAATAACAGCATTGCCTGTATTGTGGAGGTTTAATTGTGCACTCAAATTGAACAATCTAAGTGGAGAAGAGTTCTAATAAAGAACAATTCCATTCTGAAAACTTTGCTCTTCCTCCCTCCAGTTTTGGAGATCAAAGCACTTTGTCACTGGTGGGATAAGGGCTATAAAAGATGACATTCTTGCCATTATGAAGAAAGTATTTCCTGTTAGACAGTTTATTGCTAAAATGCAGCTCTAACTCTGTAATAATTGATTATGGATGTTCCTTTTATGAGCTGTTAGAATTGGTAATGCAGACACTATGTCTGGAATGAAAATATTTTAGCATTTCTAAATACAAATCTGGATCAAAATCAGGACTGGAGTAAAGATTTCACTATTCCTTATCCCCTTTTATCCTTGCTGAAATTTGTAAAACTGACTCGGGACTTTTTGGACGCAGTGCCCAACTATTAAATCCATTACTTCCAATATTTTGTCAGGTGTAGCCATGGTTCCTGTGCTGTGTCCCATCAATAAGAGATGATCTTTCTGAAGTCTCATTTGATGCAATGATCTGGCATTTTTGGTGCTAATGGTTCCAGTTTTGATTGCCTGATGCTACCTATTGCTGCATGGATACACAAAAATACTTGAGTGTTTTATGGATGTAGCTGTATTTAATTTTTGTAAGCAGGCATGTAAGCAAGAGCTGATGTTCCTGTGTACTTCTTGAAGCAGTGAGTTATTTTTTGACCTTTATGGTGGTTGGTTTTTTCATATGTAAGGATTGCTTTGAGTCCACTGTCTAAGCAACTGTTCAAGAATAGTTGTAAGATCTGAGCCCCCCTTTTTTTTTTTGCCTGGGAGAGTTACCATGGATGAAAGGCAGTAGGATGTGGCTTGTTTCTGGCTCAACACTGTCCTTTTTCCCCCTGTTGCATTCCCCACAGCACCAGCCTTTCACCCGTATTCACTTGTTTGTCTTTGAGCCATTTGCTCTCCATGTGTCCCAGAATAGTCTTCCAGTTATTCCATGGGTCTGGAGACTTTGGCCAGTGTGTGCTGTTCTGCCACTGTAAATCCCTAGCACTTCCAAATCCCAATTTTAGCTGTGCTCTTTCTGGTTACCCTGTGGTGTTCATCCTCATAACCCTTACAGGACTGTCAAAGATCACCCCAGAAATGATGCAGTTTGCTTCATTAACAAAGGCCCGCCCTTGTAAAAGGCGATAGTTTGAAATGCTGGGTGCTGGTTAGCTCGGGAGGAGAAGGCAGCTGTTGCAATGAGTTTATGAACAGATCTGAAGCAGGAGCTTTACATCTCCCAGAGTTGTTACCAATCTCATTAAGACTGACTGGTGTGGGCTGTGAATGAGTCTGTTTGAGTCCTGAGGCACTGAAGGGCACTGGGGAGCACAAACCTTGTTCCCCTGCTACAAGGAAAGCTGCAGCTCTCCAGTGTCAGCAGGAATAACTTCTCCTGCTTCAGGTGGCTCACTCCTTGCTGCTGCTTTCATTGGGTTATGGTGATGTTTATTTGATGTAACTTGTGTTGAAGAGTCTGTGATAAGGCTGCGAGAAGTGACCATTGAAGGGGGAAGGTGTTGAAGTTCCCTTGTAATATATTTTTTCCTGCAGATAAACAAGTCAGTGTGTGGAAGCTGGAGAAAGAAAAGTGTTCTTTTATTATATTTTCCTTACTTTGTTCAAATTACTTTTGTAGCTGTTCCAAATGCTTCACTGTAACATTGAAATTATTGGATTTGATGCTACCACAGTGGAATAGGATTCTGGAATAATTCCCATTTTTTAAAACAATCCCTACTCAGGCTGTTTATTTCAGCATTAACCTGTCTACTCTTTGTGTCATACTCCAGATGTACTGCTTATAGGCAACCAACTCAAGAATTGCAGATAGGCTGTGAAAAGCAATTTTCAGTGTGAGATTTCTTCTCTCTACCCCAGACCTTTTGACTCAGTGCAGTGTTTAATGAATAGAGAAATTATTTATTTTCACAATGGAGTTCCATTATTAATCCAACCAGTTTAATTTCCTGATTTTACTACAATAAGAGAAAATAATTTAAATTGTAGAGATGAGCAGTGCCACCTCAGGGACCAGCACTGAGTAGATTCCTGCACCGTAGATGACAAGCACATTCCTTGTAGTCATGTCCTATTTCTAAGTGAAAGGGTTTGGATGTGCTTAAGAAAATAAAATCTCTGAAGTCTTTATTTTTATTGCTATTATTTATTCTGATCTAGGTAGTCACAGTTTGTCTCCACAAAATGCAGTAGCTATAAAATACTCAATGAAGTATTTGCTTCTTGGCAGGAGCCAGCTACAAATGTGATGGATTAAGCACAGTGTAGCTGGCACCCAGAGAAATGCAGGAAACAGCTTCCTAGAATACAAAGGTGTTTTTTTAAGAGCTTGAAATCAGCTGGATGATGGATATCCCCAAGCACTCAGGACAAAGGCAGGGCTGGGTTATCCGTGTGCAACAGGCAGGCATCCACTGGCTGAGGTAATTTCACTTACGGGTTTGGACTGAGCTGTTCCAGCTTGTTCAGCACCTCCCAGAGTGTGGTTGTTCCTCTTTGGAGCCGACAGCCAGGGCTCTCCAGGGCTCTGTATCTCTGTGACACATGGAACAGCAGCACATGGTGTCATGAGCCTGTTAATTACCAGGACAGTCTTTAATTCACCCTGGAATGCAGCAGAACCTTCCTATTTATGCTGGACTAGCATAGAATTCAAAATATGCAGGTCTAGAAGATTGTGTCTGGAATACAAAATCCTCTTGGAATATATCCTGGAGCTTAGCTCTCAATTGCGTTATGTCTGGTGATTGCTCCTAATGATTTTCCTTCCGAACACCTTGTTCTATTCAATCCCTTTATTCCCTACATTCCCTTCCTCCCTCTTAACTATTGTTTCCTTGTGCGGATTCCTGTATCCTTGAACATCCTTAAGGCTAGAACTTGGGGTATCTTGAGGTCTGCTGAGCCTCTTAAGTGCTGCAAAGGATGTTTCCCCAAAATTTGAGTCCAGAAAACACTGATCCTAGAGTGAGGCTGTTTGGGATGAGCTGAATATCCCCTCTGATGTACTGGGAGAATATTGTTCCATCTGTAATATAGTGAAGGCTGTGGAAGAAATTGTCATCAAAGAGTAGCTTTATGAGTAGAGTGAAAAAACCCAGAAGTCTGTGTACGCCTTGAAAAAAAAAAAATTTAAAACTGTCATGTAAAACTCTGGAGAAAAGGGAAGTGAAATCTTCATGTTGCAAAGAAAGCAGTAATAGTATGTTCCCAGAATTGTCTCTAAATGGATTTCTGGTGAGCTGCCGCCCCGTTATGAGCAGCGACATGACGAGGAGAGCTTGGGACTTTACAGCGTAGAGCCAAACCTGTCAGATTTTAAACAATTGTCTCATAAAATTGCAAAGTGGCACCGAGCACCACAGGCGTTAAACCCGGCGGCTGCCGCTGCCAGCTGCCGTGCAGGGCGGCACAAGCGGAGGCGGCAGGAACGCTGTCGGAGCGTGTCCCCGGAGCGTGTCCCCGGAGCGTGTCCCCGGAGCGTGGCCCGGAGCGTGGCCCGGTGCGTGTCCCGGAGCGTGTCCCCGGAGCGTGTCCCCGGAGCGTGTCCCGGTGTGTGTCCCGGAGCGTGTCCCCGGAGCGTGTCCCCGGAGCGTGTCCCCGGAGCGTGTCCCGGAGCGTGTCCCCGGAGCGTGTCCCCGGAGCGTGTCCCGGTGTGTGTCCCGGAGCGTGGCCCGGTGTGTGTCCCGGAGCGTGTCCCCGGAGCGTGTCCCCGGAGCGTGTCCCGGTGTGTGTCCCGGAGTGTGTCCCGGAGTGTGTCCCGGAGCGTGTCCCCGGAGCGTGTCCCCGGAGCGTGGCCCGGTGTGTGTCCCGGAGCGTGGCCCGGTGTGTGTCCCGGAGCGTGGCCCGGTGTGTGTCCCGGAGCGTGGCCCGGCGGCCGCAGCGGGGCCGCT
The DNA here is from genome assembly GCF_020740725.1 of Corvus hawaiiensis. Taxonomy (NCBI): domain Eukaryota; kingdom Metazoa; phylum Chordata; class Aves; order Passeriformes; family Corvidae; genus Corvus; species Corvus hawaiiensis. Next base: position 13,285,558 of record NC_063228.1, on the reverse strand, counting down.
GCCGGTCCCACGTCCCGGGGTCCGGATGCGCTCCCGGCCGGAGCTGCCGCCGTTCCCGGGCCACACGCGCCCCCTGCGGGACACGCGCGGCGCTGCGGCTGCGAGCGGGCACCGACCGGGACAGGGGCCACACACGGCCCGGGGCCGCTCCCCGGGACAGGGGCCACACACGGCCCGGGGCCGCTCCCCGGGACAGGGGCCACACACGGCCCGGGGCCGCTCCCCGGGACAGGGGCCACACACGGCCCAGGGCCGCCTCCCGGGACAGGGGCCACACACGGCCCGGGGCCGCCTCCCGGGACAGAGGGACAGGGGCCACACACGGCCCGGGGCCGCCTCCCGGGACAGAGGGACAGGGGCCACACACGGCCCGGGGCCACCTGCCCGGGACAGAGGGACAGGGGCCACACACGGCCCGGGGCCGCTCCCCGGGACAGGGGACACGGCACGGAGCCGCTCCCCGGGACCGGGGACACGGCACGGAGCCGCTCCCCGGGACAGGGCGCCACACGCGGCACGGAGCCGCTCCCCGGGACGGGGTGACGGCGCACACGGTGCCCGGGCTGCCACCACCAGGGCTCCCGAGGGCTTTGATTGGTTTGGCTTTGCAATATCTGCCTCGGCTTTGGGCTTGGTTTTTGCATCTCCTGAACAAACGAGCGTCGCTGCCCTGGTGGTTAATTAGTGAGTGTCGCTAGAGCGGCTGCGGAGTTCCTGGTGCCTCCTTCCTCGTCTTTCAGGCGCTGCAGTGGGAAGGTTTTCCTTACCTGACTTATTGAATGTGGAATAGTGTAGAAGAAAAACCCTAAAAAAGGGAAAACTGAGAGTTCAGATAGGAATTAGGGGAAAAGGGAATAATAGAAACAGAGAACAATGGAAGCAGAAGGGGTGGTAGTTCAGTTCTTCAAGATGAGTTGATTATGAACATGACATCTCAAAAGTAGTTGCTGGGACTGAAGAAAACAGCACCTCTTTACGTAAGGAATAACACAGACCAATTAGTAGTTTTTTTTTTTTTTTTTTTTTTTTTTTTTTTTGTTGTTGTTGTTGTTGTATTTTTATTGAAAAATTTAACAATGTTATTGCTTTTGATTAGAGTACTTTCACTGAGAGTAATATTCATGTAATAGTCTGCCATCAAACTATCAAAAATGATTAAAACTGTAATGAGACTTTAGTTTCCATGGATGCCATATAAATAGAAGCAAAAAAGCCTTTCTCTCTTGTGAACTAAATCACTATTGAGAGAGAACCTCAAAGCTGCTTGAGTGACTTGATTTGGGAGTGTCAGATTACGGGAGAGTAGAGAGTGAGCAGGATTAGGAAGTCTAAGAGAACACTCCTAGGGAGGCGGAGGGAAAATGATCCCAATATATCAGTTAAATTATGGCATTGTGGGCTATATCCTCATATTTGCACAGATGAAGTGTGTGAGCTTAATCTGGTATAAGTTGTGGTTAGATCTATCTCTGGATAAAAGCCTCTGTGCCACAGCTCTGGCTATTCAGTTGAGTGTTATCCCACCTATCTAAAATATATCACTACTTCTGTGCAGGCTTGAGGGTATTAACTTACTATTTGCTCTCTGTGGTTGTTCCCCTGTAAGTAAAATTTGTTTCCTAAAACGCTCACAAAAAAAAGATGAAGGACGACCGCTGGTAGAGACAAAGTAAATGGATTTTCTAAATGGCATTGCTTACTCATGCTGAAAGCTTTTGTGGCATCTAAGTGCTGACAACTGATGTAAAAAATGGCCTGTAGGAACCAATTTAGAGCATTCAAAAAGTAAGTTTTAAACCTATCCCACACTGCTGAGTTCATGTCACACTGACTGAAGATTGCTCGATGTGGCAAGAAACAGTCTGAAAGTTTGCAGATCCTGGGGTAGAAGAGAGCTTTCAGAGTGGGAAATGGGGGCTGAGAAACAAGAGGAAGGGAGTATTTGCAGATAAGCAGCATGAAATGCTCTGACACACAGAAGGGTTCCATGCCATGGCCAAGGTTCCACTTGGCTCTGTGTCGGGCCTTGGTTGCTCCTCTCCTGGCTGATGCGGCTGTGGAATAATTCTGGGACAATTATTTTTTACAAAAACTTTGTTCTGCAATCTTTTGTACAGTTTGCACTGAATCGTCACGAGACTTTTACTGTGCTGGGACTACAGGGCCAGGCTCCGAGTTATTAGTGGATTTTTTTCTTCCTTTCTTCCTTGGATCAGAAGATCCAAGTGGATGTGGGAGCCTGAGTACCCCTAACTTTTAGTAGGTTTAAAAAGGCACTTGGCTGTTTTAGACAATTCTGCTTCTTGTTCACACTGGAAGTGTGTGGGCAGATCCCCTCATACCTGAGCACATTTAGAGGAATTAAGGGTTTGATCCAAGTAATTAGTGATGCAAGTTAGGACCATAAATTAAGTTAGTGATTCTAGAGCTGTTCAGATCCTTCTGGAGATCTGACTTTGAAGACAGAATCCTAAAAGGTTCAAAACTATGTACTCTGCATGTGCAGAAATACTTCCTTGCAGCCTCCCAAAGGACCAAATATACACAGGAATTTAACAGAGGGGGATCTTGGTGAAATGATTCTCAGTGTGACACACAGGAGCCCTTTGTGATAATGAAATGTGTGTTCAAAATCCATTTGAAGCAGCAGACTTATTTTAAACAGCGACTTGCAGGTGTGGCTCTGAGAGGCAGTCACTGTTAGTTTGCCATTTGATCCGTGACTGCAGTAACGAGGCGTGCATGGATTATTATGAGCTCTCACTAATTGTCCAGCAGTTCTGGGAGCTATAGATTCCTTTCTTTGAAGATAATTGCCCATGTCACAGTGAAAGATCACTGCAAAAGAAGCTTTTCGTGCCTTAAATAGTCAATTAATGTGTGATTTAAAATACCATTGTTTGTACACAACTGTGGTACTCCAGGACAGAATTGCACCTGTTTAGTTAAAATAGGAAAATGGTTGGAATATTCCTTAACAAAGTAAGAGCTTTAAAAAAGCTCTGCAAGGTGGTTTCCTTTTTACATCAAGTGGTGTTTCCTCAAAGAGTTTCGAAATATAATCAGTCCCACAAATCAGCTGGGCAAATTACACTGGCATCACCAGCATCTTCCTGCTGCTCCCAGTTGGAGTTCCCCAGCTGGGAGGTCCCTGCCCGTGTGCTGCAACGCCAAATTGGAGCAAAGACCTGTCCCTGGGAGGGCTGGATGAGACTGGAGAGTAAGATTTGGCATCACAGTATTATCACAACTCATCGTTAGCTCACAGTTTATCAAAAAGGTACTACCTGGAGGTCATTTTATCTTTGATTTATGGTTCAAACTGGGCCACTAAGGAAATATGTCTCTTTTTCTAAAAATGCAAATAGCTGGTCGAGTCCTACATGCCTCCCACCCTTCTCCTGCACCCTTGGGAGCAGCTGGAACGTGGGATGCTGACATTGCTGATGCCAGGCTTGGTTCCTAATCCCCCTGGGACAACCATGCTTTGGTGAGGAGGAGTTGCCATTCTAGTTGTGACATCTGGAGGATTCAAAGGCTGCAATCATCAGAGTCTCCTGGGAAGCAATAATTTTGGACACTTGGCCATCAGATTGTTTTGGGGAAAACATGCATTGCAAAGGATGCTTTAACACTACAGGTTGTGTCTCTGTCTTTGATATGTTCTTGCTAATTTTAATTGATTTTCCTGAAGTATTTCAGGCAAAACCAAATGCAAACAATAGATAAGCATCTATATAAATATCTACAATATGTAAACAATATATGTGTTCTCTGGTGTAACAGCTGCTCCTTGCAGTGGAGTGTTGTCCACAACACCAAATTGAGTTTATTCTAAATCTGAAGCAGGAATGATCCATGTGTTTTACTTAAACACAGTCAATTATAGCAGGAAAGCCAACTTTCAGAATGAAATGATTTGTATTTCTGGCCACCCAAGTGGGTGGTACTGTTTTATGTGGCACTGTGGGTAGTGAGGAAAGGATGGCAGCATGCAACAGGTTTGTCTTGTGACAGTTTTTGGGCTCAGGGGGGGTAGCTCAGGTAAGTCAAACTTTCTGAACGCTCATTTGAGCATTGCAGATCAAAGACAAGTCCCACCTGCAGCACAGGTTAGCTGTGCCCTCTCCTTATTCCTGTAGCACCTGCAGCCTCAGGTAAGGAGGAGGCAAGAAGCAGAGTCCATAAACAGGGATTTCAAACTCCAATTTCTCTCAGGTGAAAGGGATATTGGAAGATTTTTATCTCAGTTTTTGTCTTGGCATTGATGGATATTACTGGGATGTATTTAATGTACACACATGACAGGTAAATGGAATGAGAATGCAGAATATGAATGACAATATCTGGAGACATGAATAGTACAACTTGCCTTTCTCTCCTGTGAGGTTTAGCTCACAGTTGATACAGCAATTTCTCTGGTTCAGTTGTTAAAGTTTAATGCTTCAAAACTTCTTTCTTCCCATCTGAGATCCCTTCTAATGTAAGATGTAACACGACTGGAGGATGTAATTACAGTACCTTCACTATTTTCTCACTCTTTGTCCCTCATTTGCCTTTCTATTTGCATTGCACTTGGATTTTTGCTGCTGCTACAAAAATGAAATGAATCACCAATCTAATTTGTAGCTGCTGGGAACAAAGAGTACCTAGAAAAGCAGGCTATGCAGTGGATTTGGACTAGTGGGATAAGGCAGCTCTAGCTATAAAATGACTGGTTTCCTGTGGAATGCCCTTGTAACTGTTTCTGATCTTTTATGAACTGTTTTGCTTTTGCTTGTAATGAAGTTTTGGCGTAAAGATTCACTGGAGCAGTTCTCCTTACTCCCCACTATGCAGCTGGAGATGAATGAGACATTTCCTGCTTGTGTCATGCTTTGTAGCCAGATTTACTTGCAACACACACCTAAAAATGTGCTCTGTCAATATGATTATTTGATGGTCTATGACTGAGGTTTCTGTAGCTCCCAGCACGTGGCCTTACCCCTTCCCCCAGATGAGCACATTTGTAATTATAAAGGGAATAATACTTGTCTGGTGTGGTTTTGTTTTTTTGTTTTTTGTTTTTTTTTTCCAAGGGAGTGCAAAACCTGAGGCCATTTCAGCTTGCAAAGTACATTTAAATCTCTGCTATCTGGAAACCTTTTGGATTGCTCAGTACTTTTAAAATAGTGTCAGCTCATTGTCAGGGCATGATAGAGAAAGGGAAATTGCTGTCTCCCAGCTCACAGCAGTATCAGACAAGCTTTCTGATTCAAGTATTGCATCTGAAATGGAAAAGTTAATCACAGACCTGTTCTGCACCATCTCTTTCAAGCCAGGGTAAAAGCAGGAATTTTTGATGTTATATTAGAGCTAATTTAGTTGTTTGTAGTGGAAAAGTACAGAACCCATCACCGCCTCCATGTTTGGGTCTCTAAGGTGGTTATCTCACAATCAAAGCTATCCAGCAATTACTGCTCCAGGTGTAGATGGACATCCTTGGGCCTTGGTTGGGTTTGGTGGCCTGTGCTCTGTCTGGGGACAGCCTCAGCTCAGGATGGAACTGGTGACAAATCACTTCGAGTTGTGGCCCTTTCCCAGGCTGCTCCCCAGGGGAATATGGAAGCTGGGCTTGCCCTTTGGCTCATCTTTTGGCCTCTTATGGTTGACAAACCTGTGTGGAGTTTTTCGCTCTCAGAAGTCATTTTGAAGCCTTAATTTGAGTCAGAATAAAAGAGCCTCTGATTTGCCCGTGGTTTAATATCTGTCTGTCCTGTTGCTGTGGAAGGCCTTTAGGATGGCATTTGTCACACACCAGGCAGGTTACAGACTCGTGTGTGCACAAGGGATGTACCCAAATGTGCTCTGCAGGCAACTTTGAAGGGATTTGACTGAGAACGTTGTCTGTTTGTGGAAACAGGGAAGCCTCTGTAGGATTTTCTCTTCATTTCAGTCCTGCCTGCACTTACGTGGGGCTTCCTTGTGAGTCCAACCCTGTGGCTGCTGGACTAATTGAAAAGTCACCCCAGGACTGAAGGGTCTTTGGTCATATCTCATTGTTTTTCAGGAATAATTTTCTTTCTCTCAGCCTTTCTCCTCAACTCTTTACCCTCCATGATTTACACCAATTATTTACCTAATTTTATTATCCATAAATCATTCTTTCCACTGTGCTGACTCCAGCTGTGCTGCTTCAGGCCATTCTCACAGCTGCTGTAGTACCTTTAGGGGTATTTTTCCTTTTACACTGAAGCCTGAAGCTCAGTGGGCGATTCTGAGTACTGAAAAGTTCTTAGGGAGTGCTGGTTTGGTCACCAGTCTGGCCTAGGCCCTGGCTAAATCCCATGGTAGATGTGAATTCTCTGCTCCTTGACCTGAATGCACTCTGGAGAAGGAAGTGATGTTTAAATGTAGTGTCATGAGGAAAAGCACATTTTACATAAAACTTCAGTATTTTTTATATCTTGTGCACCTTTTTAACTTACATCCAATCAGAAATATTATCTTTGGAAATACATAATCTCTTTGGGCCTGCTGTATGGATAATTCAGTGTGCTTTTTCTGAAATGCATGTTCTTCCCCAAATGTACAGATTTGGTACATCTACTTGCTGTTTATCTGTGTTCGAGTTTTAATGATGCTGGTGATGGGTTAAAATTCCCCAAACCACATGCAGTGCTGTCTGTGGAAACTGGCACTCTGCTATACACCATGTCTAATTTCCCAGGGAATAATGGGAATGCTTTTGTAGGCAACTGGCTGAAGGATTTCTGTGTTCTCCTGGCTTTCCCCAAGTGCCATACTTAGCACGGAGCTGCAGCTTTTTGGGAGCATTCATCAACCAAGATAAAACGTGCCACTCTTTACTCCCACCCCCATGTATTTCAGGATCAAGCCGTGTCTGCTAAGGTTGCCTGTTACTCTCATATTATTTTAAATCTAAAATGTTCAGCACATTTATGACTGGAGGTTGTAACTGAAGCAATGCTCAGTGGCTTATAGAGTGTGTACAGAATATGAATTCCTCTGAGTGCTGGTATTTGGTTTCAGCAGGAGTTTATCAAAAAACCAAAGGGAATAAACAGAAAGTTTTGAACTTCTGAAGCTATCAATTTTATTTTGCTGTCACCAGTTATTCTTGCTTCAATTAATGGTGTTAATCATGACCATGACAAGCTACAGAGGACACTTCTGTAACAAAGAAATCCCCTGCCCTACCTCACCCTCCAAACCCTGTTAAGAAACATTCCTGGTGTGGTTCTGCCAGTTTTTATTTCCACTCTGATCAGAGGCACTTACTGGGGCCTTTTAAGTCTTCTGGTGATTTTTTGGATGCCCTGGGATTTTTTTCTTGGGTTGCAATAAATCATCTGAGCCTTTATAAAATGAGCCATTTGATTCTGAAAATGGGATACCTTAAATGTAGCTCAAGTACTCCAAATAATTTTGTCCAGATGTGACAGGAATCAGATGTTTGATCTGGAGTCACAGAAGATTTTCAAGTAACATTTCCCTGTGAGACATTTTCTCTCTTAGTATCCCTGTTCTTCACTCTGTGGCTGCATGAAAACATTCAGCCTTTAAAAATTCTGGTATTTGCAGCACTTTGGAAAGTTCTTAGAGATGTCCAACTATAAGGCTTTTTTTCAGCTTCTTGTGAAGAAAAGCAGCTTCACAAGCTGCTTCTGCAGCAAAGCAACATGAAGTAGGCGCTTGCTCATGGTCTCAATTTGCAAAGGCAGCAAGTCTGTGCAGTGAAAATTCTGTAACAGCCTCCAAAAAGAAAGTTCTTTGAGTGAGTTCATCATAAATGATGCCTGGGGAAAAGTAGGGTAAAGCTTCATTCCTGTTCCACAAATGGAAGCTAAACTGGGTGAATTTACTTAACTTTGTTGGGGATTGATGACAGAACTGGTAATTAATTAGACTAAGTACCGGAGTAGCACTTTAACAACAGTCAGTCTTCTTCCTCACCACCTTCTTTATTTGAACATTTTCAGGTATATTTCCAAGAAATAAAATAGTGGTTTTGATAGAAATATCTATTTATGGCATTCATGTTGGGGTTTGGTGTACATGTGAACACACTGATAGCTTGCAACTCTTGGGTATGTTATAAATTTATAATGGTGGCCTTAACTGCAAATATCCTGCATTACTTATTTGCTCTGCAGCCCATAGATTTTACAATTTCCTACAGTTCATTGTCTATTAACAATTACTTCTTTGGATATCCAGTACTCTGTGTGAACAAATAAGTTATGTTTGCAGTTGTGTAATAATGCTGCATTTAAAAATAATTATTAAAACGGTAAGCAATTGCACCTTTCATTCATGCCAGTTTCTCACTTGACATTTAACAATACTTTTTTAAAATGGGAAAATAGTTTACCACATAGAATGAGGAGAGTGTTTAGAAAAAGATTGGACAGAAGTTCTTCCTGTCCTTTTGACTTCAGATGTACTCAGTGGTTTTCTAAAAGGATTCACGTTGGTTTTCAAACATAATTTGGTGAATCTTGTTTCCCACTGTGTTCCCAGACTGACACAGAGTAAGTGTTGTACAATGTAAACGTTTTTTTTAGATTTGAAGCCTTTTTCCCTAGCTCATGTTATGTTTTAATGAGAGGACTTTTAAATAAATAGATAAACTGCCCCTAAAATACGCAGAGGCAAAAAACTGTGCAAACAGATCAGAGTGTAAACAGCCTTGGTGTATTTATTGCATGGGGGTTTTTAGCCTACAGATTTCAGCTCTATTAATAAAACTTCACTGAATTAAAAAACCAAAAAAACCCTTAGAACTTGTCTGTAAGAAGCTTATTTGAGGAAAGCTTGTCTGCTGGGTTAGAAGGTTTCATGTCAGAACTGTAGCAAGCTGTTGGCACCACAGTTCCTTGACTTGAGGGCAGCCCGTGCCCTCATGGATGGCATATGCATAACAAGCAGGGAAAAGCACTTCACGATCAGCTCTGAGATTATTTTCTTCCAGCAGTTGTGCAAAAAATTCAGTGCATGTTTTATGAAGAAGTGTTGGGCATAATCCTGGTCGTGAAGGAATTAATTTTATGGCATTTTGTGTAGTCAAGAATTCACTTCTTTGATCTCCAGAACAGATACTTTCTGAGACTCTCTTTTTAGGTTTATTTTCCCTTTATTGGCTTTACATGTTGCCTTATATAAAAGAAGAAGGGAAAATATATAATGGACCTTTTAAAATATTTGTAATATTTCTGATTGCTGGCATGCAAGGATCTTTGTTAACAGGTTGTTGAAGGCAATTTAGTGATGCTGGAAGAAGGAAAGGTAAAAATGGAACTCTGAAACTCTTCTGGTTTTAGCAGTGGTGTGAACACCTCTCCTTCCATGAATTAAGAAGTAGGAGAAACCATACCTGATGTTACTGTGGTCTCAGAAATAGAGAAAAAGCACCACAAAAACAGTCCAGGTTCCACTTTTGCTCAGAATCTCATGTAGTTAACTGTCCCCATGTGAACTAAAACGTAGCTAGAAAAGAGGTGTTTGGTTTGGCACCAGTTTTGCTGATCTTCAGAAGATTTTGTTATGGCTTAAACTGGGTTTCACCATCCAGCAGCTGATAAGTGCATCTTTTTCAGTGGATTGTGCTGTCAGACATTTAAATCGACAAATATTTTGATGCTTTATCCTTCTAAAAAAGTCTAGTAATTAACTATCTAATAAAGATTTATGAAAATACTGTATAAAAAAGGTTAAACTGGCTTTGTTGAGTTCTCAGAAATATTTTCTGTACTCATGCTAGATAAGATTGGCAAAGATTCAGAGTTGAAAAAGTGAAGAATATTGGTTTTCCAGTAGTGTCTTGGCTTGGGTAGCTTTTTTTAAGGTTCATCTGAGAACACTGAATTTCAAAGATACTCAGTAGACAACTCTGACAAGGTGATAATCATGCTCTCCACTGCTGTGATAACTCTGAGTTTAAGCCTGGTCTTACTCAGTGGAGTAAGAATGGTGTAAAGTTGCATTAGAGCCCATCTCTGAATGGACTGTACAGCTGAAAATGCAGCTGTATGTGTTACTCCTCAGAGAGCCAGGAAAGGCTGCTGCTCAGAGTAACACCAAGTGTCATTATGCAGAAGGCAGCAGGAGTCTGCAAACTGTTGGAGGAGCAGAAATTCCCTGAAAGAAAAATTACAAATCACAGGAGGAAAAAGGAAAAAAAAAAAAAAAAAAGGGGATTAGTCTCAATCTATTTAGAGATTGGATTTTAGGGTTTGTGCTGGTTCAGGTGCTGCTACATAGCACTGACAAAGCTGAGATGAAAATCACAGTGGGACCACTGATAAGACCCTGGAACTGGAAATCATGCATTAGTTACTGAAAAGGTAAGCTAGGGTCTGAGATGTAATGCCTTCAAATGACTTAATTGTAAGTTAAAATTAACATCAAAGCAGATGCTGCTTTCTTGTTTAGAGTGTTTTGTTTCATCCTGCTAACATTCCCAGGGTCCCTCGTGCATCTTGCTTTGCGCCACAGACAGGCTTTATTAGATGGACAGCCTTCTGAAGAAGTGCAGCATTGCTCTGGAATGTAAAAAATCCCATTAATTAAGATAACAAGTGAAAAATATTTTGATTACACAAGGCTCTTTGGGAGCAGATTAGTAAATTGATGACTTATGGTGTCCACATTTTCGTGATGTGGCCATATGGAAAAATCAGATGCTGAATTGAGCCAGTCAATGCTCCAATCTCATACAGAGAAATTAAAACTTTGATCAGTTTGTAGCCAACACTGCTGCCTTGTTGATGCACACAGACTTAGGAAGTCTTTGCTTGTGTCTGGGAGCTATGTGGATGAGTTAATTCATTTACAGAGCTGACAAATAGCTGTAAATGAATTTTTGGGCCCCAGCTGAGGCAGAAAGTTTATCTACAAAGAAGGTTTATTAGATCTTCCAGTGACAGTGGAAGTCCCAGGGTGTGTGTCTAGCCCAGCTTGTTACCGTGCTGAAGGTTTATTTTGTTGCTTTGGTGCTGTACCTGCTCCTTGTGCAGATTTGTGATGATTACTGTAGATGGCAGCAAAAGCTAAATAAAATACAACGATTTAAAAAATTAATTAAGCCCCTCCCTCCTGCTGTCCTGGTGTGCGTTTTGTCTTGGTGCCTGCCAGCTGTTCTTGAGGATGGAAGCAATTACAGGCAGCAGAAGCCAAATTAAATTACATATTGAATTAAGGTTTCACTCATAGACAGTTGGGGGGGTTTGTGGCTGTGTTGGTTCTCGGTGTGTACTGTCTTGGATACCAAAAGCCAATTTTAAAGCTCTCCTGATGATCTCTGAATTCCCCCTTATTTCCCTGTGTGTGCCATGGTGTCAGGAAGGAGCAGCAGCAATTCTTACAAATGATAATGCCTCTGGGAGTACTTTTATTTTTCTTCCTCTAATAAGCCTGCTGTCTGCTTTCTTTCATGGCAATTAAATTATTTTCCTCTTTTATTTTTAATGTCCTTCCTTGCTCCTTTCGTGTGTTGGCTGTCTGTTCTTGGTAGCCACTTCCTCTCTGCTCAGAGCACACAAGGAAAAATGGTTTATTGTGCCATCATGCTAATTAGCTGTTTAATAAGACACATGATTTTCTCATTTAATCAGAATGCAGGAGAAGCTCAGGACACCCTCAGGACAGGCACTGGCCTTTTGGAAGTAGTTACAGGATTTGGAATAGTGGACTGATCTTTAATGGGAAATTACTCCCAATGTTAAGTTTATTACACAAAGCAAAAGATGACTTTTAAATATTGAAAGGGTATAAACCCCAAATGACTATGGGTGAACTTGAGAGCAGGATTTAGGGGCAAGCAATAAATAATAAATGTACCAAAAGGTCCATATGTGATTAGCAAAATTGCTTGAAAAGAATGAGCTGTGAGAGCTGGGGGTCTGCACTCTTTGTTTTTGCTCTGAAAAGCATAAAACTCAATTTTCTGCATGGAAGACATTTAAAATTAGGCAAAATGTAGTGCATCAAAGTGACCGTGTGCTTTGGAAATATTTCTGAAATCCCTTTAAAATGAAAAAGAAGGACAGGAAAGTATGGAACTGCTGTTTGACAATTGTGTTCAATATACGATGAAGGTGGGTACAAAGCTCTAGGTATTAAAGCTTATGAATGTATTAATGCACTGCTTTGGGGGAATTAAACTTTAATATTGATGATAAACCTTCCATAATAAAATGTGTGGAGAGTGAGAGTAAATCTCTCTAGCAAAGTCCCCAAACTATTTAAATAACTGCGTGCAAGCTGCAGCATCTCCTGAGAGATATTATGAATGAACTTCTGCATACCAATGCACATTGTGCAGAAAGTGGTTTTCCAGCAGTTGCTTTCTGCCCTGGAAAAGATACTGTCCCAAATGGCTGTATTTCTTTTAAGTGATTGATCTCTAGCATCGATTCCACAATATTTCTCTCCAGATATACATCATTCACTACCCAGAGTGCATCCCTGTGGGAGATTCCCTGTTGACTACTTTGAAAAGGTGTGAAATTTCTGCAGTGGCTTTTTATGCCAGCCTGACATTGTTATTTTTAGATAACATTATGGAAGAGAGATTGTAATGCTTTAAAATATGAAATGCTGAGGAGATAGAGGAAATTGTGGGTTACAATGATCTGGGATGTAGCAGCAGAGTATTGAACAAGTATGTCTGGAAAAAAAATCACAAACTCGTGCTTCCCATCAAGCTGGAGGAGGAAAGTGTCATTTTAGAGAGCCATTGTGGAAAGTGAAGGTGTTTTGGAAGTTGAACTGTATGGAGCTGACATCCAGTCTATTTATCACTTTCCTACCAGAGTACAGGAATGCACATGTAAAATTTGCCTTTAGAAGAGCTTGTGTGGTGAACTCAGCTGCACAAACCTTAGGAACAGTTAATGACTCGAGCAGCTCCAGTGATCTGCTGATCCTGGGATGTTGCACAGTTTGGATCTATATCTGAAAAGTAGAAGAGAACTGTTATCACGGAACTCCAGATTTCAGAGGGTGTCAGCAAAACCTTGAGGAAAACAAATCTGCTCTTTGTTCTTTGCTCCATTTAAAAGGTGGGAAGTTTTAGGAGAGAGTCCACTGTGTTTCCAGTTGTGAAAAATTCATGAAGAAGAAGGTAAGTTAAAGTAGGAGGCAATTCTAGAAGCCAAGCCCAGATACATATCAGACCTGACAAAAAAGCTTTTGTGGATGGTTATCAATAGCAATAACACAACGCTGAACCATTCAGCTGTTAACTATGGCAGCTTTTATTTCAAAAGCTTTACTTACAGGAGTGGGTTTGGTTACTTTGGCATATTGGGTTATTGCAAGTATTTTATATTTTCAGTTCCTATAGCTGTGGGATCTTCTGGTACCTATAACAAATTGAGCTGTGCAGGCACCAAGGATTCCTAGTGCTGTGCTGTGTTAATCTGGAAAAACTTCTCCCTGTGACTAATTCACCTTTTTGCGAGATGTCTTAATGACCTTCCAAGTCAACAAAATGAATATAGGAACATGGCAGCCCTTTCATTTACACTTTTGCAAAGAGAAAGGCATTTCTTAATTGTGATATTGGAAGAAATATTTTTTTTAATTTCTACTTAACAGGAAATCCTTATGTCTGATCAATTCCGGGCATTTTGAAGTAGTCATTGCTGCTCCTAAAGTTAATCAAAACTTACTGCTGTGTAAGAAAAATCAATGGAAAACAGATTGAGATCATATAAGGATAATTCTGCTGCAGGGCCTCTTTAGCTTCACCCATCAATAAACAGGAGCCTAAGTGCTACAAGTTTCATGTGTCCTCCTGATGTCTCTATTAATCACCCAGTGCCAAATCCTCCAGTTTACTTAACTTCACGGATCTATTTTCAGTTACAGGGTGGGAGTTTTGTGATGATTGCACCATAAAATCTTGCCTCCAGGATCTCGCAGAAATTCCGAGATGTTTTCAATGCAGATGCAGTGTAGTGAGTTACAATGAGATGTGGTCGGAAAGGGACACTGGGATTTAGAGTTCATTCTGGGCAAAAAGTGCAGGGAAGCTTCTCAAAAGTGTTTCAGTGTTTCACTTGGACAAACCCTGAATCTTGAGTTTTGTTCTCTATGGTATAAAATGATATTCTGTATTTTATAACTGTAGTTGCTATTACTATATAAAGAATATGCCATTATAGAAAAATTGATTCATGTAAATATCAACTATATATTGTATAATAACTACAACTATAAATGTACATATGATATGAAATGTTCTCCGCATACACATATTTTATCTACTCAATATTTTTAATGTCCATTAAAAACCTTATAAAATAGAATATAAAATAGGTCAGACTACAGAGTGATTTATGGTCAATGGCAGAACTAGAAGTGTGCATTGCTTTGACTTTGTGGCATGTCTGTATAGCCGTTGTCATTGTTGGCAAGTAATTGGCAATGCCACCTGTTCCACATGCAGACTGAACTTCTGCATTGTGACTTTGGGTAGAGTTAGACAGTTATTGACTTGGGAAAATGACTGAAAACAGGATTTGCCTAATATACAAATTGCTGTCCATTAGATGATTATTTTTTGGTGTTATTGGCCTTTTCCTGCAGCTTTCCCTATTCTTGTGGGCACACTACACTGGGATTTAAACAAACATTTGATGGCAGGCTGTGCAGCTCCCCATCAGCTCTGTGTCTGTCTTCCTGAGGGCTCTTCAGTGGCTTCCTGTGAGTGTGGTTGACATGGATCACACGCCAGCAAAAAATATGTTATTCCTATGGTTTTAATTTTTCTCCCTCTCTTCTCTTTAAGATATGTTTTATTCAGTCACTCTGGGAACGAGGTAAAGCTCTAGTTTGCTTTTCATTTGAGGGAACTTGTCCTTTCTTCTGAGTTCATTTATTCGTGCTAAGGACAGGCAGCAATTGCTTCTGTTTGGGTTGTCTGTGTGCTCCCACTGGTCAGCTGAAACCAGGCTGCCCAAATGTCTGTAAAAATAGAATTGGTGTAATTAGTTATAGTTCAGAAGGAATTTTGTGTCTTGTTGCTAGGCTATGACAAAGAAAAAGGAATTACAGCTTTTGCCCATTTATAAAAGTACTGCTCATATTTAGCAAAGGGTTTTGGGACAGTG
Source organism: Corvus hawaiiensis (assembly GCF_020740725.1). NCBI lineage: Eukaryota > Metazoa > Chordata > Aves > Passeriformes > Corvidae > Corvus > Corvus hawaiiensis. The sequence continues at coordinate 13,270,439 of NC_063228.1, read as the reverse complement.
GAAACAAATTTACTTAATGTGCCCATTTAAAAATGGTTACTCTGGAACTTGCCGTAATTATGTGATTTTATTTAGTTTAGGAAACATATTAAATGGTCTTTTAACTCTGTAAGCAGTCAGCAATCAAAACAGGTAAATACACACATATTTGTGTGCATTTTCCTGTGCATATCAATATGCCACAAGAGCCTACTCAGTGGAGTGGAACAGCATCTTCGTAGTCATCAGGAACCACTAATGTGTGGTTAAATAATGATAATTCTAAAGACCTATTTACCTGATAGATTTTATGGTCCTGATGGAACTATCAGAAGCTAAATAACAAAGATTTTAAAAGGTCCTAAATATTTCTAGAAGACCTAATAGTTCCTAGGGAGCTCTGTTTACAGTCAGCCTGGCAAGCTGCAGATGCCATTTAAGAAGCTGAGTATGTGTAGGAATGAATAATCTATTTTTGATGCATGGCATGCATCAGCATGGCACCCTGCAGTTGTGGAATAGAAAAAGTCAACTAAAATGAAGCTTTCTTTAATAAAAAGGGGAAAAAGACAGGTATAGCTCTTGTAAGAACATTATTTAGATGTTGGTTTTGTCACATTCTTACGGGACCGAAGTTGTGTGCCCCAGTTAGGGATCAGTAAAGTCCTGCCCAGGCAGGGGGAAGGTGTAGTTGATGCAGCTCCTGTTAAACTAAGGAACGAAATATCCTGAGATTCTTTATCCAGGAAGGTAGGGAGGTCTGTATTAACACAAAATTTCTAAAAATTTCTCAATTTTTTTTTAGTTTAGGGTACTAGCAGATGAGTTTAGCTATTAGCAGTAGTAGTTTTTTTTGATTGTGGCCATTGTCCCCCCAGGTCCTGTGTGTGTGTGTCACAGTCTGTTGGTCACTCTGCACTCGAGGCCATGGGCAAACAGATCCTGGGTGCAGTGAAGTTGTTCTGCAGGACTCCAGCCCCAGCCTGCCTGTCGCGTGTCCTGCAGTAGGTGTACCGCTGTCAACTTCTGTGACTTTCAAACCAATTCAATGACCTTCCCAGCTCCCAGTGGCCCCATCCTGCCCAGCTGGGGCTGGAAGAGAGGCATCTGTCCCTAGTACCCCTTTGCAGTTCACCTGCAATGGCATTTTCAAGAGTTTGTCTTCCACCACACAGCCTGAACTTCTGTGAGAGATAATCCATATTAAATACAAGAATCAGTGTGACCTGAGGGCCCTGATCCATTTAATAAAGCCAGGTACATTCTGGTAACTGCCTAGGAATGTGAATTCTGCCCTTTAAGAACATTTTTCCATGCTGAGGAGTTTTTCCTCTTTACTTCAGCTACAGACCTTTATCTCTGACCACATAATTATTAAATGAATCTCAAATTTCATGTTTATATTGCTTGATACTGTGTATTAATTTACATTTTTTCCTTTTGTAAAACAGAAGAACTTTATTTTATTTTGTTTTTGAATGATCAGTGAGTACCATGTGAGACCTGAACTCTGCTGTGACACTGGCAGCTCTCCTGGTGTGGCTGGGCAGCTGGTGTGCTTTAGCAGATGCTCATTTTACCAGATTTAGTCTCTCTATTGTTTTCCCAACCTCATTATTCTACCTGCTGTCTGTTTCCCTTTGTGCTTGCGTTATCCAAGGCAAGGATCCGTGCCAAGCACAGTGGAGCCCAGATTCCTGTATCCCAGGTTCCTGGGCATTGCTGCTGTACGAGGGTGAGCTCAGCCAGTCTTCAGGTGACTTTGCTGCTGCTCAGGCTCCCTGAAACAGCTTCACTTCAGGACCTGGTGGCTCAGAAGACACCTGAGTAGGAGAAATTTCTAGTTTTCACTTTCAACCACAGAAATATTTTCCTTGATTTATAAAGATACCTAATGGTTAAATAGGTAAAAGTATTCATCATGCAACAAAAGACTTATTTTTGTTATGGCATGGATAACTTCAAGGGTTTTTGGCTTTTCTCAAACTGTCCAGGTAATGAATATAAAATTAAAAGATGTTTGGCAAGAACACCTGTAAGAAGGCACTGATTCTACTAGGGAACACATCTAATTTTGGGCTGGAAAGACAATTCATTAGGAAAACAACCCATAGTTTGAAGTATATTTCATTTTAGTTCCGTGATTTCTTTTCCATGCTCCAAATCTCCAGTGGCTTTGGTTATCTCTTCAGCCTTGCAAAGGTGTCCAGGTTTTAGAAGGAGTAGATGAAGAACTCTGTCATGTAACTGCCAGCTCAGTGTTTAACACCTGCTGCTCTTCCACAGATAAAACTTTAGGAATAGTGGTGTTGGTAGGTATAGATTTGGAGTGTGTGTTGGTAGGTATAGATTAGGAGTGTGTGAAGGCCAAATAGCAGAGTAAAAATGCAGATACTATGAATAGAACAAGCTAAGGCAAGTACAGACTTCTCTGGATCTCATTATACAGGAATAGTCTCCTCATTAGCTCATTTGATTCAAGTATTTCTCCTGCTGGGTTGCTATTTCTGGGTTCAAAGTGGAAAAAAAAAAAAAAAGGACAAATAATGTGTTTGCTCTTTGCTGCCATTAGTTGTTAATTATGTTTAGAGAGATATTTCTACAAATAAACCCCGTCTGCACCTGTGTGAGTGTATTTCCATCTGTATCAGCAGCAATGCTTATTTGCTAAGAGTGGATCAGAGTTCCTAGAGTGGAGTGGGAATGAGGAACTTGACATTGGAACATGCCAAAAGATGTATTTTCCTGTGTCCTTCACTCAGAGAACCACTGTGGCTCAGAGATCTTGGACACAGAACACGTCCAGGATCTCCATCCGCAGGGCTGAGCGTAACAAGCTACACTGGGAGTTTGTAATCTGAAAGGCTGACCAGATTCTAAATTTCACAGCTGTCTCTGGTTTTATGGGCCAGCTGAAAACTCTGCATCTGAAGGGAGCTGCAACTGGGAGTTTGGTGCTGGAGCCAAAAGCTGCCATCTGTGGTTGGGCTTTCCAGGCCTGAATAAAACAACCAGCTCCTGAAAGCTGAATAAAGCTCATCTTTGGGAGTTTTGAAATGACCATCGCACTCAGGAACAATTCTCTAGTCCTGAGGGCTGGCTTGGCTAGGTGTGCATGTGGTTAGAAATAAACAGGTGTGGAAATCCTTTAAGGTTTGATCTGATAATGCTAAAATATCGCAAAAGCAAAGATGTCTGTAAATATGCGTGCAAATATGTCTATGAATATTAATAATTCAGGTGCTATGCCACTTTCCAAAATTCTTGAAAAATTCAAGATCTTTCACATTCAGCCTCATCTTCAATTCTTGTCGTGCATTTTCTGCCCAAACTTATGTAAAATAGCGACTTTTATTCATTGTATTATTTTGTATATGAGCTAAGACTGAAAAAGTAGGGGTTGCTTAGTTTAAGGAAGAGGAAAACCTCTGAAGCTGTACTGGCAGTCTTTAGATGCAGGAAAAGTTGCTGCAGAGACTCAGGTAATGATGATAATGCAGATCCACGGGGAAAAGAGCAAAAGGTAATGGGCTTAAATTGTAGCAAAAGAGATCGAGATTTGGCATTAAGAAAAGCTTTCTAAAAGAAATAAATGGAATAAATGACTTGGGGAAAGTGGAGTTGTCATAACTGAAGGATTTTAAAACCAGGTTAGATGGATGGCCCTAAGGAATGACTTGAGTTGCATATCCTGCTTTTTGAAGTTAATTAACTGTCTTATTCTTGTGCCTCCTTTGCTGATTTTTTTTTTTCCTGTATTTTGTTTTCTTTGATCCTTCCTCTTTGTGAATGTTGTAGTGTTCAGAAAAAGTTCTTGGCCAAATATACTATCAAAGGAAAACAGGTTATCAAAACCATTGTTTTAAATGGCAATAAAGCCCCAGAGATTTTCCTGGTTACTTATTTTCGTTAAATAACGAAAGTCGAGTCAGCTCAGTTAAGTCTTGCGCTGGAAATGCAAGGTTTGTTTGCTTTTCTTTTAATTAAAAAAGAAAAGCTCTAACTGTAAACTAGGTGCAGGAAACTCCTGGTGTGTACCCACCTCACTCACTGCCCTCACGGGGTTGGCCATGCCTGCAGCGGGGTTGTTCTTCCACCTCCCTGCCAGCAGCACTCCAAACCCGCAGCACCTCCTCTCTAGGTGTGGGTGACAAGAACACGAGGCCATGCCTGGCACTGCAGGTGGCAAAGCAAAGCACTGGGGTTGTGGTGCTTGAAAACAAAGCTGATTTCCATACCATGACAGGGGAAGGGTCTTAACAGGGAATATGATTATTTGTGTTAAATACAGCAATTCCATCTGGTCAAGCTATAATAGACGCACTCTGCTGAGTCACTCCTGATTGCTTTATGCAGAACATGCTCTGCCTGTGCCTAAAGAGGTTATTAAAGACTGCTGAGTACAGAGAGCTTTAACAAAGAGATCTCAGAGTAAACACTGACATTTGTTAGTGCCTCTGTTTAGCACTGCTGAAGGTCCCTGGGAACTTGGGAAATTGGGCTGTCAGATCTATGAAGATGAAATGAAACTTTGTTCTATGGCTTCAGTCCCTTAGGAAAGTTTTTCAGGTCATTTAGCGTTAGTACTGTGAGGAGAGCTTATTATTATTTTCCTGAAAATTATTCCCTTTTGTTGATAAATGTAGAGTGACAACTTGGCATTGCTATTAGTCTGTTTCTGTTTGGTTAAGGCAGTGCCTGAAAGACTGACAAGGTATTTTGCAGGCAGCTTGCAGTGGTCTGTGGGCAGGACAGGATGACTGATGGGTGTCAGATGTAACCACTGCACCAATTGACTTGTAAATTGTAGTTAAGCACATTCACAGGATGACTTGGCAAGAAAGCACAAAATGTTCTGGGAGGAAGATTCACTTCTCACTCTTCCCAGGCTTAAGAATAGCTGCTGTTTAAAAAAAGAGAGAGATTCAGGGGAACAATGGAATGAGAGTGAAGCCAATGTTTGACTCTGAAACTTTTAGATTGGGCTTTGCCTGAGATTTTGTCAGTCTAATCTGCAAGGAGGAAAACCTTAGTGTTTATAGAAGTCTTCTTAACGCTCTCTTTGGATTGCTGCTCTAATGAGTTTTTGTAAAATGTGTATATTGTATTGCCAAGCAATTTCAGAGATGTAGCGTGGGCTGTTTAAAACATAAGTTTTCACCCTGAAAATATTAGTTGTAAATCAGAAAAACCCCAAAAGGCTTCTTAATTTTCACAGTGATTTTCAATTCCATGACTAAGGGCATGGAAAGGGCTCTAGAGACTTAAAAATAAGGATAGAATAGCTCTGAGCAACGTTTGGCTTTCAGTATTCCATGTTGTATGAACCTGGGGGAATAGGGAGCAGCCATCCCTGGTCTGGTCAGTATTTTGGTGTTAGCCCTGTTGTGCTGGGACCCAGTTCTGCAGGTTTTATCTGTCCTTCATTCCCCTCCTTCCCCCAGCCATGCAGGCAGCGTGGGGAGGATTCTATCTCTCAGCCTTCGCTTCAGTGAGAGCAGAGCTGGGAAGATGGAGCTGCTCTCTGCACAGCCCTAGGTGATTAAAGACTAAAAATGTAACATAGGCTTAGCATTAAATTCATGTTTCCACCTTCAGGCAGCTGCGAACATTGGCTCTCAGAGTTGCAGTGCTTATCAGTACTTTTCTGCATATAAAGGGGTATTATGGCTTCTGGTATCAAGCCCCACAATCTGCATGCAGGATTCTTTTCCTTTAAGACGATAATCTCTTTTCTATTGCTTCCTCAGTGCTTGAGGAGTGAAAGAGTGAAGGCCAAAATATGAAATGTGCCAAAATCCACTGTTCCTCTGGACATGCAGCAAGAAAAAGCCACCCTTTATTACAGAGATGTTATCTATAAGCTGACTGTTGTTAATGGATGCTTCATTACATATAAAGAAAATTAGTTTTCTTTGGGACATTAATTTTTGGCTCTGTGCTCATTCTAGTGAGTGTCCTTTCCTCACAGGCGCAGTCAGTACTCCTGCCAAACAGTGAGCTCTAACACTGCTGTGGTTACTTTTTAACTAGATGCCTTTGATTTACAATCCAGTGACTCTAATTTAAGAATCAGTAAGCTGCAGATAACAGAGCAGGTCCCAGGTAGAGCAACTTCCCGTGTAAATTCAGCTTTAGTAAATAACCAGGGAGCTGGTTCTGTGTTTGAAACAGATCAGAGCACCAGGAGCCAGTGCTGGCTGCTGGAATGTACCTGCTGTGGGAGGGGGGGCAGGAGATACAAAACAAAGTTCATCCAGATCTGCAGCTGTTTGAATTTCAGGTGTTTCCTGTGGATCTGTAGGAGCAGAGAGGTTTGCAGTGACTGGAAGTCACAGTGTCGTCCTGCTCAATGCTGAATTTCAACCCTAGGCAGAACAGGGCCTGCAGCATAGCCCATGTTTATTTGAAACAAATATTCAGCCTATTCTCGTTCTGAGGCTGTCAGAGCAGACCCTGCAGCTCGACTTGTGACTGTCAAAAGCTGTGCATGAGCTCTAGGATGGGAAGGCTCAGCTCTCTGGCAGACTGGCTGGGGTAAGCTGGGGGCTGATGTTTCTTTCCCTTTCTCTCTGTTTCCATGTTGAACATGTTGGCAGTAATGCACTGGCTGTATTCAGTTGGTTTGTTAAAGCCAAGCAAAAGTTGAAATTAACATCTCTGTATCATTTCATTTGCAAATCCACCTCTGGTGAAATCAGTGCTTCCTCACTCCCTCAAAAAAGGCAGTCTTGTCATTTCAGAAGAATGTGTGATGATGGACATAAACTTGGAAAGTTTTTGTCTTGTAGCAGTGGATCTCTCAAATATCCCAAGGTTGAGCACACCCTTAAATCAGGACTAATTTGTATCTGGAGCCTGGGATGTCTGCTGGGCACAGTGACCCAGGGAATACTGGAGCTGGCTGTGCTGCAGGACTCCAATGCTGGAAGCCTCAGGAAAAGCCTGTGTCCCTTGTGCCAGGGTATATAAGATGGAACCTGTTGTGGAACTGCTGAGACAGAAACCACATCAGGTTTCAGCTGGTTATTGGTGCAGAGTCCATCACAAGGGGAAACTGGTGAAAATTCTCACCCTGCACTTGTCAATAATGACTTGGAAATTTGCTAAGCTACTTTTATAAACCAGGAGGAACTGTTTAAAATGCTGCTTCTGTCCCGTAAGCTTCTTCACAGATTGTTTAATCCTCCTCAAAGCCTATTTTTAGGGAGATTGTCTGTTTTGAAAGTATTAGATATCTCTCCTTGAATTTGATGTCCATTTCAGAAGTGAATTCTCACCTGTCACGTACAATTTTGTGTTGGCAAACACCCATCCAGAGCCCTAACTGCACATCTTCATGCCTTGAAACTAAACCAGCCACAAATCGTTTGGACTCCCAGCTCTGTTCAGGGAGCAACCAGAGATGAAAGTTCCATCATGAATAAATGAAAGCATTTTGGTGACTTAGCAAGGTTTTAGCTTGTGGAGAAGTTTGATTTCAGTGCTTCATTTAGGAAATGATTCAGCTTTATGACTTAAAGGAGTGAAGGTGTGTCTGTGTTTGGGAGCTTGTTAATATTACGAGGGCTTGGGTGTGAGCTGTCTTGGGCTGCCATGCAGGGTCTCTTTGGTCCCAGCTTTTCCCTCTCTTCTGAGGGAGGAAACCAGGCTGCTGGTGGGTTTTTTTTGTGTGACCTCAAGGAAAGGCCTGTGCTGTAATTTCCGTGGTCTGGAGGGTTTTTTGGGTGCATTTGCCTTTCTATCAGGAGGGCACATCTACCCTCTGTCCTTTGCTCAGAGGTTTTTTTTGCCTACTGAGCTATTCTCTAGTAAAACAAATCATTACAGAGAGCTCATTTTGGTGCAGCTCAAGGAAAATTCCAACTTGGCATTTATCTGAGGTCTTGATATAGGGACAAAATTCACAGTGTCTGTGGCTCATAGATTTAGGTACAAATGATGGCTCTGGGTTCCACTTCCTTGAGGAGAAGTCTTTAGGAAGATGATGTAGGTCCAGCAGAGCAGATACGGAGGGATGTCCTCATTCAGTTTTGAGTGCAGTCACATACTTTTGCTCTAAGTTCCAATATCTTAGAGCACTACAGAGACACTGAAAATTTGAGCAGAACTCCTTTGGCTGCTGTTATTCCAGTTTCCATAACATGCCATGGAAACAGGCTTACCCCAATGGCAGAGAGCAGGGAGGCAGTTATGGGGAAATGACACAAGGATTTTGCCTTAATTTCTGTTCTTGGTGCATCCGTTCTCTGCATGTTTCAGCACTTTCTCAGAGCATTTCCCTTCCTTCTCTCTGGTTGCTGTGTTTTGCTGCTGTTTCTCTTAAGCTGACAGGTACTGTGGCACATTAGCACCAGCTACATAATTTCATAGCTTGTATCCCTTCATAAACTCACTGTCCAAAGTATTATTTCCTTGCAAGAGATATAGATTTATTTTTCTTAAATATACAAATTTTAAATTGCCCTCAGGACTTGAGCCATTTATTCTTAAATTGAATCTTATTTATTGTAATCCAGTTCCAACTGATAGAGCATTCCTCATATTATTCTGACAGAAATAAACACGGAGCTAAAGTGCTATCTTGGCAGAGAGTTATATGAGCTTGTAATAGCTGCATGCACTGAATTTTCATTTCACTTTTATTTATTGGAAAGCTATCCTAGGATTTTGAATTGATTCCTCACTTTTGTTTGCATTTATATGTATTTCTTCAATAAAAGGAAGAAATCTCCTGTTATTTCAGGCCTCATCAACCTTCCTGAAAAATAACATGAATGCTAGTAGTATCAGGAAAATTGAAATACTTAACTGTAGTTTTCCTATCCATGCCAAAAGAAACCTGTGCTAAACCAGCAAGTGTTCAGGGCAGAAGGTGGCTTGGAATTGCAGGCGTGTATTGAAATGGCATTCAGAGAACAGGTATTATATTTATAATCTTTTAACCAACAACAGGTGGTACATATGTTAAATTTTCCTCTGAATGAAGCAAACCTAGGATTACAACACCCTTGGGGGAGCTCCCCAGGTCCTGTGCAGTGCACAGAATGCTGCCCTGATAGGAGATGAGGGAAGGTTACTTGTCAAAAATCCCAGCACAAGGTGTAATGTAGTAATATTCCAAATATATATCTTTATTAGTTCTTATCATTTCAAAGTCATGGAAGTAGAATCCATGGCAAGCTGTTGCTAGTAGCAGAAAGGAAGAATGAGAATGCTTTGGACAGCTAGATGATGCTCTGTGGTATTCACCTGGGAGCTGAGAAGCACTCAGCTGTGTTTCCTAAGGGCATTTAAAGCATAAGGGTGGCAGCCACTGTTTATCCTGTAAAAGCTGATAATTTTCCACAGCAGCGAAATATTTATTTTCTGAGTCAAGACTCTGTCATGTTAGAGCAGCAGCTGTCCCTACAGAGGAAATTTATCTGCATGTAATACAGAAAAGACTAGGAAAAGTGTGTTCTGGTCTTTTTTCTAAAAGACTCCATGTAATACTACTTAATTTTACAGTCATATAAGAGATACCAGTTCTATACTTCATAGTCATGTAATAATATGCTTACATTGATTATTTTCTGAAGTCTCAGCTCTAGAAACTTGATCACGACTTGCCTAAGCATTCAGGGGCAGGACAATGCAAGGTGGGTGGTGTATTGTTACAGCAGAATATTAACACTTGGATTTGTGCATGGCTCCATTCTAACTGGTGCCAGAAAATCACATTAAAAGTATATTCTGTGAAGAGCATCCTGCTTCTGTGATCAGGCAGGTAATAAATTTAAAATATAATCATTGACTGAAAATTCTCTAGTATAAGAAATATTTCCGTGCCTAGGGGAACAAATAATGTGGATACATCCTGTGGCTGATCTTTTGCCTTTAAATCACTTAATGAAAATGCTGGATAGCTGATGAGTTAAGCATTTCCTGATGGGCTGCTTTGGTGATGGGGTGCCATGAGAGAATATTCCTGTGAGATTTCCAGCAGTTTCTGCTTTGGTTGGTGAAAATCAGGAATCATCGGAAACATTATCCAAGGCTGTTTGGAGTAGAAATACAGCCCAGCTGAGTTTATCTGAGCTTCTGGAAAAGACAGAAACTTTTTATTTCTTATCTGAAGTCGGCTGCAGTGTCATTGAGGCTGTACTGATCAGTACTCCCTGCACCCAGGGCAGGGCTCATTTGCTGAGATCCGTGGGGATGTTTGCTGCTGTTACAGTGCAAGGGCAAACCCTTCCAGCCCTGAGCCCTCAGTGATGATTATCATTGCTCTGCAGATTCTGCTCCTGATCATCTTCTAATACTCCTGGATAAATGCTCCTGAGTGACTTGTAGGTTACTGAAGTCTCCTGCCTCAGTAAACCTAAAGTAGTTCTGCTCGGGAGATAATAGGCAATGTCAGACATGCTCATCTGTGCCCTTCGCAATTACATTTTGAAAGTATTTATTTAACTCTCCACTTGTTTTGTCTTTTTCTCCACCTTGATTTCACAGCAGATCCTGCAATAAGTTACCCACTTCATGGACTGCTTGGGCATTAGGAAATAGGTAACCATTTAGTTAAGCAGAAGTAGTTAGGAATATTCTGGGTTTCTTCCTGTGCTGCTTACATTCTTCATCTTTGGAAGACATCTCCCCTGTTCTTTATAGGGCTTCATGGTTCAGGATTCTGAAGCTTCTTCTTGGCACATTGAAAAGATAATTTCCCATTAGAAAAAGCTCCTTGCGTGTCTTACACTGCTCTTTCTGCCCCTTTACCTCAACAAATAAACCCTTTTTAAAAAGTCGCTCTTTTCTTGTGTTTCTAATCTTTTGAGCCCTTGGACAGCCATGTCAGGCTTCTGTTTGTTTTTCTGCTGTGGAATCTCATGCTATTAGACACATTCAACTGCAAAATGAGTATTTGTATGATTTTAGATAATATAACATTAATATGCTTATCACTCCTAGTAAATCTCATCCTTGTTTCTTGACTCACTGAATCAGTATATTGGCAGCTCCTGACACACAGCCATTATCCTTGGCTTGTGATAGTGGGATTTCACAGAGAAGTTTGCATTAAATAGGATTCAGGACCATGGATTTAAAAAATGAAATATTCTTTTATATCCAAAAATAAATGATTTTTCTGTGACTTTATATTTTCCAATTTGTTTCTACATAACCTTTGATTCACTGAGTGTTATCTGTTGGAAAAGGGCAGCATTCCTTTTTGCTAGTATATCATCATAGGGGAATCATTATACTCTATAAATATATGAATATATTAGACTTGATTAAATTATATTTTGATTATTTGGTGAAATGCTGTCTTCCAGATAAAGCTGAATACATGCAAAGACTATAAATATAAAAAATGTATCCACATTACAGTGCTAATTATGAACTATGAAACAGGGGTACTGTTGAGTAGTCCCTGCTCTAAATGACAGAATTGGGGTTGGTTTTCTCTCTGTGTGCAATAGGAATGTATTTATGTAGAACAAGAAGTGAAACCCCTCAATAATTCCAGGTTCACCCATGCAATAAATGATGGGAAGGGCTTGGACACCACCTACTACTGTCCACCAGTTTTAGAGAGAATTCTGCTGCTGTGACATGTATGCCTGGAGAAACCTGTGGGCTGTTCCATATCCTGGAGCAGAGCTGTGGTATAGATCTCTGTTAGGGAAGCCAAAATCTGTTCCTGGTTTAAATGGTTCCTATGTTAGACCATTTTCTGTAAATTGATTTCAATTTGCTCTCTGCTCAGCCTTGTGGATCCTTATGTTCTCAGCCCTTTTCAAAAGCCTTCAAAGCACTGTTTTACTTTCATTAAAGAAGTCTTTCAGGAATGTGGAGTCCCCTTTCCAGAATATCTGTATATTTGCTTCATTCAGGAACTTCTGCTGCTTGGGTATTTATTGCCCAGACTGTCTTCTGCTGGAGGAGCCAGAGGAAGAAAAAAAAAAACCTGTCAGGAACTTTGCATGTAATGAGGTACCAGCACTGCTGTGACTTGGACATGGGAAAGGAAAAATAGTTGTATTCACCTTCTAGGAAAGAAGTACCACAGTGGGGAGGAACACAGTGACCAGACCACTCAGTCCTGGGGCTTTAGAGCTTTTCCATTACAGCCCAGAAATGTTACAGAGCTCAAGGCAAACTTTTCAGGAGAAGGGCATGAATGTCCAACCCCTTTAGGGAAATCAAATGCAGTCCTATGCTACAATGGGAGCACATTAAGTATACTTAAAAGAAAGATTGGGCAGTTTTTGACCAAAAGAGAAATGGATTTCCACTTAAAAGTTTTTCCTCCGTGGAAGCAGGTGAGAATTTTTCAAGTTTTTTCCCTTTTCTGAATTCTAGGATAGGGAAAAAACACTGTCACTCTCTTTCCTATTTCCAGTCTTTGCCATTCCACTCTGCTTTCCAATAGAAGGGAAGATTTCTTGTTGCTAATACTATTTTTTTTTTGTCTTTTTCTCCCTCTCTGAAGCTCATGCTTGAGGCTACCCACACTTCATGGATCTAAGTGCTCCCAATCTATCTAAGTGCAGAGCTGAGACTCCCTGGATGTCCCCAAAACCTTACAAGGCACAGGCTCCTTGCAGAACCAGATCTCTACACGCTCCAGGCTCCCCTGGCTTTATTTTCTGTTGTAAAGCCTTGTGCTTATGTTGAAAAGGCGTGATGAGGAGGGACCTGTTCTGAATCTTTTTTCCCAGCTCCAGTTGGTACCCTGCAAATCAGCTGTACTGTACCATACAGCACCCTGATTTATGTGAGACATCACGTATTGATGCCTTTATAGACAGCAACTTAGTGTTTTAGAGGAGTCTGCATGTTACAAAAAGGGCAGCAGGTGTTATTTAGACTAAATTGACCTTGAAATTGATTTCTTTATTTTATGACTTACTGAGGGGAGATTAATACTTTTTTTTTTTCCTGCAGCCTGAAACAATTTACATGGTAATAGAAGGCATAGTCAGTCAAATAAATTGCTGGAAGCAGTGGTATTCCAAGAAAGAAAATATGGATCTTACTTGCATTGATTCTTTCTATCCTCAGGGAGTAGCTAAGACTTTTAACACTGGGGAAGGACTGCCAAAATTTATTTTTCCCATTAAAGGCAGAAGAATGGATAGTAATGTCTGTTAGCTGACATTTACTCTAAACTTTCTGTTTGAGGGGTGGGGAGTAGGCTGTGCCTCATATAAAATTTAGGGAGCGTTTTATTGCTATTTCTTGATTTCTCTAAGGGCAGATGGATAGTAATGGCAATCATAAGAAACTTCTGGAAAGCCTGGCATGGCCACAGCACAGCTGCCCTTGGTAACAGAACAGACCCTGAAAATAAAATAGCCTGTAAATGGTTGTTGCAATTCCACCTTCGAGTACCAAGTAGAAATCACCTCAAAATACAAATGTTAATGGAAACAAGAGACCCAAAAGACATTACCTGGAGGAGGCACTGATAGGAACATGAAGTGTAGCTCTACAGGAGGGAGAAAGTTTTTGTTTGTTTTGCTGCTGCAGTGCTGAAACTGTGTAATTTCCATTTTCCTGTAGCCTCCAAGACAAGTGCATGATTTGTCAGTGGCACAATACTTTGCATAACGTGAACATGTACGAGATATTATTATGACACATTATCTGAAAATGAGTGCAAAAGCAACTCCACAAACCAATTTTTTGTTTGCTATAAATACAGAAATGGTGTAGAGGAAAGTGTCTTATATGTGAAAATTATTATGATGAGAATTAATCTCCTTTGTCTATCAGAGAGCTGCCCCTGAATGCTGCTATTGCAGCTGTAGTGAGGGAATGGTTATTTCAGCCTCTGTGATACAGGAGGAGGGTGTTTGGTGGATCCCAGTCCAAGCATCTGGAATTACTGGGGAAGGGATTTGGGCTCTTGCGAACAGGCTTAGATTAGTCTGGATTGTTGTTGGAATTCTCTGCCTCCTAAAAACAACCTCGACCTGAGGAGTTTTGCTATTTCGCTTTTATTTTCTGGTTCAATGTCCCTGGATTTTCTCAGGTTGTAAGTGAGTTATTAATAGGGAGCACACCATGAGCTTCCCAAGGAGGTGTCCCACATGCAGCCTTGGCCTAGAGCTGTTTATTAATTTGTTGCTGGTTCACAGAGCTGTGCAACGCTTAGAAATTTAGCTGGGTTGGGGGGAAAAAACAGGTATATTTGCAAAATAGCTGCTTAAAATGTCATATTTATTTGGATCTCGGGGCACTGCCTTCTGGAAAAGAGTTGTGTGAAACGAAATGTGTTGTCTCTCTGTCTGCCTGCCTCTCCTAGGGAGTTTCCCAAGAGGAGCAGCCCTGCAAAAAGGTGAGTTTGGATTCCCACAGTCCTTCCTGAGCACTGTGAAGCTGTGATCCCGGGGAAGTCGTGCAGCCTGAGGAGCTCTGGAACCAGAGCATCCTGCTGGGAAGGGAGGGGAAGGGAACGGGCGTGGAATACAAATAGCTGCACATCCATCTTGCTGCAGCCCCGTGCACGGTGTGCTCACAGGTGTGCACAGCAAAGCAGGGACAGGCAAATGGCTCTGGGGGCAGCCGTGACAGAGGAGCTCAGGTGAAGGGACAGAAGGGAGGACAGTGACATGAGTAAACTTGAAGAAAACCTGAAAAAGCAGCAGATACGCAGCTGCTCAGTGGCACAGCAGTGGGTAAGGGTGTGGAGGCACTCTTAAATCATCCAGGGGGTGGAAAAGAGAAGGTTTGCTTTGATGTTGGTCTCAGTTTGCAGCTTCTCAGTGGCCAACAGTGACTGCTGTGCTTTGTGGGAAGCATGGACCACAGGGGTTTGTATGTGAGGTGATTTGATGGTAGTTTGGCATCTATTTACACCTAGTAAAGTCTGTTTGTTGGCAGCTCCTATGAAGGAGTTGGTATTTACAATAGATAAATTGAATGGACAGTGCGGGATACTCTATACAATTCAGAGGCTGGGAGATGCTCAGGGTGAAGGAGTGGAGAATTACTGCCCTGAAATATGATCTGTCTATTGGGTCATAGCACATCTCCTATAAATAAAGGATCTAGAATCTTAATATATGGAGGCATACTTGATGATGATAATTAAAAGAAGTTCATAGCAGTTAGTCTTTGCTGTCTTGGACACAATGGTCTCAATTTCAGCTGATCAGACTTTAATTCCCAAACATTAGGAGGAACTGTGTAGCTTGGCTTGCCATGTAAATCTGACCTTTATTGATAGGAATGGCATGACAAGAGGAGGCCAGACCTGGGAGACCTTTTCAAAATATAAATATGAGTGTAATGGCTGTATTCATTAGGGAAGAGGCAAAAAATTTAGCCTGCTAACTCTTTCTAACATATCCTTTTAAAATCAGAACTGTTTTAATTATTGGCCTGAGTCTTGTATTGGTATTTGTTGCACCTGTATTTAAGCACTGCGGCACTTCTATCACCTATTAAAAACTCCTCTAAGCCCTTGTTTCTATATTGCAGTAACAGCAGAGTACTCAGCTTATTCTCATGCCCAAGCCCCAAATTGCTTCGTGACTTGTGGAATGCCAGCTGGGATGTAGGAGAAGCTTCCTGAGGGATAGAAAATGAGGGATTTTATATTGCTTTAGGGTGGACCTAGATGTAGATCTGACACAAAGAATGGTGAGCCAGCATAGCCATGGGCCTAACTGCTGCACAGCCTGTGCTGCAGGGGTTTGGATCAACATTTACGGGGCTGTTGCTAAGCAGGAAAAGAAATCAAGGTCCCTCTAATGGAACAGAGAATCATTTATCATAAGATGCTGAGAGAATTTTGAGTGGTTGAGAAACTGTCACCCAAATTTCATGTGGAGGCTGTGTGGGCCTGGTTCAGGAAGTGTAATGTAAAGTTTCTGAAAGGCAGTAGCTGTATCATCATCCTGTCCTTCCCACCCCACTGCCTTCTAAAAGAGAGATCAGGCTGCTGGCTTTCTTGGGGGTCATTATGGTAAAACCAAAAAAGTGGGTAATTTAGTCAAAAGGGTCTAAGGCACAAGATGAATGGCAATGAAAATCTCCATAATCAAATGTTTTACTAATGGCTCCTCTGAGTCTAATCACAGTGGTGCTCAATGTTGGTCTTTATTCCTGATATGTAAAGTGCCAACTATTATGTTTAATCTGACTATATTTTTCCCCTCTTTTCAGGACTATAAATCTGATGTTATGACTCTGGTTTCCAGTGCCAAGAACAGTCCTCAAGGTCCAGTAAGTAAAGCGTTTTACTGAAGAGATTAGATTTTGTAACTGAGTTTAGATCTTCTTTTAAATTGTTTCGGTCATCAATCACTGGCACTAACTCTTTCCTGTGACACCTTCCTGCTTTTGAAGTGACTGCACTTGAATTGGCTTAAATGCTCTTTAATATGTGAATATATAGAACAGGGAATATCTGTCTTACCAAAGAGAGGCAAACTGATTAGAATTGTTGCAGTTATGTTCATTAAGAGCCCCGTGGCTCTCTCGTGTGCTACAAACTGTCTAGTCTCCATGCACAGACTGGCCTCCAGGCTGTGTCTCACTGTTGTGCAGAGAGGGGATAAAATCTGGGGGAATGGGAGGGTGGGGTACAACAGCAAACCCCTCTGGAATTCCATACTGTAGTGAGGAGAGCAGATACAAAAAAAGAAAGCAGAAATTGGGGTGAGTTTGGAGCCATACAAGAGACAAGCACTCACAAGGGCAAGGCCACTGTTGGCTTGGAAACTGAGCAGGGCTGGACCAAAAGAGAACAACCTTATCCTGGCTTAAAGGCTGGATATCACCTAACCTGTGTCTGTGCTGCATACTTCACTTTCTAAATAATATCATATTTTGTCAGGAAATGTGTCCCATAAGCCAAACTTATGCTGAGGTGTTAACAGACCTGATTTACAGAGGTGCTGGTGATACTCAACACTGTCTGATGTCACGAAGAGTTAGTCATCCGTTGCAGTCAAGTTCCTTTAATCTTTTTTTTGTCTCTCTAAACCAGGAATATTGTGCTACAGTTCCTTTCCAAGTGCCTCTCCTTGGAGAGTGCTAGGAATTGGAATTATGTCACTCTATGAACATTTAGTTTGGGTATTTCTCCCCCCTCTTTTTCTGATTATCTAAGCTGTATCCCCTCAGACTCGAGGTTGTAGGAGTGTGGATTTATGCCAGAATAAGGAAATAGTCAGTATTTCAAATGTTTGGCAACCCCTTTTTCCCTGTTTGCAGGCATGATTAATGCTGTTTTAAACATGAACATCCATCATTAACAGTTCCCTGAAAGGAGGAGGTGGTTGGACTCTCTCCAAATGAGCACTGTCTTGCAGTTGGAAATCTCTGGCTTCTGAAACTGCTTAGTCACACCAACGGAAATACAAAAATATCTTGAAAAGTGAAAACGTATACAAGAGATTTTTAGCTTCTCTGATGATTTGACAGAATCCTTTTTTTATCCCATATAGTAGGTTTTGGAAGAATATCGTTCAATAATTCTTCCTGCACTGGCGCTTCCTGCTGGAACATATGCAAAGTCAAGCCTTTCTGTTAGTTTGTCAAAAGTTAACTTGCGGAATGATGTTCTGAGAGGTGGAGGTTTATTTTTAGAAGCTTGGTTTTTTTGTGCTTCATATATTTGCATTGAAATTAGGTTTGTGTCAGTTAAAAACAAATTTTTTGAAGAATGATGTAGTGTTTTTCCTGGCTGAATGTGTTCTCTAAACTAGAAAATGTTTTTACAAGTGCAGAACAAGATTTGATGAACACTTGCCATTTTGTACTGAGAGGGTGGGGGCTTTACTGAATTTCTTTGTCAAACTGACCCAGGGAGTCCTCTTTTTCTTTTTCTTTTTCTTTTTCTTTTTCTTTTTCTTTTTCTTTTTCTTTTTCTTTTTCTTTTTCTTTTTCTTTTTCGTGACTGAATCCTTTTGTTGTCTGTAAGAAAGTGTCCTCAGATTTCGAGGTAGTGACTTAACAAACAAGATTTCATTTGTCTTCCTTGAGCTTTAGTAGCTTAGACTTTAATTATTTTTTACTTATTTTTGGGTGATGGAAAGAGTTCTAAAGGCACGTTTATCAGTACATTTTGATGTACTGAAGAGGTTTGTGATGGAAAGAGGAAAAGGTTTCCTGTTTTCCATGATATTTCTTATGCCACGCTACAATGGCATAAAAATAATGAGTTAGGAGTTGAGCTTATTGCTCTTGAAATTACACTGTCTCTGTTGTTGCTTGGAAAATTGTTTGTTGTGATGGATGGGAAGGAATACATAGATTTTTCAAGTGTGTTGCCAGATCATTGCTTATAGAACAGTCTGGTAATAAAAGGAGAGTTGACAGATGAGAATTCAAATGGACCTGAGAACAAATTATTGAATAATGCCCCAGTTCCAGAGCCTGAAAGGCTTATTTCCAGGTAGATTTTTCTTTTAAATAATTGTTGGCTGCTTTTCCTGCTCTTAGTGACAGATCCTATATGAAAGTCTAATGCAGCTCAATCTCAGGCTGAATTCACATCTGTGTTACATCCCTGAGACTGCACTGAAAGGGCTGGAGACACTGTGGTATAAAACAGCAGTGGGGAATCAGATCTATCAAACTCCATGTTTCCCGATAGCTATAGCTGCTTAATAGATTGTTTGTTAAATAATTCAAGATGTTTTCATTAAGCTGAGTGATTGAGTCTTTTAAAGCCTTTCTTTTGTTCTTAAATCTCATCAGGCAGCTGGTTGTACCTGCAGAGCTCAGAAAAATGTAACTGAAGGAATTATTATTGGAAGCTTTAGGAAGTTGTAAAATTACTGGCTGCCAGACTCTGGAGGGATGGATTTGGGCTGGATCCTTGGATTTCTGTCCCTTTTTCTTATGGCTTCCTCTAAGTGCTTCACTCTTCTATCTGCAGCTTCACGTCTTAGGCTGCTTTAAATTCTCCTTCCTGCATATTAAAGGTTTATGTTTTCTAAAGTGCCTTTGCTTTTCCCCCATTTCCATTTCTCCAACTCTTGTCTATATATTGATATTTGATAACAAATATTATGTACTGTTTTTTAATCAAGAAATGTTGAGAAAAGGTAGTGGGAGTAAAATAGGACTCTTCAGGATAATTCAGGAGGGACAATAATGATTTTTGCTGAGAAATAAAATTGCTGCAAGAATTGCTGCCTGTGATCTGAATAGAAATGTGATGATAGTACCTGAAATTACTTCATCTCTGCTGCTGCTTCAGGAAGGATATCTATTAGCTGGGGATAATGGCTTGCAAAAAAAAAAGTGGATTTCTTTAAATTTCAGATTCCTATTGAATGGAATGTATCTTAGCATTCTTAAAAAAAAAAAAAAAAAAATTAATGAATCTGTCACTACCAGCGAGAGAACAATAGAACTGCAAGCAAAAATAACTCTTCCCTGAGCATCATCACAGAGCATTTGGATAATGGGTTAGGTGGGAGGGGAGAGTCTTAGCATACTGGAGAGAGGGGAATGTGCATTGTGCAGGTATCTCAAATAGTAACATAGAGCTGATCTAACTTGTGCCAATAAAACAATAAATATGGGAAATATCTGGCTACATTTGTTTTTATTTCTCAAAATAATTTATAGAACCACCGAAAAATCAAGGAAATTCTTGACAGCTCTATCATGAGGATCGGAGAGTGGTTTATGATGAATGGAATGCAGCATGAGGGGAAAATTTTACCTGAGATGCTTATTGTGGGAAGACTTTGTAAAGTTTTCCATCACATTACTGATTTGAGAATCCAGGCACATGAAATGCAGTGCTGTATTAGTGCACAGCAGAGGGGAGCCATCAGAAGCAGGTAGAGAGTCCTGAGTTTTGTTCCTTGCATCTCCATCTCCTTGGATGGTGCAGTGTTTTGCTCCCTATTAATGCTCATGGCTGTGTGTTTTTATCCCAGCAGAGGAATTGGTCCAATGGCTGGAGCTTGCAGCCATTATTCCATAAATTACGGATAATATTTTCATATTATCTGGAAATGTCTCCTTGAAAATACCCCAGTATCATTTAGATGACGAGTCAGTGTTACTATTACTGATTGCACAGGGAAAATCCTCAAATTATAAACGTTACTTAGTGATGAATGAAATTAAGACAAACCAGTTATTCTTAGATGCAAACTCCTGTAATATATTGACCCCTTTTCCCTCTGCCATCAGTCTACACTTGTGTGTTGTTATTAAATCAGATGCTGAGTGTTGTTTACTTGGCTTAACCTTGCCTGGAGTGGTAATGGTGTGGTGTCTACAGAGCTGGAGCTGATTTATTATTCTTAGAGAAGCAGATCTCCAGGACAAGTTGACACTGGTGGAGATTTTGAGTTTTTCATTGATTAAAATCAAGTTAGGTGTCATCTTTTCTGGCAGGAGAGATGAAACTAAGAAACTGCCCTGTTCTCGCAGCCTTCCTTCACTTCACCATCAGATTCTTCTGTGTTTGTGCTTTAGCCAAGGAGGTGTAAGACTAAATAAAATAAGAATAAACAATTTCCAATAGCAGAAATTTCCTGCTAACAAGCAGGTGAATCCAGAGAGCTGCTGAAATGCCAGGTAGGGGTTGATAAAAGATCCTGGTTTTGGCATAGAAAAAAAAGCTGGCTCAACACAGAGACACAAGATCTTTCTAAAGAAGAAATGAGCTTCTTTTAAAAGGAATTGCAGAAAAAAACCAAAGGAGAAAACCAAATGCCTTTGCTGCTGTTAGTAATCAAATTTTGGTACTTCTAAATACTGGAATGTAGTAGACTTTCAGGGAGGGCCTTGTGAGCATACTCACAATCTAAGAATAAATGAACGGAGATGAAAAAAAAAGCAGGAAAAGGCTGTGTCTTCATCAGAATTGTCTAAAAGCTGTGCAGAAGTTGATGTTTTTCACTGCTAGCAGTACTAAATTGGTTGTAGGGTGGACTGTGCTCCCAGGATGGATACAAGACTGTAACAAACAGGGTCTAAAAATACATTTCATACAGCAGTTCTGGAAATCTCTGCTTCCATCATCCAAGTGAAACTAAAGGGAAAGTGATAATTTTGCCTTGATTGTCCTTTGAATCTTAGTTTTCAGTCAGGATTTGTGAACATGTGCTATTGGGAAAAGTATGAACATTGATTTGCATAAATGTTTGTGCAGCAAGACTCTTAACCATTGTGTAGCTGCCCATCAAACCAGTTCTGTTTAGCTGTGGTGTGGGAATCACATACCATTCATTTTGATGCTTTTATCAGTCTTAGAGGCAAATAAATCAATGCACTATTAATATGAAAAGTGTTTATTGTTCAGTTAATATATATTTTTTTTCTGGTTTTCTTTTGCATTCTACCCATATTAACAGTGTTTGTAAAGTACTGATACCCAGGATTTAAAAAGAAAAGAAAACCAAGCAAACACAAAATTAGAAAACCTGCTTCTAGAATCCAGCAATAGACACTTTTGAGAATTCTGATGGACGAGGGATATAAATTAAGACAGTCACCCCTGCCAATGGTCCCTCTGAACTGCCCTTTAGTGGCAGTGCTGTCATTTGTACAAATGCAGTGTGGTGCGTTTTTAAGAGCCAATTGATGGGTATAAATTTTCTGAATTCCAGGACAGGATGTGGGGCATGAGGGACAAGCCAGGGTTTCCTGTGCTGCGGAGAGCCGAGGTCTCAGCAGGCTCCGAGGGCTGGTCCCGGGAGGTGCCAGCAGCGATGAGCTCGGCGGCTCAAAGCGCGATGCCAAGATGCCATCTAGTGATGGAAGCTGTGCTTCCCGGGCCGGGCACAGACCGGCTCTCCTGCCTCTTCTGGAGGGCTGCTCCTCAGAGCAGAAATTCCATGTCCGTGTCACTCAGAAGTTGGTGTGTTGTGGTTTTTTTTTTTTTTCTGGAAAAGTGTTTTGCACTAGATTCAACTTGTGCTGTTCGAAACGTGGCACCCTGGTATCAGTGCCTTGGCTCTGGGTTTGCTGTGCCAGGGCAGGCACTGCCACTGCTGCCTCCCAGCTCACCCAGGCTCTCTGGTAAGCCTAAATTGTGCTTCTTGGTGAATTTGGTGCAGTAGTGCTCTCACCAGGCAGAGAGGAGATGTAATGATGGTAGAAGAGAAGCTTTTTTGAAAATAGAACATTTAATTTTTTTCTTTTTAAAAAACCTAGATTAATTCAAACTTGTGATTATTTGCATGACTTTTTCTGTTCTTTATTGAAAGAAAGATGGATTTATTGATTTATTTTTAAATTTCTGCTTAAAAATATCAGGTGCATAAAATGCCTGTGATTTATTGTTGGGAAAGTTTTTTTACTTTTAGTAGGAAAGCACCAGTTTGGCAGAGACTGAAATGAGCTACCATGGGCAGCCATCTGTGTTTTTTGCTGGTAATAATATGTGGTTTTCTTGGAGAGAGTCAAATCTGGGAAAATCATGTCTGAGGCAGTTTAATTTTGCTCCAGAACTAATTCATTGTGGGTTAGGTGGGAGTGTGCAGTGGCAGCATCCTCTTGGCCATATTAGCACGAGTATGGAGGAAGATATTCCTGTCTGTATAAATGCCAAATGATACCAGGTTTTACAGGATAGAATTTTGGCATGTGAGAGTTCAAGTCAGCAAAGTCCAGCACATCTCAGATTCCTCTGGAAAATGGCTGTAATCACCCTCTCCTTATTTACTTACCAGAGAACAGAATGTTCTGATTCTCACTGCACTTCTCCAAAAGAGCAAGTGTGTACAGATGGGGAGATGGCTGAAGGGGTGATTGGATAAGTGTCCTCACATCACAGAGCACTTGGATATTCTTCATGTGAAGCATGTGAACAGTCTGCTGGGGAAAGGTCAAAGCAGAGATGAGCATTGTTCATAGATGAGCATTTGAGCAGCTCTCAGCCCCAGAACCAGGATTTGTGGGTATTTGTGTGTTTAAATAGACTCATCGGAGTTTGGATTTTTGAAACATAAATGCAAATTAAGTGCAAAAATTAAAACAAATTGCAGTTACCACACGTGGAGATTCTGGCAGTCTGACTGTATTAAGAGTGAGGACCAAACAGCTGAAAATAGTGTGATATTGATCTCTTCCCTTAGCTGTTTGTGTAGTTCCACAGGAGCAGTGAAGGAAGTGTTTGTGTTGAGGGATAGATTTGCTTCTGAGAAGATGGCAAAACATCCATTTAATGCAGAATACTATTTTTAAAAAAAGCAGGAAGAAATAAGCTCCCCAAATCAATCTGTAGCATTGATGCTTTTAAAAAAGGAAGGGGTCACCAGAGTAATTGAAGCAATTGCAAGTTCTGCCTGTTGTTCATCAGTGTTTTCCAGTTTACATCCTAAGAAAACTGCCAGTAGTCTCCTGCCTAAGTAAGGTGGAAAGTGTTGTTAAGAGCACAACAGTGGTTGTACTTGGTGAGAGTATTGTGCATGATGCTTTACTCCAGTCTGGCCAGTAACAGGTATTGTAAACCTTTAGGAATGAGCAGATGTGCAAGAATCTTTATTGTGGTACTCAATTTCCCCAACTTATGACCTCGCTGTAATGGCTTGTTTGAAATTTCCTTTTTTTGCCTTTAATAACCTCTAATAAATATTCTTCCTAAGTTTTTCTCTAAATAGGTTTTGAACCTGCACAATTTTGGGCATTTGAGGTATTTTTTATTCTGTCTTTTGATCACTCAGTTGAATGGGATTTCTCCCTCCTTGGGGAACATATAAGTTTTTTACTACTACAGTTTTTGCTGTTTTATTTTAAATTTACACACAATAGTGGAAGAAATCTGATGATTTTTCTCATATGTATACAAAAAGCCATAGCAGAACAATTCAGAATTACAGTCTGTGTCTAAGTGTCTGTTTAATGCCACATGACTTTTGGTTATGTAAAAGCCACTGAAAAATCTCACGAGTGAGTTGCCAGTGGAATGTTTATGGTGAGTTATAGCTGTTACTAATGCCAAAGATTGTCAGAGTAAACTGTGGGTTTGATTAAACAGTTCTATAATGATGCTATCAAGGCCTCAAGCATCTGAAATATAGAAAACAAATGTGTGAAAGTACCAGCAAAGAGAAAAGTAAAACTGTGAGGCCTGAAGTAGATGTACCAGCGTGTGGGCGTTTGTTATTCCATCTTCATTAATAAAATGCTTCATGAGTACAGCAACAAAATGTGAGTCACTGACATGAAGGCAAGGAACTGGGACTTGAAAGAGATTGAAATCTGATCCAAGAATACCCAAACAATGGGAATGAATTGTGATGTTCTTTTACAAAGGTGAGAGAGCTTGAAATACCTGGTTTGAAACACTTTTTTTTTTTTTTGATAAATGAAGTGCCAACTCTAATATTGGTGGGAAATTCATTACCTACAATTGGACAACAGATCTAACCCCCAAATGAACATTTAAATGCAACAACTAGTGAAACAATGGATTAACAGAGGATTTTTCATAAATGGGCTGTACAGCAGTGAAATGAGACTGAGAACCAGAATTATGCACTTAGAGAGGGAATTTGTCCCAGTAAGACAAGCTCACATGGACTCCAGCTGCACCATGAGCAGTGGGTTTGACCCTGGATCAGTGTGAGGGAAGTTTTGAGGTGAAAACATCAGTGGAGAAGGAGAATACACAGGGGGAAAATGGCATCCCAGTGCCTCACAAGTAAACATTTTCTCTGTTACCTCCAGTGACATAAATATCCAAAGTGTTGAAAATCCATTCTAGTATTCACAATGCCTGTTTGCTCATTAAATGAATTAATTGCTGCAGAATACTGGGATGAATAATAAATATTGAATTGAACTCCCATTAGCATCATATACTGTGGCTAATCTTCCCCCTCAGCTCATTGGGAGAGTAGAGTGCAGGTGTAAAAGTTAATTAAAGTTAACTAAAGTCAAATTATCTTTTTAAACTTGCAAAACAAGTTTTTCCCCTTCAATCAAACTGCACTGTTTTCATATTTTTAATACAGAATATAGAATAGGTATTTTTAAATTGAAAAAGTAGTATTTTTATTTAGCAACAAATTATGATAGTTATTTACCCAAACTGGGGGGAGAAGAGTCAAGGTTTTGACAAAAGTCTTAAAAGGTAGTGCACAAAAAATGTGCAAATATTTTCAAATTTTTATTAATATTTCCTGTTTTTTGCTTTTTCAAATCAAAGTCCATGCAGAAATCTATTGTTTGGAACACTGTTGTTAAAGACAGAAGGTCAGCTGACCCATTTGCCATCTGGATCTTTTGGATTTTTATACTTATAATTATGGAAAAAAAGCACTTGCCATGTAGCAACCTATAACTAGTTTCAGAGTTGAAGTGAGTTTCTGTTTCTTCCCCTCTCATAGGGCAGGTGCAACGTTGTCACCGTGAGCTGGGCTGGGGCTGCTGCTGGACAAGGGGTTTTGTCCTGAGAGGCTGCTCTGGGAATTGTCTCCCAGGGGCAAGTGACACAAACTTCCACAATACCATTACAGAGCACTTAAATCACAGCATTTCCCCAGGCACAGAGAATTTCCAGTGATGTTTTCACAGGAATTGCTCTGTGTGTTCTCTGCACAGCTACAGGACTTGGGTCTGTTACAGCCCAAGGTCAAGGCCAAGTGCAGCCCAGCAGGGTTGGTACCATCCCACTGGAGAAGGTGAAATTTGGATGCTTTGTCTGCCTCAGGTGTGCCTTAATCACTGGCAGTGAATATTTCAATATATTCTGAAGAGCAGAGGCCACGTTTTTCTTTACCTGCCTCGGTGTGTGTGGGAAATGCCCTTTTTGTGTGTAACTTTGGTGAATGACCCCAGCAGCAGATGCTAACTCAGATGAAGTATTTGTGGAGAACACATTTGTAGCTTTCAGGTGTTATGTCTCCTAATACCTTAAAAATATTTTAAGGCTACACTGTGCACCTGCTGTTAATTTTAATTTCAGGAGTCTTTTTATCTTTTCTCCTCAGTCCTAAATATGTCTTTGTGAATTCCTTTAGCCCTGAACTGACATCTCTCTTCTCCTCAGTTAAAAGTACATTTATTCAGTTGAAAGAACTAGGACAGAACCATTGACACATTAATATTTCCTACATTCTCTGGTTAAAACTCAGGTGGAAGCCAGGCGTGTTTGGATATCCTCTATCCTAACATGTAGCCAGGGGCCTTTTACTGCTCCATACAAATTGGACAACTTTTCTATGTTATAGGAAAAATATCATAGCTAAAAAAAGTAATTTGTTGCAGCTATGCAACATTTGCATTGGGCTTTGTGCAAGTGCAGCCTGTGCTTTTTTGTTTCATGGAAATATGGCACTGAATCTTCCAAGTTCTCATTAAGACTATTAAAGGAACTGCTGTGGCTCACACTGTGGTGATGGGTCATTGCAAAAAGTAGCTGTGATTGGTGATTTTTGTGGTATTTGTGGTCATCTGGAAGAAAGTTGAGCAATTTAGAGAATAAAAGCTCTGTGCTCTTGTGTATCATGCAATCCTGCAAACCCATGGGTGTCATATCTCCACACCTATGAACCAGGTAACCCTTTTGGTCATGATTTGGGTTGGAAAAAGTAAATAATTTTTCATGACAAAACCATGAAATGACTATCCAGTCTCAGGGGTGTTTACATCTCAGAATCCTACCCAGTCAAGACATCAACAAACTGGCAAACTGTGTCTCTTCACTCACATTCATCTGTGTGAGAAGTATTGCATGAGAAGGGCTGTTATTTCAACATTTGCTCTTTGTAAAGGCTTGACAAGGGCCTAAGATGCATCTATTCTGCTTTAGGGTCATGGACTTCGTTGAAGTGGGCTTGCGCTTTCTATTCAGGGTTCTGCCTTTCTGAACATTTCCCCTTTCCTGAGGGACTCTGTTAGGAAATGAATTTGAACAAAACAAAACAGATGAATAGGCTACAACTTCATTCATTAAGACAGATAAAGCAGTTTCCATGCTTGTATTTTTTCCCCCTTTAAAAGTAAGTTGGAATTCATATTTTATTTTTCATAGGAAAACTTATATGTGTCCTTGAACCCAAACTAACAACCAAATCTGATGGGGGAGAGCCCTTCTGCTTTTAATGTGCTGGTCCCAGCATTCTGGATTATCCAAGTCATGGAGAGTTAATGCAGAGGTATTTGCCCTCTAGACCTGCAGGCATCAGGGTGAAGTTCTGCTTGATAATCAGAACACAGTATCAGTGTTTTCTGCCCATTCTCGTGTTATCTGTGCATTATTAGCAGTTTCTGAGCTAGTGCATGACTGATTTCCCAGTGAATCTGATTTCCCTGTGCTGCTCTGCCTAACCCACGCTGCTGTGGAGCAGATGCTTATTCTGCTCCTGCAGCACCTAAGTCCAAAAAAGATGGCATTTGCCAGGATTATCCCAGGTTGCTCTGAAAAGTCGTGGAATTAATTAATTGTCTGTGTTTAGGAAGCTGGCCAGTGTATAAAGAATGGTGTGAAATATCCCACTGCCACTTGTGTAGGAGTTGTAGGACAAACCCTCTGCACACAAAGAGCAACCAGTTGTGGTGAGAAGTCCCAGCTGGAGATAACTGGAGGTGTACAGAGCACATCTTCCTAAATGAGTAGAATAAATGGAAATCAGGTAAAAACTGGTTAGCAAAGCAAATGGTGGGATCTCTGTTTTTGAAAAGGGGATAAACATCACAGCCTGCGAATGTAGTTAAATTCCTGTGTCTTGTTTACAGAAGTGGGCTGCAGACAGAGAAACTTCTGCCACAGACACTGGGTTATCAAAGAATGTCTCTTGGCTGCTACATCTTCAAAAGTCTTATCTGCAGCTACAACCCAATAGAACCAAACTAAGGCATTAAAATATTTGACTGTGTTTGTAATGGCCTGGATTTCATATGCTCTGTCAAAACAAGGACATCTCTATTTGGCCTTCTTCTCATTGTGAATGATACAATTGAAAGGGAGGAGTATAAATGAAGTAGCTTTGAGGAGGTCCTGTTCTCACATATGGATGCTCTTTCATCTGGTTCCATCCCCCTGTGATTTTCTTTTTTACTTAATTTCGGAGTTATCTGAGGAACGCTACTTTAAAAAGGAAGTGAGTTATCTGAAGTTCAACTCCTAGGAAAACATAGATCTTACCATCTTTTTCTACTTCAGATGTAACAGTATCTCTACGCTATCAGGAAGTCTTTGTGGACAAAACCTTGTAAACTTCCTTTATTTTCCTGGGATTAGACAAGGGAACTCCAGTTTCTCGAAGTAAAATGTTTGCTTGTTCCATGTTTTTATTAGAGTAGTTTTTAGGTCTGCCCACCCCAAGGTTTGGCTGTAGTAATGTGGAACATACTCTCCAGAATGAACAACTCTGAAATCCCCAGTAATTATAGTGAAATCCTGTAATCTGCCCTTGACTTCTAATAGCAAGATCTGATTTCACCAATTCCTGATTAGCTGTATTAGCAGGTTGGCATAATTTCTACAGGCAAATTTGCTGTCCCCCTGATGATAAATGGACCTGCTCTCCCTTTACTTAACATGTTCTCCCTGGGGCCTATTATGGTGTCAACAGCATTTTGAAAAATTGCTGCAGAAATAATGAGGACAGGGTGGTATGTTTGTGCCCATTTCATTCATCCACCTCTGTCCCTTTTTTACTTACTCTGTAGCCTCTTAGTCTTGTCCAAACTACTTAAAGAAGGAAAGTGCTGGAAGATTTATTTCCAGTGGTATTTTTCCTGTCTAGTTTTGTTTAGAAATACCAGTTCAAGGTCAGATTAATTGGGACGGAGGAGGAAAGATTTTTGTCTCTTGATTTGTAAGAACTTACACCTGATTATTTTGCAGAGAATTTGTTTTCGTGTGTTGGATAACCTCTGAATGCTCGGTGCCATCGGTACTGCCAATTGTTCTGCCTTACAATGAGGAAATCACATAAATGTAGCAAGGGAGAAGGAACATCTATTTTCTTTTTGGCCAAGCAAAGCATTGCAAATGCAAGAGCTTTTCTGAATGTGATGGTGCTCTTTCATAACACAGAGAGACTATCTGGGGGTCACGTGTAACTTTTTAAAGAGCTTTTTCAGGGCACTTAAATATTCTGTATTTATTCAGAACTTTGAAGGTTTAGGATTGAGTCCAAGAGCTACAGACACTCCCAGTGCATGTTGTGCATATATTTAACCTTCAGCTCAGACCCTTTTTCCTCTCAAAGACCTTCCATTTCAAGCCTTGGAGCTTGTGTTCTGTATGTCCCCTATGATCCAAAAAAAGTGCCTTTCTGCTTTTTATGATGTGTGGGTCCTGTTTATCGATCACATTTCTGTTCCAATACATCAAGAGCGAGACTGTGATAAGAGTTTGTTCTCCTCAGGCTTTGAGCCCCTGCTGTTCCCAATGGCTGGTGTGCAGTTGGGGATCATTGGAATGACTCTGACAGAGCTGCACTGGCAACACCAGGGCAGGGCTCTGGGGCTCTACAAGCCCCCCAAAAGACACTCATTTATGATGGCTGAACCAGTCTTATAGCAGAATGTGATTCAAAATTTACAATTCCGGTGTGTAAGGAGTTCAGAGAATTTTTATTTTGTAGTGTTTTCTACCTGAAGAGCTTAAAATAATTTACTTAAAAACAAAAGATTAAGGTTTATTAGTTTTTAAGGGGATAAGAGCAA
The DNA here is from genome assembly GCF_020740725.1 of Corvus hawaiiensis. Classification (NCBI taxonomy): domain Eukaryota; kingdom Metazoa; phylum Chordata; class Aves; order Passeriformes; family Corvidae; genus Corvus; species Corvus hawaiiensis. The sequence continues at coordinate 13,240,862 of NC_063228.1, read as the reverse complement.
TACTGTAGCCCAGCAAGCCTCTAGCATGGGATATTGGGATGAAAACCTTGATGCAAACATCCCTCCAGCCACTGGGGTTGGAGTCCTGGGTGGGTGTGCATCCTTCAGGGGTGGGAAGGGCACACGCAGATGAACTCAGACTTTACAATTGTATTATAAAAGATATATTTTAAATACAATAAGTACTCAGCCAAGGTGTTTGGGTTTATTCTTTCCTGTGTGTTTGTGAGAAGGTGAACGCATCAAGAACGGAGGTGTGGGCCTTGCTGTGTGTGACTGACAGCATCGTTCCTCTGTGTCCTTGGTCATGCAGATATGGAGCAGTGCCAGGGAACTGGGCTGAAAGCAAATGTCAGCTTCCACAGATGTGAGATGAGACTTTGCAGCTGTTTCCTGTGTACTCAGGTGTGGTGCTTATCTTGGGAATAGTGCAAGGGAATGGAAAACTCGAGCTGCACTGTGGTGGTCACAGTTCCAGCTCTGCAAGTCTGGCTGGCCACTCTGTGGTCAGCCTGAAAGACACAGCAATCATCAGAGACATAATTTAGTGAGTTTTTTTATTTTTTTTATTATTATTAAACAAATTGAATAAAAATAAGTGTAGATCCTCATGTTTTAAAGACACTGACAAGTACTGTTATACCACTGACCCTAATGAAGCATCTTAAATGCATCTTTATGCATCTTTTCAAGGCATATCACTATTTCCCAATATCAAGCATAACCTTTATAACAAATGTACAAATTTAGGACCTTGTAAGGCTGCTTATTCTCAGGATGCAAATTTCAGAGCAAATGGAACCCATTAACAAGATTAGCAATGCAAAAAGGCAAAGTTCAAGGTAAGGAAACAATCGAAGCTTTTCTGAAGGTAATACTTCATGTTATTGTGGTCCAGCTATGTGCATAATATGTTCTCTTTGGTTTCTTTTCTCCCTTTAGAATAAATTGACGTAGGACAGAATGCTATTTATCTAGAGAAAACCAGCATTTTAGAAAAGAAAGTAATTCTTAGGACACTGTATTTTGCTTTTTAGAAAGCTGATTTCTAATACATTGCAATATTAAAATAGGCAGCTATTTAATAGTTCAAAGTGGTGAAAGAAAAGAGTTTGCTCTTGAATAGGAACATTTATGATTACAGAGGGTATTTTTTTTTAATATGAGGAGGGAACATGCAGGGGAAAGAGAATCCCAGTTTGCAGAAATGGAACAGTTTTCAGTGAGGGCAATTAGGTCTTTAATTTACATCCACTGGCAGCCTTGTTATTGCAGTAAGGCCATGACAAGAGTCTTTAACCAGTGCACCTTCAGCTTTTGTCTTCAGTCATCACTGAAGACTGATTTTGAAACTAGGTTCTCCTTTTACAAAGGCTTCATTCTCTGAAGATACTTGAACATGCTGAAAAGATTGTTGAAATCTTGGATACCACGATGAATTAATTATGGTGTGTAGGATGTGATGCGATGGTGCTGCTGTGATGTTGCTGCTGCTGAGTCTCTGTTATGAGCAGTTTCATTGTTAATCTCTGCTTTTTACTGTTTTATCAGTTGTCATTGTAACTTCATCTTGTAAATGCTTCAGAGTGATGAAGTTATCTTGGTTTTGGGGCTTGGCACAAGTGGGTTTTGATTCTTGAGTTAAATCAGACACTGGAAGACTCAGAATGTTATCAGGAGACACAGATGCTCATTTAAAGGATTTTTTGCACTTGCTTATTCATGCTTTTACTCACTTGCTCTGCTTTATAGGTGCTGAGTTTTGAATCTCTCCTATAGCATCTCTGGACCTCTACCAGTGTTTGACCATATTCCTGATTAAATTTGTTTCCCTTCTTTGCAGTCAGAAGTTCCTGCCTCTTCCAGGCTGTGTCAGTACCTCTTATTGCTGTACCCTGTGTCCAACCCTGTCTTTCTTTCCCAAACACTGCCTTTAGGGACCTGAAGGGAGCCAGAGCTTCCACTTGTTCCCAGGGCTGAACCATCCCAGTTCTGTCACTGCTCAGTCCTCAGTGCTGCAGTCCCTGACATCTTCATGGGCTCTGCTGGCCCTGCTCTGCTGTTCCAGTGTGTGTCTTGGACTGTGAGGCCCCAAACTGGGCACATGTTTGGTTTCACAAGTGCTGAACACAAGGAAAGGGTCATTTCTTTCAACCTCAATCTTGCCAGGTCTTTTGACACCCTTCTAACAACCATGAAAACACTGGAGTTTGCTTTGTTTGCCAGTCTTGAGCAGCCAGGCCTGTCATGCACAGTGATAGCTCCCAGAATCACTTTGCTTTTTTACTTTTATTAATTTTGTTTTCTTGAGACAGTTTCTAGTTCCAGCAGTTGTTGGAACAGTTGAGATGCGGACACAAGAGCTCAGGGAGCAGAGTCAGCTAGAGGTGATCTTTAATCTTACATAGACAGCTTTCAAGGTAATTGCAGCCCCCATGGAATTGTGGAGATGCAGCACTAGAGATCCCTTCCAGGCTCTGGATGAATCCTCTCCTGTGAGGTGTGGGGTTTGTGCCTGAGGTGTGGGGTTTGTGCCTGGCTGGCAGACACTGAGAAGCACCTGGCAGCATCTTTGGTGGTGTGAGTGGTGGATCTTCCTTGCACTGACTCTTAGAGGCAAAGCACAAAGTAACCCTCAGGTTCAGAAACATCTTTCCCAGCAATTCAGTTGCCTCAGCCTGTGCATTTTAAGCAGAGCTGCCTGTTCAGCCCTGCATCTGTCTTTTCTCAGCGTGGCCCTTATTTCTAGGTTGGGGTGTTCACATAAGCTAAAGTAGGAAGGTAAATAATACCAAGTAGCCAGTTCAGTGCTCAGTGCCCCAAGGGCTATTTCAGTGTTTCATTAATACAAAAAAAGTGGTTATTTCTGGAAAGTCTATGTGCACATGTGTGTAGTGGTGTAAACGTGTCTCGTATTATTCTGTGCATGGGGAATTGGATGTGGGTTAGGATCTGAAAGTCAATTTCGTGTCTTTTTACAAGACTGTTCTAGTGACAAATACAAGCTTTAAGTCCTTTTGTGTATTTTTTGCTGTAAAAGAACAAAGTTAATGAAGGGAGGTCATCTTTGGGCAGAGACTGAAAAAGCTGATGTGATGCAATGATGTTATTCTGCATTTGGTTATTTTTGGTGAAGTGTTAAGTGAATACCCTCAGGCTCAGAAAGATGCACTGATACCTCTCATAATGTACAGAGGCTTTCTGTTTTTAAAAAAATTCAAACTTATATTATTGATTTTGGGAAGTGCCTAGTTGTCATATTGCAAATACAGAAATATTCCAAGCCAGTTTAATTCTGCATAAATAACACCAAAACTTTCTTTACAAATGTGGGAGCTCTCAGCTAGCTTCCGCTTTTTTTTCCCCTCATTGCCTCGCCTGTAGTTTATCTCTGTCGTTTACCTACACAACATGCAAGTAGTGCCAGAGGTTGTGGCACTGCTGCTGCTGTTGGTGTCAGGTATCAAAGCAATAAAGGACAAGCCCTGGGTGGCAGAATTCAGCTGCTTGCATTACTTGCAAACTCCTGCCAAGGAGTGCTTGGAGCTGCCGAGCAGGGAACATTGGCACTGCTTCTCTGTTCTCTCCCTGTCAAGAAGCAGCAGCTTGACAAAAACAAAAGGGAGATCTGGAAACAAAACATGGTATTCCTGACATCGCCGCAGCAATTTTTAGTCTTCATCTGTTGTGCTTTTTGTGGGAGCTCTCCCTGCACTGCTGCTGTGATGGGCTGCAGCGGGGTGACTCTGCTGTCTCAGAGCCACCCCGAGCTCTGCAGCCACCATCCTCAGCACAGCCACCAGAACGCTTGGCTGTCCTTGGGAAACCGCACCGAAGAGTTTCATCACTGCTGGTTTTGGTCTGTGGTACCTTATCTAAAGCTCAAACCCAGCTGCTCTCCTTCTCCTCCTCTCTCTCTTCTCCTTCTGCTGTTGGGAGACCTGAGGTGTTTGCTGTGGAGAGAGCAGTCTGGGAGCAGCTTCTCCATCACCTGGACACACCAGTGGCCACTGGTCCCACACAGAACAGAACTGAGAGAGAGCAGATTTAAGCCACTACTTTGAAAGTGCAGAGTTGAAAAACCATTGCAGCTTCCTGCAATTAAACATGGAGGAATTAATTATAGTGGGGAGAAATCCATCCACTTTTGAGTTTCAGGAATGATTTTTTAATGTGGAAAAGGATGTTAATCACCACAGCAGTGAATTTGGGAGCCTTATTTAGTGCTGCTAGCTGCCTGGATAAACAATACTGCACAATGTTTATCTCTCAGTCCATCACTCAGTTCTCACTGTCTCTCTTTCTCTCTTTTCCCACAGTGTGATATTTTTGTGTTTCAAAACAAAGGCTCTCACTTCTTTCAGTGTGAACCTTTAAACTATGCCAAATGTAAATTTGTGTACTAAATACCCCACTTCTGTCAGAGCAGAATGGCAGTGTATTGTTTTCTAAAGAGCATTTGAAAATGCACTTTGATTTCAGGAGAAATAAGACCGCTAATTTTGATCAGAGTCAGTTGAACATATAGACCCTGTTCTGCTCTCAGTAGATCTGCTCTGACTTCCCCAGATCTTATTGTCCTCTAGGAATGGTAGAACTTTTTTTCTTTTACCGTTCTCATAGCAAAATAAAGATAAGTTGGCCTTTATTTTGTTTCTTTCCCTGCAGCTTGTGATTTATGAGAGCAAAAGGATATGGCAGTGGCTGTCTCCCTAAAATTCCAGTTTTTCAGCTTTCTGAACTTCCAGAATTCTGAAGATGAGCAAATAGTGTTTGCTCAAGTTCTCTTTACTCTGCCTGTTCTTCTAAGTCTGAATGTGGAATAGAAATCCATGATAAAATTCAAGTCCTTGGATTGAAATTAAAGGTGCTATAGTTGAGGAATCTAAATACTTTGCCAGGGATCTTTGTTTTCAGATGCTGATCCATGTACACTGTGAATGCCTTCTCCTTTCCAAGTGGAATTTGTCATGTAGTGGCTGGAATTAGTGACCAAGAGATTTCCTCTCGTTATTAACGTAAATAAAGAGTATTTCCACTGAAGGGACCCTAAAGTCTTTCAATACATTAGGACACATGAGCAGGATCTTTATGGAAAGACAAAACAGGCACAAGGAATCTTTAGCAGGAAGCTAAAGCAGGTGAAAAGCCCCCAAACCAACAAATTGTAAAATATGATGGCAGCAATTGTTGTCTGCTAAAATTGAGAAATAGGTAACGATGAATCCAAGTTCAATTTTGATTTCTAGGGCAGGATTGATACAGTTCTATGGCAAAGTGGGATTTCCAACTCTCTGCAATGAAGCCCTCAGGAAACTGGCAACATTTTACCCAGCAAATGCAGTAACTGCTCACCTTTCTGAACAAGGCAGTACCCAGCTGCACACCTTCCATCTGCACACATCAACCTGGCCAACATTTAAAAGGTCTTTTCTTTCCCCCTTTTTTTTCCTCTTTAAAGCTCCAAGCAAGGGGGACTGTTAGCAAGATGGATCTCTAGCAAAGTATATTATATAATACGCAATATAAGGAAATATTTAATTGGCACTGCTTTTTAAAATGTCTGGCAGTCTCCAGACATTAATTTAGCAAATGCCTAAAACCTGAATAATATTTCTCCAAGCACTTTAAAAGTCTAGGGAACACAATAGGAAGATCTGGACCATTAAAATAGTTAACTCAATGTTTTAGTATTTGAACAGTAACAGAGCTAAGGTAGGACTAAAATTCTAGGATCGCTTCAAAGTATCTCTGTCTCATTTCCCTTTATAGCCTCATGCAGATGCTAATCCATCACGTTATTTTGTAGGACCTCAGAAAGTTTAAAGGTTGTTTAGTTGGTGGAAGTGCTCAGGATGATTACTTCTAGTTTGCTTATTCTGCACTTTTTAAAATAAAACAGTAACATTTTATGCCCAGTAAGCTCTATTACTCCTCATTTGTTTGTAATGCTTCACGTCACACGCAGGTGCCAGGTACCTGGGTTGTTATTCATTTTTGAAAAATGCTTAGTGCTGTTCCTTGTGCTGCCTCCTGCAGCAAACAGGCTCTGATTGATGGCGCTCAGCCCCTGCAGCTCCCCGAGCTGGGGCTGCCAGTGCCACAGCTACCCAAAACCACCCCGACACTGCCACTGCTCCTGGGCAGCCTGAGCAAGAGTCTTCTCACTGCTGGGGTGCATTTTGGGAGTCATGGATGTAGCTTTCTTTAGGAAAATTGGGTACATTCAACACCTTATTATTGTGTTGGTGTCATTTATAATTAAAGTGGTCAAAATATTTTATTAAAGGATTTATAAGAACATTATCTGTGATTTAGAGCATGTTTATTAAATCAAAGAATACATTTTATAAATTTTGGCTTGTTAAGTGTAATACAGTTTATTAGATCACGTATTGACAAACTCCAGATCATGTAATTCACCATTTAGGTGTTTCTTTTTTAAGCGCATGAAAATAAGCAGTGATGGCTAGCAATGAGAGCTACTAAGCTGAGACTCTAACTATTGATTGGCATCTCTTTGTCTCTTGATGTGCTGGTTGGGATTGAGAAAGGGTCGATTCTCCCACGAGCCTGCAGCAAACACTGTAAGTTAAACCCCAAAACTGGGAACTGTGGGTGTGTTATGAGAATGAATCAATAACTGGGATAGAAACAAACTCCTGCTCTGGGGTCGAGGCCAGGGCCTAGGCAAGCTGTAAATATTAGGCAATATAATTTCTTTCTTTATTTAGCAAGGCAGCTGTTGCTGCAGGGAGCAGAGTGAGGCCTTCTTTAACATTCCTGAGGAAGAGATAGTCACAGGTGCTGTTTGTGCCTGTGCAGTGCAGCCTTCTCGTGCAAAGGCACCTGTTGTTAAATTTTCAAGGCTGAATCTGTTAGACCTTATTAGTGGGTGGAGAGCTTTGAAGAAAATCAGGCTCAATTATCTCTGCATTTTCAGATGCTGGGAGAGGTAATCTTGAAACCCCATTGCTTTTTGTTAAAGCTGTTGCTGTAATGGTACAGAGCTTTTTATTCTCACTCTCTTACAGTGGTGGAGAAGTTTAAGGAGTGATGACAGGTTAAAATGGAGCAAGGCCAGAGGGTGAGTTATTGCTCCATAGAATGATGTAGATTTGGTATTAACTTGTCACCTCTTAGTTCATTCCAGTGATGCCACTTTCCCTAAAGCCTCGAAGCAAAGTCTTTATTGCTGAGGTGGTTTATGTCAGTCCTGTGACGTAGCTCTGGCTGGGCACACAATTTCATGGAGCAGCCTTGCAGGAGGAATGGGTTCTCTGGTGGGTTTCAGTGGGGAAGTATGGGGACCAGAGGGAAGGATAGGCTGTCCCATGCCAGAGACAGCCTGTTCCCATCAGTTCCTTACATACCAGGGATCTCTCCTTGCTGTAAGGTTGAGTTCTGTATCCCTCTTTAATATGTTATCACATACTGTTTAAAATGGAGTTGTTCAGCTTATTCTTTTATTTTATTAGAAAGAATACAGATAAAGTTGCTAGGAACAATCCTTGGCTAAACTGATGTGTAGGGAGTCGCGGAATCTCCTGTAGCCTCTTGTGCTTCCAAAGCCTGGATTTGTACAGTCACCTCTACAGTGTCTCATCTGTGGGCAGATACTCATTGAGGGGCTCATGAAAACACCTATCAGGGAGTGACATCTGTACCAGCAGCTGACAGTCAGGAGGGAGGGGAAAAAAGGAAAGAGGCTATGTGGGGTGCTGGGTTGTGAGTTTTAATTATTTACAGCATTTTTCTGAACTGGGCATGGTCCCATTCATGAAATGAATAGAATAAGAACCGTTTGTGGTTATTGGACAATGCATGAACAAGAGAGCAGAGATTTTTGTCTTTAATTCTAAAGCAGTTCTACCACTTTAGGGTGTGTTTATATGATGTACTATGAGAGATGTGAGGAAAAGCAATGGGGAAAATTTTCAGGCCTGGCTCCTGAGAGGGAACAGACCTGCATTTAGATCCCCTGATACACTTGGCCTACTTTTATAGTAGCAATGCCTCAAAGTCCATTAAAAAACTGGGCTTAATGTCTGTAGGTGAAAACTGAATGTGGCTCTCCTTAGAAGAGCTGAGGAGCAGCAGTGCAGCAGCTCAGGCCATCGGCTGAGACCTCTCTCTGCTCTGTGTGGAATGGTGAGTGCTCAGGTCAGTCACTTGCAACCAGGGAATATAGAGATTGTGGTCTGTATTTCTGATGGTTGTGATCATATTTCTCTTGATGATGAACTTAGTTAGGAGAAGAATCTTAACTAGGGCTTTCAAACAGTTCTATTTTTTCCAAGTGGGAATCAGGAGCTCTAGCTGATTTATCTGCCAGTTTGTGGTACTGAATTCTTGAATGCATTTCCTTCTGGCTCTCAGGGTAGTGAAACCACTGAACCCTTCAGGATTAACAGTCTCTTGTCATGAGTAGAGATACCCACACTACCACTGCCCTTGTGATCAGCCATGGAGAACCAGAATTCCCATGGCAGCAAGGATTTCAGTAGTGTTGAACACAGAAGAAATGATCCCTATCGGCACAATTGCTTCTAGGTTCTTTAGAAATGGATGCTTGCAAAGGGATCCATTGAATGGGTAATTCTTAAAGCCCAATTCTTCCCCAAAGTGCAGTTGTTTTGCAAGCAGAGTGTGTTTGACTCTCATGTCACACAGTGCAGCCTCCTGAATCAACCCCTGCTGAATGTGGTGGTGGTTCACACCTGACCATCAGCCTTTGTTATCGTAACTGGCACTCACACGGGACTTAAAATAGAAATGAAGTAATGCCTCTCATGTCCCAGAAGCTCTGTCCCACTGTGGAGCAAGCTTGTATTCTCAACTCTTTGCTGTATTCACAGCTAACAGACCTTTTTTTTTAACCAGGTTTCATTACATTACTTTTTTACACACACCATACACAGAACATGTTCAAATTGACTATTTGAAGCCAAACTGATAAAACAAGCATCTGTACATTGTCACAAATTATGCCCTGGGATGCAAACAGTGCCTGTAAGGGTGGCTGAGGCTAAGACATATCTAGAACGATGATGATATAGATTAATTACATAAATGGGAGAGATACCAAGCTGATCATACGTGTTGCTCGCCTGAAGCCCAGGCAAAAGGGAACAGAATGGTAACGGGCATTCTATAGAGAAGGAAGAGCTTAAAACCTGATCTGCAAATATCTGAAGTAGAGTAGGTAAGAAATCAGAGGGTTTGGTTGAAGGTGAACAAAGCTCAACATGACTTAGTGCGGCAGATCCTGGTTTTAACACATACATCAGGTTCATCACACACCTCCCAAAAGGACTGGCAGTAATGTCCCTGAATTTTGAGGATGCCCTTGTGTGTTCAAAGTGCATGTTTCCCTCCATGCCATTTGCATTAGCATTTTAAATGTTAGTCTCCATAAAAAAGCCTGTATGGTACATTTTTAGCTTACAAACGAGGCTCTGAGTTAGGGCAATGTTCACCTGGAGGGTCATATATTTCATGCTTCATTGCTTTCTGCTGGTGATTTCTGAGGTAATCTGCAGTGTCTCTGAGAGAAGGTGCCAGTTACTGTGCCATGATTGCTGTTTGGGGAAGTGTGCTGTTAAAATGTCTGTCTGGCAGTCAGATTAACCCCAGATTTATACGCATTTGCTGAGAAAAAGATTTGGCCTTCTAAATCTTGATTTCTAATTGGGAATAAGTAGGATTTTATATTCCCCTCCTTCCTTTTTTTCCTCCTGTGAAGCAAGTAGAATAATGTCAGATATGTACTGATATTTACTGGGATCCTTTTGTTATTTGGTAGTGCTCTTTTATAATTTAGGTGTGTACTGGTCATCTCCTATGGGTCCATGTACTCCTTCTCCCTTGATGGTTTTATTTCTCATGAATCCCTGAAAAAAATTCTTCCTTTTACTGTTTCCCTGCTGTGTTTCTTCTTCAGTATCAGTTTATCAGCTGGAGGTGCTTTTTATGTTATATAAGTGAGAAACTTCTTGCCATCTTCATGGAACTCTTAAGTCTTCTTCCCAGAGTTAGAACAGGTTTACCTGTGGCCTGGTCTCTTCTCTATACAGCCAGCACTGCAATATTGAGAAACAATAGTTTTCTCTGAAAATGGAAACCTTTTCTTACTCCTCTTTTTTTCATCCATTGATGAAACTCTCCTGAAAGAATTGCTGTATTTCCAGAATAGTTCCTTATTTTACTGAATCTGTTTTCTCTTGTGAAACACTGGTCTGGGTTAGAATTTCCTGTCCTTCCACATGATACCCTTTTCCTTAGTTTTGCAGCTTTTCCCCAGGCATCTATCCAGGACACACTGTAATCTCACATCTTCTTTTGGGAAGGACATGTCCCAAACCAGTCCTGAAAACAGTGTGCATTTAAATATAGGCATTTTCATAAGTACAGTCAGTCCTTTTTTAAAGAGAAGACAAATGACAAAAGATTTAAAAAATGAAAAAAAGAAGCCTATACCTCATATACCTTCGAATAAATACACTAAGTAAGGAATCGTGTCAGAACTAGTAGATGCAAAGAGAAAACAAAACCAGGAGAAGACCAGAGAAAAGCAGAAAGGGCAAAAGGAGCAGATGCTGAAACACTGGAGGTTTAGTATTTTTGTTGTTAATGGTTTGTTTAATCATTTAATTATGTTCTAAATATCTATATAGTTCTAATTTGGCCTTTCACTGTCTTGAAGTCCTTTAACCAATAAAGTCTGGGGCACAGGGTCTGGTGTCTGTCTCAGAACCAATTCAAAAAAGAATACTTTTGAATTATAAATATTTTCTCCAGAACCCAATAAAAATAGATGTCTTTGTCCCTGGTGTCACGTCTGTCAGTCTTGTTGTGATCTAGTCACCAAAGGGGTCTGCAGGGACAGGCTGTCTCAGCCATGGAGAAGTGCATCTCCCACAGCACTTCATAGCCCAAAGAATGAGAAGAGAGGCTGCTGTCAGCTGCACTGAGCCTTGCAGAGGAATTCACAGCAAAGGGACTGAGGATGTGCGGGTATCAAGAGGGGAGTGGGAGGGTAAAAGGTGTCATGAGGTGAAGGGTAGAAGACAAAGATCATTAGAACTGCCATATGCTCCAGCCTGTCAAAGTTTTACAAGGGAAATATTCAATATTCGAGGAACATACTAATAACGAAGCACAGAATTTGATGGGGCTCATAAAGAAATCTTTTGTGACTCTTTCCCTGATAAAGGCTTTTCTCAAACCACACACCACAAAATGCTGGGCTGCAAAGGGACGAGAGCCTCTTCCAAGCTCTTTGCAGACTTTGATGGAGATGACATTGCAGACAAGAAAAAAAAAAAAAAAGGCTTCTGACATGTGGAGGCTTTTGGTCTTTGAGTGTTGTACTGACTGAATGACCTTGTGAAAAAAGGAGAGTGTTCAAAACAAGATCTGTAGGTGCTTGATATTTGCAATGTTGTGGGTAAAGCAGGGACCAGGACTATAAGTGCATTTGGCATTTTCCTACTTATTTGGTTTGAAACTGAAGCAAAAGGACGTGTTTAGGAATTTTTGTAAAGTCATTTTAACAAAAAATAACAGTCTTCAGAATTTGAAACCATAAACAATAGAGAACTTGCCCCAGTGACACTTGCAACTCAGAATGCTTTAAAGTAAATTTTAGAAGTTGTGAAAGTACCCACTTTAGTCTGAGTATTTTCAAACTGGTACATTTTTCCTCAAGTTGATTTAATTATTCTATTTTGAAATTTCAGTTCAATTTAGATACGCATAAAAGTGAAATAGAAGTCAAAAGCATATCAAAACTATTTAACAAAGCATGATTGACTTAAAGCGACAAGTTCAGTGCATTGAAATTTCTGATGTTTTGCTGAAATTCAGTAGGCAAACACATGTTGATACCTTTAACATTTTCATGGGCTAAAAAGGAAAAAAGCCCACCACGTTTTGTGCTCAGCCTCCAACAGAACAGGCTCTGCAATCAGTCACACATGCACTGGGATCTGAGTGCTGCTGCTCAACAGGCTCCCACACTTGTATCCGCTGCTGAATGGCATTTCCAAGCCTTGATGATCTATTTTTGGTTTTGTTGTTTCTCATGGAAGTGAGACATTTGAAAGCAATCTGCAGAGTTAGAAACAGGAGACACTGAGATTTCCATATACAATTCCAACATTTAAACTGAATCTCTAACTCTGTATTTAAATGCTTTACAGTGCTTGCCAGTTCACTGTAGCTAGAAGTTTATTTAACTCTTTACATCATGAGTTCTAAGAGACAGGTGTGAAAGTTCCATCAGATTTCTTTTCCTGGGAGGTCTGTGATGACAGAACTTGAAGTGTCCAATTTAGAAAAGAAATACAGTTGGTTAAGCACATCAGCTACATGTTTTTGTATGGTGAATTTATATGTAGAATATTCTACTTCAAATGTTTTTGATCAATATGTGGAATGTGTAAGGTACAGCCACCATTATGATGTTTTTCATTTTATTTCAGTTTAACTGTGTCATAACCAATTGTTCTAAAATTTGGACCTAAAACTTAGAGGTGTTACTATCTGGGCTGCTGGAAGTCTGTGGGAAATCAAAGCAAAGCTTTGCTGATTTCTAACTGATCTTGGCCACACCAAGTTCAGATTGTTTTCTACATCCCAATCTCAGTAAAATGATTCTGTTTTATTCAGCCTTGGGACTGCCAAAGTGAGACATCATGGGTTTGTAGGATGCCTTGGGTTCAACTTAAATATCAGGGGCTTTTGGCCTGTTTGGGAGACCAAACCACTATAGTATTTATAAATAAAATAGTTTTCAGAGCACCTCTAATAGTCAATTTGCTTTTCACATTATCCTACTTTCTTCCTTTCTATGATTTTTTCCCCCACCACCTGCATCAAAAATCTTATTTCAAATGAAAGGTAGAAATGCCACTTTAGTATTTCTCGAATGAGAGGAATTTTTAATGAATTAAATATTTTTATCCTGCCACACAATGTCTGGCCATGAAGTCAGGAACAGTTACTATTTTTACAGATCCTCTCCAGTACAGAGCAATGGAGAAATAAAGCCCAGGTCTGCTCCTGATTGAAGTGTGGAGAGATGTCAGCTTGGTGCTGCTGCTGCTTTTGAATATGCTGATTGTGCCTCTGGAAGGAGGCTGGGATACCCTGGAGATCTGTGATCTCTGCTGCAGATTAGAGCTGTCTCCCCAGTGAAGCAGCACGAACCAAATACATAACTTTATGAGTTCTCCTGGCTTCAGATCTACACTCAGATGACAAAAAGTAAAAAGAATTAATCAGGGCCTAATGCAGCAGAGCATTCTGCATTGTATCTTCATTAGGCTGCTTTTGTTTTCCTCTTTTGGAAGGTTCTTTTATTTACAGATTTCAAAGCCAGATGACAAGGAGAGCTGGTAATGCACTTCAGCCGCTGCAGCACTGAAATTCAAAGGCAAGGACACAGGAGGAGAAAGATTATCATCTTATTAGTGAAGGAGGATAAAGATTATCAGGCTGCAATGATCCATTATTTATAGGAATGCTGTCCTTTCCTGTGTGTGTTACTGAGGCATTTAATGTATTTGTGCTAGAGATTAACATTGATGTTATTTTTTTTTAATATCTGCTTTCAGTCTATGCTATGCAGGTTGGCATTCAGGAAACTCAGCCAGAGGAGAAAAACAATAGTATTAATTAGGAGCATCAGTCATGGGTGTTATGAAATTCAAAATTGCCAAGTTTCCAGTGCAGTTTAGTGGTAATTATAATAGAGTGTGGAGACAAGCTGTTCTGTTCCCTCTAAAGAAATGCAGAGTTTGTTGGATCAAAGTGCTAATGCAAATCATGGGAAATGCAATGCTGTTTCTAGAGTCACTTGGACTTATTTATTTTATTTTGTTTTTGTTTTTAAAGGATGTGTTGCCACAGCTAATTCATCAACAGTAGCACTCTCTTCTTCTTCAGGGCTGTTTATCACAGGATCTCGGTCTGCTCCATAAATTATCTTCAATTTGCAAATGAGAACTTTGGCATAATAAAATAGAATTAATTTAATGGGGCTTATCTGAGTCATCAGCAGAGCTGGACATTGGAATCAGGTTCCACCTGAGTATTTCTTTATTTCTCCAGAGTTAGAAACCTAACGCTGCCCCCTGCTGAGCTTCTGGGGACTGGTTTTGGATCTGCTCTGCAGGCTGCTGTGGGGAATTGTCAGCAGAGTCCATGGCTGTGCTCAGAACACTCCTATTCCCTAGACACAATTTTTTTTTCCCAATGGGAAATCTATTCTCTTCCACAAAAAACCCCCAAGACAAGCAAACCAGAAAAAGTTCAGAAGCACTAGGGAGGAAAGCTGGTGCTCTGAGACTGTTGCAACCTTTGCTGAAAGTACTTGGCTGTTTGCAAGGTTGGGTTTTGAGCCTGAAATGTGAAAAAAGGGCATTTTATTGACGAGTTAATTTAAAGTTGACTGTCATTGTCATTTTTAATGAAGAAAAGTCTTCACAAAGTTATGCAAAACATAAGCAGTCTAAAGGTTTCTTTTGCAAAAGGAAAACATCAGGCTCAATCTATGTTTGCATTTGAGTAACGCATTAAAAATCAATTAAATCCATTTGAATAATTGAGGTAAATTGGTAGTAGTGAACTGGGTTGTCCTGACTGAGGATGTAATTAACTTCAAACTAAGTAACTGTAAATTAATTAGCAACAATGTATGCTCTCCATCTTGTAAACATTTTAGTTAAGGATTTGTTGGGAGCCGAAATAATAAGGTTAGATTAGAATCAACAATTGAATTCAGGGAACATTTAAGGAAATAACCCAGGGAATGATCCTGTTATAGGAGAGGATTCTTGGTTTTCATTTTCCACAGCAGGGAAATGGAAAGAATAATTTTTTTTGTGCTTACATAGCTTTGCTACGGTCCTTGTTCAGTATTTGACTGAAGATCTAAAGTAGCTTCTCTCCTGAAAGATTTAATTCTAATACCGCTGATGGAACGACCTTCTCAAACCTCAGTTTTTGTTACAGATTTGTATTTCCAACACTGCTGTTAGGTTTCTGATGTTTTACTGGCACCAGGTTGTTCAGAAATAATTGGGTACCTTAATATCAAAAGAGACATAAATAACTTAAATTGCTTGAGGAATTTTATTTTAATATTCCTTTAGTGTATATTTCTTTGTCAAATTTCAAATTATTAAAATGATCTGATTTAAAATATTGAACAAATGTTTTAATATAAAATTTGGAAGTCCTCACGCAGGTAACCTGGTAGGATTTTCTGACAGGCAGGCAAACAAAAAGTAAAGACAGCATGTCCTTAGAACTTCCATTTTTTTTTTTCTTTTAAAGCTTAATAAACTCACTTAAGGCTAAGTTAAAAGTGCTGACATCTATCACTGAAATGGAATTGACAGACTTAAACTTTGGAAAAAAATTCCACGACTCTCAGTTTTAATGTAAAAGCAGATGAACAGAAAGTTCTGTAATTTTAACTCCTCTGATATATAGAAAACAGTTCACGAGCGTTTATTTTCCCTCAGATTATGGAATGGACTGCAGTGCCACTTAGCTGACATGTTTATTGCTGAAGTGTTTATTTTAGTATTAATGCTTAAAAGCCAATACAAATTTAATCTTTTCATAGCTGTAGCATTTTGTGATTCAGAGTGAGTGATGCGATGAGTAATGGTAATTCTGCTGATTGCACAGAATTGGGTATGAAATACTTTAATCAATGAATACGTTAGTGAAATATTTAAAGAGAAACTGCCAGGTTTCCAGGCCCTGGTTGGTTTTAGAATTTGATGGTTTTATTTTTAATATTTTATTTTTAAATCAGGGGAAATTATTTCGTATGTGAATGGAAATACCCTGAATGTTCTTCAGAGTGGAATGATTGGAGGGAGAGGGATGATTAAACCCTGCACAAGGCAGCACTGTGCTGGTGAAATAGGGAACAATGGAAGGGGGAGCATGCAGTAAATCAGCGTTCTGCCTGCCTTGTCCAGGTAAATGGCCTGAGCTCAGGTGTGATACAGGAGCTGCTGATGTGGTGGCCAGGCAGGACCAGGACACAGCATTTCAGGGAGGTGCAGTGCAAATGCCAGGGGTTGCATTAGGCAGGTTTAAAAACTCTGAGGCTCTCGTTAGACTTCCATCTCGCCTGGGTTTCTGTAGTCCCTTCATGTTACTTAAGAGCTTTGGAAGATCAAAATTGCTGAGCAAGTCCTGAAAATGATGAAAAAAAATGCTTTGGTTTTGATCAGCTCAATTTTTATAATAGCGAGGCAGTTGTATGGATCTTTAAAAGTATCATGATCTGAGCCTGATGTTGCATTGCTAGAAGGGACTGACTCATGGATGATATGGGGTGAAGACCAAAAAAAACTCACCCAGTTTGCAGGAGCACATCTGACTGCACAGGGATGAAAGATGAAGCTCATTGCAAAATATCTTCAGGCCTGTTCAGGGCATTATTCATTCCACCCTCAATGAGCAGACCTTGGCCATTCAATTTGCAGCAGAAATAACTCTGACCATCACAGATTTAAACTAGAAGTCGGTGCTGTGCTGGGCTGTGCAGGCAGATAGAGAAATAAGGGTAGAAAAAATGAGAACAAGCAGTGGTGGCAGCTGGCTGTCCTAATATTCATGGTGGACCAGCAATACAATAGTGGATCAAGTCTGAGCACTTTAAACTGCAGACAATTGGCAATGCTGAAAACACAGCTGTCCTAGTCCCAGTCAAGCCTATTCTTTAAGCCAAATAATAAACAAACCAGACAATGTTGAGGGCAGAGTAGACAGATAAACATAAACATGAAAATTGAACTTGAATACCAAGCAATTTTTGTTTGTTTTGCAGTATCACAAAACAGCAAATGCAATGGCTTTGGAAGTGTTGTGGAGATTTCCAAGCCTCTACAACAATTCCATCTGTCCTGAGATTTATGATTAATTACATCTACTGGGAAAAAGGAATACAGACATTTTTTCTTTCCAACTGTTTCTTTTAGTAAACTCAGTTGATAAAAATGCATGTTGGTTCCTACAACAACAAAAAAAATTCCCTTTGGTAATTGTGAAATAAGTGTATTGTACAGCAAGCTGTATAATCCTCTACTTGTGGAAATATGATGTAAGTAATCACATAGCACTGATGTGATGAAGATGAGCTCTTGGCATTTGCTAAACAGTATGGCTAAAATGTATTTTTTCAGGCTAATCTCTGAAGCAGTGCGAACAAAGTAATCAGATTGAGATGAAAAAATTTAAGTGGATCATCAATATGACAGAAAAGGTTTTGAGAACACTTCAAAAGATGGAAGAGAAGGATATATCTTCTATTTCAGTTTTTAATCTTAGTGAATTCTATTTTGCTTGTCTGAAAAATGACACATTATTTTTCACAAGGATTCCCAAGTGAAACAAAAGTTGTGTGCTAATACACTAAAATCAAATAATGTAGCCAGGTTTTTTGCTTCATATAAACTGGAAATGAATTTGGTTAAAAAAACATGATAAAAATTGTTCTGTTAATCAGAGACTAAAGAGTTCAGTGTTGAAAAAGAGTGGTTTTGCCAGAAGCAAAACATTATAATGATTCTTATTAATTAGTTTAATATTTACTTTGAGGAAATACAGGAATGTGATAGAAGGTATATATATAACTATTATAAAAATACAAAATGAAATTTAAGACTTAAAGTAAAACATTTATTTTAGAAATGCACAAACCCAAGAAACAGATAAAGAACATGTTTGAAAATAAGTGTGTTTTCAATTTACTTTGCTTTGGATCATGACAGAAACAAATGTCTGCTAATGATACTTCTCCCATTGTTTATTTTATTTAATAGTAGGGATGAATGGATCTTTCCTTAACCTTCCCTGAAGATTAGCTGACGTAACAACTCTGTGTGTGTTAAATTCAAAGCCTTTGGAAATCGCTGACTGCTTTCAGTGAGCTGTGGGTCAGAACCTCACGTGACCCTGGCAGCTGTTTGACCGGATTGCCTGAACTTGCAGTGGAATGTTCCCATTAATTTGATGGCATTTGAACAGAGAGATAAATTTCAATAGGCTTCAGGAGGAGTTGGCTCATCCCCTGGACTGGTAGGAGTCACTGGAAGGAGCAGGGCCAGTTTCTTCCAGGTTTTCCTGAGTTACTGAAGTGCTTTAGGTGCTGTTGGTTTGCAGAGGTAAAAGGGATGGGAAGACTTTGGATTTTGCCATTTTCACCTAGGTTGTACTTTCTCATTTGGAAGTCAAATCAGGTTTTGCAGTTCAGTTTAAAGCATTATGTGAAAAATGTACCTAAAATTTTTGCAGCTTATCTAAGAATAGCTTTTTAAAAACTTTCTTTCGAGTCATAGTACTTGGTTACCGCATGCTTAACCTATGTTAAAAAAACAAACAAAAACCCCCAAACTTTTCTTTCTGTCAGCTGCTTCCCAACTTGCTGCTCTATCCCAATGGTGTAAAATCTACTTCCCTTAATGCTGCTAAATTGGTTTGGTCCCATGCTTTGGCCTCCTCTGCAGCTGTTCCTTTATTCCCCTGATGAATACAGGAAACCAGGAATGTGTCACCCCTTCTTTCCCAAAGCCTCTGCAAGGTTTCAGCTTCATCTCTGCAGCTGTCTCCCAGTGCAAAGCCTTTGGAGGAAAACAGTGTCTTGTGGCACCAATCAGCCTTTAAGGTCTAAGGATTAGTCTTTGACTATAACTGTTACTTTATTTTAGATTAGGCCTTCAGGTGCTAATTCCAGGCTCCAGAGCAGTGCAGGGAATAAATTCAGCAATTCCCTCAGGGGATGCTGTGCTTGCAGCTCTCTTGCAGTGAAAGATGGGATCTTGCTCGAGTGCTTTTTAGATAAGCTGAACTTTCTTAGTCTTGCCTGAAAAGAGAGTTCCTTTCAGGGCAACCAGTAGTAGAAAGATGATGCTGTTTCACCCCCACGTGATTCATTTCAGCAAATGTACAATGCTGTATTTGTAGAACTGGGTACTATTTTAGTGGTTGGTGTGATAAAGGAAACACAAATGACTAGGACATATTTCAGTTCTTTTGCTTAGTCTCCTGCTACAAATTTAGTTCATGTCCTCATTTCTGCATATATTTAATGATGAGATGAACACCAAAAAGTAAAGTAATTATCTTTTCTTGGCCATCATGGATTATAGCATTGCAATTTTTTTGGTCTTCTGCAGAATCCCCTTATAATCCATTATTCCACTGGAAAATGCCAGTGGGATCTGGCATTTGGTAATGGTTTATAGTGCAGATGTTTTTTAATGTCGATTTTAGTTTCTTTTTCCTCTTATCATACAACAAGGCATTTGAATCTAATTATCTTACTTTGATTTCTTACTGTATTTCTAATACCACTGTAAGGAGATCACGTCTATTCCAAAAGAAAAAGGGGGTAGAAGATTCTCTAGTAAATTAAAACTTAGACAACAGACAAGATATAGATATCATAACAGTGAGAATAGTTTAGCCTTTGAATAACTTCATTATGGATGCAATATGTTCTCAGTTATTTGACATTTAAATACAGATGCCTTCTGCATGGGATGTGCCAGAGCTCTGAAGTTCTTTGTCATGCATAAGGCTCAGTTAGGTTTCCAAAGTGTACAGCTCTGACTTAAACTTTATAAATCAAACCTTGACCCATATGCCAAAGACCTTTTGTGTTACAGGGGAGTAAAAATTAACTTACGGAAATTTTTATTTTGTAAACATGAGTTCCACTGATCTCTGCCTCTCATCCATTCATGGGCAGGACTGGTGATTATTCTGTATGTTGCTGCTCACCACAGTTAGTGGGATATTCCTGCCTGACTTTTAGCTGGACCTAAAGCTTTGCGCTCTGCATCCTCTACAGTAATACCCAGAATTTTTCATGGAGTAAATGTCACAGAAGCTGTAGGACCTTCTTCTACTTTGAGCCTTTCCAGTATGGTAGAAAATTTCATGAAGCTTTTAGGAGCACTAATTGAAATTACTATTAATATAATGCAATAAACCCTGTTTATGTTGGCTTTTTAAAATTAGACTTCTCTGAAAGCAGGAGGTTCTAGTGAGCTTACATGTTATTTCATTCAGTCTGTTTCCCAGGAATATGAACGTATTTGGTCACAGACAAGGATATGTTTGCATTATGATCCCACTCTTAAGTATTTTTTAGTGCTTTCACCTTTCTGTTTTGCAGTTTGTCTATCTGCAGAGGACTGTAGTGATATTTGGTAATTTGCAGATTGCCCCATCCCTTAAAATTTATCTGTCTTCCTCACTCCTCTGCTGAAGTTAAACTCCATAATCCCAGCAGTACTTCAGCTAAGGCTGCCCTCAACCTTCCCAGCTGTTGCTAGTTTTTATTTCTGCTTGTAGCAGATCCAACAGAGCAAATCCTCTCGCTGTCTGAGTCCCCCTGGTCAGGAGTCACTGAGTGCCTTTGAGTTTAGTGACTGGTGCATTTTCCATAATGAAAACCAAAAAGGATCCATGAGCAGATAGAGGTTAATGACACCCCCACCAATGTTTCTTTCTCTTGCAGCTCCTCAGCCATGGGTGCTGCTGAAGTGCAGCTCCCTGTCCATTTTAGGTCCAGGTGTCATCCCTCTGGGAGAAAGTTCCCTCCCAAGAGAGGTTTTCTCTGGATGTGAGAGACCTGTGAAGAAACTGTGATGTCACAGGCATTCCACAGTGCCTCTGTGATAGGGATGGCTCCAGCAAAGCTCACACAGGGGTTTCCTAGAAATACTGGAACAAAACACTGACTTAACCACTTTCCCATGGGATAAAATATTAGGAGGAATTGTGTGCTGGTAGATCTGTGGGGTGTGTGCACCTGAGCCTGCTGCAGCTTTGGTGCTGACGGGCACTTTAGAGGGGACTCGAATAAACATGGATCAGCATTCCAGCAAGAACCCTTACTATTCTTCTATTTCTTATGTACCTGATGTCTTTGAAGTAATTTCTTTATTCTAGACCTTAGAAAATTTGTGATACTCCTTATGAAGGGATACAGCAGATACATGACATGGGGCACTTTAAACACTACTTTGCAGAAGTAAAAAATAAAATAAATGCCACAGTAAAATGAAGCCTAACAAATAAAGGTCTGTGACACAATTTCACACATTTTTCAAGCTCACTCATGCCATTGTGTGAGCAGTCAGGGTTTATAAAGTGGTAGGGAGCAGATCCTGAGATCCTCCTGCACCTGGAGACATGGTATGGTGATGTGTGAACAGCAGTTCCTCCTTCCTGCACAGCCCCTGTGGCATGGGGAGTGTCAGGGAGAGGTGACTGGGAATTAAATCAAACCCTGAATGAGCAGAGGGAGTAGAAAAAAAAAGACCCACTCTTTAAGGACAAGGTAGAAAATGTGATTGAATTGAAACTTCTCTACCCAGAAGGGTTTTGTTTGCCTTCCCCTGAGGTCATTAATTAGCTGGGTTCATTGCTCCTTGAACACCCCTGCTGCTCCCACCATCAAGAGCAGGGAAACCACTAAAGCACAGCGGTTGTAAAAGGAGGGGAGCACAGTAAAGTACTTCCCTCTGCTAAAAAAGTCCGTGTATTCCCCTGGGGGGTGTGTACAGCTGAACGCAGCTGCTGAGGTGATTCCTGGCAGGGCCAGGAAGGTGTGCTCAGCATCCCTCACAGCTGGGAAAGGCTGAGCGCTCCTGGCACCTGTTTCCTCACTCGGTTTTTCATCCACACAAGACAAAGGAAATAGAAGACAAGTCAGGAGACATTATCTAACCATTACTTTCCCTTCTAGCGTGGATGCTTTGCAATAATTTTTCCTTGAGAGCAACCTACCTAACTCTGCCCCCATCTTGTCACATCTTTTATTTTCACCCCACTGATCCCCTTTTAACTCTATCTCCCATTAAGAGAATATTTGACATAGGAAGGAAACTGTAATTCAGCTTTCTGTAAGTGTGATTAATGTAGAACAGATTGTAAGCATATTGTTTGCATTAGGAAGCAGCAACTGAATGTTTCCATTTAACTTGCTGATTGCTGCAGTTGTTGCCATATGATAGAAAGTCTATTAGTTTCTGTGCCTCCTTAATTCAGCCATATGATATAAAATGTTTGTGTTCTGAAAATAGTGTCTATTACAATGACACTTACATGAATTATCCACAGTGGAAAGCAAAACACAGCCTGCCACATGGAGAATGGAAATAAGCAAAATTGGGTCCTTGTTTTGCTTTAAACTGAGTGATCTGAACTAAATCCACCACTTTGCTCATAAATGGTCATGCTGAGTCATATCTTGAGTCACATGTTTTTCTAGTAATAGAATGATGAATGATCAGAAACATTCTGGCTCAAAAATAGGTGATGGGTTGTATAAAATTATTTAAGATAATTTTTGTGGGTCCTCTATCTATAGATAGATTCTGCTTCATTATAATTTTCATTTATCAGAAGAAAATATTTCTCCTGGTTCCAAAGTATTAGGGTGGAGCTAAAAGTGACCTAAATGAAATTTGGAGACTGAACAGTTGAAACCAAGAGCTGATAGATCTGTTGTAGATGCTGACCATGTTTTCATGTAAGAATAGTCCTTATTGTAGTTTTCAAGGTGGCATTAGAAGGGCACGAAGCTTATCAGGACAACATCAATTTGCATTATTCCATTCAGTTACACAGGGTGTATCACATTGTGATGCCATCAATATTTTGACTTCAAAAGACTGTATGAGGATGATCCATCAGTGGTCATCACTCAGGATGATGAGGAGGCACTCTGGAATCGTTCCCTCCTTGTGAGCTCAGTGCCTATGGAAAGCAGGTTTCCCCCTGTTGGGCTCATTGCTGGGTTACTTGAGTTTGCTGTCAGCACTTCTTGCTCTCTGTTAAATGGACCAAGAGTTTGGGGTCTGATTGGGTACCCACAGGTTTGCAGAGAATCAGAATGCAAGTAGTGCAGTGAACTCTTACTTGTAGCTCTCCAGATGATTTAATTTTTTAACTCCTGCACTACACAAACCACACTGAGAGCTATTAACGTAAATTAATTATTGCTCCTGCTGGCTTCTTTACAACTTACTCAGATGAGGGATTGTTAAATGCATCATGCCTTGCAAATTTGCATGCATTAAAAGCCGTGTGGTTGCCTGTGCACTGCTGGTCTCCCTCAGGGGTTCGAGAATTAAGAAATTCTTGCTCAGCCATTTCACTGGGCAGCGCTGGTCTGTGTCCACGTGGCTCCAAAACACAGCAGAGTTGGTCACTGTGTCCATGGACCCTCCTGAAAATCCTAAACTGTCCAGGGCATGGAAATCCCACTGCCCTTGGGCCTTGATACTTTTAGCTACCATGGAGAAGGGAATTATAGGATGCAGCAGAATATGTATTTTTCTGATTAAATGTGGGGGGGTTTTTTTGTTTTTTGTTTTTTGGTTTTTTTTTTTTTTTTTTTTTGATTTTCAATTTCTGGTTCAAACAAGTAAGGGAAGCAGATAACCATGGTAACCCAGAAAGATGTGGAATGTAGATCTGCTAGTGTATATCTGTGGATAGTTGAAGAAATGTGTAGAGGGGTACTTATTTATTTGTTTACCAATTTATCGTATTGTTGGCTTTTTGATCCTAAACAAGGATAAAAATCTCTGGAAAATGGAGAGCTATAAAAAGCCCAAATTTTTTCAGTGCCTTTCAAAAGGTTTTGTTTTAACAGAGTTGTAAATAATTTAAAATATGAACTTTCTGCTTTTACCATGATTTTAAGTAGAGAACTCTGAAATTAGGTCATTTTAAAAAACTTTAAAAATGATAAAATATTGATGGGACAGCTTGTTTTTAATTTTAGCAAGAAAAGTTTCAAGTTTGATGTGTACTTAGGTAGTGCATTGACATGAATCAGCTCTTAAGTGTTACTCTGGAGGAAATCTTAGCTGTTCAATCTATTAAGCAAAGTAAAACAGACTTTGAGAGTAGAACAGTTTTGGTTCCACTGGAAAGGGTGTGTGTATCAGAAATAATTGCTAAATGAGAAACAGTAAGAGAGTCAGGGCCCTGAAAGTAGTGCTGGCCAGAGCCTTTAGACGCTCTGCAGGTTTTACTTTTCCAGACAGCTGTGTCCACATAAAACCCTCCAGTCCCACGTGTGACAGCTGAGGGAAAAGGATTTGTGTTTGTGGCTTTTCTGCCCTCCACTGAAGTTTCTGTCCCCCTTGCCTCCCCAGTTCAGCTGCAAATGTGACCACCCAAATTCACACCAAAACATGTTTTTTAGGAAGGGCCTGTCCATGGGAGTTTTGAGACAAATGCTGAATTTCTGCTTGACTGCAGCATCTGTCATTATTACCCAAGTCCTCTGTGCATGAAAAAGGGGTTCTTGTCGGTGTCAAGATGTTTATAAAAGGTTATTACTTCCAGGGATTGTCATAATTGTCTCGTTGATAATGATAACTTCTTACTGGTGTCCTCTCACACAGAATTCAAAAGGGAAAATAGCAATGTTAGAACTGTATTTCATACTTTACTGCAGATTACTTAACCTAATTTTTTTCCCGTTTCCAGTAATGTTACAGCAAACACATGGACAGGTTTCTAGTCTAGGTTCTTAAATCCTTCTTGTAGGTGAAAAATTTGTGCATTTGGATTCCTTTCCTACGAGTGCATTTTGAAAAATATTTTTGTAGAGGTATTTTTACATTTCAGCATTTTAGGAATGTTCAGAGCTTACAATTGTGTCTCCTTAGGTTTTTTTTATAATGTTATATGCAAAGATTTGGACGTTTTGCAATTGTACAATACCATAATAAGCAGGCATCTGCTTGGCTCTTAAAGATGGCCAGAGGGGTGAGTAAGTAGATTTCTGTGGACTGTGGTTTTTTTCCCCAGTTTTGTCAAAAATCATGATTCAAACTGCGAGTTAACCCAGTATTTTAAAAAGAAGTTCCTGAATAGAACCTGTAACAGCACTGCTTCTTTTGGGAAGTTGGGCTCTGTTGTAATTCAAGTATCAAGAGTTTTGTACTGCAAAAAGTTATATTTCTTTTTTAATGTTGTACCTTCTAACTACAACTCCCTGTGGATGTTATAATGTTGACAATAGAGAAGCTACTGTTGGTAAAGATTGGTACATTCCTCTGGTCTTTATGTTTATATTATGATAATGCAAAAAATTTATAAGACTATATTCAAAGGTTCTCAAAATTAAAGGAACTTGATTACTTCAGACTTCAGTCTAAAGAGTCTTTAGTCTACTGTTAATTAAATTGAACCCAAATGTGAAATTTGGGAAGTTTGTTTCTGTTCATTGTTGAATTGACTGGGTAAAAATAAAAATTGAGAGTAAAAATTGAAACTGATGCTAGCTTCTGGGAGAGATCCCATTTTCCCCAAAGCATGACTGACAGCCATGTGTCTGAGCAATTCTGCTGCTCTGGGTTTTTGAAGGTTTGAATCCTAGAAGATGGCAGCAATTCCCAGCAGGGTGGCTGAACTGTGCTCAGGCACCTGTGCTCCCTGAATTCAGCTCTTTCTCTCTGCTTGCTGACTATGTTGAGACAGGTTTCTTGGGTCACTCGGTGAAATGTGAGCATGTTTTTCACAATATGGTGTTTGAGCATGTTCCTGCTCCCCTGCTCATTGTGCTTCCTTGTTACCAGCTTGTTTTTCTTCTGAAACCGGGTGAAGCAGCAGGAGCAGGAAGCAGAATATCCAGTTTTAACTAAGATGTTAATATTGAGGGAGATGTTAGTGTCAGCTGAAGATGTTGGCATTGCAATAGCAGCAATAATTCTTTCTAAGATTTGTACCCTGTATGGGTACAACTTTGTGTCCCTGGAAGAATTTGGGATCAGCTGAGGAGCTTATTAATGGCTCCTGGTTGTTTCTGGGGATGCATGTGACCCAGCTGAGTAGGGTGGACATGGGGTGTGTTATCAGAGAATCAGAATTTGGTTTGTGTTGCTCTTTGTTACATAAAAAGTTGAGACACAGTCACCTTTTCCCTGAAAGTAAACTTTTTACAGTATTCATTGCAATGACACACTTCAGGCAAACCATGTTGATTCTTTGGGGATTTTGTAGAAGATGAGTTTATATTGTTTCTCTAATAAAGGAACACTAAAGAGTTAATAAATATATCAGAAAACTTTCCACTGCATTTTGTTTCCTTGATAGCAGCATATTTTGTGTCTATAGCTACAGTATTCTACTGGGTGAGGATAAATGGATTTCAGAATCTCTCACTGGGGAGAAAAGTGAGACTGGAAAAGATTGGAGCTGCATGAGCTGGATAACTTAAGATTATAGCTCTGAGAGGCAGAGCTCTAAAAAGCTATTAAAGATGTTACCTTCTTGATTGGAGATTTAGGAATTGATGCACTGCCTTCAGTCCTGCTATGTTTCCAAACTTTCATTAAGTTTATTTCATCTTCCACCTGCCCTTTCTAAATTGCTGGTCTGAAAAGAAATCATTTTTTCAATCATATGTCTGTTATAAGTAGATTCATCTTCCAAACAACATTACCATTTCTTAAAGACTGGATTTAAATCCATCAGCAGAATATGAGGGAAAACACATTGTATTATTTTGACATATTATTCATTGGGATAATTTCTTGATGGGCTTGTGCTTAATATGTTGAATTATCACAAAGGAAAGTCCATTATTGGTTTGAAGAAATACCATAACTGGTGATTCCAGCTGTAAAAAAAGTGAAATGAAATTTTAGTTTTGGAAAGGAGGCTCATAAATTTGTTTTGTCTGAAAGAACTGCTACCATTACAGAAAGATTTCGTGCTGGGATAGGGAAGATTTCTCTCACAGTGTGATGCATTTAGTGAGATTTGTCCTGTTACCAATTTGCCATTTGATTGCTGGGCACATTCAGAGAAACTGGAACTGTCAGGTATGGTCAGCCATCCCTTAAGAAATATCCAGTAGCTTTAATAGTTTTAAAATTGATTAAAAGTTCATTGTCCTTGAATCCCGGGGGTACTGTTTATGGTGGGGTGAGCTCAGCTTGGCTGCTGGGGGCTGCTCTCCCACTGCACATCCAGGCAGGACAGGGGCAGAAAATGGGATGAAAAACTCTTGGCTTGAAGTAAAGGCAGTTTAATGAAAAAAAGCAAAGGTGATGTGCAGAAGCAAAGTGAAACCAAAGGAAATTTAATCTCAACTTGCCATCAGCTGCCAATTTCCTGCCACTTTCCTGGAATTAGTGCCTCAGTATGGGCAGCTGTCCCTGTTCCAAGCCTCTTGTGGCAGAGGCCACCCCTGCAGCCCCCACTGCCAAGCCCTCACCTGCTGCAGCCAGCGCAAGACATGGGGCTCAGATGCTCTTGGATTAATAGATAAGCAAATAGTCTGGATTTGTTTATACCACCACTTAGGACTTCAGATAGTCTTGATTGCATTCAGTGCCACTGGAGGGATGAGGTTGTCTCTTCCTGTCTGTCTGCAAAAATATTTCAGTCTGTTAAGTTTTAATGTTCACTTTGGGGAAGAAGATTGCTACACGGCCAGTTCTTTAAGTGGGATTTTCCCCGTTATTGGCCAGGGATTTATCAAGTCCCTTTATCTTCTGCCCTGTTGATACATAAAGATCAAAGAGAGAGTCTGCTTAGATGAAGATATGCTGGGATAGAAACGTTATGAAAATGGAGAATAGGGCTTTTTCGCACATCTGACCTATCTAGTTACAGTCTTCACTGAAAACTTTATTTTTTTTGGATAGGAAATTATTTTAGGTTTAGTTTTAAAAGGTTCTGTTTTAAATCTTGTTTGCTTTTAACCTCAAATAAAATTCAGAAATCATGCAGATTGCAGGTAGTTAAAGGGGAAAATGTTCTCACTTTTTTCAGAAGAATCACCCAGGTTCTCATCTTGTGTTTAACTACAAGAGATCAGAGAGACTCAAGAGTCAAAGAAAACTTCAAGGCACAAAGAAAGACATTTTGGGTAGATGTGCAGTGAACCTATGCAGAGTGCAATAGGGAATATTGTACAGAAAAAGTACTTTGAGAGTAGAAATTTGGAAATCACCAGCCAAAGAGTGTAAGATAAGTTAATAAAAGGCCCAAATCTTACATATCTGGTTTTCTAACTGCTGTAATTTTAGGTCATTAAGCATAAGACATGCTGGGTTTGAGGGGTACTGTTAGTGATGGTTCCTGAAGGTTTTGACTTCTTTTGCTTTGTTCCCTGTGTTTCTTTCAGAGGAAAACACTTCTTTTCGGGCTGGTCAAAGCCCATAATTCCTATTGCATGGGAAATGTCTGTATTTCAAAACTTGTTTTGCTTCTTAGTTGAAAATATTTTTGATGCTGAATTTTTGCCCTGCCCTAAGTGATGTATTTCCCTGTTCCCTAGGCAGTAACAGCTGGGAGCTTTCCAGCACAGTGAGTTTGCACACCAGTGGTAAAACCCTTCTGGTGAGCCCCATTTGGAAAGCCAAGCATGTTGCTGTCAAAAGAGCCAGGGCAGTGGTGAACTGGCTAAAGAGAGAAGCTGCTCTGGAAGATCAAAGAGAATAACTTCCAGTATTGCCAACAGTGCCTTTGCATTAAGCAGAAATCATGAACTGCCAAAAGCCCTTGTATGGATCTGAGAGCCCACAGGAAACCCTGGGTGTGCTCACAGCTGGTGATTCCTGAAAAAGCAGCATTGCTCTTAGCCTGGAAAAATCTGCAACAAATGGGATCTTATAAATGGGAGAGCCTGTGAAATACAGAGCAGCCACTAAAAGGGAAAAGTGTGGGAACTTGAGCCAGGGAGACTTAAAGAATGAACTGAAAATGTGGCCCAGTATGTGTAAAAATAGGTTGGAGTAATCCACTGAATCTTTTTTAACCAATGAATAATAAGTTTTACTTGGATATTTCATAGACATATTTAGCTTGGAAGAGACCTTGGGAGATCCTCTAGTTCAGCATCCTTCTCAAGCTCCAGACTTAGATCAGGACTGTGCCCTGAGTTTGTATTATCTCTGGTGAATAGACATTCCACAGACTTCCTGGCCAACTGATTCCGAATTATGTAGAGAATTATTCCTGATAATTGTTCAGAACTTGTTATCAGTTGCTTTTTGGCCTTTTGCTGTGCATGTTTGAGAGGTATCTGGTTCCTCCTTCTGTGTAATCACAGCTAAAGCAAGGCCAATGCCTTTAATTCTGTAACTTCAGGCTGACTAAACCCAGTTCTCAGTCTGTCCTGTCTGGTAGCCCTGTAAACATCCTGCTGCTGTTTTCATCTTCTCCTCTGGGCTCACTCCAATTTTGTATGTACTTAGTACAGGAAACTGGACACAGTGCTCAGTGCAGTGCCCAAGGTGACAAATGTGGAAGGGATAAACAGAGTAGAAAAAGGCTCTTGAAGGCACTGAAGGCAAACAAATCTCAACTTGTTGAAATGTCAAATGAGAGTTCTGGCAAAGTGTGGAACAGTAATTTTCAGCTCTTCAGTGTTCCCACAGACCTCTTATTCTCATGGAGGTGCGCTGTGGAATTGTCCTGTAGGAATTCAGGGATCCCCAAAAATATTTCGGTTTTAACTAGTCCATATGATAAATACTGTCTGCTCAGAGGGCTGAGCTTCATTTCAGAAAGAAAGGTCAGAATTTCTATAGGGTAATGCTAGAAATGTTTAAAAAAAGGAAATGTGAAAAATTTTCATCAAGAAATAAATTTGTGTCTGTTAAGATATTAAAATTCGCATTTGAGGTAGGACCTTTGAGTTATTTTTGAAGAAACAGCTTTCAGCCCTAACAGACATTACAGGTTTGATACAGGTAGTGCTCAGTGAAACTCTTTGGTGGTGCAGGGGAGCAGAGTTCAAGTTTTATTATTCACTGACTGTAGGGCAATATTTTTTAATGACACTGTATATGCAGGAGGAGTATCTTACCTTTCTAAAAGACTCAGCTGCCTTGGAATTTCTGTGGTGTTGACTGCTTACTCATCTGAACATCTTTCCTGTCATCTGCTGGATGCTTTGCCATATATTTTTCACGCACCATGTTCTCCTTGTGGTTTTCCTTCTTAGGCTTCAAGGGTTGTGGCTCCTCCCACTCAGGGCTTTTTTTTTTTTGTCTTGTGCCTATGGTAAAAGGAGCAAAATCCTTGTCCAAAACCATAAGGATTCTTGCCAGAGGATCTGATTCTGAAATAGATGCCAGCAGTGTGGCAAATTTGATAGATTGCTTTGTCATTCATTTAGAGGCCCAGGAATGGCTTGATCTTGACCCACTGAATATCTACTAGAGTAGAAATATGTGAAACTGTGGCATTAAAAATCATGGTATTAAGACCTAGGGCCCAAAAAACTGAAGTATAATTGGCTTGCCCTACAAAGGCTGTTTTTCCAAACTTCCTGCTGTGAAGGAGGCTTGTGTGGCTTGTCCCTGCACAATACACAATAAAGCCTCCTCAGTGGTGTGATCAAACCCACAACGACTGGGAATTAAATTTCAATAATTTAAGTAATCCTTTTGGCATTGCAGCTCGGGGCGCATCAAATTGGAAATCCTATTAAGAAAAAGAGTCTATATTTATAAGGACAGGAGGTTCAAAAAGTGCAGTTGAAGCCAAAGCTTTCAAGATATTTGATTCAATGGGACGTGAAAAACTCGTTAAAAATAATGGTGGGGAGTTCACTTCACTTACTGAGACTTTTGACAATTAAAAAAGTGTAAAGAATCTCCATGAAAGTGAAGACTGACAAAATAGCTTTTGTCAGGGTAGGAAGAACAAGTGGAAATATGCAAAATATTAATGTGCATGTTCTGTTGTCAAGTGTGCAGTAAATAATCTGTGCAAAGAGAATCCAATTACTGTACACAGGAAATTAATTGTTATATTTCTAGTTTTGTAATATATTTGTGTGAGTGATTTCTGTGTTTAAGCTCAGTTATGAACATTTATATTTAGAGGAGATTTCCAGTCAGACACCTATACTGCAGTCAATTTAATTGGGAAACCTCAGTGAATCCTGTGGCAATGTCTGAGCTCCTGAAGGAGCCAGGTTTTGGCCTGGATGTCTCTAAGGAAGGGATATAAGTGGCAGCTACTTCTAGATTTACAGGGTTAAAGAATTTGATCTTAATTGTCTAATCCAGAGTGTCCCATTTTGAAGCAGAGCCTTTGATAGCTGTGCTGTCTGCGTGGATATCCATGGGTGTGAATATCCACACCCAC
Source organism: Corvus hawaiiensis (assembly GCF_020740725.1). Lineage (NCBI taxonomy): Eukaryota > Metazoa > Chordata > Aves > Passeriformes > Corvidae > Corvus > Corvus hawaiiensis. The sequence continues at coordinate 13,209,689 of NC_063228.1, read as the reverse complement.
GTCTGTCTGCAGAACAGAGACAAACCCTCTTCCACAATGTCATGTATTGGCACAGAAATCTAAAAAAAGACATGGAGAAAATAATCTATCTGTTTTGAAGGCTATTGCCAAAATGTTAGGAACCTAGAGAGTTGAAAATATTTTCTGTTGGAGAAACTATGGATTTTTGTTTGGTTTTTTTTTTAAATGTTACTGAAAGGAGGTGCCCAGGACAGCACAGAAAATCCCTTACAGATCTGGACATTGTACTTGACTCTGTTTGGACTTGCATTAGTAAATCCACAGTGGTGATCTGCCCTGTCCCGAATATTCTCACAATGTTACAAGACAGATCTCAAAAAGGACAGGAAATAGATAAAAATATTTCTGTTTCCTCCCCACTGTAAGAGTTTTAGACTTTTTGATAAAGCGCATGAATTTTGAGAATATTTTCAAAGTACCCCAGGAACAGCGACAGCACCCACAAACTACTGTTGTTTGTTTAAACAGTGCTTTAAATTGGAACAGCTGAGCTCCTTGCTGGTAAGGATACACAGTTAATGCTTGCTAAAATACATTTTCTAGAAAAGAAAATGAAACCACAGAACTAGTCTATTTTTGTACAGATGGTGAAGACAATAGAAATTTTTATACGAAAAAAGGGCTTGATCCTTTGGTTGTCCATTGTGTCTCTTCCACTGTTAATTCTGGCTTTTGTTCATTTACTTGTCTCCTGAACTTGCAAATATTTGATTTTCTGCAATCCCCTAACTACAGAAATCATGGTCTACAAGGACATGAATGTTCCTGTCTTGTCTTCATAAATGCAGCTACAAGAACTACATATTTGTTAGATCTGGACCACTGTCTGCAGGGTTGGGGTTTTTTTTAACATTTTGTGAGGAAAATGTTTTTATAAATCTAACATAAAACATGCAGTGTGCTAACAGTTAAGTTTGTGGCTATTGGAGCTGGCCACCAGTTTATTTTACACTGTGGTGTAGTGTAGGACACGATAATGGAGCTTTATTCCAAAGAGTTTGTTTGCCTAAAACAAATGTAAATTAAGAGTATTTCTGTAGAGAGGTAAGCTTCTCATGCTGCTTGCCTATTTAAGGGTCTCAAAAAAATCTACATACACATCTATTTTGAAACACTTTTTTCTAAACCTTTCTCAGCATCTACTCAATGCAGAAGGGTGAGAATGGCAAGATATTCCTGAAGATGGTAGCTCTGCAGTTGTTGGCACTTATACTGTGTTAAAGCTAAATATGTGGCTAAGGAGTTTGCATATTGTCTTTTTCACACTTGAACAGCAAAGTGTGGAAGAAACCTGAGAGATAATAATTTACTGGTCTCATTTCCCAAGACTGTTATTCCTCATCTTGACATACTATTAAAATCATTTAATTATCAGTATCTTGTCATTAAGTTACTGATGCTTCTGTTATCTTCATTTCTAAAACCTTGAGTGCCCGCACATAGACCTCCCATTTATATGCACATATTTTGCCAAATACTTGTATTGGATCATCTGGTCTTGTGCAAAACTTCTGGCTAATTATAGTCTCTGCTGAGTGCTCTGAAGTACGACAGAATCAGTATAAATCTGCACACAAGGAGGACAATTTGACTGCTTGGTTAATTTTCTAACAGGTTTGGTTTGGTTTTTAGTTTGTTGCTGTTAGTGATATGCAGATACACAAGCAATTTATTTTTGCAGTCGCTAAAACTCCCAGAATCATTCTTTAAAAAAATAGTGGTGTTTCCTGGATATCAGTTTCTCTTTTGGTTCATCATTCTATCTTTGGTGCAGATAACAGGATTCAGCTCTGCCTCTCCCGTGTTCTCCTCTCGGGACTTGTTTGGTTTCGTTGCATTTTCAATTTTCCAAGCTGCTGTAAACATGTGAAGGTGCCCTGCTGGTCCTGTGTGGGCTGAAGTGCTGGGGAAGGGGTTGGTCAGTTCCTTCCACACAGACTGAGCAGGCAGCGGAGCTGCTTGGAAACACAGCAGCAGCACGTGCCAGGCTTGCATTTGGGATTCCATCAGTGGAAAATGGCTGGTACTGGCTGTTTAGCTCCCACAGCTTCGTTGCAGACAGATCCTAACATGTCTGTCTGGAGACTGATTTGAACATAGCACAGTGCAGACCTTCTTCTTGTGCCTTTGCATCCAGAGGAGTAGCAATGATTATTAGAGGTGTGGCAACTTGTGGTTCAGTGGGGCATGGTACAAACTTGTGGAAATCTTGCATTTGTACTGGGGGAACTTCCTAGTGCTGCTGTGATTTTAGTGCCAGGCACACTGGTAGTCCAAGGACAGGAGCCATAATGTGTGAAATTCCGTGTGTGTGTACATCCATCTGTCTGTATGTGTATAACATTTTTATCCTGAAATTGGAACAGGTTGCATGTGTGTGGGTGGAGAGCAGGAATGTCAGGTGTCAGAGGTACTCAAATACTCAAAACTGGACCAGACTATTCCTGGGCAGCCTGCTCTGAGTGGAGGAGCACAAAGCAGATTGGACTGGGTGACTGCCAGGGGTCCCATCCAGGTGCCATCATCCCGTGATTCTCTGAACTGTAAGTGAAAGCAAGTCTAAATATGAAAGAAAGTGCAATTGTGTGGAAACCGAAAACTATTTCAGTCTACTCATCTTTCTGAGGCTGGAAGATGAATGAGGCAGACTGGGAAAATAGCGTGGGTGACCTGTCCAGGGAAATTAGATCTCCTCAGTTTCTGTTTTAAGAGGCTAATTTGATAACTGCATCTCTCAGGCATGATGAAATTTCCAAGTTCTCTTTTTTCTGTTTCTTTCAAGTTACAGAGACAGTGAATAACTCATCTCAGCAGCCCAGCAGGATGTGCATCCCCTGAGATTCCCTTGTCTGACAGGTTACACATTTGTAGTGCAGGTAGTAGTTTTGATAGATGCACTGACTATTAATGTGTAACTGCACTCGGAGCAGCTCGGGGATCTGCTCAGCTATTGGCAAAGTTTCTCTGAGACAACTACAACTGCATTTTATTAAAGATCCCCTTTTTCCATTATTGTCATGGAGAGAACACCTTATTTATAGTCAATTCTTAGCTCCCCTTCCATCTAGAATGTCTTGATTAAACACTACTTTTAAAAATGACCCAATGGCAAATAGTTCATCTTATTCTTTAAACTGCTAATTGTACATTCTTGACGCAGAGCTGTGATTTTTCAGATGTACCATGTTTCTTCATGTCCTGAGAGAATGAATCATTATGTTTCTGAAGGTTTTAGTTAACAGTTCACCTTTTCTTTTGTGCGGTTCCTGACAGCACCCTCTACAGTTTGTATTCTGTTATTTGCTCATATGTGTCTGTAAAGATGCAAACACAGAGGAAAAAATGAATTTGTCAGTAATTCCTTATGTGAGGAGCAGTACCTTGAAAAAAACACCTGAAAAAATATTTTCTTCACTCTTGCTCCAATTCTTCCTCCTGTACACATATTCATTTATACATACAAACACAAAGTACTTAAAAATGTTGTCTTTTCAATACACTCACAGTTGCTTGTGACTTTTTTTAACTTTTGCTATTTATCAGAGAAAACAATGTCACTCTTGTGGAAATAGAAACTTATACCACTTATACCACCTCTTAAGAACTAAAAATGTCAAGGGGGCCATAAAAGGAAAATAACACAGTTTGTTTTGGAAATTGTTCCATGACAACTTCTGTAATCATTTTGACAAAAGTTCTGTAAACTGAAACCTTTGTACTTTTTCAATTGAACGAGGTCTGAAGGCACAATGCATCACTGGAAATAGAAATTAAAGACTTTTTCTTTTTTCTCGGCAAGAAGCTCTGCACTCTGTGCCTCCAGAGTAAAGACGTTCTCTGAAACAAACAGAGAATGTTCGTGTGTGATATGTTATAACGTGCACTTCTTCCTTGACTTTTTATGCTTTGTGCTGCTCTGGAAGCAAACCAGATCTGGCTTCTTTGCATAATAATAAATATTGCTGCTTGTAATTATTCAGTGGTTACAGTAGTACTCCTTTGAGATGAATCTCTGCTACATTATTTACTTTGTTTCACTTATTTGGAGCCTTTAGTTCAACTTTAAAACAAGGCTATATTATTGTCGTGATGTTTTTTACCTTGGTATTTTTTCCATCTGTAAGGCAAGGATTGGAGCAGCTGTTTAGGACCTGATTCTCTGAAAGCAAAAGTCACTTTACAATATTTTGATTAAAAAAAATTGTATACCTGGTACAAAAAACTTCACTTGAAGATTCTCTTCTATGGTTTTAGTAGAACTCAAGGATCAACCTCCATAGCACTCTAGATCAGAGTGCAGAAACTCCTCATGAGTTGCCATCAGTTATCAGATATATGATATTTATTTTGTGTGATGGAAGATGTGTAATATTTATAATTTTGCATTTGATACATGTTTACCTCTGGTCCTTTCCAAGATGTTTGCCAAGTTTTCGTTTGACAGAGCCCAAAATACAAGTGATTACAAAAACCTCATTTCAGTTGAAGTTAATTTCTTTGAACATATGGTACCAGTTTTAGTCTCAAGCAGGTACAGAAAAAAGAAGAAAAGAAAGCTAAATAAGTAGACGACTTGAAGAATAAACAACTGTAATAGAGGAAAACTTCAAATAGTATTCTTTAAATCAAATCATGATCAAAGTGGTTTATTGATTTATTTAATGGCATGTAATTAACTGGCAATCAGGGAATTAGGCATTCAGAAATAATCAGCCATTCTGTAGATAAGCCACAGTAGCTGACATTTGTGAAATACTAATATGTGACTATAAATTTCTAAACACTTCTATAACTGATCCCTGAAAGCTTCTGTTTTCCCCTACACATGTGCCCTGTTTTGCAGTCACCCCTCTCCCTGTCCTTGTTGTGGGGTCCTGCACAGCACCCCACTTTAGGATTCCTCTTGCTTAGGTGGAGGTTTTCATGCTGTTGGGGTCACATCTGGCAGATTTCAAGTCAAATATCCCACACATCATCTGTCACCCTCCTCTCTCTCCCCTTTGTTACAAATTTTCATGTTTCTCAGATGTTTCTTTTCAAGCTTTGTTTTTTCCCTTTGTTACAGTTTAACCCAGCAAACGGCCTTTGGCTTTAGCATTATCAGTTCAGGAGTGCTCCTTTCTCAGTTTGGGGGGTTTAGGCTTTTGTTTCTCTTCAACCATGTGCCAAGAGAGGGACCCACATTCATTCCCCCACTGGAATCAAGATCACTCAAGGAAAGCAGCAGAAAGGTGGCTCAGGTTCAGATGTGGAAATGAGAAGAGTTTGGGTTCATTCCCCACCCCTTCACTGCTGCACTCACCTTTCACTTTACACAAGGAGCTGACAACTGCAGGAGCCTGTTCTGAGTTAACTTTTAAATTAGTTGTTTTTCTTTTTATTGAATATTAAATTTATTTTAATGAAGATAAATGCATGGAACACAGTGACAGGGTGAGAACAGCATTCAGCTGAGGAGTCAGCTCTGCTCCATCAACATCTGTTTCATCTTGCTTTTGGTGCTCTCCTTTCTGTGTCCTGTACTCCTGAATAGACCCTGAAATACAAACAATTGCTGATGATGCTGCTGGCTCTGATAACATAACTCATAATGTTGCCCTAATTACTTACATTATAAAACTGTCAGGTCTGGAACATTTGGTCTCTCAAGGCAGCTCTCCAATTAATCTTTTCCTTTTTTATTAGAGATCTTGTTATGTGATTGTCTTTTGGGGAGGAATTAGAAGGTTTTATTTTATAGTAGTGGGTGGTTTTTTTTCAAGCTTTCACTGATAATAGAGCAAGAAGACTTCAGAGTTACACTTTTTTTTAAAAATGGTTTTTGTTGCAGCATCTGAAAGAATGTTGTCCTTACTATTAATGCCCAACTTCTGAGGGAAAAATCATAGAACAAGCCAGGTTGGAAGGGTCCTTGAAAGATCATCTGGTCCAACCTCTTGTGGGAAAAGGAGCCTTTTTAGTACCCTGTCCAGGCATGTTTTGAAAATCCTCCAGTGATGGGGATTCTACCACACCCATGGGGAGGTTGTCTCAGAGCTTCCTTGTTTTCACTGTGAAAAAAATGCTTATATAAAGATGAAACCTCTCCTGGTGCAACTTGTGCCTGTTGCTCCTTGTCTTCAAAATGTGGCTCCTTGTGAAGGCACAGCCTCCATCCTCTCTGGAGCTGACTGTTCTGTACTGAACACTGTGAGGAGGTCACCCCTCATGGAAAAAGGATTGCTTCAAATCTACCTAAAGTAATGTTTTCTTTATTCTTCAACCCAGAAAGTCTGAAAGCTAACATTTTGATTGGAATGAAAGATTCTGTTTGATAGCACTCTTCTCCCTCCCCTGAACAGGGCAAATGCACCTGTGGTTAAAGCAAAGATAGTGAAGGTCCAGATCCTGAAAGAAGCTGTTGCTGCTGTTCCTTTTATTTTATATAAAATAGGAGGATCATGTTTAAATCTCTGCTTAATTCAAAGTATAGATTTGAACCAAGGTCTCTTATTTCTAAAATTGTGCACTGGGCTGCATTATTCTAGTATAATCTCTCCCTGTCTTTCTAGAAGTAAATGCTTTATTTTTCTTCTAAACAATGAAATTCTTTACTGAAAAATAAGCTAGCAGATCATTGTGCTTTATTTCAAGTAAGTTTCTAAGCCACTAAAATACAAACTTAGCTTTCTCTATCTAGATCTAATTCAGTGATTTTTAAACTATTTTATATAAAATAATTGTTCTGATAGCATCCAATTTTGCCAGGATCTGGGTCTGTAGGCATAAAGCCTGTGCCTCTACTTGTTAAATAGAGGTTCAAGACTGGTCAATTTTTTTTCCACTCTGAAAGTCTTGATATACTTAAAATTAGCTTGCAGGAAAAAAAATTAAAATCTTGTCGCCCTCACAGAGTGACAGTACTGGGATTTTTCTCTGTGTATAAATCTGGAGTTATAAAAGATGACAATGATAAAAATGTGATGCATTGCGGGTTCAAGAATCCATCTGCAATAAACTGTCCTTTTGTTCAGTGCAGCTCTAATGCTTTAATTCACCTTGTTCGTAACTATTTCCTTTATAAATTATCATAAGCCTGAAAAGATGGGTTATTTTTGAGGTTTAACATAACCAGCCCTGCCTTATTTCAAGATCTAATACAATTATGAACACACCATAACTTTTGGATGATTAAATTGCAAATTGTGGGTGTCCATGAGGCAAGCAGATATATTAAATTTGTTCTCCTTCATAACTCATCCTCACACACTCTGTATATTTTTCAGGATCACGCAAAGCTGTGCTTGTTCTGCCTGAGGTACATTCTATAGTATTTATGGTTTATCAGATGTACAGGATATCTTCTTCAAGGAGATACTCATACATCATTTGAACTTCAGTATTTATTACATTGTTTTCATAGAAAAATGTTATAAATGAATGAGTTTTATTCTCTCTGAGGCACTTATATTTTTGAACATGACTTTCTCGATGCTGTTATTTTTTCACTCTATGAGAACATGAACTTTTGTTTATTGCTCACTGATTTTATAAACATATCTCCTTTTCTCCTTGGAGAGCTATAAAGAAAAGAGATCAGAAAGCAGAAGCTAAGTAATCAGAGTGTAGTTTTACAGAAGTTTTGTGGAGTAAACGTGATACCTGTTAAAAAGCTAAAATCAAAGTAATCAAGACAAACACTTTACCTCCTATTTGCATTGTATTTGAATGAGGGATATAATCTACAAAGGACTATTTCAAAGTGTGGTTTTGATTTACAGCTGTAAACTAAGTGATATCTGGCTTAATCCACACGGAAAATACCTGCAGTTGATATGAACTTACCCCGTGAGCTCATCAAATAAAGACTAAGTCTCCTTATCTTGCAAACTGATCCCAGCTCCCCGAGAAGTGGGTGTTTTCATGTTTGTTGGTGGAGATGAGAGCTTTTTGCCTGTAACTTCATGCAGAACTCTTCTCTCTGATATTGCCTCCACCCGAGTGGAGCAATGCTGAAGGTGCCAGGCTTACCTGGCTGGTTCGAGGTGCTCCATTTGTCCCCATTTCCTTTTCTATCCCTGTTACATTTGTGGTTGCTGACCAAGCCCTGTGCAAGGCAGCAACCCTCAGGTGCCCATGTTGTAAATACATTGTTTTTTTCCTGCAGGATTTCCTCCTGCATTTTGCTTGTCTGGGTCCCAGCACTGGTGACACAGAACCTCAGCTCCCCCACGCTGCCCCGGGCAGTGGCATTGCGGAGCTGTGGAGAAATGTTCTCTGCCCACAGCTCAATCTCCTGATCCATGAAGATCACTGTGCTCCTCTCCACGCCTGCCACAGCAGTCCTGACGCTGGGAAGGGCTAAAGAAGGGTTGGGGGATTTCAGGCTTTTGGCAAGGGCAGTGACAGAGACAGATTAATTTCTGCATGCAATTTAGGAAACAGTTGTGCAGTCCAAAAAAAGTGCAAAAACCCCCTAAATGCACATTGAATCACCGTTGTTAAGCTACAGTGTGCTACCCAAATCTGCAGCAGTTCTCCCAGGGAGTGCCGTTTGAATGAGGAATGCTGATAGCAGAGAGAACCGGGAATGCCCACAGAATGCTTGGACCAGCAGAAGTGTGAACTGAGAGATCCTGAGATCATTTGCACATGAGTTGGAGCCACCGTGTCTCCACTTATTGGGACAAAAATAGGTCCAAGTAGCGCTGGCCTTGTTCCTTTGTTGTCACAGGTGGAAGAGCTGAGGACATTTTGGATGTGTTCTCCAGAGAACTTAATATTTGCTTTTTCTTTCATTTATCTTTTACATGATTGCACTGGATAATATTGCAAAGTCGTATAAAATTAAAACTAAGTTTAAAATAGGGTTTGTTAATTACAGTATTTAACTGTTGTGGTTATTGTTTCCTAAGAGATTAATGAGGTGAATTATTGTCACATAATTAAACTACAGTATATCTAATCTCTTGCATACCCTTGTGGTTTACTGTTATTCAAGTATCACTTGAAGGTTAATTTCACTTAACTGATACATATTTGACTTTGGAAATACAGTTTATATCGAAATATGTTTTTAGGCATATTTGAAAGTCATTAGGCAACTGCTTTGCCAAAATTATCACTTTAAGCTTTACAAGTGAAGGTGAGGCCATAAACAACAGTTAAATCAGCAGGATCACACATATACAAATTCTAAACATGCCCTAAAATGTTTTTGACTGGAGCCTTTTCCTAGAAGCAAGGAATTCCTCAGTTCCTGGTCAGAGTTTGTGTCTGAGGCTGTTCAGATCAGCTCACTGGCTGTTTCCTGAGGTACTTGGGAAGGAAATCCTTTTGTCTTGCCACATGAAAGTTAGAAACATGCAGTAATATCTTTATAGGAAAAGACAAAACTATAGAGTTTTGTTGAATCAAAACTTGCCTTTTCTCTCAAAGAAACAGATTACTTTGTATACTTCCAATTTTTTAATCCCCAAACCCAACTTTTTTACTCCTCCAGCCACACACCCAGCATCATCTTAATTCACTATTCCTGATTTATTCTCATGCTGGATCTATTTAAGAGATGGGTATTCCATGTATTATACTACAATAGAAAAGCTGCTTTTTTTTCCTTGTATTAGTTCCAGTCACAGACAGTTTTTTTACATCAATTTTTTGCTTTCACTTCAGTAATCCTAAGAAATTACCTACTCTATAACTCTTTAATTTCCCTCAAGTTATGGTGCCAAAGATTTGAATCTACTATATTCTCTCACTTCTCTCTCATCTAGTCCCTGGATAATGTGGACAAAACTAAAATTCTTTTCCTAAAATTAAAGCTAAGTGTAGAATCAACCCCAAAATGAGACCTTTTAAGAAAATAAGAATTCAGTGTCATGTAATTTTGTAGTTCTGATATTATTCCACAGCATAGAAGTTAAAGTAGTAAGTGGTTACAATTTTGAATCCAGAGATTGTCTCTCTTCTGGACAGAAATCACAAATCTTTGATGTCTGAAAAATTCAACATTTAATCTAAGTTGTATTTTATTTTTAGAGATTTATCAGCCAATATTGAAACAGTGAAATTACTCAAAAACTTTCTTTGTTATAACCCTCTTAAAAGATATCCCACTGTGCATTTCTAGAATCATTTCCTCTTCTATATACTTTGCACTGTTAATACCCCACAACTTGTTTATTTTTTCTCTGTGATGAGGTAGAAGAGGATCCTTTGTGTCAAGCACGATGCATTCCAGTTTTTCCCACTGACATGTTTTCTTTGTGGTCACTTTCCAGTACTGGGAATTACTTGAGGTGCCTGCTCATGGCATGTGTGCCATGGATAAGGCAATGAACCTAAATTATCCAGGTCACTCTGAAATTGTTTGCTCCTTCTCTCCTGTTTCTGTTGCCTCAGAAATTGTGTGCCATCAGCAAATGTAACAATTTTGAACATAACATGCCAAGGTCAGGACTCCAGAAAATAATCTAAACTTGTAAACTCCCAGGAGCTCCAATTCTCTCTGTGCACTCCACAGCTGGCTGCTATGTGTCTTTGAATCTACTGGAGTTTGTTTTGTCAGTCCTTTGCAAACATGTTCACCACCTTTTCAAATCAATCTGCTCTGTGCTGCGCTACCAAATGCTTTTCTGAGTTCCAGACAAATTGCCCATTACATTGGGATTGTTTCCAGGTAAGTAACATATGAAAGGAATTCAAGTCGAGTTGTCTGCCATGACCTCCTTTTTCTCTGTATTCAGCCTTCTGTTGTGGTCTTCTAAGTCAGGCATTTCTAAATCTGGCTTAATAATTTTCTGTCTTCTGCATAAGTGAATGCAGGATAAGAAGCTTGGGCTTTCCATGGTCTTGGAGCCGTTTAAAGTAAAAAGAATTACATTAACTGCTACTCTAGTTCCCAAATACTGCCTTCCTTCCTTCATGAGTTATCACAAATCCTGCTGAAGGCTTTCCTTTTCCCCTTACCATTTTTCTACTGATTTCTCACTTGTAATTCAACTAGGCCTGGAGCTTTGGCAGTGTTTAATAGTTATAATTGCCTAATAAAGGTATCAGCCCTCGTAGACCAGAAGCCTTCTTTCTCCTCTGTCTTTCCAGTTTTCAGGAGTGTGTTCACCACTTCTATCAGATTCTCCTCCTTTGTGTATTCATTATGAACTGTCTATAAAGACATGAGTAATCTGTCTCTTTATTTTTAAAACTGCTTTGCTTGAAGATACTTCTCCCATTCCTATCAGGCTACCAGTAGGTAAACAAAAAAACCCCACAGTTACACAAAAAAAATTGATGTTACTGTCAAACAGTGGAAAGTTGTCTTTTTCTTTGCTTTTCAGGAAAATATAAACTGTGTAATAATGGCATGTGTGCACCAGAGAGGAAAGGATACACTTGGGGACTGAGTGTAACCTGTGGTGATAAGAAGGGGTAGAGATAATTAAAGTTAATTGGCAAAAAATGAAGTTAAATCCTGCCAGGTGAGGGTGTTTTGACTGTGACAGTCACTGGTGAGTGATTCCTCTGTCTCTGCTCCAGCCTGGGAGTTTTTTCTCTCCGGTTCTTCCCACTCCTTCCCTGTCCCATGGCGGGACAGAGCACTGACCAACAGCTGAGTGGGTGCTTGGCCAGCCCATCATGATCCTTGAGCTCAGTGTTAAACGGGAGGGGACTGAGAGTGCCCGTGCTGGGAACACTCGAGGGACCCTGCCCTGCCATTCCTGTGGGGAGCTGCAGCTCTGGGCACCCATTCACAGACAGCTGAGCAGTGCACTGCTGGGATGTGTGTTCCTTACCCAGCCCCAGGGATCCATCTCCCGGGCCAACAGGGAACTGGCTGACATGCACCTGTACAGGGGAGCGCAGCTTTAGGGTTTCTGAGTGTGCTAAATGTATGGTCAGCCATTTAAAATGTTGATATGTTTGTTGTATTTACATAGTTCCTCCGGTTCTTCTCTCTTCCTGAAGAATTTTTCAAACTTGGCTGCACAACAATGATCCAAACCTGTGTTTGAAAAACTGAGCTGTCTTAGTTCAGGTGGTGTTTGTCCTTTAGAGTTCTCTTACAGTGTGCTAGGGAATTAAAACAGTTTCCTTGCAGATGTTGGGAAGACTTGTTCAGTCTGTAATGAAGCATACAAGGGGTGTGTATCCCAAAGGAAGTTCTTCCAGAGCTCCCTGAAAGCCCCAACAGCCAGCGGCAAAGGCAGGGAAAGGAACTGCCAATCTGCTCCCCTATACATTTTGTTTTCTCTGTCTGTAAATCTTGTGTTTGGCTCCAATTTATCTTCAAATCTATTCCGGTAAATAGCACGTTTCCTTTCAGAGAAGACGCTTAACATTCCACAGAGGATTTATACTCTTTTCCTTCTTTTGCCCATTTCACCATCTGGGGGCCTTATACAGACAATTAGATGTTTCCTCTGTAGGAGGAAAAAATGTCATTGAGTCACGTGTCATTTCACCTGTGACACTGGGGTGTGTGACACTGTGCCACCTCCTGCATTGAACTGATGGAGATAAATTGTGCCAAAATTACCTTTACATCACTTAGCTCTGGTAATTGTCCAAGGGTTACAGTTACAGTTTCTGGCATGTACAGTGGCTTCATAAAGCAGAGCAGGGGGTGAGTATGAGTTTCAGAGTGCCAAATTCAGTACAGTTTTTGCAGCAATGTTGTTTTCTAGCTCCTGATGTTATTGTTAATATGAGGGAAATACACTATTTTGGAAACAGGGATCTAGACTGTATGGACACCAGCTGTAAACAATACAAAGAGAATAAAACTTAGTGGCACAAAATGCAGTGAAATTTGAGGCTAACAAAATTTTCAGGTAGAAACTAGGATCTCATAAAATTAAAATGATGGAAGGGGAGGGTGCTGACTTCATTGCAGCAGTCTGTTCTGGACAGAAGTGAGCTGAGACTGGAAGTCTATGGAGAAGCAATGTTGTCTTTATAGGAGGAGGAGTGGGGCCAAGAAATCAAGAGGATGGACGTGGTTATAGGAGGGGACTGCAGGCAAAAGCAGCAAGGTTGGGGAGCAAGGTACGGTAATAACTTGGGCATTACAGCACTGCTGGAGGCTGCAGTGGCAATATTAATGTGCCTGGGGCCTGAGAGGGATATAGGGGGCTTCAGGAAATTCACCTGTGTTTGCACAGGGACTGAGATTTTATTGCCAGGCTGGGGCCTCCCTTTCAAGCTGGAGGATACAGTGGGAGCTCTGCGAGAGGAGGAGGCGCAGGGTAGGGGATGAGGTTTGTGGCCACGGTCGTAGGGCAGGTACAGAGTGGGATGATTCCACTGATATGAACTCGGGTTCACTTCTTTCTAGTGGGTGGTGATGGATAACAATACTAGAGGCATGATTTGCTAATGTTGCTGAGAAAGACAGGAAAAAACTTTCCATTCTGACTGTGTTCCCATTCATTCCCCTGGGCCTCAGCATGCAGTTTGTAGTTTCATGAGCTGGACCGTGATTACAGCAGACAAGAAGCAGGAACAAGGCTTTTAATTAATTCACACCTGCCTTATTCTCAATGTTTCCAAAGGCTCTGTCGGCTCTGCACCAAACAGATCAGAGCTTTCCACATGGAAGGTCCTTATGGCTGGTGGGCAAGAACCATGGCCAGCCAGACAGAAAAACAGGGCAGAGTCACTCTTCAGACACCACCTCCTCACTGCCCTTTCAGGTTTCTCTAAACACAGCTACTAAGAAGTGTAAAGGGATGCAGCTTCTCTGTTTTCCAGTGCCACAGTGGTTAATTATAGTATCTGTAAATCTTTCAGAGGAAAAAAACTTGTGTTGGTAACTAAAGAAACAGTTGAAATAATAGTCTTCGAAAATGTTCTAAACCAAACATTACCTTTTTGAAGAGACACATCTCGCCCATAGAACAAAAAATATGATACTGGTCTCATCAGACATTTTTCCTTTTTTCAACATTTGTTGGGTAATCAATGTTCCTGTTTGCTGTTTAACTGCTTCTTAAATTTTAACAAGTAATTCTGCTTATAATTATGACACCCCATGATTTTGCAAAAATTGGCACCTGCTGTGTGCAGGATAATAGCGCAATTCAGTGTGCACTGTAGGAAGAACTGATTTGCTGCTCATTTTTCCTGGAAATGTCTGAATTATAAGTGGAGTTACCCCGTTGAAACTCACAATTACTGGAGATTTAGGTAAGTGGGAGTAGAGATTTTTTTTCTTGAGTTGCAAGAAGAAAACTCCAAATACATGTGATGTTCTTCATCAGGGATGAAACATACCAAAAATTAATTTGACAAAGAAAAAGTGGTTGTTTTACTAGATTTTATCTGTGATGTCCATTGGTTACAATGAAGCTGGGGAAAGATTTGTGAGCAAATACAAATAGTCACTTTTGACCTGTGATGAAATTTGCAAGAAAGAAATTAAACCTGTGGCAGTTACTCATCTAATTAGCAGATGAATGTCGCTTTGGTAATTCTGTATGCACACAGTACACCATGCTTCCTTCTTCCCAAAACAAGGGGAGATCCCAACTTTCTTGATGTAACATTTGCAAGGGCTCTTGAAGGCCAGGAGCAGAAAAGGATAACAGTAATTTACTGCTGCTGTTCTGGGGGTTGATGTCTGTGGCAGGCAGTCGCATGCACGGTGTTAAAACTGGATCCTGGTTATGCTCGTGTGCTCAGGGCTTGGAGCAGGGGGGGCTGTCCCCTTTCTCCAGCCCACAGCGTTGTCATCCTCAGTGGGGACCTGCTGGAGCCACAGAACCCCAAACTGCAGTTGCCTGATGAATTGCTTACCAAAGCTGGAGACAGCAGCGAGGGGAATCCTTTCACACTTTGGAAAAAGAGCAAAGAAAGGCTGCGTTCTGCTGGTTTTCTGTGAGGCAGTTTGAGAGCCCAGGACTGCATCCAATAGCTGGAGCAGACAGTTTATCCTGAGGAAGATGGATTTCCTTACTTGGACTGCTTTAGGTGCTTGTAGGCTGGTGAGCTGGGATCCTTCCTCATGCCAGAAGAATTGGTGAGCTGGGATCCTTCCTCATGCCAGAGGAATTGGTGTGCTGGGATCCCTCTTCATGCCAGAAGAATTGGTGTGCTGGGATCCCTCTTCATGCCAGAAGAATTGGTGAGCTGGGATCCTTCCTCATGCCAGAGGAATTGGTGAGCTGGGATCCTTCCTCATGCCAGAGGAATTGGTGTGCTGGGATCCCTCTTCATGCCAGAAGAATTGGTGTGCTGGGATCCCTCTTCATGCCAGAAGAATTGGTGAGCTGGGATCCTTCCTCATGCCAGAGGAATTGGTGAGCTGGGATCCTTCCTCATGCCAGAGGAATTGGTGAGCTGGGATCCTTCCTCATGCCAGAGGAATTGGTGAGCTGGGATCCTTCCTCATGCCAGAGGAATTGGTGAGCTGAGATCCTTTCTCATGCCAGAGGAATTGGTGAGCTGAGATCCTTTCTCATGCCAGAGGAATTGGTGAGCTGGGATCCTTCCTCATGCCAGAGGAATTGGTGAGCTGGGATCCCTCCTCATGCCAGAAGAATTGGTGAGCTGGGATCCCTCCTCATGCCAGAGGAATTGGTGAGCTGAGATCCTTTCTCATGCCAGAGGAATTGGTGAGCTGGGATCCTTTCTCATGCCAGAGGAATTGGTGAGCTGGGATCCCTCCTCATGCCAGAGGAATTGGTGAGCTGGGATCCTTTCTCATGCCAGAGGAATTGGTGAGCTGGGATCCCTCCTCATGCCAGAGGAATAACTGTGTGGTGACAGTGCCTAACTCTGGAGCCCAGGCTCAGCATGTGCTGCAGTTTCCATGGTGGAATTTGCAGCCCCAGCACTGGGAGAGCAGATGTTTGGCAGGGCCAAGGAGTGCTCAGGACACAGGAGACGAGGGAAGGGCTTTGCCATCAAGTGTTAAAGTGAACAACAAAACCACAGCAACTTTAGTTGTTGCATATTTACTGTTTATCTGCCTGAGACCCAGGCAAATTAACAGCAGCCATCTCATTTTTGTTTCTTACAGATTATTCTCCTGTGACTTTTAATTAAAACTTCCCCTAGGCACAGAAGAACCATCAGTGATCTTTTTTTTTTTTTTCTGGACTGTCTCAGCTTTAATTACCTTTTAGGATTTGAAATAAGCCTTATGTTTGCACCAGATCATGTTTACTACAGAACAAAGTGGCAAAGGGATCAGCAGGGATATTTACTATAAAATCAAAATTTCACATAAAATATATTTAAAGTATAGTCAAGTAAACACTCCCTTCCCCCTCCTGAAAACCCTATGGCCAGGTTTAACAGTCTTTCATGTATTTTAGACTGAATAACTTGTGTTGAATCTCCCATTCCAGCACTATTCAATTTTTACTGGGAATATGATTACACTGAAATGAGACTCCATCAGAGAAATAAGATATTGGATGGGCAGTAGACCAAGGCAAATTTCTGAGCAGTTTGCATAAGTGTTTTCCCAACCATAATAGCAGCTTCAGAACTTAAGCAGAAGAGCTAACCTGTCAGAATGCAATTTCTATTCATTGCTGCTCCAAACACCTTGTTTGCCAGAGAATCATCCCGTTTGTTTTGTGTTTACCTGCAAATAAATTTGATATAAAAAGAGATCAAATGGGTATAATGTCATTCCAGCTGGAGAGAGGGGAGGTTTTTGGCCACTAATAGGTGTGTTAATACGGGGCACAGTGTATTCATGCACTGTTGAGCCACCTTGGTGCCAGAGAAAGCGGAAGCAGGGTGAGTTAATGGGCTGAGCTCCCCAGGACACCATCAGGGAGCAGGCGGTGTGGGCTGGAGTGTGCAGCACAAGATGAATAAAATAGCCCTAATAATTTCCTGCTGTTGACTGGAGAACTGCTGGCAGGTCTGTTAAAAGCAGTTGAATTGCAGCAGGCCTTAGAATAGGGATAAATGTGTAATGCTGAGAAGACAAAATATTTTTGGGAAGCATCTTTGGACTGAGGAGATCCCCCTTATGCTCTCCATAGTGATGGGTTCCTTGGCAGGGAGACTCTCTGCAGGTTTAGCTGCAGCTGGGTAGGGACAGCTCAAGGTGTATTTTAGTCATGGTTTTGGGGTGTGTCTATCCAGGCACTATTTGTGTGTGTGTGCATGTACATTTCCAAAGGGTGTGGATGCTGAAAGCTTGATCACAGAGAAATTTTCCAGCTTTCTGCCAGTATCCATGTGAAAGTTTTGCTTTCACACACACGCTGGCTGGGAACAGTGAGAGGTTTTTGTAAATCAATACCTTTATCTTGCAGCTGCAGCTTGTTATGCAGCTTGTTATGTTACTGACTGGAGAAATATTTTGAAATGGGCGTTGTAGGGTTTAACCAATCATTCCAAGAGGTGGATGGTCAAAGGACCAGTAACCATATGCCCTTCAAGCAAACCAGGTTATATAATTGAGTTTGGAAATTAATAATAAAAATGCCCTTCCTCTGGACCGAGGTCTGTGGTGCTTTTCTCACCGTCCCCGGTACAACAGCGACAAAAGGGCATAATCCAGCCTTACCCCAGCTCATCAGCATGGACCATGCAGCTGAAGATGCACTTCCTCATTTTGCTTTTTTGTCTAGAAGTGAAGAAATCTATGAGGGGAATAAGGTCTTCCATTGCCTTACTGAATTGGGGATGTTTTGGTGGCTGTTGTTAATCAGATGATAATATTACTGTTGGCTTCAGTCTAACGATTTTTTTTTAATATCATTGACTGGCTGGCTGCTGCATGTTCTTTTCAGACAAACAGGAAATAGGGTTAGAAAAAAATAAAATTAGCTTTTCTTTCATTTACTTATTTCTGACCTGGTGTATCTGCCCCAAATCCCCAAATAACAGGCTTAGGCAAGTCTTGCTTTTCAGGTATTTTAGCCATTGAGGAATGGCACATGCAAATCACACTTCTGGACTCAAAAATGGACTTGATTTGAAGTTATCTTTTTCTGCTTCTATATAATGGGCATTCTGCACACAAATTGGTTTTTCACAGATGAATATTCTGTGCATTTAATTTAGATTCTGCATATGGCTGTGTGCATTAGAGCTGTTCAGCATAAAAAAAGATGAAGAGAAAGAATGGAAGAAATACTTTTTAAATTAATGGTATAAAGTTAAGTGGTGTGCTCCTGTTTACCCTTCCTAACAATATAACAAACCAAGGACATTCACCAAGAAGAAAGGCAGTAATCAATTAAGTGAAATATGATGCCGTGCACAATTAACATGTGTTACAGCATGTCAGGAGATTCATGCCAACAATACAGTAATGTTAGCTAAAGGATTTGACATTTATGTAGATAATAAAATAATGACAGTTAAATTACGTTTTTTTAAAAATTGTTTTCTGAAATAAACTCTTTGGCTTAAAAACCTATACCAGATATGATTATATGACCTACAGGCAGCCTGTTCCATAGGAATTCAGTGGGCGTCAGGCAGTAAAATACCTTATGAAACAATCTGGCATTAACTTAGTGGGATTTGTCATTGTATCCCATGTAGAAATATTTTCTGTGTTAAACAGCTTCTTCCTTTGTATTTAATCATCTCTTTGAGTTCTTAAAAATGATCTCTCCATCTGAATAGATGGCATCACCTCAGTCCTGCCCAGTGTTGTTCTCTCTATCCCATTTACTTCTTTTCTAGTGTGTGCACATCTCACTGCTCCTTTCCATGAGGGAGCCTGGACGAGGTGTTTTTTGGATTCTGTGAGACACAGCAAACTGTGATCCCCACCTTGTTTTATTCGTGCCAGACAAACTGGAGGCATAAAGGTTGTAAATTTGGTGATAGCCTGCAGGACAGCTTGAAGAGTAGGGTTACATTTTCTCTCTTCTTAATTGCATTAGTGGTTGCTTAAAGGAAAAACATCACATGGAAATCACATTTCTGTCAGAAAATCCTAGACTTGTTATTTCTACAAATAAGCTTTAGATTAATGAAACTGAAAGCAGAAATCTTGCACTTATTAGGGCTGTAAATAACCTTAAGATTGATGAAAATGAAAGGAGCTGATCAGTTCAAAAAGGCTTTTTCTCCTGTTTTTTCTCTATTTTGGTAAGACTGCACAACCAGGGGTACTTTCTAAAGCATTTTTCTATATTAAAGGAGAAATCACAGGAAAGTCTTTTAAGAATATCCACAGGTGAACAGATGGAGACCCTTCTGTCTTTCTGTACCACTGTTTCAAGGGAATTTCAGGACAGAATTTTCTAACCATCCATTTTTTGGTGCATCAAGATAAATCACAGGCATGTTCCCTTAAAGGTTCTGATGGCAGCTCCAGTCCACTTCGAAATTCTCCACTGGAATAATGTGAAGAAATCGGGGTCAGGAAATTGATTTGCTCGAAAGCAGTTTATTTCAATTTGAATATTTTGAAATTGTGCTGGGTACCTCCGGTAGCATGCCTGAAGCAAGATGATCCTGTTACCATGGTTTCAGGCTGAGATTTGGGTTACTATGGTGTGAGCCTTTCCTTCTTTCTATGCAGGAAAGTAGAGTGTGACCTGGGCAAGGTCATAGAGACTTAAATCCTCAAAGAGGCTAAGCTGGAGCGACAAAAATTAGTCACTGCAGAGAAGGGCTTTTAGACAGCTGGTACCTGAAGGAGACACTCAAGTCCTGTGTGTGCTTTCTTGGAAAGTGCTGGATTCCAAGCCAGGGAACTCAGGATTCCTGCTGGAGAGAGGGGGCCCCTGGCAGTCTACTGCAAATCACAGCCATTTTGTCCAGCTAGGGTTAACATCCAGGCATCAGAGGCACGCTCCTTTCTCCACAAGCTGTGGGGATTGCATCCTCTCCCATGTAGATGGGCAGCAAAATTGTAGTGTCCCCCATTTCAAATGGGACGTGGGTTGAGGACACAAACAGTCTTTGGAGTGAGAGCTGTCACCATGAACATGTTATTGTTGCCTTTCTGTTTTCCTTTGTCATTTTGATTGTTCACAGTGCTAAATATGGATTTTTATTTTTCTTAATGCCTTTTTTTTTACCTGAAAGTGAAGCAAGCTGACCTTTTATTTCCCGGTAATAAATTAATTCCCTGTATTTTAATAAATTAATTCCCTGTATTTTCTTCTAGCTGTCTTAAGTAGTTTATAAAGCTTGAGTTTTCCTGCTTGATTTTTATATCTTCATGTCTAGATAAATTGACCCTGTTACTCAGAAACCAAGTTGTTTAAAGGGCTGGCACACTGTAGTGTGGGGTGTTGCTGAGGAGCTCAAGCAGGTGCCACAGTTGCTGGGATTGGATCACAACAAGCAAAAAAAAATCCTTCAAAGCTTCTTTTCATAGAGAAAGCAACAACATGCATGGGAAACCCAGGCTGCAGATCAGAACACGTAGAGTTGGCATTGAGCACCATCTGTTCAGCACCAAGAAAAAGCCCCAAACTTGATGCACAACTGTTCTCCAGGCCCAGAGAACATTGCAGCAAACATTTGGACAGTAACAGGGGTTCTTCACTGTTTGGTTAATGGACTAGTTACTGTTGGGTTCTTTTTTATTTGTGATATGTTTGGGTTTGGTTTTTCTTCCTTCAAATAGGGTTTTTAATTTTGCATTCTGAGATTCGAGTACATAAATTCCACTTAAGTCTTGTTCCAGCTTCTTAAATGCTGCTGCAGTATTTGCCTTTTGAGGTTTGATTTTGGCTTTCTCTCTGTAATCTAGAGATAGAGTTACATCAGAGGGCTGCTAGAAGGATGATATCACAGCATTTTGATGCCATGGTAATAGATGCAGACTTAGTCTCGTATCTCTTGATTGCACCCGGAGAAGTGCCAATTTATCTATTTCATCACAGTGAAGCAGCTCTTCCCTCCTGAGTGTACAGTTCTTCTAAGTGTTATTCCCAAGTAATAACATTATCTCTCCAGCTTATACCTGGAGGGGAATTATGTGAAGTAGCAGTACAGTATAATTATTTCAGTGAAAAGCTGCAGCCCTGACCAAAACAAACAAAAAAGCAGCGCAGTTTTAGTTCCACATGCGTGCAAACGGGTACAATAATCAGGGGCACAGCAGTGATTTTCATTATTCTAAATCAGTCTGACTGGTAGTGATCCGAATGGCACTTTGGAATGCATTAAGGACATTGCTCCTGAAGGAAATTGCGTTACTTGGAATGAAACAAATGTTTAACATTTCTGGTTTCTCTTGCTTTTTTCATCTTGTTTTCTTGCAGATGCGCACTTGCTGTTCTCCCCAGGTTTCTCAGGCCTGTTGGGCCACATCTCTTCTTTAGCCTCACTGGGTGTTACCATTTGGAAGTATGGAAAGGAAATCAAAGAATCAAGGGCAAGTGTAGTATTGGAAATTAACTACTCCTTAATACTTTCTTTCTTGCCCACACAGCAGGCAGGGCCAGGATCCTGCCATAGTATTAATGGTGTTACTCAAGAAGAGGACATTGGTAGAATGATTCTTTGCTTTCAAAGTCTGGACTTGCTAGTTGCATTTTTTTTTTATTCCGCTTTACTCTGCTTTCCTGTGTGCTAACCCCATGTTCCTGCTGCATTTTTGATTTTATATTTGCATTTTGGATGCCCTGAAAATCCTGCTTTGAGAAAGGAAGCGTAGAGCGAGCTGGAGTGAGCATAGCCCTGATGGATACCTGTGCTGGGCTGGTTTGTTCTGCTGGCACCTCTTGGGTGCAATCAAACCCTGGAGTTATTTTAGGGTATACCCAAGTCTGGGCTGCCCAGAAAACTTGTTTGTGAGTGCTGTTGTGTCTGAGCAGTGTTAGGGTGCTTTTCTAAAGGCTCAGCTGGCAGCAGGGTTTAGACTTAAAGATGGGGATAGTGTTGAGAAGCAGTTGTGTGAATATGAACTTTGTTTTCTCTGAAAAAGCAAGATTATTTTCTGACAAACCAGAGGAATCTATTGCATTGTTAAATGGAAATCTTCATTGTTCTATTTGTTATCTTGCTTAGATTTAGGAGTTGCCAGATATTTGCTCACTAGGGAGTAGAAAATCAATGACAGAGGTAAATGTGCAATGAATCAAAATCATTCCTGGTTGCCAGACTAGAAGATGATTGTTGTTTTAGTCTTCTCATGATCATTGTTATCTAAAGAGTAACCAGGAATGAAAAAGGCACGTATATAAAATAACAATTTTGGTCCTTTTTTTTCCCCCTCCAGTAAAACTTGAAGAGTTGCTAATCTTTTTTTAACTCAGTAGATTTTAATAACAAGCTTGCAAGTTTAAAAAACAGAAAATTTGACTGAAGTTCAGTGAAGAATTAACTAAATTTCAGGTAGATCAGTCTGCAGTAGCACTCAGCAAGCTGACAACAGCACAGCCCTGACTGTAAAGATGGACCTGAGAGCTGGTGCCTTGGTATTCAACTGTAGAACTTTGCAATAATTTAAATCATTAAGATAAACTGGCACACAACAAATGGGAGTCTCAGGGGGCATCTAAATGTGCCAGCAGTTTATACAAGTCGACCTCAGACTCTCTCGTGTAAGCAAGTCAAGGGGCACCATCTGTAGCTGGCCTTTGGAGCTGTTAGGGGTCATGGAGAGCTTAGGATTGAATTCCAACCAGTTATTTATGGAAGAAAAAGAGAGACTTTAAATACCCACACTTTTAAGTGAATTATTCCAGGCTTAGTGGGCTTTGTGACAGTTAAAGATTCAAGCAGCCTCTTGCAATCTTGCTCATTTTCAAACACACACGTGATTAAGCTACTGCAGACATCTGAATTGGATTACAAACATCAGTGTTTCCTAGGTGAGATGTGTTCAAGTGTGTACACTGAATCAGTTTTCATGAATTGAAGTACTATGGCTGCGTTTTTTTACTTTCTATTTTCTGCATTGAAGGTAGGTTTTTTTAAAATGCCTTAACACTAAACAATTTCACAGGACTGAGGCAACTGTCTCTGAAATCACTGTCATGTTATACACCAAATTATCATGGTTTTTACTAGTATAAAGTGAGAACTTTCTGTAATTATTCCCTTTTTAATGTTTGTTTTTTTTCAAGATGAAAGCCCAAAAAAATGAGGCACAAAACTTTACAGTTATTTCTGAGGCATATTGAGGGTGTGATGTGATACTGCTAGGACTGGCTGCTGATTAGAAATCACAGAGCTGTAATTAATTTCATTTTTCACTCTGAGAAGTGTGGCTTCTAACCTGAAAATATAGGTGAAGTGACCTTCTTCATGCAAAAAAAAAATATATATATATCTATATATATATCTACATACACCTTCTGATACAGGCACCCCATAGGGTCACAGGAGAATATAACCTTGCTTTTTCTACATGCACCAAAGGTGTGGATCCCTTACATGTTTCTCCTTGAATATCCACTCAGGCTGCTCTTATAGTAAAGGTTAATTGCAGGAAAAGGTGTTATCCTGATGTTAACACAAGACTGTGCTAGTCCCATCTGTAGAGTGCCAGAAAACACTGGAATGCTGTGTAGCTGTATCTTGTTGTAGAGCTAGAAAATCCCTTCCTTGCCTAAAGAGAATACAGAAATTGACCTTTTTAAATCAATGGTGGAAAAAAATCTAAAAGCAATTCATTGCACTTTGGTAGTGCTGTGGTTTGTAGTACCTCTGACCGAATACACTGAAAACACTTTTAAAGAATAAAATGAGAATAATATTATTCATTTGTGAGTAACTTCAAAAAGCATTTCTTAGCTGTAATTAAATGACCAATCAGGTTAAAGTCATCGATTTACCATCTCAGATAATCCTGGGTGTTTTGTGCACTGTGATAATGGCACTGTGTTATGACCTGACATTGCTCACAGGTGTATTGTCAGCCAGCCTGCAAGGTTTGATCATTAGTCAAAAGAGAGAAGAACAAAACCAACGTGGGAAACCTGTCTGTTGGAAACTATTTGAGCTTAGCTGCTTTCAAACCCAGAGTGCTATTTGCAAACATAGTAAAGGAAATAATTTTGAGTCTCTTGCCCCTAAGAAAGGATTATCTGACTTGTTGTGATGAACTAACCCAGATTTCATGGCAGTACAGGTATGCTGGCAAGGGTATTGGTGGCCTGTATCCCCAATAGAATCCAAACAAAACCTTGAGCTGCCTGAGTTTAACTCTTTTGATCTAAGGACATTTAATCTTGTCACAGATTGAAAGGGGCCTTGCTTTAAGGGCAAGTCATGTCCTGTGGTGGTGTTGCAGCCCCTGTGACTGTGCTCCTTAAGACCAAGGTGTGATTTCTTTGTCCTCTGTCTCTTTTCAGAGTCCCTAGATTACTTTTTGACAGCTGCAGCCCTGTCTCCTCTCAAGACTTTCCTTTTGGTAGATTATCTCAACAGGAATATTTCCTGTTTTTCCTTGTGTGTTTGCATGTCTGTGATAACTCTACATCCATTCCTGGAGCCTCCTCATGGAATTAGCACTTGGCTTGTTGTGTTCAGGTGCTTTTGGAACCTGTCAGGACTGGAAGGCATGGCAGTGTTATTCCCTTTCGACAATGAACCACTTACTCATTTTCTTCTATGCTATTTTTATTTTAGCCTTGACTCTTACAGCTTTTCAGAAGTGTGCCTATTCATGCATTTCTTCTGATTGTGGATCTGGTACAACTAAATCACCCATCACCAGGCTGATAGATATATCATGGCCATGCTAGCACAAGATGTTTGGTTTTCTTCTCCAGCTTGCAGCAGTCCCACTTTCTGACTGCTGCTGTGTGTGGCACAAAGTGCCTGAGTGGTATTATTAGGAATTTAGGAGATAATGTTGTGCATAATATTTTTTCTCAATTCTTTTCTGAGGAAATGTGCAGAATGAGAGCTGTGGACTCAAGATGCTTCACTGATCTTTTTGTGCCTTGTGGAAAAGAGTATTGTAATTTCTCTCAGCGTTTTGGTTGTTCGGTGTCTCTGACTTTTGACCAAGAGGGCATCCTAGTTTGGGACAGAATTGCAAACTGCTTTCATTGTGGTCACATGCTTTGGTCACGTGCCCTCCAAAAATTTTGATTCTGAAAGTGCCACTTAGGAATTTCTATTTCTGCTGGTTAGGAATTCATATTTCAGACGCTGCTGAAAGCAGCAGTCCGAGAGGATCTATGTATAGCTGTCATCACACTCTCTCTTCAATTGGAAAAATTTGTTACTGTGACATTTTAAGAAAACAATAACAAAAATCACAAATCAGTGGAAGCACTATTTATTTCAGTGTAATAGATGAATAGCACTGTGGATAATTTTAACACTCCTATATTTAGGGAAACAAGGCCCTATAGTATGTTGGTAACAGCAGAACTTGATCAATGTGAAGCACCAGCTGGTGTTCTATAAATGCAGATCTTAGGGCACACATCCGAAGAACTCTCAAGCTCTGTGAGTACCAGAGAAATTATAGTAACTGCCACCAAATGGGTCATTTCGTGGATAATCACAGTCTGGTGAGAAAGACATTTCCCTTTAGGAGGCAGAGTGCCAGGGAAAGCATGGGTTAGCTCAGTGCTTTACCTGGAAATATCTCCCCAAATGAAACCTGGATTTTTGTGGACTTGGTAGGTGAACCCTTCCCAGGCATGTCCTGATTTGTCCCTCCCCAGGGCTGTAATGGTGTGTCCAGCTATAAGATGTTACAGCTCAAAGCTTTGGTTTGTGCTCTCACTGTTTTGACAAAAGAAATGCTTAAGCCTGAGGCAATTGAAAAAATAGTCCTGTGGAATGAAGGGATCTAGACAAAACTAATAAATGCTTATCTGTGTCGGTCCCAGAGTTTTCTAGAAGTTTGGCAGTCAGTGCCAGTTATGAATTTAATGTACTGAAAACTGAGGGGAGCTTTCCTTAACTTTAATGCTGTATAAATGTCCCTTAGCTTGTACAAGCAGTTGTTTGAGGAAATTGGCCTGGCTAAATTGACATTTACCTATTCACATGGAACTGGATTCTTTGTTCCCTGAGGATCCTTGACAAGATTTTCACACAATTAACAGAATAGAAGAATTGCTTTTGCACATCTTTGGTTCTTGTTTTTATGGGAAGTGGGCAGCTTGGTGGCTTGGCCCTTTTCCTTTGTGAAGCTCATTTCAGCATTGCACGGGATTTAAAAGGTGACCAGTGCAGGCACATGCAGGATACAACTCTGGAAGCTGAGAGAAACTGGGAATCAGGTAAAAACTCTAAAACAAAGTGAATTTCCCCCCTTCTTTTCATGCAAATATGTGATCAGTCCCTTACTCCTTGTAATAAATTTGCTGGTGACATCTTCATTGCAGTGGCTACAAGGGTGTTTAACAACTGCTACTTGTAACATCCTATTTAGACACAGGTTTTTATTTTCATCATTTTAAAACTTTTACTGTTGCACAGGAGCAGCTAAAATAATTATCTTCTACTTAAGATTTCTTCATTATTTTGTCACGTCTTCATAGTGTTGGGGAACAATTGAGCATTGCTGATGTGAAAGGTCCATTTTAAGGTAGGTGGTTAGACAGATTCCCAGCAGCTGAATGAGAAGAAATGTAGATTTTGACAAAAATTAAAGGTATACATCCATAAAGTTGGATAAACTTTATAAAATCCATAAACATACCTGTTCTTAGTTTTGCCAACTATTAAGTTAGGCAACAGTAGTAAAAAATGTAATCACATCCTAGTGCAGATGAATAAAACATAAGAAATATCCCCTCTGTTTGCTCTTTCTAGACCACACTTTTAAACTTTCTCCTGGAATGTGTGGGCTGTAATCACGGAGCAGTTGGGATCCTGACCATAAAACATGTCTAAAAATCCTTTCCACCTTTCTTTAAGAGTAGTTTTTAAAGCACCGTAGGTTTCACGCTGGCCTGTCTCGTTATTTGACTGTCCAGTTGTGATGGTTTTGGCTGGGACAGGGTTATTTTTCTTCATCAGAGTTTTGGGTTTGTTACCAAAACACTGTTGATAATACAGGGATAGTGCCTTTACTGCTGAGCTGTGTGATGCCAAAGCTGAGCTGAGGGGTCCCAGTCACACCAGCAGTTTGTTTAAAAGCTCCAACAGAACCTTTGCCTTCAGCTTTCCATCCAGGTAAGATGCATCACTCGGGTGGTGGCAGCAGGGGGTTCAGATCCATCACTGTAATCACTGGCCTGTCCACACCGACTGCTTCTCTGTGCCACACATAAACAGAGATGGCAGCAATTTATTGGCTTAGAATTGCAGGGAAAAGTCCCTGTTTACTCATTTGACAGTGGTGCTGACATTCTTTTGTCCGTGATCTCCTTTGCCATCGTTCCCATCTGTTCTTATTTATGGCAAAACTTAACAGTAGTTTGAACAGATTTTTTTTTTTCAGTTCTCTCTGCTTTATTTGTGGTGGTTTGGGGTTTTTTTCATTATTATCATGGAATGAAAGATCTTGTAATCACTCCCAAGTGGCTGTATCTGGTAGAAAGTTTGATAACATGCATTCTAAAAGAAAAAAAATGTAGTATTGCTGTATTAGAACAGCTTTGTGCATAGAAGGATTGTGGCTTATACCTAATTCATTTCTGTGACAGACACCATTTCCATCTCCCTCTCTTGCTGAACTAGGAAACTTCTAATTATTTATATGAAGTGCCCGTATGTGGAAATATTAATATTTTCAAGAAAACAAAATCAGATGAAAGTGTGAACAAAATGAAATTCGTTAGGTTACTGAAACAGGAAAATAATCCCATATTATCACCTTGTCCCCTCATTTATCTGCAGCTTGTAAAACAATAGTGAGGCCATCATTATGCTGTAATGTTATTTTAGCATTGCATGAGCTTTCTCCAGGTACAGGGAGAGGTTTTCCAGAGATCTTGCAGTATTGGTTCAGAATTCTTATGCATGAAGGAAGAATTGAAATATTCATGTGATAATTTTGTGAGAGGAGTTAATCTCTCAGCATGGAAATGATGCCTTTTTAGCAGTGAAAGATGATCCATGCCATCCATGGGGTGCTAATAAAACATTCCATATGCCAGAAGAATCTGTTTCTCTTCAACCTTAACAAGAACATGTCTGTATCTAATACCAATGAAGTTTAAGCTATGAATGACTTATATTGTGTCCTTTCAATGGAAAAACAGCAATTGCTCTAGAAAGCTGAAAGGTGGGAAATGTTTGGTGACGCCACACCAAGGGATGAGCAGCAGACAAAAGGATCTTTGTCAGGTTTGCCACCCAGCCACATCCCCAGAGAAGGTGTGCAGTGCTAATATTGGGTTATACTAATTTTAATACTCATGGTGTGCAAGACAAGGAAATACACAACGTAAAAAGTCTTCAGTTACATAAAGCTCTTGAAGAGCTGATGGGATCGCCTTCCTTTTCCTTCAAGGGATGGAAAGAAATGAGGAGGAGAGGTTCTGGCTGATGTGGAAAATGAGCAGTGGTGTTTTACATGTTCCATCCTTGTGGCTCTGAAGCTGCAGAAAGCACCAGGTGCCAGTAACAGTGTAAATAACAGTAATTTGAACTCCAAGTCTGCACATTTTTTCAATGTTTTTGCTTTTAAGTAGAGAGTATTTTTCTGGGAGTTTAAGCTTGCTCCTTACTTCACTTTTTCTTTGAATCTCATGTATTTTTAACAGATACATTTACTTGGTGATCTTCATTGTGAAACTGTCCCTGTGAGAAGCTGATGGCAATAATTGCCATTTTTAGTGCTAGAAACAACCAAAGCACAATTTTAAAAAGCACTTTGCATTGGTTAAATTCTACTTTCCTAATTTTCTCAAGATTGAAGTTAAATCAGTCCTGAATCCTAAAGATCTGACATTAAGATATTATTGTGCATTCAGTTCCAGGGATTCTTCAAACTTATCCATGTAATTCCTGTAAGAAACATGCTGAAGCACAAAAGTGATGTTTCTGGCTGAGACATTTTTTCAATAGCTTCCATGGCACAGAGGGCTGGTTTTACAGTGAAAGTCCCTCGTGGTTTCCTTGCTTCGATCAGCTGTGTGTATAAAATCTTGTGGTCTTTGTGTGCCCAGAGCAGCCCTGTCCTTGTGGGCATGGTGCAGGCTGGGCATGGTCCTGTGGGAGCTGCTGGTGTGTGCTGGTGGCCTTGGACAGCTTTGGCAGATGGCACTGGACTCAACAGCATTCCTGCTCTCTGGAGTTTGCCTCCTCTTGGGACACTTTCCCAGATACTTTTCCAGTGCTGTTTTCTAGCAACTCCTTCCCCGTTTGCCTCCACTGGTATCTGCAGAATCCACTTGCACAGCGAGTGCTTCTGTCAGTGAAGTGAGTCCGGTCCCTACTCCAAAACTCCTCCCCTGCTCTCATTTCTGCACTGCAGGAGCACCCTTTGCCAAGATGTTTGGAACCCTGCACCTGGCAGTAGCTGGCAGTGCCATGACAGGTCCTAGAGCTTTCAATTGTGGATATTTATAGAGCTGGCAGCTTCCATTTATTGTTCACCGAGGTCTTGCTTCTGTATGTTCAACAGAAGTGTCACTGGTAATCAAGTCATGGGCAGTTTAATCTCATTAGTCCCCAATTATGTCCTAAGCCCAATGAAGGGAAAGGCAGGGATCAGGTTTACAGTTTGTCCTGCTGGAAGTGTTCTGATTCCCCAACATCTATGGAGGTTTCTGCCCCACATCTCCCCGTGGAGAAAACATGGACTGGGATTTGTCCAGACACCACAGATCTCCATTCACACAAATTACAGCAGCACTGCCCAGTATTACAAGGCAGCTCTTATGTCTTAGGGGCTTCAGTGAATACTTAGAGTATACTGCTACTGCAATTTAGAGAAAACCTGATTTTCCACTTTTAAAATGTCTGTAATGTATTTAAAAACAGACAAAAACAACCCCACAGTGACTTCCCCGTACCTACCCCACTGCCCCAGCCTGGAGTGTTTACTGGCATTCCAGGATTCATTCCTGACCAAGCTCTATTTGCTTTTTCTCTTTTCCCTTTTCTTTTCCATTGACATTCCTGGACTGGTAGGTTTTATTGATGTCAGCATCCATGACTGTCAAGGAACAATGTAGTAATTTTCAGCTGCCCCCGTTTTAAGAAAATAAATCAAGGACATAAAGGTTTTTAAGACAGTGAATTAATGGAAGTGTAGACTGATCATTTATTATATCAAGCACTACTTCTGACCTACACAGAGGCAACGCTGTCTGTTCCTCTGCACGTCTGTGGATTCCTTGGGTTGGAGTTTTCCTTTTACTGTAATGTGGACATTCCTTTGTCCTAGGAACAGAGCTCAACCCAAACGAGATGAGCTGTGGCAAATCACAGGGAGCTGTGAAGTGGTGGAGAGCAGGCAGGAAGCATTGCCAAACAATGATGTTAGAATTCCATAAATTTATTTGCCTTCTACAGCAGGCATGGCTTCAGTAACGTGAGTCATTGGTGTCAGTGTTTCTGTGATCCTTAATGTAAAGTAGATTTTTTTCAAGTCAACAAAAAAGATCATCTGGATTAGCCTCATTAAAGTTGGTGCAATTTCTGGCCAAAGGATTGTCTCTATATGTTCTATGAGTAAAACAGCATGTAAAATCTCACAGCAGTTTTCAGTGATTTATTACCTCTAGTTTTCTATGATTTTTAATCATTAAAGAGTATGTAAAAACATATTTTATACACAATCTTTTATCTTACATTTATTTTTATATTTCTCCATAGCAATTTATTGCAATAGATATATCACCATTACTATAGACATTTATAGTGCCATTAAAATTCAATGCCACTATAAATTTATGCTCCTTAAAGTTTGACATTTGTAACAGCTTCCACAAGGGCATATTTTATACTGAAAGTGAAACTTGAAGTAGAAACTTTTCTTAAATTTAGGATGTAGTCAAAGAAAGAGATGTCTTTTATCTGCCTTTAATAAATTCAATAACTTGGGTGAGACTGTGTTAGGCCCCACTTTTGGATTTCATTTGCTCAAGACACTTCAAACAAGTTCCAGGTAAAGCAGAATATGCAAAACAATATTACAAAGCTATGATTTGCTGGCTGACACACAAAACATAGTACATCATGAGCTCCATGAGTATGAATGAATATCTTGATTCTTAATTAGAAAAGTTAAAAAATGACAATTCCAAATCTGGAATGTTTAAGATTATTTAAAGATCATTGCCGAACCAGGCAGGAGTTTCTCTCTCTCTCATATTAGTTTCTTTATTCATAGAAAAAAATAGACTGCTGAGTAAGTATCAGCATGGAGTTGAATGTAATGTGCAAGTGAATAGCAAGTTGATTTTCCTGTTGCTAATGTTTTTTTTATGGAAGTTCAAAAGGGAAAATATGTTTTCACGGTTCAGAGTATGTTGGTAATAGTCCAAATTACCAGTAACCTTTCCCTTGCATCCCCTTGCATCCCCCCTTGATAGGGGGATGTATCAGTTCTCCATGGAAGCATTTTCCTTCTGAGATCCACCAGAATCCAGCACAGAATCCACGTGATCCAATAAGAGAGGGACTGGGCATCTGAGAACAGCAATCCTATGGGGATTGCAGCTGTTGGTCAGGAGAGTTATCAAGGAACTCTTTGCTTTCATGAGGTGTTCTTATTTTCAGCCTATTACAAATTAAATGGCAGGCATTACCCACATTTATTTTTATACACAGAAAAAGCATAAATTTACTTATATGTAGTAGTGTGTGAGAAATGTTCAAGTAGCTTATATCTGCATGTTTAAGAGCTGCACTGGTAACATCTAAGAAAAACGAATGAGGAACAGGAGTTCTGGTGTAGCATCAAGTAATCGCCCTGAATTAGCAATAAACCTGCATTATATTCAGCAGGAGTAATATTTCTATGAACCTGGGCACAGATTTGATAGTCAATGAGAGGAAAGTGAGAGTGCTGCACAAGTGAAGCAAAGGGAAAGATAGAAAAAATAAAATTGTCACTAATACAGTCATAAGCAGATTTTATCACCTTTATTTCCTACTGTGGTTTATGAGATGAGCTGCTCTGAAAACAGAGGTTGCAACGTGGTGATAAAGAATTCCACAAACCAACAAATGTGCTCGAAAACTCCTTTAATATTTCAGTGTCAGGAATCTGGAGTTTGTCATCCTGTAGTTGGACTGTGGGTTTTTTTACCATGCACTCAGACAACCGAAGCTTCACAAGGTAATGAGAAAGGAAGATCAGTCGAGTGCTCCTGGCAAAGTCAAAAGCAAAGCTGGAGTTCAGGAAAGAGGGTTTTTGACACAAAGTTGGTGTGTGATGCACCTGTGTCCCAGCACAGTTCACAGGGCTGCTGCTCTACTCAAAGCTCTCTTTAGAGTCAAAATTAAGGGACCTGGAGGGCTTGCAGTCATTAGTGGTGCCACAGGACCTTCCCCACAAAGTGGCTTGTTAGTGCTGTGGTTCTGACTAGCTGATGTAATTACTTTCAGCCAACCTAAATTACCCTTCAGTTTCTACTATAGCAAGAGATTCCAGGAGCAAAATCTGATGAGGTTAACCAGGAGGAGGTTATAGGATCACAAATTATAGATAACTGCATCAGGAACAAAACTTTGCTAATGGAGGTTTTCCAGTCTATCAGACAAAAAAGTTTCACAAAGGCTGCTGGAAGTAGTTGAAACAGAAGGAGTTCATTTTGGGGGGGAAAAAAAGATGTACATTTTCCAATTGTAAATGTGATTATTTGTTCTGGTGAATCTTCCAAGAAAGCTTGGGGAAAGTTCTTTATTGATAAGAAAGTTAAAATCAGATTTGGATGTCTTTCAAGCCAAGTTTGGATGCTTTTTACAGGGTAATTCTAAGTGATCTCAGTCAGAACTTGCTGTACAGAAGGTAAAGCTTGTGCAACAGCATTATTCCTGTATTAATGACAGTGTTTCCCTGTGCTCTTTCATTTTAAATCCTGGTGTGGTGTTGGCCCAGGGGGTGTGACCTTTCAGGTGGGGAGTGCAAGGATCCCTTTTTCCTTGGCAGCAGGTGAGGGACACTGAGATTTGCCAGTGGCCTCTCGTGCTTCCTGCTGTGGCCAGGACATGTGTGGTGTTTAGAAAAGCTTTCTCACGGCCTCCTGTTTTCATGTCACAGGATTTTACCTCAGTTCAAGTATAACTCACCATATTAAGATGAATAAACCTATCATTTGATTTCCATATTACATATAGGGTATCTAATCAGTATTTATGACATGTAAGATTAATCCCACTCATGAGGAGGGGCCTTCATAATTTATTAGTGCCATCACCTTGCTTGAGTTACAAACTGTTCATTTCATTCAAGACAGAAAAATCCATGTCTTAGGAAATGTTCATCATGCCTCTTATTTGTGAATTTATTACTCTTCTTAGTGGGAAAATTTTCAATGTAAAGATATTTTTCAGCAGTAATTATTGCATCAAGTCTTTGACCATTTCCATGAAAATGTGGCTGACTTGGCAGAAAATAGCCTGGTCCTTTTGGAAGCATCTCAGAGTTGGGGAAACTGGAGATCTGGCTTGAATAAAAGGGAGAGGAGGAAGTGTTGTTTGAGGTGTGTGTTTGGGGTTGTGTTTGCTTTGCCTTTTTTCTCAGCTCTGCCTGTGGGAGGGACCCCTGGTGCCCCTATTCTGCATTGGTATCAAAGCTGCCCTGCCCTTTCCTGGACACAGATGCTTCTTTATCTTCTTCATGTGCAGAGATACAAGGATTTTTGGAACTGAACATATAAAAGCCGACATGATCATTTAGTTTACTTAACAATTCACATTTAAAATTTTTTTTTCTTGTTTTTTTGGAGCTATTTAAAAAGGACAGAAACTGTGCAACCCTCCAAAATTAACTGGATTTTTCTTTGTAATGATTTTGGTCAGACTCTTCTCGCACTGAAAGAACCCCCAGTATATCATCCTTTCAAGATCTGTCTTCTTCCTTATTTTGAACTTATGTTTTACAGCACATCATGAATTCTGAGGAAACATTAAATGTCTTGATCAGTTTTCATTCCACATTGGAATATTTTGTGAAATTTTAAAATTTTGATAACTTTGTTTTTAAGAAAGAAGCAAAATATTTGAGTGGTCACAATGATCTGATTTGGTGTGTTTCAGGGAGAGCTGCTTTCCCATGAATTTAACTGTCCTTGTTCAGGTTTGCAACTTGCTTTTTTCCTAGAACATCTTACAAATGATTTTCATTTTTCAGGCCAGCTTACACTGGTTTCCAGCCTTTCAGGGAAGAAATTTTGACCTATGTTGAGCAGCAATATCTAGAAAAATTGTTTTACATGCCTTGCTGGGCTTTTCTGATGTCCTTTGCATTGCTATTATGAGCCAGGACACTTGACACAATAATCAGGGGGATTCTGACTCTTGTGCTGGCTGTTTGAGTCCAGTGGGTCACATTTGGACAATGATCACTTTGCGATCACTCAGTGCAAAATCCTCAGTGATTTTAATGTGGCTCTTTGAAACATTTATTCATTACCTGAATGTGCTTTTTCACTCTGTTCCTCGTGCCTGTGGGCAGAGAGGATTTGTTGCAGAAAGCTGTGCAAACAGATCTTGCTGCAGTTACCTGCTCTTCTGAAAAGTTTTATCTGAAACTGCTTAGTTGCCCTTTGCATATTTGTGTGAAACAGATGCTATTTAGAAAAAGCAGTAGCTGTTTGACCGTGGTCAAGCTGATGCTTGTCTGTCAGTGTATTCTCTCATGTGGAAAAAAAGTGGTTTTTATGAGGCTGGAGCTTTCCTGAGGTTGAGCCTCCCTTTTTTGCACAGGATTAGATGTGATAAAAGCAGAGTAGACAAAAGCAGATAAAATGCAACAAAACACAAAAAGTCAAAACTGCTATACCAGGGGCCATCTTGTACCATTAGTATGCTGAGGAGAGTCTTGGTTGCATAATAACTGATGATTCATCCATGGTGAATTCCTTACCACAGTGTACTGTGATTTCTGATACACCCTCCAGTTTTTATTTGAGATCCCCATCTAAACTAAACTTCAGTTAAACACTGCAATAATAGTATAATTTTTCTCCAGCCTGCCAGTTCTATTAAATTTTATTGGTGTAGGAAGTTTGGCAAAAGTCATGGCATTGACACTGAGTTAAATACAAAACTCCACTGAGTTATACAGAAAACTCCAGCTGTTCTCCAGTGACAGCCGTGGTGTGGCTCGGGATCAGGGTTGTTCCTGTGTTGTGCTCTTCAGACCCTTGTGTGTTCCAGAAGCTCCCCAGCTCAGTCACCAGTGGGAGAGAACATGGAATTGGCTGAACACCCTGGGCTCTTCCCAGCTAAGGCAGTGACTGACTGCTCTGAGACTTCTCCTGGTGGGAATTTCAGACAGTCCTGGCTCCTCCAGGCAGCTCCTGCAGTTCACACTCCAGCTCAGAGCATCAGGGTGGGGAATCTGACAGCCCAGAGCCTCCCCCTGCTGCACAAGCGCCCCGAGCCTGGGTGCACAAGGAACAGGCAGCAGGAGCCCTGCTCTGCAGAGGCAGGACTGCTGGCACAGGGCTGGGGAGACAGGACAATCTCTGTATGTGTTTAGCATAGCTGGATGCTCTGTCAGTGGTTTAATATCATGCCTGAGCTGGGCTGGTCTCACAGGAGCATGTAAGGATTCAGCAGAACAGTTTTGGGGGGGGGGGGGGGGGTCTGCCTGGCAATGGGACTGCAACCCCCTTGGAGGCTCCTTTCACCATCTGGGCAGACACAGGTGATGTGGGTCAAGAGGTTTGATTCCTCAGGCAAGCACTGGCCCTATGCAGAGCTCCTGGCAGTCAGGGTAAGGATTGTTTTGTTCGTTTTGTTATTGTGCTTTGGTTTTAAACAGTCCGTGAGTGTCTGGGCCATAAATAAAATCCTGCGATTGCATTTAAAGCGGAACCTCCCCTCAGTATATTCTTTCCCAGCTAAAAATAATTTTTGTTGACACCAGCAGCGTACTGAGGCTTTTGGCACCTTGTTGTCAGCCTCACCTGCACGAGCAAGAGGCAGAGCCCAGGGCCTGAGCTAACAGGAGCTCTTGGGCCCTGGGTGTCAGTCCTGGGTGGGCTCAGAGCCTTTAAAGCCTGTGGGTGCCCTCCAGGTGTGTGACATGTTTTTCCATCAGTTTAGCACTGTCAGTCTCAAATGACCTCCTGACAAATGAGATCATAGCTCAAGTGCAATCAGGGGGTGTTGTTTATTCGATGTAGCCCTCATTACTGGGAGAAGACAGAATGCAGCACCAAAACCAGCTCCTGGTTTGGAATGTAAATAACAATCTATGAAGGCTTCTAAATAAGTAATGCCATTAATCCAGGTGTGCTCAGGGGTTTTTTGTTTTATTTGTTGAAAGGTAGCAATGGTGTTATTTATTCCTAGAATAATGTTACTATAGTAACTATTGTACCTTATTAGCCGTGCACAGGAGTTGTGAAGTTACTAGGGGGGAGATAAGAAATTTGTCCAATAATTGATTGTTTCAATAAAACAGGTGTTTTTCGGCCTTGAGAGCCTGAGTACAGCAGAAGATCTGAGAGCTTTGTGAGGTGTGGGAGAGGAAAGCAGAGGGAAGAGTGCTGGATGTGCAGTGACTTGCACTGCATGAAGTTGGCTCATTGTTATAATTGTTTTACCGTGGCAGGTTTGCAACGTGAGCTGTGGGGGTAACCATGGAAACAGAGACTCTACAAATTGAGGCCTTAAACACGGTGTTGTGCGAGTCCTTCAGATGGGCTGAACTCGGTTTTTAGAGATGTAAAGCTGCACAGATCTCACACAGGGAGGGGGAAAACTATTGCTTTGCTCTGTTTCCCAAACCCCAGACTGTCCTGAATGCACAAGGCTGCCTTGCAGCTGCCCAGATGTGAAGTCTGGTTGGATGTGGGGTGCAGGTGAGGGAGTCCTTGAGCTGCTGTGGAATTTGTCCCATGCATTGGAGAGCAGGCGCTGGTATTTGGGAGATAAGCGTGGCTTTATCTCCTCGGGCTTCATGGGGTCTTGGGAAGAGGACAGGGCATCCCCTTCCTACAAAAGCCAGGCACGCTGTTAGCTTAAAGAAGGTCCTGAACAGGTAGGAGGAGAGTTGAGAAGAATCTACTTAGCATTCATTTCTTTTTTC
The DNA here is from genome assembly GCF_020740725.1 of Corvus hawaiiensis. Lineage (NCBI taxonomy): Eukaryota > Metazoa > Chordata > Aves > Passeriformes > Corvidae > Corvus > Corvus hawaiiensis. The sequence goes on along the minus strand of NC_063228.1, from coordinate 13,172,665 downwards.
TGCTTTTCTGGCTTAGATTTCCAGGCTCACTGGTGTGTTTTCCTGCATGTTCCAAGGTGGTTCATGTGCTAAAGCTGTGTATGCTTGCATAGTAAAATTTGGAACATTTTTTACACTAGCTAAAATTATATTTAGCAGTGTAGTAGAATCCAAATCTTTGGAAGACTCTACTTTGTGTGCCAGCTTGTTTTTTTAACACTGTAGTTAGTGCTGTGCTACAAAAATATTTCCATCCTGCCCTTACTTTAGTAGAATTCTAAATTGAATCCAGGCAATTTGTTAACTACAAAGCCAGGATGGGGGGAGAAAGGCAAACAAACCACAAGCTTATGCTGGGGGAAGTGGGAAACTGATTGTATTGGTTAAAGAAAAGCCCCAAACCCACAACTTTTGTAAGATAACAGTGAAGAGTAATTCTGTATTAAAAGTTAAGAGGTTTAGGTATTTAAAAACTTACAATGATACACTGAATTTCTTAGAGTGTTTCAGGGTAATGGGGGCTATCAGAAAGGATTATTCAAACAATTTGGAAATATTAGTACACGACAGCGAAACTTTGTATTGTCAGTGACCACGGCTTTTTTTGTCTGAAAAAAAGATTTGGTTAATTAATGTATCCCTGATTACTTTTAGAGTGCAATATGTGGTAGGTAATATGCAAGCTGGTTATTACCTTAGATTCATTTTTATGTCAGTCTGAATTATTAAAGCAATTATAATTCACCATTCAAAGGTCTGAAGGAAGTAATATATGCTTTAAATTTCATGAAACACTTTACTAATGAAAATCCCCAGTGATGTTAAGAGTGGTATTAATGTGCAGAAGGTGAGCAGGGTTTTAGCTGGTCTGACAATAAAAAGTGATAGACTGGAAGAGTTCTTTATGAATAAATTTTAAACCAGTACATGTCTAAACCACTTTTGGATAGAACACAGTATTTGCTGTAAAATTACATGGTCTGTAGCAGTTACCCATGGGATTCACTGACATATTTCCAATTAACTGTTGGAGTGAAAACCAAAATGAAACATAAATATATCAAACTTCTGAATTGGAGTAAACTACTTCCCTGTGGAAGGGTGGGCATTGACAATAGTGTCCTCAAGACCAGATCCTGTTACCCATGTCAGTGTCCTTTTTATTTCCTTCTACTGTATTCCTTGGAAAACAGAAATTGAAAAAGTAACAGTGGCAGTTTGAAGTTGATTCTGGACTAATACAGGGATTCAGGAATAAAATGGTAACAAAAATTACACAATTTTGTTCTTTGCAATACACCTTTTTGCACAAGACTAAGTGCTGTTTCCCTAATAACTCAAACCAGTTAAGCAAAAATTTTAGTCAAAAACCATGTGATGTTATTTGTAGCTTTTTAAAAACTCTTGAAGGATCTAGAAGAAGAAGGAAAGGTAAACCAGGATCATACACGCATTTGTGCCCCAAACATACATGTTTTGTGAAATAATTCCACTAACTTCTTTAGATAAATATATATTTATTTTAAAAATCAAGTTGAGCAGAATGCCAGCAGAGCCAAAGCATCTTTTTCTTTAGCTGCTGGTGTAGGATAAGAGCAGCAATGGTGCTCTGTGAGCATGCAGCTGATCTGCTGGTTTATAACAGCACATCAGGCAAGTGTGGAGCTCATCTCCTCCACAATTGCAGTGAATGTACAGACCCGAGGGAAAACAAAAGTTTCCCCAATTTACCATTTTATTTCTACAGCTCCTTTAGTCCAAATGGTTGACTTGAACCACAAATGCACATCCCAGTGCCTTCCACTCCCCTTCATCTGCACTGCTCAGCCCTGAAGGGAAAATTTCCTCCAGCACCTGATAATCCAGCCCTAAAATAAATCTCCTGCTCCAAGGCTTCCTGGGAGCTGGGAGTGCCAGGGGCTGGCGTGGAGTCACTCCATGCTCTCTCATTAGGACACTGCAGCTCCTGAGCTGAGGAATTCAGCTCGCAATGCTCCACCTGGCAGGGCAGGGCTCGTCCTCCACCTCACCCTGCCAGCTCAGCTAATGGCTCTTCAGGAGCCCAATGGATCTTAATAAAAGATGGAAATGGTTTTGCCCCTTCATTTTAATTAACATTATGTCTACATTTCTATGATAATGGATAATTAAGTGAGTTACCTTGACATTGGAATGTTCTTGGAAATAATTTACTATGCAATTTCATTAGGTTAAAGACATTTGTCTATTTTATTTTGAATGGAAGTTTCATCATAAATATTTCTGAATATGATTTATACATAAACTAATTATCATTCATAGAGTCAGGACTTTCCAAACTGCAAAATTCGTTATGTGCATTTTAGAAATCTTTTTGCCATCATACATAGAATGTATGTATTACTTCAAAAAAAATAGTCCTTTTTTTTTTTTTTTCCTGGAGTCTCCAGTCATCTGTCATTCTTTAAACACATAAAGAGGCACACAAGCATTCTCATGGACTATTATTATTTTGGGGATAGCAAACTTTGTCTTCATAAGGGGTGGTTTACTACACTTCAGAGAAAAGTTTTCAATGAAAACTGTTCTTTGATAAAATCAGAAAGAAATTGAAAGAGGCAATTTTTACCAGTATTTATTCACCAAAATTTTTGCCTTTTGGCCAGCTGTGGTATTCCCCTGTAGCATCCTTGTTCAAGCATAAAATGAAAATGATAAAATGAACTTTCTAGATCTAGTATGGACCATGTCTTGTTCATAAATCTTTTTGCATATCTATTTATAAAGAAAGGGGGGATCCATCAGAAAAATGCTTCAGTAGCAGTTCTATTCCTCAGCTCTTGCAGGGTCATGGCCTCAATTCACAGAAACGCTTAACTGGGTTTTGTGCAATGGAGAGACTCTAAATGCTACTGCAGAACTTCTGTATTTTGAGAGGTGCCCATAGCTCACTTAAATAATGATGGAATTGCAAATTGGTGTGATTGTATTATGTTTTAGTTACTAGGCGTGATTCTATCAAAATATGCATTTCACGTAACCCACGGAAGGGGGTCGTTAAAGACAATAATTTATTGGTAATTTCTGATATGTGAGAACTAAGAGAAGGCCAGTTTCCTTCAAAGAAGGAAATCACACTTCAAAGAGTACTTCTAATGTCAGTAGAAGAATTTTTGGGAGATCTGCTACTTTTGTGATGCAAATTATCAACTGCATCATGGAAACAAATAACACAGTTGTTTTGGAATGTAGTAAATTGTCCTGTTCCAGCACTGCGACTTTGCATACTATGGACAAGGACAGGGGCAGGGGATGAAGAGAAAGGGAAGTAAATCATATTTTGAGAATAAGAACTTTAGGACAGTAATTAACTATATGATGTGATACAGTGATCTGTGAAAGAACATTTTATTGCAGGAAATACAGTAGCAGTCACCATCAGACCATTAAATGGTACAAGAATATCAGATGTCTCCTGGAAACTCTGTGGAGTATTGTTTAGTAACATTGCTCTGTCTGTAATTAATCTCTCTGAAGCCTAACCCTACAGCTGATTCTCTCAGGGACACTGGGAATTCGGGACCTGGGGTTACTTGGGCTACATTTTGCCGTTGATTGAATCATCTGCTGGATCTGTGGGAACAAAAGGGCAATTTAAGTTTCCACAAAGCAGATGAATTCATGTGTTAATATTTGAGATGGACCAATCTGTAATAGTCAGCGACACACTTTCATTTTCCTGTGTCTCTCAGCTAAAATCTGGACATGTTTCCATTGAAACATTTGAGAGAAACCAGACAGGCAAAGAGTTTGCTGCTTTGTCTTCTCCCTTGTCCCGTCCAGTCCCATCCCCTTCCTGCATTAGCCAGTTGAAATAAAGATAATTTGAGGCTCCTTGGGGTTTGGTGATGCTGCATCCTGCATAAAGGGCTCCAGGTGTCCTGCTTGCTTAGGGAAACTCCTATTGTCCTCCATGTCTGGTGAGTTTGCATAGCTCGGTGAGCCACCACTGCCAGAAATTTGGACCTTGTGGGATTTCTCCTTGGCTATTCCAGGGACAGCTGTGGTCCAACCCATCTGTGAGCAGCAGCCAGGGGCAGGGAGGTGCTGGAAGTTCCATGGATTGGCTGGGTGGCCGTGCAGAGGTCCCTGTGGAGCTGGCAGCTGCTGCAAGGACCATTCTGTGCCCCTCTGTGCCACCGACCCCGAGGGGACAGCAGGAGGAAATGAGTGAGAACGGGGCAGGCAGGGGTGACCCCAGTCTGGGGGGACACAGTGCCCCAAATCAAACCCTCAGCACTAAAAATCTCATTGCTGCATAGTCTGTAGCACGCAGCCAGTCCTACCCACAAAGCCCTGGCGATTTGGTGAGTCCCTTTTCTCATGAGTTTGTTCCATGAGGATTGGAAACTGAAGATCTCCTTTAAGCTCCTTTTACCCATCCCCATAAGACATCTCATTTTAGGCAGCAACCAGAAAAAAAGCACCAATTTGTGCTGGCAACTCCCCCATCATCAGGTTTTTACTGCAGAGGGATGCTCTGGAGAACTATTCTTGCAAGTTTTGTTGTTTGTTTTCTCCCCTCACTGTTTTGTTTGTTTTCTCTCTCTCAGTTCTTTACTGAGGAAATAGCCAGGGTTTGAATTTTTTTCTCCTTTTAAATATTGATTCATACACTGACTTTAATAGGAGCAGAGTTGGATAATGCTGATTAATTAATAATTAATACTAAATAATTCCTAGCCTGACCTAAGTTACAGATATGCAATCCATCAAGAATCCACTCACACTGGCAGAGCTGTTTAACAGAGGAAAACTGAAATGAGCACAATATTTAAGTTCCTCTCTAAAAACTATTGCTGTCATCTTTCTGCCCTCTTAAAGAGTGTCCTTCTACCAGTGACTTGTCATTAGGCCACCTAACTGAAATAGATACCAAGAAATTTACTTACATTTTCATGGGGGAGTCAGGCTTGCCAAACCTAAATAGAATGGAAGATTTTTGGAAAGGCAACTCCTTGGATCAGATCATTAACATGCATGCTGAGAGGATGAAAAAGATTGAAGGTAAAACTATAGCAGGATGTTTTTTTCAACTGCAACAATATTTTTGTACTTTAGATACCACATGACCTGTTTTAAAAATCTAAAAATGGAAATATTTATGAAATACTAACTGAATTCCAGTGTCAGAGTTCTTCATTTATTAATGTAGACACTGATACTGAAAATACTATGTATCCTGTGCATTATACATGACCATTATAAGAGAAATTTTCATGGAAAAAAATGTTTAAAGCACGTTACACAATAGCTTAAAAAAGTCAGTTCTATAACTCTCTTTCACATGTTTTTTTTTCTATGCTGCAGCTAATATGACTTTCAGATCAATTTAAATGTATCCCCAGCTTTATGTCATGTTGAATAGTGTTACTCCATATAGAATATATAAAATATAAACTATTCTTCAGATCTCAAAGGGGAGTCAGTTCAGATTCTTGGGGGAAAAAATGTTAGTTTCACCTTTGTGAATGCCCGGATGACACAAAGCACAGAGATGGTTGAAATACCTGAAGTTTGTCTGCTTTTGGAAGGGAATTGTGTCTATGCTCTTTCTGTCTCTGCATAAAAGGAGCCTCATTTTTGAGCCTGCACCCTCACTCCTGTGTCTCTGCAAGTGTCAGTGCTGGCAGCTGACGAGATGTTTGACTCTAGCTCTGACATCAGTGTGATAGACAAGGCTGCCATGCTAACAAAGCCTTGATCAGAGTCTTACACTCCTTGTACAAAAGAAATTGTTTTTTTTTTCTTTCTGCCTTTCCTTTTTTTTTTTTTTTTTTTGAAATAGAACACAAAGTATGAAAGCTCATCTAAGGAGGAAAGATTCATCAAAATCTCTAATTAAATACATGACAGCTGGTGAATTAGAGCATTCTGTCTTAGTGCTGCCATCCTATAATACTTCATAATCCTAAGACTCCAAAGTATGAATTAATTATGCTTATAAGTATCCTGATAACCAACTAAAGGGGAAAAATAATCAAAAGCCACCCTGAAAGGTCTCTGAGAATGTAAGCAGTGCTGCTCATCACAAGTGACTATGACCAAATCATTCCCAGATTACCAGTCTTTGGAGAGGCTTTGCTAGAGAAGATGCTGGTATTACAAGACTATTCAGTTACAGAAACTGCTTGTTTTTAAAATTATGTGTTATAAAAGCAGTGTTAGAAGTTCTGTGGTTTGACCCCAGCCAACAGCTAAAGCACCATGTGGCTGCTTACCCACTCTATCCCCAGTGGAATGGGGGAGAGAATCAGAAGGATAAAATTTAAAAAAAATATGAGAAAATCAATGAATTTCAATAAAAATTGTTCAATAGCTAAAGCAAAAGCTGGAAAGCAAGGAGTTCATTCCCCATTCCCATGGGCAGGCTGGTTCAGCCACCCCAAGGCAGCCAAGCTGCACCATACTGACTTGGAAAGACAAAAATACATCAGCCCTGCTCAGCCGTTACCAAAACATCCCTGTGTTATCATCCCTATTTTCAGCACAAACCCAACCCACAGCCCCTTACCAGCTGCTGGGAGCAAATCCGTGCTCTCCCAGCCAAAACCAGCACAAAAAGCCAGGTGTTAAATACCAGTTCCTAATAGCTGGCACAGTCCTCAGCCTTGCAAAGATAAATGTGATAAAAACCCCCAAAGTCGCAGTTTCAGATTAGTCCTGTTGTCTTCAAAAAATAGACGTTTAGGGACAAATCTGTGCAGGTGCTCACGTGTTGTAGTTTTGTTTAGGTTTACTGGTGAAGAGGTTTTAGTTGCTTGTTGCTACTTTAGGGGAAAAGGAGCAGAACTAAAGTAGGAATTTTCATGCAATTCAGAATACCCTTAAACTGAAATACTTCAGGTTTAGGGTGTGTAATTTTTTAACATTGATATCCAGAAATTAAATGTTCCACTGAAACATTCACTTTAAAATTGCTCCATCCATAATCCAGATCTGAAGCAGATATATTTCTAAGGAAAAACCTTTAAACAGCTCTGCTGGTTTGTATCCAGCTTCTGTTTGATTATTTTTGCTGTCAAGACTTAAGGGTTTTTTCCCCTTAGGTTTTCTAACTTAAATTTTTCTCATTAAAATTTTTCTCATTAAAATCTATCCTACAAAACATGACACAAATATCATTATATTTCTATTCCTGTATATTTTCAACAAAATTGGATCTGTATGATAGATCTTACATAGGCCTCTTCCTGCCTGTTTATTTACTGGTTTTACTGGTTTTTCAGAGGCTTTAAAATTACACTGAAAACATACTTGGGTTTTTGGATGTCCCCAAAATCCACATACAGTGAATTCTTTCCATGTGAGGGTTCTTCCTCATTTTGCTCAGCAGAGGCTCAGGTGTCAGTATCACGACTGGGATGTGAGGAGATGATTAAATTCAGACACACTTGGCCTGAAATTCCCGAGTTCACATATTCCTGAGTCAAGAACACTTCTTCGGAAGTACATTATAGCTCTCTTTTGAAGTGCTTCAAGCCGCTAAAATTTCTATTTATTTTCCATAGTTGTTAACTGGTATCATTCATGAACTGGCTCCTGGTTACTGTTATTAAGAAGCCAGACTAAAACTGCAATCCCTGCAATTCAGGTGTTGGGTCCTTTTTGACCTAGTTAATAGATAAACTTTGTGTGGAACAAGAGAGGGGGGCAAATGCCAAATATGTCTCGTGATTAAGAAGACTTTGAGGAAACCAACCGGTTTATTGGATTTTAGCTGTAAGAAGTCCACTGTTACTAAGAAAGGAGCCCATTCAGTGGCATGCTTGGATGGAGAAGAGCCACTGAGTAGCTTTTAAGTAAACTGATTTCTCTCCTGAAGGGTTCTGCTATTTTCCCTAATCCATCTGCTGACCTGCCATTTTGATGTAAGAAAAGGTGGAAAAGACTGCTGATCTTGGATCAGCTACACAAGAATGACTTTCACCAAACGAGACACTTCCATCATTCTGGTGGGCTGAAAAATCACTTGCCACAATCCTGAGAAATGCTTGTCACAGAATCACAGAATTATTCAGGTTGGAAGGAGCTGTGGGAAGTTCCTAGTCCAACTTCCCAGTCATTTCAGCTCAGCAGGCAGCCAGAGTGGTCAGGTGTGATTTATCTTTGTGAGCCAGTGATGAGTGGTGGTGGTTTTGGCTTTGCTGCCACCCTCCCTGCATGCCCGAGCAATGAGCTCATCCATCTTCCTCCCTCATAGCCCATCTCCCACCTCCAGCCTCCATCCTGTTTCACTGGAGATCAGTCATAACCTCCCTTCATGGCCAAGTTCATGTTTTGCTGCAGCTCTGCCTGGTCCTGGCTGCCAGCATGGCCTTGGAGGGGTTTGTCCTCAAAGAGCTGCCAGCTGCTTTGAGCTCCTTCACCCTGGGAAATGCTTGAGATCTTCTTTAGGCAAACGTTTTTGCTTAAATATGGCTTTTAATTACTACTATTCTTATCTCCATTTGGCTGCCCAGGCTCCTCATCTGTGTTACAAAGGGTGGGAAACTGAAAATGTGCTGACACCCCATGGGAGACACTGGCCCAGCAGAGAGCAGCTGTCTCTGTGAGAGATGGGCACAGGCTGCGCTCCCTAAGGCACCAACCAGCCCAGCCAGACACGTGTCAGCCCTGAGCAGAGGCTAAAACATCCCATCAGTTTAACTCTGAGCTCTCTGCCTGAATGCGTTGTGTCACAGCAGCTCTCTGCCACTGAATACCCACAATGAGGAAAGAACATAAAGTGTACACTGAAATGCTTCAACACTTCACATGGGATGAAGCGGGATGCAGACGAACCTGTCAGAAATTTTCCTGGGAACTCCAAATTTGCTGTTAGGTTTGGTTCCCAGTGCAGGTGCCAGCAGATGGCACTCAGGAATCTGTAATGTTGTTACCTATGGGGCTTTCTGTGACCGAGGCAGCTCCGAGTTCCCAGGGCTGGGAGCTGCCCCTTCCTCACTCCGGGACTTCTGTGGCTTCAGAGGGGCAGAAACATTCCAGCCAGAGGTGACTGATGTGTGGCATGGTGTGGTTCATTCTTGACTGGGAAAATAATGAGACCTGGTTTGAATGTTCTGAACTCATCGCTGTAAGGAGAGCTGAAATGTTGTTTGTGTATTAAAATATTGTGTTGGCTTATTGTTGTTTGTATGTGGATTGAATAATGCTGTCCAGTGGCATAGATTGCATCATTTAATCAGTTTTCAGTTTTGATTACAGATACCAGCAGGAGACTCAGAGTTGCCAACTGTAATTAAAATGTAAAAAACCCAAAACCAGACCAAAGAACAGAAGCAAAAAACAGTTCAGAGATAATTAAAGCTGAGAAACATTTATTTTCCTGTGAACTTCTGTACTGCTGTGCTGAGGAAAGCTGAATATTATCCGTCTTCAAACATCCCTTTCCTTGGGTTGTCTGGATGTGGGGTTAGCTCATGATTTCCATCTTAGTGCAGACCTTTGTCAACGACTAATGCAGCTAACACTTGTATAATTTGTATTAATACTTCTGGAATTTTTCAGGGTTGCAGTGTAACACAGGAGTTCTTTATTCTGATTCTGCTCCTGTTGCAAGCAAAGGTAAAAGTTTCGCAGTGGCCTCTTTCCAGGTGCCACTGGACTTTTCTCTCACACTGGGAGCAAAAAGATAATGCCTCTGTCTTGTACAACAAGTAGATTTACCTCCCTGGCTCCTGGTACCTTGTATTTGGGCTTTATCATCCTTAGAAGCTGATCTGCAATGAAAAGATAAGGGTCTGACCCTGTGTCTCGGGTAAAGGTCAGACATTTATAAATGTACAAAACTCCCCTGGAAAACTGTGTCAGAGGCTTGGTCTTTCAGTGAATAGAAACCTTTTATTAGGAATCCTGAGCTTATTCTTGGGCTGTTTATATGGTTTTGCACAATCTTATTTAGTTTAAATAGCTCTGCCTCTTCTCTAGTCTGCACTTTTTTTTCAGTGTTTTTCAGGTTTATCTTAATAGACAGGGTCCCTCTGTGTTTTTGTTGCTAAACTCATTTGTGATCTCACAAAGAAGACCTCCTGTTGATTATAGATTAGAATTACATTATTCCCAGCCCCTCCCCTTTTTTAATGTTTTCACTTAGAAATAGCACAACCCCCTCTGTAACAACATGGATTTGCAATCCCCTGATGAGGACCCTGTTACTTCAGCCCTATGCTACCTAAACATGGAGAAAAATTCATCTGTGGGGGTGACTTCTCCTGTGTACTTCTCTACCTGATGGACCTGCCTTTTTCCATATTGGGTCTAAAGATGAAAAAAGTCTTTAAAGTTATTCATGTGTCCAAATGAACTCTTGACTTGCAGTCTTAGTCAGGAAGTACCTGTACAATTTGAGACTTTCCACCATTAGTAAAGTAATTTATTTGCACCAAGTCCTGGTGAAGCAGGACTGGAAGGCCTGGGCAGGCTAAACCTGAGGATCTGAACCATTTTTGGTTGCCTGTACTACAGAGAAATGAATAGATTGATGGTTTTTTAATGTAGATGATGATTTGCTCGAAATATTCTGAACTGTCAGCTTGGCAGGATCTTCATACACTTTTGTTAGCTAATCAAAGACAGATTGCAGGCAGGAGCCATGTCTAAATTTATTAAGAAAATTAATAGACCATTTAAATTTTACTAGAATTAGGCTAAGATGCAATAAGCATTTGCACCAGCAGATCCTCGTTAGCTGTGCCGTTGACCTGGTGCCTGGTGTGTAATGGGGAATTGACATCTAGATTTGGGGACAGTGGTGCTGCTAATAAAAGTTTGAATCATTAGGAGCTGGGAAAAAAGACTAATTTTATACATGTCAGATTTTACTTTTCATATTAATTTCACTGTGTGAAATTATAGACTATTATGGACTGCCAAGTGAAGGTTTCAAGGCTTTTTTGGCCTAATCCAGGAGTTTTGCTTGCTCTCTATTCTGTAAATCTCTGTGCACTCTGGCTATGAGGGAGAGTTTTATGTATTAATTTATTTACATAATATTTTTGGAAAGTGATCAACTTGCTGAGTTGAGACCCTAATTGTGTATTTTCCTGAGTGTATCAGTCTTTCTGGGTTAGATTACCATGAAAACAGATCCTTGCAAAGCTTCAGCACATTTAAATTGGGTTTTAGCACATTGAAGCCTGCATGATAATCTGCCTCTGCCTTATGTTGATATTTTTAAATCTTATGAAAATTACTCCTTTTCTTTATTAGGTGATTTTTTCAAACCTCTATAAAGCTTCTGGTTGGGTAGGATACTTCCTTGAAGTGAATTTTCACTCTCCAAGAAGCTGCCTCAGCAAGCCTTAGTGAAAATAAGTGTGTGCAGTGGGAATCTGTTCCCCCAAGAGGACTGTTCAGCACTTTAAAGAAGATTATATAATTCAGGCCCAATTATTTTGAAACTATTTTTTTTCTGTCTCGAAATTGCAAGCATGATCAACAGTGAATTCTGTGTATAAAAATTCTGAACACTGACAAACAAGATGGCCTGGGTTTGAAAAGTTGATTGTTTGTGCCATTCACATGTGCAGGTAATGCTGAATTTATGAACTGTGCTTTATAAATAACTTTTAAGAATGGCATTGGTGATTTGTTCTGTGGTCTAGGGACAAGAATGAGGATTGATAGTGTTCTCAGTACTGCTTGTGCTTTGAGCTGTACATGGCCAAATAAACATGCATTTAAAAAAATATTCCTCTGCCCTTTTAGATGATGTTGCATCTAAGAGGCATTGCAAGTAAGTTGTAGAGTTCTGAGAAGTTTCTGTGCCTCTTGTCCAAATATATTTAATTTCCAGCACATCAGCACCAGCTTCAGCCCCATTCACACGTTAATGATCTTGTGATGCAGGCAGCAACCAAAAACATTTGGCTTAGGGAACATGAGCCATTTGAGCATCAACGCTCTGCTGCCTTCTAGCCACGGCTCCTCGTGCTGCTGGCTCTGGTCAGTGGCTGCCTGATTCCCTGGGAACTGGGATTAAGGGATTGTTTCATAAAGTGTGTGGATTTGAGATGGTTCTTGCACCTAGCAGTGCTGGTGGCTGCAGTGGGTAACTCCTGCCGCTGCTCTCATGTGGAAGGAGGTGGTTCCTCAGCTGAGGCTGATGGAGTGAACAGCTTTCAGGGTCTGGGGTGGCAGCTTTGCCTTCCTGTGGATCTCCTGGGATCCTGCACTAGAGCTCAGCTCTCCATGGCTCAAAGTGCAAACCATGCAGCTGAACTATTTTGGGCTTGGGCCATCTGGCTTCAATATCCCTTCATTTCTATGTGGAATCCAAATGAGTTTGGTCCCCTGGCAGGAGCTGGAGGCCGACAGGAAGCGATACAGTTGACCGTGCTGCCAACAGCTCAGGACACACATTTCAAAGCAAGCTGGTGTTTATCTGCCAGCTCTGATACAATATTTAGAGTTCTATCAGAGTGGCAGAGCAAAACTTAGATGAGTGAATGTCACTCTTCTCCCTGGTCTGCAGCTTTCAAGGTTTCTTATCTTCCTCTCTTGCTGCTCTGCAAACACAGCCCTTATACTCTATTCCCTTCACACTCTCCTGCCAATTCATACCTTCTGCACTCCTGGCTGCAGTTGTGTGCCCAACTTGCTGCTCAGCAGAGCCAGCTCTGTCCCTCAGGCAGGAGTTTTTCTAACAGTTCAGTCCCACCAGGCTAAGCCAGCCTGCAAGCCCTGCCAGTGTTTGCCATCCTTTTATTCCAGGAAGGACTTCAATCCCTTCAGTCCCAGTAGGTAAAAGCAGATATTGAGCGAACTGAATCATTTTCCTTCTATTTCAGAACTATTAGAGATATCCCCACAGGTGCTGATGGCTGCTTTACAACTGCTGGGGGAGATTATAAAGGAAAGGAATGAATGTTGTTTGTTTTTATGTAAGTTTGACCTACTTATTCTATATACATTTTCTTTCCTATGATGTTCAGGCCAATAAACAAAAATCCCAGACACTGACCAATCTTTACAGCTGGTACGGAGCAATAGGTCTTTGAAAGCTTCAGTTTTTCATCCTGAGCAGGAGCAATCGTTCTGTTTTTCCTTCCCATTGAACACTGAGGTAACTCTTCTTCTGTTGCAGACAGAGCTGACAGCTCAGGAACTTGTAATTCCAGTAATTATTCCAAAACTTTTAAGTTCTGCTACTTGTAGAGAAACAAAAGCTGGGCTAGCAGTGAATGTATAATATGGAAATGTGCCCTTCCTATTTTGTTCCCCTTGGGTTTTGCTCACAGGAGAACATGTGGAACTCGCTGAGGCAGAGATCTCTAATCTTACTGAGCAATCATGCTGGTGCTAGAAGGATGTTAATGATGTTTTACCACCTAAGAGGGTGATGAAAGGAGAGCATTTGAACACCTGAGCATGTATAATTTAAATGTAATAAAATCACAATATGAGTTGTAAGTAGAAAAATTAGCATCGCTAATTATTGCTTGCTGATTATTGCTGTAAGCTGTTCTTCAATCTTTTTTTTTTTTTTTTTAATTTTTTTTTTTTTAAATTCATGCTGTTAGTGGATCCAGACATCAGGAAAATACGTGACACCATATATACTCAAATTCCTGGCTGTCACCAGCTTCAGTTCTTTCTCTGTCAGTGATGCGTGGCACAGGGTCCCTGAGAGGGAAAGGCTGGGCAGAGGTGGGAATACCGGAGTGCTCCTTAGAAAGGGAACCAGCACACTTCTGTTCATTAGCCTCTCATCAAAAGTGCAATATGGAATGGACGAAACCATCTCAATCAGTGCAGATGGGGTGAGAGATGGGAATACTCACATATCACACGCTACTCGTGCACTGTTGAAGACAAAAGTTATTTATAACATAAGTACAAACCCCTCCTCTGCTGCTGCAGGAAGGCCTCAAGGTTACTGAGCGCATGTGTGACAAAAATGCAGCAGAGCATTTTAATTAGATTCTTTCACCAGAACTCCTGACCTTCTGTGTAGCACATTAATGTATTTTACTAATTATAAATGCAATTAAAAAGTACTGAAATAAAATTAGGCGGATCTATCTAATTTACATTAAGCACTTTCAAATTATGCAGATTTTCAAAGTCTTTTTTCTTTCTTTCTTTCTTTCTGTCTTTTTTTTTTTCCCTTACAATTTGTGTTTCAGGAAAAAATTGTCTGCATTAAAACAGCTGGAAAACAACCTTGTAGCAAAACAAATTTCTTTTCTGTGATTATTCACAGTGTGTGAGTTAATTTTGCAGGCAGTAATATGCTTAGCTGTCGTTAGGGCAGTGAGTCACACAATAGAACCCATATGTGCATTGGGTGCAGTGCTGGCTCCTGTACTGGGTGGGTGCTTCTCCAGTTTTTCCTCTTGGGAATCAGGTTCAGAGTCTAACTAGGGAAAAATACTGGTACCATGGTCAAAAATAGGGATTTCTAAACAACAAGGAAACAACAAAACCTGTGTGTGAATAACACAGGTGAAACATCTGGTGTGTTCAGTCATTAAACCAGGCTGACTGTTATCTTTGCTGCCTACATGTTTTGGTAGTACTCTCATAGAGTTTGAGAGTTTTAGACATGAAAGTAGAAAAATAACAACATTTCATTATTATTTTTGTCAAGTATCTAAATGGCAGCAGGGGCTGAGCAGCAAACAGAACACAATCCTTACCCTGGAGAGCTTCTGATTTAATTTTAGATGGGCTGCAGAAACAGAGGCAGCTCTAAGTACTGAACATAGATAGAAACAAGCTTAAAGGAGGGAAATTTGTAGAGCTGCCCAGGCACTTTAGTTGATGTTGCTTATTCTTAAACCCTTTCCATATTAGGAAAATTAATTTCATAAATGTGTGTGTTTTTTAATGAAAATTTTCTAGTTTTTCATTTAAAGAAGGAAGCAAAAGTGCCTCTTTTTTTTTTTTTTTTTTTGTCCTGTTTTATCCTTTCCCTAAAGAAGTAATGGAAAAGAGCAGTGGAGAGCAGAGGAAGAAAAACCGAAATGTGAGGAGATTAGGGTAAATGAACAAATTCAGTGTTCATCTAATGCCAAATATAATGCATTAGGACCACACTATTTTCCTGCTATATTTTTTTTTTTCTGTGTGTTTATTGAGTTTTGAGTCTTTCCCACCCAGCATTGAAAGCAGAAAATCTAGAATCAAGCTGTGCTCATTATTGGTGCTCATTTTTAAATGTCTCTTAGGTGGTACCACAGGGAGCACTGGGATGGTGCTTCCTTAGTGATTATCTGTCAGACCAATGAGAGACTAAGAATATAAAGGAAGAGGAGGGCATGTGAACTGGTTTGCTGATAAAATTAAAAATGTTAAGATTAGAAATTCATCCCCCCCTACCCTGAAGATCTTACTGCTGGACAGATCTGGAGTTTCCTCACACTCTTCTGGCAGCAGCAAGCACTATGCTGCATAAACCAGCCACGAGTTCTTGTGGCCTTTGCCTTGGAGCAGAGTGCACCTTCTCATCTCTTTCCATGAGAGGAATATGCTGATTTCCAAGTGGAATTTTGGTCCCTAAAATTCTGAGCTTCTCCCCTTAGTTTAGCAACACATGTAGAGCATTAAGTTTGTATCTAACAGGTCTTTTGAACTAAGTAAATACTTCAGCTTGGAGAGCTGCACTATTTAAATCCAGGTGTTTTAATTGATGCCCATGTTATAAATCAAGGTTTCTGCACGGGTGAATGGAGGAAGGAGCAGCTCCAGCTTTAAATCACCCTCTGAAAGATGTGTCCTGTACACTGAGACAGAGCTGGGATCAGAGCTCTTGCCTTTCTCAGAATGGATTCTCTTTTGGGGAAAGCAGCTGCCCCTGTTTGGGAGCAGGGCCACCTGACAGAACATCCTTGCTCTGCCTGCGGAGAGTAACTACTCACCAGGGATCAGAAAATGTTGCTGTGTGCAACAGCAAGGACTCCCTTGAAAGAAAGTGCCAGCAGTTCCCAAATCCTGCTTAGTTCAGATTGACCTTTAGGCTGGAAGTGCCTCCTAACTGGGAATCAGCCACTTCTCTCAGCAGTACCCCATTCTGAAGTAAAAATACCATACCATGGTCAGGCCATCCTCACCCCATGGCTACTGTAAGCCAGTGATTACCTACAGAAATATTCACTGGTACCCTTTTCTATTTGAAACATTAGCACAGGACAGAGTTTTGGTGTCCTTTTGGCATGGGTTTATAAATGGAAGCAAGAATTGCTGGGGGTTTTTGCAAATTCTGTGTTTAGGAAAATGTTTTAGGCAAGGACCTGGAATATTTGAAATGTTTTGCTCTGAGCTTTCTCCTTCCCCAACACCAAATATATGTAGTGACACATCACAGTTAAAAACCAAAAACTTTGGAAATTGATATATTCCCATAAAAATACATATTGTACAATCCAAATTTAAGTGACAGCTTTTCTCATATTTTAACCATGCTGGGGTCTGCTGTCAGATGGGATTGTTTGGTACAAGTAATCCAGCAATGAATTATCAATAAAGTTTGCATGATTCCTAATTTATTTTTTAAAGTTTATTTTAACATTTGATTGTGCATAGTTCAGAGCATGGTTATTTTAAATGTGGCATTTGACAAGGGTGAGATTTAATTCTTCCATCAAGAGTGAATATAGGGTAGAACTCCAGACTGGCACAGCCTTGGTAGAAGCCCCCAGTTGCCCTCCATCCAAGCTGTGGTGGTGTCTGCCAGCACTTCTGATTAGGAAATTAAATCCTGCCAAAGTGCTGTGTTTGACTATTGGTGTGCTCTGTTGGCATGAGATGGATTTAGGCATTGGGTTCAGTCCTCTGCTGAACAGAAATCTCTTTAACTGTGAAATTCTTCATGGGGAAAGAGATTAATCACATTTTAATATAAGGGGAAGCAAGGTTTAAACTACTTATTTGAGTGTGTGGCTGAAAGAATAGAGTAAGAATAGGATATTTAAAATTGCTGTCTTTTGATTATGTTTTGCTTAGATGTAGTCATTCTTGTTCTTCATAGGCATTTTTGTTAAACTTTATCATAGGGCCTCGTTCAAAAAATGGTTTGGGGTTTTTTCAAACTATGAGGATGTTTGCAAAAGAGTATTTGTAAGATATAAGTTTGTAAGCCTTTGAAAGCCTACTTTTCTTCTGGAAATATGGGTCACTGTGCAAGTAGGATGGACAGGAGCCATGTGTGCCAAATTGCACTAACAAAGAGCTGACAAGAAAAAAAGATGAGTCTTAAATAACCTACCTAAAGTATTTAAAAGCCAATTATCTGTTTTCTACTTGAAATGTCATGTGCAAAAACTTGTAAGGCACCTACCAGCGAGCTGGAGTTTGCAGGCTCTGCAGTGAAATATGACAGGCAAAGTGCTCTGGGTAATAACTCACCCAGCCTTGATAATAGAGTCTTTCACGGAGAGAACGAGTGTGCTGGCTAAGACACTGGGGTTATCCTTCTGGGTGGCTCAGAAAAGAGATGTGTGATCATTAACTCCTGCTTGCTGGGTGGCTGGGGGGAGTTTGATGGTGAGAGTGTGACAGCTCTGCAGTGAGAGCTGCAGCGGGGCCTGACTGACACGTGCGGAGGGTTTGAACCCCGGGGATCCGGCAGCAGCCACTGCAAATTGACACAACTCGATTCATTTCAATTAAGTCCCACCAATTTACACAAACTGAAGACATGGCCCATTATGTCTTCCTGCCTGCTCTGGCAATGAATCCAAGTATGTGATTAAGAATATAAGAACGCTCATTACAGTTAATGCCTTGTGCTTAAAGCCATGAGCTTAAAGTTAAGCAGGTACTTAGGTGCCTGGTGGGACCGGCAGCAGAAGGCAGAGCTGCCTGGTGCCCGCTGAGGTGTCCTGACAGCAAGGGCTGGGAAAGGCATCTTCATTTTTGGGAGCACTTTCCTCTTGGTCAGCATGTGGCCAGCTCGACTGACTGTTGTTTACAATATTTTCTTCTGCCTTAAACTTGTTTCATGTGTGTAAGAATAAGGAGAGAAGCATTGAACAGTTTCCTTAATGACAACCTTTCTTACTGAATATGATTGGTTTTAATCCAAAGCAGAAGTCTGAAATTCTTTTCCAAACCCTGCCTTGGAGTCTCAGTAAGACCTTTCCCAGGTGATATCATCTTTTAGCTCCTGTAATCCCATGGGTATCATGTTTATGGATTTTTTTTTTTTAAGAAAGAGCTAACATGTTATTTTTGTCACTGTATATAGGAATATAGGGTACAGTGAGTCTCAGGATATGTTTTTCCTTTCTCTGAGTGTTTTTAAAAGCAGAGCCCATCTTGCAGTGCTCTCTGTGCTGGGCAGTCACAACCAAGGCACATCCCAAGACTCACAGAAATCCATGTTCCTGTGAGGATGGGCTTGGCTCACCAGAACTCCATTTACCTGTAGTGCTCCTGCTGGGAGAAGCCAAACCAACTTGTTTGGTGTGTCCTTAGGGGCTGCAGTCAACAACCCAACACCTGCAGGGTATGGTGAGGGTAGGGCTCGTGCACCCTCCACCTGGAGCTTGCAAACGAAACAAATGACCGAGAACTCATCTCTCCAAATGTGGAGTTTGACAAAGAGTTACTCTTGCACGTTATTTTCACATTATCTTTCATCAGTTAGACCTTGCTGCATTCCCTGTCTTTACAAGCCCAGCTCAGGATAAAGATAAGGTGTTTGTCTTTAGGAAAACATAAAAAAAAAAAAATCTCCAGCTCTTCCTTGCTCACTAATCCAAGCGAAATTCACCCTCTCATTTCTGTGACAGCCTCACTTTGCCAGACACAGACACTTAGCAGGTGTTTTCATCATGACATTAATAATAAGAATTGACACGTTCCAAATGAGGAATCCCTTGTTGTGCCTGGTAGCACTGATGGATATTTGGGGAAATTGACAGCTCCTGAAAAATGTTTTTGCCATGACCAGCACTTCTCTGACAGATTTTTAATGGCTCTCACAGAACCCTCACTAATTCGAACACTCTTGCAGATGAAGTGGAAAGTGGTGAAATGTGCTGCTTTAACACTTTCGAAAGTTAGTGAAGAAACATGGAACAACTCTGACATTTGCTTCTAAATCACAATTCTTTTTTTTTTTTTCCCTGAAAATATTTGTTTCTATGTCAGTACTCAAAGATTGGAATGAATTAGCTGAGGGGACAAGCATTTCTTATGGTACACCAGGACCCAGCCACATAACCCCCATTAACCTTAATGGGAGCCACAAAGCTCATCCTCCTCATTTAGATGGAAATATCCTCCTGCTCATCAGGGATCAATGGCACTCTGGGTTACCTGGTTTCAGTGGCTTGTTCAATATGGGAGAAGGTGTCATGACCTTGCAACCCTTGGACTACAGGAAAGGGAGGACAGATAAAATGGGACTGTGAGAAGAGGAATCAAATAAAACTATAAGCAAAATAAAAGGGAGAGAAAACATTACAAAGGTTGTTATGTAACTCATGTTAGAAGTTCCAGGGAAATGTAATTGCAATTAAATCACCAAGCACACTTTGCAGTTCGATGTGATACTGCAGAAAATCAATACAGAGATAACAGTGCATCATTGTGTGCAGGTGCTTCTGAGAATTCTTACGCTGAATATGATTTTTCAGGAAGAATGTGTTAACTCTTCTTTTTTTTCTAAACTTCCCCATAAAGAACAGAGCAAGATAGTGATCTTTGTATGTTCTTATTTTCGGCTCCTCCCCCCATGTTAATCATTGCATCCATAAACCTGAGCTACTCAGGGTGGCGTTATCAGAAAAGCCTAAGTGGAAGAGATGCTCATCTCTTTTTGAAAGTCAATTAAGCTTATGTGCCTAAATCCAGTGTTTATGTCTGAATCCCTGTTGATGGCTTTACTGAAAAAGATCTCCAGTTGCCTTTTAAGTGATAGGAGGATTATGACTAAGTATAGCAAAAAGCTCAGTTCTATGCTGACATCTCTTATCTCTCACTGATGAAAATAACATGCATTCTGTGCCTCAGAAGAATTCTGTAATTAAGGAAGGGGACCAGAGAGGACCTGGCAAAGCTGTGGAAGGAATGACTGTATGGGGGAAAATTATTAAAGTTTTTATTTGTGATTTGAGGCTGCCCAGTGCAGATAACAAAAGACATGGAGGCTAAACTTTAAATAAATATTGTGCTGCCATGGGTGTGATTTCCAATATTGCAATCTGCTTCATTAATGTAAAATAAGAACCCCTGCCCTCAGGTAGAATGCAGCAATCTCAAAGCTAACACAAGACAAGCAGTACTGGTTTCCAAACATCTCTCACAGCCAGAAAATTACAACAGAACTACAGATAGAATTCAGGAAAACTGTTTCCAATAGTTTATTTTTCATGCTTGGGGATAATTGTTTTTTTTCAGCTAATCATGACTCTCTCATCATAAGACTTGGCAATTCTAAGCATGCAACAGCACCGCTCAGGAGACAGTTTCATCTACTGCTTCCACAAATAATTCCTACTGTTTCTAGCACAAGTATGCAGGGTCTGCATGGGTAAGAATAGTTTTCCTGATTTCTAAATCAAAGGTCACAGTGATATTCAGGAGAAAGATGGAACTCCATGATATTGGCCAAATTGTTTCTTTCCAGCTCAATAGAGGTTTGTGGTAAAAAGCAAAAAAAAAAAAAAAAACCAAAACAAACAAACAAAACCAAAAACCCAAAAACCCAATCAAAACCCACTTCCAAAAACTTTAGTTGTTGGTTTTTGGTTTTGGGCGTCTTTTAGGTTTCTTAGATGACAAATATTATGATGCAGTCTGGGCACGTTTTTCAATTATACTAATACCTAATATGTAAGAAAGTGAATTGTCAGTTTGGCCAGACATGGACCAGCCCTAATCTCTTAAATCCCAAGACTAAGATTTCATGAAAGGGTGATTCTTCCTCAGAAGATGAGTCCAGACGTGCCCCCAGGGACCCTACAGCTCATGCCTCCTCCACATCGGGCAGCAGCCGCAAGCCTCTACACTGAAAATTTCCAGTTCTGCATTCCAACACGAAGACTTAATTGCAGTTGTGTCCTGGCGGTTATAGTGGTGCTTCACTCAGCTTTGTGCTGAGATTGTCTCATTTTCCAAGCAGTTTCCAGCGTGCTGGGAGCACGTGCACGCCATTCCCAGTTATCCCACCCTTTCCCTCCGCCCGCTGCAAACACAGATCAGAGCACATGAAAGACCGCGACATCAATCCCGTTTATCAAGATGCCACTTAGGGCTGTGCTGGGATGGTTTCTCCAGGATCAATTCCTCCTCACAATTATGCAAGCAGGTCTCTGGGTTTGGCCTGGTTGCAAGCAGAGCCTTTGTTGATGCTGGGCAGAGGGCGACCTGCCTGCAGCTCCACGTGCCGGGATTACACATCTCGTTGACAGCAAACCCTCAGCCCAGGCTCCTCAGAAAGGCCCCAGTGCAGAGGTCAGGCATCAGAGGCTGCTGGAGGAATTCAGGGTTTAGACGGCAAAGTAAATATCTTCTCTCTGAGCAGATTGAAAAGAGAACATCATTGGTACCGTGGAGTTGGGTCACTGGTGCAGTTACCACTGCATGGGCCAAATACCGCAGAGAGGTTTTCAGGATTTGGGCTTTTCCACCTTGAAGTAGCTGGGTCTTTTCATGAGATCTGAAGGCTGGTTGCTCTATTTTAAAACTGCACTAGAAGTATCAGCTGCTGGTGTGTAATCACATCTGAATGCCTACATTTCCACTTCAGCAGTGGTATCTTGGGATCTTATTTGGAAGTGGTGATTTTAGTTCTCATAAATCCTCCTGTGGATGGTCACTGGGATTTTATTTTACTGAGAAATGGAATATAGAAATAGATGAAGAAAGGCATTTTCAGATACTTCTAGTTCCCCTTCAGAATGTTTTCCAGTGCTCTGTTTATTGTGGCTGGTTTGTGCTTTTCCTCCAGTTATAAATAACTGCTAAAGACTGATGTGTTTACTTTGTTTAACCATGGCCATGATGGGTCGAGGACACATTAAATCATCCTTAGGTTCTTATTTGCAGCCAATTCTGAAATAACCAGAGTAGTGACATAAAATTACTTATACTGCAGAGATTTTTATATTGGCTTAAGCCTCTGAAGTCTCCAGTGTTTTACAACAACACACTTTAATGGTGAAATAGTGACAGCAGAGATGAAAGTCCATGTGGAGTTGTCTAACAAACAACTCAGGGTTTGTTTAAGTTGCAAAGGTATGGAAAAGGGGTGTTATTTTCTTCAGAGGTTTTCCTTGATGAGTTTACAGATCTCGATGTTGTTTATTCAGATTTAAAGTTTCTTCGTATTTCAGGAATAGTGATGAAGGACAGGAACACTCTTATTCTGATGAGACTAAAAGGGGGAAATGGTCCTTCGCTTCAATTTCTACAGATACAGCCTCTGTATGTGCACATTTGTGCTTCTTCTCTGAAAACACCATTTGCTGGTGCTTCTGTTACTTTAATTTGGTTTGCAGTTACCTGCAAGCAAACTTCTCTGTTTGTAATTGTCTGCTGTCATCAAAAAGAAGAGTGACTGTGAAAATCAAACTTGTGCACACAGATTAGTATATCTCCTTTCCGTGGTCAGTTGTACATCAGCCCAGTGCCTGCACTGTCTCCTTCTACTAATATATGAGTAAGATTGTATCTCTGGTTGATTGTCTGTAATTAGCAATGCCTTAACAACGTGTGTCTGGCAATTATATCTCTATTTGTTTGTATTAGAAAATGAATGGCACTCAAATGGTCTTCCAGGACTGCTTGGTGCTCACTCTGAAGGTATTTCCAGAAATCAGCCTCTAATTCTCACTCCACTTCTTTCTCAGATGTCTGAGAAACAAGATAGGCTTTCTCCTGAGGGTTTAAAAGTCTGACTTCAGTGATACCCTGCTTGAGAATGAACTGCAGAGCTTGGGACCATTTCTGGAATACCATCAGGTAACAGTGCAGTATTTAAGTCAAAAAATTTGTAGGCCAGAAATCTTCCCTGGAGGAATGAGGCAGTGCAGGAGTTGGAGGGCCATCGTACAAAAGCCTGGAAAGAGGGACAGGTGCTGGCTTGAAAATCTTTTTGTTTGCATAGGATTCTTTGAAATTATCTTTCTCACAGTGGTTTCAATCTGTTTTAAGGGACGTAATTAAAGCCATACAGATCCTATTTATTAATGCTAGTGGGAACAGGAGATAGTGCAGCTGAAACTATTGGAAGTTATCCAAAAGAAAATTAAGGCTATGGACTGATGGTACACTGCAAACAAACCTATTTTTGGAAGGGTTCTAAAGGCATCAGAGACTTTACACATCTACTTCCTTGTCAAGGTAGATAATAGTGTTATATTTCTGCTGTAAACTTTTGCTACCCTGCACTTGGAGGAAACACAAACAGATATTCAAGCTCTTACTGAGCATAATTTCTTGATTTCCCTTCTTGGACATGAACATATTTAATACCCAAAAAGCTACATAGCTGAACCTCAAATTTTTCCGTAAAACTGCATTTTGTAATGCTCTTTTGTTTTGCTTTGCACAGATGTTTTGGATCCTGTAAATTCCCTTGACTTGCCTATTAAGCTTTGCCTTTGGTTTTGAAGGTGATTGAGAAAAAAACATGGTCTTTATTTCTTTGCGAGACAGAATTTCAGTTCAGCCTCTTTTACCAAAATTATCCATAAACCGCTACAGATCTAAGTAAAGAAGGTGAAAATTACAGCTGTTTATAGGATGGATATGGGGCATTTTACATGTAGTCTGAAAACTATTTGCATAATATTTTGAAATGCAGTTTGGTGAGATAAGGCACCTTGTTTATTATGAATAAACCAGTCTGAGGAATGTGAGACAGCGAGTGCTGTCTGTGCAAACATGGCCAGTGCAAAGGACAGGAATTCTGATCCTTAGTGAAACTACCTGGGTTTGATCCCAGAGCAGGTTTTTTCTCTCAATACTATCAATGTTTAGTGCAAAGAAGGGGGAAGGCAAGAGACAAGGGATGAAAATTCCAGAAATGCAAACTATTACTTTGGAGCACAGTAAAGCTGTAAAATCTGGGTAAAACTAAAAATTGTTCAGAAAATTTAAAATAGGTGGTCCCTTTAAGTAATAGAAGCTTAAGGTTCTAGATCTGAGGACAATTCTTCAGAAACAGTCAGTATTCATGAACTTTCTAAACCTATTAGAACACTTTATCCAACACCTTGTCAGAAATTGATTACTTTTAATGCTGTTCACAAAAACACATTTTACAGTTAAATACTTCAGAGACACATAAGAAAATCTTACGAGAAAGCAGAACGGTCTGGGCAGGGCTCAGATTTGGATGGTCTGTTGTTAAGCAAGGTTACTCCTAATACTTGTCCCTTCAACCTCTAGTTCTAAGAGCTTTTCCTCTAGAGAACATCCCATCCCTCTCTGTCTTCATGAGAGGGTGAGCATCTGTCTCAATTGCTGCTTCTGCAGGAGCTACGAGTAAACACGCCTCAAGCTGACTGAATTTTGAATATTTCAATGTATTATTCACTAGCACAAACCCCTTCCATGACTGGTGACAATGTTTACGTTTGCCTCTTGGTTGTAAAGGTGCGTGAAAGTGGGTGAGTGTGACTGGGAGGTGCAGGAGGATCTGCTGCTTGTTGACTGCTGTTCATAAACTCACAATAATATTTTTTGCTTCACGACGCCCAGGGTGAGAAGTGGGATTTTCCAGAGTCTACCTTCTCCACAGTTCTGTGCATATCCAAATAGGAACTAATTTTCTTTCAAATAGCCATAATTCCCATTCTGTGCTTGCATGCCCTTCAGGGAGAGGACGACTACAAAGCTAAAGAAAGAGCTCAGCTTTTTCTGTGGTGTCAGAGACACTTCATGTTGCATTAATAATAATGAGGATGAGGAGAGGCAGCGTGAATCCAACAACAACATGCAGAAATTTTGCAAACGTAAAATTGTGAAGATTTACAATTGCACCAGATATAATTCAATATGAACTCTTTATATGCAGAGCGAGTTAGAGCATAAAGTGTTCATCTTGCTGAAAGTTTCAAAGCTCTGTGTAATAATTCTCCAGGAAAATAAGTAGATGCAAATTATTTTTCAGAAAAATGAAAACATTTTGGTTTGGTGAAGCAGTCTTTTTTAGAGACAGGAGCACTCCAGCTGAATTGCTCTGAAGGACTTGGTTAAGGTGTGATTCCTGGGCTGGGCTGCGGTGGCTGCCGTGCCCATTCCTGAAGATTGTTTCTGAAATCTCAGAGTAAAAAATGCAACCTGTGTGAATTCATTCAGAACAGCAGAATTCTGACTGGCAAGTGATGCCAGAGTCTGCATTTTGTATGTTGGTTACTGTGATTTATTATGCCTTTTCTTGTTTCCAGTTCTTTACTCTCTGGGTTTTATTTATTTTTTTCAGTTAAGTAAATTTGATAGAATATACCATCATGTGACAATAAGAGAACTAAACTGGAAAATAACTCACGGTGCAGTATTGATAAATGCCTGGTGCAGTAATAGCAATATGTCATCAATCACCTGGGCTCCTGTTTGATGGCATCATATAACCTAATTCAGGATGAACGTCCTTTGCTTTAACCTTGGTAGTATTTGCAGCTTACTCTAGAGGAAAGTAATAATCCTTCATTAACTGGTAGGTGTGAAACATTCTCTATCAAGAGGGTAGAGGAGGAGGCAAATGAAAATTGGTTTCAGAATGTGTCCTGAGTCAAAATCAGTCTTTTTCTGCAGACTCATAAACTGCATAAATTATTATTATTATACATTTTGAAGGGTGTGGAAGTGAATGAATCTTTGTGTTTTGCAGCTTTGCTCTGTTTCTCTTTGTTGCTTTCCCCCATCTGTATTCAAATGTACATATAAAAAATTCAAGGACACATCAAGTCTTCGATCCTGCTACATCTTTAATTCTTAAGAGCCTATATAAGACTGTGCTTTACATTATGCATTAAAGTACTTGTAATTAGGAGCTTGTGGTAATGACCCATTCTCAGGCAAAGTAGCGCTGTTCCTTGTTTTCCATTAACTGCATTGAGGGTTTATTTGCTGAAAATTGAGTTTAATTTGATTAGCAAGAATTGTGAAACATTTGCAACACAAGGTATATTAGCATAGCACTTTGTTTGTAACGAGAGCCAAAAAGCAGTTAGGGGAAGAGCTAATTACTGAAGATTTTCCTTTTAATAAGGAAGGTCTAGCTGAATTTTAGTACTCTGCTCTCAAAATCCCTTAAGCTTTAACTGGTGGCTAAAAGAAAAACACAATGCTCTGCAAAAGTTCAGCAGATGTTTTCTGAAAGTCACCATTGGCAAGGTCCAATAATTTACTTAAGAAAGAATTCATTTAATCTGAAAATTTGACAGCACCAGCAGGTTTTTTCCATCCCTTTCTTAATCTGATCGTGGTGGATGTTTGCAACAGAGCAAAGACATTAATGGTGTTCAGGAGGGAGCCCCCCACCTCTTTGTTTCCCCCCAGGACAGGGTGGTTTGTTCTGTAGCAAAAGTGTGTTCTCTACTCCCCTGACTGGAATCTCTTGGAAAGCCCATCCCAAAATCCCATGAAAGCACTACTAATTCTAGTAACTTACTGGGAAGGTTTTACCACTGACTTTAACTAAGGAGCAGTGGTTTTTTCCTGTGTGCTGAGTAACTTTCTGTCAGTGTTCAGACTCCTCCTGCTCAGATGAAGGGATGACGATTTTATTGTCACCACCAAGTTCCTCTCTGCCCATCTGTGAGTTCCTTGGAAGTAGCCATTGGGTTGTTCAGAATCTTATGAAAGTCTAGGTGAAGCATATTTTCAGTCAAATGAGACAGTCA
Source organism: Corvus hawaiiensis (assembly GCF_020740725.1). Classification (NCBI taxonomy): domain Eukaryota; kingdom Metazoa; phylum Chordata; class Aves; order Passeriformes; family Corvidae; genus Corvus; species Corvus hawaiiensis. Next base: position 13,145,843 of record NC_063228.1, on the reverse strand, counting down.
ACAACCAGGTCCCAGGTCAGTAAAAGATACCTTAGTACCAGACAACATTTGAGCAACCTTTATAAAGTTTAAATCAAATGAGTTATTGATAAAATCAAATCCATAGGGTCCAGAAGGAAGATGCAGATAATTTGTTCATGGATCAAAGTGTTTTATTCTTCGTGTTTTCCTTCTCAAGAACAGGCACTCATCTCTGCTGGAAGTAATTTTCACTCTTCTACCCTTAATTCTTCTGTGCTTCTGTCATTTGCATAAGCTGACAATCAGGAGGTAACTGTGTTCCTTAAATAGGGTTGCTTATCATCCTGGAAGTGTTCCAAGGTAAAGTAGCCTCTTTATTAAATACACAGTGCCTTTTCTTCTCCATGTCCTCTCTGCTTGCTCCAAACCAAACATTCCTGCTCAGCTGTAGTCTCTTTTTCATTCCTTTATGTTTAACCTAATTCATTTTAGCTGTAGTGATGATGTTAGCAAATAACAGCGTATTTGTCAAAGGGGGATGTAATTGAGGTGACAGCTGACTTTAACCTAAAACTGTGGATATTTTTGCACATCCTGTGAGGTCCCCAGAAATGTTTAGAGCAGATGATGGCAGTTTAGCTGCCATCAGCTGCTGCATGGTGCTGGAAATCCAGGCCAAAATATTTCCTGCTTTACCAGGAATCCTGGTAAAATGCTCAAAACAAATTCAGGTTCTGAGAGCTGGTGCTCAGTTACTAAATTCAGCCTGAAATTGTGGTTCATGCCAATTATTAATGCAATTTTATTAGTAACTAATTAATCATGCCGACTAAGTAAGTTTTCCTAATAACAACTTGCTTTATATTTCTTTGTTTGGAGTTTTGGTATTGTGGTAACATTCCCTTATTAACTCTGTTTCCATCACCACTATACCTGTATTTTTTCTCTTCCTTTAGCAATGATTACTTTGCTCAGCCTGATGCCAGATTCTTTTTTGTCTTTTGCTTAATTATCCTGGTTTGACTGGATAGAAATTGCAATTACAGTTAGCCAAATATGAAAAGCACATTTCCACTCATCTTCTAACTTTAGTATTTGCTTGAAGTTTTGAACAAATTTAATGAGAGTTCATTTGCACCTGCTTTGTGTTTGCTTTTCCCAAATGCTCTGGCAGATGAGTTTATTGGTATTTAATAAGCATGCTGGCATCAAGTTTTCAACAAATACTTCAGAATAGTTGCAGAAAAAGAATTTTAACTTTGATTATCCATAGAGGGCTGTTAATAACACTTATTTTATGGTGAGGCCGAGTTATGCAACTGTATATTTACCCAAGACTGCTCACAAACAAACTTCAACTCAGCTAAAGAATTAATCACAAAACACATTGAGAGGTTTTTTTCAGCGACTCAATTAGGGAGCTTGCAATGCTTCTCAACATCTTGCTGCTGCTTTTCTCTGCAATGACCATCAAACAAAATATGGGTTTAGACTTATTTCATCACCTTTGTGACGAAAGCACATCAACCCAACAGCTGAAGTGACAACACAGTTCTTCCTTGATTGTTATTTGTAATTTGTGTATTTGCCCACATGGCCCATGGTCTATAGAGGTGACCATCTTCTGCTAAACAAAATGTAAACAGAACAGGGTGAGGAGCAGATTAGGGGAGTTTGAGCTTGTGAATTCTCTCTTTTTTCCTCCACAGAGAATTTTGCATTTACCAACTGCTCTTAGGCTTCATTCATGGGTGGGAGAGAAGGGGACTGGAAGTCTCCAGGAGTGTTCCCCTGGTCTGGGTGCACTGTGCAGTGCTCAGCTGCAGCCCTGGGAAGCTCCCACCACACCTCCCTGACCTTTCTGGCCCGCAGAGGAGGTTTCTTGCTGCAGGCTCTTTAGGAAGGGTAGCCACGCTCCCTTTGGGAAGCTGCAGGAACATTCTATGGGGCAGGTCAGCACAACCCCCAGCAAGCAGTGGGATTAATCTCACCCCTCACTGTCACTGCAGTTCCCTTTTCAGCTCTGTGCAGTGTTGTTTCAGTTCTCACAAACCACAGCTCTCAGTTAGCAAGAGACAAAAGCACGAAGACTCCAGTGGCATCTGCCTTAGAAGAGTGATTTGTCCTGCTAGAGTTATGCCAGCTGGGCCTTTCCCTCTCTCATCTGTGGTACTTAGAAAACCAGAGTGCAGGATTTTAGTGTGCATTTGTTTCTCAGTCTTCTTGCCTCATGACTTGTGAAGAACTCTTGGTCTGTTTATTGCTGTAGTATTCCCTTTACTGTTATTTGTTATCCCTATGTGGCATGGTTTTGCTGAAATCTGGTATTTTCAGTGTCTTGGGTTTGGTTTTTCAGTCTTTTGGCTGTTGATGCCATTCACACTGAAATTAATGTAAGTTTTCTTTTTTCCCAGGGTGTTTACAAACTAATCCAAATGTAGCCCAGCAGGATTCTGGTCTGAACTGAAATTAACTGTCATACATGGGATTTGTTTATCTCTTCACATCCCTCTGTCACAGATGTTTGTCCTTTGGCTTGTTCCTTTTTCTAATTATTTCTTGATTATGTTTTGAAGTACCTTCTGTCTAACCAATTTCCCCCCAAATCAAATAGGGCATTTCTTTCTCCTTCACCTACAGTGATTCCCCCAAACTATATGTTATTTACTTCTGGTGGAAAGTGACCTTTCTATTAATCTCTTTCAGATAAGAGTTGCATTTTGATGCTCTGCTGTTGCTTATTCTTCTTGAGTCATAAATCTACATGTGTTGTGCTGTGTGTTCTTCCCAGTGATACACAGTGTAAGATGAGAAGGGTATAGCTCATTTTCCATGTTCATGCCCCAAAAGTTCTTTCTGGGGTCACTGCTAAGTCACAGGTAGATGATTGAAAACTCAGAGCGATACAAAGAGAGCAGCCCTGACCAAAACAATGTGACAGGCCACCAACAGCTCCTAGAGCATATAATTTCCTTATTTCCTAGCCAGTTTGTGGAAAGCAAATGCATGAAAATATATGAATTTCCCCAAATGACATCTCAGACAAGCATGGAAGGAAACTGAAATTGGGTTGCTGGAGCTGTTTGCAAGTTCAGCTTCTGTCTGAACAGACTCTGCTGCCACCCATGCTAAAGGCAGTGCTGAGCCACAGCTTCCAGGCTGTGTGTGCTGCTGAAATATTCTGCACTGCTCACTGGGGGAAGGGCCAGGCCAGGAGACTGTGTCAGGAGCCTGTCCATCAGCAGAGCAGGGCAGGGGCTGCAGACATGCTCCACAGGACAGAGAGACAATGGGAAACTGCAGAATACACCAGGGGGCAGATGGACAGATGCTGTTTTTTGAAAAGACCAGTGTAAAATGGGTTGTACAATCTCTCTCTGCAGTGCTGCTGCACTTGCTCTTTCATCCCGAGCTCTGGGCAGCCTCTTCTTGCAAAGTCAGGAGAGATTACTGGAGAGAAACAGAAAGCATGGAGGAGATAGCACAGGCACCTCTGCACAGTAATTATAAGAGCTGTGTGACAACTCACTGATGTGCAACTGCTAAAAATGGTGTGAACTCCACAGACAAAATGAAGATAATTTGCCAGCATTAAGCAGAAAGCTAATACAGGGCTGATGGCAGAGAAAAGCACTTTATTTGATCCTTCAGTTCTCTGAGTTGTTCAGAGCAGTGTGTAACTTTACTGCCTGGTTCAGGTGCTTTGCTGAGTGGCTGTAGCTGGTTTCCCTCCTCACACAAACACAGTCAACTCAGGCCAGAGCTGCTGAACAATGCCATGAGGTGGCTGTGGCTTCAGGACTGATGCTAATGGTGACCCACGTGGGTAAAATCATTTCTGCCTCCAGCTCAGCACCAGCTGGGTCTCCTCTTGCTCTGCAGTTGTGATGCTCTTGGATGCTCTTCTACCTGATTGCTCTCTAAATCAGTTATGTGAAATAAGCTGGGTTTGAGAGGGGAAAACAAGTAACACATGTTTAGGGAGGGTACTTGAGTCCTTTCGGGGGTGGGGCAAGGTGGGGTCTTGAATATTCTATAGTTCTGCTTTGGATGGTGTTAAAAAAGTGAGAGGTTGAATTAAAGCAGCTTTGCATTTCAGTACAAATTTATATGTAATCAATGGAATTGTTCAGGCAATCAAAGCCTATGCCCACAATATTTAAATCACAATTACAATAGGGAAGTTTTCTGATAAGCACAATTAAGACAATTTTGTTTATGTCACTTCATTCTTCTAAATTAACATTTTTTTTCTCCATTTGCATTTGGAATTAAGTCTGTTAGCATCATTTAGACAGACATTATTTTGGTAATGTTGAAAGTTTTCTGATTTTTTCATTCCTTTAGTATGAGCCTTCTCACAAGGTTTCCACTGGCAAGTAAGCTGTGAAGTGTGAGAACAGGTGAATAATAGGAGAAGATGCAGTTTTCTCCCTTTCCAACAACAGGATAATGGCTATCAGGGATCCATCCTCTCCTTGAGAGGAGAAATGGAATATGTCTCTTCACAAGTAAGAATATAAAAAAATCAATGATACATGTTTTCTGCTAGTCAGGCTTTCCTACTATCCTTTCCAGTGGGGAAATTAAGGAAAATGTTTAAATTATTTTCAATTCTCTTTTCACAGAAAAACAACTGAGGAGAAAAATGTGAAGTGTTTCTCTGACAATTGGTTTTCTGTAGCATACACAGCAGTAAAAACAGCTTAATTTTGTAATACTTTCTAGGAAATACATCTTTCAAATCTCCTAGGTAGAAAGGGATGTGTTTTTTTTTTTAACTGAAATGCTGGAATTTGTATTAGGCTCTAAATGCAGACAGAATTCCAATTGAATCAGTTTCTTGCAGAAGTTTTATCCCACATTTCTCTATAGAAAATTCTCGGTCTCTGAATGCAGAGGATGCTCCTCTTGTACCATCCCTTGTCCTGTCTAGGGGTGGCCATTAATTTTGCCTCAAGTTTATAATACGAATTAAAGCCTAGTTTTGGCTTTAAGTGTGTCTCAGGTGCTTGGTTGTACCTCTTTTACCTGGGACTTGTCTTTTGCACATCATCAACACTGAGTTTCCCTTCAGAGTGGAATGGGAAAGTCTGGAGTCCCAAAGACTCAAAGGAATAAAGACAAATTCAGGGCTAACATATCTGAACATTGATTGAAAGGCTGTGTAGAAGGTTCCTAACTTGGCTGCATAGGTTGAACTCTGGATCAGTCACTCCAAATTGAACTTAGAATTGCCAATATTCACTTTTTCCTTTTGATTTTGAACTTATGTGGAAAGATGGACTCCTTGGTTTCTTTACATGGATTCAAGATATTTGCATCTCTTTTTTTTTTTTGCAAATGGAGAACACAGACCTCAAAAACTGAGACTAGAGATCGTAACAGATTGTCTTGTATAACCTTTATAGCTTGACTGGATCTCCTGCTAGTTTCTTGCTTGCTTTGATTTTATCATCTCTGTCAGGGTCCTTAGCAGACCTTCTGAAGGTCTAATGCTATTGTATGAAGATCTATTATAATAATTTATCTCCTGTCTATAATTGCTATCATTATCTAAGTTATAATTTAGAGTTCCACAGTAGGCTGGGGGCCGTTAGGTTTCCAAAAAGAAATATCAGGTACAATTTCCCTTTGCTTACAGGAAAACCTTGGTTTTATTCTTTTGCAGCTGATTGGTTGTATTGCAATGAACCTTCAGAAATCTAGTCTGGCACAGAGTGCAGAACTCCTTTTTTCTCTGCCCCTCTCATGGTGTAACTCTGAAAGTACTTTTCCCATCACTATCCAGTGTGTCAAAGAACAAACCCAGTGATATTGCAGAGAATACTGAAATACTGTTTGTGTATTCACAGCTGCCAGTTCAGATCTGAGAGATTCACCTCTGACAAGTTAATATGAAAATTTAAAAAGGCTGGGGGGCCTCCATCATTGGCAAGAAATACTTTTACATTATTTCATTTATTATCAAGATGTTACTGAGCCACAGGATAATTGGTGTGAAAACAACAACTTGTCTGAAAACAGCGTTGCTTTAGATTGGGGTTTTTCTGTATGTCTGAGAAGGCTTAGGGTTGCAATTCCACCTACTGTGCCAGAGTTTTATGCAACAAAAATATCTTCTTTTTCTTTTTTTTTTAAAATATAGTTTTCTAGGGGAAATAATATAAGCAGTAGAACTGCTGAAATGTCAGAAAAGTAGTGGTACCAACACTCCTGGAATGGCAAAAGTTGCTTCATTCTGCAAGATGCAATTACTCCTGATGAACATTTTGGAGTAATATATGGAAAACATAGGTTTAAATGTTTTTAAAATTCCTTTAGAATTAGTAACTGTGAGAGACCTTTGAGAATTAATCCAGATTTTCCAAGTCAGAACTCGAAAAGGCACTTGAAGTGTTTGAATAGTTAACATTCAGTAACTGACTTTTCTTTAGAATGTGTCCAAAGGAACAGATTAATTTAATTAAACTCTATGTTAATAATTACACTTGGAAATTTGATTGATTACAGAAAACAACCCCAGTAGGTTTGAGTAGGCTCAGGTTGGTGCAGGGGCTGGGCTGAGGAAGGAGGCGTTTGCAGAGGGCTCTGTGCAGGCACCGTTCTCCTTTCGGGGGAGAAAATCTGTCACTTTTTATGTCTTTCACAGCCCAGGTTCAAAACTTGACAGCAATAACCTTCCAACTGTATCTACATGAATTGGATGTTATGACTTCAATGAAAGACAATCTCGTGTGAGATTCTTTTGGTTACATTTCAAAGATTTATTCAAACTATATGAGGTTTTCTAAGAACGAAGCATAAAAGATCATTTTTTTCCAGGCCCTGGTTCAATAAAGCCCAGAGGATTAAGTATGTCATTGTGAGCCTGTGGCTGGACCTGTGCACATAAATGAAATCTTGACACAATCTTTACAACGGGCATATTCTTATAACTTTGCTAAAGAATGACTTCAGAGAGGTAATTAAAGAGAGATATTTCTCTTGAGTCAGGTGAAACCTCCTGCACAAAACTGGCAGGAGATCCATGCATGAGGTTTCTTCTGCCTGTCAGTAGTCTGTCCCCAAAATGTTACAGAATAAATATATACAATGTGTATTCTGTTTGTCAGCTTCATAATGAAGATATTTGTCTCTTCATTAGTTGATATTTTCAGTTTCCCAAGAAGTTCTGCAGGATGTTAAGGGCATAAAAGAGTCTTTGTCACATCATATGAAACAGATCATGAGCGTGAAGTATCTGAACTAACCTTTCTTAAAACAGCGTTACTGTGGGTCAGCAAAGTTCAAGGATTCTTCAGATCAATCTTTTTCTGTTCATGTGCAAGGGAAATTTAGGACAGGGCTTATTGTCGTGAATAAGAAATATTCTTGGAATCTAAGCTGCCAGAATCTCCAAAGTGCACACTGTAAACATTTCACTGCCTCAGTGACAGCTAAGTGAGGATGCCTTGCTCATTATCCATAAAGAATATGTGGCACAGATGAGCCCAGAATGTAAATTTCTAAGGAAATGGAGAAAATATAATTCATTTTTCATGCAGAAATGTGAGATTTTTTCTTTTTCATGCTGAAAGGTTCATGGAAAATTAATTAGTAGAAATCTAACAAATGTGCCGGTAATGCTGTAAAAGTACTTTTCAACACCAAAGGAAATAAGGGAGGCTGCAATCACTGAGGTTAAATGGAAAACAGGAGGAGCAAATGGGCCCTCAATAGCAGCTCTTCATTATAGAATTTTTAAATAAATGACAGAAATTAGGAGAAATCTAAAGAGGGAGATGTAGTTTACTGCAATGGGGGATGAAATGCAATAACTGTGTTAAAATTCACAAAAGCTTCTGAAAATTTGTTAGCATTTTGCAAAATGTTCTCTGAAGGGAGATAGTTGCACTCCGTGCATCTTTGTGAGCACTGTCACAGTTAAATGTCTGTGTGCACTTACCAAAACTGCAGCCATTTCAATGACACATTTAATTTTCCTGAAAGATGAGGGATTTACTGCAGTGCAGAGAGAAGCCTGTTTGTTTACTGGCAGGTGAGTTGGGGCAGGCACGATTTAAGTGTCCCAAAACAACGAGAGGCTGGTTGGTATTTCTGGAGTCATATCCATTATTTACATTTACTAGGCTGTGAGAGTATTTGCAGCAATGTCACACTAACCTCCATGAATTCTTGATTGAGAAATAAAAAATTAACACTATGGACTGATGGGAACACTGGTGGATAGAGACAAGTGCTTTTAGAGCAAGCACGGTGTAGGCAGGCTGGTACCACAAACACAGAGCCAGCATCTCAGAGCAGCATTTAGTGCAGTAGAGCTTCCATACGGGATTAATTCCATGCCAATCCTGCCCTTCACACCTACCCACAGAGCTGTGACTGGAGAGGAGTTTGTTTTTTTTGCTTGGATTTCTAGATTTGCTGGGTTGTCTAAACTTCCCTCAGCTGTGGAAACAAGATTCAGAGCAGTTGTTCGAGCCACGATTTCCCTCTGTCAGGTTATGTCAGATTATCTTTTAGCAGCCTGAGAAGCTGCTTGTCCCCTGTGCCCCCACCCCTTTTAGGCAGGGGTTCTTTCCCTGAGCCTGTTAGGATGGGGGTCCTGAGGAAATCAGCAGAAACGGGCCCTGCTGAGGTGACAAACAGCCTGGAGTCAGGGAAGTCAAAAGGCAGGTGACAGCCTCACTTTGGTAGCCTGTGGAATAATGGTGATGATTAGTCAGAAGTACAAAAGTGAAAAGCAGAACTCTTGTATGGTTTGTTTCTTAGTAACAGCTGGAGGAGGAACTGCCCGTGATGCCAAGGCTTGTGCTGAACACCACTGGTTTTAGGAACTATTTGTGTTGGACTGGGGGCCACAGCCTTGGCTGCTCTGATACAGGGTCTGGGTTAATTTTTTGGCAGCTCTCGAAACATCACCTGTAAACTTCTTCTCATTTAAAGCAGTCACCTCCCTCAGAACTAAAAGAAATCAGGGTATAAAAGGGAGCCAGCCTGCACACACAAGTTACATCAGCAGCGCACAGTTGTGTGCTCCTGATCCGCTCTGGCTGTGGCTTGGTGCTTTATGTGGGGCTTCAGTGATGCTTTTGTGTTCTTTTTGTTTTTAAACAGTAACTTCCACTAAAGTCTCCTTTAAGTGAAACTGAATTTACTTTTATTTTATATTGACGTGATTTCTCTCTCCCAAATCTGGTTGTTGGTGTTTTTTTTGCTGGTTTATCATCTTGAACAGATGGAGCCCTGTAATGTTCCCTTGGTCTAAACAGAAGGACCTGGCTCAAGGTTCATAAGCAGGAGGCTTTCATCTGCTTTGAAAGGGGTTTTCAACAAGACCTGGTTTAGTATTAGAGCCTTCTGATCAAGGATGTTTCAGGGGTACATTGTAATTGGAAAGCATTTGCATGGACTTCTTAATTATTTTTAATCGTTCACTGTACATAAATCCTGGAGCAGAGAGCTTAAAGAAAAGCTGATTTATTTTTGAATATGTTTTTTGTACAGGGAAGATTCCAAAAGACAAGGCTATTTCTACAGGACCCTTGAGGGAAACCACTTGTTACTGCATTTCATTACATTGCTTAGATTTTAATTCTGAAATGTACAGAATATTACCTGTACATTATCTTGCTTTTTAACCACACCTTTAAAGTCAGAGGATCCTCTCCTGAAGAGAATAGGTGTTGTTTATTGACAGTTTCTGCTTCCTAATTTATGGCTTTCAGTAGTGCCCACATTTAAAGTATTTTACATAATTCATTGCACTATTTTCTTCCTGCTCTAGGAAATTATAAGCATCTCTTGCTGTGCTCTTTCATTCCAAGGATTAAGACTCTTTTCATATTCATACCTGTTAGGAATTCTAATAACTGGTGTGTCAGTGAGCTCTGGGTGATGGTCAGAAGGGGAAGGGGAGGCTGTGAGGATGGCTCCTGCAGCACTGCTGGAAGTGCTGCTGTGTTGGGGGGAGTATTTATGGGCAAAATTTCAAATTTATTTGTCCCAGTTCAGAGGGAGGAAGGTTTGCAGCATTAAACACAGCCAAGAGACAGGTATAACCCTACTAATGCTGAGAAATCAGGAGCAAAGGATTTGAATAGCTTACATCTGGGTTTGAGACCGAGTGATACATCTCTTATTTTGTCTGCCTATCAGTACTGAATGAACAACAGCTGTAGCTTAGAAACAGATGAGTCTTTCTCTTAGGAAACGCTTCTGTTAAGGGCTTTTTACAGCCCTGTCACAGTTTAAATGGACTTTCAAGCTGTGCTGGTGTTAAGTCCCCCGTTTGGGGCTGGGGTAATGGAAGAATTGCTATCCATTTCCTGCTACAGTGACTGTCTCGTTGTCAGAAGTTACATATTTTAAAATATGACTCAAAATTCTGAATCTTCTGACACATGGCACTTATGTAGCTAACTCTTAGGGCACTGATGCCTTTTGTGTCATTCATTTTGCAGTAATAGCCCCCAAATATAGTAAAATTCATTTAAAGGAAGTATTTTAGGCAGTTAAAACTGAAAAATACTGAGCACAAATCTTAAACTTCCCCACAGGTAAAGGGGCTGTGCACTGCTTTATCCTGGTGAAGTATCCCACTGCTCTCATCCTACTGATCTATTCCCAGCTCCTTTTTTAATGTTTTAAAAGTGTTGCTGCTATGAGGTCATTAAGAAGGAAGTGTTTATTTCAGTTCAGACATCAAACTACCCCAGACCTCCTCCCTCCCAGCCATGAGGCTGCTGCTTTCCCTAGTGACTAGAATCTCTGGGAATGGTGATGTCTTCCTCCTGTGCAGTTTACCACAAGAATCTCACACCAGGTTAACAGAGCTATGGATATGCACCATCAGCTCTGAGTCGTCCCAGCAAAGAGATGGAAAAATACTTGATTATCTCTACCTCGGTGTAAGACAGCGACCTGAACTGGAGATATACTCAAGCTGTGAATGTCAGGGATAAATAGGCAGCTTACAAATGGCATTGAAAACGATCTGTGCTGCTGAGAAGAAAAAAAGATTTGGTTTCTCATTGTTCTGCTGGCTTCGGGTTGATTTTTAAAAAAAAGAAAAGTGGTGTGTTTTGATGATGATTATACAGAGTAATGGCTTTGGAAAGTGCAGGAGCTCTTTTCTTCAAATGTTTGCATTTTAGGGTGAATTTCTTAGACTGGGCTGCTTGGTGTGGCTGGTTTTGCCTCAGCTCATGCAGTGACATGCAGGAGCAGCTCTGTCCTAGTGCAGCACAGGCCTGTGGCATTAATGTGTCAACATCTGTTCGCTGCAGCAGAGGTACAACGACCTTGGCGTATCATCATTAATTTCCCCAAAACAAACCATCCAGAACTAGTGCTGGTAGAAACAATTTGAAGAACATCAGCATATAGTCAAACTTGTTTAGTCTTTGACATTGATAGAGGGGTTGTTGCTTTTATGACCAAAACTCATCAGGACCATGAAGGCGGGGCCTTGCTTTGCCCAAGGGCTGTGGACAGATGTGCTGCCAGGACACTCATCCCTGCGAAAGGAGGGAATGAGCACCCGGACCTCAGAGGACCTTGGCTGACTTCACAGGCTGTATTTTAATCAGAATGCATGGGAACACTGGCAAAGAGCTCCGTCTTCATTTCTGTGCCTCGTGGCCTCAGAGCACGGGTGGATAAATGATGGAGGAGGCAACATGTCCCCCTGGGATACGGGAATTTGTGTTTGTACCAGGCCAGACCTTCAGCCCCTGGCAGCTGAGGACAGCACAGCCGTGTCTGTGGCTGTTGCCTCAGGACCTGGCCCACACTTTGTGCTGCTTCTCATTACTGTCCCTCAAACCCACAGCCGGCTCCAAACAACGCCCTGAAACCTGGGAGCGCGCAAAGGTGCAGCTGCTGTTCTCAGGGGAACGTTGTGCTCGTAGAAGGATTTATTTGGGAGGGGAATCTCTGCTGGTCGGAGCAGTGGCAGAGGGGCTGAGAGGCCACTGTTGCCCATGGCTAGCGGCTCCTGGGGGTGGCTGTTGGAGACTGAAGCACCCTGGGCCACCACACTGCCCAGTCTCACTTCCCAGCTCCTCCCAGAGCTGCCCCAGCTGCTCCTCACACATGTGTGGGACTCTGAGGTGCCCTGAGTCCCAAAAAGGGGCAGAAAGAACTCCTTTGTGCATTTGAACTCCTTCTCAGAAAGGGGTTTAAATGAAGGGAAATCCTTCCTTAGCCTCAGGTTTGGCAACAGTTTAAATTTAAGGAAGTTATAAAGGTATAATTGAAGTGCTTTGTCCTGCAAGCTCTAATGATGGCAAATCAGATATATTTGTATAAAAATGAATTATTTATTAAGACAAACGAACAGACAAAAGATAACAGATGGAAGATCTTAATCAGAATTACTTGCTACACTGCATAAAACTAAAAAATTATAGTAGATTATGGCATCATAAAACAGTGCATGATATCCAGGTACCTATATTAAAGCTTGCAAAAGTAATGGTATTGGTTAGGAGTTGAATGTAACTTACCACCAAAATAACAATAATGTACAGATTTCTTCACTTAATCCCAGGGCAGTAACCATGGAGTAGGCACCCTACTCATGGGAGAAACTCCATACATTTCCAGGAAAACACATGGAAGATTTCTACTCTGTGAAAGTTTGGTGAGGCTTTTATGGTTGTAAAGTGGATGGATGTCAGACAGAAATCCAGCTTACCTTGTCAGATCTCCCTTCAAACCAAGATGTTTATTGGCACCTGGGAGGTGCCAGCCCAGTGTTAACCCCATGGCACCAAAATGACTCCCTACAAAGACAGCTTGTCCTGTTTGAGTTATCTGAGTGGTTAACAAACAGCTGATGAGATTTTATGGGGGGTAAGATGTCGTGCTACTCCTGTCCATGGTGGTGGCTGCCGGCAGCATCACCTTCCCATGACCTGGGCGGAGCTGGGAGATGTCTCAGCTCTGGCAGTGCCACTACCCAGCTCCTGTCCCTCAACAGAGGAGATGAGACCCCGAGGGTCCAGGGGTGTCCCCTGTCGTGGGCACTGGCCCTTCTGTGGTCGGCACTGCCCCAGGGCTGGTGAGCCCAGGGCACAGGGCAGCAACCAAAATTCATTAAACTGCTGGAAGTTTCCAGAAGTGTGGGCTGCCTGGGAGATGCGAGCCATGGGTCACTGTTAATGGAGTTACTGGGTTAAGTTCATCATAAAGTTTGACCTCGTGTTTGGGAGGCTGATGGTGTGTGAACGCCTGGCTGCCGCACAGGAGGGATGGGGATGCAATTTTCGGGGCTAATGATTCTGCTGACCTGATGTCCTCATACAGCTGCTTTCTATTACTGTCACTTAACTGGGACAGGGGAGGCTCAAGGGACTGACTTGCTATAATGAGCTGGCTGTGCAATTATGGCAGTTACTGCAGGACACCAGGGCTAAATCCATCTCGTTTTTGCTTCATCATCTATTTTTATATTATTCTGGCATAATGTGGGCATTCCAAAAAATGTGAGTTTATTGCTCCTGGGTGAAATGGATAGTGCTAATAGTGCTGCTGGGTGTTGTGAGGCAGGCATGGCAAGGGAATTATTTCACTGCTGCCTTTTCACTCTGTCCTCTTGCCTCGGTGCTCTGGAGCCTTACAAAATTATTGACACATGAAAAGAAATCACCAGAGATCTTTCTGTTTATATTTATATTCCATTTGTTTGGGTTGTTTTCTTGCTAAATTAAGCAGGGAGCATTAATGTCGTTTTTACCAGAATCCATGGAAAAGCTGTAGTGGCTCAACAGTTTACTTGAAAATGCTTTGTTTACCTTGAATTTCAGGTTTAGTTTATTGCAGTTGCACTCTGGATCATGAACTTCTACCATCTAACAAGTGTGAAATCCTACTTTTGTTGACATATAGAAATTGCCAAGATTATCCTAGGAGGCAGTGCAGCAGTGCATGTGGATATTTTGCTAAAGGTGTGGATAAAGTAGATTTAGGTTACTTTTAAAAGGACAGCAAACAAAGACCATGCATTTCATTGCATACAAAATACGTGTATTTTTTTGTGGTTAACTTATCATGTCTTGATGTTTTCTCTCATTATGAGAGTAATGGAATTTATTCCAAATATTAAAGAGGAGCTATTTGGCAAGTTCTGTGCAGTTCAGGTTGCTTCGTAAAAGTGAGTTCCATTTTCAAAGAGAAAGTCATGTTATTTTCCAACTGCTTTGTACCACACACACACACAGACAGAACCTTTCATGAAAATCATTGTATAAATTAGTTAGAACAAGTGTTTCAGGGATTTTTTTTCCTTCTATTTATTTATTTTGCTGAGTTTATTCAGGTTACACTACAGAAATTTTTAAAAAGATGACATTATGACTGAGACTTCTTATATTAAGTGAACTATCTACAATAACTACTCCACATTTTGCAGAATGATTTAGAGAGAAAATTCAGCTTAAAAATCTTAAACAGCCAATATTAACTGAGCATCACAAATATTGTTAGAAGTAGTTAAGGGCAGACATATTTTTCACCAACTGCTAAAGTCATTGCCTGCATACTCACTGAGTTAACAGAAATTTGGAGTAACCTGATGCTGTTATCCGTGGCAGTAAATAAACTGAGTAAAATTTAATTAAAGATACATATCTATGAAATATGAGTCTTGATTCCCCCTGTTGTCCCTTCAGCATATTCCATTCATGTATGTCTTTAATAGATTGGATTTTTTTAATGGGCAGTCATGTGTAACAACCACAGGTTGTTATGTTTAGCCTTGTGGAAGCCCTAGAGAGCTGACCCTGCAGGATATCCCAGGAATTTCTCACTTGTGCTTTCAGGAGCAAGTACTGAAGAGCAACATTTTACCCTCACAGCTTCTGTGGGGCCCAGGGCTTTGCTTTAAAAAATTAAACCTTGGCGTTTGAAAATATAGGTGTTCATTTTGATGTCCCAGGCAAAAACCTGTCTGAGAATTCTCTTTTCTAGAGAGTCTCAGTTTGTTCATCTTGTTTATATTGTGAAGAGAGGAGTTGCTATAAATAAACCTCTTAAAGCCTTCACAGCCAGTTTTAAAAAAATATCCAGGATGTTAATCAAGAAATATAGTTTTAGTTTAGAACTTTATCTGAGCATTAGTCAGAACAAGGGTAAGAACACAAATGAAAAAACCCAGCCTCCATGAGTGAATATTTTTGGGTCAAGTTCCACCTTCCTGATACTCAGGAGCTTTGGTGACCATCAAGGATTAGGTTTATAAAGGGTCACGTAGAGTTTCTTGGTAGTCTAAGGACTGGGCATGTAAAAGTTAATTTTGCTTCACTTTCCAGAATCGCTTTTAGAAATCAAGAAGGAGGTGAATGAAAACTAATGAATTATCAAGAACTGCTTTAGCAAGAAGGTGATCTCTCTTGCATGCTTATTTTTCTATGCTTTTGAGGGAGAGATTTAAATATGTTTAAAGAACAATTGAGATTTATAGCTATATTTATCATGATTTCTTCACTAAATTTGGCAAGATACATTAGAATTCCATGTTTCAAAGGCACAATGCTTTAGGAAGTGAAGTATTACAATATGGTTTGGCTTATTTTTCTAATTCTGTCAACACTAAAAGTGCCAGAGACTACATTGCAATATTCCTAAAGGCTTGTTGGTTTGTTTGTTTTTACCATTTTTTTTTCCTCCTGTTCCCCTGCTGTTGTTTATCACAGTGAAGCAGTGATATTACAGGTAATTGTTCACATCATGGAGTCAGAGGGAGTGAAGAACACTCAGGATAGGGCTGCTTTCTTTACACCCTGTCATGAAATAGCTCCAGCAGCTCAGATTCTGCTCAGTGGCCTGGACTGTGAACCACAGTCATAAATCTGTTCTGAATCCTGAGGAGCCAGGCTGGCAACTGCTCCAGGCAGACAAAAAATGGGGAAAGCCAGTGGGCAATCAATCCCCCATCCCTCCCGACCCACAGGTGGATTCCCAATTTAATAGAAGGCTGCAGCACAGTGATTATCACAGTGTAATTTTTAATACTGCCTGAGCTCAGTGAGACAAACCTTTAAATGCAGACTTGCACGTTTGTTCAGATAAATGCCAGGACATCCTCTAGTCAAGTCTCTGCACTTGATCTCATCAGTGCAAATCTTGCTGAGTTCCCTTGTAGGGTGTTACGGAGCAGATTCAAGACTGGTTCAGCAGTGGAGGTGTTCGTCTCCAGGGTTATCTGTCTGTCAGATATTTTGTGTCTAAAAAGAAATAAAATTAATTCTATCTTGTCATTAAAGCTCCAATCCCTTTAATACTATTTCTAGGTTTATATCTTTTCTTCATGCTTAAAATCCTCTTTGCCTATTATTCCAAACAAATTTCCAAAGTCCAAAGATGGTTTTCTTTAGCTTATTTTGAGTGTTTATTTGCAGCATATTTTTTTTTCTAGTCCTGGCCTCATTTTTTTCAAAGCCCTTTTCTCATTCCATAGGAACCCAGGAAGGGGGAAAGATATTAAAGGTAAAAACTGGTGGGTTCTTTTTTTTTTTTTTAAGGATTCAGATTGATGTGAGAAGGTGAAAAAAATTAAGAAAATTTTTTTTTTAGAAAAATAAGTGACAGAAAAAGGGCTTCACACGTGGATGAGATGGGATAGTTCAGTGAAATGGTCACTCACCTTCAGGGACATGGTAGATGAGAATCCTGGCTCAAAACATGTACCTTTCAATTTTTTCCTTTTTTTTCTTGTCTTTGAACTTTTACACAGGGAATTTCATGTATTTTTAATACAAAATTGACATTAAATTAGCTTTCCAGTTTCAAGTTTGAGGAGCTTTCTATGTTCAAGAAAGTTTCCTTTATTTCCTTCTGGTAAGGTGTTGGCTTGAGATATGTAACAAATAGCAGCTCTTTGCTTTTTGGCTTAGAACAGCAAATATTGTCCTGTGTTCGTTCTGGAGAGAGGAACTACAGATGCATGCACCTCAAGATAAGACCTTTCTAAATGCTAAAAGCAGTAAACATAGTTTAAAAGACTTTTTTTGCAGTGTTATTACCATGTCTATGTTTTTGTCAGTATTCACAGGATTCCTCCTGTAAAATGGGAAGTTCTGCATTGAGTGCAACTTCCAGGAATAGCAAAAAAGCCATTTTTAAAGATGTTTTCTGTCAGTCACATCTAGCTTGTAGCACAAGAAGAATAAATTGCATCTTCCTTGAGAAAGTGACATAAACCCATGTTTTGTTATGTCACAGAGGGATTATGGTGAGAGACAAGGATCCCTCAGCTTAGCCTTAATTCCTCTTGGTGAAATTGCTGTTTTACCTAGGGCATAAAATGTCATGGGGGAGCAGCAGGAGCCAGTAAATGAACATCATCCCTCCCACAACTCGTGGGGCAGAACAGTAGATTACTGCAGTAGGGGGATCTGCAAAGGGAAACGAGATGACCTAATTAGGACAGCACCTTGTTTGTACCCCAGTTCTCCTCTCTTCTCCTCCCTTGGCTTGCCCCACTCCCACCTTCTGGAACAACTAGCTTATCGTGGAGACATCACTCCAGGTACTTCCTCACCCAGGATTGCCTGGGATGGGGGTGAATAAATTGGTTTTGTGTCTCGGGTGGCTTGGCTGCAGATCTTAGTGCTGCTTAAGGGGCTTGAGAGCTGGCAGTGCCTTCTCAGAGGATTTAATTGAGTGATCACACGGTGACACACAGACACTTCCTCAAAAGCCTCAGCAAAGAATGACTTGGAACAGCAATTCTCTGTCATACCCGTTATACTGCTCCCATGTCTTCATTCACTGCCTTCTCAAACATGACAGGAGATACAGCTGCTGGTCTAGAAATTACAAGTTTCAGGAACAGGGGGGTAGGAGTGAGGGAGAGGAAGAAATCAGTCATACAAATAAAATGATAATTCACTGCGTTGAGACGCATTAACTTAAATAAAAATAACTGTTAAAACTTTTAGATAATTGTCAGGTCTTCACAGACTGACAATAGTCAGATCATTAATTTCATTAGTGTTATTTGACCCATAATATTAAATTACTGTGTTTTACTGTTTTTTAATTAAACATTAGCTTGGGGAATGTCATTATTTTAAGTAGGAGCACTCCATCTTTGTCTCCATTGGTACAGTGGTGAGTATACTATTAAAGATCCTAATCCCTCTGGTGGGAGGATCATTTTGCAGAGTTCCCAGAAATAACTTAGGGTGTGTTCATGTCCCTGTGTCCAGCCTGGATGCAGATGTTCTCTCAGCTGTGTATCTCGGGCTGCTGAAGTATCTCACCAGAATAACTCTGGTGTGACAGCCTGGCACCCTGACCTGCTGTACCAGGGGCAGCTGGTGCTGCACTGCTCAACATAAAGCTCCTCTCAGTAGTGTCACTCTATTGAGTTATTTGTCATTTCATTTGATAATTTTTCATTAGTATGCTTGGCCTAAGAATGTGCTAATGGAGTTGGATAAAAATGTAAAGCTGGGAAGAATTACTAACATAGAGGAGCCAGGTGTGTTATCCAGGAAGAGATGGATGGGCTTTCAGATTGAAATAAAAGTGAATTAATGTTAGTAATAGCAAGTAAAAGGTCACGCTTCTAGGAACTAACTGGAATTCAACTGCTGAGCAGGGATTTATCAGACAATAACTTGGAGAAGAAAGATAGGGGCATAATATGTCCAGTGGTCCAGCTGGCCACTGGGTGACTATAAAGCACCAGGAAGGTACAAAAATATAAAAGAGAAATACAGTCTCTGGACATGAAAGGTGAATTATTAAAACAGAAGAGTAATTGCCTTGCAAGGCATTAGTGAGTCCTGGCTGGAACAGTCACATTGTTCAGTTCTAGTCACATTTCTTGCATAGCTGATAGAGAAGATAGGCACCTTTGACAGAGGGCTTAGAGCAGGATTTATGGCAGCTTCAGGAAGATCCACTCCAAATTCTGGTGGTTTAAGACAGATTTTTGGTATATCCTCTAAGATACGTGCTTTTAGTCATTTGCCTCCAAGAAATATGTAATTAAATTGATATAAGTGGACTGTAACTCTACTGAGTCTATTAGTAGAAAGACCTTGTGAGGGGACACTAGCAGAGTGACCTAAGGGAATGCCAGCAGGGAATGGATGGGATGGCTTTATGTATGGTTCATTTTGGAAAGGCAAAATAACTGCTAACACTAAAAAATATTGATGAAGAGGAATAACAAAAAAAAAAAGGAGGTGATAGGCTGTTTGTAAATAAATAGAATTTAAATAAGTTCAGTTCTGCTTGTGTGAGAGAAATTTTTGAACAGCTTCCAAAATCCCATTAGTGACAAAAATACACATTTCAAATAGGGCTGAACCTGGGTTTGAATCAGGTTAAATTAAATAACTGTTTGTGACTGCAGGTACCGTGTTGTGATGTGACAGGAGTTCATTTCCATTCCTAAACTCCTTTGGAATAAGGTTTTGACGAATCCACAGATGCCTTCCATTGAACAGCAGCTCTGCACACAAATTGTCTCTTTTGCTCTGCAGGCTGAGCTCTGTTCAATAAACACTGTGCTCTCCTCCCCCATCCCTCAGACAGGGTCATGGCTGGGCACTCCTTCTCCTGCTCCTTGGAGCTGGGGAGAATTGGTGGTGTCCTTTAGAAGTGATGATGAACACCAAGATAAAGGAAGATCTATTCTCCTGGAGACAGAATTATAGCTAAGTGTCAGTCTGGAATTTGTGAGGAGATTATTAAGGGCTTTTCAACCTAGTAAAGTGGTAACAATATTGTGACAAAGTTCTAACAAAGACTTTTGTTTTACAAAGACAGTTTAACAGCCTTCAGAGTCCAATAAAAGCTTACTAACTTCACGTCTGCTGTTTGACCTATAACAATGTATACGTGTCTTAAAATGTTTAAGTTGCTTTAATATAAATGATGAATTGATCTCTCTTGCCAGAAGTGGATTTTGTGCAGTTTTTCATAGCAGTTGACTTTGTATCTCCCTAGTGTTAGACACTGACCTTAACTGAGCTCGCAGTAACCCTTGAGTAGCAGAGAACTCATTGATGTTTGTGCTCAGTGCAGCTTTGGTTGCTGGAAGTCAGCACTGGAGCTCCCAGGTGGCCAAACCCTGGATGCCTGTGCCCAGCAGACTGACCCTAGAGAGAAGGGTCTGGCAAAACTTCCTTTGTCACACTCCACATGGAGCGTGGTCTTCAAACCTTGTTGCTTCTACCCCTGTGGAACTGAACTCTTTTCAGAGTGTATCCTGGGAATTGTTGGTGTTGGAATAGTTTATCGTTGCATTGCTCATCATCTCTACTCAGAAACAAATTAAAAATTAGTAAAAATAGAAACATATTTTTCCAGTTCTCTTTCGGTATATTTCCTTGATTTTTACCCAATATTCCTGAATTTTACTGTAGTCTTAATATATCCCTGGTTCTGCCTCCTGATGTGCATGAGGGGTGAATAGTCTCAGTGTGAAAGACAGTTCTCTTCAGTTCTGCTCCCTGAAGCCATAATAACCAATTGATGTCAGTTACCTCAAAAGCCAATTAATCCCACTCCTGTTTTGTAGGATCAATACTAATGCATTTTTCCTGTAATTTTCAGGTTTTGACATCGCTGGATGCCAGCAAAGCTGAGGTAGGAAATTCTATCTTATACTGGTAGAATGTTAAGTAGCTGTCTGTGCTTCTGATAGAGGGCCCAGCTTGCTTACAGTTTTTGGGGTGAAAGTTTAAGTTACTTCCGGATGGCATTTGTGCTGCTTCTAGTGCTTCATGAGCCAATCTTTGGAAATCTGGTCATGGTATAACAATATTTAAGCTCATAAAGTCCTTCTAGGAAAGTTTTGCCATTGTGCAGGTATTTCTGAAGATTTCCATGGCATCAGAACCACTCCGTTCAGAGGTTTTTCAGTGCATGTTTTATTTCCCACCCCCAGAAGGTGCAAGCTGACCTTTCCCTGTGCACTGCCATTTTTCTCCTTAGCTCCTCAGCCAAGCAGGTTTGTATCTGCTGCTGCAGAGGCAGTTCTGGGGGCTGGCACCTGTTCTGTCCATGTCCATACCCAGTTTGCCTCATTCTTCTTGTACCATATGCCATGAGCTGCTTGAGGAGACTGGGACATGAAAGAACAGATGAGTTTTGTGATGAGCTGAGTTCTCATTGAATTGTGGAGTGCCACTGGCAGTGTTGTACGTTGCCTACCTTGGGTGCTTGACATTGCTCCAGGTTAGCTTGGTCCTTTAGGACTCACATTTATTTTGTCAGTTTTTCTCTTGATGTTTGAGTAGCTCTGAATGGTCTGAAGGTGTTCTTAGAGGTGAAATGATTCAGATTATTGGAGTATGTTTTGAATAACTGATTGCTAAAGCAAAAGTGGCAGTCCTTTGTGAGCACAAACGTGTTCAGCTGTATTTGCATCTTCTGAACGTTGCTGCTGAAGAAGTCACTGCACTTTTAATAACTGGCAGATATTTTAATGTGGTGCACAGGTCCTGACTCATTTATTTGTAATGTCAATTGGAAGCTCAGAGTGTTCCTCTGTGAAACCCTTCTTGGACTCACAGTAGGGAATTTGTGATGTGCTCCAAAGCTAATGTTTAACTGTGACAAAATGTGTAGGTGACTGTAACTGCTGGAGTCAGATAAATTTTTAATACGAACCTTTGGTAAATTAAATTGCATTATTAAAGAGAATAGATAAACTGTGCTAGTTACTTTAAAGAACAAGAACACAAGTTCAGTTGCATACTGCAAAAGAATGAGATCATTCATTTTTATTTAGATTAAGACTGTAATATCACTGTTCAATTTAGCTGGTCTGATTCAATTGCATACTTGGCTTGTCTCAGGGAGTTTCAGGAGTAGGATTTGTATCTGTTTTTTCACTGTTGCACCGTTCAAATGTTTGGTGTTGTTATATCAAGAGCCCAGTGACAGTTGTTTTCAGTTTCTTGTTTTGTAATGGGATTTTGGGGGCTGAGATTTGTCGCTGTGTGGGTACTGCTATTGACTCTGCTGCCTTCTACAGTCTGTTTTCTTATTTATTTGTAAAATGTTCTCATGTACTTTTTTCTCTTGTGTGTGTAAAATTCTAGGAATATTGCAAGTTTCTGAGTCGGTCAGTGGAGTTGCTTTGTTTGTTAGTACTCTATTAATTTGAAAACCTTAACACACGTGGCTGTTCTTTAAGAGCTTACCGGCTGAACTTTGTGCCCCAGCCTGTGGACCTCCTGACTTTGTAGGCACGGATCTGTGTGTGAGAGGTTATGGTTGGGTGCTGTTTCTCCCATTCATGAAAGTACTCAGAATGATTGCCAAAGTTCCCAATACAGGGCAAATCCTAACTGAAGATAAAGGTTAATGAAATATTTTCCCAAACCAGGGCATTAATGTTGTTTGGAAATAATCCGACTGAATTCAGTGGAGTAACTCATATAAAATAGCAACTAAAAATACAATAGGCATGCAGAACTGGTTGATGAATTTTCAGCTTGAGGGAAAAGACTCCTTTGACATAATGGAAAACTTCCCAAAATATCTTCCTGAAACCTATACGAGCATAGCACTACAGTTCTGGTGTATTTTTGAGGCCTTACATAACTTTGGGGATTGCAAGACATACAGGACATTGCCTCAGTTTTGACAATAGTGGCTCTGTGTTTTGCCTGACTTGATTTGGTTTTATTTTGCTTTACCTTTGGGTTTTCACGAACAGTTCTGAGAAAGATACAACCCCAAATCCCCTTGTTCTGGCCGACCTTTGTGTCATGTCTTGTCCCATCAGAGCTCC
The DNA here is from genome assembly GCF_020740725.1 of Corvus hawaiiensis. Classification (NCBI taxonomy): domain Eukaryota; kingdom Metazoa; phylum Chordata; class Aves; order Passeriformes; family Corvidae; genus Corvus; species Corvus hawaiiensis. Next base: position 13,123,114 of record NC_063228.1, on the reverse strand, counting down.
TCCATTGTTTGCTGCTGCAGTGCTTGTGTGGAAGATCTCTGGCCTGCTTTTGGATAAAAAACCCACTTATATTTGTTTTCTAATATCTTTTATTAGAACCTCTACTTGGTTGCTCTTGAACTGTTGATCCAAGTAGTCTTGAAATTTGTTTATTCCTCTTTCTCTGTTCTTAGGTGACACTGCTGTGTTCCCTTACTAAATTTTGTATGAAGTCTGGATGAAAACTTAGCATGTTTGCACTGCTATTGAATGTTTTAGGACGATACAAACCAGCTGGGTTTTTTCTAAGTGTTGGTTGCCACATAGCACTATAGAGACAAGAACATCTACAGGAAGCTGTCAAGTGATCCCAGGACCTTCCTTCCATCTTTTAACCCAAAGGGCCAGCAAATAGTGACAGAGTCAAAGCTGTAGGCAGCAAAGCCTTCCAAAAATAATTGCCAAATCTGCCCACAGCGTGTCTTTTAGGGTCATAGTCATGTAAATATGCAAGTTAGAGGCATCTTAAAAAGGAATAACTTATGCATAGGTAGTCAAACACAAAGATTTTTATCACAGCTTACCCTGGTTTCTTGTTCAAACCCATAACAGACTCTGTTGATGCCATTGCAACACAGGCCTGAGATGATCTCAGATACAGCTAGATACTGTAGCAATTGCCATAACACACACAATAAAATAAGTTTTCATGTCATTTGCTGGAACAACAGTTTGAGGAATGCCTTTTTTTCAGTTCTGCTAACTTTATCTATTACAGGTATATGGCATCTAGTCCTTTTATTGTTTTTTGTATGCACATTTTTCCCCATGAAAAGATGGCTCATTCAGGAAATTATTTGACTTTCCAGAGTGTTCTTCTTTCTAATTAGCAGTGAGTATAAATGATCTTTATGTTAGGAAAAGCATAATTTCTTTTCCTCTTTCTGAAACAAATGGTGTTACCAAAATAGAACACAGAAAGCTTGTTGTGATTCCTCTTTTCCTCTGCAATATTTGAATAAATGATGCAGTGAAGTTCAAGGCCTTCTTGTGAGAAGTGAGAGGTCATGCCTGATTGACATACAAGTTCAGCATAACTCTGTGTTAGCTCTCTGCCTGCTTTTATGAGAGGAATGTCAAGGCAGCCTGTTTTTTACTCTCAAGGAAAAAAAGGGTGCCAATATGTCTCAATAAAATGGAATCAAAATCAGCTCATAGCCCAAGGAGGTTATTACAGCAGAGTTTACAGGGAACCCAAGGATAGTAAAGAGAAGATGGCTCTAATGATAACAAAAGTGTGACTCATTTGTACAATGATCCATCAGGGCCTCGATTATCAGGAAATATTACCTTTAAGCCCCCCACTTCCCTGACATGGAAGGAACAGGTCAGGCCTGGGGAGCAGTGTTGTTCAGCAAAGGCCAGCACATGTATTCCCTTCATCCACCCTTTGCTGCTCCCTTTGCGGGGTGGAGAGAGGAGAAGAATCCTCGGAAAGGACAGACAATTTTCACTGGTTTTTTTTTTTTTATTTGTAAAATGTTTTTGAAAAATCATGTCTGCTTGCAGGAAATATGTTTGCATGAGTGATGGGAGCGATGCATATGCAAGCTGTCCATAGCAGATATGGTCTGAAAGGCACTGTGGAGGGTGATGGGAAGGGTTTGTGCTGGCTGATATTATTGTCTGCTTGCCTTGCACTGATCCTGGGGGCCCCAGGTGCAATCCCAGCCTGCCAGGCTGTGCACAGGCGTGTGTTGCACGCTCTGCCCAGTGTCTGACGCGCTCTGGAGGTGATACAGAACGTGGCTCGAGAGAAGTGAAGGAAGCCTTGTGGTGAGGCAGCAGCAGAGCTGGGGGGCTCAGTGCCAGCAGGACCATACCTGCTTCTCTTTCCCGCTTCTAATGCCAAGGTGAACGAATTCATTTTGGAAAAGGAGTCATAAAATTTGTGTGTAAACAGATAGCAGAGCTTGCTCAGAAAATATGCCTCTACCAATGTTCCACTGTGACTGGTTTGCAGCGTGCTCTGCTCCTGGTACACTTATAATTCTTTCTGCTAGCACATGAGGAATTTTGAAATCCTGTTGGCTGTCTGATTGATTTCTATGGGAAGACTATGATATCAATGGAAACTTTATCTGGGGAAAGATGAATGCTTGGTTGGATGCCGTTAGGGCAAATTGCAGGTGCTGTATTAAAACCCCACAGCAGATAAAAACATGTCATTCAGTCTTCCTCCACTCCCTGCCCTACTTTACTCTCCCAAGCACACTTAACAGGCAAGGAGCTCGTGTGCCATCACTGCAGGGGATGTGTGTGCTCAGGACAGGAGACATTTCCATTTCTATTTTTGGGTTGTTTTTCAGGATGAGTGAGTGGATTACAGCTTCTCCCTGTTCTGATGCATCAATACTTTGCATCAGCCACAGTGTTTGATTGAAACTGTGCATTGTTAATCTTATCCAGCTCTATATTCCCTCTTCCCTACAAGTGGAATGGGGCATGGAGTGGTCAATCATGATGACTAATAAAGAATTTGCTATTTATATATTTTTTAATGTTCCTATCTTTAATGTATTTACAGCAAGAAAATATTTGCATTTTAAGAAAACTACCTATCTATAGGAGTATAGCATAAAGCTTTCCTTATAGTCATAATCTCGATTATTTTAAGGGGGTTTAAAATCTCTGTAGGTTGTAGTAGGACTTTAGTATTTATCAAGAGGATAATTATTGCAGTAAGATTGTAATTTTTGCTTGATCTGTTGAAATCACTTTAGATTTGGCTAAATCAAGCTGTCACAAATTGTGTATAAATAAGTACCAGTATTTTTTCTTAAAAATATAATTATGGCAATAATGCCATAATTCTGTAAAATGTAACTAAAAATATTTATAATTTCAAGTGTAAAATCAAGAATTATTAATTAAAATTATTTTTAATTTTCAAGCTTTTAGAGCTGAACAGTTGTAACTGTGCAGAAGTTGGGATTTTGATGTCGTGCCTTAAGTAATTTCCACTAAAAAGTTTTTTTCAATCATGTAAGCTGAGTAAGGGTCTGAACTCCCAGTGGAAGGTGTTTCTGGGTAACTCAGTGTCACATATTAATCCTGCTGAGCACCTACTGTGTCTCCAGATACCCAATAAACCCTTGATTGTCAGTGATGGGAGCTCCCAGCTGTAGCAATTATCCTGACAAGTTAATATGGACATTCCAAATGTGTCAGGAAGGAAATTCATGGCAGTGTGTGCCTGCTGGGTGACCCTTGGATGTGACTGAACCTATCAAATACCTGCCTTCATCAGGATTTGATGGATTCCCCTCCAACTTTTTATTACCAAAGGCAGAATTCTGACTTCCTTTTATAGTGTTGAGGTTTAACCACATTAGCTACATGTATATGTATAAAGACTGTACAAAATGGATGGAGAAGAATTATACAAAGTTTTCATCCATTTTTAACTTGAGCATGAATTTCTAGGATTGTGCTCCTTCTGTCTGAAATCCTGTGCAGTAATTTTAAGCCGTGCAGTGTGAGACACAGTCTTGCTGTAGCTGCTACTGTAAAACCTAATTTGCTGCATAAAATATGAGAGCTATAGTGAAATATGAGCCTGGAGAGCAACTCTTTTGATCTTGAGTAGTCAAAAGGTTGGCATGTATAATGATATGAAAATAAATGATGTCAAAACTGTAGAATATAATTTATGGTTTGGGGACTACTTTACTCATGGAAGCAGAAGCTTCCACCACTGAAAAGCAAGTAGCTCAACAAAAGATAATGAATGGAAATTACAAACTTTCATAAACCCCCAGATAGATTGAATCGTGCAATACATCAGTTTAGGCACAACCAGTTGTCTAGTTTACTGATTACATATTATTAAATACAGCATTTATAAAACATATATGATTGGAACTAGAGCCTTCATTTTGTATTCCTTCAAGTCAGTAATAGGCTTTAATTGTCATGCAGTTTGGCAAGGACTTGGACACATAAATTACGTTTACTCAGGTAGAGTGACAAAAGCTTGGGTCTTGTAGGCTCTTAAAAAGGTGCTTTTTCAGCTGTCCCAGCACAGTCTGAAGAGTCCCCAGGTGTGTCATGGTGCTCTGAGGGGAGGGATTACAAAACAAGGCCAGAATATTTGTTGACTGAGGTCTTTATGGCTATGATACCACACAGGTTCTTCTGTGTGGCTCTGGTAGCTGAGCCTCTGTTGCCTACACGGGCTTCAGAGTTCGATTTATTTTAATATACCTATGAAAAATGGTCCATAGACTAATTCAGTTACCTCAATATGCTTCATTCAAAGTTGCACAACCTTCCCCAGTAAAGTCTTTATCTCAGCAAACAGTCTTTTAACTGGCTTTGGGGTTTTGTTTGCTTGGGGTTTTTTTTGATGGGGGTTGTTGCTTTTTTATTTCTGGCTGGGTTTTTTTTTTTTGCTTGTTTGTTTGTTTTGGTTTTGTTTTTTTGTTTTTTTGTTTGGTTGGTTTTTTTGAGCCCCTATCTTTCTTTTGAGGTCTGCTTTGTGAAGTTTGCATAGGCTTCTCTTTTGTCCTTCTCTCACCCAAATGCTGCCCAGTCCCTTTAGTCAGGGCTCCAAGGCTGTTTATGGGACAGGGTGGGACCCACAGCTGGCATCGCTTTGGAAGTCACTGCACTTTGGAGAATGAGCTCCTGCAGGGGAAATGTTGTACCCAGACCTCCACAGCTCTGATGTGGCTGTTTGGGTTCATATTGACCACTGAGCCTGAAACTGGAATTTTCCCCCAAGGATCTAAAAATTGCATTGCCAACAGCAACCCCCCTGTGCTACCCAAACCTATTGGGACCGGACTCCTAAGAGGCTTCTGAAGGAAGTTAGATTTAATAATGACAGCTGTGCAGCATCCTGCATGCCTTTTCTGCATGTGTATATATAGACACACCCATTTTTATGGACATGTGTCTCCAGAATGTATTCCAGTAAAGCACATCAGTAATTTGATGGCAACGGATGTGAATATAAGCTCGTCTCACTAAAGGGTTGGTATTGACTTGAAAATGCACTTTGCTTATTGATTCTGTTTCTTACTTTCCTTCCATGTCCTCTTGCTGAATGCTGTAAGTTTTCACTGCCTATAGGAGAATTTGGACGTGTTTTGATGAAGGTTTTAAAGATGCTGCATTAATCACACTTTTCTCAGTGCTCACTTGTGGATTTCAAGAGTATCACACTGTCACAGCTCTAGATGTGCCATATTGATCTTGATGATTAAATCAGCCAAAGGAAACTTGATTTCTGAGGGAAAACTTAATATTCTCAAAGACCAAATGTCTCCTAAATATTTATAGGTTACAAAAGTAGATCAAATACCTTTGTTCTCTGATTGTTACAGTGAACAGCAACACTTAGTTCAGATTCTCTTTATAATGATGTGATGTAGTAATATATAAATTCCTGTTTAAGTGTTTTCAATCATGTGAGTACACAGAGGTAACTTTTTTCTTCTATCTTGGCAAGGCAGGAAGATAAATAGGTGAAAACGTGTATGTGTTTAAGCGATAAAGTTGGTTTAATGGCTCTTGGGGAAAAAATTTCCTGTGGTACATAGAGCAGTGACTTGATTGAACAGGACAGAATCATGCAGTTCAATTAATGTGCAAATATGTGTTCACTGAACTTTCATTCCATTTACCACATGGACATGGAAATAGGGTCATTTTTTATCTCTGTATTATGTATATGACATCTTAGTTTGCTTCTTGCATGCTGCTGTGGGGAAAATAGCAATGTGGCACACCACAGGCAAAAAGAATTGGAGATAAATTCCTCAGCTGTCACAAACATATTTAAGTAGATCTTTGTTTGAAGATAAATCTCTTCCTTCTGCAAGGACTAACATTCAGAAGGCCTTTGCACGCTCTTCCCATTAAAACTGGATGTATTCCTTGGCTGTATGCTGGGAAAAATCATGGGCAACAGTTGTCATGTTTATGAAGTACATAGTTAACAAAAGAAGTGTACTCACAGAAAAACATCAAAAGGAAATTTTAGCTGAAAATACATTAATATTCACCATTGACTGTTTAACATAAGGAGCCAGACATTTCAAAGTAACTTTTTTCTGGTTCTTACAAAGGTTTCCTTCCATCCTCAGGCCTAGTGAAATTTTGTTTGGGGTCTGTTCTCTTTCCTTTGACTAATTATTCTAGATCACCTTAGCAGGAGTACAGGTAGTTAATCAGTTTATACACTGAAAACCTATACTGGAAATTCTGTTAGCAAAAAGTAGAGCAAATAAACTTCTTCGTTTTATTTTATTTCTATAATTGGTGAAAAAAAAATTATTTTCTCTTGATATTGAACAAAAATGATTGGCAGCAGCAAGGGCGAAAGATGAAATTTCATAGGTAGATGTAAATAAATGTGATAAAAATTCCTTTCTTAAGTGCCTATAAGAATACCAAAAGGTGGTTAACATTTTCATTGTTCTACTTCATTTAGAGTCTAAAGTAAAGGCCTTTTGGCTGACATGGGCAGCTGTATAAATTAAAGAGCAGCTGAATTCCACATGGAACTGTAGTATTTGTGGGCAAGGCTTATAACCTTTAAACAAAGCACAGGCCAAATTCTCTGCCATGTAAATTGGCAGAGCTTCATAAACTTTAATGGAGCTGGGCCCTAATGGAACTGTGACAGGTTTTAAGAGCAGTGAACGTGATCTCAGTTTAGGTAGAAGGTGGCAGAAGCTGAGGAAGAGAAAGGGGAGTTTAAATTGTTAATAATCAGTCCTCAAATGTCACTTTTAAACAGATAAAGGTCTCAGGCTGAGAACTGCAGTATCTGATCAAAAAAAGATATCTTTCCACGAGGTATTTAGTTCAACAGCTTTAATTTATATGTGAAAATGCAGAAAAGACTGGATTTCTTATTCATTGAACCTTGTACTGGTGCTTAACATTGTGCACAAAACGGGCAAAAGAGATATTTTGGGAAAAGTTTCTGAATGAAATGTGAGTAGTTTGGAGCAAACAAACCATAAGATCCACAGCAGGACAAAGGGAATGTTTCCATCAGCACAAACACATTGATTCAGCACTTATAGAGCATGAGGGGTTTATGTTTAGGGGAAATAATGTCTTTATAAAAAAATAATTGTAAATATAGGTAACATCTATTCACAGATAAAGCAACTGTGAGCCAAGCAGCATTTTGCTTTGGGACTTCACTAGGAAGGTGTGGAAAGGTGCTGCTGCCCATTCACGCTGTACATTTAAAAAACAATTTACTTGGTAGCAACACTCGCTGCAGGGGTGAATAACCAGAATCCTGAGGGGGTGTTTGGGGGCAGTGTGTATTTGGTTTAATCTTTTGACTGAACTACTAAAATATTTTCTTTCCCATTCATGTTTAACAGCCACCAAATGTCTTTCCTGCCCTTCTGTAAAAACCCAGGGAGGGTTTGAGGCGATTTAAAACTGCAGTAGTTGGTTGGAGAAATGTTCATGTTGCTGTAATAGGGGCAAGAGAAAAAGAAGCATTGTTCTCTGTCTCCTGCTTTTCATAAGCTGGATCCTGGGAAGGTGAACAGTAGTACCTGTACTGGTGTAGCTGCTTCAGGGAGAGAAAAAGAGAGAAACTGCTGCCCAGCATCGCAGAGGAGGAGAAAATAAATGAGTAGACTGGGGGGAGTCTCTCATGTGCTGGAGGAAAGTGGGAAGCTGAGAAGTAAAAGGTGAAACAGGCCCTTTCTCCTTCTCAGTAATGGCAACTTTGAAGAAGGATCAGTAAGGCATTGCTAAAATATTTCCTTTTCTTGAGTTTTCTCAGAGGTCATAATTAAAACATGTCTGATGTAGGGGAAGGCACTCTTTGCTTTGGGAAGATCTCAGGAAGCAGCAGATGACAGAGGCAGCCCAGGGTGTACAGTTGCTTGTTAAGGCACTTTTTTCCCCAGCAGTTCCACATCTCTTTGCCATTGAAACATGATTTCAATTTCTGGTCTCATAAAGGGTTTCCAATTACTTGTGGTCTGGAAGTGGTTTATTCACATTGTAACGAATTATTTGCATATGATGAATTATTTGCTGAATTACTGAAGTGCTCTCCTAACTAAAAGACATCGTTGGATTGGGAGTTTATGATTTTGGGACGAGGATAAAGTCTTCAGAATCATCTTTACAGGGTTTCTACAACAGAGTAACTCCCAGCAGTTGGTTTGAAAATTGCTCTCCTTGCTGTATCTCATTTCCTTCTTCCTTAGTGCCCTTTGTTCCCAAAGGACACAGTGAATGTTGTCCTGAGTAGGATTTGAAGAAATTCAAGAGTTCATTCCAAACTATCTAGAGAAACTCAAACAGTTCAATCTTTTAAATTCAATTACTTTTTCGTGCAGACTTTACATTCTTAGACTTCAAACATAACACGAGAATTTCTTTCCTGCTCTGGATTCAGTGAATGTTTTTTGCTGTAACTTCTCTGGGGAGGCAAAGCAGCTCCCAGCTGAACAGCTCTTCACGTTCAGCAGGGCTTCTGAAAACATGAAATTGAAAACAGCATTGTGTTTGAGCTCTAGACGATTTATTCTGACGAATAACACAAGGGCATCTACAGATAAACATAGATGATTACATGCTGGTAAAGCCACCGATTGTCAGGAGACCAGAATAATGTTCCAGGAGGAAATATCTCTGTGTTTAATGAATTTTAAAGCATCACTCCAAAACCTGTGTTTCAAAACCACATTTTAAATCCGATACCAAGAGTGTGCTGAATTTATAAAATGAGTGCTCGAGAACTGAGTTGTGTTCATTAGTTTAGTTTGTCTTGCATGGACTTAACTCAAGAAGGCAATTGAGTACTGGTTGTACTTTTCAGAAGTAGCAGGTTAAGGCCTAGACTTACATAAACAGAAAGCTGAACCAAACACGCAGATTAATTTAATCCTGTTTCAGTTAAGCTTTCACTAAATACTTTAGTCATTGTAATATGGATGATATATTCAATTATGATTCTGCTCAGGACAGTGTTTTAGGAGAGATCCTCCAGAAAGAGTTAGTGGCAGTGACAAATATTCCTGAATGTGGCTGTAACTATCAGAAATTTTGGTTTATGGCTCCTTACTTAATACTTTAAATAGTAAATTAAAGGAGCCGTAGAGAGTAGTCAAATGTATCTTTTCTAATAATTATAAGAGCATTATGGTAGAGAGAATGTGAAAGTTTAGAAACCATATGAGCCATTAATTCAGCTGCTTCTCCCACAGGTGGTGTGGTATTTAATTCCTTATCACTCACAGCCAGTGGCACTGGGATACTCTGCCATAAGGCGTAGGTGCCTTCACCTCAGCTTCTAGATTGCAAACCTGCATCTGAAATATCTCTGCTCCCTTCATCTCCTGAGCAGGAATCGTGATATGGAAAATTGAAATATTTGGTTTATGTCACCCAACACTTAAAACCAAAACTAACCAAACAAAACAACCCCCCCCCCCCCCCCAAAAATTAAAAAATCCCTTTTGCCTTTTATAAAATGATGTAAAGTGAAGACATATGACTGTATTTTGATTAAAAGTAATTACAAGTAACCTTAATTAGCTCCTGGTCCCGTGAGTTTAAGGGAGTGCTCTATTTAAAATGAACTAATGTGAAAAAATTAATACTTCCATAATGAACAAGAATGTTTTTTCCTTCATGCTTTCCTCATGTTTAAAAGTAAAGGACTCTCAAACATTAAATCAAGTATAAAATGCCTGGAAGAGCACTGGAACCATTAGGAATCCTACTGTCATCGTTCCCATAACTGGGTTTAAACATGGCATTTTCATGGATAGGTAACCATTTACTTTCTACATGAGTTGCTGTGATAAGAATTTATTACAGGACCTCAGGGAAATGTTGTTACATCTATTAAAAAAAAGTTACCATTAATTTTGTAGAATTAGAACATCGATTTAATTTGGCCTCCTTTAATTGATGTTAGGCAGCTTGGGAACGGATGTCCTCACTTTGTAAATGCACTTAATCACTTCTTGCTACAAAACCTTGAATGTAATTTTTCCAATCAGAGCTGACAGTTGTAGGGTTAAAGCTCAACACTAATAAATTCACAGGCACTAGGTACTGTACTACCTGCTATCCTTCTTCAAAACACTGACAGTGCAAAGCAAGTCTGAATAATTTTAATTAGACAATATCACTATGCGTTCCTTTTCTAAATAAATTTTATTTGCTCCTGTTAGCACAGTAATTCAATTTGCTGGTGTTTCTCTTCATGGGAAAAAAAATCCTTGTGTGCTCATAGGGCTGTCAGGCGGCCCAGTGCACAACAGCTGTGCCTGTGCTCAGAGGGCCTGGAATTCAGTGGCACTTTGGGTGGCATTCCTGAGGGCAGAGAGGCTTTAGCAGCCTCAGGGTAAAAGTCAGGCAGTTCAAAAAGCAAATATCAACATGTCCAGGTTAATGATGGCACTGTAAGGGAATGATATGGGGAGAATTTCTTGAAAAACTAGTCTGATTATTTTCATTTGTGGTGATTCTTCAACATTTTCCATTTTGCTTGGAGAATAAAAGATTTGTGTGTGAGGTGTTTCAATGACTTCTGATGTTTTATCATTGCTGTAATCAGGGTTTTCCCTGGAGATCATGGCCCAGGTAAGAATGAGATGTTGCTTGGGGGAAGAAATAAGAACTCCAGAAGAACTCCTTCTACTCCAGAATACCACTTTGCATTGAAGTGATTTCCCTCCCTTTATTAGTCTTGTTTACAATTTCCTCAGCACCTGGGAGGAGCAGCGGGATAAGACAGCAAAAAAAGTCTTTTGTCTTAGAAAATCTCCTCAAGTCGTCAAAAATTGAGATTTCTTCTTCTTTTTTTTTTAACCAGTAAAGTGGTGAAAAATTTCTGTAGCAGCTTTTCACGTTATTTTTATATTACCCTACTTTTTTTCCTATATTACTAATGAAGAAAAGCTCTGGTTATCATCCCAGATAACTCTCTGCTGCTTCAGCTGTTTCTCAAACACAATTGTTGGGCTTTTCTGCTTGAGTCTCTGTGGGATTTCCCCTGTGGAAGAAGAACGTGATCTTTCAAGTCACTGTGACTTTGTATGTGTGTTTTAGTATAGTTTTTAGATTCCATAAATTGGGGTATGGCTGATTCATGCCTCTCTTGAGCTGGCAGTGGGAGCTCATCAAAATGCCAAGCTCAATTCTTCCCTCAGTTCTCACAAAAAAAAAAAATTGAGGTGGGCAGAATAGAGGAAATTTGTGAAAAGCAAAAACATGTTTAATGATTCTAAACTGGGTGAATGGGCAACCCAGCAGACCTTGAAGCTGAGGCCTTTCAAAGACATAACAACAGAAGCTGACCATGTACACGAGCTGTTCTATGGACTTCCTTTTTCATTTAGGCTTTAGAAACTTTATTTGTATCTAAGGGCAAAATTAGTTGGGTTTTTAGTTCAGTGACCTGAGGATTACTCTGTAAACAAATAGCAGAGAGAGGCTCCTAATTGTACATTTTCTTTTAGAATTGTTTGTTTTCTTAGTCAAATGAAAATTTTTCATAAAAACATTGTAAAATTTGTCTTCTCCTGCCTTAAAAAAGGGAGATAAGTTGTTTCAGCTTTATAAATGAGAATAAGCAGCCTTATTCCCTGAGTGATCATAACACATCTCAGGTAAATGCATTAGTAGGCACTTTTTAATTATGAATGTAAAATACTAAATAGATCAAAGCACTGTGAAAACTGTTTTGGCTAACTACACAATTAGGGTGTGCTTTATCTTTACACCATTCAGGTTTTCATTGAAACTTTTGAACATATTGACCACTGTCAAATTTATCACTCTTCTTTTCCCAATTTGCTTTTCACACATAACTTTGAATGTTCTCACTTGTCTAGGGCTGCAGATAAGCTCTTCTGATGAGTGAGGGAATGAAGCAGATGATGTTTTAAATGCACAGATATTTTCCTTTCAAAGAGGAGGATTAGGGAGCGACTTTTAATTCAAATCCTGTTGATCCAGACCAGGCAGTGTGGTGTTGATAACTGGTGAGTTGAGGGCAGATGTTCATCTTTCTCTGGAATATTCCAACTTTGCAGTGCTTAGAAGCTGAGAGGTGCAATGGGGCATAATTCTTTGTGCTATGCACATGGTTAAAAGCAGCAGCTATTTATGATCCCTTGTTTAATGGAACTTCTAATGGGATGGAGGAGAAGATTTCCCTTGCACGTGTGACATCCTCATGTCACATGTATGTAGCTTGTCAGCATCACCCCTTCACACCAATCTGCTTTTAAGCAGTTCCCTAACTAGACTAGCTGATTTCCAAGCAAAATCCAAATCGTGACGTTTGTTTTGGTCTATTTTGCACCCAATGTATTTAAAATAAGGATCTGTGAGGAATAGATCATCTGATGGGATCAATCTGAGAATAATCCATCTCCTATATGGCAATGTGAGTTCTAAACATCTTCTCTTTAAGCCCTGGTGTATCCATAAACACATATTTTCTGTAATTAACTAATTTTGACCTGTTGTATCAGCTTCCCTGTGCCAGTGAGGGAACACTGTTAATTTTAATACAAATATATTGTTTCTTTCAAGGCCAGGGAGCTTTCAACACTGTAAAATTAAGATCATTGTTCTGTAATGCTCACCTGAAGTATCTGCTTTTCTGTGTTCAAAGGCAACTTACCCTATTGTGTATTGCTTAGAGCTCTCAAAAATCGGTTTTAAGTGCATTCCTATATTGATCTGATTTGATACAGGAGTGTACTGGGATATCATCACTATACAATCTGTCCTGAGGGTTTTACTTAATTGGCTTTGCAAAGTCTGCATTTCTCTGGGCTGACCTTTCTATTTTTATTCTAAATATTTATCTTTGCAGTCAGTAGCCTGCACTGACCATTTCACTGATGAAATTGAGGACAGCTGGGGATCCTGTTGTTGACATTTGTATTTAACCTCTGACTTTTTGAAGGAAATTCATTAGTGACTATAGAGTTCCCAGTAGTTCATTTTACTTTTCTTAATCGTGCAGCAAGGCCACCTCTCCTAGATCCCCAGCCAACTGTTTAGTGCAGTTTTTAATGAGCTGCAATATCTTTGGGGAAGCTCATCTCGAAGGTCAGCTTCAGGCACAAGCAAGCCAGGTAATTCCAAGGGCTGTAAACTGATGAGGGCAGCAAAATCTCAGTTTTAGGCAAGTCAGAACTTTGCTGGTGCTCCCTGCCTTGGGTTCCTTATCCTGCAGTGATGGCAAAGTGCCCTCTCCTCGTGGAGAGGCTTGGAGCACTGCAGTGGGACATGGTACATCCAGCCCCGTTCCCTTCTGTTCCTGAGCTCTGTCCTTGGAAGGACAGGAGGCTGCAGAGGTAATCCATCCCTCTGAGATGATGCAGGGCTTGCTGGCAGATGCTGGTGTCAGCCTACACATCCCATTTTGCTTGGCTTTCCCAGGCTCAGCTGTGCAGATGCTTGTCTTTCACATGGGCAGTCACAGAGAAAGACACAGACAACAGGATCCTTGTATTTCCCAGGGACAGACAGCATTTTCCAACTTTCCTGGGGAGAAAAATGTTTGATGAAGCCAGTCTGCCAAGGTGTGAAATAGAATTGGTCTCTGTTGGAGTGAAATTTTGAAATGCTTTCTGGTTGTTTCCACAAAATCCTGATGATTATGTCCCTGTTCCTCCTGCTGCGTGTTCTCAGGGAAGAGGAGGCAAACCTGGGTTCGGGTGGGGGCAGGTGTCATCTCTTGAGCAAGTGGGTTTGTGGCCATCCCTGTCCCCTCCTAGAAAGTGTCACAGTTCTTAATCACCCCACCCCTGGTTAACACTGTGACCCCTTTGGCAGGAGCAAAGGGGAAGCACAAAGAGCAAAGGCCCTTGGAGGTTTCCTCCATGGCTGACCCACATTCTGCACCAGCTGGAAGGAACTGCCCCATCCCACCCCACTCTCACCATGCAGTGCCTTCTGCTGTGCCGGGCTGGGGGCTCCTCCCAGCTGACCTGGGAGTGAACAGGATCAGGTCAGGTGGGAAATGCAATATTTTTACTTGCTTTCCTTTAAATCGCACCCCCCCCCCCCCCCCACCTGTGGCTGCACCAAAACACAGGTCTTGGAGCAGGTCCTAATATAACTTGCAAATGTACCTCCCTTTTAGCTCTGGGAAATCTGGGGCTTGAGAATTAAATTCCCAGTTCTTAGATCCTGGCTATCCCTGTGGAGTCCCTGAAGAGTGATTTTCCTGGAGTTCTTCCCTTAGCTTTCTGAAGCAGAGGGGAAGACAGCTGGGTTCTCTGCTTTAATTAGACTAAGGAAGCTGCTCATAAAAGGCTGGAAAAGAGAGCAGAAATCAGCCAGCCTCCTAGTGGAAATGCTGCATGAATAATGTTGGGAGGGAATCGGTTGCTCCGAATAGTTAAATAAGCCAAACAGTTGTCAGTTGGTTTTTTCCCCTCTTTGCAAATTTCCCTGGTAACAGCCAGGCAAGCTGGTGATTCAGAACATGGTTCCATTTATTTGGTCAAAAAATGGTAAGAGTCATAAATATTTTAGAGGAATCTGTGGTAAGATTCCTCTACTGTGACTCATAAGGATTTGGATTATTATGATGAAAACATTTGTGAAGTTATTGAGTTTCTTTTCATCAAGAAACGTTCTCTTGTGAATCCCTGCTAGGACTGTATTTCCCACTGCTTATCTTTATTTCTCCAGGGTTTAAAATGTTAGTCACCGTATCAGGGCACTAAAACAGTGCCTGGTGCTGGGATGACAGCACAGAAAATGAATGCCAATATTCACACCATATATAGACTGACAATATTAGCACCAGGCAGCTCTTGGCAGAAATAGAAATTGCTATTACATTCACAAAAAAAAAAAAAAAAAAGAAAGTAAAGCAAGTAGGTTGTTAATATCTATTTCATTCACAATGTAATACAACTTCTGGTGACCGGGGGGCTGGACATATAAATAAGGAAAGGGAGATACATTAACAAAATATTAACCCAAATATTTCTTTCTGTAAACAAAACCCAAAAATACTAGTTTTCAATCTTGTGAGAAAATTCTAGAATTAAGTTATACTTCATATAAAATGGGTGCCACATAGTGGATCAGCAGCACAAGCTAAAGAACGCAGCATGCTTTTTTAGCTGGTATTTAAAGTCTGTTTTGGGGGGGTTAGTTAAATAAATTCTGCCAGCTGAGGTAAGGGCCGTGGTGTCAGCCCTTGCTACTTGATGCACCAAGTGTTTGTTGGAGCCCTGAGAGGAGCAGTGTTTTCATTATGGGATTCATGTTATTGTGCGCTGCCTGCGTCTAGAAATTGCTTCTTGACAGTGAAAAGGCTCTGCAGACAGAACAAGCTCCCAGTTAATGCAATCGCTTCCCCAGTGGAACCAATCCAGGAGAAGAAGAGAGGCAATTACAGCACGTGTTCAGCTCTCTGCATTCCCAGTGTTCCACCTGAGCCAGCCCATGGGGTTCGCCTTCTTTAGGATCTGCTGGATCACTGACATACCCACAGTGGTCCTGTGTGCCTCTTCCTGGGGGACTGAAGAACTCACCAGGGGCTTCAAAACCTAAGCAACCTCTGTGACTGTGCTAAAAGTTGCTATACTTGAGCCAGAAACCAATTTCTATTCTGAAGGCTGGAAGCTGCTTTACAGCCCTGCTTTAAAAAAAAGCCCATTCTCCCCCCATTCTTTCAGAAGCTCTTCTAAATCAGAGATTAACTAAGTTAACTGAGATAGCCTGGATATTAGGAGCTATATCTGTTATAGAAATATGACCTGGTAGAAAATTGTTGATTAGCATTTTTCTGCTTTGCAATGCTGCGTGGGGAAGGAACTGGAGGCCTCTTTCCCCTGGGTCACTGAACTCAGCCTGACAACAGACAATATTTAGACATTGGTGTTTGATATGTTTTCTAGTAAATGTTCATGGATCTATAAAGGGCGAGAAATTGAACACCAAGCAGGCAATTGTGGAAGGAATACACTAAGTATGAGCAACTATTTTTTTATCTCCCAGTTATATTGTCTCTTACTAAACAACAAGTTATGTGAACAAAAATCAAAACTGTTCATATTCAAGGATCAGTGTTTTATTCAGTAAATGTTTCAATAATCCACAGCTAGTTAAAATTCAATTTAAAATTCACAACAGAATTTTTGCTTCAGTTTCTCAATTTTAAAGGTTTTTTTAACTACTGTTAAAGGTCCAGTGAAATCTTTTGAGAATAATTTAATCATTAAAGCTTCTCTCACTTCTCTAAACCTAAAGCCAAGAGAGAAGCACCCTATCAGTAGGAAGGGGCTGCTTGTAGAACTCTGAATCATCACTACAGACTGCACTTCCATGGCTACTCCATGTGGAAATGATGGCCAGGCAGTATTGCTTGTAGTGGGGAGGAAAAAACTGTTTTATTGAGATGCTGATAGAGCAATGGGTTATATAATTACATGTATTATATTAGAATGTGTGTCTGTATGTATATAAATACAGATATAAAAATACAATATAAAAATATAGACATAAAAATACAATATAATTGTTCTCCCTCACAAAATTCTTTCCTTCTGATTTCATCACACCAGCTCAGCTCTTCAAAGCACCCCCAGAGCTGTGATCCCCGTGAGGACACAGTGTGCCAGCCCCATCCCTGGGCCATGCTGTGTTCAGGTCTGTCACGGGATTGCTCCTCTCTCCCAAATCAAACCTACCGACACTTTGAGCTACCTTTTCAACTTCTGAATGCTTAATTATTCTACAAGTGACTTTTATGGAAAGCATCCCACCAGAAAGAGTGCAGGAGACATCTTTTTCTAGCTGTACCTAATCTCAGGTCTGCCTTTGATGTGCAGACCTTGGCAGATGCTCACACGAGGTCATTGCTCTCTGCCTCTTCCCACTTGCTCAGTTCAGTCAGGAATCTGTGCAGAACCAGATTCTATTTTGAATTCCTTTACATAGCAAAGAACAAGTCCCCTTTGAAAATCTATGAGCTGTCCTGTTTTAATACTAATGAAATATCTTTGGGAAATTCACATAAATTTTAATTGTTTCAGGATCACCTGGCAATCTCTATTCTGCTTAGAAATATAAATGGAGGCTTAGCAAAAAAAGAGAAGTGTTCACAATAATATCACTTGGTGTGCAGTAGGTGGATAGATTTTTTGCCACAATAAAAAGAAAAGCTGTTTTATAAAATAGCAGGGTGTAGGGTTAAGTAGGTATTTTAAAGAAGAGGTCATTCTGACAAAGTGACAAAATGTATAAAAGTGACTGCCCCCTTCTTAGCCTCTTGTCACCCAGATTTGCATAGATAATTCTGACACAGACCAGCTATTTTCAGAATAAGCTGAATTCAGCTGGTCTTCAGATCAAAGCCATCACAGCTACAATTGTTGGGCTTTATCAGGGAAACCTACACAGGAGACAAACAAATTTTTTATTTATTTAATAATGGTTATAAATTTAGGAATTGCTTGAGTTCGGTAATTAATGGATTTCCTGTGCTGTAGTGTCAGTTCTGTGGGGAACTGCTTTTATTTATTTAATTGAGTGATAATCTGCAGCTGCAAAAACAAATGTATAGGATTTTTGAGGATTGTTTCTTTTCAGAAAAGACACTTATAATTGTAAAATATGTAGTACTTGAGTATTTTCCCCTAATTGTGAGCACGTTCCATTCTCTTTTCAAAAGCTTTTCCTGGGGATACTCACGTGTTATAAATGGCCTTGAAAAATAAATAAACAGCATATCGTTTTGTTAGGAGTATGTGCATCTTATCCATCTGTCCTCCTCCTGTGTTCCTTCTGTGCTATTATTCTACAAAGTCAATTCTTCCAGAGAATCTATTTGATTCTATTTTTTTTTCCCTTATAAGAAGCTTACAGGACAAAAAAGCAATAGAAATTCACCTCAATATTGTTCTTGAGGAGGTATTTTCCCTTACTACCTTGAACAAGCTTCTTGTATGAAAAATGAAATAGAAGGAAAACAGAAAACCATCTGCCTTTTATCCCTCTCATTTAATGGAGCTGAGCTCTCCTCAAGAGCACCTCGGAGTATTTAAACCAACTCCTGATGCATAATTACAGCCACTGCCTGGCCTGGTGCTGCAGGTGAGGCTGTGCAGGGGTAAGAAAGGTGAATTCCCCCACATTCAAGGTGCCAGGAGTTGAGGGGTGGCAGAGGAACGGGAGCAGCTCCTGACACGGAGCTCTGAGAGGCCCCAGTGTCCTGTGCTGGCCCATCCCCCTGCCCTTGTCTTTAGGGGAGGTTAAAATGCTAAGGAGGATTTAAAAGAGGCAGTAAAGGGAAACCAGGAGAGTTTTCTGGAAAGGCACAAAGGCTCAATATTGATGGGCAATATTTCATACTTCTGGCTGCTCCTTGGCTGGGGGTTTGCCCCACACTGTCTCAGGCTCCTGCTGGGGTGCCGTGGGTTAATGATGAGCTCCAAGGTTAATGGTTTGACACGGGGATGCCTTTTGAGCCTCTGCAAGTCCTCTATTATTCTCCTTTCACTGTTTATGTGCAGCACTGCATAAGGTCACATATTTCTTGATGGAGCAGGCACTTGATGTAAATACCATTACAGCTGGAACAGAAAAGAAAACATCATCTAGCATTGTGTCTATAAACTAAGGAACAGCTAGTGTCACTACTGTTGGACCTGAAAAATGCTGTGGCTTTTGCTTTGTTTCCTGGGTTTGTGAGCATCAGACATGTACTGACAAAATGCTGGTGACTTTTAGAAATGGATATGACTCTCTGGAATAGATGCCAATAAATATTTAGAAGAAGTTCTTTGTTATTTTGAGGAGAAAGTCTAGATAACAAGCATTTTTGTAGCAAAACATAGGTGGAAAATATAATATAATAATATAATATAATAATATAATAATATAATATTAAAAATATCTCTGCTCGCCGTGCTCCAAAATTCTACTGGTAACAAATTCAGGGAGTTTACCTATCTCAGTCCATAGTCCCAACGAATCAGAATAGAACATCATAAAGCTGCCAAGTAGGACGGAAGCCCCCCAAAAGTCACTCTAAATACTGATCCAGCAGAAATGATCTGGGCTCTGCTCA
The DNA here is from genome assembly GCF_020740725.1 of Corvus hawaiiensis. Classification (NCBI taxonomy): domain Eukaryota; kingdom Metazoa; phylum Chordata; class Aves; order Passeriformes; family Corvidae; genus Corvus; species Corvus hawaiiensis. Next base: position 13,104,018 of record NC_063228.1, on the reverse strand, counting down.
TCCTCGTTCTGAGTTGGTATTCACAGGGTATAAAACTGAGTAATTGATTTTGTTTCCTCTAATAAACAGAATCCTCTCGTTTTTATGGAATGTAACATTACAGTTTCTGAAGAGGTTTCATGAGTGAAAAATTCATTGCTATTTAGTGTCCAATTGCATCCAGCTTTAGAATCTAATGCCTTCTATTCACATCACTGAGCAACGATTCCACATCCTGTGCACTGGAAAGTTGATTCAGGCAATTTTCCCTATAGATTTGTGCCTATGTCACCTTTGGGCAAAAGATGAGCTAATAGAATTGAAATGAATGTAATTGGCAGAAGGTCAACCATGGAGCCGTACGTCTAGAGCTTCCAGAAAAGGCAGAGCTGTTTCATGTTGGCATATGACTTGATTAGTATGCAGGTAAGGTGATTGTGCCTCAACAGAATAATTGGATCATTGAAATATCTGCAAACCCTGGTGTATCTACAAAGCCTGAGCAGTGATTAGATCCTGCCTGTTCATCGCAGCAAGCCTTGAAATTCTTCCCACTGTGAAAAACTAATTTTCTGTGGGAATTTATTAAATAAGAAATCTGCATGCCACTTTACCTTGTAAGCATTACCAGCAGAATACAAAGATTTCCTTTGACTTTGATGTATGCACTTCACGGATGCTTTTATATCATTGTTTTGTTATTTCTCTGCATTCAGCAGAAACTCCAGCATCTCTTTCTTCTGTGGGTTTCTGGAGAGAGTTGCATCTCCATCCGATGATAAAGCAGCTGTTGATTTAAAGAAAAGGGAAGGAGGGGAAAGGTGGGCTGTGGAAAAAAGAGCCACAATTGGAACATGCCAATACATTTCAGTTGTTGTGTTATGAAAACAGCCAGAACAAATAGTCACAAGTTGTTGCTTTTCAATCTTCATGTTTCTGTGCCATAATTGGTTTCTGCTGCATCAGTGAACAAATTTTATCGTGTCATCTCTTTGTTTTTTGTTTTAAAACAAGGGAATGCTAATCTGTGTTAATAAGGAATTACAGGTATTACAGGGTAGGATTCCTGTGCTGCCCAGCAAACTTAAAAAAATAAAGAGAGGAACGAATATCAGCTTCCCAGAAGGATTGCAATATGTATTTCAGCCCTACAGAGAAGTGCTCTGAAAGGCAAATAACAAGAATTTAATAAAAATTAATAAATTCTGCACCATACTGACAAAATGAACCCACACCTTGGAGCATGTCTCAGTCAAAACACCTTTCCAGCAGGAGGGTGGAGGGTGCAGCTCATCTTCCCCCCCGAGCTAATGGCAGCCAGGTTGCTTGTAGTGGGATAGAAGAGTCCAAACATCTGCCTCCTTCACTCTGTTTTTGTTTTTAAGTGCTTGGCTGCTGTGGTGTAGCTACTCTGGGAGCCAATCTAGAGTCACAAACACAGCGTCACTTAAGCTCCAGTGTAGCAGAGCTACTGTGGAAGATAATCACCTAAAAAGAGTAAATCCTCCTGGGTTAAGGAAAAGAGTTGTATGCAGAGCTAAATGAATAATTCATGGGAAATAATTTTTTTTTCCACTTGCAGAATGGCTTGAGATTCTCTCAACTGTGTATTAATTATTCAGATGTTTCTGAGAAATGTTTTTCGTAAACTTTTTTGTACAGATTGGAACTTTGAGCTCCATTCTTGCAATGAATGATTTAGAACACTGCATGGACTTCCCAGACCTTAATTGGTTGGGTACACAAGCAGCTACGTGAATATATTTGGTGAGGATTCAAAACCTGTTTTCAATAACATCACTGTCTAATGAAACTTAAAAACTTCCTTTTCATGAGCTGTGTTTCTGTAGTAAAACACAACAGCTTTAATTTTTTATGAAAGTGAGCATCCAGCACATGGCTGAAAGTAATTCACTTGCAAACTGAAATGGATCTGTAAATACTTTTTCTGCATAATTTACACAGCTCTACTTGTGTGATACTAATAACTACTTATTAACCTTGAATTTATACTACTCAGTAGGGGAATATTTCTTTGTTCCTTCTCTTAAAAGTTGTAATTATCTCTCCATTGCTGCCTATCAGTATCCAAGTGCTTTGAGGATGGTACATTAGGACCTCATATATTTGTGTAATGTACCACAATCTTGCCATAACAAAAATCCCAGACTGTTCCATAAACAAAGTCATTCTGCTAGATTTTCCTCATTTGTGCAAAAAAGACGAAAAAGTATAGTTGCCTTGATATCTTCATATTAGGATGCCAGAGTGTGTGAGAAAAATACATGTATTTCTCACACATTCTGGTGATAGCAATAAAATACACCAGAAAAAAAAAATCAGATGTATTTTTAGTATTTTTGCTGGCTGCTTTGAGGTCCTTTAGAAGAAATGTTTATGAAATCACCATCTAAAGTGGTGCCATGCCATGAACTCACAGACCTGGGTACTGGAAATGGGTGGATAAATTCTTGAAACATGTTTTTGACACATACTTAGTGACTTACAGAAGTGGTAGAAACTCATTGTCCATGTCCTTGCTGAGCCCCACTCAGGGAGGTACCTTGAGCTTGCTTTGCCAGAGTAATTACAGTTTGCTCACCTTGCTCTCATTGCTCCTCTAATTTCAATCAGATAAAATTAATCAGCAGTTTCCTGTAAAGGCTGTTCTCTGCTGATTCTGCAAGTGCCTGGGGTCTGTTGCATTGCAGGGCGGGCTGGGTGACACACTTGGAGAGGGACACGGGCTGTGCTCCGTGGGAAGGTGCTGTGCAAATGTACCGTGATATTCCTGCTCCTTCCTCCTGCTCTGGTGCTGCTTCTGGATCCAGTGCCCTATTTTTACCTCTAGCCTGGGATTCCTGGCCATTAATCTCTGATGCAGATTTTTTTCCAAATGCTTTTGGAAAAACTAAATGCAGGACAAGCACAGTATTTCTCTGGTCTGTCACTGCAGTAATATCTTCGAAGGGCTCGAGGAGGTTGGTTGAGAATAACCTGCCCTGCCTCAATCTGTGTTGGCTCCCCTTAACCACACTGGGTTCTCTCGAGTGCTCTTCAACCTCAGGCTTTATTTTTCTTCTTCAGCTGAATTTAGTTAAACTTAGAATATGTGTGGAGCCTACATGAGGATGGCAAATAATCCCACAGTCATTCATTGTGTGAACAATGTGATGTGTGAGCTTCTACGTGAGGGATCACAAAAAGAGTCTCTCCAGCCTAGAAAAGGGCGACTGAGGGAGTTTATGACAAAGATCTGCAACACCTGAGCCAAAGTGTGAGCAGTAAATAGACCATGAGAGTTCATTGTCTGTTCCCCTGCAAGAGTTAGGACACCCCAAAGGAAACTGCTGCTGCTGCTGCAGCGGCTTCAGAACAAAAGGAGCTGCTGATTAATAGAACCTCTAATTAAGCCATGGAATTCTTTCCTGTCAGATTTTATGGTTGATAAAGTTTACATAGATTAAAAATGAGACTGGACAAATTCATGCAAGAGAAGTCTGTCAAGGTCAGTTAAATGTCAAGACACGGAAATGTGAGGAAGCCCTGAGGCTGCAAATAACAAGGAATTATCAGTAAATGTTAGCCCTGCTCTTGCATGGCTGCCTTGGCATCTTCTGCTGCCCCTGTGACATGGAGCTATGCAGACATCTAGTGCAGCCTTCTTTAACATTTCTCTGAGCCCACTGCAGTTCTGATTGAAAGCCTCCTGATGTAAACCTTCAAGAATTTCCATCTGTGTGTGGATTGATGTAGATTTTGGACTCTAGTTCTCACAAGAATAAACATTAAGGTGTTAGCTAAAATTCACTGTTGGGTTTAGTGCTGAATGCTTTTGCGTAGTTTGAAGAAATTTGGCATTTGGACACCCTGTGCATTGATTGCAGATAGTTTGAAGTTACTCTAGAAAATGCAAATGACTCCATTTTATCTCTGTCTTGAGTTTAGATTTTGTGATTGGTTGGGTTTTCTTGGTCTTAATTAAAAGTTTATTTTTTTTTTGCTGAACGATTTCCCCTCATCCTCCTCCCAAGAGACAGAATTATCTAGATCAAGGTTGAAGGAAACATTAATTAAACTTAGCAATAAAATAAAGTCTACAAAGACAGTGTTTTGAGTTTCTTGTCAATAAATCTCCTTATATAACTTTTAAAATGTCCTTAAATTTCATCACTAAGTGTAGCATTATAAGGCAGAGCATGTTTGCAGTGTCAGAGTGTGCCTGCCAGGATATCAAAATCTGAAAATAAAGGAGCATAATCATCTTCTTTCTGCTTCCTTGAACTTTCAGTGCAGCAATTTAAATAGGGCTTTTTTTTTTTTTCTGGGTACTTGCAAAAACGTGTTACGATTGGTTTTATCTTTATTGTTTAAAAAATTATTATGAGGAGATAGAGGTTGGGGAGTTGGCATCAGATCGCCAGAGCTGACCTGGCAGCAGAATTAACATTCTCACAGAGTGGGGAGAGAGAGAGACAACAAAAGAGATTCTTCAGTGTAGATAATATATTCAGTTTTACTGGTTTTAAAACCCTGAATCAGAAAGAGAAGTGGTAAACAAAGAAAATAAGCAAAACATCATGTACTGCTATCTGAAAGTGAAATAGTTGGAATATTTAAATAAGCAACACAGCTTGGGCCCTACAGTGACATTGATTAGAACTGGCCATCTTTGAGCTGTGGAAAGATTGCACATGTTGGGTTTTTAAAGGTAGTTTATAAAAGCAGTTGATTTTAATGGACAGTTCATGAACTTAAGGATGTGCCCAAGCAATTTAGCACAGTATAATCTGGAACTTCAGCTTGACATTTCTCATTCTCTATAGCCACTGAATACCAGAGCTCTTAAGTCAACTTTTAAGTCTCACTTCCCTAAAATGGAAAATAATAATAATTAGAGATAATCTGCTCACTGTCAAACCACAGGTATGAACTGCAGCTGTCTCCATCAGAGGGGTTACTCACTGCTGATTGCTCAGTCAGCCCTAGCAATTTACTGGCATCAGCTGGTGAACCTTTAAACAGAGCACAGGGCAAGTCTTTGTATGAATCACAAGAGATGCTCTTGCTTGGTAGTTGATATCAAGTCATGTCTAAGTGATGCTAAGTCTCATCTCAAAAAATATAGGTTGTAACACCCATTACAGCGTAAGGATATTTTCTGGATATGCAAATATATGCTGAAAGACACAAGGAATTAATAAGTTTTTGGCTGAAACCAGGCAGAGTCTGGTGGGGGGACATGGTTGTGATGGGAAAGGACAAGAGTTGTCCTGGAATCCTCTGTAGGTTCTTGTGTTGGTTTTCCATGGCCTGGTTTTTGGTAGTGGGGTGGCCACAGAGGTGGCTCCTGTGAGAAGCTGCTGGAAGCTTCCACCATGTCCCGCAGAGCCAATCTCTGGTGGCTCTGAAGATGGACATGGCACTGGCCAAGGCTGGGCCAACAAGACGTGTTGGTAACAGAGAGACTTAAGAAGAAAATCAAAAATAAAAAGAAAGAAGAAAATCAAAAGAAAGTGGGGCACAGTTGGTTTTTTTCTAGCCAGCGAAAGAGGAGGAGGTGAGAAGATGTGAGAGAACATAGAGACACCAAGGGCAGTGGAGAAGGAGGGGAGGAGGTGCTCCAGGTGCCGGAGCCGAGATTCCTCTGCAGGCTGTGGTGAGACCATGGGGGAGCAGCTGTGCCCCTGCAGCCCCTGGGGATCCCCGGGGGATGCAGAGATCCATCCACAGCCCCTGGGGATCCCCGGGGGATGCAGAGATCCACCCGCAGCCCCTGAGGATCCACGGGGGATGTAGAGATCCACCCGCAGCCCCTGAGGATCCACGGGGGATGCAGAGATCCACCCGCAGCCCTGGGGATCCCCGGGGGATGCAGAGATCCATCCGCAGCCCCTGGGGATCCATAGGGGGATGCAGAGATCCACCCGCAGCCCTGGGGATCCCCGGGGGATGCAGAGATCCACCCGCAGCCCTGGGGATCCCCGGGGGATGCAGAGATCCACCCGCAGCCCTGCGGGAGGTGTCCGTGCCGGAGCGGGTGGGTGCCTGCAGGACGCTGGGATCCAGGGGCAGACCCGGTGCAGAGAGAGGAGGTCCCTGCTCCCAGGCTGGAGCAGCCTGGCCTTGGAGCGCTGCACCCTGTGGCAGACAGAGCCCGGCGCAGCAGTTTTGGGGGGCTGTGTGCCCGAGGGAGGGGCTCACGCTGCAGCGGGGGCGGTGGGGCTGCTGCTCCTGAGAGCGGACCCACGGCGGGGAAGTTCAGGAGAGCTGTCTCCCGTGGGAGGGACCCCACGGCCTCACAGGGGACGATTCCTCTCCCGGAGCAGCGAAGGAAATCTCGGTGATGGACTGAGCAAAGCCCCGTGCCCTGTCTCCCTGCGCTGTCGGTGGGAAGGAGGGAGGGGCTGGGGGAAAAATGTGTTTTTAAGGCTTATTTTACTTCCATTATGCTCCTCTGACTTTGTTAGTAATAATCTCCCTTTGTACCTCTAAGTTGAGCCTGTCTTGCCCTTGAAGTGTTTTCTCCTGGTCCTAAGGACCAACTCACGAACCCTGCATTAATTTTTTCTCTCCTCTGCCCAGCTGTGGCAGGGGAGGGTGAGTGAGCAGCTCGTGTGGGTGCCTGGCATTTGCCCAGTGTCAAACCACAACGTTGAGTAGAAGGCTGAGGAATTAAGAGCTGCTTGATAGCTTTGGTTGGAGAATAGAACAAATAGACCAGGAGAAGATGAAGTAGTAGGAAAACAGATGTGGCTCTGTACAGGTTCCTTTACACCAAGGTGTTTCAGGTGTGAATGAAATCCCTGGAGTTGGGGCTGGCTGTCTTTATCATCACAAGTTCTGATCCCCAGCAGAGAGGGCTTTATTTGAAAAAAAATATATAAATGATTGATTTTTTTTTTTCTACTCTTTTGCTAGTGGAATAAGGTAGCCTGGTAACTTACTCTGTTTCAGCATTCAAGGTCTACAGAACAATTTTAAAGATTTGGTCCAATAATTTTTTTTTAATTAAGCACTTTAGAAGTTCAGTGAGACTGAATAGCAAGATGGAAAAAGTAGAGGTTTTAAAATGAACTAACAATTATTCATGGGTCATTCCTTCTCAGATTTCATTTAATCAAAGACCCAATAAAAGAACACATTGTAAGCTGGTTCATTTTTTACAATTTCTTTAACTCTTAAATCTCATTTTTTAAAATTATAATAGTCATTAAGAGACTAATTTTGAGATTCCCTCCAGAGTTTTCTTAATCAGGCAGATTTTGTTCTGTCTGTGACAGTCATGCATTACAAGTCACTGAGTAAAGCAGTTAAATACCTGTTCAAGTACACACCTCTGGCTACACAAGTGTTCAAAGTTCATGTGTGCAGAACTGAGGTACATTGGCAAACTGGGGCTACCATGTAATATTTTTACTTTCTCCACATGAAAGAAACGGAATACGTTAGAAAATTCTGCTCTGAAATCATAGCATTTTGTTGGTACATGGATTATTTTAAATCATTTCAGTGATAGATGAGATTCTAATTTTTAGCTGTTTGCTAAGAAATTATAGCACTCTCTTTGTTTTAAAATATAAGGGCAAAGCACACTTTATCATTCTTTTCAGGGGAAACACTGCCTGGCTGAATAACACAGCAACCCCTGATTTATATGTGTATATCCACTGGAAAACTGTGGGGTTTGCCCACTTTTGATTTTCAAAGCTTTATGAATGATGAAGAAATTCAGGTTAAGAATATTGACTGAGCTATCAAGGCTTGAGTTTGCAATTCAGAATGTTATTGAGAAAATTCCTTGCATTAGTAAGGCCTGAATAGGACTTCAGCTGCTCTTTAGCATCATAATCCTCCCTGCTATTTCATGAGAACTGGCTAGTTAACTTTATTTGGTAGTTTAATATTCTGTATCAAATACTTTCATTTCATTCTTTAGCATGATAAATCTCAGATTTGCAATTTACTAAGAATTACTAACTGATGGTCAAAAAATATTCATTTAGGTGGATAAAAATGGCTATTGTCTGGCAGTTCTGTTACATTCCCAGTATCAGCAATGTTATGTAATATACTGGTGCCACAGGATGCACCAAATTCTGCAAAAGAGTATTAAATGGAATAGACTTTATACCCATGAAGGACACCAAGAAGGAGGCCCTGGCTGCTACAGAGTTCAGGTACTTGGTAGAAGCATCAAAGTGCCTTGGTCAGAAAAGTGCTGCTGCCAGAAACCAGAGCCAAATTGTGATCAAATTGCATTCCTGCTGGAGAAGTAGCTAAAAATACACTTGAAAATTCTGTGTAGGTGCTAAATGGCATAAAAAAAATAGAGTGTCCCTGGTCTGAATTTGCTGAGATATAAGTTGAAATCATAACTGTTCAGCAGTGAGCCTTTTCTAGTATTGTAGCATCAAATTAAAAGAGAGAGACATAGTTGTTACAGCTGTGATAAGTAAAACAAATGCCACCAGCATGTGACTGACTTTCTCATCTCATTCTAAGTGAAGTTTGAAAATTTTCATTGACAATAGTACCCCAGATTGATCTAACTGACTTTCACTGGGATGGGGAATTTAAAATAAGAAAATCTGTTAAAACAAGATTACAGAGTCCTTGTGGCAGCTTCAAAGCAATTCTGAGCTCGACTCAAATTCCACATGCAAACGTAACACACATACAAGAAAACTGTAGTGTATCTGGATGAACTGTCCATAGTCTACCTTAAGAGATTTCAAAGAGAGGTAAATCAGTTCATTTTTCTAGGTATGAAACTGGCTTTTCAGATTGCTCCACTCCCCACTGTTTCTCTGAGAGTGATGGAAATCTGCTCAATTTTTGTTGAAACCTCATTGGAAACTGTTCAGTATTCAAGAGGGTTGTTTGGGCTTTCTTTAACCTGGTGAGTTTATAGAATAGAAGTGGAATTAACCTGAAATACTTTTGCTCTTTGGACTGTGTTTGCCACTTTAATAATGCCCTGTACTTAATCAATATTAAGGGTGTCAAATAATATTTGGAGGTCTGGAGACACAAGCTCAGGACTCAGGAGCCGTTCTGCTCAGGGGTCACAGGGGAGACTTTCCCCTCCCTCCCACACCCCCCACTGCTCACTGTCAATGTGCTGCATAAATAAGCACGACTCTCTCTTGCCACAGGGATTCCACAGAGATGCTGGAGTGCAGAAGTTTCTGCCTCAGCAGCCTGGGATCGTAACAGGCTGCAAGGTAAATTGAAAGCTGTTCACTTCCCTTTAAAATACTGCATCTGAGTCCTGATGTTCTTCACAAACAATTAAATTTAAAACCATCTCTGGGATGTTTTGCTCTATTCCAGAAATGAGTTAATAAGAATTTTCATTTTTGTGTTGTAAGTCTGAGTCAGAGCTGGAAGGGATGAGAATTGTAGTGTTGTGTGTACCTCACTGCTCTCTGGGATTTGTAAGGGAGGCCATTGCCCTGTCTTTTCCTCTTGTATCCAGTGTCCAAACTTTGGGTGAACCCCCAGTTCTGGTACAATTGACTCTGTATATAATAAAATAATTATTAATTTAATTTCTCTAATGATATTGAGGGCTGGAGTAGGTGACTGCAGATGTACTGCCTGCACCTTCTGAGCTTTTTGGGGAATACTTATCCTATGCAGACATTCAAAATCTGCATATTCTTCACTTGGAGCATTATGCTGCACTTGAAGTGGTGCCAAGATTCTTCTCTTCCTCTGGGATCCAGTGGAGGTCTCTGTTAGGTGACAGACCACCAGCCTTTGAGGACTCAGTCATTTCATTCAGCATGTGACAAATTTTATTTTCTTCTGAACGTTTCAGGCATGGTTTTGATCTGAAAACAAACCCAGGGTGTGCTGATTGGTTCTGTGTTAGGGTGCAAAGCCACAGCTAATTAGACATTCCCTTTACTCTCACAGAGACAGCATTTGGATCATTTGCTCTGATCCTTTCCTTAATGCTTAATAAATTTTTCACTGTTACACTTTAATTCATTAACTTCACTTTTGAAAGGATTGAATCAGCTTTTTGAGGCCTGTATGTGAACATGAAAGAATAGAGGCAAGAAGTTTGATTCTTTCAAGCCACAATCCCAGATGCCTCCACACTGCTTTGAGGATCATTATCCTGCTGGAGTAATTTAGACACTTTATTGCCAGGATTCTTTCTAAGAGTGCAATTAGAAACTCTGAGCTGTTGGTCTGAGCTGTGCTCTGCCCCTGGGTTCTTGGTTGAGAGCATTTCCCATTCTCTCAGTTTGGAGAATACCCCTGATTGGGTTAATGATGTTCAATAGCGCTGAAATTGTAACCTTGTCCCTTTATTGCTTTTTTTTTTTTTGAATACATTGATTTAGGAAAGCCTCCATTTCTGCAGCTGAGAGAAGATCTGAGAATAAACATCCAGTGGGAAGTTGGGTCTTGGAAGTGCTGGGCAGTGTCAGGCAAATCCTTGGTGGTAGTTTCTACCACCAACAGTGACTGTTTAGGAATGCCTTGTATTTTCCACAGTAGCAAAATGCTACAGTGTTCCCTAGAAAGAGCTGTCAAAAATATTTGGGTGTAGCAGCTTCTCACCTCTCTAGTTCTGTAATTTTGAAATGTTTATTTGCATTAGTTAAATGTGCAGAGCAGCTGATTCCACGAGATAACTCTTCCTTGGGAAGAAGCAGGAAAACAGTATTGGCAAGGGGCTTCTGTGTCAGTAATGAACTTGACAGAGCCAGGCAAAGACATCCTGGGTGTGGTCTCTGATCATCTGTACCAATCTAGAGATTTGAGAAATGCATTTTAAATACTCAGGAATTACTGGCAGTATTGTGTGAGGAAATGATCTTTAATCCTCTTTGATGGAACCTGTGGTGCTCTGCCATTATGATAAAGTCGTGCAGGAGGGTAAAACACCATGAGCTGCCTTAATGTCTGCATATATGGAATAGACACTTAAGCAACATGCATATATATATATACATGTTTTTATTGACCTGTTCTTCCAGCTCATTAAGCACAGCTGTCACTTACTATCAGGAGCAAATGCAATGGAAGTCATTTGGAGAGGGAGATGATCGGTTGTATTAAATTTACCATGTGTTGTTTATCTTGCTCTGTAAAGAAGAGCTGTTTTATTGCAGAGGTTTGCCCAAACCCAGCCATCACTAAGTGGAGGGAAGAGACAAAGTGATAGAGTGTAATGTGATAGAGCCAGTGGGAGGAAAAAGCTTTTTTCCAATGTTGCTGGACAATAATAGGTATCCTCCTGCCAAAATTGGAGGCACAGTACAGACAGATCACCTAAGCTGTCTTTATTTTCAAAGGCATTTTAATTTCCAGGCTACAATGACAGTGAGTGGCTGATAATGTTGGTTTTTTTGTCCTCCAATTGTTAAATTGCTTGTAGGGGAAATCCAGATCAAGGTATGTGTTAGGCATCTAACTCTCCTGCATTTCAAAAACATGTTGAGGCTCCTTACTCCACAAAAATTTTCAATCACATTCCTTAAATTATCTTGTCATGTGTCCTTGTGAACCATTGTAGTTGATGACACAAAATGAAATGTGTATCTGACGTATTAAGGGGGGAGTGACCTGACTTTCGTCTTTCTTTGGTGAAGTCATTTAATCTCACTGTGCATCAGGTACTTCCAGAAGAACCAGATGAGATTTGTTGTTGTTGTAATGGGAATTTTCATTTTCAAGTCACAGTTCAGGAAATTTTCTGAGGTCATGGGCATATATTTTATGCCAACATGAAGCAACTTTCAAAGAGAACCACCCAAGAACACTGCAGGAGTCACTACACTCTCATTTGTTGCTGGAAGTGGGTATTTCATGAAGGCAGGTTTAATTTACAGGTGCAGGTGTGTATCTGAAAGGACAAGCTACAGTTGTAACTAATGGATTTGATGGTGCAAAGGAAGGGCAAGGGAAGCCTATCTCTCTTCCTACACAAACAGGACATGAGCCCTTTGTGACATGGGATGCTCAAGGCTGCCCTGCATTTGCACTTCATCCCCTCTGCCCACTTTACAGAGTTCTCACTGAAGAGCTGTGTAAAAATGGGCACATTCTTAGACTAACAGCTTCTAGGTTCAGAGTGCTGTCACTAAGTAAAAATGACCTCTAAAGGCACTGGTGTGTTCAATGTTGATAAATGTAACTTTAATCCCAAATTCTTTATATGTAGAAACATAAAAATAATTAATTTTCTATCCTACTTATCTTGAGTACTCTGTAGGTGCCTGTTCCTAGTAGAGCAATGGGAGAATGCTCTCTGGATATTTCTTACTCCTCAAGATCCAGAAATCATAGTTGCTAGTCAAGAAAAAAGGGGTATTTGATTTCACTTATTTTACACCTTTCAAAAAATAAAAAATCAGCAAACCCCAAGTTGTTAGACAGCTGAATTTCTAGGAGGGACACTTCTCTATGCTCCTAATTCCCATAAAAGTAGAGAAAGCAAAATGTCATTGTCACCAGAGCAATGCACAGGCTGCACATCATTTACACAAGGAGACATTCTGTCCCTGGGATGCTACAAAGAAGCAGCTGATTGAAGCATTAACGTGCCCCAGCCCTTTTCTGAGAAAGACAAGGTCACTGCGATGGCTTTAGTGACTGAGAAGTTGATACCTGATTCCTCCCCATCCTTGCTCAGTGTGCCTTAATCCACTGACTACAGCGCTCAGCCTTTTTTTCGAGGGGAAAGGAGGTGAAAACAGCCTAAAGAGATGAATATTTATGTACATATTTCTGTAATTTCAATTCACTCATTGAATCCAGCTCATACGTACAGCACCCACCAGTGGGAGGATCCAAATCTGTACAAGTGCAAACACTGCTGGGGAGAAAGCTTTCTTCACCAAAATAAAAAGGAATGGAAGCAAACCTTGTGCCTAATGATGATGAATATCATCAAAATGACTGCATTCAGGGGAAACAAATACTCTTAAATGCTCTGTATATATTATCCTCATCTTTTTCTTTCATGGTGAAAATGATAAGTGAAGGAAGAAGCGCACTGATGGTGCCTAATGTACAGCTACACGTGTATCTCTATATATATCCCAGAAACACTGGTAATGCTCTTTCAAAATGATCATTACTTAGCTGAAGAAAAAGGTGGCAAGCCCAGCTTGCTTCCATGGGAGACAGTGCAGACAGCAAAAAGATAGAAGGTTTTTTATACCAGCTTTCCTGTCATTAGTTGTCAATTAATTGCACTTAAACCAATAATCCAAGAGAGAACAACAATCATTTATTAACCATGAAGTGGTTGTCATTAAAGCCACAAACCAAAGCTGGGCTTGGTGGGGAAGACCCTAACCCCAAATCCAGGGAGGACAAAAGGCAGGAGCTCCCACTGACCTGGGGACTGCTTGGACAGCTCCAGCTGTTTGGCCTGGCCTGGCACAGCTGGCAAAGGGCAGCAGTGGTCTTCTTGTAGGAATCCAGGAGGGCTGCAAAGTCTGATTATCGGAGGGAAACTAGAAGCTCTGCTGAGTTTATCCTGATGCCCTGAACATTTCTCTCTTGCAAGTTTTATTTATCGTCTACTTATTTAGTCTGTCTAATGAACAGCCTCATATGTAACCTCATAATGAAAACATTACAGAGTATTTCATGCTTAGCTGGAGCTGAATCTGTCTCTTTGTTTGACCAAGACACACATTTGTAGGGTTATTAGAAAATAATCCATCCAGTGTATATTTTAAAATAATTGCCTGACATTGATTTTGAAATGATGATATTTATCAGAGAATAACACTAATGATATTATTGATAATGCATGCTCATTAATACAGTTGTTTTTATCACCAGTGACAATTCCTAGGAGCCCACTTTTGAATTAAGCCTGTGCACCAGTCACTGTATAAAATCAGCCCAAAAACAACAGACGTTGCCTCATAAAGCTTATGATCTAAATCTAAGATAAGAGATGACAATAAGATGATGTGGCTGGAGTCATAACACATCTCCAGTCTCAGTTTTATTAACTGGGAAGGGCATTGCAGCCGAGGTGAATTTCAGGGAGAAAATGAGCGAAGATGATGGGCTTTGTTTGTTACTGCAAGTGGGAAAGAAGTTGTGAAAGGGTCTCTTGTGAGATCAAGCCCTGGGACAGTGGGTATGGACACATGCACTGATCTGGAGTAGGTGACCTGCCACGGAGTATCATGGCAGTTCTCGAGCCCTCAGATCTACAGGAACATTTCTGGTGGCATAAACAGCTCATCAAAAGCCAGTTGGCTACCATAGCAGGGGATATGTGTGGTGGCACACCTGAGCAATGGGACTGGAGAACAGTATCAGATTCCATAACAATCCAACGTCTTGAGTGGTGTTGTTACCTTTAATGGAACAGAGAACGTCCAAGTGACTCACAAAATCCAAGTGGGTGGAGCAGTCTGTGACCAGCCTGACGTGGGAGTCCTGCTCAGGAGAGGTGGGGCTCATTAACATAGCAATTTGCATGAGCTAATGAGGTGGTCCCAGAATTCAGCTGCTGGAATGATCACAAAGCAGAGTTATAAAGAATCCCATTCCAAGCCCCTGACAGCTCGCGGTGCCATAACGGAGCCGGGCATCCCCCTGTCCTCAGCTGCTGGGGTTTCCAGGTACATTCACACTGGCAGTCACACGGGTTGTGCTGCCACAGACTTGTGATTCTCTCTGGGTAGGCTCCCATTGATGATAATATTTGACATTCCAGATATTCCACATTCCAGATTTTTCCCTGTTCCTGGCCCTGGAAACAACAAGCATTCTCAGGATAGTGGCCACTGTCTTTATCAAACCTGTTTGAAGGGGTGCTGCTGGGAGACAAATATTTAATTGATTTACAACACAGCAGCAGTGGGAAGGGGGAGAGTGGGGAGAACCACAGCATACTGGAATTTGAAATACCAAAAAACCCCCAATGTTTTAAAATTCCAAGCAGTGAGTTTGTTCTTAGGTTAAAATGGATTTTCTAAAACCAAGGCAAGTCATTCTGGTAATGGTCCTCCTCAAAGAACTGCTCCTGAATGTGAATGGGGAAAGCTGCTGTTCATGAGGTATTCCAGTGCTTAAATGGTGTCCCAAAACACCACAGTTTTCAACAATTATGAAGAAAATAAAATACTGAAAATGTGCAAATGTGAAACATAATTTTCCAATTAATTTAATATCATCATGCTTTGCATCACACAAGCTGAATAATAATTTCAGAAAAAATAATTTGTCAGAAAAATAACAGATAAAACAAACATTCTTGTATTTAGAACAGTCTATTTAGAACATTCCTAATGCTTTATTGCATTTGCATTGCAAAGTAAGAGAGGTAATATCCTATCAGACAGTGAAAGGCTCAATAGATGTATGTTCATCACTCAGTAAGAAATTAAAGAGAGACCTTAGAGTAGAATAAATAATGAAAAAAAAAGAATCCATGTTCATTCCAAATCTGTCTAAACTGATGCATTGTCACAGGCTTTTAACAGGTCCAGAATCCCTGGAGGCTTCCAGACTTCAAGAAACTGAAATGAATCTGATGGAGGGGTTTTCAAATGGATTTGTAAAGGTTTCAGGAGTTTCCTGTTTTTCTTGCATGTTAAGATCCTTGCCAGCTGTTGTAAAGAATTGTTTGTTTTCTGGTCTAGTTTACCCAGCCTGAGACAACATGAATTCAGTACATCAGAAGTTTCTCATTAAACATATTTTGTTTTTGTTGTATTTCCCATTTTTGCTAAGTGGGAAGGTATGAACTTTTCATCATGAAAAATCAACATGACCTTTTGCAAAAATGAGGTGCAAGCATTTCAGCATTTGGATGTTCTGGCATTTCACTAAAAGACCAAATGAATTTTAACACATAATATATTTTAAAATATGAATAGTAACATCAGTTGCTTTCCTTTGCCTGCCTTGAAATTTATTAACGCATTTTGAAGTGATCGTGAGAGTTCACCTCAGTAATAATAAAAAAAACCTGACCAGGAAAAAATTGGGAAATTTTAGGTAAATTCCTTTTTTGTTAATTCCTTGAAGACTCCTCTGTGATATCTAATATATGAGTGCTGACAACATTTTATTATTTGCTGTCTGCAAGGTATGAAGTAATGGTTCTCCTAATAGAATTTAAAATATGTCATTTGCTAAAAATTGGAAGATTTGGAGCCAATGTGGTGGGCAGAGTCATTATAGATCCTGCTCAATGTGTGGTGCTCCCATGTTTCAGCAAGGAAGGGCCATTGCAGACAGCTTGTACTGAATAAATCCCTGATAAACATTATCACAACACTGGCAGGAATGGTTGGTTCCCAAAGGATTGTGCCTTAACGGGAGAAACTGTTCTACGCAGATTTGACTGTAACAGTGTGAGCTGACCCCCTGGTGCCCTGTGGCTGCAGGGGTGGGGAAAGGTGAGGACACACCTGGGTGCATGGCTGGGCTGGAGCTAAGGGGGGATAAGTTCTGGCAAAGAGGTGTTGTAGGGCAAAGGAGCTCACCCACACCAGGCCAACACTTCTGCTGTTTCTAGGTAGAACACCTTGTCTGATAGTTACTGGAATAAACATTGAGTGCCATAAATAATAAGAAGCTTTATTTATAAAAACTTTCTGTTCTTCACCTGGGCATGATTCAGGTTTCCTGCTTATAGCTGAACTCCATTCAAGTGCACTAAGGTGGTTGGGGCATTCAGGATTCTGTTTCTGCCACACTGAACTCAGCTGCAGTGGAAACTCAGATGAGTAAGTTAAATAGATTCATCTTTGTTCCTTTATTGCTGATGAGACTCTCTTTGGGACCAGAAATGGTCACTTACACGTCCTGGTCAAAGAACATGCACTTTGAATTTTAGAGAATCAAGAACAAATTAACAGGAAAACACAGATTCTTTTTCCCCCCAAGCTCTCAGAGCTGTGAGGTGTATGGCATACATCACACAACAATAAGTATAGGTAGGGGTAAGCTAATATATAAAGAATAACCTTTGATAATGCATTTGAATTGCTAGCAATGTCCTAAACTTTAGTGGGTAACTGATAGATCTCAGCATTCCCTGTTCTCTCTATGCTATAGGGATTATATATCTTTTAAAATAGAATTTCCACCATTTTAGTCTAGTGGAGTTGTGGAAGACTGAAAATAGCATTTCAGTCTGCACTGCTTGGCTGCTATGCTTCCCAGATGGCTCGGAGCACTTTCCTTCAAAGAAATTCCTGTCACAGTGGTTCCGTACATGTCTTAGGCACCAGCAATGCATTTCTGTGTCAGCAAAATAGTTCTGACAACTGCAGGCACCGCTTGTGTTTGAGGGCATTCTGAGGAAATAACCTCTGCAGTTAAATGCTTGTAAATTTTCCATCGTGGTGGCTCAGTCCTGCCGCTTTCACTTGAGGAAAACCTGGCTGGTTTCTGTTAGCACAGGCTTTGCTTTGGTGTGATGTGTTGGGTTTGGGCTCCCTGCTCCTTGTGTGATGCATTTGTCTCCCTTGGCAGAGGGGAAGGTGCAGACTGCCTTTTGTGTCCCCCAAAGCCTGGCTGGGGTCCTGCAGCAGAGCTCTCAGCCCTGCCTGCTACATCTGTGGCAATTCCACCCAGAGGAGATGTTGCAAGACAGTGAGTCCCCAGTGGGATGTAATAGAATGGAAGCAGATGGTGAGCTGAGGAGAATTTCAGGGGAGGATTACATTTTCCAGTTACTGTCTTTTTGATTTCACTGCTTTTGTCTGATGAATTGTGTCAGATTTGATCCTTCAGATTGAAAAGCTGCTTCTCAATGTGCTCCCAAATGTACAAATAAAGTAAATGGCTGCTGCCAATATACTGTCTCAGAAACTTAATTTTTTAATGCCCATTAGGAACGGCCTTTCATTCCGTCAGTGTACAGTGTGATTTCTGCCTTCAGGTAAGGATTTTTTCTGTCATAGTTTGGGGTTTCAGTAGCCTGCTGGGTTTTGATACATAACATAGCTGAGTACTCACCATTTACTCCTGGCCAAGGCAAACAGAAAGGCTTTCCCTTGCCCTGGCTTATTTGTACAGCTTTCCTTTGGCTTGTTTGTAGTCCCTGATTAGCACTGGGGTCTGTAGAGTCCTGCTAGCAAAAGCCAGACTAAGAGACAAGGGAGACACAGACCCTGAGAGCTCAGAGCCCAAATGTGAGCCCATCCCTGGTGGGAGGGCAGGGCCAGCTCCTGGGGCGTGTGAGGAGTTAATTCAGTGCAATTGCATAGAGATGCCCTTTCTACAATAGCAGCAGATCACTTTGATGTGCAGCTTAAACAATGATACTTTAACATGCTTTCAAGTATCTATGAGAAAAAAAGAAAGTCAAAACTTATTTTCAGCACAAGGATGTTCTCTGGATAGACTCTACCTGTTCATTAAGGCTGATACTTTAAAAACCCCAGCAGCAGAAAGTCTTTCATATGAACGTTGTGGAATCAGGAGTTAAATCTTGGATAAGGTGAAGCCCCCCTCTAACTGTGGCCAAACATTGGTGTGCCTGCCCCTGTATTAGATGTTGCTAGTGTTGATAGTATTTTTTTGTTTCTTACTGCAAAATGATCATTATTCTCTGGTGACCATACATATAAAAGTATAACCAGAAACAGATCTTTTCTGTATCATTCCTTTCTATGTCCTTATAGCACATTCAGTCTTATTTTCTTTGTTGATTTATTCCATTATGGAAGACAAGGTTATAGAAGGATTTTGACTCTTCTGAATTGAATTGAGGTATGAGGAGTGGGTAAATCTAAGTAAGGTTGGAATTTGTAGTAGATCACTATGACAGCTTTCTGACTGCTTCCTTTTATTTAGTGTTGTCTTATTTACTCAGGCCTAGAGACTCATAAACACTGTAAGTGCACATGTACGTGTAATGAACTTCTCTTCTAGACTGTTATGGCTCAGCCTCCTTCAGTGTCTTTTAAAAATTGCCATTTCATATATTGCTTTGATCTTCTCCCTGCACAGATGTTGCAGGTAACCAGGACATTTGAGCTTCCTGCTGCTGTTGCTGTTCAAGCACCGCAGTTCTGTGGTGGAACATGCTTGGGAAGGGTTCATGTTTAGTATTTTTCATGCAAGAATGGTTTAGAAGGATTGGAAGTTCCCAGAAATTCTGAATGTTTGACTTGACTGGCATCTGTTACTTTCTGGAGCCTAAAGAGACAAGAGGTTCACCACCCTTGAGGGTGCCTATTTACCTTGAGGGTAAAATAATCTGAGGAATTCTCGTCAATATTCGTGAGAGCCTGGCCAGACACCCACAGCTGTATCACCTTCAGAGAGGCTGCTGTAGAAGCAGCTACACTGCTGATGTCATTCCAAAACAGAAGGAATGAAAGCAGTTATGTGTAAGAAAGAGGGTACAGTCAGAGTGTTGGTCCTACAGCCTGGCTGGGACAGCAGGTGGGGAAGAAATAGGGTGTGGATTGATAAGAAAGATTCAGAGCATCAAAATCTCGTTGTTGGCTTTGCAAATCAGGTTCAGTTCCCTAAACCATGATTTATGAACAGTACACTGTTTACTGGCCTGGGCAGCAATTATTAGGACAGATGTAAAGATATCATTATATCCATGTATAAGGACAGATATTTTGCAATTCTCAGCATCTTTAAATACATATGGAAATCACAGCATGAATGTGCACATCATTCCTGAGTGCACCCCAGGAAAAATGCACCTGCAAACAGAGGGAGCCCTGTCCTACCTGGCTGAACTCAGGCACACAAAGCTGCACTGACGCCATCCTGCATTTCCATGGGCTCTCATTGCAAAGTGGAGGTTCCTTGGGAAAAAAAAAAAAAAAGCACAAACAAGAAGAATTACACTTCAACAAGCACTAGAATTTAACAGCTTTTAGATGGGGATGGGTATTTAGTTTAAACTTTGATTTATGACTTTATTAATCCGAGTCCGAGCTCTTGCTTCTGTTGCACCTGGTTTGCATTTATCCTATAGGATGGAAATAATGAAAAAAGTACCCTGAGTTTATTCTCCATAAAGGGAATTTGGGGCTGCATCTGGCCATTTTAGGAGTACTTTCAAGCATTTCTGTTCCAGCAATCTCCATGCTATGAAAGCCCCACAGGCTGTTAGACAGTTATATGTCTTTTTGTTCCTCTCTAATGAAGCCATAATAAGGTACCAAATCTCTTGGAATCATTTCTCCAAAATGAAATAGCAAAGCAGTGTTGAGTTGGGCTATTGCAGCCCTGTCAGCACCGCATGATAAAGTAGCATAAATACAAATTACACCAGCAGCAACAGTTTTTGGTGCACAAAAATAGGAAATATTACTTCTCTGTGCATGTTTTTTGGGCTTGCATGACTGCTGAGAGCTCTGGGGATTATCCTACATGAATCTGAGGAACAGTGCAGAGCCCACTGAGCTTCCATCAGCTAGGTCCTGTGAAATTAGTGGCAGTAGGAAAAGCAGGAGTCTCATCACTTTTGGAAAATACTGGAAAGGGAAATTAAATCGCTAGTTTTGAAAGAGTCCAGAAGAGTACAAGAATGTCATGATGACTCCTGGTGCCCAACTGGGCTGTTAAGACATAAATAATTCTTGAAATAGGGATCAAAGTTATGTTTCTAGTTTTTGAGGAGTTTTTTTCAGTAAGCACCTGAAAATTCCACATCAGGATTGCCCCTGTGTAATTCAGTGTTTCTGTCCCAACCAGAGATCCCACCTGGGTGTGTTCATTCCCCCTGCCCACACTAAATATGCCCAGAGGAGCTGGGCCTGACTCCTCCGAGCTGTCTTGTGCAATCCCAGGGAATACACCTCACTTTCCCTCTCCCTTTGAAAAATAAGGTTCTTTCAAAATCATCAGGTATGATATTGCTCTGAAAGAACCAAATCATATTTTATCAGCAGGACTCCCCTGAGCAGAGGTTTAATGAATGTGGAAATACAGGATTTAAAGTGATTGTGGCTTATAATACTGCACATTAAATGTTACTTCCACTTGCCCCATGAATGTTTTTTCTCCTGTAAACTTCTAAATTAAGTAGTGTAGACTGATAGAAATATTTTTCTGTTTGCATCTTTGTTTTTGAACCTTCTGCCTGAATAAATTTGTAAATTATGTACATTTGTTTTTCTTATCCCACTGTACATAAATTGTATAGATAAAATCAATACATTTTATTGTGCTACAATTTTCTATACAATGTAAAACTGAAGACCAAAACAGACATAAATATATACTTTGGGACTTTTCAGGAAGCTATAAAAGATATATGGGATTGACTTCTTTAGCACAGAGAAGAATCTGTAACCTAAGTTTGTTGAGGCAAAATTTCTCTGAGTTACAGTTGTGAGAGATGGACATAACACCAACCACATAGAGTGGGTGGAGTTGTTGAAATTTAGGAAGTAATACTTTTGTTGGTATTCTTCTGTCCTTTCTGTGCCTGTTTTAGTATTCTCCTCTTCCATTTCTAACCCCACAATCGTTTACGTTTATTAACTTTAATTATAAAGCTTATATGCCCCTGTAGAGGGCTTTAGTGGAAAATCAAACCAGATGCTGCAGTAATCAGATTCTTGAAATGAAAAACACCTTGACAGGGCCATCTTAAGCCACGTTGTTGAAAGAAGCGAAAATAGGAAAAAAGCAATAACTCAACCCTCAGGAAACTGTGGGCACAAATAAAATTTAGCTGTAGTAGTTTAATGTGGGAAAATCTTTGACGTTTATGCAGTTTATGACTGCACCGAAAAATTAAAGAGGGTGGTGAAAATCTGTAGCTTTGTGATGAAGTTAAAATAAAACAGCTGATACTGTTCCTCTGCCCCACATCTGGAAAATGTTCATTTTTCTTGATGAAAACAAATTTGTGACTGTAAATGAGCAGTGAGACAGTGGATGTGTTGGATTGCTGATAAATGACAGAGGCCAGAGCAGCTGGAGATGAACCAGGTGAGTGCCCAGAGCTCCTGGGCACTGTGAGGGTAAAACTGAGCCTGGCAGTGGCTCTGCTGAGCAGCCAGAACAGGAACGTGGGGTCTTTCCAGGGCAGTCATGGAGAGCAGGGAGGATTTCCTTAGCTGGGCGTGGGAGGGAGGAGGAAGTACCCCTGGTAGGAATTCTTTTGATGGAAGAGAGCACAGGAGAGGTTGAATGTACGGGATTATGGTGTAAAGAAGATGAATGGCTCCATAGATTTACTGTTCTGTGCTAAGATCCCAGGCCTGGCTTAAGTTAGGACTCTGGGGGGATGTTAATTGTTATGTGACACATTTCCACAACCATTACTGCTTAGTCTCACTCACAACAAGGCTGCTTAAATCCTGTCCTCAGCCTGCAATGCAACAAATAAGTGAGAACTGTGCTCCAGTTGAGCCTCTAATATTGCACAAACCTGAGGGAGAGGTAACAAGGTATAAGTGATTTAAGGATTTTAAGGACAACCGAGACTGTGCATCAAGAGAAATTAGTTTAATTATGAAGTCTGAAGTCTTAAAAGAAACCCACACACATGGAGATACCGCAGGCACACACACACATACACGGAGGAAAGGAGGAAGAAGGAAGAAAGAAAGAAAAAACCAAAAAGGAAAAAGCAGGCCTTGTGATTTATGTGTGGGATGCAAGCAGGTGGATTCTGTGTCAGACTGAAAGGATAAAGGGAAGCCAGTTCCGGCTCCAGAGTGCCAGGTCTTGTGTGGAGTCGTGAGGAGTCATTTATATTTAAAGAATCTCTTGATAGGCCTCCCTGACCTCAGTAAATAATAGACATATTAATAATAATATGACAAATGGTGCTTTTTTCTAAAGCTAAATGGATTTCTGTTGTTAACAGCTTATTTTTCTTTAAGACAAAAATAGACCGTGCTGCACCTTTTTGACCATGACATTGTGTGTTTTGTTCAATCCTTTAGTATTTCTGAGAACTGTGGGAGTCAGCTTGCTCCTGTCAGCTTGTTCTTAATGTTAGTTTTCCATTTTCTATGATTTTACTGGAAAGAGGACTCAGATTTTACTGAGAAAAGCCTTCAGAATATGGAACTTTAATTATCAGTATGCAATCCAGATTTAGAGGGCTTCTTTCAGTATGTATTTTTTTTACCAAGCTGTGAACCTCGGTTAATTTTAGAAAGTCTGATGAACTAAAATAGATGTCCTCTGCTTGAAAGTCAGATGATTCAGTTGAACCACAGACCCTTGAGCTCTTCAGGGCTGCATGGCTGTAGAGGCTGTGACTTTTAAAATGTGTGTTAATTGTGGAAATGGAAATCAGATATGTTTGGGGGTCTTTTTCCCCTCATGAAACATTTTTCTGCAGCATGCTTTGAGCTTTTATTGAAGGTCTGTGAAGGTATTACCCTAATGTTAATAGTTATAGTGATTTGGACCACAGATTCAGGAATTTCTGGGGATTACTTGCCTCCTTTGGACCATGGTAAGATATGGGCAGGGCTCTGGGTTACTCTAACTGACCAAGGAGTTTTAGTCACAAGGAGAAAACAAAAGGAGAACAAGAATTCAGGGGTAAAAAAAAAATCCACCTAGTTTGAAACATCCCCAAAGCCATTTATGCTGTGTTTGGAACCTCCATTCCTCCAAGCTGTCAAAAATCAGCCTTTCAGAGTTTGTGTCCTGGTTTCCAAAGCACATGCTGACTGTTTGTCCTGCTAACCAGCACAGGAATTGAATGTTCAGCACATTCTAAAGTCATACTGGGACTTGTTTATTTGGGCATATGCCTGGAGAATGGCAGCCTACAATCAGTAATCCAAGCCCACAAGAAGCTGGGATGAAAGTTCTCAGTTTATTCTTATTAGGCAGCCTTTGGAACTTAGAACAATGACTTTGTGAGTTCCCACCAGATTTTAAGCGGGGCAAAACCACTGAAATTTGGAAGGAAAAAGAAAGGAAAAGTTAAAACAAAAAAATTTTTGGCTGTCTAAAAGAGAGAGAGAGCACACACACGAGGCTGAATGGATACGCATTCCACAACACGTACAAAGTCTCTTCCAAGGCTTTGTTCAGATCTGAATCTGGCTCCAGTTCTCCCAGCAGATTTCTCTTTTGGACCCTTTCAAGTGTGGCATATTTGTAGTCTCAGGCC
The DNA here is from genome assembly GCF_020740725.1 of Corvus hawaiiensis. Lineage (NCBI taxonomy): Eukaryota > Metazoa > Chordata > Aves > Passeriformes > Corvidae > Corvus > Corvus hawaiiensis. The sequence goes on along the minus strand of NC_063228.1, from coordinate 13,079,963 downwards.
CTCAGTGAAAGAGCACTTTGGAATCGGATATCTGAAAAGCATCGTGATGGGAAGAGATTATTTACAAACACGACTTTGAAATATAGAATGGGATGTTTAATATAGAAAATAAAGTGTCACCACACTGGAGATATTTCAAGAGGCCTCATCTGTTTTGTTTTGTAGCAATGATTGTGGTAACATCCCAAGCACAATGTGGCTTCCACTGAATTTGCAAGGACAATGTATTTTGAGTCACTGAATGCAATCTACTGTGTACGGGTACAGTCATTCTATCCAGATCAAAATTAAAGGAAGTTTCAGATTACTTTAGTGGAATGCTTATGGGGAAAATGTGGTGTTAAATAGTAAAGCTTCAGGACACAGAATTTGGTTACATCACTACAGGAGTGTGGGGGAAAATACTGGGGAGCAGCATTCAGCCAAAGGTGAACTGGGTTCATGTCCCATGATGTGTAATCCTTTATTCTCAATACAGCTGGAAACTTGTGGAGTCTGGATATCACATGAGCTCCTAAATGCTGCATAAAAATGAAGGGTACACATGGAGCATTGAGGTTTCTGGGTATTTCAGTATTACATGTTGTGCTTCTAGCATGCAGTACAAACAAAGTATTACTCCCTCAAATGGCCACAATTTCCAGATAAATATTTGTGTCAATAATAAGTTTTCGAAGTCAGTTTTCACAACATACAGTCATGCTTTTTGGCTGCAGACTGCTGAGTTTTCAAGCGCAGATAGCTAATTCTAAAGCATGCTCTGTTTCTTTTGCATTTTATGAAAGGTAAAACTTTGGTTCCTCAACCAGCTCTCACGTGTAAAGATAAAGACATCACTTGAAATGTCCTCTGAAGCACCTGGTGAGGTCCTAGAAAGCAAAAGCTAAACTTTATAGACAAGTAACCCTAATCTCCTGTTGCTGATCAGAGCATACACAGTTCTCTTGTTATAAACTGGTTTTGTGTCACAAATTGTTTCCTGAATTCTGCCCTGGGTTCATTCTTTGAGAACACTTGAGCCCATAAAAGCTGCAAAAGCACAAAACCAGCCAGGTTTTTTAGTTGTCTGAGTAGCACAAACCCCAGAGAAGTGGGGGGATTTCACTCCTGTCTAACACACAGACACACCTGCGATTCCTCCTCCTCTTGGTGTTTGGGTACACCTGTCTGGGGCTGTGTTCGTGGCGCTGCCTTGCACCCAAACCCTATTTTGAATTTGCTAACAGCACTCATTGTAATTACTGTGTATTACTTAATTGGGATTCATGTAATTATTATTTTAAACTACTTTATGTGTTCTGATTTGAATTTTTAATTTAGAAAACACATATTCAGACCTTCGATCTGATTCCCTTTGGATTGCTGTGGATGGAACATACATTTTAATGCTTCAGGTTATTTGTATGCAGCAGGATTTTCCCAATCTAGGCTCCTGAATCAACGCTAGTATTTATCTGTGCAAAGTTACAGTCAGTCCAGGATAACATATTTTAATTTCTAAAATCTATGTTTAGTTACACAAGAAAACTGTTTAAATTTGAGATTCTTTAATAAAATACGTACAAAATACTTTGTCTTACAAAGTAAAAGTGCAAGACAGATTTCTATGCATTTTTACATGCACTCAATAAAAATATCTAGCTGTACATGTACTTTTTGTTACTTGTTCTTTATTTCAGGAAAATTAATATTGCAGTATCAGCTGTTATCAGTTGTAGAGGCTGCAGCCAGGTAGAAAGTTTATCCATTCCTCTTTAAATCATACCTGCATAATCACTTCCTACCAGCATATCCATACACCTTACTTTGAATCTCATCAAGGTGACTTCTAAAATTGATATAATGATTTTTCTGAAATCATTATATCATCCTTTATAGGGATGGGGGTGTCATTTGCCGGGTGAGGTGTTTCCCTTAGGAATGGTTTCAGTCCTGCTGTCCTGACACATTGGCTCTGGTGAGAGTAAGTGTTATTTTAAAGCAGGCTCTGAAACGTCACCAGGATCTTATCCAGAGGCACCAAGCCTGCCCAGTGTATAAAATAATAAGGCAGACACTATTTTAACACAATAATTTGGACAGCCTTACTTTGTTCACTCTATCTCCGAATGTTTGGAGTGATATAATTATCTGTATTCTGTTACTGAAAGGCTAAATGTGTCTCATGAAGAAAATCTCAAAAAGATTTTAATTAAGTTAAACTAAAGTAGGAACTGAAGTATAGAAAGTGCTGTAAAGAATCTTTAATATCAAAATAAGCTCATAACATCTTCTAAAATAGAAGTTAATACAGTCAAGTTAATATTCCTTCACTGAAGAAAATGAAAGCAGAAGTGTACATTTGGTTTTAGAGGTCTTGAGTACTTGGCTCTTTTCAAGTCCTGTTTTCTTCCTGTCTTTCTCTCAAGCAGCCCATGAATGAGCCAAGTCTCTGTACAGCTCTAATGTCTCCCAGCAAACAGGGTGTCCTTACTGCTGAGAAACTCACTGGTTCCCTGCCCTCGATGCAAAGAAAATGAGTGTATTCCTTGTGGAACGTGAGCATTGCCCCTGTTCAATCTGGTACCGTGGGAGGCAGCTTCCTCACAGCGATGTATGAATCCAGTTTGTCAAACTCAATTCAGGGAAAAATGCATTCACTGTACCCTGCTAGCACCTCAGGGCAGCAAGGGACCTGTTGCCATCATCCCCTCGCCACGGGTGCCTCTGTCAGCAATCCTGCAACGCCATGCAAAGGGAACCACACTGGGAGAAATCATTCCGATGCCTTTTGCAGCAGCATGAGTTTGCAGGCCTTTTGTTTGCAATTTGGAAAGCTTGGTGAGTGCCTGCAGCTCATCAAATGCCAAATGATCCAGGAACTCCAGCAGCTCCTGCATCACAGAAACAACCAAGAGCTCCCGGGGCTTCAGCCTGAGGTTGGATTTCTGTCCCGTTTGTCCCCATGCCTGGATGGATGTCCTGTGCTTCCCGTGCCCTTCACAGGGCAGTGTTTACACTTTCAAAGTGGAGCACACACAGCACAGATCCTTTGCTGTCTCTGTCCCTCGTGTGCCCGTGGCTGGGCCCTGCCCCTGCCCAATGTTCAGCCCGATGGCTCCTCGGCCTCTTGCTTCCCCTTCTTGCTGCTGCTGCTCCTGCTGCCTGGACATCTGCTCATAAAACCTGAGCTTTTCTTTTCTTTTTCCCCCTAACCTTGATGAATGGCCTATATCTCAATGCCAAAGCCCACCTTAACTGCGAATGATTGATCGAGCAGGAGCAGCAGTGGAACAGGTTATGTGTCCTGACAGCCTCAGCTGCTGCTGGGGCTCCCCTCCAGGGACAGGCAAAAGCCTTATTCCGTGCAGGAATTCAGATCCCTATGAATCTCTTGAGAAACCAAGTGGGATTTTTGAGACTCCTACTACAGAGTCTGAATATCTTTTAAAAATAGCAAGCCCAGAGTGCTCTGTTGATTTTCTGTCATGGAATGCTTTGAAGGGCAAATATTCCTTTTTGTTTTGCACAGATGGCATAATTTTGGTGGATGAACTCAGCATTATAAAATACAAGTTCATATGCTTTTATTTGTTTTAAACGTTAAGAGATAAGAGGAAAGACCATGAATATACTTTGTTCAAAAACATTAATTATTCCTACATTGCTCTACTATCATTTAAAATGTCATTTTCCTTCACCATGTCTCTTATACATTTTTACCAGTAAAATGAATGCAACAATAACCTTTTAAATACTATCTAGTTAAATTAGTTACACTTTTAAATATAATGAGTCCTTAAGGCCAGGTTTTCAAGCCCTGTGTCAAGGTGGCTCACTTAGATCAGGGGACTTGTGCCAGGTAACAACCACAGAAGATCTGAATGGAAAGGTGAAAGCAGCTGTTTATTAAAATTTGTAGTCTAAATTTAGGCAGACAAGGGAAAAAAATCAAGGGTGACTGAAAGAGAATAGATGTCTAAGTGATATTGACTTTAACAGGTTCCTAATCGTGGAGACATACGACAGATAGAAATGTGCTGGGAGAAGTTAATGGCTTTGAACAGAAAAGACCAAATGTACAGTAATACCCTTGAAAGTGCTGACTTCATGAGTCAACATTTAAATGGGAGTCTGTCTTCCTGCTAAATAGCTTTTCAACTTCTTTCTTATCATAGGAGTCCTTAATTAAAATAGTTCAAAGGAGTTGGGTCATAAAACTGCACTGGCGTTTTTTTGTGCTGAAAAGAATTTCTGCACTCAGCAAGACTTCATCAGTTCTCAAAACTTAGCAGTCGAGTCAATAGTCTTCTTTTCACTATGGTGAACTACACACTGAGAATGCCATAAGCAATTATTTAATCTTTGTAACTGGGGGTTAGTTCAGGACCGCAGTGGTCTAATTAAAAAGTGCTTCAGTGTATCATTGATTTCTTGGTATGACCACAAAGTCCTACTTTATCCTGCCTTACTTTGAAGCAAGCAATGCTGCCAGCCAAGCTTGCTGCACAAACACTGAAGGGTACAGAAGAGCCAAACGTTTGTGTCATGCAGTTTGTCGGGGCAGAGAGCGAAGGGAAGAATCAAGAAAGATCAGAAAACAGAGACAAGAGTTTTGATGCGCAGGGGAAAACAAGGTCTATGATATTGGTTTAAAATGCCTGTTCCATCAGCCAGGCTAACAGAATTCTGGAGGAAGGTTTGTTGTTTTCTCAAGATAAAGCCTTGCAGGAAGGGCTGCAGTGCCAGCTCCAGGCATTGGGTTTCAGTGATCTATTTGCTTGTCAAACATCAACACCACCAATTCATTGCACTGCCTCACGAATGACCTCCTCTTAGCCCTGCTCTCTGCAGTTTGCAGTTTCATTCATTTGTCATGTTGCAGTCCTGTTTCTGGTTTAAATTTCCACTTCTGTTGAAGACATAAGTCCAAGTAGTAGAGTGAAAAATCCCATAACCTCATTCATAACTGTCGTGACCTTTAATTCAGAAGCCACGGCTCTGGAATAGCTGCAGTTAATAGTCTTTTTAAGAAGTCTAGTCAGTCTTTGTCTGAAAATTCATATAGTAATGCTGATTGAAAAATTGATATGACTCATGGGGAAAGTGAATTGGAAAATAGAAAGCTCAAAATTTTAGTCTTTTTCGTATTATTATTTCGATTCAGCTGCCCTGTTAGCATGCTTGTTCTAATTCTGCTCTGTAGTTTTGTGCTTTCTTGTACTGGGACAGGACAGGAAGGCAGTTACGTGAGTCTGGTGTCATGGGAGAATATTATCAACTCTCAGGGAAGTATTGCATGCAAGAAAACTAAATGATAGCAACAATGGTGTTAAAATAACCAGGTGAAATATTTTGCTTTCTAAACATTTATATTTCTGTAAATATGTTCTCCACATGAAGCTGCTGCTCAGCAGAATACTCTTGCTCATTCAGTATTAAGAGTTTCCCTAGGAAAAAAACCCAATTGACAGTTTTTACCCTGCTGCCACTACTGAAAAATAGGATGTGATAGCCTACAGTAATTTATACTAAACTGCTGTGAGCAATTATTAAGGGGGGGGGCTGTAAAAATCCCCCTCTGATTGTCTCTGCATTTATGGACTCTTTGCAATCAGGGCACCAGCTCATGCAGAACACAACCTTCCTTCTGCTTTGGAGTCAGATCTGTGCCTGACTGATTACAAACCCAATTAACTATCTTCTGGAGGCTAGGATAAACTCCAGATATTCCATCCTGGAGAATTTCGGAAAGTTGAGTATATGAATGACTGAAAAAGTATAAAACTAAATTAAGAGCTCGAGTCCCCTTGTCTCCTCAGAATTCCTGTCTTGGTATTTAGAATTCTATTTACACCCAAACCAGCTCCACTGCTGAAGGAATGGCATCTGTCAAAGTCAGTGTGATGTGCCAGTAAACCCCTTATATTTTTGCATCTTTTCCCACATACCAGGAATTGCTTTGACACATTGAAACAAATGCCACCAAATCCACTTTCAGAAATTTCGGTTGTACTCAAATTCTCAGTATACTTCTGCTTCTTGCCTTTTCTAAAATAATACATTAAATTCATTGTCACATCCACAGCCTTGGAAGATTATCCAACTTCTATAAACTAATTTGAATGAAGCATCTTCTTGTTCATAGTGAATTCAGGATCTCTCACTTGTGGGTATATTCACTCCCTCCCCAATTACTTTAAAACAGTTGCATAGCTGGGCTTCTCTCAGAGAATCAGTAATAAAGTTAAATGCTTCAGACTCCTCTGGTTTGGAAGGAGAGCTGCTCTCTCAGAGTCTCACTGGATGCTGGGACTTGCTTCTTACAGCAAAAACGTTTGGCTGGTGTAGCTCACGTATTTCCCAGATTGCCAGGAAATTGATTTGAGGATTTTGAGAGCTCCTTTCTTGCTCCTGGCTCACCTTGTCAAGCTGCTTAACTCCACAGGAATATGGAGCCCCGTGTCCCCCAAGACTGCAGACAAAGACCTGCTTGCAGCTTCCCACCACGCTGGGTAGCATAGCAACCCTTCCAGCTGGCTCCTGCAGAGCTGCCCAAAGTCACAGCTACTCTCAGATTCAGACCTTTCATGGTTTCTTACAGGGCTCTCAAAGGAAAAAAAAAAATCTCATTATTTTGTTGCTAAGTCCATAGTGTTCCAAATTGTACTGACTCTTTGGTCAGAGTTCAGTGCAACAGACTGTGCAGGGAATATTTTTTGACTCAGATAAAGTTTTGGGAAATATATTACACATTGCTTGTGATTTTGAAACGTAGTGAGTGCTTTGGGAATCAGAGCAGGAAGAATAGAGTAGACAGCCTGCTGTATGTAACAACACCTTCCCTATTCTTGATGAAACAGAAAATACATTTACAGGGGTTCCTTGGTTGCTATTTTCCCTATATTTTGTCCCCTTCCAGCATTCTGTTGGGGCCCCTTGGCTGGTGGGGAAGCCACAGAGACAGAAAAGGCCTTGAAGCTGTGTAAGTTCTGCTCAGCACTTGTAAATAAAACATCCCTGTGTTAATAGCACTGTTTTGACCACAAATCCAAACCACAGCACCATGGAGTCTGCTCTGGACAGAATTAACTCCATCCAAGCCAGTGTAACAGGTTTCCCTGGATCTCAAAGAACTTTCCCCAGACTGTTGAAAATGTATGATTCATTTTCACTATCCATTTTATAACTGAGAATACCTGGACTAAGATTAATGTATGAATTCCTGCTGTGAACCTGTGCTGAGGTAGAAAGATCACATTTCTGTTCAAACGAGAAGTCTTCCTTAAAAAACCCCAAACCAATCCCAAACATTTTACTAAGCAATGCATTATCACAGTACTGTTATTCCCAAAACTTTCCCTCTCCATATGATTTTCTATAGTCATAAGCAAAACTATCTTCTCTCAGTTACTTCTCCTTAAATCTAAAAAATCCTCCAAGCTGTGCCATCATCCTCCTTCTCCTTTTCCCCTTCCTTCTCCTCCTCCTCCTCCTTATCATCATGCAGCTTCCCCTTATCAATATATTGAAATATTTCGTGTTTGCTGCTTTCCTCTTTGGGCACAGAGAAAACCCCACTGCCATGTGCCTCATTAGTGCTGATTAATCACTGTGCAGTTTCAATCATTTTGTGATGTTGAAGCCCAAAACATTTCTCCTAAATAAAAGTGCTGTTTGAAAAGATACAGCTCAGAAATCGTTCACAAATGCATTGTTCAGATTGTGCACTTTACCAGCCACGGAAATTTTTGGAATGAATTGTGTGCGTAAGTCATACAGACATTGTTTTCTAGTGACTTCAGATGCTGCACTTGACACATTTTAGCTTAATTTTTTTAGTGGCTGCCCAGCTCTATTATCAGATGAAGTGTCCTGCCAGTGAAAGGCAAAGCCTGTGTGTCAGTAGCCAGTCTTCAAAATCTTGGAGTCTGCCAGATCAGCCAAGTAAATAAGGCAGTTTTCAGTTCTGTCTAAGAAATCATAAACACTGTCCTTAGCCATTGATGTCAGGCTGCTTCAGCAGTGCTGGCTGTGAAGTCAGCAAAGTGATTAATGACTCATTAAAAATTAATACATTTCCCAAAAGAATTTGCAGGGATTCTACTGTGAAATTCCTGCTGTACTCCATGGGAGCTACATGATTTAATCCCCATGCCCTGCACTTTACGAGTAACCTTTTGGAAAATAAGCAACTTAAGCAGCTGGAGGCGTGCACTGTTACACGGCATCGCGGGGCATTACAGCACTCCAGCGAGAAATCAGTCTGGAAACTAAAATGTTGTTAAGAGACTTAAACTAGGGACTCACAAAAAGCTGTGTTGGGAGTGACTGGCTGCAGGGGGGGGTGTGTTCCAAGCACTGGAAACCTTTTGGCTCTATCCCTGATGAGGCTGAGCGGGGATGTGCTGAGCTGGGCTTCACCATGGAATTCACATGTGTGCAGTCAGTCTACTGAGAGCAAATGAGTTTATTTTGGAATCATGTCATGAATGTTTCCAGCAGACATAAAACTAAAAACCTGCTGTTGAGGACAAATCCAGCAGTGAAGGGATGAGGTGTCTTTGACTTCTACACAAACACCCAGCAGTTGATTTCAAGCGTGGAACACAGGCTGTGTGCTGAGCAGGGACATCCTTCCTGCAGAAATGGGGCACACGTCAGCTGTGTCTAAGGTGCACTGTCAAATGGGTTCCTCAGCCACCTCAGCAAAATACAGAATCTTCATTTATTCATTCATTTTCTCATGTGTCCTATCATTTCTGTAGATTCTTCCCCCTGCTCCTCCTACTCTACAGGAACTATTTTTGGTGCAAAGGGTGGTGTGCAGCAGGTTTTTCTGTGTCTTTAAATGCAAGTCCCTGACTTTGAATTGAAAAAAACAGGTATTTATGTACAGGCTTGCACTGATAGATCTCCTGGAGTTAATTATGTGATATCTGTCTAAACTTCTACCCTAGTTATCTATAGAAGTATATTTCTTTGCACCATGCTTGGTATTTACTCAGGCAGCAATTCCATTGCCTTTATGGATATGTGAGGGACCAGGCTCTTTTGCTGTAAGAAAGTAGAAAGTAGAAAACTCTGTGATGCTGGAATTATTTATTCCATATAAATAACTGAAGCAAGATCATTAACCTCATTGCAGCACTGTGACCATGCCCTCTTCTCCACACTCTGCTCTTTTAATCACACCATTGATCATTCATCATCTTTCATACCATATTCAGAAACTTTGTCCTTGCCACAAGGGATATGCACAGTTTCTAAATCCTGTGCTGTAAAACACGGGCAGTTGTAAGGAAAAGGGGAAACAAGAGTACAGTGAACAGTTGGCAGGTTTTCATCTTTACTTTATGTGACTGTTTATGATTTAATTCTTCATATGCTTACACAAGCCATGACTCTTCAGAATCTGTAATTTTTGTCTGTGTATCACTTATCACACAGGTGCAGAGCAGCATTTAGCAGACTGGGATGTGGGGTTCAGGAGCTGTTTAGCAGTGAGCTGCAGACTCACTGTCACAATTGCACCTACAAGTCTAGCTGGTGTCTCAGGAGAGGGAAAGTCCTGTGTTACACAAACCCCAGCAGCTCCAGCAGTGAGAGGCTCCTCAGCGAGTGACTGTGATGGGCATGAATCAGGCCCTGTGCCAGGGGTTGTTTATGTGCACAGTTACATTTCAGCAGTAAACACTGGAAGCATTCATTAAGCCAAACATTAAGAGTGGGTGACCTCTCACTCTCCAAAACAGTCACATACAAATAGTAAATTAAATCAAGCATTAATCAAAACTGTAAAATAGCCTGCTTAAACCCTTCAGAAGCAACACACCCACTACCTTCTTCCAAACCCTTGTCAAACAAATGGTTTTTGCGGCATATCTGGAAGGTCATCAAGTCCTGGGCTATTTCAGGAGCAGGTTCCAGATGGTCTCTAACACGCTGAATAATGTATGTCTGTGTGGGAGTGGGGGGAGAGGGGCTCCAAGGAACTATTACACTGATAGGAGTAAACCCATGCATTTTGCATTCATCTGTGCCAAGCTAGGTGTTGAAAACCTCTCGTGTCCTTTGTTTCAAGCAGCAGAAATAACTTGTTGCGAGAATCTTTAGTGATAATATCAATTTCATATTTCACTCAGCAGCACTCTACAAAACCTTTAGCTCTTGTTTGGGCTACAGTTGTCTCGATTACAAGAGCACTGGTGTTTTAATGGGATCTGTTATTTGCAGTGTGATATTCCATGAGCAGGAAGCTTTTATCCTGTAATTCTTGCCACGCTCTAAAGGGAAAATCTTAACAGCTCTATTTGCATTGTTCTATATAAGATAATGATATGGCATAATGCAAACATAGGTGCTTAAAACTGCTTTGCTTGAATGTCATGGGGCTGTTTGCATGAGTTTGCAGGGGGGAGTTGCTTGATGATGAGCTCAACATGCCCCAGCAGCCCAGAAACCCCCAGTGTGCTGGGCTTATCCCCACAGTGTGGGCAGCAGGGCAAGGCAGGGGATTCTGCCCCTCTTACCTGCTCAGGTGAGACCCCACCTGCAGCTCTGGGGTACCCAACAGCAGAAGGATGTGGAGCTGCTGGAGAGAGTCCAGAGGAGGCCATGGAGCTGCTCCCAGGGCTGGAGCTCCTCTGCTCTGGAGCCAGGCTGGGAGAGCTGGGGGTGCTCACCTGGACAAGAGAAGGCTCCAGGGAGAGCTCAGAGCCCCTTCCAGGGTCTAAAGGGGCTCCAGGAGAGCTGGAGAGGGACTGGGGACAAGGGATGGAGGGACAGGACACAGGGAATGGCTTCCCACTGCCAGAGGGCAGGGATGGATGGAATATTGGGAAGGAATTGTTCCCTGCTAGGGTGGGGAGGCCCTGGCACAGGTTGCCCAGAGCAGCTGTGGCTGCCCCTGGATCCCTGGAAGTACCCAAAGCCAGGCTGGACGGGGCTTGGAACAACCTGGGATAGTGGAAGGTGCCCCTGTGGAACTGGATGAGCTTTAAGGTCCCTTCCTACCCAAACCATTCCATGACTCTGTGGATTTATTTAAATGCACAGGTTAAAAGACAGTAAATGCTTTCTGAGCACAGGGTGTTAAGCTCCAACAGTCCTTATGCCTCCAACTGCATCACCACCTCCAACGAGTCTGCTCTGAGCTGCCTGTCTGCCCACATTGTGTGTAACAGGGAAAAACACTGACCTGATACTATACTAAGAACAAAATCAGACCACCTGGATCAATTGTGGACTTAGGTCAGAGGTTAAAATGGGATTTATTAACCAGTGGCCCTCTTCAGCATTACAGGTTTTAGCCCTGATATTGCATTCTGGCCATGCTATAATGAAAGATGAAGGATATGGAGTAAACAGACTTTTGGTACCTTCACTTCTGCATGCAGAAAGATACAGATGGCACTGTGTTGCTATTAGTCATGGAATAAAAAACCCCAAATAATACTAAATACTCTACAATAATGCTAAATTTTAATAATGATGCTAATTATGTCACAGAATGGAAAGCTCCTTTTCCCATTGCTATCTTTCAAGTTCCCTTCTGGCCACAGCTCTAAATTCATGCTCTTGGTGAAATTCTGCTCATGTGTAGAGAGACCAAGGATATGGAAGAAATTGCACATAGATAAATCAGTGCATCGTTTTTGTCCTAAGGTAATAATATTTCAAAGTACTTTCATTCTGATGGTTTTCAGAATAACTATTTGAAGTGAATTGTTGGCCTTGGACAAATTCCTGGAGGAGATAATGACGTACATGTCACAAAAGAAATCATTGTTATAGGCACAGCTGGTGACAGTGCTCTGTGTCGACAAACAAGTAAGTTGACATAAAGCCTACCATTCAATTACTGGCATAAAGAAATCTCCTCTAAAACAAGATTGAAGACATGGCCTATGGCACCTCAAGTTTGAATAATACAGCAATGGTAAAAAAATAGACAATATCAGCAATGCAGGAAGAGGAAAACTTAATTTCTAATCCCCATCATGTGCAGTTCAGAGGACTAACACAAAATTTAAATTTCCTATACAGTCAGTATTCAATAACTGAATTTTTATATTTTTTACATAGCTAAAAATATATTCCCAGTTTCACACCATGGCTATTAACTCAAGGTTCTTAAGATTTCCAGGCTCTCCATTTGAGTTCTCTTCTCCAGGTCTGTCACTGTTCATGAGCTGCAAAGTGCATTGATATTGTTCTTCAGCCTCTGCGAGAGAATACACAAACTCATTCACAACAGCAAATTGCTTCCTGGAAAGATTGGATCACTGAAGTGGATTGGCTATTGTCAAAATGTCACTCAGAAGACAACAGAAAACCAAAATAAAAGTGGTTATTAGCAGTTGCTGTCACTGCAGCACATGGTGATGCTCAGGCTTGCCTTTGGCTGGACACTGCTCTGAGATACACTTTAGGGTGGCTGAGGAAAATTGGGTGTGAGAACTCTGAAAGTCTGTGTCCTTCATAAGAAAATTTCATAAAGAATAAGGAAACAATGAGTTTCTCACTCATGACTTGTTACAGGTCATCATATATTAGGGGAATTTATGTGGGTGAATGAGAACTACAGGTATTAATTACATTGTGGGCATGGTTAGGGAGCATGTGAATTTAAAGGGAGACATTATTATAGGATCTTTACTGATTGTAGACATCCTGAAGTTTCACAAGAAGCAGAAGATGTGCAAGGAATTCTAAGGGCCTGGAGAAGTGGTAAATGAAGTCATTAGGCTCAGTCCTCTCTATGTGACAAAATCTAGTGATTTCCATAGGGTTTTGCTCCTCCCTCTGGAGATTATTTCAACTGGCAGATCTACATTTTTGTTCTCTGGAGTGACTCATCTGTCCCAGATACTCAGTTCTAAATACACAACGTTAGTTATGCTGTCAACAAATAAGCAGTATAACAACACCCAAGTCATAAAAGCTGCAGATGTATGTTTTCTTCATGGTTCTGCATGACTGTTGTGATTGTGAGTCAACCAAGGCTCCCCAAACCTTTTAAAGAGCTGAGCTCACTGGTGGCTCTGCTTGTCCTTGAGGAGGAAAATTCTGCGGAGCCAGTTTGGGTGCTTGTGATGCCAAAGGAGGGTGTAAATCTGCATTTTCTAGAATATTAAGTTGTTTTCTCCCTCTGCTTAGGCTGGAGTTGCTGCAGGGTTCTGGTGTGGGTACCTGGGACTTGAAAGCTTTGGAAATTTTTAAGTGCTTCCTTTTTATAGAAGCAGTTCTGCAGAAGAGAAACTCTGGTATCGTTAGAGATGAAACTTTTAATTTAAAAGACAGACAGTGTGTAACAAAAAACCCAAAAATGTCATTAGTTGTAGTCAGGTGTTTCTGTTCACAGCCAAATGACAAAGTTGTATGGCAGGTAACTAAAAGCAACTCAGAGGAATTTTAGAGAAGAACATCATGGCCTGGTCCTATAGCTCTGCTTGCACAGAATGCTCTTCCTTCAGGGTTTCAAGTTTCTGCTGATTTTTTAAAGCTTAATATGAGGAAGGAGATGATAAATTTAGGAAAAGAATCTCCATTTGATAGCTTTGCTTTTTTTCACATTGAGAAATTTAATAATTTTTCTATTAGATGGCTTAATTTCTAACCACCAAAAGTTTTATACTTTTCAGTCAGGTATGTGGACTCAGAAATGTCCAAATCATTTCTATTTGTCTACTAGTTTAAGAATATTTATGTACTTTCCTGTATGTGCGAGCTTTTCTGTGACCTATAAGGAATTAAAAAAATGAGACTATTTCACATGTAACATATTAAAGTTTAACAGTCACTTTTACAAAAAAAAAAAAAAAAAAGAAAAAAGAAAAAAAGAGTGTAGGAAGTAATTAATTAGAAAAATACTGAGGTGAATGGTGGGAATTGAAATCCACCCAAACTAATAGAAAATGTGGCCTTGTTTTTAAGTCCATTGGAGTTCTGCTGTTGAATTTTGCAACAATGAACTTCATAGATTTTAATACATGGTTTTTATTTGGAAATTTTTAAAAGGTACACTACATTTGATTTATTTCAAACTCCTAACACAGCTCAACTTGGGGTGGAGAACAAGAAATCTCTTTCAGAATAAAAACAAGCTCGAAGGTCCTGTCTGAGTTCACACCCACTCTCAGGGCTACTCCTGACACTGCACAGGAGGATTGTGATGGATTAACTGAGTGCATAACAGATATTATTTTAGTGCATTAGCCCTGATTTCCTGTTCCAAGTGATTGATCGAGCCCCAGTCAAGACAGTGTCCACAGCAAATATTAAGCAAACTTACCCAGACACAATCAATCACTCTTATCAAAAAATCACCACATTTGGAGCAAAAAAATGCTAAAGCCTTACCTGCTTTGCAATGCCTTCATCCAGGTTTAATTCTGTTTCTTAAAGGTGCAGGAAAACAGATTGTGTTTGTGAAACTGTTGTTTGCTCAGTGTACTTCTCCAGGCTGGGCAGCTGTAAACTACAGAGGTGTCATTTGCTTATATTGCAACATGTTTGCTAGTTTAGACAAATGTGTGGTTCAAAAAAGAGTATTTTGAGAATAACCTGACAGTAAGAAACGTAACTTGTCCATAAAAGCTGATCCTGGTGCATCCAGTCATCATGGATTACCACCAGTAGCAATATTTTTTTTGAGCATTGCATTTCTAAAGAATTCTCTTATGTACTGCTGTAATTTTTCTTCATTTATTTCACAATTATTTAAGCACTTATAAACATGATTTAAGCATAGTTAAAAGGTCTTTTATATAGCACAGGTCTGATTCTATTGTTTCAAAGGTACAGAAGATTCTGTTTCTCAAGTGATGTTGCAGCAGGCTGGCAATGACCTGGACACTGTCAGTGTTCTCATGGGTCTCTCTGCAAACCTAACAACAAACAGGCAGCACAGGGGGGGTGGAGCTGTGTCTTGGATAGTGGAGCTTAGACTCTCAACACACTTGGTAGGATCCTGTTTAATACCAGAAGAAAACAAAAAAATTTTTTTAACCTAGATAGGAATGACAGGAGCTGCCAAACTAAAATGGAGAAGGAAGGATAGCAATGTTATGATACAGAGAAAAAAAAAAAGTGAAGTAGCAAAATTTAATTACTAAACGTTGTTTTTCTCCTGAAAGCTAAGAATTACTTATTGGGAAAAAAAAAAAAAAAAAGGGAAAACAGACGATCAGGATTTAGGAAGTTGGTAGTCAGCTGTAGGGGAAACTGTGATGTTAGACTTGCTCTATAACCCAAGATTTCCTCATTATGCAGTTTAAGTTTACAAACTCTCTCCACTGGCTTGGAAGCTATAAAATAGTGGTATCAGGCATGTTTCCCTGAAGGAATTCTCCCCATGAATCACCTCATCATCTTTATGGCCACTACGAACCACCAGCCTACAAGAGAGCAACTGAATGGGGTTTTGTCAGCTCAACAGCAGCAGCAGCACAGGTTGCTCTCTTTTGATCACTCTTGGTAGCCCAAGACACCACCACCAACTGGGTTTCAGCTCTCACTCTTTTTTCCTAAGCTTAGCTATGAAAATCATGTGTTGAAACCAGCCTCTGCTTTCCTGGCAAAGGGATTTCTCCAATCCTGTCCATGCTGTAGCTGGAAATAAGATTTTCCCCCACTGCTATGACTCAGTGTTGAATCCATGAGCATTGCTGCAGTTTCCAGTCACTAGAGTGACTTTCTGGAGTGTGACATTCCACCAACCACTAATTACCCGGGTTTGATGGATTTTTACAGCATAAGCAGAGTAAAACAACTTCTTGCGGCTCAGACAAGAACACAAATGCTTGTCCTGTTTCTATCCAAGACAGCATCTGCAGCAGACTTTAATTCCTACAGAGCATGCAGTGGGAATGGCTTCAAATGAATTTAAATTGCAAGCTTGGTCAACTAAAATGCTTTTAATTGTTCACTGGCAGCCATTCAAGCTCTGATTGTAGAGAGTAACTGCTTTGGTGTGTGCATGTCAACAATACAGAGATGTATCACAGACACAGAACAAAACATCGATTTATCATCCCAAACCCCATTACCTGTACATGTGATGTGTGTGACACCATGCATCAGAGTTTAAAGAACAGTCACAGAAAGTATATTTGTGTAAGATCCACCCAAGAAGCAAATGGTTTCCCTTTCCCCTGTTTTCATTTTCTTCCTTCACCTATAAAGTGACAGAGGAATGGAAGTGGTTTGGTTAAGTGGATTATTTTTGCCCCACGTGTGGAGTCTTGGATCGAGCCCTTCCCTAGCAAGTCACTGAAGCTGTACATGTTTCCTAAATGTTCACGGTGCGGTGAGTTGACCCCAGCCAGCAGCTAAAGAGTGTTTCTTAAAGCATTTGTAATTAAGATATTTTAAGAATAAAAAGAAATATGCTCTGCTAATTTTCTTTACTTAATAGACTAACCCCCAGTAAGCCATTGGAGACTGTAGAGTCCTTCATGGAAATGTCCTCATCAGCTAAAGATTAAATTAGGTCACCTTGATAACCTGGTTTGGTGAACCGAATGGGTTTGATGTCTGACAGCACCTCCCCTGGAGTTCGCAGTTAAAAATAGGGAAATAGTACAAGAAAATCTCCAAAAGGGATTTTGTGTCTCAGTGGATGTTTTTCCTTTGAACACAATGATGTTTCATTTTATAATTGAAATATAGTATGTCTTTGAACTTTCAATAGCTAAGGCTATTAAGTAACAGTATTGCATTTCATTTATTATGTTACATTTTAAGTTCAGTCCATGCATTTTTAATTCTGTTTATGTCTTGAGAGCTTGCCTCTAGTGGAATAAAACCAATCAAGAATCTAGAACAGGAATTAAAATTTAGATCCTAATTCACCACTGCCCTGTGGTTCCTTTGTGTTTACTTGAATAAGTACAAAGGACTAATAAAATAAATGTAAGGACCCTCTGGAGAAAACTGTTATTGTATGGGGTCAGATAATGCTCAAGCTCTGCCAGGCCCACCTGAGATTCCCTAAATGTGAGAAAGCTGTGCTGCAATGTGGCTGAAGACAGAATGGAAAGAATTGCCAAAATAGATGGTTTCACAGAAAATCTGTGTTCATGATAGTAAGAAGAAAAAAAACAAAAAAGGATTGAGAGAATTGATAGTGAGAGTATTAAAAATAAATGTTGTAGGTGACAGGAGCTGAGGTTTGGGGCACTGGGGGAGGAATCTCGGGCATCTGGCTCTTCAGAAGTTTTGTGAGCAGAAATATGGCATGGTGGGTTGAGCTCGGCCAGCAGATAAAGCCCCAGCCTGGCCCCTCCCTCACCCCACGGTGGGATGGGGACAGAATCCTGACTGTGTCCCATTCCAGCTCCTTGCTGGAATGGCAGAGGCTTGGAGGCTGTGCCAACACTGCTCGGCAGGGAGGGAACATCCCTCAGCACAGCTCTGCTCGGTCACAGACCCGAAACGAGCACCGCGGGGCTGCTGCCAACAAAACCGACACAAACCACGGGACACGGCTGAGCATTTCCCACCTCCGGGAAAAGAGTTAACAAAGGGCACGAGTTGCCTGAGGAGTGAGGAGAACAGCCCTGGAGCTCCTGGGGAGAGCAGGAGGAGGCAGGATGGGCTGCAGGCACCGGGCAGGGATTCCCTGGCAGCCCCTGGGGACACGGTGCTGGAGCAGGGAGGAACGAGACTGAGAAGGAGCAGCAGAGAGGAGCAGCTCCGGGCTGAGCATCACCTGGGCTCTGCCCATCCCTCTGTGCAGCTCTAGGGAAGAGGAGGGAGAGGAGCTGGGAATGAAGGACTGGAGTGGAACCTGGGGAAAAAATTAAGGGTGGGGTGGGGGGAAGGTTTTTTTTTTGTTGTTTCCCACCATTCAAACTAGCAATGAATTAAATTAACTTCCCCCCACTCGAGTCTGCTTTGCCTGTGACAGTAACTGAACTGTCTTAATCTTGACTTCTGAGCTTTTCCATCTTATTTTGTCCTCTGTCCTGATGAGGAGAGGGAGGAAGAGAGTGGCTGGGTGAGCCTCAGGCAGCCAGGCAAGGTCAGCCCATCATATCCGGGAGATGAAGACGGCTTCTCCTGTGCCTCGACATGGATCTAGAGGTGTGGTTTCATTGTTCATTCACTGCTGACCTTGCATTGTAATTTTTATTTCTGCTGCTTTTAAATCAGACAAAAAAAAATGTAATCCAAAGATACAATCAGAGCTCAGCTTTGTTTCGCTAAACAATTTTCTTCTAAAACTTCACAGGCTTTTTTATATTCAGTTATTTTCTTTGTTAGTAATGGGCTCATAATTCTGTCAAAACAAAGACTGAAAAAATGATGTCTGATTTAATATTCACCTTTTTAAAGGACAGAGCTTTTCTGACTACAGGAGAGTTCAGGGCTGAATGTTAAAACTCAGAAATTTAGCAAGTCCTACTGTATTTTTCAACCCTAAGCACTGTTCTACAACCCTGGAATTAGAATAAGGCTGGATCTTTGAGAATCTATGTCTCTCTTGTTTATCATCTTTTGCCTTTAGGAAGGAGGCATTTTTTCCATTATCAGATTGGGCTGTCCAAATGAAGGTTTTTACTCTAGAAGGATTTTTTTTTCTTTTTCTGTCAGGTAAGCTCAATTTAAAGTTAATTTTTGTCATTTAATGATAGGATGGCACATGGGATTGCTATGTGGAAGAGATGGCAAGTGTGATAGAGCAAGGCTGTATCTCAGGAACAGTTCTCTGAGGAGAATCTAGACTGTAATACTATCTATTATCAGGCTCTTCACTATATTAAAGTGAGTATCTCTCTCAGAAATACAGTGACTACTTTTCTCATGTATTTTTGCTGTCACGTGTCTCTAAGTCTTTTTATCCTCAATTGTACAGGAAAGGATGAGTTTTTTTTTTCCATAAGACTTTGATGCATAGTTTTTATTTCTTCCATCTTCCCTGGTGTCCTTCTGCACTCTGGAATCTTTGTTTGTTCCTTCCTCCCTGAGCAGAGGGATGGGGACATTCCTTGAGCAGTTTGCATTCACGTGTCCTGCACTTCTCAGGACTTAGTTATTCCAGTCCCTCCCTTCCCTGAGTTCTTGATGTTCTGACATCCAGATGAGTCACCAAATGCATTATTTTTTTAGGTTGTTAGACTGATTTTATATGTGAAATTCATTTCAGATGCCTGTTCTGAATATACTTGTCTGCCTTCAATTTGCCTGAGACACTGAGCAGAATTTGATTAGATGTGTTTATGAAATGACTTCTCCCCAGGCCTGGAGCTCAGCTGAGAGAGGGGAATTTGTACCTTGCAAGCTGCAATTGCTGCGACACCCTGAGTTATCAAACATCTTCCTCTGGAGATACAGAGCAAGTCCCACCTCAGGACATGGCACGGGTGGGCAGGGTGGGGGTGCCAATGTCTGAGCAACCTTCTTTTATTGAACAGGCAGGGGGGGTTCAAACCCTCGAGGCTCGAGAACTTCTGCACAAAATGCAAAGTATTTGCCCCACCTTTCTCTTTCAAGTTTTATTCTTAAATCTGGTATTTGTCTAGAACCAACTTTCTTCAAACTGGTTGTAAAAATTTTATTTCTGCAGGACCACATCAGTGGACAGCTATATAAACATAGGGCTGTATTTAAATAATATATATAATATTATAATATATAATAATAGTATATAAATATATTGAGGGATAATTAAAAGAGATTATTCTATCAGTCATTTTAGGCTTCTTTTCAGAATTACTTTTAAAACTAGTTGTGATTGTATGCTGAGAAATAGAAAAAGGAATATAAGCATTTCTAGTATGTTTGTGTAACAGATAGTAAATAAAAATAATGTACTATAGAAAGGGCTATATTTGGCCAAATATGTGATAGGACCAGATGGATATTACAGTGATTTCTTTACTATCACATTGGGAATGTAGTTCTATTGTACATTTACATTTCACTCTGCTTCTCTATCAGCTAGCAATGACATACTATTGTTTCTGGATGAAAATAGCAAAACATTTTTTCCAGTTTTAATCAGTGGAGTTGTGTACCATTTAAAAACTATAGCCACAGACAAGGCAAGCTCCCAAAGCCAGCAGTAATCTTCAAGCTGCGTGTGCACCATGAGAAGATCCTGTGCTTCATTCCTGTGGAGGCACATTAGAGCGACACAGATGCCATTTTTTCTATTTATTTATTTACCATGTAGATAATTATGCCTCTAGATCCCAAGTCTAGGTTCTCAGCTTTGCTGCTGCCATATGAGAGTGTTATTTCAAGTCAGTACGGAGTGTGCAGGGCTGTTTTCTCTGTTGTGGGGTTGGTGCTGGTGCTGACTGAGGAAAGCACCATTAAAGCCCCTTACCCTTAAAACCTCCCCTGAAAGCACCATTGCCATGATGTACTGCTGGGAGGCAGCATCAGCACCAGGCTCCTTGCTGCTGCATTCCTCAGAGCATTTTAGTGCCAAAGAAAAAGAAAAAAGGAAGAACACTACAGAAATGTGGTTTTTGCTCTTTCAAATGCTTTCTTAAAATGTGACTATGCTTCCAACAAAAAAACCTGTGTGGAAACAAGTTCAAATTTGGCAAAGTTCAGGCATTGGTTTTATAGCCAAGGCCTTTCTTTAATCAGAGCTTGAAACCCATGAGAGGAAAGGAGCCATAAAATCAATTCTAAGTAATCTTGGAAATGAGATAATAGTCCATTAATCTCATCAATATAAGCATGAAATTTTCTGCTGCAGTTCATGCCTACACATTTGTAATAAATTTATCAGTGGGAACAGGACAGAAGCCATAGGATTACTGTAAGGGTTGGTGCCTCGTGCTTCCACTGCAGCCTTTGTTCAATTTATTTTTTTTAACATATTCTTTTCTCGCAGTGAAAATATTTAATTCCTTTGTGGAACAGTGCCAACCAAAACTTGTTACGGGTTCCGTATTAAACGAGAATTAGTGGTGAATTTCTCGTGTGTGACCCAGGATTCAGTGTTGAAGGAGAAAGCCGTGATCTGTGTGGTGCCACTCCAGCTGTGGCTGCTGCTGGGCAAACTGGGGAGCTGCTGCCAATATCTGTTGTTACTGTGCTAGACTTGTGCCCTTGCTTCTCTCTAAGCCCTGTGTATAGAAACCCCTAGATTTTGTGACAACCACAGAAATTGTTTCTTCAAAAAAAAAAAAAAGGATGTCTTTCTTTGAGAAGTTCCTTTTGTTAGGATGGAGCTCAAGGAGGTGGTTCCTCCTCTCACCTGGTCTCTCTTGCTCTCTGAGCAACCCAGTCTGCCTGGGCTGGCTACCTACACAAACCAAAGCATCTACAGGGAACATGAACTTTGATGTCTCCCATTTCTAGGACCTTCCAAAGACAGTGCAGGCTTTCAAAGAAAACACAATTTTATTTTTCTCCTTCCCCTAGAGGCTTCCCACCTCTTGGAAAATTTGTCTGTGTGTAACAAAGGGCAATTGCCTCTACAGAAATAGAATTTGGGTGCCTTTGACCACTGGGCTTTGTCTTCCCTGTGAGGGTGGGCAGGCCCTGGCACAGGGTGCCCAGAGCAGCTGTGGCTGCCCCTGGATCCCTGGCAGTGTCCAAGGCCAGGCTGGACAGGGCTTGCAGCACCCTGGGATAGTGGAAGGTGTCTCTGCCCATGGCAGGGGGTGGGATGGGATGGGCTTTAAGGTCCCTCCCAACCCAAACCATTCCAGGATTCTCTCTTTGCTTATTTTCCTGTGAGTTTTCCTATTCTTTTGTTCATGTGATTTGTATTTTAGAAACTTTCTTGTGGGATCATGGCATGAAGGTGGAGGCCAGGAGGAAAGTAAAGACGTGCTGGAGCTGTGTTGCAAAGACCCTCTCCATGTAACACAACTTAGCAGGCCTGAATCTCTGAAATAGATGGCCAAATTCTTGTGTCAGTGTTACAGGACAGGTTTTCCTGTCAGTGGTGCAAGCCCCGTTCTGCTGAGCTGAGCAGCAGCAGATCATCTGGAGCTGAGCAGCAGAGGGGGATTTGCCAGTGTAGGCTCTGCTTTATTTTTGGTAAACAGCTCCTCAAACAGTTTTCCTCAAATGTATTCATTACCTTTGGATCAGAATCACTTGCATCATGGGCAAATATTCTATGATGCTACATAATTTCAGGCTTAATTAGTTCTTCCAACCTTTCCCTTTCTGACAGGGGAATCAGTGGGGAAAGCAGCGTGTACTGCTGCTGTCTTAGTTTGCAGTGAAAACCCGGCTGAGGTGACTCTTTTGTCATTGATTATTGGGGAGGATTTCTCCAGCTGGATGCCTTCTGCCTGGTCACCATAAATTAGTTTTGTGTCACTGCCTCTAACAACCACAACACACTGATAGTCTTTAAATGATGGTTTATATGACCTGAGACAAGATCTAGCCTTATTTTTCTGCTCTATTACTTTCAAAGAATAGTCTTTCTATTATTAACAGGCTGTGGTAAAATAATTTTAAATTCCTTTAAAATTTATAGCAGTTTTGTTCATTGCATCTCATGAATGCAAACCTCAGCAGAATTGTAAACTATTAGCGAGCAGATGTAAGTATATGTATTTTAATAATGTGATAATATGGTCATTTTTTCATTAATTTAGAAAGGTTTACGGCTTGAAGGTTTTTTAGAACTGCTCTGGGTTATTTTTCTACAGCTGTATAAATATGATAGGAATTCTCTGACAGCATGATGAAGTCATAAACTGGCTGTGAGGGCACAGTCATGGCTGTAAGAAATTGGGTCTACCCTGGCAGGTATAACAAGGCAGAATCTTCTCAGATTGGAATCAGATTTCATGAAGCAAAAATGATGGTGAATAACAGTATATAGGAATTAATTTCAGCTATAATTGGGCATTTTTAAATGATTTTCAGATAATGATCAACGTTGGAAACTGTTTAATAGTAGTTTTTAATACTTCAATGATTCCTAAGTTTGTAGTTGCCGGTTTCCAATGCTTTCTAAAAAAAACTGTCAAAAAAAATAAATACAGGAATTCAATTTTACATATGACTCCATTTTTGGTTTAGGACAGCAACTTCCTCTTTTGCATTGCTAAATCTCTGAAGGGATTGTTTGTTAATTTGACCTGTCGAAGGTGGTTTTCCATCTACTACTATGGAAAGGCTATGAAATAACCCCAAAACTGGTTCCATTCAGCTCCTACAGCCCCATCACAGGACAGAGCTGAGCCTGTTGGCCAAGCTGGTGGTGCCTTGGACTTACCTTGGTGATGCCCTGGTGGGTTTTATAGAAAAATTCTATGGGTTCCTTGAGTTCATCTGTGTTCCCAAAAGTCTGTGAGGTAGATCATGTGTTCCCTCAGTTCCAGGACTGGTACTTAGGCTCAGGAATTCACTTCAGATGGTTCATGGGACTTCTGAGCCTTCCTTGGAAAAGTTTATGAAAACAGTATTATGGAAATCGTGAGATTCATGAGTTTTCAATCTTTTCCATGGTAGAAATGAACCATATCCACTAAAGATAACCAAAAAAGAGTAAACACATTATTCACATCAAAGTTTCTCATTTATTTACCGAGGTAAAGTCCAGTCTTCTCCTGCTGTGGTCCTTTAGCTGGAAACCTTGGACTAGTTTGATGGCAAAGGGGAATATGAAGGGGACTTGTGAGTGGGGTATGATGTCTGACACATGGCCTCTCACATCCCGTTTCACAAACTTTTCATCACCTCATTATCTTCTGACACTTTGCAGAAGGTGAAGAACGCTCGATGAAAATACATAAATCATGAGATGTCTTCTGAACTTCTGGACTTTCAGGAGCGCTGAAATGGTGGAGCTTTCACTCTTGGCACTCAATTCATAAGAGGTGGCTTGGGGAAAAGAAGGATGTAAAATAGAGTAAAATACAAGGGAATGAAGCTGCTGTTATGAAATAGAGAAACGAAGAAAGATGTAGATAAAGAGGTTGAGTGCAGGAATTTTATATTTAAGGCATTAAAAGCTTAAAAGTCAAGAAAAGGGTAAGGGGAGAGGGATTTTTTTAGTATTGTGGAAGAATTACGCCTCACTGGAGAATCTGCATAGATTCTTAAACCTAATGGGCAAAGGCTGATTGTTATGGAATCCATTTTACTCTGTTGGTATGTGGGCAAATGTCTCTTTCAAACACAGATTTAGTACCCTGAGTACAGAATCAGGACACAATATTCTCCAAAATGCAGTGAGCTTTCCCAGGGAGCCACGGTCAGCTCAGGCAGAGGGAAGAGGGACAGGGTCAGTGGCACCTGTGGGACACAGATAAATGCAGGGAAGTGCAAAGTTCATTCAGAGCGAGTGACAGCAAATGTGCGGCTGTGGTGATAAATCTGGTGGGTGCTGCACATAATGCAGTCATTTGCAATAATGAAGGACTTCACCTCAGCTGATTTGCACAATTTACATCAAAAACGACCCCGTGTTATCAGCCCCCAAACTGTTTCCTAACAGGATTCACTGCTGTGTTGGATTGACGTGGCTTTATGTGCTTCTCGGAGGTGAGAGCCTCCAGGGGTGGCATCTGGCAGGAGAGGTCGTCAGAGAGGATTTTTGGGGTCTGATTTGCTCTTTCCCATTCACTTTACTTAGCCATTTATGACAAATTAAGGCTTAGGAACAGCTTATATTAAACACGGATCCTCTGCCTTGTGTTTTGTGTGCTCTGTGCAAACCCTTTGGGAAAGAACACGTCAGGCATGGAGCACTAGGAGATCAGGCCTTGACCCTGACCTTCCCAGCTGTGCCAGAAGGCCTGAGAACCCTCATGAAAGTTTCTGACATTTTTTCCTGCATGTTGAGGAAGCAGTTCATAGGTACAGGAAGTCTCCCAGTTTTTCTGTGTGTTAACATGGGAATTTAAACAAAGCTACTTATATGGCAGTATTAAAGAAAGCATGAATGAGAAATTCAGGGGAAAAATCTCACCAAAAATTTGTACTTTCTACATCCCAAATCAATTTCTGTGCCTTTTTCATTGTTTTCTGCCTAATTAAATCAATGGTTCTGTTGCTGGGTTTAAAACGAAGCTGACACCAGCTCCCGAAATGCTGCTGAAACGAACGGCCCTTGCACAAGGTCTTTGTTGCTGTTGTCACACGGTCCAGAGTGTTACATCTGTTTTATTAACTGAGCTAAATATTTACACCAGCAGGTCCCCACATTCACCAAATCCCAGCAAATGCCAGTTTCCCATTGCCATTCTACGAGCTCAGTGTTGAACAAAGAAGGGAGGAGAAATCGTGTTACAAACACCTATTTCTCAGCAGCTACAAGGGAATTATTATCTACCCATCGAGGTTTGGTTTTATTTGAATAGTGCTGAAGGATTTTAAACATGTTTGGTGTAAGAATACACCATAAACCCTGGTTTTATATGCTTCTGGTGACTTGCACCTAGGAATCCCTATGCAGGGGTCATAGCCCACCCCTTTCTAGGCCTAGGAAACAAAAGTTTTAAATCCTCCTCTCTCAAGAAAATCTTCCTTTTAAAGATAAGTTCTTTTTTTTTTTTTTTTTTTTTGCCAGACATACTCATACAAACCATTATCTTACTCTGCAATTAGTTCCCCTGCCATCAAATAAAGGGCATGGATTAATGGGAGAACCACTAGAAATATTTTAAAGGGATTAACATTAATGGAGAAACAGATTATCTTTCTATCAAATGAGGTTAATAACCAAAATTAGTAGTGGCCCCTCACAGTTAGTCACAACCTTGTAGAGTCTGATAGAGATTAATCAAGTGAGGTTTTGTATAAAACCTGTAAAATTCTGAAGTGGTTTAGGGTCCTACCTCTCATTGTGAAAAGGATAAAGCCCTTTGGAAGCTCTTACTGCTATGCCAGCTTGAAAAACTCGTTTCCTCAAGGAATGACTTGTAACCTGAAGGGCTTTCTGCAGCAGCAGGTACCCAGTTGAACTCCCACTGAAATTCCTGTTACCGTAGTCCTGGTCAGCCTGTACATCTGCCTTGTTCACAGTGAAAAATTACTACAGGATCATTAACACTTTATCTCGTAATTAAGTTAATGTAGTAGACTTGAAAAGAGAGTATTTTTTTTTATTGACTCTATTCTATAAAAACCCGTAATTGCTTAATCCCTTACAATATTTAAAGCAATTAACATGTGGCCCTTATTTGCATAAAGGCAACTGACAAAGGTTGTTTGGAAAGTCATATTAAGCATCAGCTTGATCTGTGTATTGATGTGGTATTTTCTGTAGTCATTGGCTGGCTGTAAATACATTTTAGAAGACATTTAGCATGTATCAAAGCACTGAGGGCTGTGACATTGCTGCAGGATGGCTATTGTCACTTTTGGCTCATTATTTTGACACGATTCTTCCCAAAAAAGCAGTGCCTTTAGTGAGGCAGGTACAGCTGAAATATCCAGGGCTGTATAACTTTTCCTGATATTGTATGGTTGTGTGCTGAGTCCTTTTGTAGGCACAAGTGTCTTAAGGAGTGCTCCTTGTTGTTTGGTTGGTTTTTTTAATTATAACCTTTGGCACAGGGATGATTCTCAGACTGTGGGGGTTACCAGTGGCTACCTGCAGGCTAAATTTTCACAGCAGTAGAAGAGCAAATCTGTTGTAATTTATAATTTCTAAGCCCATGAATTACTGCAGTGAATGGGGGTA
Source organism: Corvus hawaiiensis (assembly GCF_020740725.1). NCBI lineage: Eukaryota > Metazoa > Chordata > Aves > Passeriformes > Corvidae > Corvus > Corvus hawaiiensis. The sequence goes on along the minus strand of NC_063228.1, from coordinate 13,053,358 downwards.
AAAGGAGGGCACTGGACACGGTTTTCTGTGCAGGTGCAAGCTGGTCCTAAAGCACAAATCCTACATCTGTTTGATTAAGGTCATAGTGTGATGGTAGGATAAGCAAATTATAAATGCCTACTTTCAACCACTTTCTTAGAAAAGATTTTCTAACAGATTACACAAGGGCAAAGTATTTAAGTTGCCATAAAATCCTGTAAAAATCTGGTTTATTTAAAACACTAATTCAGTAGCTGTAGTTACAGAAATAAACTCAGTGACTATCCATGTGGACTTATTTTTTAGTACAGACTCCAGTGAAGCATTAGTGGCCTTCAGCATTCCTTCATCTCAGCCAACACTGCAGAGGAGTTGGCGTTCACAACATCATGGGCTGAAAGTCATTAGACCCAAATTGCTGCAGATCAAGTGGCTCTCTTGTGTTTTTCCAGTGTTTCAAGGCCACGTTGGATGGGGCTCTGAGCAACCTGGTCTGTGGAAGGTGTCTCTGCCCATGGCAGGGGGTGGAATGGGATGGTTTTAAGGTCCCTTCCAACCCAAACCATTCCATGATTCTATTATTCTGTCTTCTCCTAGGAGTCATGGCCAGAGTGCTGCCAAGACACGGGACATGATGATAGTCCTCACGTTTTCTCTCTCATGCAATTAAAAAATGTTTAAGGTTTCACATGACATTAAAATTCCCATTAATCTAACCCACAGTGCAAAAAACCATGAAAAGCCCAAAATGAGTAGTGCCATGTCCCCCCTGCCCCCTCTGTGCTTTCTCTAAGTAAATCTGACTCTGACCTGCTCCCCTCGAACAACAGAACATCAAAGTTACTCAGGGAAGGAGAAGCTTTTTTTTTGTAACAGTTACATAGCCAAGGGTCCCTGGTGAGAAGGTTTTCCTAATAATTTTGCAATAAAGAACAGAAAAACCTCAAAAGTGGTATTTCTAGGGAGCATATTATTAGAAAGAATTGATATTTGAGGAGCTTTGGTTTATTAAAAATGTGAAAGAACTCCTCTGTGTCTAGTTCCATGCAAAGCTTAGTGAAAGGTTAGAAAATTAGCTCCTGTGTGCTGCTTATACAGCTGGATGGATGGAGGAGACTTTACATTTCACAACTTCTTGTTTCTGACAAGTTCCAGTGAATTATTTATGTGGCCACTTATCCTGTAAAGATGGAGCTGAGGGAATAAACTGAGTTCACAAATGCTACCAGAAAGCCTTCAGGTGATAAGATGAAAATGGATCGTGGTCGCTGCTGATCTCAAACCTGGACTCGAATTTGTGGCCTGCAGATGAAGGGTTGTGTGGCTTACATTTTTCATCTCTAACTTGCGAATTTGTGCAGTTTATGAACAATTCATGAAGTTCTATTTATCTTCAGCAATTGCCTTATGAATCAAGGGTTTAACTGGAATAAGATAATCCAGGAAATAGTAAATTTCAATTCATTTTTATGAATCTAATATATATTCCGCATATGAGAGCAGAGATGTGAATACATTAGTGATAAAAATACTAGAAATAAATTACCTATTTCTGTAACTGTAGTTTAGTTCCAAAAGTCAGAGATTCTGGCAGATCTGATTTTTTCAGCTCTTGGATTTTCTGGGAGTTTCTACCCTTAAAAGTGAGTGAACACACCTCTGCAGGCTTTTTCCTCTTTCTTATTTATAATGGGCCACTTGCCAGCTTGATTCTTTATCTGAAGCAATACGGATTCACAAATGAAAGGTTTGGAAAATATTTCATTATTTTCAGGGAATTTATTTTTCTTTCTCTTTTCTAACCAACAGCTTCCCTGTTATTTGTTGTTGATAAAACTGTTTTAAATCCTTTCTCTGCTGCAAACATAGAATCATGTGTGATGTTAGGCAAGTGGTTCTCAATTATGTTAGTCCACACTCCAGGATTTGCAGTCTTCAGTTCTGGACTAATTCCAAATGCTGTTAGGCTGAGGGGCAGATGATAGAACTACAAAGACTTGATAGAAACTTGGTCTAAGGGATTGAGAATCAAGCAGTCTTCACAAAAGGTTTTCCCAAATTCTGTCTTTCAGTATTTCAATTAACACTGCAAAAAGGAATTTTAAATTTTGTATGATGTAAATGCAGATGTCAGTCAACGAGTTCCTCAAATTTAGGGTGGAAAGTCCGAGGTTGTGGTGCAAATATTAGCACATTCTGAGGGTGTCACAGGTGCCAGTGGGATCAGACAGCTCTAGAAAGAGTAAACTGCAAAGTCTGCAAGTATGGAAAAAGTACCTCCAAACCTGTACAAATGATTCTACATGAAATATTTTATTAGTTGTGGCACGATCAAAAAAGTTGCACTTGGGGAAACCACAAAAATTGTCAGTCCTTCAGTTGCTCTGAACCCTGTTGTGGCAATGTAAAAATTAAAGACATCTCAGAGTACCAAACAGACCCTGAATATCTTCTGAAATTGCTTAACCAGACTCTCCAACTCCCACAGGAATCACCACTGAGCAGATGACTACTCCCTCTGGTCCCTCAAGGTTCCCATATTTATGACAAGAGCTACAAAGCCCCTTCTGCAGCATCTGCAGTATTTACTTTAAAAGTCACACCTGCTCCTTGGCCCAAGAGCTGCATGGTTCACGCTGGCTGACATGGAATTCCTCAGGAGCCTGGCTCTGTGGTCACAGCTAAGGGATCTGGTAGCTCTTTTACAAGGAAACCCAGGATCATTGTCCTCGTTGCACAGGGAAGAAAACCAGTGGAGAGCTGAAGAGAAAGGGGAAGTGGCTGGTGACATCCTGAGGAGTCAGCTGGAGATGGCACTGGATTAAAATGTTCCAGAGTCCTGCCCTGGTTATTTCAGTAGCAACTGTCTCATCTGTAAGAGAGAAAGACTGATGTCATTGCTTCCAACAATTCATTTCAACACTTCCATAGCTCTGCCTAAATATAAAAGGAACTGAAAACAGAAAGGGAAATGCAGAACCTGACCGTGTTTAATCTGTGAAGCAATCCCTCCATACAGGACAGCAAAAAGACAGCACGCAGACTTGCAGCTTTCCCAGCAGAAAGGTCACCTAAAGCAGCCTGACCTTTTTACCACATAGAAAGCAACGAGCCATCAGCCCTATGTGAACGGCCTTTGATCCCCAGGTGCTCCCAAAATAACCTGGAGATAAAGCAGATGGATAAAAACCAGGAGATGCCGGGGAGCTGGGCACGCGGTTGCTTCTTCAAGATGTTTCTTCGAGAGAAGTTGTACATAGGCTATAAGTCAAAGTCAGGGGAGAGGAAAATTACAGCTCCCTGGAGAAAGGAAAGAGATTAACATTTTATCACAGGCAAATAAGTGGGAAACTCTCAAATTTATAGATATGTAGATACAAGCACATGAAGATATTGCTGTTAGGGCATTAAAAATAGAAGTATTATCTTTCTACTCAAAGATTTCACTAAATAGCTATGAATTTCTAATTCAGTGATGTTAAATCTATGTGACAATGTAGTTCATTTTATTATGTATGACTGAAATCTGAAACTTAAATGTAATAATAACTTTAAAGTGTGGGCCAAATATCCCAGAATTATTCTCCTGATTAGAACTACATGAACAAAAAGGTAGCAACTCTTTCTTCTGACATGGAGACAAAAGCATTAAACTATTCAGATGCCAGTATTTGATACACAAAGCCCAAGCAAAGGACAAATCCAATCTAAGCAGATTCACTAATCTAACCCCCCCACCACACACACCCAGTGCAACTGGCCTTATCCACTCCTTACAACACACCCTCCAGAAAAAAGTGCTCAAGACACTTTAAATTGCCAAGAATTTAAAAGAACTGAAGAAATCTGAAGTTAAACTAAACCCCCACACCATCAGCACAGTACATGTACAGAGTGGTACACATTATTTTTCATGTTTATTGTGTGTTGAAGGTGATTTGTTAATTTCCTTACATTTGTGTCCTTTTTGTCACAAATTTCAAGAATCCAGAAACCATCTTTCCCCAGATTGTTTAAGGCTACACTTCCTGTTAATGTCCAAAGTGTTGACTGCCAATGGAATGTCACCAAGCTTTGGACCAATGCATGATTTTTCTGAAGACCATTCATCAAGTATTTGTGGCACTGAAATTTGTGACACATCCACCACAAATTCTTTCCCTGAAGCTCACAAATTTTACTGCAAATGGTTTCTGTGTTCCCTTCCCACTGGAAATGGCCTGAGCAGCCTCACCCAGAAGGAATAAATCACAGTGGATGTGGATGTGTTGGAGATGTTGTTTGCTGTAAATACAATATGAATTTTTAAAGCATTAAATATGTATGTACTATTTATATCTTCCTTACAAATACAGGAAGCTTTATTTTTAAAGACTTTAAATACATTTTTTACCACTTTTCTCTTGTTTTTTTTTCTTTTGATACAGCATCTGCAGGACTGACCGTCTGCTGTTCAGAACAATTATTTTCTCCAATAAATCCTCTTTCACCTCCAGTTCTTCTCCCACATGCCATAGATCTGTGTTCTTGAGATTTCTTGGTTAGAACAACCTCACACCAGTTCCCAAATTTGGAAATAAACTCACAAAATGTTTTACTATAAAGAGAAAAAGGTTTCCAAACTTAAGAAAACATTAAATAGGCTTTTATTCAGAAAAGAAATTTTAAACAATTTTTATAAGAGTTAATCCCTGACTGGGAATGTTCAAAACATTGTGTTTCAATGGAGCCATTTGCTACTTGCCCTTTATTTTGTTCTCTTGCCATGGATAATTTACATTAAATTGGAAAATGTCTCCTTCTGAAGCAACTTTTTAAGTGCATGACTAGACAATTATATTAAAGTTTGTGTATTTTCTTTGTAAGTATTTCCTACAGAAATGACTGAGAATTGTGGCTTTACACGATTATAACTTTGGGGTGGAATCACCAACATTATTTTTTATCAAATGCTTTAAATGTTCTGTTCATTGCAAAGCTGAATAAATAGCAAGGTCCCGTTCTGAAGGTGGTTCCTGTGTAAGAAATACACAGGCAGGTACCTTTGGATACATCATGTTTAGGAAAGGAAATACTGTAATGCCTGGAGCTCTGGAACAGAAAGCAACATTTGGGTGCTGTTCTCTGCTCTGCCACTGAGCCATGTGAGATTGATGCTGCCTCTGCTGGCTTCTCTCTCTCTGCTCATGGTTTCTGTCTCCTTTCTTCTCATCCAAAGTTATTTCTTCCACCAGAACTTTAACCCCAGCTGGGAGCCTCTATATCATACTGATGGCAAAGTTTGGAGTATGAAGGAGCTCTTTTAAGAAAGATCTGACTTGCAGTTCAGGGTTCTTTCATGTGAGGGGAACAAAGGGAAGGCAGATATGAAAAATAAGCCAAGGGAACCTTTTTGACAGGGTTTGTACAAAAGGAGTATGTGGGTGTTGAGGCTCCAAAAGACAAGCTCTCATCCTGTCACTTAACACACACCTGATTCTCTAATCAAGGACAGATCAAAGGAATGCACACCTGCACCTGATTTAGTTCTAATCCTGTGAGGAGCTCTCAACACTCCAGTGAGTATTCACTAATCAACAGGAACACTGGAGTGCATAAAGAAAACTCTTTATTAAGTCCAGTTCATGAGATTTTTGTTCTTTTATGAAGGATTTTGGTTTGGTTTATTTGTGTGAGCTTCAGCTGCTTATTATTTTAGCACATTAGAATAGTTTTAAATTCTTCATTCTGGAGACTGCCAGCTGGCTGGAGAAATACTTCCAGCTTTGTCCAGACAGGGGGAGTGGATAATGAGACACTAGAGGTCAGATTTGGGAAGAAATTGAGATACTTAAAAACCTTTGTGTTGGTGCTGCCCTGAAAGTCACATATTTGGAGATGAGGATGAATTCTGGGCTGCTTCACGTGGGAAGAAGGTACTGGATGGCCTTTCCTTTCTTGCTCTCTTTCATAACCCTGGGGCTTCATGGTCATGGAGTGGATGGGCAGGAGACTCTGACTCCTCCGAGTCACTCAGTGGGCACCTCTGTGTGAGCGAGGATTTAGCCTAAATAACCTAATGGCAAAAATATCACCAGGAAGAAAGTTTGCCTCATACTACATCAGCATATATCATCAAAGGGTGGAAATTTTTTACATGGAAGTTTCTTTTTCAGGTCTTTTTTTATTAGTTTTGTCTTTAAAAACTGCTGACAAAGTAGGAGGTATTGGGCCACATGGCAAACTTATCGATGCAGTCAGTCATATTTAATCAAAATGTTGAAAATTATTTTCTTACAAGAGGGCCTAAATATACAAATTAAGGAAGACTAATGAAATGTTGCCAGCCTTGTGTTTCATTTCTACTCGCTAACCTTCTACCAGCATCACTTTCTCCTAGAGGGATTAGTAAATATGGCTTTAAATATCTTGAACTGCAGAGTAATGTTACCAACTGTACAATAAGTTTTTAGTGATTTAAAGAACTTCAGTGTAATGTAATGTTTTGACCTCCAGTTTACACTTGTTGGACATAAGCCTCCCATTGCCTTCTTTGTGTTGATTTTGGAGTGAATTGGAAGGCTGAAAAGAGAAGTGAAGGAAACCCACAGGGTGGATTCAAAGATCCATCCAAGGATCTTTATATGAACTTCATAGGGATCGGCCTACAGAGTGGGACATACGTTTTGAGAGAATCTGTTGGGATAACTTGATAATTTCATGAAAACAAATCTTGGAGTAACTTTGTACCTCTCAGTAATCTGACAGATTTTAACGAGGTGGAGTAAAATTTTCCAGCCATTAAACACTGCTTCATGTTTGATGAGGAATGATTAATTCTGAAGTTACTGTTTGACATAATCCAGCTTCGTAAACTGGTGTGCCTTGGTAAAGGAACATTCCCGAGCAGTTCCACTGAGTTACGTATTTAGGGGATCCAGGATCACACCTTGGGCCTTAAAATAGCAGCAGAAATAGGCCAAGCCCCAAATCCATCAGGAGAGGCAGAGGGATACAGATACGTGCTTTTGAGGCACTTCTATACCTGATAGATGTGGGAACTGCAGTTCAACTTATGAATACTTGGCTGTATTTATTTTCTGCACAGATGAAGAAGTTTACGGGAGATTATTCATAAAAAGTTTTTTTAAGGGATCACATGCCTATGATTTAAAGCTTGCCTCCCCCTTATCACCTGATTGTTAACTGGTTTGCATTTCCATCTCCATGCTTAAAACAACTCCCAGCTCCTCCTCACAGGGGGTAGCACATCTGTCTGATCCTGACGCTCCCCATCTGTAATTGATACCAGTTTACATATTGGAGTAAGTCTCAGTGGCATTAATTTATTGCAGCTGAAGGTTGAGCAGCACAAAAACGTTTGATCTCTACAGGCATAATACCTAATGTATTGAGAAGGACAAGGCAGTGTTCTGACAGTTCTTGATGTTTATTTTTTCCCCCCAAACTTTGTCGTCAATAGCTGCTGTCAGCCTCATTTAACAGTAATCCATGCGTTTAGGAATGCTGCGGTGCTCTTCTCATTAGGTGAGCATTGGAATTCTTGTAAGATTTGGTTTCCTTTGGGCAAGAGGAAGGGGAAGGAAGCAGGCAGAGATGGCTGGGGAACGCCAAGGCCATCGTTTTAATCAGCAATTTCCCCACTGCCGCTTTGTGCGTGTGTTTGCTGCCCGCACGGGCTGGGGGAGAGCGCAGCTCTCCGGGACGAACCCCGGGAATGCAAAGTTGCGACCGCGCCGCCGGTGCCCCGGGAAGGTTCCGCCTCGGCGGAGCGCCCGGCCGTGGGCATCGGCCGCGAGCATCCCTCGGAGCCATCGCCGGAGCCCTCCCCGGTGCGGGCGCAGGTGCGGGCGGGCCCCGCTCGGGCCCCGCGGGTTCCCGGGCGCCGCCGCGCGGCCGCCAGTGCCGGGCGGGGCCGCGCCTCCGGAGCCGGGGAGCCCCGCTCCCCCCGGGCCCCGCGCCGCCGCCGTCCCGCCGCACCCGCATCCCGCCCCCGCCGCCGCCTCCCCCGGCGCTGGGGCTCCCCCGCCGCTCTCCCCCTCCCCGCCCCAGCCCGCCCCGCCGGGCTTGAAGGTCACCTCCGCCCGCCCGCCGCCGAGCCACTTTCCGCGCCGGCTGGCGAGCGGCAGCGCCTCCGCCCCGGGAAGCTCCGTGTCCGGCCGGTGCGGGGCTCCCGCCGGCCGCGCCCGGGCGGAGCGGAGCGCAGCGCAGCGCAGCGGGCAGCCGCCTCTCCCCCCACCGCCGCGGCGGGGCCGCCCCCGGGGTCTCGCCGCTGCCCGCCGAGGTCGCGGGCGGGCCGGGCGGGGGCCCCGCTGCCGGAGCGCGGCGAGCCCGGGGGGAGCCGGGCGGCGGCGGGGGGCGCGGCATGCGGCGGTGAGCGAGGGCGGCGGCGGCGCTGCCCGCGGGAAGGGGCTGCGGCGGGAGCCGCGTCCCGCTGCCACTCGCCTGGCGGGGCCGCCCGCCCGGCACGGGAGAAGCGCCGCGACCCTTCTCCTCCGCTCGCCTCTTTATGGTGAGTTTGGGCCGCGGCCGCGCGGGGGGCAGCGGGGCCGCTCGGCGCGGAGCAGCCCGGCAGGTGCGCGGAGCAGCCCGGCAGGTGCCCGGGGGCTGCTGCCGCCCCGCTCCGCGGCCGGAAAGTTCCCGGAGCGGCCCGGGCGGAGGCAGGGGAGGGATGCGCGGCCGGGGGGGCTCTCGGGGAGCCGCGGGTCCGGGGCTGGAGCGGAGGGATGCCCGCGGGAAGGGGCGCTCTGCGGGTCGGGGGCACCGCGCTGGCTCCGCTTTCGCCTGCGAAGCGCCGTGTGAGGGGCTGCGGGCAGAAAGGCGGCACGGGAGGTGGCTCCCAAACACAGGGAACGACGAGGAGCATGGGCATTCGGGGCTCTGACGAGTTGCTCGTTAAAAGAGTGCAGATATTGAACTGCTGGGAAACTACCTGCCTGTAAGTCCATGACATTTGCTGATTTTTTTGGCGATTCATCAAATCGTTTTCTCCTGCATGCCTCTGTCATGAAAAGAAGTATCAGTGTTGCCTTAATACCTGTTCAGTGCAGGTGGAGTGACACTGTATCCGTGTGAGATGTCCAGGCAGTTCCTTTAGGATGCCGCCCCTCAGCAGGGGCAGGGCTTTGCCCTGGGAGATGGGTTTGCAATGCGAGAGTGGCACACGTCGTGCGGTTCCAAAATTTGTGATGTGGCTGTTGGACATTGAGCTGCCAACTTAACATGGTTCGCGCAGATGGTGAAACGAATGTGGTCTGAAGTTTGACTGGAGTGATTCACATCAGCGAAGTGTGAAAGATCTTGTCCAAATCTGCAGCTTTTGTTTATCTACTCTCTGAATTGCAAATGTCGTGTAGTATGTTACATTCTGAAGTAAGTTTAGTGTTGACTGGTTTTTTCACTTTAAATAAAATTCAGTTTGTTTAAGGCGAGATAGATCATAAAACACAGCAGACGCTGCTGATGGTGTCCTGAGAATGTCAAGTACCTTGCTTCACTTCTCCAGACTCGATACTTAAAGAGAGGAAAGATACAGTGTGTTTCATTTGTCATTCGGAACTCTGAGAACAGTTGTCTGCGTGTGCTGTAAAAATAAAAGCAAGGTTTTGTCACTCTGTGGTAGAGATCGATGATGTGGATGAATTGCAGTCTAAAACAGAGCTAGCCCTCATAATTAAATAATTAAGTTTTAGCAATCAAATAGTCATAGCTGCTTGAAAAGTTATATATTGGGAAGAGTAGTGGGGCTGTGTGAATTTCCAATGTATATGTCAATAGATCATTTAGTTTTCAGGAAAGTGGTTGGTATCACGTGCTCCAGTTATCAGGATTATAGTGATTTAGAACAGGTATTTAAAATTTATTTTTATTTACTTTTACTAGAATGTTTTGCATTACTGGGTTTTGGGGAAGCTACTTTTATGTAGGAAATCTGATTATAGTTAAGATCTACTCGACTTATGCAGGCTTTGAAGGCTTGGCTTCCCAAGTCTCATTTACAGTTTATTCTTCTGGTAAATGCATTAGACAAAGGATCCAGCATTTCCTGAAATGAAATCTGTGTTTCTAATATCAAGACTATATTTCTTTTTTTCTATTAGTACTTAGCTGATATCAGTAATAGAGCTGACAAATATAATGAATAAAATTCACATTACGTTGATGATTTTTATAGTTCTTGTAACTGAAGTACTTGGTGTCCTTGACGTGATGAAGATGCTGTTCTGGCTTTCAGGAAAGGGTACCCTTTAATGACAGAAATACTGTCAGGAGTCAAGTGTCGAGGACGAGAGTGGGATTGCTAATTCTTGTGCATAATGTGCTCTGTTTCCAGCGCAGAATATGGGTGCACATGTATGACTGCAAGGTCCAGTTCTCAGCACTGAGAACCATTCTAGTGATGCCTGCACACTCCATGCATAATCCCTTCTGGCGTGTGCTGCTGCACAGGAGGGGGAATGTTATATCCTGAGGCCATGGCTGCCAGTGCTGATGGCTTTTGAAGTGTCTCCTTGCTCCCTGCACAAAGCCCCCTTGAAGTTAAACACGGAATAGCAAGGCCAGAAGGGACTCAGCCACTCCACTCCTGTTGTCAGCTTCTCCGTGTTCCTGCCCAAGGCAGGATCAGCTTGTACCTGTGTCATCCCTAATGGCACACTTCATGTACTTGCTGTATTCCCATTCTTCTCTTTTCTTACTGCTTTTGCTGTCTTTTCCATGAGTTTTTTTCTTCTTGGTAATGCTCTTACCTATCATCTTCTAAAGAATCTTACCTCATTCCCTGCAAACTCTCCCTCAGCTATGGCTAGTCAGTCTCTTTCAGTATTTTTTTCATTGCTTTGTGGGAGACCTACTGCTTCTCTGCCAGCTGTATATATATATATATATATATATATATATATATGCTGGATTTACAACGTTTCTTCCTAGTTTTTAGGAGGAATTTAATGGAAATAGTACCCTTGCTCTCTCTTTGTGCAGACAGGTAAGCTTCGTTCAGGACCAAAGAGCTGTTCAGTATCTGTTTGCACTGGAGGAGGTTGAGCTGCTTGGAAATAGAGGAAACCAATGGCTGAGTTAAAAAATTCCCCATCGCTAATTTTTCACCTTGTAGTTTGAAATGGCATGGTCTGATTTTAAAATTTAACTATAAGCATTATATACCATAAAGGGTAGAACTCCTAAGTGCTGGCCACAAGAAGAAATATTATTTACAGTAATGGAAGGTATGGCTGTGTTAAGCATGTTGTTGTCTGAAAGGTGTACTCACCTGAAAAAGACGAATCTTTTGTAATTAAGAATAATACATCATACTACAGCCTGGGAGAATATATAGTAGCTGAAAAATGTGTTTGTTTTATGCATGTCAGAACTCCCTCTACTTAATTCTTGGATCTTGACTCCTTCCCATTTCATGTGGGAGATTAGGATCCTCTTGTCTCACACAGCCTTGTAAAAGTAGGGTGTGAACAAAACTGAAGGGTTAGGAAGCAAGAGGACAGACAGGGCTTAAAAAAGTGGCAAACAGAACATTTAGTAGGGGTCCTGACTGTTTCTGCTCTTTATAGGGTGAAATCACAAACATCTGTGGCAGAACTGATGACACCATTGTGCAAAATTGGAGCTGTACTATTTCCTGAGAGAAGAAAGCTCCTGTCTCTGAGGGTCTTTGCCCAAGTCATTAATGAGAAGACTTTTTTTATTTTTTCTTGCTCTTTGTTTTTAATTCTTGGCTTAGTTGCACTTTCTTATGAGTAGTTTCGTTCTTTTATTTAAATAATTGAATTTTTCAGTGCCCATGATTATTTTGTAGTGCAAATCCTCATTCTGGGGAGTCTAATGCCATTATGTTGTGCATTCTTGCACATGTTCTCAGTAGGTAGTGTTTTTATCACCTTCTCTGAATGTCTGCTTTTATGATTAAAAACTGCTTATGAAGCTCTCAGTACTTATTACCCTTTCCCTTCATAACTATTATTTTGCTAAAATTTACTGTGCCAGAAATGACAACTTTTTGCAAATTAGATAATTTTATTTGTGTCCTTCAAGTTGATGCAATAAAAAAGGCATGTAAACTGAAAGCTGGAAAATCCCTTCTGGGTTGCTGGGGTTGACAGTGGTGCAGCAGCAGTGCTGGAGTTTGTGTAATGCTGTAGAGCAGGAAGGGCTGGTGGTGGTGGATTCACAGGACAGGTTACAGCTGGCCAGCAAAGCAACATCAAGTGCCAAAAATAGGCTTGCCATACTTTGAAATACTATTTTCTGCCAAGGAGGTGTAGTTTAACATCTCTCTTCTTCTGCTCCAGATTTTGTGCTTTGCAGAGATCCTGTCCAGAAGGAAGAGTAAATGAAGTTTTTAGGCAATATTCCAAAATTCAAGGTATTTTGTGAAGTATTGATTTGGCTCGTTTCAAGGGGAAAGAAACTGATAACTATTTTGTAAGCATGTATTTTTCAGAAGTTGGTTAAGTGTCTCTAACATAAGACTGAAGCTCGGTGGCAGTTTTGTCAAAGCCAGTTAAAAAACTCTGAACATTTTGCAACTTTGGATGCAGTTCCAAAATGCCGTGTTTCCAAACAGCATGATGTTCCTGTGCTAACACCTGAAAGGGACGTGGTGAATACGAGTTCTACACTGACAGATGCCTTAGGACCTGCCTCTGCCATTCAGTGCCCTAAAATTAAGGTAACTCCCTGGAGTGGGAAGCACTGTGCCACAAACTGGGAGCGTGTGTCAGCAGGAGACTGGCTGCAGTCAGCCAGGGAGCTTGAGTAGAAGTGACTGAGCAAACTGATATCCATTAAAATAATTACCTCTGCTTCAGCTGGGAAGGTGTGGGGGAGCATGGTTACAGCAGGGTGAGCTGAAAGCCTCGGCTGTGTGAAAGGGCAAACATGCAAAACTGAATCACTTGAAGATAAACATCACGGGGCTGACTGCGGGGCCAGGTGCAGCTGCCTGGGACCAGCATTCAAACACTACAAATATACAGATTTTCTGTGTCCAACATGCTTGGCTTCAACCCTCCAGTGCACAACTCCTGGCCAGGGAAGTTCAGGATGCAGAAAGATGATGTTACAGTGCTAAAAATGTGAATTTCAATGATGCAGCCTAGAATACATTCCAAGCAATTGCTGTCTTTAAGCTCCTCAGTGTTAAAGCAATGGTACTGAGAGCTGGAGTTACACAGAATCACACCCAGAGTATTCTGAGCTGGAAGGGACCCAGAAGGATCAGCTACAACTCTTAAGGGAATGGCCCAAGTGGGGAGTCAGTGACTCTCAGCTTTCTGTGTGTTTTGTAGTTCTTTGATTTGAGTCTGTTGCAGTGGTTGTTGGGATTCAAACTTTTCCTTTACTTTTGGGCATTTATTAATCACTTTTCCACTGGATTTTTTCTAGAATCGAATAAAGTATGAATGTGTGCTGACAAATTTTCTTGATGAGGACACCCATAATAACTTGCACTCCTGGTTGCTGGTTCCATAAGTTTTCAAAGGATTTTATTGTCTCTGAGTTCAGTCTCTGTATTAGTTGTAAGCAAACATTATATGGTCAGAACAGTAAGAAGCTGGCCTGAAAATACTTCTTTCTTCTTTTTCCTGAGAAATTCGGGAAACTCAAACATGATGTAGACACTCCCAACTCTAAATGCATTTTTTGTGATAGTGTGAGCGTGTGAAAATGTGGGTGGGAAATTTAGGACAAGGTTTAAACAAGGAAGTGCTACTATTTCAAATTAAAGTACTCCAAGAGTTAGAGCAGCTGTAGAGAAGGTGGAAGAACCCTTGTGTACAGGTGGAAGGAAGGGTCGTTGTGTTGGATAGCTGGACTTCCATTAAAGAAAAAAAAGTTTTGCTGTGTTGAAATCAACCCCATCTTCACATGAGATAAAATACTAAATCCATATGTGCTGCCCTGGTGGGAAAGCCCAGTGCAGGTGCAGTTGGTTTCCTTGGACTTGGCTCATCCCATGGTCTCTCCTTTGGGTGTTTTAAGGCTTTTTTATCTTTCCTGCAGCTTACACATGAGAAACACGTAGAAAACAAGTTACACATGTAATGCTGTTGTCTTACAAAACTGACAGTCTGTTGTGCACCTCAAACAGATCCAGAGCCCTGGATTTCAAAATCAAACATTGTGTAATTGTCTTGTTGTCTTGAAAAAACATATCTTTTCTATGTCTGTTCAATGATTAATGACAGTCATCCCTCACAAAAGTGGTTTGTCTGGTGAATCAGCATTACTCTTCCTCTGGATGGCCAGTTCTTGAGTTCCTGCTTTTATCTGTTAAATATGTTTTGTTAAATAGGCTCTTAGGTGTCTGAGTTTTTCCACGTGTTGTAGAGGACTGGTAATTTAGGGTTTGAGGAAAGAGAAATTAGACAACGTTGAATGGCATTGATCCAGGAAAAAGGGTTGGTAGTCTCTGTCAGAACCAATATTGATATCTTTGTCCTCCCTGTTCATTCACTGTTTTTGTGGTTAGCATTCATTCCTAAATTAAGGATTATGCAATATTATGGAGATATTTTGTTGAGCAAATGATTTTGATCGTAAATAAAGAACCTGTAAACAGCCGCTGTATGAAATTCTAGAATACAGCGTTAAACACTGCTTTCAGAATAATCTTTTTTCTTCAAATTGACGTAGTTCTGTAACATTTGCCTTGGGATGCAGCATAGCCTGTGTGATCTTTGACCATAGAGCAGAGCTTACAGTCTTCCTCCTCCTGTGGCAAAAGGTATTGAAGCATCAGTTTCAAGTTGTGCTACTGGGTGGTTCTCTCTGCTCAGCGTCTCAGGAAATAATATGAAATACTCTCTCCTGTTAAAATGAAACTTTACAGTGGAGCTCCAGGATTTTTTTAAAAAATAGTGTCGCTCCACTACAGGCAGTCCACTGTGTGTGTAAGTAGTTACTTAAATGTCTTCTCTTCCAGCATCGAAGATAAGCTGCCTAAAATGTCATCTACCACATGGTGATACCCATTTTGAGCCTGCAACAATATAAATGCTAAGGAAGTCCCAGAGTGCAGTTTGAATTGAGCCACATAGAGCGACCCAGCAGGAAGATGAATGGATCTAGATATCCTCCTGATCTTTCTGTGATATTACACCCTTTTCCCACTCCTTAATTTCAGACACTCTCCAAATGGCTCCTTCCCTTCCTGATGACCTGCTCTCTGTTGCCATTGTGATGGTGTGTTAGTCTGCAGCTGCCTCCACAGGGGACCCATTGGGTTTGCCCCCGTCATTACAAGTGCTGGGCTCTTGCCAAATACCCTAATTGTCCATATTGCATGTTTCACACACTTGCTTCCCTGTGAATGTCCTCAGCTTAGAACCAGATGAATTCATTCTTTTTGTTTTCCAGTCCCCGATATTACCTGGGGGTTTTCGATGTACGTTTCTGTCTCGTTATTTCTATTCTACAACGTTGCTTTCACTTCGTTTCGGTGCTGAATCTCTGCCTGTAGCTGGTTATTAAAGTATCCTATGGTACTCTGGGAAAAAATCAGCCCTAAACCCAGTTGTCAGGGTAGGGCTTCCCTGTCCCCTGGTGTACAGAGCTCTCTGGGGTACAGGGCACAGACAGATCCTCCTGCTCTGCATAAGCCTTATGCTAAAATCACATGTTCTTTGATACTGAAGCTGTCTTTTACTCCTCCCACTGTAAAAAGCCTCCCAATCAGTCAGTTTTGGTGCTGATACGATCTTTCATCCTTACACTGGGAACTGCCATATCCAATGAGCCACCTGATTAATCAGTTCTTCTTGGGACATACTGGTTCAAATGGGCAGAATGAGGCAGTCAAGTAGTTTGGCCCCTTCAAGCACTGCGGGCATCGTTTTGTTTTCAGCAATTGCCATTTCCCTGCAGGAGGGTTTGTAATCAACTTCTGATGATAACACTTCCTACATATTTGTCTTTTAATGTGGTCTAGCCAGAGGTTTTCCCCTTCCCACTGTTTCAGTGCTCGTGGTTGTGTTCCTGCTTTTGAATCGACTCAAACTGCTGCTTCACTGCAGCCAGAGAACTGCCTTCTTTAAAATATATGTGTGTGTGTGTCAGAACCTGAGTGGATTTGAAAAAGGACTCAAGCGTTGCTTGAAATCTCATTATGTACAAACTTGGTTATGTGGGAACCTAAATACTTTATTATGTTCTAAATATGAAGGTGCTTTTCTGCTATAAAGAATCCAAAGGATATCACAACTAAGTTTTGGTGCTGGGATATAAAGGGTTCTGCAGGACTGGGGGACAGCTGTAAAGGGCAGTGAGGTCATGGTCCCATCTCTGAGTACAAGGTAAAACCCCTGTCTGGAATGAAAAGGAAGAATTTAAAGCCATTTTAAAACTCAAGCAATTAAAGTGATCAAATTTAGGAAAATACAACATCACAGTAAATATGTATAAGTAAAAATCAAGTCTTTCCAGAGTTAATGGTTAGCAGCACCTCTGTTCCAATCAGCACTATTAGCTGGGCTTGAGTTGCAAATTTGTTTTCAAGTGGTGACCACAGAGCTGTGATGGCCCTGTCAGGGTCTGTGTCACGAGCTCAGCTTGTGTCTGATTGACATGGGCCTGACAGCCTGGGGGGGCTGGTGTGTACGATTTTTAATGATTGTTGTCTTGGGGGGGGTTGTGTTGTTGAATAAAATCACAGTTCTTAACATCAGTGTTCCTTTATAAACATGTTTAAACCATGAAACTTTTAAGAAGTTTATCTAGTAGTCAATGGGATGCTTTGCTGTGTTACAGCTTTGCAAGCAGGCAAAATAAAGGAAAATTAGGACGTTTCCTTTGATATTAGAAATAATGTAGACTATTTTTCTCTTTCTATATTTGCACTGTTACAAAGCAGTAGACTAAAATATGAATCCAAATTTCTAATGCAAGTTTTTCTAGCAGATAGGAAATCTTAAAATTGTAAAAATTGTTTCCCCATTGAAGCCACTAAATATTTTGGCACTGGCTGTACAAGAAGCAAAAATTTCTAATGTAAAAAAAAAAATTATTGAAGTTTTCTCAGGGTGAGGCTATCTTTCAGGTTGCTCAAGAGTTATTAAGGTACAAATTAGACTGAATAATGTTTTCTCCAGTCCTTGGAATAGTTCTCATATGAACTATTCCATGGTACATGACCATACTGTTCACAAGGAAGTAATAAATGCAAGTGAAGTAGAAATGCAGAGCAAGTGAGAAAGGTGATAAACTCTTCCTACCTGCAGATTTCAGACTTTTGGTTGCCAAAATCGAACTGTAGTCCCCTGTGCTCTGCTCTGAGAGATTCACACTTTGCCAATAAAGGAATGCTCTATTAGTTGTGTAAGTGGATGCATCTTTATTAGCTGAGGTAAATTTTAGGTGGTAAATTGGCTGCTTTATTGCTGTACCTGTGTTTAAATCAAAGCTGTCATATCAGCAGATCTCAGTATTGTTTTAAGAAGCACATTCTCAGCCAGTGTTTCCACATGGCCAGAGCAAATGACTCCTGAGTTATGTTCTATTAACACCTCATGCATTTGCTGGTTCCTTTGCTACTTAAAACGCCACATAGTTTGATCTCATGTTTCTTCTTCTTTGAAGGCCTCCAAAGTGAGCCCAAAAAGCTCTACAGACCTTCTATCATGTAAATCATTCGGAAATTCTATTGATCATAACAGGGAGGAGGAACACTTTTGATGTCCTTTAACCATGTACCATTTGTGCTTTTCCTCTTACCTCCCTCATTAGTTTTGCCAGTACACACCAGGGCAGCTCACGGTGGAGCCTGCAGCTTTGAGGGTCATTTTGAGGCCTCTGAGTTGATAAGAGGAAAGCTGGTCTTTTTATATATTTTTTTTAAACTGCTATTACTGTGTTTTTTAATGCCCCAATCCTGATATTTGTGCAATGGCTCTGGCAGTAGCATGTGCTGGGCTGACTGGGGCAAACTGGTCCTGTGGTCAAAACTGGCTTTGGGGATCTCCAAAGGATGTATTTTTCCTCTCATTCTGCTGGAAGGCTGGCTCTTGTCATCTGCGAATTTGAAGAATCTGGAATCACCTTTTAAAGAGTAGCAGACTCTTAGGGTAATAATGTATTCTCCTTTCTTTTCTTTCTTTGCTTTTTTTCCCCGAAGAATTTTCTCTGTGGATGTTTAATATATAAGAAGTTTCAATAATTTAATAAACTGTCTCAAATGAGGAAATTGAAAGGGAATTCCAAATGAACGCTATAGCACAGTGCTATTGCTGCTTGACACTGGAGTATGGGTGGTCCTGCCTGGCACGATGCTGGAAGAGTGAGAAATAGGCAGGGTGGTGCACTCACTAAAACACACAAGTGCATACAGTAGAAATATACTCAAATAATGCATTCAAAAGGTGAATTTGTGGTTTCATTTACCTTTTCACAACTATGGAATGTGTCTAGCTAATGAGCCAATAAAAGGAATTGACCTTGCAGCTGACAGTTGATTTGGAAATACAGAGATATTGAGGAAGGTATTTATGAGCTGCACTAAGCACAGCTTGGCAACTGTTATTATTTGATGCTTTGCATCATTGTTTCTAATACCAAATTTGTGCCTTAGTAACTGACTGCAACACATCTGAGTTGCTGACACTGTGAATTATGATTTTGAATTCCTTCTATTTTATGTTTAAATTGTCATCCGTAACTTTGTGTTATAGCACACATGAGGGAGGAAATGCTAAGCTAGGATTCCTACAGAAAGCATTAAATGAATTTATCACACCCTTTTCAAATAATAAATTTAGAAGTGCAGGAAGATTTACAGAATATTCCCTATTCACAAGGCTGCCAGGTTAGAGCTGCTTTAGGAGCTGCATGTATTAGGTGGAATTTCTGACTTTTGCAGGCTGTAGGTTTGAAAGCTGTTCAGTCTCTAGGACTATATTGTGGTTGTCAAAATGCCTGTGTTGATTGTGTTGAATGGTAAGAGAGAATGGATCTTCTCTGCTGTGTTTAGGTATCACTCTCAATAGGAGGAGTGCTAGGTGATTCATGTGTTACCTTTAAATGTCTCCTTTGGCCACAGTGCTAATACAAATAAATCTGTTCTTTTAATTGACTGATCGTTACTGTGAAACAATACTTGCCATTATGAGCCTGGCCTGAGTGACAGCTCCAGGTACAGTTTTGGATAGTAAATGGGCAACACTAGTCTTTTGTTGGCAAAGAAATGAGGGAAATAATTATTTGAATGTAAATTGTGTGCCCTATCACTGGGTCTTTTAATACAAATTAGGCAAAAGTAATTTCCTGTGATCCTTTGGAAGTCAAATATGGAAGAGAAGTATATTTGTGTGAATTGTTCAACCACAGAATGTCATGCACACTTTAACATTTGCAAGTACAGAATAACTGGTTTAATTTGTCACATTCAGAGATGGACAATGTTAATTTTTTATGCAGCCCATTAGATAGGAAAAAGCCTGCTGAGGACATTAAATCCTAATCCTGAGAGCAATGCATTTGCAGAAGCCAGCAGATGTCAGTATGTTCTTGTCATACAGCCCTTTTGTTTTACACGATAATTTCCCTGGAATTGAATAATATAGAAATAGTAAGTGTTGTAACACTATGTCAATACAGGCCTGTTTAAACACTTTACTGGCAAGGGTTTTTTTCCTGGACCTAGGCTGGCATGACCTCCATGTACACACCAGCTTTCACTGTGTGTAACTCCTCCACAGACCGTGTAAGGAATGGAATGTAAAATACTTTGCCAAGTGAGGATGTGTCATTGATAGTATTGCACCTTAGCTTCTAATTCAGTTTTTTGTTTCTCTCTGTAGGTTTCCTTCCTGTATTGTGAGGCATTTTGAGAATGCTGGCACACTCCTTTCTGTTTGACTAGCCAGGGAGTGTGTTTGAACTCTGATGTGTCTAATCAAATCCGTCTCTCTAATTTGGAGATTATTTTGCCACTGTTTATAAATAGTAATAAAAAACAGATGAGCTGTTCCTTGTCTTCCTTGTATTTCAAAAATCAATACCATTATGACATTGTGGAGAAGATTCTCCCTTTCCTGAAAGTGCAAAATGGTGGCACAGAGTGGGAAAGGATGCAGAATTCCTCGTCTGGGGTGCTCACCATGGTGAGCTGACCCCAGTTTTTAAAACAGTGACTGTGGCAGGTTGCCAGGCTGCCCTTTTCAGGTGCTGGGCTGATGGAGCTTTTCTCAGGTGTGGAGGAACAGATGGGACCTGTGGCCATGAGCAGGAATCCACAGCCTGCTGCCAGGGAATCCAGGCTGAACCCCTGCCTGAGACAGCTCCATGGGCAGCACAGGGACCACCCTGAAACTCCCTCTGAGCTGGGCTCATTCCTCCCCAGGGTTTGTCAGGACGGTGTCTTTATGTAGGGGTGGACATTCTGCAGCTCAAAGAAGACGCCTGGGTTCCTTCTCACATCAGCTTCAGTCTCACTCTGGTAATTGTAGCCATTGTCCAGCCCAGCTCGCCCCCAGTTCTGGTCACCTGGAGCACTCGGTGCCTCAGCGTCTTCAAGAATCCTGTCTGAAGATAAAAGGCCCTTTCCTTCAGCTCTTCTTAAGGAGCTGATGTCGATTTTGGCCTGGTGTGTTCTTTTTTTATGTAAATTCACAGTCATAAAATAGCGTAGCTGTCACTTCAGGGGTTTTAATTACATTTCCAAGGAGAAATTTATTTTACATTTTCTCTTTCTTCTGTGCTCTCTTCAAGCTCCGTCATCTTAAAGCATTTGTTTTACGTGCCAGACCTATTCTTTGTGACTTACTCCTTGCTTCTCCTCATCTCGGACTGTTTGGGTGATTTTCAGATCATGCAAATGAGAATCAAGGCAGGCAAGATAGCTAAAAAAGACATCTCTGGAGTACAAGACCCCCAAAGTACAGCATTACTGAGGTTGTAGGCAGGAAAGAAGGTATTTTATTTTCAAAGATTGGTTTTATTGCATTTGCCCTTAATGCAGTTTGTACAGATGTTGACAAGCACCCAAAATCCTGTTAAATATCATGTTTAAATTAGTCCTGAGCAGCTTTTTGTATGATACCTTAATGTAATTTCATTCAGATTTTGGCTTTCTCTCCTGGACCTGAATGGAAGGTATCACAGAATTATAGTTCTCTTTTCATTTTATTATAGGGGGAAAAAAAAAAAAAGAGGAAAATATGGCTATATGGGGGTCTGCATGTGCAATGTTTAAATATGTATTTATCTCTTTTTTAAAGTGAAAATAAAAAGCAAAAAGCATTTTTCCACCACTGAATAAAAAAATAAGCTGTTTCATGTCTTGTTTTGGGATCTTTCCTTCCATGGCAGTGAACTCACTTTCTGATGGTTGACTCATTAACAGCCTCCTGAGGATGCCTTTTGAAAACCTGCAAAATATACATGTACTTACCTCCCATGTGTAGCTGGCAGTGCTACTGCACCTTGGGCTCCTGAAAATGAGGTTCTTGGCAAAAATGTTTGGAATTTCCATCGTGCTTTAACACACTTAACATCAGCACTGAAAAATGGCATTTCCCTGAAGCTCACGGGCAGCCTGAAGGATTGGTACTGCAGCTTCTGCCCTGCTGCACACAGCAGGTTTATCTCAGGAGATGTAGGCATTAAAAATGGGTACATTAAAGGAGCTGGTTTCCTTGTGGTTATAGAGACATGTGGGTCAAAGTGCCAGAGTGATACAATAAATTTTGAAATTAATTTTGATCAGTTACTTACTGACAATGCTCTTAGAGCTTTTCAAACTTTACTTATAAGTTTATTTGTTTCTAATACAACTTCCATTTGATTGGAATTTACACTTTCCTGTGGGCGTGCATTTGTACATTTTGGAAGAGTTTAATGGGAAAACTATTCAGAAATGGAGGCATAAAGCCCTAAGCAATACTTCTATGTGTGGCAGGTGCTTTGATGAAAATGGACGGGTAACTTATTGGGAAATAGTCATCTAATATGGTAACTGGGGACAGACCAAATAAACCAAACCAAGAATGCATCTCTATAGACATTTCTCTTCCTGAAATAAATGAAAAATGTGATCCTCCTCGTGGGAGTGAAGCGAGGTATTGTAAAGGTGATGTGTCCTAGGAAGACAGAATTGATACCTCCCCTGGGGGCATTCACAGAAGTCAAACCTGTAATTCCCTGGCAGAGCAGCCCTGCTGCAGCCTCTTCAGCAGGGGATGCTGAAAGCGTGGCCAAAATTATATCTGTGATATAATTTTCCATACAAGGTGAGTTGGGAGACATTAGTAATGAAATTCTAGAGCATTCCTTGTTCTTTAAACTACCTTATTTCTTATATGCAGAAACAATATGGAGTCATCAGAATAACAGAGGAGTTACAAGATACTCTCAGCAGTAGAACTTCTGATTGCAGTTCACTTTTAACAACAAAATTCAGCAAAACCTTTTAACTTAAAGATTTTTTTTTTTTAACTTGGCAGTAGCTTATCCTTCCTAACTCCTTAAAAGTTTCCTTTCCCAGGGCTTTCCAGGGCACCAGGCAAATTGTCACCTCTGTGCTCTTTCCTGTTTTACTGTCAGATGCTGTGAGAGCACTTCTCTTAACTGCACTGGGGAAGCAACCAACTAAACTTTGTAGGAAACCCCAAAATCTGTAGGAACCCCCCCATTCTTAACAGGTAACTCCCTGTCCCCTACATTTTGCATATCTGGTGTGTTTTTTCTGGCCATGGAAACAGCAGCTCCTGCCACGGTGCTGCAGCTGCCCCATCCCCTCAGTGCTGAGCAGGTCCAGCTGTGCAACTTCTCCTGCACTGCTGCAGGGTTTGTGTCCCTGTGTGTCCCTGTGCGTATTCCACAGATTTGAACCCAAAAGAGAGGATCGCCAAGTAAAACCACCCCTGAAAGCAGTGGTATGAAGGAAGTTCTAATCACAGATGATTTAGCAGCGTTAAATCGAGCCTCAAATTCTGAAATTGCATGTTCTGGGCAAATGAAGAATAATCTCCTTCAGCACAGGTGCAAATTTATCCTGTGTTAGCATTACTTCATTTGTTCCAAATGGAATTCATAGAATTCCTGAAGACCACAAACCAAAAACTGTAAAAAAACTTGAGAAAAGTCAAGTCTCGTTCCAGTCTTTCTCATTATGGAAGAGTCAAGACTGCATGATGAGAAGGACTGTGGCTCACCTTGCCTGTGAGCTGCATGTCATGGGCACATACACAGCCCTGGACCTGTTCCTCCTGCCTCCATGGCTTCTGGAAAGCTCATGGAATGGCCACGAGGGAGAAGAAATTGATGGCATTAACTGTTGATTGAAAGAAAACATCAAAACTGAGTCTCTTGAAGTATAAAGAGACAGCAGGTGAAGCAGATATCCCTGTAACACACCCATCCCATCACACCTGGTGCTAATCCTTCAGCCTCCCAGCCCCAGCAGGGCACCAGCACCAGCTCTGCTGTTTCTCCAGGAGCAGCTCTTCCTGGGAGACCAGCCCGAGGCTCAGCAGTGTGACTGTGGTTATTGGGAGGAGTGCAGCAGCCTGAAGCACAGCTTTCTATTCATCCTTCTCTGGTCCAGCACTGCTGCTGTCAGAGCCCAGCGCTGCAGCTCTGCGGCAGTGCCTGCCTGGCGTGGGGCAGGTGCCACCACTGGGGTGGGCTGACCCTGGCTGGGATCAGACACAGAGGGGGAGATCACTTCCCAATTGTCCTCGGGGCAAAAACAGTCAACTTGATTTCATTTAGTGCCAATTATAATGGAGCTGGGTAGGGAAAAAAAAAAAGAAAACACACACATTTTTCCTCCCTGACTCAACTTCATTGTCCACCTGGGCTCCCTCCCCAAGCCCCTACAGCCACCATGTCTCTGGGAGAGAAGGGTTGGAGCAGCCCTCTGGTCAGGCATTACCAAAGGGTTTTGGCAGGGATGTTGTTCCAGGTTGGACAGCGGCAGTGGGAGCTGCTGGTGGCCCCCTGGAAAGGGAACTCACTCTGAATCTTGCTGCCATTTCTAGCCCTTTAAAGACAGCATCGTCCTGCCCAGTCATGCCTCAATGTGGAGATTGCTACAGGTGATGTTGAGAATATTTGATTTGGTTTTTAAATTAAGGACGGACTTTTGTTAAGGAAGCTGAACTAACAGGCAGCATAGTGCAGGAGACAATTCTCCTTTTTTCTTTGGTTTTTTTGCCTGCTCTGTTAGGCTGAAGGAGCTCTGCTCTGCCACACTTTCCTGTGTTCCTCGGCAGAACTAGTCCTCTGGTTTTGGGTGAAGTAGAGAACTGTGTTTTGCTGACTGGTGTACTTCATCCTGGGCACAGATCTGAGGTGTATTCAGTGTAGCTGCAAATAAGTCACTATTTTTAAACTGAGATTTCAATAGTTAAACACCTGCAGGGATGTCTGTGAGCAGCTGCTGATTAAAAAAAAAAAAAAATGCAGCACATGACACAGTTTCCTCCTACTTGAGGTATTGCAGTGGGAAATAAAGGATGATTTCTCACATAGTTGTTTTCAAACCCTGATTTTTTCAGGGTTTAGGCAGTGTCATGAAGTGTTTTAAGCTTTTTAAGTTAGACATTTCACTGTGTTCAGTAAATTTCTTTCACTGGATTAATTTTTGAGGCTCAATCCTCGTTTAGAAAAAAGAAAGGGGGGGAGTTTTGATTTCCCAGAGGTGAAAAATGTTGTTTGAAGGCTAATGCATACAAGAAGTCTGTGCCCATGGAGGTCTTCCCTTGAAAAGAAAAAACAGGTCCAAGCCTGGGCCCGTGGAGCCCTGATGGTGGCTCAAGGGGAGTGACCTCATGGAGCAGGCTGGAAACAAATCTTGTGGTGCTGGGGCTGGTGTCTGTTCATGTCAGAGAAGTGCACTCAGCGAGCCTATTTCATTCAACTCAAGTATTCCTCGGAGGCACCACCCATTGGTACCCTGTGCAAAGGCCTGGCTGGCTGTGCTCCAGCACTCTGGAGGTTGGTTGGTTCAATAACAGAACATCCCCAGAGACTGCAGGACCCCCTCAGTTGCCCAAATATAAAGATGTTCTGTCCTGAAACACTCACTTTGCCCAGTTTGATAGGCACATTGGTATGTTCTAAGTATATTAAAAAATACAGAGGTATTTTTAGCTGCTGTTGGTATTAGAATGATTTATTCTTAATGCCAGTGAAAGAAGGGTGAGAGCAAAGGCTCTTGAATATTTTAGTAACATAATTTTGATCTATTGGAAGGAAGTTAGGAAGATTACATGGCCTTCTTATTCAGAATATGGCTCATCAGGGTGGTGACCATCCCAGGAATCACAAGAAAGGCATTATTCTGTAGTGTGTATCAGGAGACTGATCTAGTACCTGATAGTAACCTGATAGTAACAAGTTCTCTGGACCTCGTTATGGGGTTGCATGCCCTCCCTGTGGGGCAAGGCAGAAGAACGATCTGATTCTTTTATTTCATCTGTGGGTGGTATTTACCTGGTTTTAGAAATCATTAGGTAGGGCTGGAGAAAGTAGTGGGTTTCTGTTTAGCTGCAGTAGGATGGTTGGTTGGTAATGGGTTTTCTGTCAGCGACATCTGTGAAGGTTCAGCTCTGCTTAGCTGGGACAGAGCTTAACCAGAAAGCAGAGAAATGTCTGTGGGCTGTGTGTGGTCTAACTCCTGGTGTCAGAAGGAGATTGAGATCCATTCTGGAACGCTCCAAATGCTGTCAAGCTGACCTCAGGCTGTGGTGTGTGATGGTGGAGAGCAGGGCTTTGCACTGCTGAGCAGGCAGGGTGCTGCACTTGGGCTGAGCCAGGGCACCCTCAGCATCTGGCAGCTCTGAGAGTCTGCTTTGCAGGGCTTTGGGATGCTCAGATTCGGAGTTTGCAACTGCATGTGGCAGTGTGAGCACCCCATGAGATGAGGTGGGTATTCAAAATACCTGTTTCTTCTCTTTTAGAGCAACTTCTAGGATCTGGAACAAGATTCGTTCTGCTCTTTGTGGTAATGGACCAAAAAATAGCCATTAAGCATCTTTAGGGAACAGTTAAAAAATAATTATTTCTTTTTATTTATTTACTTACTCATTTACTAAGATCTGCACTTTTTATGTTGAGAAGGAAATAATTTGACGTTTTGTTATAAATTCTTTGGATTCTGGGTTTATGTTGTGTAAATAATATTTGTACAAACTGAGTACAAGCCTAAATTCAAATCATCAGTTTCCTTCCCTATGAAACTGATACCCATTTAATACTCCTTTCATGGTGACTTTCAGCTGTAGCTCTAAAGGGGTTAGCAGCAATTTGTTTCTCCTGTCTGTAGCTGAAGTTTCCTTGAAAAGTTTCATTAACACACTATCATGGTTTAAAAATAGAAACTTGAGAGAATTACTCCAACTCAAGTAATATAATGCATCAAGAAGCTTTTCATTTTATATTATAATTATTCCAAAGCACTTCAACCTAGCCACTTCTCCATTATGAGAAGAATTCGACACCATTTTCTATCCAAAATTGCATTTCTTAGAAATTCTATGTCTCTGTGTAGATTACTTGCAGTGCTCCTATTGTCCTTGTTTCTCTCTGCTGTGGAATTAAACCCCAATGTTTAGAAAACTCTTAAATGAGTTTTGTTGCTCTGTATATGCACAGAAGGGCAGAATGAAGCAGCTGAGAATCTGCTGTGCCCTGTGGGTTGGAGAGCATGACATGGGCGATTTCTTGCTCCCAGTAGCTGCTGATGGGGTGCTTTCCAAGCCCTACTTCTGTTAGAATTCTGCTCAGGAAAAGTTCATTTCTCTTTTTTTCTTCCCTTCAGCCCTCCAAAAGAAGAAACACACATTCTTCATAGTATGCTGTCAGCTGGACAGTTCTTCAGTGTTTAGCTATAAACTATGTGTATAGTAACTTCACCTAAATATTTGTTGGTGTTTTAAATATTAAATAAATAAGCATTTCCTTACTGCTGTGCTAATTCAGTGAAACCCTGTCAGTTTCTTTGGATCCCAAAGAAAAGCAGCTGGTTAAACTGAATGGAAGCTCAGCTTTGAAAATACAATTACCCGCTGGCTTGGCACTTACCAAATGTCTACTATTTATTTTGGGCAGCAAATTATTAATTTTCTTCTGGGCACGTCTTTTGCTTGTTTGGGGATAGTTTTGTGTAGGTTTTTTGTTGGTTGGTTGGTTGGTTGGGTTTTTTTTTCAATGTGTGTTTTTACATACAGTGTAGATTGAACAGAATCTGACTGGCACAGGCAGAAAGGGGCCTCTGGATGTGCTCTGGTCCAACCCCACTGCTCAGGCAATGACACCCAGAGCTGGATGCCCAGATGGCTTTTGGGTGTCTCCAAAGTGGGAGACTCCACAGCATCCTGTGCCAGGGCTCATTCAGCCTCCCAGAGGAACAGTTCCTGCTGTTCTGAGGGAACCTCCTGGCTGTCAGTTTGTGCTCATTGCCTCTGGCCCTGTCACTGGGCACCACTGGGAACATCAGTCACGTTTTTACCCTGCTTTCAGATATTTGTACACACTGATGAGGTTCCCCCGACCCTGCTCCAGGCTACGCAGTCCCAGCTCTCTCAGCCTTTCCTCACTTGAGACATGCTCCAGGACCTTCATCAGCTCAGCAGCCCTTTGTCGGACTCTCTCCAGCACTGCCTTGTTTCTCCCGTCCTGGGGATGCCAGAACTGGGCACAGCACTCCAGGGGTGGCCTCACCTGTGCTGGGGAGGTGTTGAGGAGGATGTTCCCTCAGCCTGCCGGCAGAGCTGTTCCTCGTGCAGCCCAGGATGCTCTGACCCTTCTGTGCAGCCAGGGAATGTTGCTGGCTGTTCAACCTGGCAGCAGCACCCCCAGAGCTCCTCTGCAGCCCCTTGGATCCTGGCATTTACTGGTGCCTGGGGTTGTTCCTCCCCAAGGTGTGGGACTTTGCACTTCTGTCAGCCCACCTCACCATCCTGTTGGGGGGATGGCAGCACGACCCTCTGGTGTATCAGCCAGCTCTGTGTCACCAGCAGGCTTGCTGAGGTCACACTGTGCCCCACCACGACCTCCATAATGAAGGTGTTAAGCAGGACTGAACCTGGTGTTGACTCCTCTTAGTGGGAAGCCCAGGCACAGCCTTACACAGAGCTCACTGGTGCTCTGAAACTCACAGCTACTCCAGAAGTTATCACCTTGCTTTTTCATCTCCTTTCCATATCCATCCCTCCAGCCTCGCCCTCACTGCAGGTTTGTGGGAGGGAGCCCAGCAGCATTCCCTGCTTTCCTTCTGGCACCTTCGTAAAGCACTGAGGTGGACAGGTGCAACAAACCCATTACCCGAAAAGTCATGCAGATTCTTCCTGAAACAGCAGTCCTTTTCCATTACCTCCTTGTCCAGATGGCTAAGTATATGGTGGAACAGAATTAATAGGTGTTGGGGAAATCCACCTCCATGTGGAACAGGCAGCAACGCTGGCAACCAGTCAAAAAGCCCTCAGAAAGGTTGTGGCTGAAGGACACCACTGTTGGGAACACAGATGAAGATATATTCCTGAACTCAAGGAGGAAACACAGAGGGTGCATTATGGCATGGAATGATTAGATGACTGACTAATGAGCCTTGAGGGGCAAGGAAATTGGCTACAAAAGCAATTAAATAAGCACCTGACATTCCAGTGTACTCTGTATAAACACTGAACTTTTACCATGTTTAGTTGGCAAAGCAAAACAAGTGCTGTTTAAGCATACAAGGCAAACTGCCACAGGAAAAAAAAATGTGTTAAACAGATTGTGCTTCTGAAAGTGTGCTAGTAAATGCTTTTCTTTGTCAGAAGGTGTGATAACACATTGCAGTGTTAGTCCTATAAGTCACTGTCCACAGTTCCCATTAGTTATTCTGGATATTCAAGCCAATATGATGCCACATTAAACTCCATATTCTGCTTTAATCTGTCTATTGTTAGATTAGGTAATGATGGCTTTTTTTTTTCCTTTAGGGACAAAACTTTTGCATAATAGTCCAGATATAAGTGACAGAAGGGTCATTTTGCATAAAATCTGATCAACCAACATTGGATACCTGTCTCTGTGACATAACAGGGCATCTATGAAATGCACTTGGGCAGGTGGTGGTCAGCTTGGAGTGCAGTCAGCCCACCCGTGGACCTTTAAGAGAGGGGCTGTTGCCAACAAAAGCAGTTAAATGAGCATTTGTCATTTTGCCAGATTGAGGTTTTGAACTGTCTTGACTGGCTGAAGGATCCTGCTGTCCTCAGCCACAGGTAACAATGTGCAAGGGCTCTGGGTGGATGGAAGGAAGGTTTTTCCTTCAAGCTTGGATGGTTACACTGTTTTCTGCCACTTCTCATCACACAGAGCTCTAGCAGAGTGAGATGTTCACCTTGTGTGCTGAGGGGAGGGAGTTTCACACCTTCCACCCAGACGCTGGGGAGTTCACCGGCAGGATGGAACAGATGTGAATATTGTGCTCAGGTTTCTCTTTCCAGCCTACTTTCAGATTACTTGGTCGGGTATTTCGCTTGTTGTCCCGCCCAGTGGAAGTAACAACGTTGGGATTCTGTTGTCAGCAATTCAAGGTCAGGAAGAGATTTGAAAGGCAGTCCCAGTGAGCCAAAGATGAAGTGTTCATAATATTTTAAGAGCAAACCAGATTCTCTGGTAGTGTTGCTGCGGGTGATCTTCAGCCATGTGTTCAGTAAGTCTCCAGCAACCTTTTCTGTGTAGAGGTGCTGAAATTTTGTTTTTTCCCTGGTAAATGTGTGCAGCTAAAAGAAGAAAGTGGTAATTTTCAAGTGTCGATTGGAGTTGTAACTGTGTGTGACAAGGAGCTGTACTGGGAGATTGAAGCAAGTGGTTTCTCTCCTCTGTAACCAATTGGAAGCAAAGAAATCAGATGGGATGTTTTTTCTGTAAGAGGAGTTAAAATCACTTCTTAAAAGTGTTGAATAATGTTAAATTTGCTGCCAGAAAATTAAGCTTGGTCTTTTAAGGCAGTCTAAAATTAATCATGTATTTGTTTCTTAATTGCCTCATTAAATTCAGGTTCAAAAGTCCTCCTGTACCTGGAGGTCACAGTATGCACTGCTGAACCCCTAAGATGTTGTGTATGTCCTGGTTTCTTAAGAGGATAAGAATTCTAGATTTCTGAGCTGAAAGAGCTTTATTATGAAGTGACATGTCTGGCTTTAGAGACAGAGGTGGAATTGGTACATCTGAAATTAATGAATAATATATAAGGACTGATACCAGCTTTGCTTCATGAGTTGGCCTTACTATTTAGCCTCAAGCAGAAGCAAGAAACACACACAAAAAAAGAAAGGTTGTTGAGGTAGAAAGTTAAATATTTAATGCCAGTGTCTGCTATATATTCTTCTTTTGTGTATTCATGGAAATATATTTTGGAACTGGAGGCAAACGTTATTTATAATACAGTAGTGGCAGAAGGGGCATATTTGATTGAGGCATCAAAGTGCTAGACTTTGTAAAAGCTGTGAGTGAAAATTCCTGGATTAGCCTTGAAATTTTCAGTGCCATCTTCCCTTTTCTTTTGGGTATTCTGGGTCTCCTCTTGGCTTTCATTTGGGATTTGTCTGTAACAACTCTTGCTTTCTTTCCCCTTTTTAATGAGGTGGATAACCAGGCAGCAGTAAGAGGTGGTTGTTTTCCCAGTAGCAGGTGTGTCTTTCAAGCCCTCTGCAATGTATCCCATTGCACTCAAAATGTAACACACATCCTTGTGTGCTGCCTTCTGTCATAAAAAAAAGTTTTTGTGAGCCTGCTGGGTACGGAAATAGCACTGGAATTTGTTTTCTGGGCTAACCAGGAGCTGGATATTACACAAAGGAAGGTGCCGGGAAAGGAATAGATTTTTGGGTGAAAACATCAGAAATTGTTAGAAGAATTTAAACTTGGGTATTTTCTTCTCTTGCCCTGGAGGGTGTAGTTGGAGCATTAGGCTATGCTGAGATTTTTATGATCTGATTTGTTGGCAATGAGCAAAGATAAACCCTTGCCTACCTGTCTGCAGCTGCACAAGTTGCAGTAGATTTGCCCTGGACCCATCATTGTGTAGAAAGGTAGATGTTGTTTCAAGGCTTTTGGTATTCAGCCGAAACAAGAATGAAATACAGATTCTGATGTTTTGGTCCTTAAAGAAGAAAAAAAGTCATTGTAGAACTTGTTAATTTTCTCATTGGATAACCTGTTTTTAAATAAGTTTGGATGTTTGCATCTGTGCTTGCTTTCAAAGTTGCAGGAAGGGCTTAGCGAGTTTCTGTGGACTTGGCATTTTAGTCTGGGTCACAGGAACCTGCTTTTCTGTCTCAGATAAAGGCTATACTTCATTTCTTGTACAAATCTATAAGAAATTTTGTGTTAGGCTTTTCTTGTAAGACTTTAATATGGAAAAGCTGTTCTCAGTGGCTGGAAGAAGGAGGAACATCCTGATCACAGCTGTGTCTTGTTTTGGAGTCAAGTCAGAAACCTACAGCTAATTCTGCAGGTGTTTTACGTGAGAGGTAGCTACAAACACACACACGTGTGTGATAACATAGATATGGCCACACTTACTTTATTTCACCCTTATTTAGAGCTTAAAAAACCCCGTGTTTGGAAACTGAGTGCTGCCAAATGTAGTTGAGTAATTGCTTCTCCAAAAAACTGATTTGAGTAAGAAGAAAAATGTAGCCCCAGAGTTTGGAAAGACAACTTCTATGGGAAGTTAAAACTGATGCAGGACTTGTTCCCTGGGGCTGAACAGCCAACGCCAGTGCTCCTGGTGCTGCTGGGAGGCTTGGCAAGCAGATACCCTGTAAAGCTCAAAAACTCGAGTGTTATTTCACTGAACTTTTTGGAATACTGTCACCGGTAAGAAAAACTGGTTTTAGGTTGTTGTTACTTGAAATAGAACTGGCAGGCATTGTGGGCAAGAGTGGTAAAAGAAAGAAATGTAGAGCTTGGGGAAGACAGTTTGTAAATGAATTTAACTATTTTTCTAACTGCTGATTGGTTGAGGTTTTGAAGAAACCCAATCCATTGACCACCCTGAATAGAATGATAAATTAGAAGCGTTAAGAGCATCTTTTAGATTACATAGCACTTAGAATGTAATTTGGTCAGCTTTAAAAATATAAGATCTGCTCAGAAGTGTAAGAGATATGCTGCAACTTCAGTTATCTTCCCTATTGACTTAACCTGGTGCATGTAAAGCATATTATAAGGTATTAAAACCTGGCAATGCTGCTGATTTTGAGCCTGAGGAGAACAGGAGGTGAGGCAGTCAGCTCAGCTGTTCCTCAAATAACCTTTCTAGCTTTGGTTGCAGTCTCAAGATCCTGGCAGGGGTATGGGCTGACCCTTCTGCTGTGTGTGCAGCACAGGAACAGGAGCAGAGCATTGTGCTGGCATGGCCTGAGCAGAGTTTGTACACAGGAGCAGAGAGGCTCAGTGTGAACACAGGATTCCTCAAGAGTTCTCTTTCCTCTGCAGGACTTGGCCAGGGGAAGGTGGGGCCAGCCTCTCTGTTCCTGTGACACCAGTGGGAGCAGGCACTGTAGGATTGGGCTCCCAACTGGTGTGAAGTGCCTCCAGCTCCCAGGTGCTGGTGAAGATGCTTTAGCCAACTCCCTCTGAGGAGCTGGGGTGGTGCTGTGCAGCCAGAGATGTTATTCTGGAGTTGGTTTTCTAATATCAGTGCTGCTGCTTGTCCACTGCACATCTCCAGAGCAGCAGCAGAGCAGGAGCTTGCTTTTACATGTGGAGACTTTTCTTCCCTTCAGTGCTGGGTCTAGGAAGTCCCAGCTTATTTCTGCAGTGATTCCAGAGTGCTTCAGGAATCTGAGACCCTTCTCTAGGGTAGAACGTGCTGCTAAAGTGCTTCAGTGGACTGGGACTCATCTGGATTCCCCAGGCTAAAGCAGGGAGCATCAGCGACAGCTCCGTGAGTATGAGCAGGAATTCGTGTGTGTTTCAGCTGTGCCTCTCTGCCAGAGCTCAGGAGGGCAGGGCACAGCGCTGTGAGGAGCCAGGCTCTCTGGGCATAGGTGCATTTCCATTTTGTTGGCTGTTTATATGGAGAAAAACCTGGAGATAGGAGTCCTAGCAGATTGCAAGCGTGCTGCTGGAGAGTTTACAAATCTTTGTGCAGTATTTTCAAAACAAAACAAAATGTGCATCAAGGATCCTCTCAAAATTTGGATACAGATTAAGTGCAGCTGGGATATTTTATCAGTTTGTATATCATGTGCTTGCATGGAGTTGATGTATAAATTGATATTGTAAGCTTTCCAGGGTTTTTGTGATTCCTGCAGGAAAAAATCAGTTCCTCTCCCACCAGCCCAGTTACAGTGGATTGTGTTAGAAAGTAACGAGATTACAAAGTGTTATGGGCTGTGTTCTGATGCTCTTTGTGTTTTGGTTTAAGTACATAACTTATTTACAAGTCAGTTGTTGTAGATTACCGTGTGATGAATTGTCTTGTGTAGGAAAGATTATGTTTTAGACCAATTATATAACAAATAGCAGAGAAATCAAAATTAAGTAATGTGTGTGTTAATGCTTAAATGCCAATAACGTACTTTGAAAGACCCAAAAGAAGCCCCTGTAATTAGAAAATTGGGAAATATGCACTTAAATCTTTTGTACCTAATTTTCTGGTTATACTTGCTTTAAGTATTCATGTGAAGGAGTCTATCTTATAAACTATCAGGAGATAGATTTGAAGGATTTTTTTTTTCTTTTAAAATATATATTTACTGGAGAGAGGCCTCATTAATAAAATTATAGGTAATTTACCACAAAACCTGATCATTTTCTTTAGAATAAAATATTTGTGTCCTGCAACTTCAGAAGTGGAAAGCAAGTACCTTCAAATATTTTAAGGAAAATCACTCATGAGATGACACAAATGAGTAATAGGAGGGGTACAGGTGACTCTTAGTCAAGTCAATTCAGAACCAGGTCTCCTGTAGAGTGCTTTTTTTCTTTTATAGTGTTTTTTGCTCACATTTGCTTTGAAGTAGTTTCTGTAGCTAATGTATATCAAAATTAAAATAGCACCATATGGCAGTTGGCTCGTTGCCTAAATAACATATGTTCCATAAGTTCAGTTCGCTTAAGGATTGCTTTTCACTGCTTGGAGGGCGTTTACCTGTAATTTTAATGTTGAGAAGAGTGCCCTGAGATCAGAATAATTTGCTGGGTAGAATAAAAAATACTTTGTTATGCATTGGGTATAAAATTACAATGATTTCCCTGTGTGTTTACTGATGAAGGACAATTTAGTTCTGGGGGGTGGTGGATTTGTCGAATTTCTGGTATAAATGACTGTGTGGTATACATATTCCCCACGGCATTTATTGCCTTAACAGCAAATGCTGTGTGCTGGAGCTCCACAAAATGCCAGCTGTGCTGGGAGATTCACTCTGAACAACAGGTATTCAGAGGAGGCACATTTTGTTTTAAAGCATAAAAAATAACTGGGGTATACTGTATTCTACTTTTATTTTTATTTTTTCCCTTCACATCTCTGGTTGGGGTCCTGCTAGGTAAAGATCCAGATCCATTCTCATTTGGAAGAAGTTTGGGGTTAATAATTCTGCTGTCTGTGCTGCAGCCTGTAGCATCCACTGCCACATGCTCAGTTAAAACTGCATTGTAAGATACATGTTTGTCTCCTTTTCCAGAAAATCTTGAATTTATTGTAATTATAGAATTATAATTCTATAATTAATGGAACTCCTCTTCATTTTTTCCCTGCTGCTGCCATAGTTAGATTTCGAGCTCAGTTCTTCCAGTGATCCCAGTTTTTCATGCAGCCCTATACTCTTGGAGAAACAACCATGGAAGATTTAGATCCCTGAACTGTGATATGGACTTCAAGTGTCTCAGGCTCCAAGTTTTACTTTGAAAAATAAGGACTATGTTAATTTTCTTGTGGTGCCTAAAATTGTCCGCCTTTGCATACTGACAACTTGCCGTGGTGGTTTGGTATGTGTGAGAATTTGATGTTTTATCATACAATAATAGAACAGGTTGGGTTGGAAGGGACTTTTCAAGGTCATCTAGACCAACCCCACCCCTAATGATTTTATTACTGTGCCCAGTTGAGAACCAAACTCTGTGTGTTTTCCTAAGGAAATCTAAAGGTGGGGTTGGGATGGTATTTTCTGTGCACACAACATAACTAAATTACTGGTTTTCTCAGAAACTTTTACTCTAGGAATGTTTTAGAGGTTTTTGGGTTTTTTTCCCCTACCTCTGGCTCGAAAGAATGGATGTGATATTTGCAGTCCTTGTTCCTACTGTAGCCAAATGGTTTGAATATTGAGTGGGTGGCAGATGTACATTCTGTGCCCACCTTCAGCTGGGTGAAAATCTAAAACTCACCTTGCAATTCTCCACAAAGAGATCCTAAATCAGGTAGGTTCTGGTTGGAAAGGTGGGGCTGTCCCCTCCTCCTGTTGGAGCTATGTCAGCTTAGCTTGGATTGCTGATTTTGGGGGGTTTTGAGGGGGGGGGGTGTTTCCTTTTTTTTGCATAGAAAGCCAGTGAGTGCTGGAAAAAGAGTTCTCAGTGGTGTTTGGATCATGCCTTGTAGGACAGATGAGAGTTTTGGCTGCTGCTCTCAGGAAAAATCTGTGTAGTATCTGCTGGTCTTACTCAGAATAAAAGGTGAAGAGTAGCACGTGGTGTGTGATGCCCACGGAGGGCAGCAGCCTTTCTGCTGTGCCTGTCTGGTCTTTCACAGCCAATCTTGATCACAGCGTTCCTCTTTTTTAGCTGAGTAGAAGCCTGTAAAAAGAAGTGTCAAACATTTCCAGCCAGAATAGTGTACAACCTGTAGCTGGGAGCTGTCTCCCAGAAGGATGTAGGCAGAATTATTATTATTTGTGTCTCCTGGGCAGAGGAGGGAATCCAGCCTGGTTCCCTTTATCACTGTGTGAGAGCTCTAACCATTAGACTGATGTACAGTTGTTCTTTGGGGCAGCTGAGTTCTGCAAGCCTCAACCAATCCTCAGCCACTGTCACCCAGGAAAAATAGTGAGAAGCTGTAGGAGTATCTCAGTAGATGTTCACAAAGGCAATTCAGCAGGCAAATACACGACACAGTTTTAATAGGAATATGTGTATATGTGCATATATATATATATAATCTACATGTGGAAAGACTGCACTGTTATAAACCCTCGTTGCTGGAAGAGTGGAAAAGGAAGGAGTTGCAGTGCCTTTTATGTTCCTCAGTCTCACTTGTACGAGTGCAGGGGAAGTCGTAGTGACAGTGTGCAAGCACGGAGTGCACGTGCTTTATTCCTGTTCCCCAGGCTGGCAGCAGTGAATGGGATCCTGAGTAGGAGCACAGACTGCATTCAGCCCTCCGAAATTACTACCATAGATAAGTTGGAGGGGAGGAGGGGGGAAGACACAGAAAAGCTGTGTACTTCTTAATAGATTCATGGTTTGCAACGTTTCATAATTCCTTTTTGACTCAGTCATCTGTAGCAGTTGTATAAATTACTTCTAATGATGCAGTATTGCTGAGAAATTTTGGTTTTACTTTGCAGTGTGTCATTATTAGCTCTTAGGAAAAAAAAAACCCCTGTATTGTTTGGTCTGTATAAAGGACATGTAAGAAAAGGAGAGTGAATTCAAATCAAAAGGAAGAAGGAAATTTAAACCTTTGCCACAGATGTTTTCTTTGGAAAGGAAATTCAAATTGTCGCTTTGCAAAGTGAACTAAATGGAACATCTGTGACTTCTTGTTTTCATTCTTCAAGACTCGATTCTCCTCTGCTTCTACCAGTCTTAGAGATGCATATTCATCCTGATCCTGTTTCCATTGCCTGTTAACTTCAGCAGTGCTGGACAAAGCCTTTTATGAGAAGAAAGCTAAAAAAAAATTAGTTGAGAAAATCAGCACAGTGTCACCCTGCTTGAAAAAGCTGCTGGATGGTCCAGGCTGGGCAGGAGTTTCTGTGGAAACATCACTGCAGTTCAAATGTCAGTGGGAGGTTGCAGTGCACCGGCAACCTGCCTATTGGTTTTCTTATAAGCAGAAAACAGTAAGGAATTTAAAATAAAAGCTGCTATATTTAATTTTTTTTTTGTATTCTGTATTGGCAGCATACAATAAATGAACCTTGATTAGCTATGGTTAGTCAGGTTTATATTAATGGTTCTCAGAGCTGCAGCCCAGAAGAAAGAGCTTATAGTGATTTAATCTGGCCTTTATTTAGATTCTGAAACAATTTCAGCTTACCAGGATAACTTGCTTAGCTCTTGAACAATTCCAGCAGATCCATCAGGTTTCTTTGATGTGGAGCATTGCAGAGCTGGGCTGGGCTCTCACTTTCTCTCCCCTGTTTTGTTTCTCCTGCGCCAACTCCTAAGGCAGAGCTCCGAAAGAGCTCCCTGAGACACTGGGGTTGCTCTCCATGGTGCAGGGACAGGCATCCTTTGGATCCTTTGGGTGTTCAGTATCCTGAGAAATCTTCCCCTGTGCCCTTAGCTCAGTTCTCACCTGCACTGGGTGATGGGCCCCTGTACTGGGGCGGGGAGAGCTGCTCACATGAACTGCGTCGGTGCTGAGGGGTTTTCTCTCCTGCACCATCCTCTGGACTAAGCCTCAGGCTCCACTGAATGGTCAAAGATCACTTTAGTACGTGATTCTTGTTTTCAAAAGTTTGCTGTTCCTATTTTTTCAGTGCTGATGTCAAGAAAACTAGATTTTAGATTTGAAGAATCAGAAAGAACTGGATGGAAAAACTCGGACGCAAATGTTGTAGTGGCATGGATGGAGAGTAGAACTGAACTGAAATTGCAGCCAAAATATCTTGCATCCAAAAATGCAAATAAATGGATCTGTAGCAGGGTGTACAGGTCGTAAGAATGACTGATTAATTTGTGAATGCCAACTGTAAAACAAAGGAGAACTAAAATCTGGAAAAATACTCAGATTCTGCAAAGGAAATGTTGGATTGTTTTCTAATGAAGATAGGTGATTTTTTTTTCTTCCTTTTTTTTCCACTTTTACCATTAAATTTCTAAAGTGGACATTTATATTCTGAAACCATCCTGCACTGCACAGATATTTTGGTGTTTTCGGTATTTTGACGGGAGAACAGCGCTGTCTGTAAATCCCTGGTGTAAAAAAGTGTTTGTGCCAGAGTAAGGGGCTGCGAAGAGGAAAATGCCAGGACAGAGAGCAGAGCTCCAGCTCTTCCCCTCTTCCCTGATGAATTCCCTTTAATTGGGTAAGAAATCCAGGTAGGTCTAGCTTAGGTCCTTTGCCATTTCTGACTTGATGCTGATGCCAGACCCTGACAATGTGAAGAGAAGGGGAAAAGGTGACAGTTGGATGCTGAGAAAATGAAACCTGGGGGCCAACGTGGCAGAATAACGAGGAGGGAGGGCTTTGCTGCTTTTCTGCCTGTGCTGTGCCTCTACCTGAGAGAGGAGAAACTCCAGGAGTCCCTAAATTCTCACTTTAACTAGTGGCAAAGTGTGTTTGTCACAACACTGTTAAACCCAAGCAAATGTTACCAGCTCCCCTCCCTTGTAAGTGCAGTGAGTGAGGAGCTGCCGAGTTTTGGAAGGCTCTGCCTGCCCCCCGTGTGCATCTCCTGCCCCAGCAGCAGGGGGGATGTGCTCCCTCAGTGACAGGTTTGGCTGTATTACCTCGAATTTCCATCCAGGGATCCCATCCAGGGCAGGAATTGGAACTGCAAATATTTTTGGCTGCTGTCTGGTTACATCAGCCACTTGCAAAATTTGTTTCCTGGGTCCATCTTGCTGCTTTTCCTCGCAGTGGATGAGGGATGCTGTCACTTACTTATTTCTTGTCTTTGGGCAGTTCAGGGCTGTGCAGTGACCATAAAGATGCTGAATTTAAGCCTTGTTAATCACAGTGTTTGTTGTCCATATGGTTCTGTTTTGTACAGTCAGTTTTATTTTATTCAGTGTCCGTTCCCAGGTTTCCCTATTAGTTCTAATGTAGTAGAATTGTAACATTGCATTTTAGAGCAAACCATGCAAACTCAGTCTGATATTTAGCTTTTGTTACTTAATCTTTTCTCCTTGACTTAGATTTGAAGGTCTTTTTTTCATGTTTTTCTGTTACAGAAAAAAGAAGTTCTGACTTTTTACAAAAACTTTCAATCTTCATTCAGAGAATATTTTTATTTTAAAGCATTTTACTTAATGCTGCACTTTTACTTATATGTTTTATTTAAAGCACTTAAAACTATTTTGAACATAAAAAGCCTTATCTGTCTACAACTAAACCAGCAAAACAATTTTACTGCATTTAAAATATTGCCTTTATTTTACTTTATCTAGCCTGTGCTGACCAGGTATCCTGTATGTGACAGGGATGGCGGGGGGGGGGGTGGATGTGTATGCCACACACCTTTATTTTTTTAGTGTAGTTACCTAATTCTTGCTATGTTTTTGTGTCCTCTTAGTTTTACTGGAGGTATTGCGGGGCGGGGGGGGGGGTGTGGAATTATTATCTTCTAAAAAAGATAACTACATCCAGGTGGCTGCAAAGTGCTCTTGGGGTGTTGACAATGATGCTAACCCAGATCTGGACCTGCTATTTTTAGGTTGTTTTTTTCCTAGTAAGGAGAATGACTTTTTTTGTCTTTTCTTCATAATATCAGTGTGGAACAGTCAAAGGAGACAGGTGCCTCCCATGCAGGATGTTTATTTGGAGGCCATAATATTATGCAGCTGTGAATAGAAGGAGTTTTTCCTTCTGATACTTGGTCTTTTAAAACATTTAACAGGCAGCAGAGAAAGCTCAGAGGCTGCATTTACTTGTTGTTCAGGAACACAGTGCAAGCTATTTCAGTCCCCTTTAGCACTAAGGGACTGCTTTAGATTCAGTACTCTCCCGTAATGTATTACACATGTTAGGAACGTAAGTCACTGGTCTGAGTTGGGGCGGGGCAGGACAGGAGTTTCTGGCAGCCGGGTCAGAATTTTGGGTGTGCACAGCCCCTGCTCACGCTGGTGGTTCCTGGGGGAAGTGGAGGTTGTTGAACAGTCTCACTCTAATGCATCTCCCCCTCCCGTTTCAGGACAATGGACATTGTCAGGGCACAGCAGGGCACTTTGCATCACCACAGCAGCACCATGCCCAGGCTGTGAATAAACTGGCTTCATCTCCTTGTGCTATTGATCCATCAGCTTTCCTGCGAGCACTAAATTCATCCTTAAAAAATAATTAGCTCCAGTGTCTTGGCAGAATTCCAAGCAGGCAATTACATTCTGCCTGCTTAAAAATCCCCCCTGTAGTTCCAATTGGCTAACTTACAGTGACAGATGACTGTGTGTTTTGTGATATGTTTGTGGCATGGCTTTTTATCAGTGTGAAGTCTCCTGTAATGCTGCAAATAGTGGCCCTGCAAGAACCGACTGACCAGCACGGCTTACTAGCATGACAAAGGAAAGGATCCATGGAAAATGCTTCCCCAGTGTTTTGAAGGCCAAAAAAAAACCAATTTAGATGTTTCTTGCATGTTTCAAAATTTTGAAGGCATCATCTATAATGTGTCTTTAGGCCTCTGTGCACTGATACACAGAATAAAAGCAAACCTGAACCTCACTTGTTTTGTAGAACTCAGTGTTAATTATGGGCTCAGGACTGACATTTCAAATGGTTGAGAAAACAGAGGAAAGATGCTGATTTGTTTGTTGACTGTGGGACTTTGGGTTCAATGTGTTTAATGGAAGGAAAAAATAGATATGAGATAAAATATATATTAGCTTGTGTTTCCCTTTCCAAGGGTAGTAAATTGAAAACCTGGGTTTGTTTGTTGGTCTTTTTCTTTCTATTTTGACATATAGAAAATATTCTGACATATAGAGAAAATACAACTTACAGTATCTAAATAACTTGTATCTGGTATTAAATGGTTTGAAAAGACCAGAAGAAAATTTTGATGTTTAGATACTTGATGGAGCAGTATATGATTAAAATAATCCTTAAGGAAGGGGAGGTGGACCTCCCATCTCCTTTCACAGATGAAGACCAAAGCTACATTTTGATAAAGAAAAGTCATCTGACTGAACAGGTCTGATACATTTTTCTGATTATTTAAATTTTATGATCTTCGTATTGGTGAAAGAAGTAGAAGGGAATTCTCCCATTTCATGGGCTTGCTTTTTGTTATTGCTGTGCTCAAAAGGGCAGACATGGTCTAGGCATTGAGTCCTTGCAATTACATACTGTCAGTGGCGTATTTTAGGAGAAGAGGATAGAAATAAAAATTGTTTGCAGCCAGTCAAAGGGCTTTTCTGCCCTTCTGTTTTGTCTCCTGGTAGAGGAAAAACAAGCCTGTTTTTAGGAGTTCCCTTTACAGTGTGAAACTGTGGCATCTCTGCCAGGATATGCAGAGTTAGCAAACTGAAAATTGGAATCTGAAGAATTTGTTCTGGTCTTTCCAGCTCAGGAGTTTGAGAATTAAAAGTCACTTCTTTCCTGATCATGAAATTGACTTGAAATTTAATAAATACTTATTTTTAAGAGGACTTTGTTCTTATTCCTTCTAGATGCAGAGTTTTTGGGAGATTATAGTAGAATTTTTAGGCAGTTATTGTTTCGTATTTATGTCCCTGCTATCTAAAATACAAAGGATCAACATTGCAGTTGTATTACAGAGGCTTGGACAGTTTCACACATTGTGAAGAGCATAAAATAAATAATCTTATCAATCTTGCTAATTGTGACAGGAGTGTTCTGCTGAACAAGGGATGGAAATTTGCTTTTGAAGAGTTTCATTTAATCTCCTAGCATTCCAAATGTGGTCAAGGTTGTTGGTTGTATAACCTCTTAAAAAAAAAAATTGAGAATGATTATGAGAATAACACAGTAGCTCAGATGGTTAATGCATGTTTGGGGACTCGTTTTATTGCCTTTGCCTTTTCTTTTTCAGTTCTGTTTTGTTCTGTCTGTAACCAGTCAAAGCTG
The DNA here is from genome assembly GCF_020740725.1 of Corvus hawaiiensis. Taxonomy (NCBI): domain Eukaryota; kingdom Metazoa; phylum Chordata; class Aves; order Passeriformes; family Corvidae; genus Corvus; species Corvus hawaiiensis. The sequence goes on along the minus strand of NC_063228.1, from coordinate 13,011,450 downwards.
CCTGGAAATTGTGGAGGCAGCTCTATCACACAGCATCTATTTTTAAATGGACTATTACTTGGGACATGATCAGAATAGCTGTGCTTCATTTCTGGGGTGGATCTGCAGTGCAAATTCCCCTGTACTTTGAAGAAGCAAACACGCACTCGGCCGGGTGTTTTACCACCCACTGCAAAGTTTTCTCTGCTGCAGGATTACCGTGTGTTAAACTCCCCTCCGTTCTTTGTTCTCTTCAGTATCCCGAGTTCTCAGAGCTCCTCTGTGCTCCCCACTTTGTTTCGGGGCTTGCAGCATTCTGGAAGAGCCCTTAACTTGCCCTCGAGGTGTTTTCTCTTGAGCTGTTAAAGGGTTTTGTATTCCCTTTCCGGCTGAAGGTGTGGTTCCACTGTGGGCCACTATTCGGAATGGAAATGGGTGGAGTTTGTGTGTGCTGTGGATAAGGACAGCTACAAACCCATGTGTAGGGATGAAATGCTGATGAAGCCATAACTGATGCTGCAGTTACCTGTTGAAATCAAACCCTAATGCACCAATTAGGCTTTTCATCAGGCTGTTTCCCAAAGCTGAGCTTGTGACATGAGAAGCCAAAAACCTGCAGAACTCGGAGTATCTTCAAGCATCCCTTGCTTGCTTTCTTGTCTTTATGGCAATGTTGGGTGCTCTGAGAAATTCAGCTCCCTCCTTCACATCATTTCCCACAGACTTGTGCTACAGAGCAGTTTGTTCAGCTTGCTGTCTATGGATCAATTATTTCTTCACTGTTAAGTTTCAAGTTACAGTTTTCCAAGGCTGAGTTTCCGATCCAAGCTCTGCGAGGCACACAGCCTATGGTATCCATAGGTCTGCCTCTTCAGGTGATGCTTGTTCAGTCGTATTCCTGTGAATGAGAGTTGTCTTGGAGGAGTCTGGAGAGGGGCACCACAAAAAATACAGATGGAAAGAGGCTGCACACTTTATTCTTCAGTGCCAAGGACCACAGTGCTTTCTATGTGCTTTCACATGTTTTTGGTTTTCTTTTCACTCCTATAGATACACAGTGACTGCACTGAAACAAGCAAAGTTCCTACTGGTGCAGAACTAGAGGGAGTGAGGAACAGCTGGAGTCTGAGACTTTTTAGGTAAATCCTTCTGGAGAAATCACGGGAGTCACTTACATAATGGAAACATCCTATAATTTTTCCTGTGCTTTTCTCCCTTGTTGCCACACATTTCTGTTGCCAGGGAAACCGATCATGAATTGTTCATAGTAAGTGACCTTGTCATTGCTTTTATACACGCCATGAGTTATTGTGCACAGGATATTTATAGAATTATAGAGGTGATTGTGACTGCCTGAAGACAAGCAGGTTTTGTTTCATTTAATTTTTTTTTTTTTGTGTAGAATAGGAGGCTAAAAACTGTAAGAGAGGGAAATGCTAACATTTGTTTGGAGAATCAATCTTGCTATTATTCAGATGGGGGCAAACAGGGCTAATAAGTCAAAAGGCAGCTGGATGAAGAGTGGTCAGCTCAGCCTCTTGGAAGCAGTGTTTCATTTGATGCTGTTCTGTACTGGACTTGGATATATTCACATTTGCTCTTGTGTTTGATATTTTTAGAGGTGCCGGAATTTTTTTAAGCTCTGCACAAAGTGTGCTTTATGCACAGTTTTTAAATAACAAACCAACCCAACAACAAACCAAAAAAACTCATGTCAACCATTCTAAATGGTAAAAGGTGTTGCCTATTCTCCTTGTCCTGACATTCTGTACAGAAGTTAATTAAAATAAAGCTCTACCAACAATTTAAGTATTAATAATGAAGAGATAAATGAATCATGCTAGTTCAAATAGAAAAATAATACAAAAGAGTGTCTGAGGTCCACAGAAGGCTGCCTCATCTTTTTATGCATTCAAGAAGAAAAAAGGATTTTATTACATAATCATCCTTCCAGTTCTCTTCAAGGCTGTGTTTTGTAATTATTATTTCAATCTAGGGAAAGGTGTGGTAAGATCTTGGGATTTCAAGGTGAAGTTGTGATAAAAAGGCTGAAGTTGATGTTTGCCATGTGGTTCTAATTGTGCAGCTGGGCATTTGGTGTCTGCACCCACCAAATCATCCTTTCCCTGAGTGGTGCAGGGATGCTCCAGGTGGTCTTCACCCAGAGGGGACAGGGCTGGGCTGGAGAGCACTGGGACAGCATGAGGGAGCCCACCCAGCCACCTTTGCAGCAAGGCTTTGCTGCCTGGTGACAGAACTGCTCAGGCGAGGAATTTGGCCAGTCCTAAGCAGCTCCCACCGTGCCTACAGCCCAGTGAGTGACACCACCTGGAAGCTGAAGGTGTTTGGGCTCATTTCTCAGGCAGAGCAGGTGACAGTCTCAGAAACCCCCATGTGTGATTCTCGGTATAGGATTTACCACACAGGACATGGAGGCTTTTAAACAGCTGGTAGAAACTGTTTTAGCAGATGCAGGAATGGGCATAAAGGGAATTTATGGCACTGGGAGATGTTTTATATGGAGTTTGACATGAACTGATAGCAGTGGATTGTGCAAATGCTGGAATGCTCCTGCTGCACCATGGGCCAGCTGGCTGGCTGAGAGCTCAGCAGTGCAAGAGCTCAGGTAATCTCACCTGATCCAGCTGCAAGTGCTGCTGGACAGGCCCTTGTGCTGGGCACAGGGGTCCCCAGCTGAGCAGCACCTGCCCATCCTGCTGCAGTCAGTTCACACCGTGCAAAAATCCCCAATATCTCAGCAATTACAGGGCATTTGTTTTAAGCAAACAGTGTGACTGTGAGGGGCTTTGCAGAAAAAGAAACAGGCTTATTTCCACTTAGCAGCCAGCGGGAATTTCATGATCAGCTAATGTCTTTTAAACATCTGCCATGCCTCTGGAATTACCTATTGTTGAAAAAGTGGGTGTATTTTATGAAAAGCACACAGAGTTAACTCGAGGTGAGTGGTGATGCAGTGCTGAGTCCATCAGTGGAAGGGCTCTTACTCAGTGTTTTGCATAATGCAAGGAAGCAATAAGCAAAAATAGAGAGGAGGTTGCCCTGTGAATTTTGTGTGCTAAACGTAAGTGCTCAATTGGACTAAGTGGCAGAGCAAGACAGCCCTGAGCCATTGAAACTGTCACGTTGAGAGGGCTGGGAATGGCAGTCTCGTGGGAGGGAGAAGCAATCTCATGTGCTTCTCAGTCATTTTCCACTTACAGTGGTCTTGTCACAGGTGTGTTATAGTGAGACTGAGACTGGCAACCTGACACTGAATGAATGTGGGTGAGGAGCTAACACTTGGTGTGTACTTCCACCTAATTTGCCATCCAGCATCTAAGTTAACTGTTATGGTCATATTTAGTGTATTAAACCGCTCTGGTTTTGGGGATCTGGTCCATGATGCAGATACAGCTCAGCTGCCATAAGCTAAATAAGCATTGGGTCTTTGGGGAGAATGAGCTGAAAGCAGGTGCTTTAGAGAAACTTAAAGGCCTTTAGATTTCTTGCTTTACAAAGGTTAAATAGTACCAGATCAGCAGGCTTTCTTTTCACCCACCTGGGCATAATCTTCTCTTTAATTTCTCCTTATACTATTCTGGAAAACACCACTTACTTGCTCTTCATTTTTGCTCGTCTGAAGAATAAAAGATATTCTCTAGATCTTTCTATTTGTTTTTTGTTATCCATAGGGTTGCAGCTAGCTCTTTGAATTAATTTCCTTGCCTTGTATGCTTGCATGTCCTGGATGAACTTTGGTAGAGAAGGAACTTAACATTCTTTTGCCATCCAGTGGAGCAAGTCATCTTGTTGATGTTTGAGTGTTTTAAATGAGGCTTAAGTATATAGTATTGACACTCTTCTGTAAATGGTTTCGAGAAAACCATTTATTATCCATTTGCTTGAGGGATTTGCTTGAACTACAGTGCTTGGGAACACTGTGTTAAATGAGATAATGTGCAGAATAGATGTGCATTTATGGGCAGTGTTCCTGATGCAATGAAAACACCCACAGGGCAGCAGTTGTGGGAAAAAACATTCCTTTTTCCCCATTAACCTGTTTTCCTGGGTATATGGGGTGTTTTTGCAGTCATAGAACATGCCTAGATCACAGTGAGGAGGGGACAACGAGCAGCTTGCACCCTGGAGGAAGCCTGTCATGCATTTATTAGCGCTTAGCCCAGAACTGAACTACAGCTAAGTACTTATACACTCACCTATTGATTCACCTGGTGATGGGTGCAGGAAAGATCCTTCCCAGGGAATCAAACAGCTGAGCATCCACCTCAGCAGTGGGTGTGTCAGGGAGGGGGAATGAAGCTGAAGAGCAGCTGCAGTTTATTGTGGGACTCAGGCAGTGACAGAAACGTGTCATCAGTCACTGTGTGTGTGACTGGGCAACCCAGGACTAGGGAATACACTGAATTTCCTCAGTCACTGCTAGGAGTGAGCGAGGCTGCAGCTCAGGGAGGTGGGTCAGCTCTGTGCATTGCTGTTATTTATTGATGGGGTTGGGTCAGGGCCTTTTCTTTCCCACTCTTCTCACTCTTCATTTGCTATTCAGTAGCCATCCCATTCCCTGGATTCCTGCCTCAGGTAAGGGGCTCCAGAGGAAGGTTGTGCTCTGTAACTGCCATCTGCAGGTGTGACTGGGATGCTGATGGTACTTCTTTTGCAAATCCATAAATTCCTTTCAGGAAAATAAATGCTTTCACTCAAAAATATTTGTGGAAAAGGGAGCATCAGGAAACGAGGGGAAAAAAAAAAATCTCCGAAGGGAATGTTTGAAAATACTTTCTGTATTTCTTTCTGTCTCTTTTAGATTGGATAGGATTAGTCAGAGGTCTTGACAAACGTTACATTGTGTGTAGCACAAGTGACTGCATCGTCAGGGATGGTCTGTGCAGTTCCAAGCTGCAGACTGCTGCCCACAGAAATGTGGAAGTTTGTTCCTGTGCACATCTGCAGATCCAGGGCCGAGATCTGAGACCCCTGTGCTGCTTTCTCACCGATGTGGTTGGGAGTGGCTGAGGAGTTAAAGAACCCAAACTCACAGGCATCTGTCATGTGCTCGATGCAGAAGCTGATTGAGAAGCATAAAGTCAAAAGGGGGTTTAAGATTTTCTGTTGGAGTTGGGCTTTGAGGACAGCATGCAACAACTTCTTAAAGACACTTCAAATGTCTTTTCTAGGAAAGCCTCAAGAGTTGAACTATTAACCCCACAGGATTTTAGAAATCATAAAAGGGCTATTCAGCTGAAAATAGCATCCATCTCTTTTAAAATACCTAATGGGGATGTGGAAATGCTCGATACAAATCAGTTGCATACAGAACCTTGAGCCACGTTCTTCACAGGTCAGGCTGCTTCATCCAGTGCATTTATTTTTGACAGGTTTGTTTGTTTGAAAGTGAACAGCCGTTAGAGCAATTAGATCAATAAAAATTAATGCCTTTATGGGAAATACCTGTTTATCGTTTGGGAAGAAATAAAGGACTGCTTCTGTTCTATGTCAAGTTTGGACAAACATCTGTATACTATGGAAAATGTGCCTTTTTTATGTGGAAAGGAGTTTTGTTAATTGATTAAAGGTCTTTTAAATAAGCTATGGGAACTTAAAATTGATGAGTGAACCTCTACGTTTGTATTGCACACAGGATAGTTTACTGTGCTGTATCTTACAGCAGTTAGAGAAGTGCAGATTCTGTCTGGAAGTATACATGTACATGCTCAAATATATTGTATTAAAATAGAGGTATAATCTGTAGTGTTGTTAAAATTGCTGGTAGTCAAGCTAGGATATGTGATTGTCACTCTAGAATATAAACCTATATGGGATTTTATCTGTTGATAAATTATTCTGTATGCTCTGTCTCAATATAGTTTATGTGTAAGTAACATTTGTAAGAAAAACATTGAGGTGGCCTTCAGTAGTAGGCCACAATTGTGAATTTTATTCTCTGAGATAGTCTGGGAGACATTTTGGAATATATGTTAATGTTGCTTTAGGAGATATTATTGTGCATCAATTCTTAGACTTTTTCTTCCGTTTCAGTCTTGGTTTGTCATTTTTATGCACTTGTCTTAGGTCATGAATTGTTTACAACTCTTTATATCTTGTTTTATTCAGCAATTTCTGATCCTTTCTGTTCAGACTGTTAGGGCCATGACTGAAGTTCAGAACCTCAAACTGCAGTTTGACTTTCTGATACCCCACCTTAACCCTTTTAGTTTTGAAGTCATTGTGGTTTTTATTTAGGACATGAAGAATACAGTAGCACTCTGGATTCCCTGTTTAACTATCTCTTCTTTAACTGGAGTTTTTTAAAGTATTTTCTAATTTCCATTAAGTCTCCAGCATAACACAGTGAGCCTGGACTTGAAGACAGTCTGTGCACAAAATGTGTATTTTAATCTGTGTTTGCTGAAGATGAACTGGACTTCTTGTATGATCAGATAAATGATCATTTTTCAGGGAAATATGTAAAAATAGCAAATGCTGTGCATATGTACTGTATCTTAGGGATGACTTGGGTAGAAAATGTATCACTGCTTTCCTGCATATACAGTCTCAGGTATTCTGCCTAGAAGGTTTTACATACCTTCTAGGTGTACACAGAGGGAGTTAAGAATGGAAACAGAGACTGAGAATGAGGATAGTGCTGGCTCCACTTTACCACTAGAATGAAAGAGTTTGTCTGGCTCACTGAGACAAAGAGATCCTCAGCACCCAACTCAAGCCACTCCATTCCTTGTCCTCCTGCTCAGGAGGTGTAAACTTGGGTAAGGATTGAAGACCCTAAGACAGTTCTGAGATGCTGAGGTACCTTGCTACTTACTAGCTCTGTGTGTGTGTGAAAGGACCATATTAATGTTTTAATGCCACGCTAATTCCTTGGGGACTCTGTACGGACAGTTGCTGCGGGTGTATGCCAAGGTCTCTGGATACCTTCCAGTTGATACCTCTGCTTGTTCCCCTCTGCACTGCTCTGCTGCCCCTGTGTGACGTGCAGGAGCTGTAAGAACAGCTCAGTGGCACAGCACCTCTGCAGGCTGTGTCCCCTCTGTGCAGGAGCATGGGCTGATCACCCACAGACCCATTCACCTGCTCTGCTTGCCTGCCCGCTCCCTAGTGCTCGATTTGGAAGCAGAAAACACTGCTATATATGCAGCTGCTTCTGAAAAAGAAGTTTATTGTCTGACAAGCTGCCTAACTCAGCCGTGCTTGAATTTCCTTTGGCCATTGCTGCACGGTTGCCTGTTTGCTGTGTGGCATTCTCTGGATGTTGATGCATGCTAATACCCAAAATGTTTGTAGCTAATCAGAGCATTGCTAACTGCAATCAGACTATTTTCTAAACTCGCTAAATTATTTTCTCATACTGAATTTATCATAGCTATTAAGAGAGTTATGACCTTTCTCACTTTAACACTGAAGTATCTCAAGTCTCTTCCAGTCATTTGTTGCTATGATAAACTCTGAAGTGAGTATTGGGAATCTTCTGTACAGGCAGACACTCTGGCTCATGTTCTTTTAAATTCCAGCTCCAGACTTATTTATAAGAAATGAGGCTTAGGAGTCTCTCTGGAATATACAATATGTTTGAACCTGTCAGGCCGTTGGCTGACACTGCTGTTTGCCCCTGATAAAAGCGTATGAGTGGTGTGTAAGAATGGAATTTCACTCTTAAAAACAATCATTTAACTGTAAGACCTTCAGCTATTTAAAATGTTGTTCCTGAATGAGTGCCTGGCAGTGTGAAGGCTGGCACAGCCCTGTGTGCAGCCCCTGTTCTGCCACGATAGCACACTTCCATTTGCTGCTGTGGCAATAGTGGAGCAGAGGAAAGCACACACACTCCTTTCCTTGGCTCTGCTCTGCTGCGTGGTACATTACATCCTACTTTATTTAGAATTAAATGACTCATGTCAGAGTTGAAAGGAGTGAAATTGCTGATTTCTATAGGCTGGGTGATGAATGGATGCAGATGAGAGGTGCTCCATAGGTACCAGCACTGCTTTTCCAGGGGTCGGTGCTGGCTGTCCCCATCAATGCCAAGCACTGCTGCTGAACTCCTGGCTAACTTTGAAAGTTGCTGAATGCATTTTGGATTTACAGAAGGTTCTGTTTAAAACTGACTATGTTTTTTCAGCCACGTGTCTGTTTAACCAAAGGTATTGCCTCGACCTAGGAGCCTCTTTTCATCCTAACTTCCATCAAGATGAGGAAACACGGTGCCCTGGTATTCAGGCAGTATAATGAAGAATTGGCATCTAAAATTTGTGGTAGTTTTTGTTAGACTGTAATAACAGCATTACTGTTTTTCTTACATGGCAATGAAACTAGAAAATTTAAGATATAGTTTAATAAATAATAATAAAACTTAATTATTAGATTTCAAAATTTTCCTGTTAATGTGTCTCAAGAATCTTTATGATTACTTCATACCAAGGTAAGGAACTACTAATGCTCCTTTCTGCATATTGATTAGATGAAGGTTTTTTTGTGGCTTGGGGTGTTTTTTGTTTCTCTTTGTTGTTGTTGATTTAGTTTGGTTTGGATTGTTTGGTTTTTTACTACTTTCTCCCAGCAAGACCCAATTTTAGTCCTGTTTTGATGTTTTTTAGTTTCTGCAGGTTCAGGCACTTACAGGAGATCTAGGGGAGCTTTTAGAGATCTCTGTTCTTTATTCCTTTGGGGTCAGTCAGGCCCTGATCTTACAAGTACACCTGTAGTTTCCTTTTATGTGCATGAGTAGTCTGAGTTCAGTTAAAATGTGTTTGCAGGATGAGGGTCTGTAATTTTCTACAAACACTGGCTCTGCTAGCACTCTTTTTCAGAATTAAGCTCTTGATTATTAATCTTGACAATGGCTAACCTTCCATGTGATATGTATCTGTGAATGGGGAAACTTCAGGTCTTCAGATAATGTAAGAAATTCTTCTGCGTTGTGTTTTTAACCAGCCACTTCAAGATCTATAATAAATCCCTTCATTTTACTTGCCTCAGCTGTGATGATAAAAAGTTTTGGGTTTTTTCACTCTTTCTCCCTTCCCCTGAGGAAAAGCTGAGCCTATTTTCCTAATAATTGAAACTTGTTGGCTTTTAAAAATTAGCTTGAAATACCTCCAGGAACATTATTTGGCCGACTTCAAGGCAGCTCCCAAAATACTTAATCCTTTTGAAAGTCAAATTAAAGGTTTGTTTCATTTAAGTTGTATAGCTGGATAAGATTAAACAAAGTGCCCTACTTGCACACAGCAATCTATGTGAAACGGTTTTTTGATCGTCTTCATGCATATCTAAAATACACCTCCAATTTCTTTTCAGGATCTGGGCTTATTCAGCTTTTACCATAATGGTTCATTAGCCTCCTAGGCTTTTTCTTAAGAGTTGCAGTCAATTTCCCAGCTTTGCTGTTTTACATTAAATCGCTTCGATTTCCTAAATATAGTGAGGGAAGAGAACAAGCAGGAGTTGTGGCAAGAGGGGTTATTCAGTGTGGATACATCATTTCTGCTTCACAGCATACTTCCTATATTGCAAAGTTTTTGCCCCTGGCTGCAATTGTGCTAAATTTATCAAGTATTCTCCGTTCTTAGAGAATGATTTAAGTATATGCTGCTGATCTTGCTTCTTGTTGATGCTCGTTATTTTGAGATCAATGGGACTTTACATGTGGAGAGAGCCAGGAAAAGGTTGAAACCTTCATCTCGCTGGAGCATTCTGCAGCGTCCTGCTCTAAATCTCTTTGAAAAGCGAATGGTTACTCATCCAAATACTTCCTCTGAATGTCACTGAAATGAGAAATATCTGTAGTATATATATCTAGGACATGCTTTCTGGCCCCTGTGGCAATGTGTTGTGTGTTGTTTTGGCAGACGCAGATGATTTGAATCTCTCTGACCCGTGTGTGTAACTGGATGGAGACTTTTGTGCTTACCTTCCATCCTCAGGACATTCAGCAGAGGAACTGCAGCCCCCTGAGCAAAGCTTTTCTCCTCCATCCAGCTGCAAGTGGATGAATTCTGCCTTTTCCTCCAGCATGAATCTGTTCCCAATTAACGATCAAGTTATACTGTGGGGTATTTGCAGTTTTTCCCCATGGAAAGAACAGTTTCCCTGGTACATGCTGTGTTTAGCACTACACCACAGCCCAGCTGAGCTGGTTCACCCCAGCCAGCAGCTCAGCTCCCACACAGCCCCTGGTTCACTCTCTGCTGGGATGGAGAAGAGAATTGAAAAAACAGAAGCAAGAAAACTTGTGAGTTGAACAAAGTTTAGGAACAGGACAGAGGGAAAAAATCCCACAAACCACCAAGAGGTGATGCAGCACATCCCCCAGCAGGCTGATGCCTGGCCAGTGCCTCAGGAAAGTCCCAGCCCCTTTCTGCCTCTGCCTCCAGTTCTTTCTGCTGAGCATGGCACGTCCTGGCCTGGGATATCGCTGTGCTCAGGCCAGGGCAGCTTCCTGGCTGTGCTCCCTCCTGCTCTCCTGCCCTGGAGAAAGTGAATTCCAGCCAGCCAGGCTCAGTGCAGCAACTTGGGAAGTGATTTTAAAGAGGTTCAGTCCTTTTTTTGCTCTTTCAGTGTCCCGTTTTAGCACTGGGATTTCAGGTGTTTGTGAGCTTGGTAACTTTGTCAGAAATTCTGGAAGCAGGCTCTTGCTGAGTGGCAGAAGCACAGGGATCCACTGATGTTACCTAACACAGCAAAGCATAGCCCAGCAAGATTAATTTTTTCAGAAACTGCTATCTTCAGTTTTTACAAGCTTACCCGTTTACATGGGCTGGGTAATACATTCCTTATACCAAATCTGTCCACAAACCCAGTGTAAATGTACTAGGAAATTGCTGACCTCTTAATTAACCACTTCCATAAAATCTGCTATTAACCCTGCTCCAGAGAGTTTTAATACCTTTTGTACCATTACACTGAAAGGCAATTTAATGAAAACATGGCTTATTTCTCCTGATATTTAATCTTTTTAACACTTTCTTGGCAAGAATTTTTGTAGACTCAAAAGCAGCTCCAGGCTGTGGGACTCCTGCACTTTTGCAGTACCCCCTGAATTGTACCCATGAGAGATGCAGGACATTATATATTTCCTATAAGGAATAGGATCTGGGCCATAAGTATAATTTTCAGTATGGGAAACAAGACCAAACACTGGGTGCACAGTAATAAAATATGTGGGGGATGAAGGGGGTAACTTGTTTTGAAGGGTCATTGATGTTCTGTGTATTTCATGATCTGTGGTGTTGTCCTGCCAGATTCTTTCACGGCAGCACAAAGTACTTTCCTGGTAGCATTTCATGCCATGAAACCCTGGCTGCTGCCATTGAGATTAATTTCTTTATGCAGCTCGAGGTTTTTCCAGAAGGTTGGTTTTCTGTGCTGAAATAGTCTCTTTAATTAATGGCAGCCTGCTGTATTTCATTGTTTCTCTCCCAGACTTGTAAGAAATTGAGTTGAATTCTCAACCATCCCAATGTTACTTTCTGTATGTATTTTCTAAAGTTGTTTGCCTTGCAATTATAGTTCTCATTCCTCAGTGACCAGGAGTGCAACATCTCTCAGTGCACACGAGAATAACTGAGAGAGTTTTTTGCCCTCTGGAAATGTGATAGTGAGCATCCCTCCCTTGAAGGAGATGATTGTAGTGGTATCAGTTTAAGCACAGAAATTCTTGTTTTGACAAGCCAAATAGTCTCCTTAGTGCACAGTGAGAAGCAAATGTCTTTGGGCAAATAAGTTGGGAGGATTTCAGATGTTTAAAAGGTGGTTGGTAACTTGTTGTCTCCTTTTTCCCATTCATGTGTTGGTAGAAAAGCATTCATAAAACCAAATGTAAGTGATGGAAAACAAATCCTTTTATTTTTGAGCATTTGAATCTCTACATGTTTTAAATTCATATTGTTTGAGAAGTCAGTTCAGAGTTATGCACCATAAAGATGAAGAGGATGACAACTGGCAAGAGTGAATAAGAAACAAAAGACTTTGTTGCTGTTGAAATGAAGCAATCATTTTTCTGGAAAGTTTCTGTGCAATAGAAATTGAGATGAATGAACACAGAATCTTTTGTATTAATGAATTAACTGTCTAGTCTGTACATATTAGTCAGCTTTTAATTACAGTTAAATAGTTTTTAATCTGTCTTTATGATAGCTCTACAGTACATTTAGAGAGGAACACTGAAGCATGTGAAGGATTTAAGTTTCATAGTTTGTGCTTTCTAGTTAAGCAGAAAGAGATGTTTTCTCTGCCCATTTGGTTTCCTGCAAAAATATAAGGAAATATCTACATTTGGGGCCAAAAGAGGTAAAATATAGGAAGGACTGAAACTGTAGCAGTGATTTGCAGATGCTTTCAGTGATATTTATTTTGTGAGTGATAATGATCTGGTAAATATTTAAGTTATAAAACAGTCAGAACCTGTATTTGAACTGCTAAAAGCTATTTTAAAGTAGAGTGATCAGTGGATGCTGACCTAAGCACAGGTTCACTTTGACTTTAGCCTCTTGTATTGATAACTGTATTGATAAATGGCCAGTCCTTATTCTCTAACATTTTTGATACATTTGTGAAGTTGCCTTGTCTGTTCATGTGCAAATATGATTTTTGATTTAAAAAAAAACCCTCGTAACTTTTCTCATTTGCTACGGAATTGCATATTTTAAGTACATTTTTTTAAACATCACATCACATCATCATCAGTTTACTTTTAATTACCATTTGGTTTTTTCTAGTTTCTGGGAAGTGCACTTTGAAGGCACAGTTAAAATGGTCCCTTTTGCAAAAGCTTTCCAGCAGCTTTCCCAGTGAGTCTGCAGTGGTGGAGAGGCAGATGTTGAGCAGTGCTATCAGAGCACGGGCAGTCATGCCAGGAAAGAGGGGTTTTTATTTTTCTTGGGGTTTTGTTCTGGAGGTGCTGTGCTTGGTGTGACTTGAAAGCGGTCAGAGAAGGTGAACCTCCAGCTCTTTAAATCTGTCTCCTGTATCCTAGGAGGCAGCATGGGGTAAGTGCACAGTCTTTTGTAAATGTTTTCTTTTGAGCATGTACCCAGCAGGAGGCAGAAGGTGACATCGCCTGTTGGCAGAGCAGAGGTCGCTTCTCTGTAATGAACAGGAAAGGAACAGAGGGAGAGGATGAGCCAAAAATAACTGAATTCATTGTTACTCAGAGCCAGAACACAGAACGTGGAGGAAACCTTTCTGCTTTAAGTTTATTCTGTAGAAAATTTGATGCTTTCCAAGTAGTTGATGTAAAGGATAGAAAAAATATGGCATCAGCTGCTTCATTAAAAATTCCTGTGGAATCCTTTTGGAGGAGGGAAGTTTGACAGTGCATTGAGAGCAAACTCAATATGTTGATACCGTTGAACTGCCACAGAGAAACTATATCTGTGCTCAAGAGTTTTAATTATTTCGAACTGTAGGAAAACTTTGTTAATTGGCTTTACCTTAGGTCTTCAGTATATACCTCAATTTCTGTCTGGCTCATTACACACAGGTGAGGTCCCTCAATCTGATGGATTGGAAATGCCTGTGTGTAGTTTGGAGGTCAGCACAGCTGGTCCTCTCAGCTGTGGACAATGAAGTCATTAGAGATTATCACTAAGATGGGGCACAGTGAAGGACCTGGATGTTCATCTTGTAGCTGAATCAGGTTTTTAACAGCATTTCTTCTGGGGCTGGGATTTTGGAATTACCCAAGCAGTAGAATGAGGGGGACAATGTCTTGCAGAATTCACAAAGTCTTACAGGCTTGTGGAGGAGGATGGAAGGACCACAGAGCAGTCCATGAGGACACAAAATGCTTATGCTGCAGCCCCAAAAGCCTTTTTCTAACTGCAGAACTAATTAAGGCAGTAGGAACCTGCAGCTGCGAAAAGAGGCTGACCGGGAGAACCTACATGTGGGTGAGAGGATGCTGACACCACAGCAGTGCTCAGACCCAGGGATGTGGTCAGAGCTGTGCACAAGCCTGAGGTCAGCGGGGATTTTCAATGTGGGCATCAGATTTAAACATTTCCAGAAGTGGCTGAAGGATGGGGTGAGTGCTTTTGGAAATCTGTGCCATTGTTTGCAGCAGGTACAGTGTTTTCCTGGCTCTGGGGCTTTGGGACAGCTGGAAGGAAGGGCAGTGTGAGCCTGTGTCTGCTTCCCAGATTATGGAAGAGTTGCTTCCCAGTGGCTGTGGTGGCAGACTTTTGGAAGTATGATGTCACACCCAATGTGATTTTAAAAATAGACGTGTCTCTCCTGCTGCCTTGTTTTGTACAGTTTGTATCCTGTCATTTAAAGGGCTACAATGAATAATTTACAAGGCAATAAACCTTCAAGTTTATTTTAGTTTCACAAAGTGAATTTTTGAAAGGACTTATTTGCATAATGCATTTTTGGTTGTTTTAAGATAAAAACACAATTAAACAAGAAATGTAACTATCATAGAAAAACAGAGCGAGAGGCTTTTGAGTTGGGAACAGAGCTATTCGCAGGAAGTCTGTGCTGGGATACAACATCAAAATTACTTGAGCTTGTGAGAGTTAAATGACTTTCTCATCTCAAAGATGGATTTGCAATGTAAATGTGTGAGATCCATATGAAAGGCAATAGATCTGGACGAGGAAGCACAGCATTTGCTTGCCCTGGTTCGTCCTTTCTTGCAGGTATAAGAAGTTTTCAAAAATTAGCAGGAAGTGCTGTGGGATCATGAGCCTGCAAACCATGGCAATTGTACACAATCTTGAGGAAAATAAAATCACTGCCTCATTTTCTCAGCAGATCTGAATTGCTGTGCAATATTGAGCTGTTATTTTAACCAGGTAAGAAACCCTTCTTGCCTAGAATGGCTTGGTGCCAGCATCCAGTGTGCCTTGGAGTAGCTCATGCTTGAGTTATCTCTTATTTCTCGTGGTGGATGGAGGTGTGAATAATAATAGTTAACAGGAATAAGACTTTCCCCCTGATTTTTAGGGGGTCGATAAATCCCAAGGATTCAGTGATAGCACAGAGCAAAATTAGCATTTCAGTGATTAAGAAATGTTCTGGCTGCAGACTTTGGGATCTTAAGAGCATTGTGGCAAAAGCGATGTGTAAATTGCAGATATACTGGGAGTTGTTGAGTTTAAATTGATGTGGTTATTCCGGCACTGGAACTGAAGTAGTTCAGAACTGGTTTGTGGTGGAGGGAACAGCTAAGCACAAGGGCTGAGTAAGCTGGGCTGTTTCTGGAGCATTTGTACTTGCACAGCTTTTGAAGACAGAATATTAAGTCAGCTCTGAACAGCTCCCTGAAAATAAGGAAGTTATTTTTATTATCTGATCAGCAAGTTATATGAGCAAGACTTCTATTTTTAAATCATAAATTCAGAGTGGGTGTTGTTGGCAGTGTGTCGATTCTTAGCCAGGAACAGGTTAAAATTTAGGAAGAACCCTTCCCAAACAAACCCATCCTGTTCTGCAATGTTTTGTCCCCTGACACTTCTCACCCTGATTCTCATTATTTAGTAGACATCAGGATGCCACGTGCTTTGGAAACAGCCTGTGCTAGCACAGGCATGTTGAAAGTCAGTGAAGGTGGAATGCACAGGGCAGGCAAACCACCATGTTCACGAGCATCTTATCCCCTTTTATGCCCACTGATATGTTTTTTACCTGATATTATGGCTATTTTTATGTATTTTAAGGTGTTTGTGTGTGCATAGACCTATTAGTGCTCCCCTTTATAGCCTAGGGAAGACAGAGATTAGAAAAATGAGCAGACTTTCTGCATTACAATATGGTGCTCGCTGAGGCCAGTGGTTTATTTCTCTGCTTGGAAAGATTTAAAATATTTTCTTTTACTGATAGTAGTATTATAGCAACATTTTGTCAGTTTTTAGCATCTCAAAGTAAGTCTTATGTAAAAGCCAGAAGGTGACACAACAAGGCTGTGTAAGGAAAAGAAAAAGTTGTCAAATACCTCAATTCATTTAAATAACTGTCTGAAATAATGATATGTAACATCAGGAATATCATAAATATATGTCTGAAAATTATGTTTTGCTTGGGTGAGGAAAAAAGTTCAGCATTCTGCATTCAGGTGGCAGAAAATTGCTTATCTGGGCAGGACAGTGCAGTAGAATTTCTATTTTGGTCCCCTCAGAAGCAGAGTGCAGTAGTATACAGAGGAGATTATGCTGTTAATCACTGAAACCACTTGAGCAGCACTAAATAAGCCGTGTTCATGTAACTTCCAGGATACCTGGTGTCTGGAGACCTGGCTAGAACTCTCCTCCTGTAAATCATTGTGCTAGAAAGGAAGAAATAATTGATAGCCAGGTGACCTTTGGTTTTGGAGGCACAAGCTTCATCCTGCAATTTGAGAATGATTTTGCTGTATTTCATAGTAGGACTCGCCTCAGGTCTGCTCTGCTCCTGTGTGAGCTCACAGATGTTTGGCACTTGTGTTGCTGGTGTGAGTGGTTTCACTGGTGTGGGGCCAGTCTGGGCTGGGCTGCCAGGGTTCTGCTTCCCTGTGGTTCACAGCAAAAGCCCCCAGCCCTTCAGCTGCTGGATCTGTGGGGTTGTGGACACAAGAAAAGCCCCCCAGCCCTTCAGCTGCTGGATTTGTGGGACTGGGGAAGGCTCCCACCCAACAGAGCAGCTGTGGGAGCTCACGTGCAGCTCAGTGCAGGGGTGTGAAGGAAGGCACTTAAACAGAAAACTGCTTTGTCCAGTGGAACAACAAATAAAGCAACAATAAAGCTTGCTGGACTTTGCCATCTTTTTGTACACATGGACGTCTTAAAGGCCAGTTTGTATTTCTTGTTGTCACGTAACTTCTCTTAATTCATCTGTGGCGTGTGACAAATCATAGTTGTTGCATATGAAATGGAGGACGTGCAGGGATGAACTTTATTCCAACCTCATCATTTCCAAATCCGTGACCCAAAAAGTAGGAAAGAGTTGTCTTTTTCAATTTATGAGATAATAAAAATGTATTAAATGTCAATTTAGTGAGTTTTAAATAAATAGCTTTGTGAAAAGAGTATTAGTTTATCTGTGTTTCAGAAGGGAATGGGTAGAAAAGACAATAAAGCACCACTCAAATTCACCTGTAGTGAATATTTGTCATAATAAACTAAAATTTTAATATCTGTTTTATGGTGCTGTGAAGATTATAGAATTTTTGGAGCCACAGGATTTGTGCCCAGGTAAGCAACCTATAGGCTGTTTGACATACCATTTAAAACCTGTCTGAAGTTCAGTGTACGAAGGGTCACTGGCACCTTTGTTTTAACTTGGCATTTTCACATCCTTTGTTACATGGTTAACTAAATTCTCATTTGATATCTGTAAGCATTTAACTGGAATTGATAATATCTTCAGGTGAGATTTTATTTTACTCGAGTATTCAGATGGAAAGGTAATTGATGATTTAATATTTTTACTGGACAGGGCATAAAGCTATTTACATCACTGAGTATTTCTCATTTTATCTTCCTTTACTCACACAGTAATGAATTCATGAATATCAGACAAATATGTTATTGCATGCTGCAGGATCAATTTTCATTTAAAAATGTTCCTTTTCCTGCAGCTTCAGGGGGATCGATTCCTGTGTGCTGGTTTGTTTGGAATGTTCATGCATCTTTGTTAGTGTGTTTGAGAACTCAAATTTGATCAACACCACCTGAATAAGAAGTCTTTTAATTTGAAGTTATTTCCTTAAAATATGTGAGGCCTTGGGAAAACTAAACACTTGTCCCACAGAGCATTTGTGCACTGAAGTAATTTCAGAAATTAAACTATTCTTAACTAATGAAGTAAAAGCAGCTGGCTTTGCAAGTCAGCAGCAGAGTCAATTCATCAGTGAGAACTTGCTGGGAATTCCATTTATTAATAATTCATCCTTTAGGTCAGCACAGCAAGAGTTGTTTGTGCCTGTGCAAGCCGTGCTGGCAGTGGCAGGATCAGGAGCTGCCACTCTGCCAAGTGTTCTTCCTGGGGTTTCCGTACCACGAGGAACATTGGGATTAACAATCAGAAGTTGGATAAGATCATTTCATTCATCTCTTAGAGATGTGGGTTTTTTATTTTCCTTTTTTTCTGTTTTTTTTTTGGTTGGTTGGGGTTTTTTTTAAGTTTTATCATTATTATTGCTGTTATAAACGATCCTAAGAAAAACACTGTGCCTGTTTTGAGGGGTTTGCCACTGGTGGTGTTGGTGTTCCTAGCTCTAACCATGCCTTGCCCTGCTCCATAGCTTCTGTCAGGAGGTTTTCATACAGCTTGTAAGAACTCTTCAAAATGGCCTTATTTTCCTGGATTTTATTTATGCTTGTCCATTGCCTTAGCAATATAAACACTCTTGTTTTATCCGAGTTTCTCCTTCCTGTATTCTTTCAAGTATGGCATTTCCCAACTGTTGCTCTGCCTGAACTTAAAAGAAACTGATTTTCAACAGATTTCCAAATTTTCAAAGTTTCTTTATAACTTTGTACAGCTGGTTCTGTATGCTGGGAAATGAGAACTATTATTATTTGCAACTCATTATGGCTGTTCTGGCTGTTCTTTCTTTTTTTATTGTAAGCAACTTCTAGACTAGAATATGTCTGTATATGGGTTGAAATGTTTTTGGTGTACTTACTGACTGTCCTGTCATACTGCCAATGTTTTGATGCCAACACTTTGTTATCACTTCATAGGAGAGCATTTAAAACACTTGGTTTCTTCAAGGATATTCTTTATGCTGATTTTGCTGAGTAGCCCCTGATATTCAATTTGTACTGAGAGCTCACTAAGCTGACTCAAGGAAATCTTGTTAAATTAAACGTCTGTCTATAAAAGGTATCTCTGGATTTAGTGTAATCTGTATTTTATCTCTAATGGTAAAACATTTCTATGGCTACTTTTTGCCTTGGGGTAGGATCTGAAAAAGATAGTTGCTGCCTGCTATGTGAAAGTTATCCATGTAATGGTTAATTTAATATTTTTGTCTATTTGGTCATGAATTAAGTTGTCAAAGAAAGAGAAACAAACTATGTTGGTTTCCTAGAAAGTAAGGGAAACTGTTTTATAATTTCTTTATAGAGCAACTGTGACAAAGTTCTCATACTTGGTCCTGCAGACTGCAAAGCTGAAGCAGCCCAAGGCGATGTGTAGGAATAACAGGCTGAGGATGTTTCCCTTTGCCTCCATCCCCGAGTAAGGACATCTCTTAGAAGGCATGAATTCGCTTATTGTGATAAATGGCTTTGGAGCATTCAGTTAATGTATCTTATATTTTCTTTGTAAATCCCAAGGGCAGGAAAAAACGTTCCCTTCCTTGTGGAGACTGTATTTGCTCCATTACTCTCAACTTGTATTTAGTTTTCAAAGCTGCTGCTTTGGTTTCAGGCCTGAAGAGAATGTTGTGTGGCCAATTTTTTTTTTCCATGTGTCTTAGTGAGTTTAAAACTGCCAATTACCTACATATAAATCTGGCTAGTTCAATATGTTCTATAAGTATTTAATTCCTTAAACCCTATACATTCTGGAAAATGAACTGTTTCACTCAGTAATGATGCAGGATTTCAAATGAAGACCCGTGTGGAGTTCTGTGATGTATTTCTATAATGCATAAGTTATAAAAACCATATGGGTTTGATAACAAATGTTCACTTTAGATCTTATTTGAGTAGGATTTGCTCAGGGTATTCCCCAAGATACATCTTATTACCAGTAAAATCATGATCTAAATATGCTGCTATTTATAAACTGGGGGGAAAGAAAAGAAACAAACCCCCAAAACCCAACCAAAACCACAATGAAAATAAAAATTCTGAGCTCCTTATTAGCAAGTGGAAATAATGAGGAGCAACCTTCTAATGAAGTTCTATCTGTAACTCCTCTGGTTGTCAGCAGCACACATTAATTTGTTGCCATGGTTTTGCGGGGAAGTTGCTTGTCTTGCTGAACAATCTGCTTTAATGCAGAAACTCGTGGCTGTTTTCTGCTGAGTAAGGCTGGGCTGTCATTGAAGATGCTTATAAACATTGTTAATAAAACAGCTGAATTCTGTCTAAGTAGAAAAGGCTCGATAGTGACTGTATAAATGGAATTTCTTGATGATACAATTAGCATTTATAAATTAACTTACCTTCAACAAAATTATTTTTTGTGATGAATGAGAAATTCATCATTCATGGATTGTCTGCAAATACTTTTGCAACACAATTCCTTTTTCTGTTCCACTTAAGCTGTTATGGCCTTATCCCAACTTTGCTGTTCTGTCAGAGAAACAGTTTTTTATGTTTTTCAGTAAAATTAGACGCGCCCAGTTTTTTAAAAATACTTTTCTAAATAGGACCAAAGGACAACCTTTCCAGTAATTTGTTACCTAATCAGTAACTTGAATATTATGGGCAAGGAAAACTTATGTAGAAAGTTTTATTTGACATTGATAGTGCAATAGCAGTGTCAGTATTTTATAACATCAGAGAAGTCTCATTGTGAACTGCTGCGGTTTCTGAGCTCTCTGATCTGTGCAGGCATCGCTGTGGAAGAGAATGAGCAAAAAGGAGTTGGATTTTTCATGTATCTTAATTTTTCTGTCAAACCTGAGCCCTGATATTTCTGTATCCCTCAGCAGAGTGATGCTTTCAGTGTGTGAAGAACAGGGAAGAGAGAAGCTCTCACGTCAAGCAGAAAGTGAGAATTTCAGTCTTCAGCAGGTCCATAAACATCTGGCTGTCCATGGGTGCAGCTGAGCTCAGCATTTGTAACTCTGCCTGTTGTCTTCAGGGTAAAAATCTGTCTTCTTAGTAGTGTAGGCACTTCTTGTGTGTTTGACCTGCTCAAATTTGTTGCAGGAAAGAGAGATCAGAAAGGAGATGATGACTCTGATTCCTGAAATACACAGGCCACTGGGAGGGAATTGGGGATGCTGAATTTCATCTGTTTTAGAGAGTTTGTGACCTTCTGTCTTTAGCAGACCATTGAAGTTAACTTTCCTTCCTTTTCATTAATTGGCATTATCTGTTAACTCTTATTAACACTATATTCATTTTTGCTTTGCTGAATTTGGAAGCAGTAACAGTCTGCAAAATCTTTCTTACTCTGCCTCTAGTTAGAGTCAAAATTTGAGACAAAGTATTGTGGTTTTCTACTCAAAACAGTCGTATTGGGCTTTAGTTTTTAATTTATTTATACTTACAGAATTACAAAATAACAAACAGAACTTCTTGAAGATAATAGAGGGTTTCCTATTTCCAGTAGCATATTCATTTATGGCCCAAGATTTTTGTTCTAGCACAATAAGAAGCACAGGCTTGCAAAGCTTGCCTTGGGGGACAGTTCAGAACATCTGAAAATATACATAAACATCTTCTAAAACTGCAAAGATGAATCATTCTGGAATCTCTTGTAGGTTGTCAATGTTCCTATGATCAAACCTGTTTTAGTCATCTCTCAGTATCCTGAACCATCAAATAATAATTCCAAACGTTCTGAACGTGTCAAAAAATCCATGATGTTATGAGGGGGGGACAATTAATTTTGATGAGCAACAAAACTGGTGGTATTAAAAAACCCCAACAGAAATAAAAAGTATATAAAAAGAGATTCTTTTCTTCATCACAAGAGCTGGAGATATTATTCAATATAAAAAAGGGGAGAGGAGAAATAATTTTTCTATATTTATAGTAATTTTCTAACACATTTATGCTGTTGTCTTTGACTTGGCATGAAGTCGTGCAATTAATAGGGTTTGGATATTTGAAAACAAACTGGTTTTATTTTATTGAAGTTTTAAAAAATGTGGAAAACCAGATACTATTTCAGCTTTATAGAATAATCATTCTTAATCATTTGCTTAGCAAAACAATTTATTAAGCAGTGAAGGATAACGAACCATAAAGTTTTAATTTGCCTTTTTTAATTGAGTTGTTAATTAGGACCCCTCCACAGTTGGCAACTCCCAACTTGCTTTTTGTTGCTTCTGTATCCAAGACAATTTGAGAAACCTAATCTGTCTTAGTTATTCCAGAAAGACACTTCCATGAATCAAATCTATAGGTGATTATGTTCTAACTGTGCTGAGGTTTCTGTGAGTGCATATTAATTATGTCAGTGGTTAACGATCAGGCAAGAAATATGGGAATGCCAGCAGTGATTGTTTAGCAGAAAGAGAAGAAATATCCTGTGTTCCCTGTAACTTTGAGTCCTTCCACCTCATTTAGGGTAGAAACTTATGGTTGCATTATCCTGCGAGAGCACTGGGCTTAGTTTGACATTTTTGATGTAGGAGCACTGTTGAGATCTTGTTATCCATCATAATAAACACTGAAGCATCTATTTCATCTGGCTGCAAATGCCTCTCGCTCATGAGTTTTATTTTACTTCTATTTTAAATTGTAAATTTTACCCCTAATTAGGAATTTAAGTAAAGAGCTCTCAACTCCTCTCCTGAGCTTCAGGAAGCTAAGAGCAGTTTATTGGATCATGGAAACTCTTTGGTTGAATGGAAATGCCAAGGCAAAGATAAAATATACTTGAGTCACCTGTAAAATGTCTGGAATTGATTGTAGTATTCCCCTTGACTGCTCTCAAAGAGAGTTTATCCACTAAGAAACAAATTTGGATTTCTACTTAACTGTATTCTGAGTTTCTTTACTGGCACAGGCTGCCTTTTCTGTCTTGCATCCATAGGGCTGGTGTACAGGATGCTGTCCTAACTTAGTTATTTTAAAGAGTACAGATTAATTTATTAAAAAAGTATTCAGCAGCAATTTGCAGCATCTGAAATGCATTTAGATGCCTTATGGTCTACTCAGAATAACCCTGTGCTTAAACAGCAATGAAAGAAGGCACAAAGGTGTATCTGCAAATGGTAGCATGGACAGGAGTTAGTGAGATTGAAATAGTCATGGATATAGTACAGGGAAGCAATAGCTGGTGACTGCTGTCCCAAGGGAACATCTCAGCTGGAATTTTTATGCACTTTTTTTTTTTTTTTCCTTTTTCCCCAAAGCCAGTTCTTCATAGGAAAAACACAGGGGATAGGAGAGGTGGTAGGAAAGGAATTACCTGCAGTTCCTCTGCCCCTAAAGACCTTTTACCCATATCCAAACTTCCAAAAAAGCAGCAGCAGTTGATTAATTTACAACATCAGGTTATGGTGCCTAAGGGAACATACGCCAAGCATGAGTTGATAAGACAGGCTGGTGAATTATGACAGACACACTGATTTATACACCAGATCTCCACTTTTTTCTAGTTGAAGGCATGCCTTCCTATCACTTAGATGCCAGTCACTTTAGATGGGCCTAGGGCAGGAGAATGTAGGGTTTAAAATGTAAAATTATCCTGTTTGTAGGCTCTGTGGGTGTCTTGGTTCACTTACATAGACCCAGGCAGTGTAGAGAAGATGCTCTGACACTGTGTAAATATTTTGGGCTCTTAACAGCTTCAGTAGCTGACCATGGCAGTAGTTTTGGTGTAACTTGATTTTAAGTATGCAGGAAATGGCCTGAAATCCCTCTCAGTTTAAATGGTGCTGGCTGCTCAGTGTTGCATTTTTAGATAACTGACATGGAGAAAGCGTGTGCTGAGGACTTGCTGCCGCACATATTATTTAAATCCTGGAAACAAACGAGAGAAAATGCTAGGAAACAAATCTACTTTCTTCATTTTAATAGAAAGAGGCACTTAGACCTTGACATGTTTCCATTTGCAAGGTGGAATAGTCTTAAAATTCACAGAAATGTATTGCTGCTCTTAGTGAATGATCAGAGCATTAACTGAGTTCCTGAGATGCTTTGTTATCAAGAGATTTATTTTCTGCTCAGTGAGCTTCACCTCCTTACTTTGGCATGTCCCAGCTATTTGCATTTCCTTAATAAATCTGAATACTCAGAGCCCAATCTCTCTCTTCCCCCCTCCCCAGAGAAATCTCTACACAGCTTTAATAAGCAGCAGATTGCCCTAAAATGTTGTTATTCCATACGAACCACTGCAGGGATGGTGCCTGTGGCCGGTGCAGAGCTTACCTGCTGTTTGCTGCTGCTGTGAAGGGGTGGCTGAAGATGCAAGGCCCTGGTTGGGAAGCAGAGAGGGTGTGGATTTTCCCAGTAGGTTTCTGTGTGTTCCTTGCCCTGTGTCCTCTGGCCAGATGTTCATGTGAGAGTCCTGAGTAGGGAATGGGAGGATGGGGGTGGCAGGAAAGAAGACAGGATGAGCCAGCAGCCTCAGCAAGGTTCTGTACCAGAGCTGAGCACAGTCAGAGCGAGGTGTAGTGAAACACTCTGAACACGAGAGAATCCCAGCACAAACCCTCTCCCCAGTGCTCACAGCAGCTCTGGGCTGCTCCTTGCATCCCCTGCTGTGTCTGTCACTGTTTGCCTCGGCGGCTTTATCAGCACAGCAGGAGTTCAGGTGGGAGGATGATGTACCTGAAATCCCCAAAACACAGTGGAAACACAGGCATGTTCTCCCAGCCACCCTTCATGTTTTGTTATTGCCTACATGTCTGGAGTGACACCTCGGGGCACTTTTATGGGATAATTTTAGGTAAGTGTCCTAGCCTTCCTTCTACAAGAATTCCCAGATCCTTAAGGCTCACACTTCCATAAACCTAAGGTGGGTTTAGGGGTGTGAGTGTTCTCTGCAATGAACTGGAGGCAGCAGCAAAGGAGGTTTGGGATCAGTACTAATAAGTGTGTTACAGGAGCTAATAGGAAGTTTTTTTAGCATTCATAAATCTGTTACAAGATGTGATTTATAAATGCAAGATGTGATTAAAACATTCCTGTTCCTTTAGCCATGAAGGAAGAATTCACAATACTGAGGCAATGTAAATCAAATCTCCTTCCTTGCTTCTCACAGATTTTTTTTTTTCTTACTACTGCTGCTTCCCTTTTGTGGAAGGGAATTTGGTTGGGCGTTTTGTTCCAGAAGCGTAATGGACTATCTCGGGTTACTGCCTGCACCTGCCATGAATGTGGAGGTAGAGCTCTTCCTCAGGAATCTTTTAGCAGCAAGTAACCCAGGAAGACTATTAAAAGCATAATGAAAACCTCATTCGGTTTCCTGTCAGTTTTCAGAGCTGTAAGTGGCTCTAATTTGCACAAGATTGGAACGGCATTGAGGAATTACAGTAACTAGGCGAAACACTCACTGGGTTTGCAATTTTCTGATAGCATCCCTTGTAATTTCTTGTAATGCATTTGTAGCTAAGTACAATGACAAATGTCAAGGCTCATTGTGTGAGTTTTACGCACATCAGCACCAGGCTGGGAGGTGTAATGTCAGCTGCTGTCTTGGGAAAAGCTGCTGGGACTGCTGGATGCTTCCCATCCCGAGCTGTGGTAGAGAGAATCCTGGTTTGCAGCCGGGGGAGGAGTGGAGAAAATAATTGCTTTCCAGATATTTTTTTTATTGCTTTAAGGCTTATTTTTTTATTTTATAGAAATTCCAACAATAAAAAGGAAGCCTGGGAGGCCTATTAAACATTTAGTTTGAATTAGCAAATGAACCCTGGCTCTCCGTTAGGTGTCTCCCACAACAACCTACAGGGCGTCGGTGGTTATGAGTCAAAGCAAACCCATATGGACTTTTCTGCCAGCCTTGTGTAGCTCCCTGCCTTGAATTATTTTGATGAATAGTCATATGCAACAGCGGGCTGCAGTAATAACCTCACAGTAATGTGGTATCAAATGCTGATCTGCATCGGCGATAAACACAAATGAGGGAGTCGGTGAAAATAAAACCCAAATACGGTTTACTTAATGCTTGAAAAAGTGATTGCACACAGTGCAGTTTGTTTGGAGTAAATAAAAACTAGTCTGGCTCTTGATCTCTGTAACTCCCCTGCAGCACACTGCGCCTCTTGTATGAAGCTGAGGAATGTTAATGTGGCTATGAACAAAGATTTATGAACATGGATAATTGCTTCAAGCTGATTTTTCTCTGTTCTTGCAGTTGTGTTACTTGGATGGAAGCAACTATATTGATTTTAGTAGCTGGAAAAGGAAAAGAAAAAAATCATTTCCATTCTGTTTTGTAAGCCTGTAGTAACTTCAGTGATGTGTTTAAAGACTGGTCAAAGTGAGAAGTCTTAATTAAAGCAATGTTTAGCAGATTCTGTGTGATTTCGTTAGCTAACACTTGTTCTGAATGACATAAAAAAATGCCTTCTGCAAATACTTACTTGTTAAAGTAGCAACAATATTCAGAGATCCTGAGAGACCCTGAGCTTGTCCTCCCCCTGTTGTGGTTTGTTCTCCACTGGGCCAGTTTCATCTTGAATAACTCCATTTTCCCCCACCATTTCTAATGTACCACTGCAGAAGTTACTGACACTGTCCTTATGTATTTCACTTTTCTCACTCGTGTTGTCTCCCAATTTCTTAGTCCTCTTCCGTGACAACTACCTGAAGATGAGTAGGCTCAGATTTGCAGTTAATAAGTTTAATAGATTAGTTTTGATTTTGATAGACAGATGAGTTGCCTGGTGTGACACAATTCATGTGTGACGTGTAGCACAGTTGGTTGCTGTGTGTACATAGCTTATATGTGAATTATTAACTCTGACAAACTAATTTCACCTGTTAAATAGAAAACCAAGAGGTATTGCAATTTTCTCAGTTAAAGACTGACTAGTAAAAATTACAGAAAATGCTATTTTTGTACTTACAGTAAATTAGGTATTATTCGTCATTGTGAAAAAATACATCTCAGAAGAAAAAAAAGAATGAGTTTTTTTGGTGACATTCAGAAATGTGTCAGATCTTGCTCTAGCATTCTTGCTGCTCAAGGGAATCCTTAGTTTCCTAGTGATCCTTTTTCAAGCTATTGATTAAAAATGTGAGTCCATTGCAATAGTGTCTGGTCAGAATTTATTTCTGAGATATACAGGTGGGAATTGATACAGTATGGAGGGTTGAAATGTCTGGTTTCTGTTAGACTTGTTCATACAACTATGGAGCATTAATTCTGAATTTATTGAGAAAAGGGTTTAACAATTCAGCCATTTACCTACAAATTTTTAGTCATGAAGTGTGGAGGGTTTGGTGTTTTTTATTTATTTATTTATTTTTAATAAGAACCAGAGGGATTTTTTTTCTCATGCCTTTCTTCTGGGAAAGCTCTATTTTGGATTATTTTGCTCATGAGCAAAAGGCTTCTCTAACAATGGTTTCATTTTTCTGACAGGACAATGAATATAGTTTCTGAACTAGACAGGTGGCAAGTGATTGCATTTCAAATTTTAATTCTCTTTAAAACTACCTGAAATATTTTTAAAATTGGCAACGTGTTGCATCATGCAAATAGGAACTCAGGTATAACATATTGTGATGCTTCTCAATTGTTTTTAGAGTGAGAAGCATAGTGAAGAAAGGAGGGTGGAGCAAGTTTAGAAGTCCCATTGTGGATTTTGCAAGGCATGCTGAAGCATGGTGTGAGTTGAGAAATGTTCATTTTAACCACAGTTGTTCTCTTTTAACCTCTGAAGCAGGTTGGGATAGATCACCATCGGTCAGGGGCCTGCAGAAATGGGGCTATTTTTTCTGTTACAAGGACAAAGCAAAAGGTGTGTGCTAAGGTAGTTATTAGACACATCTAAAAAGAATCCTTGGGAAAAAAACTTGTCTTTTTAATTTTCCAGCTAATATAAAAAAAATCGAAGCTGTCATCAAGTTGCAGAAAGGAAAACAGAAATTGGAACAAAGCCTTTTATAATGCCATCATATCTAGATCTCACTAGCTAGCAAAATTATTATCTTCTTCAGGTGATTCTTGGTAAAACAATGCTCATCTCAATCAGATTTTATGTCAGCAGGGCATGCATGTGTCTTGAATGACATTTGCAATGAGTAGATTTTAAATTGAAAATTAAAATCCGAAAGAATTACTCGTTCTTCATTTAAACCACGCTCAGTGTGGAGGTGTAATTAAATGACTAAATGTCACGACTGGGTAAGGCAGTACTCCAGAGGATCAGCTGCAGGTTCAGAAGCCACTGGACTTGAGGGTGTGTTTCAAAACCCTTCTGTGCTGTTGATAGCAGTGCCCGGGGCTGTACAAACTGGACACACCTGCAGGATTTGGCCCATGGAGATCCCGTGTGGATGCTCATAGCGCTTTTGGCTCAGAGCTGACATTTCTGCCCTGCTTTCCCAGATAATTTGGGGAAGAGCCGCACTCCTGTTCCCCGGAGCGCTCAGAGGCAGTTCTGCGCCCACAGAGGAAGGGGCACAGCAGCAGCTGAGCCACCCCCGCTCCCTGCCCGCTGCCTTTTGCCAGAGGGAAAGCGAGAGGAGCCGCAAGCTGTGCCCGTGCCCGTGGGTGCTGCGTTTCCGAGGGTGCCAGCCCTGCCACTGCTGACTGCGGGCGGGATGGGGGTGATTTTTCATTTCCTGCCGCTCTCATTCGCACTTGGCCGAGCGCAAGGGCTCAGTTCTGTGTGAGATCCGTGTGGGCAGCGGGAGAGGCAGCGAGCGGTGCCAGGGCAGGGGAAACAGCAGAGGGGAGGCTGGTGATGGATGGCTCCCACCTCAGCCCGACAGCAGAGGAGTTGTGCGAGCTGGGCACGGGAGCGAACCTGCTGAGTGCTGACAAAAGTCTCCTTGGCTCAGGTCAAGCTGCTCTGCTGCCTCCAGCCCAGCTCCAGCCTCTGTTTGCCTGGCATATGGAGGCTTTATTTATTAGCACTGAACCATGCCTGAGCTGATCTTACTGCAGACAACTGAGCCAAACATGGAATGGCTTTTTCCTTCTTCCAGGGAGGTTATCTCATGTTACACATTCCTTGGGACTCCTTTTTTCAGTCTGTGAAAAAGGGAAGTGCCAGCTGTACTGTGACTTTGATACATGGTATTGTAGAGTTGAAACACTGTTTTTAAAAAATAAATTGATGCAGTTTCATAGAGTTTGATAATGTAATCAGTTTTAGTAGTTTTTTTCCTTGCTCAGTGATTCACATGCCATGAAATTATTTTATTAAATAAAAAGGGTTACCAGGTAGAGAATCTAAAGGACCCCAGATACCTCTTCAGCAGAATCAGCTCACTTCAAATTGGCTGCTGGCCATATTTTTAGTATGTAAATTGGTTAAATGGGCCACTGGATATTTTTATTGGATATTAGTTTAGAAAATTAATAAAACAGGAACAAATACTTAGTTGGAGCACAGGGCAATTCTTCAAGATGATGTCACTGTAGTTTCATGTCTTATCACTGTCATGAGTCTGGGGGAATGTGCTTGCATAAACTAAGCATTTTAGGTTTCTGTGGCATGCATATAATCGATTTTGCATGCTCACTGGTTTTGGTAATGTGAGGATGGCATAATACAGTCCTCAGGGGTGGACATAAGCCCTGGTCTGAGAGGGATGGAGGCTGGTCCATCATCTGTGGCATTGGTGCTGTGGGATGTGCTGCAGAGCCTTGGCAGTGCCAGTGCAGGTGCTAAAGTCAACAGGCATATTTGGTCTAATTAATTAGAATTTTTAAATAACTGTAAGGTATGTTTGCAGATTTTCTGCTCTTCCATTTTATTTCTGGCTACAGCTGCTGTCTGCAACCACCAAATACTGGGCAAAGTACAGAGTTTTATACTTCACCCTTCCTGTGAATCCTGCAGTTGAACAGGGGCTGAGATTTTTGGTTTGGGATTTCAGGAGCTGGGTGGAAAGCTATTTAGCAAAATGAGCGAGAAGCTTTAATCTAGTTGACTCAATATCAGCCCACTAATGAACTACTGTTGTGAGATATGTATAGCCATTACTTTGGTGTCTAAATTATTCTCACTTTCAAATCTTATTTAAATTCTTAATAACCTTTATTAGATAGAGGAGAAAAAATTCCACCCGGAAGCCTTCAACCTCCAAAACTGATAGAATACACTAATAAAATCATGTGCCGTCCTAAAAGACAGAATTATAATGTAGTATAATAGTGTCTAAGCTAATGGAATAAATTTAATAGAGTTTTGATAATTGATTTGTAGAAATAATAATCTGAAAGCTAATTTTTTTTTTGTGGCTCTGTGTAGTTTTCTTCATTAGAATATTCCTAGAGAAATATTAAGTGGCCACTGAAATTTCCAGAGGAGTGTTTCCTCCACATGGTCTTAAACATCCATAACTAACCAGACCATGTTTTTACTATAGAAAATATGTCTCAGGAAACATCTCCTTCAGAGTATCTACTAAAACCAGGCCCAGTGCAGAGATTCTCTAGATAGTTTTCTACCCAGGTAGCTTGGAACCTGCAATTCAAAGAAAACAGAGCCTTTCTTAGAACTGGAGGAAGAATGACAGTTTTAAGAATCTGAGAAGTAAAGTATATTATTATTTTTCGTAACACATTCATTCTTTTATTTTAGCATCTTGTTCAGACCTCTGCTGACTTTTGAGGTCTTCATGCTGCCCTCTGACATTTACTGGCACCATTTCCATCCAGCAAAGTCACCTGTGACTGATGCATTTTACAGTTTCTCAATTGCCCAACAGCCAAAGCATTTAAAATATATGAAAGCATGAGATTCAAATCAGAGATGTAATGCTACAGGAGTGTAAGTAAGTTATCTCCTCCTTAGCAGAGGAGGAGAAGGTTCAGCTTCCCCAGCTGAGGAATTTTGACTCCTTCTGAAGATGAATCTCCATCCTGTGCCGCAGGTGGGATCCTTTTTGCTGGCTGCCTCCACCCTCCTTCCTCTGCCTTTTTCCAGCGAAAACAGTTAAAATTTTCTGGAGGTTGTAGAACAGAGCGTGTTGCCAGTGGGATTGCTTTGTAGCTGTGTGCTGTGTCACCAGATGCACGGGGCTCCTCTGGGGCTTGTCACAGCTCGGTGACACACTGACTGACAGGGCGCATTTCTTATGGGCAGGGAGGAGCTGAGTGTTTGAAGGTTAAACCAGTGGACACAGCGTGCCTGGCCCAAAGCCCCAGGGCTGGGGGAGGAGGGTAACAGGCACAGGGCTGAAGGTAAAACTTTGCAGCTAATGGCAACTGTAGTTTTTAAGTGTTTGGGATTTTCTTTATCTTGAACCTATTGACTTGCCTGGGGTCTTCGTGTAAAAGCAACCCAGAAATGACTTAACTCCTAATTATCCTTAGCAAACTAGGAGAAGGTGAAAAGATACGTTAAATCATCCAAGAGTATTAATATCTCCTCTGGTCTTCAGAAAAAAACGCCCACTCTCTAAAGTGCATCTTGTATTGATTTCCTCTTGCTTTTCTCTGTTTGTGTCTGTGTGCCTTAAAATGTTACTCGAACAGAGGAGGCTTTGATTGTAAATTCGGGATGAGGTTTCAGTGGAGCATGGGGCAGCACAGACGCAGCCGTGGTGTTGCAGTGCAGCTGGAGCCGTGCCCCAGGGAGATGCATTTGTTGCAGAGCAGATGAGATGCAGGGTGTGGCTGTGGGTACTTGTTGGATGGATGCTGAAGGTCACAGCACGCTTTGGAAAGATGCTGGTATCTGGATTTGAGGAAGCAGGAGTGCTGGCCTGCAGTCCACACTCCTCCTGCTGCCAGATGCTCTCTGCTCAGTGAGCCGGTGTGCCACGGGGACAGCAGCAATGTTTGCTTTGCTCGGGGGGACAGCTCGGGACCCTGCCAGCCCTGAGCTGCAGCTCTGGGGTTAAACAGCCCCACTGCTCCGGAGCAATCTGGGCAGAAATCCGCTCTGCCCAGGCTGCAGCACATGAGCACACAGGTTCGGAACCTGTGCTGGGCTTAAAGGGATTTTTCTGTGTGCTGCTGCACTTCACGCACATAACGGAGTTACTGTTCAGAGCGGGTGTGCTCATCAAGTTATTTGGTCGATTAAAAATAGCGATAAAGAGTAGGAGAAATAGTGGGTTTGTTTTGTTTTGTTCTGTGTGGGGTTTTTGTTGTTGCTGGTTTTGTTT
The DNA here is from genome assembly GCF_020740725.1 of Corvus hawaiiensis. Classification (NCBI taxonomy): domain Eukaryota; kingdom Metazoa; phylum Chordata; class Aves; order Passeriformes; family Corvidae; genus Corvus; species Corvus hawaiiensis. The sequence continues at coordinate 12,979,585 of NC_063228.1, read as the reverse complement.
TTGGGGTTTTTTTCCCGCACGAACCCCCTGTGTCGAGCTCGGTGTGACCCTGCGGTGTGTGCAAACTCTGCTCATTGGAACTGCAATTGCGCTCTCTGCTGGGGCTGGGCTGTACCTGCCTGTCCTCGGGGGGGGGGATTTTGAGGAAAAATGTGCTCAAAGACAAGGCATTGCAATTTCAGGACATAGCACAAGAGATTAAGTAATTAAACCTACTTAATTTTAAATTTGAAAAAGAATGATATAATCATTTATAGTATTAGTATATCTTAAAACCCAAGTATATTGAAAGGCTCTTCAATATACTTCAAAACAGTTGTTTTTTCTTGTGCCTTACACTGGTAATTTGAATGTTATGGGAATGGGGGAAGTCATTAAACATGTTTTCTAAACCACACGTGAAGGTGAATTACAGCCTATTTACCTTTTCTCTTTTGAAAAAGTGAGTTTCCTAAGGCTTAACTAATTTTCCATAACATGTACATGATATTTGTTATTTATTATTCAAAAGAATTCTTTATTCTGTTTTAAACTGTATCTGTGTTCATAGATTTTCTGTTATGGGGGTGTATATATATATTATATTTATTCTCTCATGCCAGTATCCTTGGTGAGATGTACTCAGAAGAATTAACATTAACAGTTTGTTTGCCTTCTCAGTGTCAATGAGCTACTTTTCAATTACCTTTCAGTAATTCAAATCAACATTCAGAATTGATTGTGTGTGTTGTAACCACACAGGCAGATATGTTAAAACAGAATATTGTACTAAGAATCACCTGTGTGAATTTGAAGAATGTAAATGTTATGTAAATCATAAGCCATCCTTAGATGTCTTATATACATCATATATCATTTTGTCATTGTTAATTAGAACTTGTGCTTAAGGTTGTGGGATATAAAGCAGGCTGGAAGCCCAAGTAAAGCAGCTGTAGTTTCCAAGGTGAGCTGTTGTTACAGGAGAGTTTGGCAGCCCCTAAGGAGCCACTCCCTGGCGTGGGTCTGACTGGCTGCACTGTGGGGCTCTGCCCTGGGGCTCCTCGGCTGGTCCCCAGTCTCTCCTGTCCCTTTCTCTCGCCCTGCTGGGCTTTGCCCTCTGTCACAGATGTTCGGCCATGGCCCTGCCAGCCTGGCTGAGGCTCAAGGTGCCCGGGGTGGGTGTCCAGGACAGGCTGTGCCCAGCACAGAGCATCCCCTGCTCTCCCAGAGCCCCCCCAGCCCCAGCGCTGGACCCAGGCACGGACACTCAGTAATGTGATGAACAGTAAAACCAAACAGTTGTTTGGGGTTTTTTTTCAATTCCTTTTTCCCTAGAACCTCTCAAATCCATTATTCTTTGGATTCTCTTCAGTTATTTTCATAAGCACGTGAAAAAAATCAGTGTAAGTGAGCTGGGTCAGCCTTCACACACAGTGGGGTGGGGAGTGTTCCCTGCAGCGAGCAGAGGTTTGGGGGATGTGGGCTGCACCCTGAGGGCTCCCTGCTGAGCACTCACATCTTCCAGTGATGCAAAGAGCTCCAGTGAATTCCCAGTACTTGAGAGAACAGTGTGTGTGTGCATGTCCCCACTCTTCCATTTGTTTGAGAATGACAGGCCAACTTCATAAACTCAGTTGGTAATCATGGTTTAATTCTTATAGGTACTCAGTGCTGCTGTGTTTTATCACTGAAGTTATTTTTATGAGAAATCCATACCTATTCTCCTTTTGTGGTTTAATCTGGGGGAGCTCTCCTTCCCTGCTCCAGCTGTCAGTACTGCAGACTCAGCCAGGGAGCTGAAAATCCTTTTATTCCTCACTAGCAATAAAAGTTCAACACATCAAATTATCTCCCCATTTATTACTGTGCCACCTCATCAAAAGGCTACTGCAGGAAAATTTGTGAGAAATGATATATCCTGCAGATAAAGCTGAGCCAAGGCATAGCCAAGGGGCTCTTAAAATAAAAAATGTTACTCAAATGGGCCTGTTCTGTACTGTTTTGTCCTATTCTTCACCTTCCCCCCAATTGTCTTTCATTTTCTTTTTCCCCTCTGCTGTTCTGTCGCTTTTCTGTTTGATCCCCTATTTATCCCTCCCTTAGTCCAGAACAGGCACCAAAAAGTACTTCCCCAGTTTGATCAGATTTGAAAAATGAACCTTCCATATCTTGCTTGCTTGATGTCGATCTGTTTTGGTTTTTTTTGGTTTTTTTTTTTTTTTTTTTTTTTTTTTTTCCTTTTTTGGGAAGAAAGGTCCTTTATTAAAGCAGGTGGGGAAGCTGAGGCTGCTGCCTTGACTTGGGCTGTGAATCAGGGGCTCTGGGCAGAGCTGTGCAGCCAAGATGGGCTGTTTGCAGTGCTCTGGGACTCCAGGGGACAGACTGGCCAGGGCCTGGGGTTAGTAGTTTGTGTTTCTTGAATCTGATTTTTCTGAGCGGTGCTGAAGCACCCATGCAGCGCTGGGCTGGGCTGCATTTGTACTCCAGTGCAAGCAGGAGGAAACAGATGTGATCTGCAAACCTGCAGAAAGGTGATGTCTTGCAAGTTCCTTCAGGCAGGAAGAGGAAGTGGAGCTGTGTCCCAGAGCTGTGGCATGGCTTGAACTGCTGTCTCAGACTCAGGCTTGCTGAGTTTTGTGCATTACTGGAGATCTTTTTTCTCTCAGAAACAGGGAACTTGTGCTCAGCTTGCTGGAGATGTGTTGGCTCTGTGGAAAAGAAGCTGAGCTTGAAATCAGATCTTTCGGTTCTCCTTGGGGCACTGGGTAATCAAAGCTACTGAGCATCTCCTGGGATCCAGTTTTAGAAAACTCTTTGTAGGCTTGTCACTGTCCCTTTGATCTGATGTCCCTCAGCATTTTGCTGTAAATACCTGTCCTAATATGCCTAAAGATACAAACCAGCACCAAGATACAAAACAGAATCAGTGAGACAAATACTTCCAGAAAAGCAAAGTTTTCCTTAGGATTTCTTCTTGAATATCCCAATCAAAGAACTTGGTCTATGTTAGTGCTTGTATGTGCCTTAATTTCAGTATTAAAGTTATGTGCAAAATCACTGTGGTAAGAAGCTGGTAAGTAAGGGTAATACAGGGGTTTTTTATGGTTCTGGAGAAGAGGTTTGTGGACTTTTTTCTTTTTTTGTCTTTAGAGATTGTAAAATTATTTTTCTTTTACCACAAATTATTAACATTTGAAACTGGTGAGACAGGAAAGGACTATCGTGAGAGAATACTGAGCCACTGACACAGTGTAAATAAAAATGTACATGACTGTCCAGTTTTTAGTGTGAAACCATCCATTTTTAAATCTATTACTAACAGAAATTGCAGTGAGTAGTATAATGTGCTTAATGGTAGCCAAAATTGCAGCCTGATGTTGCTTCAACTTTTAAAATTCCTCAATTTATTTCTGTGTTCCCTTTGGCTAAAAGTCAGTCCCCTCTTTCCACTTTGTGTCATAATCTTTCCTAATTATTACTGTGTAAAAAGGCGAGGTTGGTTGGAATAAATCATACATTTGTATTCATATCAGATGCATTTTTAAAGTATAAAGAGTTTTGTTTTCATCTTCGTAAAGATTCATCATAACATATTTTGTTACTGAAATTTTGTAGCAAATGTTATACGTGTGCCCAAAAATATTCCTAATTAAGTCTGAAAATGTAAGAACAAGAGTAAATTCTGTCTGATGTGTGTTTGTTCTTTGCCTCGTTGTACTTTTACTGAAGTAAGCAATTAAAACGTGTGTATATATATTACATTACATTAGAGTAAGAACTGGATTTGCATATGGTGCTTTGTTATCTTTCATCTTTCCAACCACATCCCTGCTTATCAATGGGTTTATGATTTTAATTTCAGGTTATCTCTGTTTATGCTGCTTGTGTGTCTTACATTCCAAGCAGTCTGGAGAGATGCTGCCCTGCATTGTGACAACACACTTGATAAAAATTAGAAATAACACACAGGTTGCATTTCTAAATAATCTCTTTTTTTTTTTATTTTTCTGTTTCTGTGTAGGTGTGTTTAAATATTTTTTGACCTGCTAGGTTGCCTTCCTTGCAGCTGAATGTTGGCCATGGGACATACTGCTCACGGTGTTTATTGTGAGATCAGTATGTCAGTCAGAAACCCAGGAACTGCACGTGTTCCTGGAGCCTTTTCTCTGGGATCGGCTTTGGATGTGCTCCGTGATGTAACAGTGCAACGCTCAGCACCATGGCCCCTTCCCAGCGTGGCTCCTGTTTATTGGTTAGCTTCCTTGTGGGGAGCTGCAAGGAATCCATAAAAGTCAAAGAAAAAGGGTTGTTAACTGTTCATGGTGATTTTCTTGGGTCCTCTTGCTGTGTGAGAAAACAATTGCTAAATCACAGTGTATATTTAAAGTGTAGATCCCACTGACCTGGTATTTCTGTGCTTGTGTTGATGTGTTGAGATTTCCAGGTGTGTGCAGGATGTGAAGCACTGACTTGTATAATATGTTGGACGAAATTTCCCCACTGAAAAATGGAAGAATCCAGGCCATTTGGAGCTTAATAATGGCTGCTGCTCTGACACTGATCTATTTGCAGTGACCTTTTGCAGTATGGTTCAGGTGATAAGAAGCTTCAAGTTATTTTTGTTTCCCCTAGAAAATGTTTAAAACACCAGAGAAGCATTTATGAGATAAACTTGCTCCTGAGTTTCTTTTGAAAACCACTGTTCTCTAGATGTGTTTCTGTTTTTCTGCAAAAACAATTAAAAGAACTTAATTCAAATGTAATTCCACCTTTCAGAGCCCAAATAACTTCCACACGTGTTTGGTTACATGACAGGAACAGCATAATGGAGTGTATCAATACCCTTTTGGAATGCAGACGAGTTCCTCCTGTCTCAGGGAGGAGCACAAATCAACACGTAAAGTGAGCTGTTGGCATTTTTGTTGCATGGCAGATCATGAATTTTGTTGTTTCAACACTTGTGCTGTATCTATTTCTTTTAATTAAAATCTGTCATGCTGCTTGCTTTAGCAGTATCAGCTCAGGGGATGAGAGCAGCTCCTGACATCGTGTGTTTGAAGGGGAATATGAGGCAATGATGGAAATTGCTGTGTTTGGGGCTGCCACAGCTTGGGGCACACACTGTCAGTTCTGCGAGTTCTGAAATCTACATAAAATGGACCTGTTAGAGCCTACCTTACCATCAGAGGAGACATCTCCTTGCTGATTGATGACTTTCCTACTCACAGTCAGTGAGTCAGAATTCCGTAGTTTCTCTGTTTAACTGCACTGTTTCCCCTCTTACATTCATGCAAATAGATATAAACCATGAAATCCATCAAGAGCCTATTTATTACAATAACTTTCATTTTGTACTAAGGGAGTAGGGATTTATATCAGGTCATATTAAAATTATGTTCCTTTTCCTTACAGCTAGGTAAAAAAGGTAAATTCCTTGGTGAGAATGGTTTCATACCATTGAAAGCAAGATGCTCAAAATGTCTCTTATTCCACATCTGCTGTTTCCATTGGGACTTTCAGGTTAATCCCTTTGGCTTTTGCTGTACTAAATAGGAGGAAATCTGTTCCAAAGTCCAGGCACTCTTGACCCACTACTGGAACATGTAACAAAATACATGTAAGAGGTTTGCAAAGTTGCCCAGATTTTAGAATAAGCCAACTTTATGGTTCTCAGATCAAATGGCCTCAGCAAAAAGTGCTATAGGCATCACTAGTCCCAAACTGATTTTCACTTTACTGCTTCTATATTGAGGGTAGCCTAGGTCGAAAAGTGAATCAGAGATTGTTTTACAGTTTGTCAGAGCTTGTATAAGAATTGAGAAATTCCTTTAACTTACTCATGTGTTTGCACAGGATCATGGTCATGAGCAACTCCGCGATCTCTTTCATGTGTATTGTTAAGGTAATTTTATAGTGGAAAGAGAAAACAAGGAGATTTTCAGAGTAATAGTCTTGTCATGTACTGAAAGCCACGACCTATTTCATAACATGTTAATTAACAAGGAATAAGTACGAAACAATGCCCATTTAATGGAAAGGACAATTTAAACTTTAACAGTTTAGCAAAGTAATAATGAGTGAGAAGCTCAGTACAGTATTTCACATGCTGTACCTTGTTTCACATCCAGCTGGCCTATCAATTATAACCTGGACTCTACAGATGGTGCAATATATCAGAATTAAGTCAGTCACTTAGTTTGTTCCCAATTAAGTGCTAATACTCCCAGTGGAGGATATTACTCTGAGTTTCAGTTAAATGCCTGTCTCTAATGTCCCTTTATGGTCTTACTGGGGCACTTTAAAGAGATGCCCTGTCACGTAGGCCAGAACTTTTCCTGGCTTGTTCTTCCAAGTGCTGCCTGCATTGCACTCCTTGTTGTTATTTGGAAGCTACAGAGAGGATTTGATATTTTGTGGGGCTAGGGGGAGAGGTGTCATGCACAATAAGCTTAGGGTAAGTAAGTTGCCCCTGCAATGCATTTGACTTTGCCCCTTATATGTGTACCTGCTGTTGCAAGAACTGAATGTTTCAGCAAGAAACAAGCACTGCAGTGTCCAGCCTCTCGTTTTGTGGGTTAGAATCCTAATGAACTTGTCTCCTGAGGCTTACAGGCATTACAGGGGCTTGCTTTTCTCCGTGACTTACTTGACAGGCGACTTGGGCTTGTGTTTTCCTTGCTCCATCTATCCTCTTTCACTTAGTGTTGCAAGCCATTCTAGGGCTGCCACTAATAGATTGATATCCAATTCCAGTGCACTTCTTTACTCTTTTTGGGTGTTAGTCTTGGCCCAGTTAACGGCTCCTTAATTTTCTGACACCTGTCCTGCCTTGTAGCTAAATGTCAAGCTGGTGGTGGATTTGGTCACTTGATCTAATGGACTCGCTGTCTTCCCCTGTTAGTCTTTAAGGTGACCCTTCCCTGGAAGGAAATTCTCTGACAGAATTTGTTGTCTGAACTGACTCCAGAGATTCCAGGCAATTACATGAGCTTCTGAATATCTTTATTTAGAAGTTTAAAAGATATGTTCTTCGAGAGCTGCTTAAATTACCCTTGTGGATTTGCTGGCATGCTCTGGGAAATCTCTATTGTAGTGTGTTGAGTGAGTTCAGCAGTGCCTGAGTTATGTAGGGAAGTATAAAATAGTCCCCAGATCCAGAGAGTCTGTGCTGAGGGGTTTCTTGGCAGCCTGCTTTATCATTTATATGATGATGACATGGAAAATTTGCCTCGGCTACTCGTTGTCAAAAACATCTCTTTGGTATTTTTAGTGCCACCAGAAATGAGAATTTGGTAACTTACTTAGATTTACTGAAAATTATTTAAGTGTAATTAACTTTTCTACTTAATCTATGACCAGAAAAGAAAAATGTCAAAAACATGTGCTTTTGTGGATCTGAACTATAAAATACTGTTTGGGAAAGAAAGCTTGTTTGTAACAAGGGGAAATTTTCATTTAGTTCTAGTCCTGGTATTAGGCAATGACAAAGCATTCTGTACTAAGTGCTGAAATGGATGATGGATCATAATGCATATGGATTCATGTGATCATAATTCCAGGTGTACTAGGCAATTGCAGCTTCACTTTTCAGCATAATTTGGTGTGTTCTGTAACAGTTTTATCTCTGTTAAGGGCTGGGGTTTTGGTTGGGTGTGGTTTATTTATTTTTTTTTCTGTTTAGATTTGATGGCTTAACATTTCAGAAACAGACTGTGGCACAAAATCAGCTTCATTGATTTTATTTGCATCAAGAGGAACTAACAGCAGCCTCATTTTGAGTTTTCTTATTAAATATCTTTAAAATAAAACCAACTGATTATGTGCTGCATGCATATAACATTTTTTTATCTGACACCTCTTTTACTTTGCTTGAATTTTGTATTGTGTTGGGCATTTTGTTGGGGTTTTTTTCCCCCTCCCCTTAAAAAAGTGACTTGTGTTATGGTCAAGAGTCAAACTACAGTGGATTCTTACTATCTTTTTCCTAACTGTGTTTTATAAGATGTGCTGGGTGTCTTTCCAGTGTACAGTAAGTGAAGTTGCTCCTGACCTGAAGTTTGAAAAATGAGCTCATAGTTTGCTCACTAAACACAACTAGATTTTTCAGGTTTTGTTATAATTTGTGGACTAAAACCAGTAAAAAATATGTTTTGAATCTTTAGTTCAAACATAAAGCAGTTGCAGATTACAAGTGGACAATTGCATGGAAATCAAATGCATGGAACATTTTAGATAGTATTTTTCACTTCTTGAGTATTATATTTTTAGAAACAAAGTTCTGGAATTAGAATAGGGGGTTGAATTTCACAGGTTTTTTTTAAATAGCAGATGTACACATTACAAATATAGTCAAATATATATATTTAGAGTTTGCTAGCTTCTTTTTATTGTCTATTTTTGCTTTTTATTGAGCCCTCAGGTAGGAATGTGTGGAAGTTTGGACTTTTGATGGAGGGAAGTGCTTTATTCAAAAGCTAATTTGGATGCAATTGTTGTCCTGTCATGAAAAAAGCAGGAGGTAATGATGAGCTTTGTGTAAGGAACATAATAGTCATTACATGCCAAGGTACAAATTGTACCTCCTAAGCCTCTGTCTTCAACCTTTCATAGTAAGCAAAATGTATTTTTTTAAATGGAATGGAAAAGGCACTGGTAGAATGCTGATAAATAACTTAGCAATGTCTTGGTTTTATTTATTTCAGTAGGACATTACTCAAATTTCTGTGCAAAAGAATGACTTGACAGAGAAAAGGTGCAAACAAACTTGCTGATAGCTGCTTGCTGCTTGATAGCTAAAATATCAGCAGAGTTAATAATTGAAATAAGTGGAATCTGTGCAAATAGAAATAGAGAAGTAAAAAGAATAGCTGGAAAATAATTGTTCACATGGCTTTATACTTCAAATGTTTTCCACTTTGCATCGTCTTTAATGGGGTCTGGTAGATCTGACCTTGGAGTTCCAGGCTGTGCTGCTGAAGGAGCAGATGGAGCCCAGGCTGGGTGTCCCAGAGTCGGGAGTGGCAGCAGACATTTATGTTCAGACATAGATCCCAGCCTTGTTGCAGTGCAAAGTAACACCGGGAGACAGGAAATATTGCTATAAAAGTGTGACTGTGACTCGTTTTCATCTCAGTCAATGTCAGTGCAGAAACTTCCCTCTCTCCAAAGAGTTGCCTCTATATCCTGCTTGCATCCACCCGCTGATTTCCATTTTGTTACTTCTCTTGTTGGTCTCTCTTGTCCCACTTGGACTTTTAGCTTTGCCAGGGTAATGTACAATATTTGTTTCAATAGAGATTTTGATTTTGCTTTCTGGCAGCAGAGCACTCCTTTAGCAGTGCCGCCCTGTGCACTCGGAGTGTGTTACATGCTGTGGCCACAGCTGGAATTTTCAGCTGGAATTTTCTCAGAATATTGGGAGTCACCTGGCTCCCTTTCACTGTCTGTGTCATTTTGTTAAATCTCAGGTTTAATTGCTTGTAATGGGACAGTAGAGTGAAGAGGACAAGGCTGTTGGAAAGGAACAGCAAACATCCAAGGGACGTGGAGGGTCCCTTCACAAATCCCCAAGAGCCTGCAGAGAGGATTTGTGGGAGTCTGTAGCTGCCCCCTATTTCAACTGGGATAATTGAATTTACAGATCCTCCTCTCTTCTGGAGTTCTGAGGCACAAACCAGTGTGGGCAGACTGGAGGGAACTGGGTTGGGTTCTGAGCACAGCCCTCTGGAGATGAGTGATTCTGCAGCCAAAGCAAGGGAAGTAAGATGGAGCTGGCATAAGCAAGTGAGGAAGGAGATTGGAATCAGTAGCTTCCCTGAAATAGAACTGAAGTTGAGAGGAAAGGAAAGGACAGGGGAAAAAAACCATTCTGGTATCTTTATTTTTAATTATTTAATTTTAGTAGTAGTTTGCAATGAAACGCTAAAAGGATCATGGAGGATATGATAATTGAAATATAATTTCTGTGTCTTTTATTAGTGTAAGTTTCTTCTGCTAAAATTCCATTTATTAATCCTTTGCAAGTAACCAGTAGATTTGAGGTAACTCAGTTACTTTGAAACTCATGATGATTTAACAATTGTAATGCTGTGGAAATGGAGGAAGTCTTGAGCAGTTGTAGATAGTTGAAACATGGAAATCTGTAAGCTACAATATGGAGAAATAATTATTTGTGTTGTTATTTTAGTGCAAAAAGGTAATAGCTTAAACATAAAATACAAATTAATACAAAAGTTTTTTTTGAAAATTTTAGTTTTATGCAGCATAAGATTCAGTTAAAATGATTAAAATGCAAATATACAAGTCTTAGAAATATACATGGAAAATTTAAATTGTTAAGTTTGTGGTATATATTAGAGTTATTACTAAAAATTGTAGATAATAATTTGGAATAATAAATTAGAAGGATCTGTAAAATTGTTGTGAAGTAGCTTTTATATTTTTTTTAATATTTTCTAGTACCTGAAAACCAGAAGGACTAGAATAAGGAAACCCTTACTTACTACAAAATGCAGCTTGAATGAAAAACTTAATAATTGGAAACTATGGTTTGTTGAATTTATTTATTTGAAAATACTGGGCAAAAAAAGGGGAAGAAATGAAAAAGCTTTGCTGCTGTGGGTCCTTAGAAGAGGATGAGTTGTACAAGGAGAATGTGTAAAAAAACATCCTGTTCAAAGCCTTTTCTCCTGCGCAAGGCGGGGGCAGTGAATCATTCCCTGCCCGGGTGTGGATCCCTCTGCCATGCACACTCTGGTGGGAAATATGTGGAACCCCATTAAGTGGAATTGTTGCTGGGCCCTCATCCATCTCCCGATAAGCGGCACAAAGCGGGAGCGGGACGGCGATAACACGGCTTATAACCACGTCAAGTCAAGCGGCTGTTTGTGTCTGACTAATGACTGGGGTGGAGATACAAGTTGTATTTCTTTCTCCAAAGGAACCTCAGATAAGATTAGAAATGTCCTTCACTGGCCGCTGCTTTGTCCTTTAGCCACCCACCCTCCCCAGCCAGGCCTGGTAATTAAAAAAGGGCCATTGAACATGTTCTTATCCAGGGGCTGAAGGGAGGGGAGCTGCCTGATAATGGACCCAATAAGAAGGGGCTGTCAGTGCTTCTTTTCAGCAAATCTGCAACAGGTGAACCATGGCTGAAGCAGTACCTGTACAGTGTTCTGTATTCCAAATATATTTTAGTAATAAACAAACAAGAGAAAGCTTAATAACAATTTTCCGTGGTTCTGGGACATATAAAGTGATTGGAAGTGGTTTGAGGCAAGCGTTCTATTATACTTTGATGAATTTTGCCTTCCCTTCCCTCCCGTGCTGTGTGCAGAAATGCCCCCAGTGTGAGCCCTTTGGTATGTGCTGCATCAACAGGAGAGAAAATGGATGAGGATTTTTCAAACTGTGCATTTTGTGAGCAGTAATTATCCTCATTCTGGTCTAATGAAGATATTTAACAACTAAGTGACAGTTTTCCTTGATTTTCATCCTCACTCTTGAGTCAGGAGCACATGGGTGTTACTGTTGGTAGTAGGATTGCTCTTCATGTGCTCCATTAAAATCTTATCTCCACATGCTCCCATTGTCCCAGCATTAATGTTGGGGTCCCTCCCCTGCCGTGTAGCCCTGGGAGAGGGGCCCTGAGGGCACAGACACGGGGTTTCCTGCCCCTGCTCAGCCTCGTTCCCATTGGTTGGTTTGTGTTCCCTGCGCGGGCAGAAGGACCCTTGGTCCCGTGACTGGAACAGTTCCGGGGCAGAGCTCCGGCCATGCGGCTGGAGAAATAAACATCTCTCTGAAACAGCTAGCAAGAATCTGTCTGTCCATATATATTTCCTTTCCACGGGACTCCTGGTTTGATATATGCGTGTTGCAGGATCCCCACTGCAACAAATGGTGGAGATTTGTGAGCAGAACGATCCCCGATCCCTAAGCGACTGATTTGTGTGAGTAAACCCTGGAAACTTTGGATTCCTCTTCTTGGTTTTGCTTTGCTATTCCGTATCTAAACTATGGAGGAACCGTGGGAAGACTCTTGGCTCTCAGAGCCGCATATGGACATTTATCTTAAACTTAAAATGATTCTTGAACAACGATTTGTAAATTTTAGCTTGATTCAAGCTCAAAAAGAACTGAAACACTTCCTGGCATGGTTGTTTAAGAACTTTTTCTATGTTTCTTGGGATTTAATTCTTACCAAGGGCTTTTGGAAAACCGTTTGGACACAGTTAATATTGGAGTCAAAATATATGCCGATGGAAGAATATTTTCGTGAATATTATTTAGTTACTGAGACTGTTGAGCAATGTCAGCTGTGTCCTGGTGAAGGGAAGCGTGGCGCAGGGACCGTGCGGCCCAGGCCACGTGCACCGAGTGCTCTGAGAGCAGCAGCGAGGCAGTTCCCGCGCGCGGGCGGAGCCACGCGAGCCGCAGTGTCGGCAGTGGAGCGAGGCGCGGCGGGACCCGGCGGTGCCTGCCCGGCCCTGTGCAGCGCGTGGTGGAGCGAGCCCCGGGAACGCCCGGCTGAGAGGGGCGGCACGCGGGCGGCGGCTGGCGGCGATGGCGATGGAACGGAGCCGCGCCCAGCCGAGACACGCGCTGGAGCGGGGCGCGGGGGAGTCGTTGCTCGGGGGCCCGGCCGAGATGTGGGTGCAGCGCCCGACATCGGCAGCGAAGCTGCGACCAGAGGAGGCGACGCACGGAGAACTGAGCGGCGCGGCCCGGCCCGGCCCGCGCAGCCCCGAACGCGACCCCGGGAAGAGCGCGCAGGCACGAGCAGCTCCGACAATTCCAACACGGGAGCGACCGAAGGAGAGAGCAAAGACGCAGCGAGACAGAAAACAGCAGCCACTCGGAAAAAGGAAAAGATCATAGCAACTAAGACCTTAGGGATAGTAAAATGGTATAATGTTAAGCAAAATTATGGTTTTATAACAAGGTGTGACAACCAGCAAGACATATTTGTGCATAGAACTGCTATTAAAAAGAATAACCCTGAAAAATGGATCCCAAGCTTGGGAGATGGAGAGGTGGTGGAATTTAATATTGTACTAGGGAGAAAAGGGTTACAAGCATCGCAGGTCACTGGGCCTGATGGTGTTTCTGTAAAAGGCAGTATATATGCAAAAAATCGTAGTCATGTTAGACAGTATCTCCATTGTAAGCCCCCCCTACAGTTTCCCTTTCCTAATCCCACCTTTCCCTTTTACCCTATGTCCTATTACCCCCAGTGTATTCCCAATCCGTTTTTTCATCCATGGTTTCCCTCACAAAACCATGCTTTTGCCAATTGTTTCCCCAAAAATCCCTTTCCAATGCCGAGTGGGGGATGAAAAGGGGGAGGGAAGAAGTTAAACCCTCTCCTGCCTCAGTTTCCCCACAAAGCATGCTCAGAGTTCTGTCTCCCTTCTGTCAGCCCTAAGATGTTCCACAGAATCTGTTTGGACATTTAAAGACTCAGGAGGGTGGCTTGTTTTGTTTTGAAACTGTTCTTGTTATGTATATCCAGTTGTTTTCATTCTCCTTTTATTAAAATAAAACGGGTGAGGTGTTGGGGTCCCTCCCCTGCCGTGTAGCCCTGGGAGAGGGGCCCTGAGGGCACAGACACGGGGTTTCCTGCCCCTGCTCAGCCTCGTTCCCATTGGTTGGTTTGTGTTCCCTGCGCGGGCAGAAGGACCCTTGGTCCCGTGACTGGAACAGTTCCTCGGCAGAGCTCCGGCCATGCGGCTGGAGAAATAAACATCTCTCTGAAACAGGTAGCAAGAATCTGTCTGTCCATATATATTTCCTTTCCACGGGACTCCTGGTTTGATATATGCGTGTTGCAGGATCCCCACTGCAACACATTAACACTTGGATAGTGATCCTTTTGTAGGACTTAAGGAAGGCTACATGATTGCCCTTGCCCTTTTTGGGCCCTCTTGGGGCTGTGTCTGGAACGTGATGTTCCACTGGGCCTTCCAGAGCCAGGAAGGGTTTGAGTGGAGGCTGGAGCAGGTCGTGTCCCAGCAGATGATGTTGGGCACTGCTGTCAGACACTTCTAAAGAGATTGGAGAGCAGGCAGGGGGAGGGAGGGTCCTCTCAGGGGGACACAGCTAAGGAACAAGAAGCAGTGGTTGCAGGCAGCACCGGGGAAATGCTTCTTGGAAATGGGAGAGGGGAGGAGCAGGAATTTCTTCACAGCAGTTCCAGAGAAACTGGGGGCTTTCCATACTTGAAGGTATTGAAAGCATGACTAGACAGGGCCATGAGAAAACTTACCTCATTTTGAAAGTAGGTCCAGTTTGAGTAAGAGCTCCAGTTGGAGCTCATTGACCTCTAGAGGCTTGTCCTTCTGGCCCCAATTAGTCTGCAGCTCTGTTTGTCCTGGAAGGGTTTGCAAATACACACACGGACCTGTGCATTTATTTTAGTAGGGAGGCTGAGCTGCTGAGCCCATTTCACTACCTGAAAGTTGTAGAAAAAGCAGTAAAAGTGATAGTGTTGCAAGTAGTGTGAGGCAGTTTTATTATACAAATATTTACCCTGGTTATTTCCTGGGTATATTCAGAATAAAACTCTAACCTGACTGTGTTTCAGCGGCAGCTGGATTGTTTACTTTTTAATTTGTGGTGCATTTTTAATGATTCCACAAAATAAAACAAAGTATTTGAGTAAATGAGGCATATTTGATAAGCAAAATTAACAACCTGAAATAAGTTTTTTTTAAGTAGGGTAGTATTAAAAATGTAGCCCTCATAGTGATTAATCTTGGAAGGAACAAGTTCCTTTAGGAGCAATCACAACCTTTTATTTCTATTCATCTTCTAGTCAAAAACTTCTATGGATGGCAGCTGCTCTAGCTTCTCCATTCTGTTTTCCACGGTGTTCTTGCTTTTCAGACCCTTTGGGAAGAAACAGTCCCTGGGTGAAGAAAAATGTATCTTTTGGCAAACTCATGGCCATCTATTAACTATTTTGAGATTGTGAGAAAGATACTTTTGCAATGGTAGTTTCCACGATGGAGATGTTTATGCCCTCAGTTACAGTTCATTCTATAAGTGCTCTCCAGAGCTATTAAATTAAATTGTTGTTCATCTGTTGGACAGAGGCAAAACCCCCAAACCTCTTTTTATATTAATCTGGACTTTTATTAGTAAATAATGCTTAGGATTTTTTCTGCAGCCTGAATTTAAAAAGAGCCTGAAAGAAGGCAGAGGGGCTTGAGTTGATCAGTCTGTCAGTGCAGGTGATGATCTGCAGTGTGTGAAAGCCTAGGCTGAGAAAAGCAGAGCTGGTAGCAGGTTGGATTCTTCTACCAATGGAAGGACTCTTCACAAGGTCTCTGTTCTCTCATCCTTGCAGCTGGATTTGGCCTTTTCTAGTGTGGTAACATATTCCTCTTCTGTTTGGCCACGTCAGGGATTGTTCTTTTTTTCTCTCAAAAGGTTGTTTCTACTTGCTTTGTGAGGGAAGAAAAATGCAGCAACCAGCACTATTTCCATTCCCAAAACTCAGTCCCCTGCTGAAACCATCAATACCTCCTGAAATTCAGAATGGAAAAGCATTGTCTCTTTTTCTTGTTTGCAATGAAGTGAGGATCATAGTAATAGTAGAAGTAATAGACTCCACCAGTTATATAATGAATGTAAAACAAAACTAGATTCAGTGAGGCAAAAAAGGGATTTAAACAGCTGCTTGAAGTGAAAATAGATGATCCTGGGAAATCACTAGGAAATAGCATATAGTACTAATAACATCACTGTTGTTATTTTCACTTTCCTGACATGTCAGCATGTTGTTTGCAGTATTTTTTCATAAAAATAGAATTTATTCAAGCAATTTATCCTTAATGTGTGTAGTACAAATAGTTTATATTGTGCTTATATATCATATTAACAATATTTGATTTGTGCTTTCTTTACAAATTGGAATCATTGATTTTTCTGTGGTTCTCATTGTGCACTTAGGCTGGTGCTTTCAGTTCCCATTTTAGGTGCTGTGCTTTGAAAAAGCTGATTTCTCATAAATTTATTCTCTTTTATAAGAGGGCCTAGGTACCATATTCCTTTTTTAGGAATTGCTTGACTCTCTTTTGGAGCCAATTAATGTCTTAAAAGTTTCAGCTTTCTCCAAAAGAGCACTAAGTGTTCTTCCCCTTCCTCAGAACATAAACTTACCAGCCTTGACCTCAGGTGACATTCACTCTGGGTTCTTTCTGTTTTAATTCTCTTCTTTCTTGCTTCCACTTTGTCCCAGTGATTGTGACAAAAAGTCTCTGGAGATGACCCTCAAAAGCTTCCAAGCACCTGCCATTTGTAAGGGAACCTCTGTGTGTATAGAACCTTCATCTTGATTCTTGTAACTTCTTTAATTTAACTTCCAGATCATAATTTATCCACTGGCAAAACTAATTTGAATGTATTCATTAATTCCTGCCTCAATGTTTTTGAGGTGCCTTGAGAATCAGTCTGTTCTTGTCAGTCCCACCACACACCCTCTTTCCTTATTTTTCTGACTCAGACTCAGCCTCTAGATATATGTTCTGATGTTCCTAGCCTGTGATCAAGTGTTAAAGGTTTCTGAAATTATGAAAAATGCTGATTAAGACTTACATCTAGACTATCTTATGTATAGATCTTACATATAGAATCTGTCTTACATATAGAATGTTTCAAGTCTTGGTAAACATAGTGGGAATCTCTAGGTACACAGGTCCTTGATTTTATTTAGTCTCATTTTCTTGTAGAGGTAGCCATCTAAAAATACAATAAAACCAATAAACAAATAAAAATTAGGCCTTTGTAAAATTTGTTTAATATAAGGACAGTTCTTTGGCTGCAAAGATGTAGAAATCCTCAGCTAGAGCTGCATGTGGGTGCTTTCCATCTTTCTTTATGTACATGGAATTGAATTTACTGTTTCATCCAGATATTTGTGTACTTGCTGGGAGCAGATAAATTTTGAGTAGCAAAAGACTGTTTAGAAAAACTTCATAGCTTTGTAAAGACTACTTCTAACATTTTAGAAAGGAAACATTGAAAGCTGCTGGTACCTGAGTACCTGGGGAGGTGTGTGGTTTGCATCAAGGAGGTGTCTCCATGAATTCAGCTTTGTTGTTATATTATAAACGTGGAGGACCTTGGGTTTGGTGTGTTGCAAGAGTGATAAATCTGAGTTAGATCTACTTTGTAAGTCTCTTGGGATTAAAGCTTTTGGGGAAAAGATCCATTAACGTGTATTAAATCTATTGATTCGCAGTAGAGAGGGACAATTTAAACTTGGAAGTCACCAAGTGAACTTTCCATTAAGTTGGGGGAGCCTGTGGTCACAGCTCATTTGGTCTTTATGAAGTAGAAAATGTGATGTAGACCCCACTGGCATTCTATTAGAGGAAATCATGCATTTAACCATGGAGCAAAATACTGTAGCCAATTACATGAACATACACCTATTTTACACGTGGCTGATCTTCTGAGCAAAAAGTATTAACAATGTGCATACTATCTTGTTTTAGGGGACTATTTACTTTTTAAAGTCAGCGATATGGGATAAAGTTTAGCGAAAAAAATGATTAATATATGATTTATATCAAGTTTTCTAGCTGGAAAGCAGCCTTGCATAGAAATGTGTGGATAGTCTTCAGCTGACATCAGCAAAGACTAATTGTAAGTCTGTTACATGTTAATGTGCAATGTTGTATCCCATATATAAATGCTGACATCTGAAATTGCATGTAGAAAAGAAAGAAAAATGGTCAGGGTTGAAATTAACTTCTTAAAACTATATTTTTAAAACGACTTTGACTTTATTAGAAGATATAAAAGTAAGTGCTGATTTATAACTCAGCGTTTTTCTGCTTTAGGGTGTGAGGCTATCTAAACATCTTTACTTTCAAAACATCTGTTCTTAAATGTAACAGGGTGAACTTTCTACTAGCATTAGATATTTGCAGTGGAATGTCTTGTTTAATGTTGCTAAGACTTCTGAACTGATCTGTTTTTTATCTATATAATAGATGTGTTCCCATGCACAAATCCATGGACGTTTAGAAAGTGCCTTTCCGCAGTTTAGGTACAGCAGTAACTTCCTCAAGCAGCACACTGAAAGCTGATAGAAAAGTTGAGACCTAAACTTTTACAATAAAACGCTGTGGGGGTATTTGAGAGTGGCTGTGCCTATATTCCTGATTTATCCTCATGCCTCTGTCCAGGCTCTGGGCATTTTGAGTGGCAGAAATTATTTACTTTTCCACATCTTTTGGCCTTTACGGTAAAATTGGGAGGAAGGGAAATGCTTACAGTGTAATTTGAACGACACAAACTCTTTTCACCAGTACTTTTGACTTATTCCATTGCTGAAAAGAAATGAGGAGCTGAGAAATTATAAGCTCTATCATTATGGGTTGTTGTGTCTATTGGCACACATTGTGTCTATTGGTATATGAAGATTAATGTGTTGCATGCCAGCATGTCCTTGCCTATGCAAAATATTCTGAGAGTGTTGAGGGGATTTGTACAAGAATTATGCAGAGAACACCACAGCTAAGTGAAAGTAAATTAAGCATCCCCATCTGGCTTTACTTCCTTGCAAATGGCCTCAGCTATGGATTCCAATAGCAGTGACTGTTCATTATCGCTCTGATTTACAGTGCAGATTTCTGAAGCTCTGCTGTGTGCTCCATTAGTCACGATTTCTCCTGTAAGATTTCTGAATGTTGAGGATGGGTGCACTGAGGGAATGGCAGAACTTTGCACTGAAAGTACCCAGGATATTCTTAAAATGTGATATCAGCCTGAGAGTACTGCCTCTGATTTCAGTGGATGCACACACTTCCCTTTTTCCTGCCACCTGACCGATGCTGTGTCTCATAAGAAAGCAGCTGGAGAGACTTCTAATCCTGTATTCCAAAATGTCAGGGTAAGGATTAGTCCAGCTAGCAGTTTTCTCACAAGGTTTGCTATAAATACTTGCATCAAGAGTGCTAGAATTTCAGTTTTTGTGTGATGGTTGGTACTAAGTGAAGGTTTGATGTTGATGGGTGTTACTAGGTAGTCTCAAAGGATAGAAATAAATATTGTATTGGTTCTAGTACTTTCAGTGTGTTCAGCTTTAGAAGGTTAAGGGAAAGTAGTCAATAGTAGAAGTAACCTAGAAAATATGAGTTCATATCCATTTCAATTCAAGAGACAGATGGTATAAATCTATTTAGATTACATTCAGGTTTTATTACAGAAAGGTGGAAAGATCCAGCATTCTCCACAGTCTTGTCATGTGTACTTAGCTAGGTGTCAAGGATTTTAGATTTCAATCTAATCTCTCTCAGCAGCATCCCTGGTTTCCTGAGGCAGATCTCTTGATTGCAGTGTCACAATTCTCTGCCTGTGAAAGAGGAATCAGTGCCACTTCACCTGCACGGGCAGGGCTATCTCAAATTCCTGATGTATTATGCTGGTACTGGGACTGTGATTGTGGTTAGAGCATCTCGGGGTTGATAAAATATAAATGCAAATAATCTTGATGAAAAGGTGTGTGGGGCATGCCACTAGGCTTAAGTGGATTTTTACTGATCAGGTTGTACTAAGAATTGTTTCATAAAGTAAACTGACGATTAATAAATACAGGGTGATACCAAGAAAGAATAGTGCAGGAAAAAGCTTTGTTACAGGACAAAAAAAAAAAAAAAAGAAAAGAAAAAAGAAAAAAAAAGCAAGTGTTGTATTTAAAGCTACAAAGAACAGAAATGAAAGAAAATGCAGCCAGTTCATAGTGCTCTATGAAATGTGTGTGTGGATTGCTGGGTTCTTTCCATGCCACGCTAAGGGCAAGGTAGAAATTCTTGTTTCTGGCCTACTGTAGCCTGTTCACCCCAAAGGAGGTGGAAAAGATGAAAACTGATTCTCCACAGTCTCTGTTTTATGGCTTCGCAATTCTTCTCCTGCTTTGAGCTGCAGAGTGACTTGTCTTTCTTCTTTTTTTTTTTATTGCCTGCAAAATTTGAAACAGATTTGTTTAGAAAGACAGACACATTTCTCTTGTGTTTCTTGCTTCTGCTTTGGGTAGCTGGGTACTGAGCTTCAATGACTAAGCACTTATGACTTAGGTCTTTCCATCCTTCTGTCCTTCCTTCCTAGAAAGATGAAAAATATGACCTTTCCCTTGAGCTTTATGTGTGACTTAAATGCCAGTACTTAGGATCTGGAAAACTTGGGGATAAACTTTTAAAAACAGTTTTGTATCCAAACTCCTTCTTTACGATGAATAAATTTTTGGATACTGAATGTGTTGAAGGATGCTTAATAAAGGAATGAAGTAGCAGCCTACAGCTAAACTCAGCTTTCTGAGCAAGAAAGTAGAACCTTATTCCAAAAATAGGGAGCAACTATTGCTCAACAAAGTGAGTAGTGCCCACGTACACTGAGCAGTGCAAAGGCTCCAGCTGGGTGGTTTTGAGCTGAGGAGACTCTGGTGATGAAAGGTGCTTATCCCATCTCCTGAGAGGTAGGTCTGCATGTGCATTGCTTGTATTTACTTGGAGCTCTGAAATGGAGCAGCAGAGCAGGTACAGCCAGTATTCCAGAGTCCAGATGAAAAACTGCCCCTGACAGAAGTCAAACATTTTGGTACCAGCCAGAGGGAGTAATTAGGCTGGTTTGCACATTGAACAGCAGCCAGTGGGTTCTGATTATTCTCAGAAAAGTACTCCAGTTTCCTAAGCTTAGTATAGAAAAATAAATCTTTGTTTGGGTCAGGGGAGTGGTGTTTTTTGGTGGATGGTTTGGTTTTTTTATAGCTTTTAATTTTTTCTTTCTGAAATGCTGAAATACTATTCATGTATCATGAATTGCTGCAGAACTTGATGTCGTTCATTTGTGATTCCATAGAACTTTTGCTGCTGATGCAAATAGTGTCTGAATTCTTACTTTTCATACCTCTGAAAATCTTCAGAGACACTGTTTTATGCATATTTATTCTTACAGGAAATGGTAGTGCTAAAGTTTACTAGTAAAATCCATCTTCAGCACAGTTGTTTATCTGATCTATGCATTCATTAATAAAGAGTCCCTGCTGTTGTTGGCTCCAGTACAACTTAATTAATTACTATTTGAAATATGGATGTGGTGGAAGATCCAACTTAGTGAAACAGGAGAGCAGCTGTTACCTTCTTTTATGTTTGAAGTCACTGGCTTTTCTCCTTATTTGTGTGTGTCATCCCCTTTTTCATCTTATGACAATAATTCCATAAATTTTGGACTCAGATTCATATGTAAACTCTGCCCCTGTTTTGTTTTCCCACTGTGTCATCTTGTTCTCCTCTGTATTCCCCACTTTATCATCTCATGTTACACCATCCGTTATTGTCTCTCTCTCTTTTCTTTGTCATAGATTTTCAGAATCCTGATATTCCTTTTCTTTCCAGTTCCTTTCTTCAGTCGTTCTGCATTCCTGCGAGCCAAGTAAGTTGTTTCCTACTCTACTGGAGAAACTACTGCTTTTGCCATTTTCCTCAAGATCTGTTTTCCTGGTGATCTATGCCTGAGTGGTTTCTCAAAGCAACATTATAGAATTCATTAAAAGTTTTTCCTGAATGTTTCCATTTCCCCTATTAGTCTTGCTGCTGTTTTCTCTGGTCAGTTACTGAATTCAATTAATTTTTGCTCCTCTCTCTACTTACTCTTCTTTTCCTTTTTTTTTCTTTTTGCTGCCAAGAAGTGACACTGAGAGCTGATGTTTAATGACACCCTCAGATGGCTGCAGGGTTCCCTGTCAGCTAGGGGCATTTCTGTGCAGTCCAGTGCTGGTGAGAGGGAAGGGAGACATTTCAGTCCTGAACCCACTCTCAGTTCCATCCTCGGTGTCTTTCCCATGGATATCCTGGCACTGCAGGCTGTGTCTTCTCTTGCTTGATTTCTTTTATACTGAGGCATTTTTTTGGAGAGTTTTCTCTGTGAGGCTCCCTTGGTTTGAGCACTGCTCTGGCTGCCCCTGCCCTGAGCAGAGGGGATGATGGACCGTGGTCTCCAGAGGCCCCTTTCAACCTCAGCCACTCTGTGATGCTCTGAAGTAGGAGAGAAACAGGAATGGAGAACAAAGGATTGAGTGTAGAGAACACTGTGTTTTCATGGAAAGAAATACCATGCAGGACTAACAAATGCAGAATAATTGTAGAAGCAATTTAACCTACTTGTCTCAGCACAGAAGATGTAAATCCCAATTGCAGAGTTTCAAAGAAACTGAAACAGCCAGCAGGATAAATCATATTTGACTTTATTCTAAAATAAAGGCAAACAATGAGTAGCATTCTAACTCATTTATTTGTTCTCTTAGCTGTGTGCTGTAGCATTTGAAGTGTGCTCTGGCAATCTAGTTTTAGTTATTTTAAGGGTAAGACTAAAAGAATATGTGCAGAAATGTAAGCACAATTTGAATCCTTGAGGTAGCTCTGATGTATCAAGGTGTCTAGTATTTTATTTTTTCCAAAGAGGTTTAATTATTTCAGAACTGAATAGTTAAGGAGGACCTAGGAATATTTATAGTAGGTAGAGCTACAGAGACCCCTAGAAATAGTCTTCAGTGGTTTATACTTTTATAAATATGGGACGAAGAAAATTTTATGTTCTTCACTTTAGGGACAGAAAACAGGAGTGTTTAATGAGGGAAAATAAGGTTTTTTATGAAATAATTGAAATAAAGGAGAGCATGAGGTAGAAAAAATACTGTGAACAACATAAATGCAGGACTTCCCTTTAAGGAGTGTGATTTTCTTAGACTACCATTATAGAATCAGACATATACTTTTAAAAGCATGCAAGTCTTGAGGCTATTTCCTTTTTGAAATTAGATGTTGGATTACCAAAAAAAAAAAAAAAGACTTTATTTTCTTTATAGAAGTGGATAGAAGTCCCTTTATTTCATTTATATTCGATTCTCATTATCCTGGGACACAGAGTTAGGGCTGTGTGAAAAGGAGTAGGAAGAAGAATAAAGATAGAATTTTTCATTGTCCAAAAAAGTGTGGTGTTTTTTTTTTTTTTCCCCTATCCATAAGAACTAAGACAGCCGTTGTGCTTAGAGGAATGAATAATGATTTGTCAGTCTCGATACATATGGAACGGAGTAAGTTCATGGAAAGGTTGTCTGTTGGCTTCAGTCTGCTTAATGGAAAGATATATAAGGGAATGATATCGATCACTGGTTTTTGCCTGTAGCTATTTGAGGTTAGCTATTTAAAGGAATTGTGAAAGTTTTTAAAAAAGCAAAGTATATAACATTTTATTAACACATATTGCTCATTGTTATGCCTTACACTAAGCGTCCCTTTACTAATTGCTGTCCTGGTAACGTTTTTTTTTATGCCTTCCTGCTTCTTTCTTTGTTTTGTCACTTTACTACTAAAAGCAGTAGATTCAAAATTATGCATGCCTGGGCTATAAATGTTTATCAGCTCTAAGCATTCCCCACAGAGCAGTACTCATTCCCCAGTCTCTTCTGTGTTTGTTTTTCGGTTTTGGGTTTTTTTCACAGACTCTTTATTTTCTTCTGTTTTGTGTGCTGTGAGCATAATGTGAGAGGCTGCCACCTCCACATCCCTGGATAATGTGGTGCCATGAGTGCCTGAGGCACCTCTGAGCCCTCTGAGAGTGGGGTGGGCAGAGCTTTTTTCCTTTAGAATGACTTAAAGGCTTCTCAACAGTATCCAGTATAATCTATATGCTAGTAATAAAATTTTCCAGGTGCTGAGGTTTGACTAAAAGATCTGCTGTTCCCTGTGTCTTTCCTCAAGCCCTTTTGTGTAGGATGAAATAATCTTGGTCAGCTTCCAGTCAGCAGGGACCTCCCCAGACTCCCAAGCCCCTTGGCAGATGATAGAGAGGGGTTACTGCCAGAACATCCACCAGCTCCTCCAGAACTCTGGGATGAATCCCCTCAGGCCCTATGGACTGGTGAACATGTTTGTTTGCTTACTTTAATATAAATTCTCCTCAAAGTGTTTTGTGAGCAAAGAATTGCCTGATGCATTGTGTGATAAACAAATACAGCCCAGGAGGTGCCTGGATCTCAGAGAGCAGTATTCACCTCCAAGATTTCTCTTCATTTGCCTCTGATGACATGACAGTTTTACTCTCATTTGAAGTCAAATGTGAGTTCTAACTGCAATTCAAGCAATAAGAGAGTAACCTCAGATTTTCTCTGCGTGTTGTACAGTGAGCTGCTTTGTACAGGTTTTAGCAGTTCTGCTGTTTCCTAAAGGCTGTATTTCAGTGTGACCCTGGCAGCTGAAGTCATGGCTCTGTCACAGGGCTAGCAGATAATACACAAGGGGTTTTTTAGGGTTTGGGATGTTCTGGCTGAGGGGCTTGGAGGTCTTTGTCAGAGATGACCACTCTGATACCCAAGTCCTCAGCATGGTGCATTTCCATTACTCGTTTCACAAATCCATATTCCCTGCCAGTCAAAATGAGCAAGATTTCTCCTGTTGAAAAGAAAAGCTGAGGTAGTGTCAGGATACATTGTTCAGATATCCACAGATCTGTTTCCCAATGTAGCTGAAATGCACATGGTAAAAACAGGGGAATCATGAGCAGAGATGATACAGCTGTATCAGGTAGTGGTGCATTTTTGATCAGTGTTTGATATTGGAGTTCCAGATTAACTGAGAAAGTACAGGCAGTGCCTTATGCATTACTGTTCTATCAGCAGGGTAACAAATCACAGTGAAGATAATTAATGATCATTATCATCTGCTACAATGGAGGCAATGGGGCATATGAGAAACCCAAACTGTGTTTGTAGATGACCAGAAGGTGAGAGAAGTCTGTTCTTACAGGGTACTACAATGATTCCTGGGCAGTGGCTCTCAGGTTTGTAGGCTCACAGACCCCCACAGTGCTAAGAAAGAATTATCTCAATGTTTTGCTATACTTTTTAATTTTCCTTTCCTCACCCCACAGCAGGTACCAAACCACTGTGTTATGATATTGAATATTTCCCAAATAGAAATGCTGTAACCTCAAGGACCAAAACCTGTACAATTGATGGCAACCTTTTCATGTGTCTGTCAGCAAACACTTCAGAATATGTAAAACTGTATTACACAAGGCTTGTTTTTTAACTAAAGAATACAAGTATGGCTTTGGAAGACAAGCACAAACATTTCTGAAAGCCAGGTGGCTTGGCTGGTTCTTAATACAGCACTTAAAGCTTTTCTTTTCTTAAGATGGAAAAAAGTATGTTTCAAAATACAAATTTTCATGGTCTGTATTATGAGTTCATTTCTGTCTTTATTCACCTGGAAACTTAAAAACCCCCAGAGAACACAAATTTGCATTCTTCTTGTGGTCTCAGTTGAGAAGCCAAACATTATTCCAGGTAAATTCCTCCCTTGTCCTGGAGTTAGTTGCTCTGGTCAGAGTGGAGATATTTCACTGTGTCAGTGGGCATTAGTTTTATGGATGAAAGGAAGTCTGGTGCCGAGAATTACAGAGACTTTGTTGAAAACAAATGTTCCACAGCTGACTAATGGGGGGAAAAAAAAGTGGGACTGGAAGAATATTCCAATATAAATTCATGACGCAAAGTGAAATTTAGCGATCTGGGTACTTGTGGCTAAAGCAAGGAGATTTCTTCTGCCTGGAATATTTATGGAGAGCCAGTTGGCTGCATTTATTTTGCAAAGCCTTGGACATGGTACATGGCATCGTGGATTGCCTGACATGCAGTTAACAAAACCACTGAGACTAGAATGCAATTGTAATAGAAAGTGATTATAGGAAAAGTTTGTGAATTTCTAAATGGGTATAACAAAGACATTACGTGTGCTGTGGGGAAGCTGGCTCCTTTCTCTTGAGCACAGTGAACTCACATTTCAAGAGTTTTCAGGTTTTTTTTTTTTAATCAAGTGCTTTAAAATCTCTATAATATGAAAAGACTTCAAAGAGGAAAGATTAAAAAAGAAAAGTAAATAAAAAGGAAATAATATAATTAAGGTTTGACCCTGTAAATTGCTAACCTTCAAAGCTAATGCTGGAGAAGCACAATATTATTAGCAATAAAAAGAATTTGCTTTGCCCTTTTAAAATTACCATAAACCGATTGACTGAAATGGAATGATGTTAATATTTAAGAAGTAGGACACTAGATTCTATTATCTCAGAAACTCTGTCACCTGGTACACTCTGTAGTCCTGTTATCTAATTATTGTCCTTAAATTGCATTAGTGTGCTAGCAATTTGTCTGCTGTTGGAAAAGTAATTGACATTTGAGTTACTGCTTCATATTTGGGAGACTCACTAGGTGGTTCCAAAGAGCCCTCTTCTGTTGAAGCAGATTAGCTTAATTTTACCTAAAAGAAAAGGGAAAGTCTGCATTTTAGAGTATGCCATTTACACAGTGCTCTTGTAATTTGGTATTAAAATTCAGGTTATGTATCACAGCTGATTGCCAAGAAAGAAGATAGGGGGGAAAAGTGGCAAATTAATAAATGACATTTGTGCCTTCAAATTCACTTTAGTGCAGTCTGGTCCTTCAGTGAGTGTGCAAGAGGAGGCTGCTGATGGGAAGAGGCAAAGGAAATGCTGTAATGATGTGGATACAGGGAATGTTTGATCCTTGGGCTCTGCTGTAGTCGATGCTCTGATCTACAGGTGTTTGGTCACTACATGGGCACAGTCCCAGAGCCGTGGTCACCCACAGGATCTTCCCCATGCCATGGTGAAGGGGCTGAAATGCTCCACTTCATTCCCATAATCATGATCTGCTGTAGGAATTTCAGTTTCCTGTTAGTGTTTGGAGGAAGAGTGCTTCCAAAACCTTTTTATACAATTTCTTTGATGAAAATTTAAAGGATAGTTATAATTTCATGTAGCCTGGCAAGGGGAGGAGCAGCCTCTGTTCCAGCAATTACCTTGTGTGAATGTTTCCATGTCCACGAAGGTTTGGTTTCATGACTGTGCAATCAAAAGCTTTGAAACTTTCCAGACAAATGTAATTTGGGATCTAAAGTTGATTAGAGATGCATGATTACAAAATGTGCATAATAGTTTATATGACAACTGGAATTAAATTTAAGATATATTTGAAATTAGCATGAGGAATGTAGCTGTCTGGTACTGGTGATAATTTTGCTAATATAATTTGTTTAGAGATTTTCAGTTCATATTTAAAAACAAGGCAATCTTAAATCTCTTCAAAATATTTTTTTCTGTAGGTCTGTTGCATAAACTAAAGTTCATTGCCTGAACTTATAAGATTGTGTCAGTGCAATCCAAGTGAAGCATTTAGGAATGTTGGCTCAAACTGGAAACCTCATCTGAATTTCTTTTGACAATACCTTTCAAAAAAGATTTAAAGCACTGGTTGCATATCTCCGGAGGTCTCTTTTGATATGTCTTTAAAATACTTCATTTTCCACTGACAGGAATCAGGATTGTCTCTGCTCTTGATGGTTTACATAAATAGTTGTGTTTTTCCAGTCATTATTATGAAATTGTTAAGGCCTTTTGCAGTCCATGTGAATTGGTGGACTGTTTTGCAGAAAACACACTTTATCTCTGTCATCTCAAAAACCACCAAAAAATTAGGAAAATGGGTAGAAAAATGTGAGTTTGATTAAATTACCAAATTATCAAAAGGTTTCTGCAATCCTTTGTGGTAGGTTAATTCTTAATTTAAAAAATATGTTTCAAACCCAAGCATTTTGCCCAAAAAGAAAAGAAAGGAAGTTTTGAAAAAAAATTCTTGAGTTGATTCTGCAGGCAAAGTGGTGAGGGGATGAAAGTTTGTAGAGTGAGAAAGGCAACATCTATTGTAAAGAAATTCCGAAAGTTAAGTATTCCAGAAGAACAACTGATGCCTGTGCACTGTACCTCATGTGAATCATGTGCTGCTGTAATTGGAGTGTCTGCAAACACCAACCCACCTGTCCATTTCTGGACTGTTTTTTCTTTATCTGAAATGACCCTGATGTTATTATTTCCCAGAAAATTAATATAGTATTCGTAATTATTGGCATTTCTGTATTTTTAAAAATGTGAAGCTGTCATAATATGAGGGAGTGAGGAAGAGCGAGGGCTCCACCTGATCAAGGAGAACCAGTCTCTGTTTTCCAGACTGTTAAGATTGTACCTGGAGAGGGACAGAGAGGGCGGTGACCACTGGGGCTCCACTGGCAGAACACTCTGAGCCCCCCGAGTCAAATGCTGAGCATTATTTCAGTTTAAAATTCTAATAGTGCCAGTAATGAGGCAACTTTGCTATTAAACCAGGGGAAGAAAAATAACCTTTTCTCCCCGAAGAAGGATGTGTTGGAAAGGTCAGAGCTGCTCCTGGAGGCAGCGAGGGGCCTGGTGGCAATAATGGGAATGCAAAGTTCTTGAAATGCACGAGAAGTGTAAGTTTTCAGCAGGACAAAGGACACTGCAGAAGGAACTGTAATTTCCTACATTTAGGATTCTTGCTTATAATGCTGTTAGTTAGGTAAGGCCAGGCTTTTAAAGAGCTCAGGACCAGAATTTCATATTCTCAACCTACACAGCAGCTGCTAGATTTTCAAAATAGCTCAACTCCTCACAGTTCCTGTTCTGCAAGGCACCGAGCTCTTGGCAAAGTCTGGCTCTCATTCGGGTGCCAAAATGAGATCTGAACTCTCATGAAAATCTGACTCTCATGAAAATCTGTGAGTACACTGATTTCTTGGGGAAAAAGGAATAAAATAAAAATCCATCAACTGAATATGAAAATGAGTTATAGCAGTATATTTATTTCTTAGTAATTAACTTCTTGGCATGATTGTCGTAGCACTCTGATAACCATAACTCTTGTTCTCTGAATAGTTGTGAAAGGACTACATATACTAAAAATAAAAGGTGACCTGCCTTATTATTTCTAAATGTCTCTCATTAATGTTCCTCTTCTTTACATTCTCTGGTGCTTTTTTTTTGTGAGGCACACAGAGCAATGATCATAAGGATTTTTCCTCTAAAGTTTAATTCTGACAGGGACAACTGCATGTCGAATGTATATTTAATGCAAGGATGATGCCAACAATAGATGCAAACAATTCTAATTCAGAGAAAAACTTCTTGAAAGTCTGTTGTCTCCCTTGCCTTTTAAATAGGAAAAATTGAACTTCAGTAGATGAGAAGAAGGAAACTGAAAGAAGGGGAACTGCTAGAAAAACTTGTGTCTTCACAATGTTGACATAATTCAAATATAAAATGTTACACCAATGTTTTTTCTGGAGTGGAGCTGGTTTCCAGTAATGTGTGGGGATTCAAATCTATGTTTAACAACATGGATAACTGGATAACACCAGAAAGGGAAAGCAGTTGTTGGATCTAGAGAGATCTCCAAAATGTGCTTCTCACATATGTAAGAATGCTGTCTTACAGTATAAATTTATATTTTCCTTCTTTCCAAACCTAGTCCCTGCAGCATTTTTGTAAACTCTTCTGTGGCATCATTTCCTTTGAGGTAATGGCTTCCAGTGACCTCTGTGGTACAAAAAGAGAGAATAGGACTTACCATGCATGTTAGATTTAACAATTCCCAGTCTGTCTCTCTGTAGTTCTGTACTTTGTCTGGCAACCACGATGTGCCACCCCCACATATTTCATCATGGAATGAATACTACCGTATCCTGCAGTATCGGTGCAATAAATGGACATGTGCAAATATACTTGCACATCTATCTAGGGGTGCTATAAATGTACCTGCACATCACTTATTGGATGTATGAAACATCTCCTGGAAGGAGGAGAAAGCTCTGTAGCCAGGCAGCAACAGACACCAGGAGCACCAATATGCTCCCAAACAACATTCATAAAGGCTGAAAATAAGTTCACTCCCCACAAGAAAACAAGTCTATTTTTTCCCCCTTTTGTAGCATCTTAATTCAAACAAAAATACCAGGAAAGCAAGTTGTGCAGTAGATGTATAAGCCAATGAATTAATTTAATGCCAGCTTGTCAGTCGAGCTTCACTGTGCCCTTTTTAGCATTAGCTCCATTAATGGAAATGTTATGTCACTGGATCTAGGTTGTGTTCTGTGTGTTGGGCTTGTTAGAAGGAACAGAGAGAATGCAATCCAACATGGCTTCGTCTTTCCTCCTGTTCTGAAACCTTCTTTGGGTGTGTTTGAATTTTGGCTGTGTTTTTCTCCCTGTGAATTTGTAGGCACTGAAGAAGGCAGAGCTGTAGTTTCCCTGTGCTTACCCACGAGTGAGCCTTGAGTTAACTTTGCTCTCTGAACAGAAGGACCCCATTGTCGTGGTGCAGTGGCAGAACTGTGTTTGCTCCCCAAGTTTGTGTCCTTTGGTCCCACAAGCTGTGAGTTCATGAAGAGCTTCTGGCAGGGTGGCACCCTCAGGCCCAGGGGAGCTGCAGGTGTGTGCTCAGCCCTGCAGGCTGGGCTCGGAGCCCCTCTGCTCTGCAGCCACGGAGCCTCCTGCAAGCACCGATGGCCGGATCAGGGCAGGGAACAGAGAGAACCCGAAAAATTCTCTGCCTCTGCGTGAGTGACTCGGGGCTTTGCTGAACAGAGCCCAAGGCTGACCTTGACATTTTGTCTAGTTGAAGTTACAGAGCAAATTTCCCATGACATTATCTGTAGAATAATTTAGACGATATGTAACTTCCTTTCTTTTTTATTCCCCAACTATTTTTAAAAGCAGTAGTGGCATCTTTTTGCCTTTTACACAGACTTACTCATGCAAAATGAATATTTTTTAAGAGTAAGTGCCAGAAGGCAAAAATTGTTATCTTTGAATTGAACTGTTTTAAAGAAAGTCACCTTGAAAATATATTTATTTATGAAACTTTTATGTCTTTAGGCTTGCGTGAGTGGACATCTAAATGTAGCACAGAATTGCTAACAGAACTGCTGTTGCTGAGCAGCACCTATAAAACTATAGGCAGTTTTATTCAACCAAATTAACAAACAAAAAAATCTCAAAAGATAGATGTGGTCTGCCCAAATTAAAATATACAAATAATTTGTTAAATCTGGATTTTTAGGACAAGCAGCGTAGCTTAACTTGAAGACTAAAATCAGAAACACCTCATTGTTATGGAATAAATATGCAGATGTTATGAAATGTGCTTGATGGCTGAAGAGTGAGCACAGTGGTGTTTTCTGAGTACTCAGAAATGCTGGTGAATCTTTGAAGAGTTTAATGAAGTGAGGGAATGTGTTTTCTTCCAATACATCAGGATGCAAGTTTCTGGTGCTGTTCGCAGTCTTATCCAAAATCATCTTTATGTCTCTGAAGAAAAAGTTAAAAGACAGTAAGATGAAAATTAATAATAATTATTTAGAAAATGTTTTCTACTATGTTTTAATTTTTCTGGTAAGTGCTAAAGGATCATTGGCAAATACGTTTTACTCCTTATCCTGTTTCCCCTTCTCAGGGAATTTTTGGAAGGATTTGCCTTTTAGCCATGTTGGCTTTACATAATTGATCCATCCAAGAGCTGAATTGTCTGTGGATCAAGCATGAGTTAAAAAGGAATTTTTTTTTTTAAATACGACATTTTTCTAAGAATATTCTCGCCTTGCACTTAGCAAGCAGAAAGATCTCGGCTCCAAGATCATTCTCACTGAGCAGTGGCCCTGGAGTTTCACTGAAGCTTTGCCTAAAGGAAATGGGCCAGCCTAGTACTGGGCAGTGTGGTTGTTTGATGTAGTGACAGAGAGAGAATCAGCAGAGGAGAAAACTGAGCATTTTGGAATGCAGGCAGGAAAAAAAAAAATCAGAATCTTCAGCATTTCCACATGCAGGCTGCCAATCTGATTTTTTTGGGAAAAATATTTCTTCCCTGCTCTCTCTTCCCCTGTTGCTGTAATAAATTAGTCCTGGTTGTGGGAATTAAGGAGGCTCCTCTCAGAGCTATGGTCTTGCTCATAGAATAACAAGAACTGTGATAAGCACAAACAAAAAAAACCTCCAAAAACCCAAACAGATCCTTGTTTTGGTTGATAAAGGACAGGATTGTGTGGGGCTGGCAGTGGGAAGCACATACTCTGTCTGATTAGCCTCTGTACTCTTGGGGGTAGAAATCACAGAGACTTTTCAGACTTTGTTGGTTTTTTTTTTTAACGAGACCTGACATGTGAGGGGTTTCTTTTTTTAACGTACCTTCCAGTGACAATTCCCCTGCCTTGTGGCCTCAGACCTTTGCTCTCTCTGCGTTTCTGTTCCTTTGCCAGCAATGCTCTTGGGCTCATGAACTCAGTGAGTTTTGGGCAGGTTGGATTAGAGACTAATTCGTGTTTTGGTGATTTCTCACAGTCACTGTTTGATTCAGGCTGCTGGATGTTCTTTTTATTTGTCATTTTAAGGTAACCTAGCAGAGAGCCCTCTGGAGGGCTGAAGTGGAGCATAATCCTTGCTTTTGCATCTCTTGTGGGGGGTTATTCTGTGTTTGCATTTCATGAGGCTTCTCCAGCTCGGGAATGTTGGGCACTTTACAGCCTTTAATGAGCTGAGCATCCCAACTTTGCTGCCACGGCAGGGAGGATCTGTTGCTCCTATTGTGCATGGAAAGAAAAGAACACAGATGTGAAATGATGTGCCCAAGGTTTCTTGACAGTGTAATGAGTGTCCCGACACTAAACTGCTGGACCTAATCTAGGGTTTTTTGCTTTAAGTCATACTCACTTTTGAATTCTCTTTCAAAACACTGTTCAAAATCTTCCAGGTTCAGGCTTTCGGGTAACGGCTCTTAAGAATGTCAGCTCCCTTCCTACCCTGAAGTGCTCACAGGCCAGGAATGGTGAACAGAAAGGGCACAGCAGCACAGGGAAGTTGTTACCTGCCTAAAGTCGTACACAGCCCGTGGCAAAAGGATGAAGTATTAACCATTTCTCAAAATAATCTCCTTAATATAATTTTTTTTCCTGGTTATTTCCATGCTCGTTGTTTGTCTGATAGTTCCAAGTGGGCTTTTCCTTTTTCCTGTGTTTCAGAGGCTCTGTAATAGTGACATGTTTAATGGGAATGGCTTATTTGGAAGTTGATTTTAATTATGGCTTAAGAGGATAAAGAGCATGTTTAACAATTTATAAGTATTAAAATTGGAACTGTGCAGTTGGCCTGCCTGCTGTGCTGGGGAGGGGATGTACACATGATTTTTGTGACTAGTGGTGAAATGCTGGAGGATGCTTTTATATTCCTGTGGGTTCTCTAAGGTCTGTAAACAAAATCTGTATGATGGAAACAATGTTGGTTTTGTAATAAGTGTCAAAGTTCTGGTTTTTTTTTCTTTTCATATATTGCTCAGTCATGATTATCAAACCAACAAGAACATATTTCCCAATAGTTGTGTAAAATAACCCTGTATGTCATATAGTTGTTTAATGCCAGATATTTTAAAGAATTTTTTTTTCAAGGAGAGCAATTTTCAGGTCTTTAGAGACTGAAACAGAGAACCTTGTGTTTTTAAGAAAAGCAGGAAGCTGAGAAGAGGGCTAATGGCAGAAATAGCTGGCTTTCTATGGGTGCTGGCACAAGAAATTGAGAGGTTCTCAGCTCCAGAGGTTGCTGACATGTGGCAGTAAGAGTAGTAGCTCTTCATGCTTGGTACCTGGTAGGGATCTGAGAAGAAATGTGAGGTAGCCAAAATTCACAGTTAAAAGTGTTGGGATGAGATTTTAAATCCAGAGCCTCATTTGGGAGCTGTCTCTGAAAATGTTCAGATTCATGCAGCAAGAACAAGAAAATTTCTAGTTTAGATAAATGCTTGAGAAGGTGGTAGAAGACTTTAAATATAGATTTTACTGAAACAAAAATAAGCTATTCTCATTACACTTCTGTCTTTTTGTATTCAAAGAAGAATCTAGGCCTTGATTGCT
The DNA here is from genome assembly GCF_020740725.1 of Corvus hawaiiensis. Taxonomy (NCBI): domain Eukaryota; kingdom Metazoa; phylum Chordata; class Aves; order Passeriformes; family Corvidae; genus Corvus; species Corvus hawaiiensis. The sequence goes on along the minus strand of NC_063228.1, from coordinate 12,945,773 downwards.
TTTTCAGTTTGACACAGATAGACTGTAGTCCCCTAATTGTGCCATGCTTTATCCAGGGCTCCAGTGGCTCTGTTAATTCCCAAATAATTTCAAAGAGAAATTCTAGATAGTGGTCAAATATAATATGTGAAAATCATCTTTAAGAAAGGGATGGATAAAAGAAACAGCTAAGTACTGAATATGGAAATTAAGTCCATCTCTGATCACTAGGGAAAGACTCCAATCTGTAACTGGAGTGGGAATTCAAAGCTTAAGCAAAAGAAGGCAGAACTGCAATGTGTTCTGAAGTGAGTGCTGAAATTCAAAGCTTACATAGTGAGCAAGCAACTACAAAAAAACATCCAGAAAATCTCTCATTCTTGTCACACTAGACTGAGACTGGAAATGCAGTTCGTATCATCAGTGCCATTTCGTTACCTTCCGCACTGTGTTCCGTATCCTAGGCTAATAAGGCTGTTCCTTTGTATTCTTCTTTTCATTAAAGAATTTACTGAGGACCAAAGTGGTCATTTCACATGAACAGCAGAATAATTTCAAACACCAAGAAGAAAAATTGCACGCAATTTTCTACTCATTTCTTCAGGAACTGGAACTGCCATGTGGATTGTTTCCAGCACTGCCCAGGGGGGCCTTGGGACAGACCAGGAAGGCACTTGCTGGATTTAAAAGGCTTATTTGTGGAATTACAGCTGAGATATGATAAATGGCTCAGTGAAGAATTGGTGCCTATTCAGGGTTATAAAAGAAATTTCTTGTTTCCTTTGAATAATGGCTCCAAACGGAAGTGGAGTGTTCCAGCCTGCTGTTCTCAGGTGATGGCTCTCGTGGGATGGAGGAGCCTTCGTGCTTGGCATTATCTCTGAAAATAGCAAGCCGAAGAAGGAGAGGGAGGAATGATGCACGTCTGTTTTGTGTGTTTCCAGCAGCCCTTGTGAAAGCATTTCTGTGATACCTGTGAGTGAGCTCCAGGTGGTTCTTGTTGGTCCTTGGCATCAGGGAAAGCCAGTTTTGCTGGTTTTGGGAAAAAGTAGTATCATTAAGGGGAAGGGCATGAATCTTTTTTTGTAAATAAAAAAAGAAAAATGCAGTTTATTAATTGAGTGTGAGGGGGAAATAGCATAAAAAGAGAAAAATGAAATATTATGTGCTTCATTTTTGATAATGCTTAGTGCCAAAAATTTCTTTTTCTGCAGTAGTAAACCAGTGTGACTTACATTTCCATGCTCTGTCATTCCAAACACATGGCATATTTGAAAATTGCTATATTAAAAGCTTTTAGACGTGCAGAAGTGGAGGTTTTTAACATGTGATTTCAGTTCTTCGTACCCTCGTGTCAGTTCCATTCACACACAGATGTTTGGGTGGCATCTGTATATCAATTGCATATTCTAAGACTGCAATTACAAGTTTGGGCAGTGTCGTAGTGGATACATAAACGACCAGTTTAGTTCTGCACAGTAGGGAATTCTGAGCAAAATATGTCATGGGGGATGTGGTTTGTCTTTTTTCATCAAGCCCTCTATTTCCATGCATAGGATGATGGAAATTCAGACTGCTGTATTTTAACAGGCTGTGGCATTTCCCTTTGCAACAGCTTCCCAGTGCTTTCATTTCTCTTTTGTCCAACTCCACCAAATGACTTGTTATATCCTGATTTACTCCATTCTTGCTTTTCCAGCAGTTGAGGAAAATTACTGAAACCTGTTCCTGGGCCCTTTGGTGGAGGTTGTGTGCTTGGGCTGATCAGCACCCATCCATTCAATTAGCTCTCTCTCAGTGGGACAGAAATATGTGAGGAGCCTTTCTCTCTGTGCTCCCAAATCCTGCAGTCAGATCAGTTGGTCTCCTTAATGATAAACACAGAAAGGATAAAGGGAGACCGTGCACTGCTGCTCCACTGGGAGAATCTCTGCGAGATGTGACAGGAGGTTGTGATGATGGAGCAGCATCCATCCCAAAAATGCCAGGATTCTGGTATTGGAGGAAGAGAGGATTATGCTGTGTCCCTAAATCCCTCTGAGGCTCAGTGGTATCATCTGCTGTATCTTTGCTGGAAGAAAATCTAAGTGAAATTCAATTTTTTTTTATACCTTGCAGAATGTGCAGAGTGGAAGCTTGTGAGGTTCCACAACTGGGGCTGCTTTTCATACAAATATTATGACTGTACATCAAGATAACTTAAATAAAGTCTCTGAGGGAGTTAATTTTAAGCAAAATGAAAGTAAAATGACCACAGGGTTACAGTCATTAATGAACCTTTGGTTTTACGAATTGCTTGCAGTGTTTTAGTAGTATGGGAGTTGTGTAAGGGGAAAAAAAAAATTCTACTTGCCATTATTTACCCCAGGTGCACTTTGCTTCTGGCCCCTGTGTAGTTGTTTAAATAAAATGGATTTGTTTACAAAATAATACAAGGTTATTTCATAAGTCTTAGTAACTGTACTAAATTCAAGAGGTTGCAGAAGAAATTATGATTTTTCTGGTTTTATTATGTGACTTTAATTTATTTTCTTTCTTCCCACCTTTCCAGTTTGAGTTAAAAAGTGAGCTGTAAGGTGACTTATCTGCATGTGACTTCACCTATGATTTCTCTTCTTTCAGTGACCCAAACCTGACCATTTATTATTGTTTCAATCATAATTTTGGTCCACTTGAAATCAGTTGTTAATTCAACACTGTATTGTCTGCTCAGATACTCTTAAAATGCAGAATGGGAACTGAAGCTTCTTCCTTTGACTCCCAAGATGCCTTGGCTGATATTTTTCTGTAGCTCTTCTTCCTTACCACATTCTCATATTATTTTCTCTACCTTATCAGTACCTCACTGAAGCGTTATTATACTAAAAATATCTATTTTTAATATATTACCAGGCAAACTTTTCAAGCTTCTTCAGAGCTTTAAAAACCTTGTGCCTTTGAACTACTTCTGCCACAGTAGTTTTAATGAAGCTACACAGCACAGGGACCATGACTCCTTTAAACATCAGCATTTCTTGACAGAATGGAAAGATGAATAGATGAAATCCCTTGGAGGCCATGGAACTTTTTCCATTAATTGTAATGATTTTGGATAGAAACCACAGAAAGAGAAGAAATAAGTGTAACAATATATATAATTGGGTGTATAAACGGATACTAGTGGGAGTTCTGTGAGAAATTAATTTTCTCAGGAGCAAAGGGGCTGTGATAGGATGCCTGATCCCTTGGCAAACAGCACGGTGCATTCTCAGGGTGGAAATGCTGCTTTTCAGAATATTAGTACAAACAGATCCTATAAAATTTGTGTTGATGAAAGCCCTTTGAAATAGTGTTGCAATGTGCCAGGGAAGAAGTATAGCAAAACTTTTTTGTTTATTCCTAGAAGCATTGGTTTATTAATTGGCATTATCCAGCAACAGGAAAAAATGCTTTGTATGAGGAAATAATCCTGGATTTTTCAGGTAATGCTTTTGTATTTGGTCTTTGACAAATTCCATTGAATATTTTTGCATTACTGCTTGGTTACTGTAATTATGGAATAGACAAAAAACTCTTTTTCCCTATCTATGAATAACTTGCATAATTACGAAAATAAAATAAATATTTTAAGATGGCTTGAAGGTCAGTTTTTGTTTGGTTCCCCACATCAGAAAGTGGGTACTATTATCTGGGGTGTGGACTAATCCTGGAAGAATTGCTAATGAGTCCTACTGAACTAATAGCTACTAAGAGAGAGCTGTCTCCTGCACAGTTTTCCAGTGTGATTTACAGTGCTTTGATGAATTGAAATCAGTGTTGCTAATATGATATAAACTCATGCCACAAACCCAGGATTTCACAGCAATTTGATGTGTGTGTTGTATGTTTTGTGTGTCAGGGTGTTTTCTTACTGACCTTCCAGAGATGTTAAAACAAAGGGGACAAGCACATACTGTGACTTTTCTGGAATTATGATCTCTTTTGGCCAGTGGTTCAGTTAACTGTCTGTCACCATCACAGGATTATTCTGTCCCTTTTGATACCAGGCAAAAAATAAATGTAAAATGTATCAGCCAGAACCATTGAACCAGGCCTGTAGTCTTTGGCCAGTGGTGCTGAAAGATAAAGTGCTATGTTTACAATTCCAATTCTAAAAGTTTATTGAAGTTACAGAGGAATTGCATTGATTTCAGTACATTGGTTTGAGTGAAAGCTGAGACTTAGGACAAAAAAATACAGGCTTAAAACTGCTAGGAATGACATTTTGAAACTTCTAGGTTATTATTTTAAATAGGAACCACTCTCTTGCAGAGTTAGCCCAGGGCGTACGTGGACGTACCCTGATAGTACATGAGACTACAAACTATTTGAATTTGAGACAAAATATAATTTGTAATTCCTGTGTATAACACAAGACCTAACCATCAGGAATTGTTTCTGAAGATAGTTATACATGGAAACTGTGGTTGTGATTAATAGATGGCTCCAGACTGCTTTATTGTAACAGTGACTGTGCTATAAACAGGACTGGGAAAAAATGATTGCCTTTAATAGGGTAGCAGCTGTAAGGGTGCCTTTATATTAAGTGACTTAATGAATACTGATCTTGAAGCAATAAATCAAAATGCAAACAATCTACTCTAATCAAGTAAGCAGAATATTTCACATACCTAAATTATATTAAATGAACACTTCAATCAAGGTACGTACCCTGCGCATGTTCTTATGTTTAATCTAGTTACTGTTTGTGTAACATCACTTTTAGAATATATATATTTAACACACACTTGTTTTTGTTTCTTCTTCATTTTTCTTGGTTTTGGGTTGGTTTGTTTGTTTGTTTGATGTGAAGAAATTGGTTGCAGAATAATTAATAATCCCTCGTAAATCCTGTCCTGGTACTGAAGGGTTTTCTTCTAAAGAATGATCAGTGAGGTTATTGGGAAAGGTGTTGCAGCAGTTTCTTCAGGTAGGTGTAGCTCTGTCTAAATGTCTGCATTTACAAAGTTATTTGGGGGTGTTGGTGGAAATCTGTGCATGCACACTGCCTTTGTGTGTGTGTGTGTGTGTGCCCAGACCTGTGCACACCCAGGACACAGCAGCAGCTCCTACCTGGGCAGAAATTAAAATTAAAATTTGCCATCATTCACTGGCAAACCAGTATCTGTCCTCACATTGTGAATGCACAATGTGGAAATTAAAAGGAAATGACATTTTGTGTGCTGAGGTTCTCATTCTGGAGTCCCTTGCAGGATTCTGGGTGTGTTTGTCACAGTACCAGTGCAGCTGGGTCACGTGAGGCCCTGAGCCTGTAGACATCTCCCTGTGCATACAAAAGGGGGGAGTTTCTGCAAAGAATTTGCAAGGCAGAGTCAGAAGTCTCTTTGCAAGGTGCAGGTCTCACCTTGTTCAGTAAATATTTGTCCACCTTGGCTTTTAGTTTATTTACCGGCCAAATTCCACGTGCAAGCCAGAAGGAGGCAATGGTCCAGAGGGGCATTTTTGAGCCACACTTGTATTTCTGTTCAGGCATTGCCTGAAAATCCATCACGGAAGAATTACTATCTTTTATGTTTTTTTAGATTATACTTAGCATATTTTTGTTCTATTTGTTTGCTCGGGATTTTTGTGTGAGTTTTGTTTGTTTCTGTTTTTTAGAAGTGGAAAATAATACCTATGAGGCATCTGTAGCTGATTAAAGTATTCAGAAGTCCTCAGTATTTGACTCTTCCCTTAATTTTGGGAATAGATTGCTAGTTTTGCCTCAATAATCATTCATCTCTGGTTCCTGGTGTCTCTAGTTTTGTCTGGGATCAGAAAGGTGCAGTTGATCTGCTGCTCGATAGTTTCACAACAGCAAACTAGATTCAGAACAGCAGAAGTGGAAAAGATCAAAAGCTAATTCCATTTTGTAGGCATCTTGTCAGGGCTGTGAGTAGCTGGTGAAGGTCTGCCTTGTCTGTCAGCAGAATAAGGAGGGTGGAAATGCAGCTCTAAGAGCTGGGCTGTCTTTGGATTCACAGACCAACAGAAAGAGGTGTTAGACCATTAATAAATAATACACCATAATTGCACCATGCAGCTGCACTGGCTGGCTTTGTAGAATGGGCAGGATGTAAGAAGCCACCAGGAAGAAATCCAGAACAGCTATTTCTGGATTAGGCAAGCGCAGATCTTAAGCCTGAGCTCCTGGCAAGTACCTACTGAGGTCTTGGCTGGCTGAGTTTGCTGAGATACATTTTTACTGGCCCCAAAGTAAAAATAATGGTATCAAATAAAATTGCTACAACCTTTATGGCTGTGGTTGTCCCTAAACACAACACTTCCATGAGATGCACTTGTGTAGATGTGTGGATAGATGTCAGGGGTTGGCATTCAGTTAATGGTTAAAAAAACCACCTTGAAGAAAACAGTGGAGCTGCACTGAACAGATTTTCCTGTGTATCCAGCCCTTGAGGGACTTGAGGATTTCTGCTTTTTTTTTTTTTTTTTTTTAATAATTATTCCTGCTTTTTCCCCTGTTGTTCCAGTGCCAAGGCACCAGCACGAAGCCTGTCAGAGTTCAAGGAGCATCTGGGTGATGCTCTCGGTCATAGGATTTCATTTTAGGAAGATCTGCAAGGAGCAGGGACACAATGATCTTTATGTGGATCCCTTTTTTGTTCTGTTCTACGATTCTAGTTAAACTATTTACACCAAGGCTTCAGGCTGTGATTTACGTCATACTTTCTACTTTGTACTAAAAACTGATAGATAACTTTGTTCTGGGAGCAGAGCTGATCCTCAGTTTTCCAGACCACAGTTCTGGTTAACCCAAACTGGAGGCCAGTAGGAAAGTATCCACTAAAATCACCCCAGCTTTTTACCTTTCATTTGTAATAAATTAAAGATGGAACTGTCAGTCACAACTTCCAGTACTGTGAACTCTGAGAGTCCCTTTAATGTCACTTCTGAATGTTGCTTACTTCCACTTGAAAAAGGAACAAATGCTGTTTTACTGCTTTTAAACTGATGTTTCTGCAAAGCCCAGAGCAGGCCCTAAGCAGTTAATAGTGCAGGGAGAGTCGTTCCTGTGGAGCCTCTCAGTTTCTGTGCAGTGATGTTGATGTTACTGCAGCTGACAGGGAGCTTTTATAGCCAATCTGGGCAGGTGCAAAAGGCCACGGGTTGGAAACTGCCATTAAAAGTGCCTCTGTTTTGTAAAAGCTGCACATCCTTTATGCTCTCATAATGGAATTCCCCCTAACGGGTAAGACAGGCCAAAAGTTAAAAACGTTACCATAGGAGGGAAAAGAGGTTAAAGTGCCTTTATAATTGTTAATCCTTTTATTCTTTCCAAATGAGAAGTTCATCTTTAAAACCAATAGTTCACTTACTGGAGTTACTTCTCCTTTGTGATTTTTATGATCAGAAGTCACACACTGCTTGCCAACATGATCTTTCAAGGTGCTTCAGCCCAGTGAAGTTACCTGTTTATTTGAGTAATGCATCCTGAAACCAATCCCGTGGAAAATGTGTCTTGTGTCACAAATGTTGGCTGCTTTGCTGCTGCTCCCAGTGTAAGGAGTGGCATGATTCATTGTGCAAATAATCCTGAGAAGGGACGAGTTCTTCATGTCTAGGGCCTCTTCAGTTTTATCCTAAAAGAGAGGCAAAGTCCTAGGTGTGCATGGATATCCCACCAGTAAACAAACTTCAGCTCATTCTGTGAACACCTCTGCATTTCAAATGTGGAATCTTGTGGTAAATCAATGTTAAATGAGCAGTGCAAAATTTTGAGCTGCATTTTGTTGGTGTCTGTGCTGGCTGGGGGTGTGCTGTGTACCCACAGAGCTCTGTCTCTCAGTCCAGTACTCCTGCATCTGAGATAACTGGACATAATTAACTGCTTTCAATAAGACGAGATTTTTGTTAGTGATTTGTCTAAATTGTAGTCTGTTTTTAAACTTGATGGTGTGTAGAGTGCCTTTTTTCAAACTCTCTCAAAGGATGGCTGAGAGGAACAAGTAGGGAAGGGTTGTCAAATTTGTTGCTGTAATTACTTGACAGACCGAGTTATTGAATGGGATTGTGAGGATGGGGTTTGGGGTTTTTTTTTTATTTTGTGCTTTTGTATTTTGTACTTGCTGCATTGAAAATGGCCATTTCTACTGAATTTTAATATTTGAAATAAAATCCTGTCCCTTCTCAAGTAACTTCTTTGTGAGAGTAGGGAGAGAAGTTCTCAGAGGAGTAGTTACCCTTAATGGTAAATGCTTGCACTCAGGTGGAACTACATTAAAAAGGTTCCTTTTCCTCATGACTCCTCAAGTCTGATTCAGAGAATCTGGACAGGAGGAAGGATATGCCTCTCAGAGCAGAAATCACCTGCTGAATTAAAAAAGTTTCTGTTTTGTTTTATTCAGGGTTTTTTTCAGCCATTCCTTCATTGTTTTAAAAGATCTGCATTGAAATGATAGCAAATTGAAAACCAAAATCCTGGTAACATGATGGGAACAGATGCTGAACTTCAGTCCCTTTGCATGCATGGCTTCCCAAGTCATCCAGAAAGTTTCCCCTGAATAATAAAGGAACCCCTGCCTTCTCTGTGTTGAGTTTCCATTTGTTCTGTTTCAGAGTTTGCCCAATGCACTGGGGGTGAGAGGAGTCTGTGTGCCTGGAAGGATATTGATATGCTTTAATAAATTAAACATATCTGTTTTTCTGTCATTATAAACCCAATACTTTTTATTGATTCATGTAAACCTCAGAGATTCTTTCCTCTGAAGGAAAGAACTTAATGAAAATACATCATTTGGCAGTAAGGGTGTTTTAGGCTCTCACCTCTCTCTTTTTTTTTCCCTTATTCTAGCGGTTTTAGCACGTGTGAAGTTGTGATACTGGTTAGCCTGGCAGCAAGAAGGGTAATGGTTTCTTTCTAAATGTGAGAAGGTAGGAAATAATGCAAACAGAAAAGCAGCTTGAAGCAATTAGGTGAGTTAGTCTGGAATAAAGGGCTGCAAGCGTTCTCCTCCAGGAACACACGATTTCTGGAACAAGTTACAGACTGCAAACAGACCCCAGGAGATTTTCACATCCATTAGTGTTCACCTGTGCATCCAAGGAGCTCATAAAAATACTATTTCTGGAAGGGAATCTCACTTCAGTAGTATCTCAATATACTTGATAGAAATAACATTCTATGCATAGCAGGTTTAATAATTTAGGTGTTTTAAGTAAAACTATTTATCTGAAAATTCAGCAGGTTTGCAGATTGGTGTCTCTGACAAGGAACTGCAGAAATAATATCAAGCAACTCACTTTAATGGTAATTTTGTTTTTAACTTGGCATAGATGAATAAGGGGAATTGAAAATGTTAGAGGTACCATATCCCTTTGCTGTCCCATTTTCCCTTGAATCATATAGGAAATTCAAAAAATATGTTTTCTACACACCTGTTAAAATGGTAAAAGTTGAAACTAGAATGATAATGTGAACAGTGACTAGTTACAAATTTCTTAGGCTGAGTTTCAGGGTCACGGTCACTTGCTTAGGCTGAATTTTAGTTGTTCATCTTGTAATGACAGACCTTTTTTCCTTCACTCCAACCATATTTATTCAATTTGAGACTATTCCAAAGTGGTTTGTATTGTCAATTTGGTGGGGTTTGTTCTATCCTTATATCTTTTCTAATATTTTCTAGGCCATTGCTTCATTTGCTCTGTGGTAGATTGGAAAGATCATTGAGTTTGTACAAATTAAACTTGTATTTACTTGCAAGACCAGCGCTCTGAGGAAAAGGCTGCACTGAGATTTCACTAGACCTTGTTAGAACACCAGAAAATTCTACAGAGTGGTGTCTTCCATAAGTTTTTGATGACAGGAGAAGTTTTGTATTTTCTCAGGCACCAAAGTTGATCAATTACAAGTAAATTTAGAGGAAATCCAGACTTTCTTATTCCTAGAGTTTATGTACTGCATGGCGCTTGTGATATCTCCTCTTCATTCATGACTCTCACAATGAGGACTCCCAAACTTCACTGTGCTTCAAAGGAAGCATTGGCCAACAATAACCAGAGCTGGCTTTAACCCACAGCCCCAGCAAGACCAGATTTTAAATCTGTGTTGGCGGTTTTACCTCCTGGAAGAGATGAGGGTGAAGGTGAGAAGCTGATTAACCAAAAGGATACAAAGGGACGTGCTATCTTGTTAATCCTTGATTATTACAGAGAACAGCTGTGTAGGTGGTAAATAGGAAATCAAGGTGGAACTTGTAGCCAGTATGTCCATAAAATCCTGTGTTTACCAGTTGCAAGGAGCCAAGCCCAAATCCATTAACAGTGTCTGTGAAAACAAAGAGCAGAGAGGCGCTGGTTTGATTTGCTTTGCTGAGTCAGGACTGTAAATACAGCAGAAATCTGACCTCAAATTAACTTGACTACAGGAAAAGGGGGTACAGGTTGTGCCTCACCTCTTTACCACCTGTGGGATTCTCCTCTCTCCTGGAGAAGGAAAGGGAAGGCTTTCAAAGCTGTGTCACACACTTCATTTATCTGCAGGGGCCGTAATGACTCCCATGAGCCCAGCCAGCACCAGTGAAATCAGGCTCTTGGGGACCAGGCAGGCAGAGAATAACTCCAAAATAAACAGCATGCAAGACCTTTTAAAAGCAAGTAAGCTCTTTATTAGCCAGTGATACAGTCTGGTGGGTTTATATTCAGATATAGGACAGGTTGTATCTAATTCAATATATACATTTCTGATGGCAAGCTGTGTTCATGACTTTGTTGCAATTTGAAATGTAAATTAATATGCCACATGTAACCTTCTAACTATTTGCGTGTCTTATTGGTTCGAACTAATTTGCTCTGGCATTTGGATGTATGGAAATAGAGTCTTTTAAATGCAATAAAATGATACAGTGATGAAATATAATTTAATGCTAGTTGTAAGTGATTTGGTGTTGATGTCTAAGGATGTATTTGTGGATGTAGATAGATGATAAAATGGTTCAACACAACATGAATGAAAGAGAGAATGCTTATTCTTCTCAGTACCTACTACTTTTATAGTTAATTTACATCTTATTTACCACTTCCATACAAAGAAAATGGAATCTCTCACTCAGCATGTCCTGGGATTTGGGAATGGGACCCTTGTACAGCTGAGAAGGGGATTTTTGTGTAGGCTGCTGTGGTTCACTTCCTTTAAAGCCTTCTCTGTGCTTTGCAGCGCAGAGTGAAATGTTTCCAAAGGTGAAACACTGGTGTTCCTCTCTGTTAGGGCCACATCCTGGTTTTGGCTGTGCTGCAGTTGGTGCAGGGCTGTGTGTTGGATTTAGGATGAGAACAGTGCTGGTCACACACGGATGGTTCAGTTGGTGCTGAATCGGGGACCTCCCAACTTCTCACACTGCCCTGACAGTGAGGAGAGTGGGAGCACAGGAGGCTGGGAGGGGGCACAGCCAGGACTGCTGGCCCCAACCATCCCAGGGGATATTCCAGACCACTGCAATCGTGCTCAGCTAGGAGAGAAAAGCTGGCTGGGGTTCCTGCTCAGGAACTGCCTGGGCATTGCTCAGTTAGTGGGGAGTGACTTTTTCACTTGCACCACTTGTTTTTCTTATATTTTTTCTCTCTCTATTTTTTTTTCTCTTTTTAAAATTTTTTCATTACAATTTCTTATTCTCTATCAGTTATTAAATTGTTCTGATCCCAATTCATGATTTTTCCTGCTTTCACCCCCCTATTCTCTCCCCATCCCACTGGTGGGGAGTGAGCAGGTGGCTGTATGGGATCTGAGTTGCCAGTGGGGTTTAAACCATGCCAGGCCAGGATGAACTGAAAGGGGTCATGGTCCTTGCTCTGTGTATAGACAGAAACTTCCTGCTCTGAGTTGCCTTTCAGATTTGAGAAGATGGTGGTTTCAGCTCTGGTGTTCTTCATGTTATGGCCAACAACTGGGGAATTATTGTTTGTCATCATTCCACTCCATTCACTGACAGATTATTGCCTCTGGTTCATTCCCACAGTCAAAACACAGAGTGGAAGTATTGACAGGTATAGTTTGTCTGATTTCCAACCCAGTGCTCTTTGCATTTCCAGCCCAGTGCAGTTCAGGAGTTCCTCAGCTCTCTGTGCTTTGGTGGCAGTAGCAGCAGCTCCTCATGTGCCTGTGCACAGTCACCAAAAGGGCTTTAGAAGTTTGGGTGTCTTTCATCTCCCAGTCTCCCCATCTCCTTTTGAGATTCAAGATCTGGCCAGTTTTGCTTTCTGCCTTATCTCACAAAAGTACTTATGTAAAGGGCCTTTATTTCCATTCTGATGCACCCATCCTGCCTTCTAAAATTACCTGTTGTTCCATAACAAAAAGATATTTCCAAGGAGTACAGTTGCACACACATGAATTGAAGCTATTGGTGTTTGGAGTGAGTAACATTGGCTCTGTGTTTTTAGCTCTGTTTGAACATTGCAAAAATAGTCATGGTTGTGCTGTATGGTGTCCTGATCCTCCAATGCTGCTGTGGACAGACTTATTCTTTCTCCTTTGACAAAATTGGCTTTTCTAGGTATTAATTTTCTAAGTGTCTATGTTAAGTAATTTCATACAGTTATATAGAGCTTTCCATAAAGCTATTTTCCTCTTTATATTCCAGCATTATATCTGTTCTATGTTGGCTTCTGCAGTGGGTTTGTGTTTCCTGGAAGTGTCGCCCAGGTGACCTGCTCAGATCAACTATTTGCTGACACAGTGTGGGTTCTCTACAGAGGTGTAATTCATACCTCATTTGAACTACCATGCCAAACCTTTCACCTTGCTTCACTGTGCAATGGAATACCTATTAGGAGGTGCAACCTTAGGAATTTCTTTCAATCCTCTCTTTCAAAGATTTATCAAGTTTTAACATGCTGCCCAGTTCTCTCTGCCAAAATGTCTTCCAGCTGTAAAAAATCTGCTATTAGTTGGCTACAGACTTTTTGGAAGATCCTTACATTTTAGCGTTTGTGATGTTAGCAGCAGCAAAATGATTGAGAACTTGCTGCACAGTTCAGCTATTAATATTGATTTGATCAGTTTTGTGAGTGCCTAAATTTGCCACGTTGATAAAAATCCCTTGCATTCATGTCTATCAACTGTGGGCAGCTTTCTGTCACAGTCTGTGGTACAGGGCTCTGAACAAAATATTCCATCAAGTTCATAGAATAGCAGCTATGGACAAACTCATCAAAAATTGTAATACTGCAGGAGATAAAGGAGAAAAAACTTAAGCCTGGTTCTCAAATGACACCCATCCATGGCAGAAATGAAGGCAGGCACCTGCTTTGTTAGCTTTAAATCTTAATTGGAGTGACTTGTTTTGTCTGTCCTTTGTCCTTCACTGCAAATACAATTTTACTCATGAAGTCTCTTTGAGAGAAGAAGTTCTCAAAGCTGATAAAAATTTTAAGCTAGATACCAAAGACTAGTTCTTTGTAGCTTCCCTAGCATGAACTGGTCGAATTTGGAGCATTTCTGTATAGGCTGAGTTATATTTCCATAGGGGGAAGTACAAGCTGTGGGAGTATTTCTGTTTTTTAGTTGCCAGGCTAGGGGTTAATGTTTGGCTGTCACCACAGCAGACTCAGGGACCCAAATTTGCAGCATTCCCTTAATTCGGTGGAGAGCTCCTGTATTTCCTTTCAGTTTTCAGGCTCTGCTTCTCAGTCCTCTTGGGATATCACAGGTCAAGTCAGGATGGCACTGACTACTACAAGGATCCTCACTGGAGTAAAGCAATCAATACAGATGAACAGAAACCCAAACCAAAAACCACAAACCTGCATCAGCTCTGGAACACTGACACTGCTCACAGGGATTTCTAATTTAGTCCACTGGCAAGCTGTATTATTATGCTGCATATTTCTAAGATAAAGGTAAGCCAAATTGGGCTTTCCATTTCTCACAGCAAAAAAAGACACTTGATACTTTAAAAATATCACATCGTTTATTATGGTGAAATCAAGCATGAAACAAACACAGTGGTGAACGGGTGAAATAACTGTCTTGAGAATTAATTGAAAGTCAGGTAGGACAGCGATCAGAATATTCAAATTGCTTCCAAATGCCTTCTGTTTATAGTTGGATTTGCTACATAATTTACATAATCTGCAAATTCTTGATCTGTTTTTGATGCCAAAGCTATCACAGGTCTCTCCTGACCCTCCCCCTGATATGAGTCTGTGATTTTGCCATAGAAACATTGATAGAAATCAGTATAAATGTGTTACTCTACATGTGTGTATTTGTGTTAAATACCTGATTTAAATTTTATAATCTTGTAAGCATTTATTTATTTTTCCTTCTGGTTCTGCACATTTTGCAGACAAATTTATTTTCTTTTTCAAGGTGCATAGACATAGATCCCCTCCCTCCACCCCCAAACTGAAGTAAACCCATCAGTTGTTCCAATACCAGTCCGTGTAAATAATTTGGGCCTGGATTATGTACAGATGGTGAGAACTTTTCTGCCTCCCTTTTTATACTTAAAAAGGTTCTTCCAGTTGATTTTTACAACCTAGATGATCCATTCTTCATCTTCTTTTATTATCACTTTACATTGTTTGCAGATTTTTTCTCTGTTGCTGTTACTGATAAGGAATTTCTTTAGACTGGGTCATGTTTGCATCAGCAAAATCTGTGAAATTCATTATATACACAGCTAAAAAGAAAATGGAAAATACATACTTATGTTGGTTGCAGGAACTATAAATTTATTTGAGCTGTAACATTATTTCAAAGTGATTTCTTGTCTAAGATAAATTATTTTAAAAAAACATGTTCTTTTCTTAAAATAGTTGAAAATGTATTTTCAGTGATATATTAATATGACAGCAAAAAGTAGAATAAATAAAATCTGAACCTGATGAAGAGGAAGGAAGGAACAGGGTAATTTAGAACTGAAATTATTGTGGATCTGATCTTTAAATATTTCCAGGGAAGGAGCTTGCTGTGGGATTTGAAACTGTAATGTTTCAGGCAGCTGTAGAATCGATTTCTCTTAAGTGACGATGCCATTGTATTTCAGTTCCTCACTTTTGAATGAAGTGCGTAATTTTGTTTCCTAGATTTTTTTCCTCGATGGTGAAGGATCTAAAATAGTGGTGTTCACTCTTGGATAGTTTATAGGTGAACAAAGTGATTCAGAATGCTTTATTTAAAATAGCGTTTTACAATGCCTTGCATTCAGTGTGTCGCAAGGCCTGGTGCACGTGTGTCGTTGCTGTTTCTGAACTGAATTCAGCTTTTCTACTTTCTCTGGGACAGAGGTGGATTTTGTTCACAGCTGTTCCTGTCTCCTCTCACATCTTGTTCCTGCTGTTGATGGAAAGGCTTCCTTAGCTCATGATTTCCATTCATCCTCTGGATCCTGAACACATGACCGGAGTGTCTTTCTAAGGAGCAGAGTAGTGAAAGCGAAGTTCTTTCACCAGCAGTTGTTTTGGAATTTTGTTAATGCCATCAAACTTCTCAGGCACAAATTATTCAGTTCTGTGCTGAATAATGTGCTCAGCTGAACTAAATGAGTTCCTTGTACAGCTCCCATTAACAGTGAAATTATGCTCAGATGAGCTCAATTCAGAGCAATCTGAGCTACAGACTGTGGTCTCACGTTAAAAGAAGGTGTTAAGATCTCTTGGTGGACTGAGGGGAGAGGATTTGTTTGAGAATCAAATAATTTTAACAGGATGGTGTCTTGCTAATTGGTTTTTTTTGTGTTCTGGGTATGTTTTTGCCTGATTCATTGTAGCATCAACCAGTTAAACTTTCCACCTCAGCCCTTCCTAGGGCTTTACCTGTGGAACATCAGGGCTGGATATGTGGAGAGGACTTGGCAAGAGAGCAGGATGGGTCATTTTGGAAAGGGTGGAAGATTGTGTTTATTTGTTGTTGCTGGTCCACAGGCACCTCACCTGTGCACAGCATGTGGGGTTTTGCTTGGGTCTCTCAGTCTTGGGGCCTTTCTTGCAAGGAGAAAATGAGTACCTGGATCAGACCAACACTGCATCCCTCACCCTGAGAAATGGGTGAGGGAAAGCACATCCTGTGTGCACCTTCCCAAAGATGCAGCCTGCAGTACCCCCCTCCAGCCCCAGGGCTGTGTGTGCATGTGGGGAAGTGCCCGGAGAGCAGAGGGGAGGGAGGCACAAGATGGAAGTGCCCCTGGTGACAGCAGTGAGGATTTATGTGCCATCAGGGTGATTTGCCTGACAGCACATGGCTCCCTCCCAAGCTCAGTGCTCCGAGGTACTGCATGGATCTGTCACCTTCCCTGGGAATGAGGCAATAATTTACCCTGTGAATAGTGCTGGGAAAGGCAATGGGAGAAGGAAGGTGCCATTCAGCACAAAAGCTGACAAAATCTGATTGTTAAGTACCAGTCAGTACATTAAACTTCATATCTCTCTAAAGAGCGAGGAGGGAGAGAAATGCCTTGTATTACACAGAGACATGTTACAGGAGACAAATGCCAAGTGAATACTTTATAAAACTGGTGTGGTTTAATGCATTTTGTAGTCAATAGCCTGTCTTTTGTCTGCCCTTCGTTGTGACAGCTGCAGTGTGCCACAGACCTTAAATCAACAAAAAGCAGTGGAATATCCTGCTCTGGCTGCTTGGCAAAGAGCTGCTGTTCAAGTCTGCCTTCTTTAGAGAACTTGGCTCCCCCAGCACATCTTCTGGCTTGACTGTTTTGAGATTTGCACTTTCGTTTGCAAATCTGCTGTCAATTCAGGAAAATGACACCGTGATTAGGAAATGAATGTAATTCTGATACAGACCTTTTGTAGGCAAAAAAGATTGGCAAAAGTGGTAGTGGAAGGAAGGAAGAATTGGAATCCTGATTATCAAGTAGAGAGATAATAATCAGATATGGTGAGCTGTGATTTGTGTATTGAAGGCAACACTTGGAAGCAGAGGGAATGTGGCGTAGTAGAGTTTGCCAAAATTCCTTGTGCCCTTAGGTTGAAAGTTGTGTTTAAAAGGTGTGAAACAGTTTCAAATACAGTCAGTGACTGGGTCGAGAGCTTGTTTTACTGATGGTGTAAGCAAGCAGGGACTTACAAATGGATTATGGATGGTTCTTGAGGAGAATATTTTCATTTAGGAGTTTTATTTAGAAGCTCTTTCTCCCGGCACTCAGTGCTGGAGACTAAGGACTGAGCAAAAAGGCTTGGTCAGAACCACTTGTGAACAAGCAAAACCTTCAGAACTGAACTGAACTCTTTTTGTCATTCAAGCCAATCTAAGAATCATTAAAATACGAGCTGAAACCAAGGTTCTCAAATAAGTACCACTCTGGAATTGGAGGGATTTTTAAAGCATGGCAATTTGCAGTGAGCTGGGACAACTATTCGTTACTCCATCAGAATGTGTCTTGTTTCCTATGAAAAAGGAATAATTTGATCCGCCAGTTTACACCATGTAGTTTTCATTAGGTTAAAATCATACCTGGTCAAACGTGGGGGTAGGGTTAGGAGTTGAATACAGTATGTAGATTATCACCCTTTTTTAGTATGCCTAGAAATGTAAAGGTTGAAATGAAGATTTACCTTGTTCTTGTCCACCAGGTTGAAATAATTAACCCGAATGCCTTAAACATAAGGATTTTCTCATTTTGTTCTTAATTTTTTGTAAAGACTCCATTAATACTTAAATTTCTCCAATCTCTTGTGGAATCTGTTAATAGCTTTATACAGTGTCAAGGAAAATCATTGATGCAGTGTTTAGAAATGGAGTTAAGTCAAATGTCCCCGTAGTTGCTCTTTGTTAAAATAATTGACATCTTGATTTGTTGTATAAGAAATCTTCATTTATTTGCCTTTCCTATAAAGCTTTTCACCTTTTTTGTTCCTTTGGAAGTCCTTTAAATGATTGGAGTCAGACAGGCAAAATTTTCCCGTTGTCAAATCTTCTTGTTTATATATTTTTATATTTTGGAAAACAGAAGGTAAATAATTTCCTTGACTGCCTTTCCACAAACTAGACCAGTGTATGCTTTCTTCCTGCCACAGCCTGCCCCCACTCTGAATCGCACTGTTCATATTTCAGTCTTTAATGGTAAACTCATTTTTTGAGTGCTTTCACATTGTGTCATTCAGGAAATTTTCATGCAGGTGAGATGAGAAGAAAGAAAACAACTTTCAATTATCTTGTGTTACTTTAAGTTACCATTATGGATCTAATTGTGGTCTATTTGCTGCTTCATGTTCTGGTGAATTGGCATTGGGGTTACAAACCACATTAGCTTTTTCAGCTTAAGCAACATCAGAAAACATAAACCTGAAGCCTCCAATGATGTTTTTAATCTCAGAAAAATAGCAGTGATTTTGTTCAATTGTTTTTCAATCAATAGCAAGCAAATCAAATCTCCATGCTGGCTAAAAATGCTTAGCACAATTGTAATACGTGTCTATTTCGGAAAAAGTGAAATTACTTTCAAAAACATTATTTAAACAAACAGAGATGCGTTAATGTTGCAGTCCCTGCGCCCTCAGGGCCCCTCTCCCAGGGCTACACGGCGGGGGAGGGACCCCAACACGTTAATATTTCTGAAATTACTCAAATCGTGTTGTAGATATTTATTACACACATTTTCCATACATTCTAGGTTCCCCTTTTTGCTGTGCACCTGTTTTCATGAACATTTTTGCCTTAGGATTATACCCTGGAAGCCACAGGAAGATGTGTGAGTGAGGTGGGAGAAGAGTTACATCCAGTCTGTAGTGTTGACTTCTGTCACGAGTACAGTTAACAGACATAATAATGGTAAAAAAGCTCAGCTGATCTCAGTTTTCAGAGCTTTTTTTTGCTTGCTTTTTTTTTTTTTCCCTGTCAGGCTGAGCCCCTGGTTTTGTGTTCTGTGCACTCTGTAGAGTGTTGCATCCTACTTGCATTTTTTTTTTTTTTTTTAGCTGGTTAAGTTTTAAGTCTCTGTGAGAAAATGCAGTTGTATTGAGCAACTGAGAGGAGCTGCAAGTAAAGCTACAGAAAGGTCTTAATGTATATAATTTGTCACTATTATTTCACTGTTATTTCAGTCTATGAATAGAAAACAGACTTTGTTTTGAAATTCAGTTTTTATCTCTGACTTCTTCCTCATTACCCAGCAAAACGTTGGTTGTGGGGATGGGGAAAAGGAGGTGGGGCCCTTCTGTGTGCAGGGATTTCTTGTGGCTGTGAGGGATGCAAAATGCAATGGCAGCTCCAACAGCAGAGAGGAGAGGACAGAAATGCTAAATATTCCAGCTGTGCTGCAATGACACGTCCCTGTTTCATATCAAGTACCTCAGCAATCTTGATTTTATTATTTATAATACAGCTATTTGTATTGCAGACAGGGTTGGAATTAAGCACAGCTTAATTCTCAGTTTGGGCACTAGGGCTCTGAACATGTTTATTTCCTGGGATATATTTTCATACTTGCCTGGTATATCTTTATATGTTATTGTTTATGGTGTTATTTCTGGACTGCAAACCTGCATTGTGCTTTTTAAAATTCATTTTCACAAGTTCAGAAATAAAACTCAGTGAGAAAAAGCTGTGAAATGAGGCAGGCCAGGCTTTACAAATTGCAGAGTAATCCCAGACTGCTGTTTTACTACTATTTCCAAGTTATCTCTGCCTGGAGTAAGAGCAAAACTCTTTAATACAGGGCTGCTCTGAAGTTTTATTAAACCAGTTGCTTAGTGTGAAATTAATTTGTTCAGGAAGGAATATAAATCAGCTGAGGTGAAAGAAAATTGATTTTTACATCACCTTTCACTTGTTGCACTCTTAGTAGTATAAGCTTCATTAGACTCTTGGAGTGTTTATAGGTGTTATAAAACGTTTAACACTTGATGTATTGAGATACTTGAAAGGGTTTCAGGCATTAGAGGATTATATTGAGATTCCATTGCTATCAGTCTGGTGTTTGGCACATTGGGAAGGAAATGTGTGCTCTATTCTTATGCATAAATGGAAACTTTTTGTCTGACACTACAGGACTGATACATGCAGTGAGAAACTCCAAGACTGGGAAACAATGCTGAAGCATCAAAGGTAAATTTGGTATAAATAGCAGGTTCACAAAGATAATGGAAGTCACAAAAAGCATTTGGAATTGTGCAGGAATTCATAAATGCTCCAGTCTGGTGGGCATTTTGCTTCTGTGTTCCAGCTGTCAGTCCAACTTCCCCGAAATGTGATACTTGAGGTGTTTCTCCCTTGCAGTGCATGTGTAATTATGCTTCTGTTATAGTACACGTGCTGACAGGGCAGAGTATTTGCCGTGAGATAAAAGAACGAGGTAGAGAAGACAAAAAATACTGAGAAACCCAATCCTGAGACATATGACACAGTTTACTTTTAAGTTACAGGTCTTAAAAATTTATCAGTGCAATTTATTACTGTGTGTTCAGAACTTCCTAGAAATGCAACAGGTTTTACATATAATGACAGTAATTTTCTTTCAGACTACGAAGTAGTTGTGTGCTTTCCTAAAGCCAGCTGATTTATGGAATAAATGGGATAATATCTGTGTTAGGTTTCTGGACTTTGAGCTTTTGTCTCATGTACAGCAGTTGGTATCTTAGTGCATTGCTGATCTGTTCTGCTAAGGGAAGTTAAGTTTGGAAAATACATCCAGAATGCTTCTATATACTGAAAATCCTCACTTCATGTGTTCTTGAAGGTGTATTTGAGCCAGCTGATTCTGTGTAAATTGCTGCTCCTGTGGTGGAGCAGTTCAGAAATGAGTTTTCAGTCATTGCACACCTGGACCAGCAGCTAATGCTGCTTGTGCTCACTGGTCTCCTGCCAGTGGGGGAGAGACAGATGCCACTCTAATTAATAGTCAAAATTAATACCCTTCATGAATGAAAATGATGGAGGGAAGGCAGTATAAACAAGTTAATTTTCTCCCCGTTTTCAGAAATTAATTTTTTTCTCCTTGTGTCCCCACCCCTTGAGTGGTGTCTTTGCGAGTCTGGAGAGCGGACAGGCAGAGCTCCTAGAGGACATCAGTTTACAATGCTGTAGGCAGCAGAAACAAAGTTTATTTCAGGAATACAAGCTGTGTGTTGATTCTTCATCCTTCTAACCAAAGATGTGTATTTACTTAATGAAGTAAAATTTTTTAACTCTTCACTATTAGCAAATTAGAAAAGCTGAACTCAGTTTTTCTTCATATTGCTGGATTTAATTTCAAAACTGTGTAATCTTTAATATATAATTTACAGTCACTTGGACAGAGGCTCTCTCTGAATTCTTATTTGAAGAATGAGGGCACACTTCAGTTGTTGTTTTTGTATGATTTTATGTGCCTTTAGTCACCTCTGAGGTTTGTCAGTGGGGTGCTACTATTTTTCTTATGCTTGAGTAACGGCCCATTGTCTCTGGTTTGCTTCAGCATGCCAAGGAAAACATGCAAAGATGAAGCAGGTTACTTCACACCATTAAAAGGGTATTTTGATTCCATGGGAGTACAAGCAGTGAAATCCTTTTGCAATAAAAATGCTGGCTTGATTAAAAAGGGTTTCCTACTAAGAAAGAGCTAATTACATTGATAGCACATTAACAGAATATGTAACTTGAGTAAAGATGCAACAATAAATCAAATATAGCAATTACATAAATTGGAGCATCTTTGAAAAGTAGGACAAGTTATCTGAGTGTGTTATTTATTTAATACCAACTTAATATCACGAGAGCAAACAGTAAGACAGGTGAAGTACATCGAAATATTAATTATATGCATCCATGCCATAACTTATAAGAAATGCTTACTTACTGCTCCTCTTCAAGGGAATTGCTGATAGAAGTTAAAGCATAACATCTTGAATTATTCACAAGTATCTGAATTTTGATGGGTAGATCTAACTGATACCCAGAAGAGCTTTGATATTTAAACAGGACAAAGACATTTTACCAGTTCTCTGTGAGTTGTGGCTATGAGACTTGAATCATTCCTTCTGCAGATTTTTCAAGCTACAAACTGTGAAGGTGTATTTTTGAACAAAGAAAATAATCTTGTTTTTGTTTAGTAGGCTAGATCTTATTAATGATTTAAAATGTTTAATATTTTTAATTCCAAAAGTATTTCCAAAATGTTTTACAAGGTAAGATTAAAAAAAAAAAACCAAAAAAACATTGCTACGATTTCTTTAGACAAACTATTATCTGACAGCAGTGAGTATGTGGTGCTTTCAGAGTGATTGCCTTCAGTGACAAGATACTGAGCCATTTTTAATTTGAATAATTTGGAATAAAATTCCATTGGCGCAAGCAGTTATCTCCTAGTCCTTCTAACAATTTCTCTTAACCCCTAGAAAGATTAAGACACCTTACACTGCAGCCAGGCAGGATTTGGTTTTTGCCCTGAAGCATGGCAGCTTTATGGATCCAATCTAACTCTTGATTGCAAATAGAGATAATAATTTAGATACTGTAGCTGGCAAACAGCTTTGGGCACTTGGTGGCTGCTCTGGAGGCTGTGGCAGCACAGCCCATGCAGCTCCTGCCAGCTCTGGCTGCTCTCCACCCCTCATTCCCCAGGACAGGATCAGCACCTACACAGGGGCACTTCCCAGCCCCGAGGGAACTTGCTGCTCCTGGATTGAGAAGCCAAAAAGCAGCAGAGCAGCTTTCATGAGGATAAATTAGTTTGGAGAGGATTCTGTCTTCTCTGAGTTGCCACTGCTGGGGAGTGCGTAGAAGCAGCGCCAGTTTCGCAGGAAGGATTGTTCACACACCCTCTTTGGGAAGCAGTGGGGAGGGCAGTTTGAGCAACATCCAGTTTTAGTATTGTTTCAACCACTTCACCCTCAGTTTGAGCTCAGGTTACTGCACTTTCATATCTGCGCTCTCTGAAGAGAGATGCTGATCTGTTGCTTAGCATCAGGGATGATCTTTTTCTAAGGCTCAATTAAGAAATCCGTGAAGAAATATTTTTATGGGAATAGAGGAGCTATTGCTTCATTTCTGTATTAGGTCTGAGAAGTGAATGCTGATTGTGAGTGGAATCCCTGAGAAATGTAGCTTTGGTCAAGAAGAGAGTAAGAATGAGCAGTAGTTTGTGCCATAATAATCGTATTTGTATGATCTGGAGCTTCAGCTGCTTATTCCCTCTGTAGATTGGAAATAGTTACATTTTCATGGTATAAGCCGAACTCCACAGTGCCTCAATCCTCTGTATCTTGTGTCCCACAAAACCTCTGATCCTGAGGGATGTGGATCAGCATTCCTGGCTGCATCCCTGCATGGGCAGGCTCAGCAGCACATGATGTGCTTGTTGAGGGACAGGAGTTCAGTGTTTATCCCTTGTTTTATGATGCAGCAAATACAATTTGGTTTCTTGTAGTGCTGGCTGCCTTGGTGCTTATGAAATGTAAATGAAATGAAGAGATGGGATTGAATGTGTAAGTCTGGAATTGTTTTGGAAAGCAGTTCTGCAGGAAAACTTGCATGGAGAATGATCAAGTGTTAATAGAGGGAGTTCTGTGAGGATGCAGTATAATCATTGCACAAAGTGAGGCCTGTCATGTTCAAAGGTAATGTGGGGAGTAGGAAAAGTAATGGAATAATTTAAATATGAAAGGCAATGAAATGTAATGAATCAAAGTATGACTAACAAGGTGATTTAGTGAGATGGAGTTAAGATGGATGCAATGTGATTTTAAAAGAAAAAGGTAGGTTTAATAATAGAAGTGTAGACATTTGAAGCAAAATACAAAACAAGCACAAGAGTCTAAGGGGAGCTAATGTTTAGTAACAGTATTTTCAGTGTAAAAACTATTAGGAATTTAATTATAATTTTGTTCATTTAAAACCATCTCCTACATATATAACATTTATATAACAAACAAAAAAAGCCCAGGAACAACTTGCCAGGTTGTTGTAACATAAAATAAACATTAAATTGGAAAAAAAAAAAAAGGGCTATGACTTTACAGTGCCACTGTAAAATAAACAATTAATATATTACTGTACAAAGCACAGTACTAAGCAGTGTTGGATAAAATAAAAAATAAAACATAAGTAAGACTTAGGGGTAGAATTAAGTTTAAACAACACCTAGAAATTTGTTCATTGGTGACCTAATGCGGGACTAGTGAGACCACTGGTTAGATATCATGTTAGAGTAACATATACTGAGGTTTAAAATATTTCTGGTGATTTTGACTTCACAGCTGACATGCTAAATACAAGCCATAAATTTTTGGAAATTTGGGCAAATTCTCAAATGTTTTAAAGTAGCAGATTTCTGGCTCAAAGGATTTGGCCCTGCACAAAAAGAAACTGCATAGCCTATTTGATGTTCTCCTGTGTCTGATGAGCAAGACAAGGACTGGGGACACAGTGTTCTGGTATTGAAATAAAATATTTATTTTGTTGCTTCTTTACCAATATCTAAATGTAGACTAAAATTATATTTTCTCATTCCATTGTTTCCCTCACTAAATGGGAAGTGCTGTTGTTTCCTTTATAAGAGGAAAATTCCTTATTCCTTTTTAGATTAAAAAAAAAAAATTTCAAAGTGAGCTCTGCACTGAGAATTTGTATGCTGAGCCTGTCAGACTGTGAATCTTTATTATTACTGAGCTTTATCCTTGAGTACATAGCTTGCAATCCAGTTTGAATATTAAGTGTCAGGCTCAAATGCTCTGGTGAGAGATTTGCAGGAGCCGGCAGGCTCCTGTCCCAGCCTTGGCAGCCTCTGACCGCTCACAGTGATGAGTGGTTTTATTTCACAGGTGTCACTTTGCTGGGGTGAAGCTCCTGAAGCTGTGAGTGATGAAGGTGGTACCATTACCTGCAGCCTGTGATTTTCCTGGGATGCTGGGGAAGGTTGTGGAGGAAGAAAAAAATGTGTGGAACTGGTCATTCAGGAACGTGCGATGTTTACAAATCTGGTTCTTTTTCTGCTTTAGATGTAGCACACCTTGAAGGAACTCATTAAAAAAAACCAAACAACACATTTTTTGTTTATTTACAAATAACCAATCTGGGTCTAAGAGTTTTCCACTGATGTATTCTGTGTGCCTGGCCTATGGGTTGCATCATGTGTACTTTTCAGTCCTTTTTTCTCCCAGTGAAAATCATGTTACTCTTGGGGAAAATCTGCTGCTTGACACAGCTGAGCTTCCTCCTTTCTTTCCTTCTGATCAGAGGAGAGCGCTTGAACTCCAGTGTAGGATCTGCATGGACTTCTCTGTACTTGTGACTTCACATTTTGCAATCATTGTCAAATTACACCCAGCTGGAAGCAACGACAATAAACAATTCTTTCAAAAACAGCCCCAGCCCAAGGCTGTCTTGTGTTGTATAAAACAAACACTAACTTTTGAAATCAGTTGTAGTTGTTCTAACATAGCAGGAATAAATTTCCAAACATGGTAGGCTTAGATTATTTTATTTTTGCTTCTTTTTCAGACTGAAATAATTTTTCTTCATAAACAGTAAGAATCCTTTTGATAAAACTACGATAGCCCCCATGCAAAGGCAGCAATAACTTCTGCCTTCTCTGCAGCAATGGGCCTGTGGTGGGTGCCATGGGCTGGGGATGGCCTCCAGCATGGTTGATGGGACATCTGGGGGAAGGCTGGACCTTTTTGAGACCTGATGACCTTACAAAAGTCCCTTTTCCTGAATATTGGTGTTTGCCAGCTCATCCATCCCAGCGCTTCTCTGTCTCCAGCACATGAAATGATGCTTTTATTTTCTGTGGTGATAAAAATGTCTTTGGATCAGAAAATTTGGTGTGTTTGGATGAGAAAATTTGCTCAACTGATGTGTTGAGTGCGATGAGCTTGTCTTGGGTGAGGGGCCACTGATCTACCCAAACAGGTTTTGTTACAATCCACGTTAAATGCAGGGTGTCGCGTGCATCATCTACCCAAATTAGATTTTTTTCTTTGCTTTGTCCACAAGAGACATTCTCCAGTCAGTGGGATGTGATGGACCCTCTAACTATTATTCTTCTGTTAGGGCTCATAGATGTAGCTCAGAGTTGTGCTGTTTCTCTAAGACTAATTATGTCATAAGTCACAAAGCTGTTGGATAAACTGGTGGGTTTTGGTTTGTTTTTATTTTTTCTTATTCCAGTCCTTGATTTCAAATGTTATTTATTAACATCTACAGTTTTTAAGCAATGTCAAAATTTCTGTTAATAAATAATATAAAATAGATAAGTTTACCATTCTTCTCTCTACGTGGGATATTTCTTTCCAAACTGCCTTACAGAGGCGTGATTCATTTCTTGACCTTTGATAGATGAGAGAACCACTAGTTTAAAAATGCAGAATGTAAACCCTCTGTTCTGGAAGTATAATGTTCCTGCTTGTCAGGAGCAAGGTATTCATGGTTAAAAGTTCACCACTGGAATAGGTGGAAGGAATTTTCTAGTGGTAGATGAGAACAGTTAAGCCTTTTTGAAATTATTTTGTTATTTCTGCCCCTCCTTTGAGTGTGTTGTTCCCTCGAATTTGTGATAAATGATCTCAGTCTGGTGGGCACAGCCGTGCATTACCATGGTTAACATGGGAGCAATCTTGCTGGTATTGGTGGAATTGTTCCACCTGCTCATGAGGCAGAACAGTCTGTACTGCAGAAAAGTGGGGAGAAACAAACAAAAAAAAATCAGAAGAAGAGTTCTGGAACTCGTAAGAGTCATGATGACAATAGGAATAGAGAAACTCCATGCCCTGGGCCTTGCCCCTTCCCTGCATTGACAGAGGAGCTGATTCTCCCAGAGCTGAGGCTCTGCTTGTGAGCGCTCTCTGCAGCCAAAATTCTGAAAGGTCCTTTTGTAAGAGACCAACATTTCTTTCAACTTCATAAAATGTTTACTGCCATACTTAATCCTACAGTTTTTATGCTGAATAAATATGTAAACATCCACATGGCCTCAGTCACAGGAATAACCATTTTTAACTCAGTGGCTTACCTTATTTTTTTAAAAAAGCAGGTATTTATTTAAACCTTCTGGCAGTTTCAGTCACAGGTAGGGGGATATACCTCGTAAATGATGGTTTTATCTCAGGTAAGATATGGAAATAGGAACAAAGATAGCTTGAGGTTATCACAGTCTAGTTCTGCACTGCAGCATGTGGAGTGCTGCTGCCCCTTAGGGCTCAGAGGGGGCACGAAGAACTTACACAGCTTGTAAACTATTTAAAAAATAAAATTTTAACAAGTGTGTGCCATTTTCCTCTGTAACACCATGCAGTTGTGAAGGCAGTGGTGGTCACAGTCTCTGCTGCACAGACCTTTCAGATGATGTGTTGAAGTTCTTATCTGTTTTGTCATCACATTGCACAGAATATGCGCTGAGGGGCAGAGCCCTATGAACGAGTTGCACCATAGAGTGATGTGCCAAAGGTTCAGGACAGAGCTGAGATGGAGTCTGTTCTCGCCTTCCCACTGTCTCCCCTCCTATACAGATACAAACAATACAGAACAGAGCATCAACCAGCAAACACAGTGCAGAGCACTAACATTTGCATTTAATATTTCAAATAAGTTCTTATGCCAAGAGAAGCTATTCAATTTTAAGTGCTATTTGGACAAAACCCTGCTCACATTCACCAAATCTCAGTGTTTATCCTGCTATCACAAAAAAATCCCTTCCATTATTCCCTTGTACAAAAACATGCTCTCTGTATCCCTTGGATTCCAAATGTGCTGTGTGCCATTTTAATTTTGAGACAAAAATTTACTTAATTTTGAAAGACCAGAGATTGAGACTTCATGGAAAATTATTTTCAGAGGACTTTACAATATTCTTCATTTTATAGTGAATATTTGCTTCCAGCAATAACTGCAACTGTCTTCTTAATCATCTTCATGATATTATCCTTTGCAGCAGTCCCATATACCCCACTTTTCCCTTCCACACAAAGCATCATTCCTGATGTCGTATCAGATGTTTTTTCTCCTCCTTGAGTTTCTTCTGTGCCCACTTCACAGGGTACAGTCTGTGCTTGGTGCTTTGTTCTTCCCAAGATTCCCCACTCCAGGGCACCTTGATTCCATCCTGCTCTTGTCACACAGAGCACTCCCTGGGGACATGGGGCCACCTTTCCATCGCAACAGCAGCACTCCTCAGAGGAAAAGGCAATCCAGGAGGGTCTGAACATGCATCCAGCACGTGTCTGGTGGCTGTGGCTGCACTGAGTGCTGGGTTTAAGCCCCGTGACTCCGGGTGCAGATGTCCCAGGGCCTGGGTGCAGCTGGCAGCTCCCGAGGGAACAGAGCCAGGAGCTTCGGGCTCTCCCCAGGGAGCACAGCCCAGCTGGGTCCAGAGAGCAGAGCCAGCTCCTGAGATGGGTCTGGCCACTGACAGCCCCAGGATGCATCTGGGGACTCCAGGAGCAGCAGTGCATTGGGATGGAGGGGACGGAGGCAAGGGGACCATTGGAGTCTAAAATCCCCACAGGAACTGAAAAGTTGGGGAGAAGGGGCAGTGTAGGTCTAAGAGGGCCATGTCTGAGGATCAGCCAAGGCTGGAGATGGAAGCCCCATGGCACAGTTTAGCCCAGGACCCAGAACCTGAGAAACAATAATTTTTTTCTATTGTGATAAGAAATGCTGTTCTGTAAAATATTAATTATAATGATTGAATTTAAAAAAGTGCCATACTAAGGTGATGCTTAAGATTTCGGATTACATTTAATGGTAATAAAGTGCAGCTAGAAATACTCAGTAAATGGTTTCAGTCCCCCTCTTCTAAGGCTAATCAATGCAGTGAGCTGCTCTGTGTTGAGTATCCTGGCATAAATATCAAATGTGGTTTATCATATTCCAGTTGCATTTCATTTTTTCTCCTTTTTCCTTTTTTTAACCTGATGTTCTGAGGATTTCCTTTTAGTGCCTATGAACATCTCCTTTTGACAGACAGTGCAAATTAAAAGATATGGCTGGGCAAAGGAAACTGAAACCCAAATATGCCCCCTGGGTTTTCATTTACAGTTAGAAGCTACAGACACAATTACTGGTGACAGAAATGCAGAAGCCAGTGGCAGAGTGCATGTGGCAGTAGAGTCATGCCAGGCAGTAATTGGGAAGATTATTTTTAATCAGAGCATATCCTACAGCCCAAACATTAGAAATCTCTTGTAAGGCTGACAGGAAATTAAACTGAGACCAAACAAAAAAAGCCTCAAAATAGAAGTAATATGGTTAGAAGTCTAATGATGGCAAAACTCGCTGCCTGCTGTATTTGGCTGTTATCTAAAGGGAATGGATTTTAACTTGCAGCAGCAGATATCATTGTTTAATTGCATTTTTAGAACAGAATTAAAAAATATCAGATTAGATCAATTTAGACGTAGGCTTTTGATAAAGGTCTGAAGCAGTGGATGTTAAGTCAGACTTAGTAACTGTATATATGTATTAGTAGTGGTTTTTATTATTGCTTTACGTTCTTTTTTTTTTTCTTTAATATAATGCTTAATGAAGCCACTGCTATGGGAAGATAATAACATATCTGGGATACTCTTGGAATGCTTGGGGTAGAGTGAAATTTTATGAAGCCTGAATGGCCTGGGGCTCTCTCTCAGTGACCCTGCAGAACAGCCTCGGCTTTTTTGGGCTGCCTGAGCTGCTGCCCTGAGGGAGAAGCCCTTGGGGTACCTTGGTACTTATCTGTGCACCTGACACTTTGACCTCGAAACACTTTTTCATTCTTAACTGAGTCTTAATAGATCATCATCTCTGCCAAACTTCTCCTTACACACTTTGCAGGGCTTCCTCCAGTTGCCTCTCGAGTTTTCCATGCCTTTGGACAGAACAGGAGCACTGCAGAAGAGTTCTGCTGTTCTTTGTGTGCCTGGCACGTACAAATGTTGTAATACCAGATGCAAGCAAAACTTTGCTGATTGGGAATTTATTTCTGAGTCATAGGAGTGCAAAACAAGAGCCCACTTTGTGTTTTGCTACAATTTATGGCAGCTGTGGAAAAGAAAATTTAGCATTGAAAATGTGCATCTCATGTTGCTCCGCAGGATTGCTTGTAGTTGTGTGGACAGCTCTCAGTGGCATTTCATGTCGGTGTAAAGAATCAGGTGTAATGTCCAAGTCCAGAATCAACCAGTAAATAGGATTTTATCAGAATTTAGGGGGTTTTCCCATGAAACTACTGGCATTTTCCAGCTGTATTTCCTTCTACTGAAAATTGCTTTGTGTAATCATATGAATGCACTTGAAATCTTGCTCATTGTTTAGGTATTGCCTGAGTAGCTGGGTAACAAATTAAGTGTGCTTGGTAAGACAGACAAATTCGGCCCAGTGGTCTGTACAAGCCCTGGAGATTGTGACCTGCTGTGGGGTAGGTGATGGAATGTCATCAGTGTTGTGGGATTTGCCTGCACGAGGAGCTGCCCTGAGCTGGATGGTGGTGGCCAGGGGGCTGTACTGCCCCAGCAGGACTGGGCATTCCCTCGGGTGGGGAGAAATCTGTACAAAGTGGAAGTTTCTAAGTGTGTCCAACACTTCTTTTGCCCAGCAATATGTAAATAGAAAGAAACTTGTGTGTTCAGCTCAGAAATTGGTTGTTGGGAGGGTTTGGGCAGTCAGTTGCAGTTGATGCTGAGAGCACCAGTGTGAAGTTGGCTGTTAACTCTGAGAGATGCTCTCCTAGATGGTCCCAGCTCCAAGAAGACAGAAATTCAAGTGTGTTTGCTGTTCCTGCTTGTCACCTTTCCAAATTCTGAAGCTCTTTTCTCAGAGTGTGTGGTCATTGCAATGCTGCCCGGCATGTTTGTAGAGCTTGTACCTTTCTGGTACTGCTGGTTCTTGTTCCCCTTTTTCCTCAGTTGCAGTAGAAAGACCCAAATCCTCTGATTTTTTAGTTTACCGGTTTATTTAATTTTTTTGTTTAAAATGAAACCACATATAAGGAGGAAGATATTGTGTGAAAAAATTATCCAATATGTTTACTCTTTGGAATTTTACTGAAGTGGATATAAACTATCTTAAATTTACCTACAGAATGATTTGATTATACTCTGACCTAGGTATGTATTATCCTTGGAGACTCAAAATATGACCAACGATTCTGTTTTCAGGGGTATTTGTACCAAACAGTACATATTGCCATTTGCACGTGGAAATGAAAAATGCATGTAGGGTGAATCTGTTAGGTAAAACATGGCTGAGCTTACTGTAACTACTAAAATTCAATGAAAAATTCTGTAAAATGTTGCATGTTGCAGCTGCTCATTAATTAGAAAGAGTGGCATGGAATAGAGTGTTACCCTATTGGAATTCCCAAATATGTGCTTGTAAAATATATTCTGAATGGCCCCCTTTTGGTTATGCATTTTATGATAATTTTTCTTTTGCAAAAATTGCTTCAAATTTTCCATTGAAGGATACCCAGAAAGCAAATTACAGTGGTGTGTTCTTATTGAAACAGAAACCTGTGCTGGGGAAAATTTACGGTTATAGCTTAGTAATGTCTATTTTAGTAGGTAAATTTGCAATGAAAACATAGATTTTCTGGTTTCAAAGGCATTGCAAACTGTCTGAACGTATTTACTGTGCATGGAATGTTCAATAAATAAATTATAAAATCACACTTGTGAATCAATAACCAGAATTTGCTGTTTGGCTTTGTACTACAATAAAAATGCACTTATGGCCCAACAGTGTGTACAGTGACAGCCCAAGCAGTGCATTAGCAATTGCATGTTTTGTTGAATCTTTAAGCCTTCCTTGAGCGCAGGGCACAAGCAGGAGCTCTTCTGAATCCGTCATTCCCAATAAGAATGTGTTTTTCTTTCCCCAGGAAACTCCACAGAAGCCCCATGCAAGTGGTGCCTATTGTTTCCATGAGCGGAGCCTCCTCTCAGTAAGTGCCCTGGTTTTTGTGTTGCCTGTTGATTTTCCGACATCTCTCCTGTGCTGCCACAATTAATGCAGAAATACTTTGGACTCCCCAGCTTGCTGTGCTGCTGCTGTATCACCAGACTAATAGAGCACAAGTAAAGGGTCTGATGGCTTTTAGCCTTCAGTGAGCAGCAGCTTGCCAGTGACATGCTTAGAAAACCAGCTTGCCTGGTTCTGGCTGCAGGTTAAAGTGATTTTCTCTTGTACTGCCCTTGTATGTGTTTGGGTTGTTTCACTGTCGTGTTTGTGCCACCTTTGGCTGATTACTTTGTGTACAGATTTCTCACAGACACTTTTCCCCCTCAGAACAGCTAAGGATAATTAATTCATCATGCTTTCCTTTATAAAATGCTCTCGTAAAGCCAGAATAGGGAATATCATGAATTAACCTCCAAAATTTATAGGACACGTGAAAAAAGTATTTGTGCTGATTAATTTTTTGCCTTTTCCCTTTCTGAGAAAAGGCTTTCAAATCCAAAACACTTGTTGCTCATTCATACTTGGAATTTATTCTCTAGTAAAGTTTTTCATTGTAGCACATACATAAACCCAATAATGATTAAGCCCTTTTTATTCAGGATATAACTTCCTATACTTACAGTAAATACAGAAGTATCAGACAAAACTGTGTAATTCTTGGTAGATGTGTATTTTATACTTCTTTAGCAGTTTTTAATAATTCTCTGCTTAAAATAAACTCCAGTTCTCAGATATGTTGCATTGGGTAATGAGCATGGCTTGTTCTGTATTAGGCTGAGTATATTTTTGCTTTATATACATTTATAATTACACTCTTCTTTGTTCTGTGTTGCACATGGGTATTGACAAAATAATAGACAACATTCACCTTTTTTTTCTGCTATATTAATTCTGCTGTGAGAAGCTGAGTTCTGCCCCAACACACAAAGTTTCGTGTCACTGAAAAAATTAGACACACAGTGCCTGCTAGAAACATGAAGAGGTTTGCATTTATTCTCCTACACTGAACACAATCTTCCTCTTAATGTCTTTGAAATAAGATTTCATTATTTCAAAAAGACTGCCTGCCTTACTGGATGAAAAAAAAACCTGTTCATCTTGAGGACCGATTTAAATCAATTCTGTAGTGCTCAGCGTGCTTGTTGCTTTTAGCTTTTCCTCTGCCACGAACAGTATTTTCTAGCACAGAATAACCTTACAGCCCTTAGCAGAATTTGATGCAATAGACAGCTTCTGTTAGAAAAATTCTGGTAAAAATTGCGCGACGGAGGTTGTGGTTTCTAACCCAGGGGAGACAGCGGTCCCTGAGATAATCACAGCATGTTTTGAGGAAGCTAACATTAATTTGACTGTGAATACAGTGCCTCAGTAGCTATAAATGCAGTTTCCAGGAAAAGATACTCATTTTTCCCTCAACAAGCTAAAGTAGAGGTTTGGGGATCTACAAGGAGAAAGAAGAAGAAAATGCTCATTTGGAACCTGAGGAAGGTTTAACTCTGCCGAACCTCCACGTGCATAATTTGTTGATTATTTTCCCCGGTGCTCATAACCCAACAGCAGGACTATCTATCAGCTGTGGGGCCGAGGGGTCCCTGGGTCAGCAGGCTCAGCCCCAGCCCTTGTGTTGCCTGGAAAGAGCCTCAGGATCGGAGCTGGCTCCTGGCAGCTCCCTCTGCCTGGGCGGGATGCCTTCCTCACCCGGGACACGGCTACGGTACTGCTGAAATGTTCTGTCCTGTTCCTTTCCTGAGAAAAAGCATTGCAAAACAGAAATTCTGGTCCAGCACACAGGTGTTAAGGTGTTGGAATTGTATGTATTGAAACAAATATCTGCCTCTTCTCACAAATCTCTTGTGCTAATCAAATTTTGTATTCGGTATCCTTCAGCTGAATTTTAGTTTAATTCCTAGCTGTGGTTGCTTTGCAGTATTTTCCTATTTCATTTTGATAGAGAAATAGGTTGAGGTAAGTAAAGTTTTAACAGTCTAACTACAGAGAAATCCTGGATTTTAAAATTCAGTTTCACAACCTATGGATTTAGGTATTTGACCTTCTGTTAATGGTGCAGTAGTGCCTACAGTGCTCCAGCGAAGCTGCAGTGCATTGAGTACACCAGTAAACAAAGCAATAGAAGACAGTTCCAGAAAACCACTGAAAATAAGCATGACAGGCAGAGGAGATAGAATTGTTCCAAATATACTGTGGGAAATCAAGGACAAATAGTGACTGGCAGGGGGTTTGTAGCAGAAGTGGATGTAAAACCTAGATAAGCAGAGTCTTCGCTTGCTCCCTGAAGTGGAGAGGTTTTCCCATTCCATTGTGGCAAACTGGAATTCTCTGAAGTGGGAATGCTGCAGAGGGCAGTGCTAGGCAGCAGCACCATGATCCCCCTGCTCTGGCTGTCCCGTCCCAGCTAAAACTGAAATACAGGAGCTGGGATTGATCTCGTGTGTGCTGGCAGGGATCTGACAGGGAGGTGGAGGTCGCTGGAGGGCTCTCAGGTTGGACACTTGGGCTGTGCTGCATTCCTCTGAATCGAGTTTATTCTGAAAGATGGATTGCTGTGCTTTGCCCTCCCCTACACAACTCCCTTGCCTGAAGCTGCAATCCTTTGGCAAACAAGGTATTTCCCTTTGGTATTCCACTGGAGTTCTCTGAAAAGAGAAAAAAAATCAGAAATGTTTCAGTGTTTGGCAGAAAGTTTATACAATTCTTGCCCATTCTATTGTTTTTTCTTACTCTTGAGGTTGTGCACAGCTGTTCCATAGTTTGATAACCATACTGTAATTAAGTGTTCTTGGTTTATCAGTAACATCTTTCCTTGACTAGGAGATTTTAAAGTGACAGACAAAGGATGAACCAGGGATGCTGCTTCTTGCTAATTTGACAGCTTTTTCTTGGGAAGGTCTGCCATGACTATCCAGGTTTTACACCCTTCTGGATGTAAAGATATTTATGCCAAAAGGCTTTTGCTCTCCAAACAGCCTTACCTTCACTCTTCCTGCAGTCTGGCAGTGACACAGAGGTTGCTTGCTGTACTGGAAGGGCCTA
Source organism: Corvus hawaiiensis (assembly GCF_020740725.1). NCBI lineage: Eukaryota > Metazoa > Chordata > Aves > Passeriformes > Corvidae > Corvus > Corvus hawaiiensis. Next base: position 12,910,900 of record NC_063228.1, on the reverse strand, counting down.
TAAAGCCAGTGAAAGAAAAGCATTTAAACTCCTCTAATTTTAGAGTGAGCTGTGTTTTCCTTGGAATCGTAAACATGCAGAATAAAATAAGGGAGAAATAGCTGTTATTGCATTGAAAATATTATAGGGGATTATGAGTCCTTTCTTTCCCCCTCATTAACCACATCTTTTAAAATTGTTAATACAATAAATCTATTTTCCAAAACATCATAGCACGCCATGGAGGAGTCTGAGCAGTTTAGTGTGATCTAAGGATTTCTACCTGAGAGGCATGAAAAAAAATAATTGTGAAAGAGATCTATTATAAAATACCACAATTCTCTTGGAAATAAACCAATATTATAACTTTATTCTAATAAATAGGAAAGAAAAAGATTTAATGATGGTATTCTTATTTATTCATCTCGCTCTATTCTGATGCAGTCTGAATGATAGTATTAGTCTAGAGAGTTGAATATTTTTAAAATTGCAGCACTTTGAATTACTGGTATGTGAAAATTACAATAAAAAAGGGATGAAGAATGGTAGTTAGACAACGTAAATGATGCAGTAAGTTCTGCTCCATTACTTTATCTGAGCTAGAATGGGGAACTGTTTAGTTGTTAGGATCTGCTCCACTGTCATATTATTCATTGTTGTTTTGCAATATCTTCAAATATCTTCAACAGTTATTGTAGGAATTCATTAAGGACCAGGAGCAGCGAGGCATTTACCTGTTCCTAATGATGAGCAGGAGAATATTCTCATGGATGTTTTTGCTTCAGAAAAAGCTTAACTAGGGTGCCTGAGCCTGACCTGTGTTTGATTTTTTTTTTTTTTTCCCCCCTAGTGCTGCTGCAAGGTAACTCAGTGTTAGGTGGCTGATTTGTAATATTGCTTTTCCATCAGTTAGAAATGTTTCATTCCATATGTTCTTTCCTGTTTAGGGAACTAAATATACTACTTTTGTTTAATTTGGTGGGTTTGGGGTTTTTTAAGTCTGCGTGCTCCAAAGTTTCATTTCCCACTAGGGAAGAAAATGTTGTGGGTTTTTCTTGCTGTCATTAATGTGAAGTTTGTATGAGTAAAACCACCAGTGATCTTGGACAAAAGAGCAGTTGTGTGGGGGCAGGTTTACATGAGTCACTGTTAAACCAGTGCTATAATTCATCATTTCCTAAGTGGTAAAAGGGCTACAAACCAGAATATCAGTGGTTTGCTTTTGATTTACTGGTGGTTCTGCTGCTTGGTTCACTGAAACCATGATCTTCCTTCAGAAGTAAAGGAAGACATTGTCCTTGTTTAGATTGTGCTTAATCACTGCTGCAGATGATTTCTGTATTTGTTTGGGCAGCTAAAGGTACTCTCTCACAGCAGATTCGGGGGCATAAGGCTCAGTGAAATTGAATAGGACATCTTGAAAACAAGAGGCAGACTCCTAACACAAGGGTTTTTTGGAAACACCACTGTAGATTATTTCAAATTATAACTCTCTAACTAAAATTAGCATTGTAATTTTTCCTTGACCGTATACAAATGTAAAGAAATATCTTAACAATTTCTTAATTTCTCCTTCCTCTCTTTTAAGAATTCAATCCCAATTTCTTTCTGATGGATTCTTCTGTGAACTTTCTAAATTCTCCATCTTTCTAAGTGGTGTTTTAAGTTAACCAAGTAAAAGTCTTAAGGGTTAAATATAGACTGGCCTTATCTTGTGAATTTATTGTACATAGCAGCCTGTTTTCTGACACCACTGAGATATTTCCTTCATGAGCATTACAGTGCAGACATATTCAGGCATTATGAACATTTCCACATGCATGTAAACACCCAAAATACTTCAGTTGACAATTGTTTGCACTCTGGATATTCTCCAGATTGCAGCATTAAAGGGGTTTTCGTCAAGTTCATTTCCACAGCTCCATGGCATTTAAGAGATATCAAGTCCCAATATTCCTGTGAGATTAGTATGTCCTATTATCTCTTTATTACAGAAGGAGAAGCCAGAAAATTGAGCAGCCTGAGTGATGTGCCAGGAGAAGGACTATAGCAGAGCTAGGATTTGAATTCATGTTTCTCAAATCCCAAATCATTGCCTACATTCTTGGGCCATCTTTCCTCTGGTCTCCCTCTAATCCAGCACCTTTTATTGTTAATCATTTTTTCATTTAACAGTGAAAAAGACCTTATAATTTCATGCTTTTTCCCGTCTCATAAAAATTTGAAATTTTCCTTAAGAAAATCCTGCAATTATTAAATGTGTATGCAAAGTGTGTGATATGCAAAGTCCTATCAGCACAGGGCAAAGCTAATTGAAATATGACATTCCTTGTGATGATCTGGCTCGTGTCAAGGATGTCACCATCCCTTAATGAAGATATACACTCGATCCTCTTTTCTTCGAAGAGCTTACAGACTTCTGAAACTTTCTCTGGTAATGCTAATTATGCAGAGTGGAGGTGCAGCCACGGCAGGCACTTGGGCACTTCAGGGCAGTAAATTTTAAACCTGGCAAGGCTGTTCTGGGTTTTGGGGTGTGTTGCTGGAGGAATCACTCCTGTGTGGCTGCTGCCACAGTAAGTGCTGCTCCAACCTGGGTGCAGCTGCAGCCTGGGCATGGCTGGGGCAGGAAAGGCTGGCCAAGGACAGGGAAAGCCCTGAGCCTCAGCAGTGCACTCAGGGTAACAGTGTGGGACCTCAGGCTGTGGTTAAGTGGGGAATTGCTGTCCCTGCACCCAGAGCATTCAGAGTCCATCTAAGGCCACTGTAAGTGGCTTTTTGTGCCCTGATCTGAGGTTGTGCTGAGCATCCCTGGGCACAGGTGTGACACCTGGCCCTGTTTCAGTGGGGGAGTACCTTTGCTGCTACTGCTCATGGAAATGAACAGGAGCACTGGATTGCAATAATTGTTTAGAGGTGGGGAAAATTTCATTTCCTTTCTGTCCTGCTACTACATTTGAGGTTAGTTACTGAGTTCACAAGTCTGTGTTGTAGTGTAATTCCTGTGTAGCACAGGCACAACCAATAAACAACAGCCTTTGTGAGAATTTTTACTGCTCCTGGGAGATGTGTTAGAAATCATATAACTGATAGGTCTTTAAATTCTGAATATGGGGTGGCAGCTGGAAAATGCATCTCCAGTGAGGAAGGAGAGCTCTGGGAAGTAAGAACAGATCTGTTGATGTGAAATGAAAAGTTTATCCTCATTCTCTATAGTTTAAGAAATTTAAATAGGTGAAACAACATGAGTTTGACAAAGTAGATTTGTATTTGGCAGCATTTACTTTTCCTTCAGGACTGTTTAATTTCAGAAACTGAGCTGTACCTCCCAGAACTGCTTCTGACTGTGGAACTTTCTAGGAGCTCACTGCATTATGGGAACATTTTAGAACTTACCACTGGGGTTTAGCAATTTGGGATTTTTCACCAAGAAGTTAACCCTTTGTCTTTTACACTACTGAAATCTGTTTACATCCATTAATGCATTAATGAGAGCAGTTTGTCTGTGGCCTACCAAAAGCCACTGCACACTAATCAGGGCAAATTTGGGCAGATCGGTCAGAGAACAGAGTTCTTGTCTGTGTGTGCAGAGGGAGGGCTATGTCCTCTCCTACATTCTGGTGCAGCCCCAGCCCACTGGCTGAGGAGGGAGAGTGAGGAAAAAGAAGACAACAACAAAAAAAAACCAACATAGAAAACCTTGATGCTGTGCAAACACTGCTTAGCAATAATAGCAATAACACAGTTATCAACAGTGGTTTAGTCACAAATCCAAAATACAGTTTGTTTGAGAGTTTGTTTTTGTGGTGGTTTTTTCCCTTATCTTGAAGGATAGTTTACACAGCTAAATGACACAGTTACAAAATATATATATAGATATATATTGCACCTACACGGAGAAAAAAATTGATCTGAAATCCTTCACAAATTGTGTTTTTATCAAGACCAAGATGTTGTGTGCTATTGATTTTTAGATCTGCCCAGCCTACAAGTAATAGAAGTTTCAGAGACAAAATAATTTAAGATGGTTTTCTGTCTTTTGTGTAAGCCAGGTTAGGATATTGAAGTACAAATCAATTGCTTTGCCACTCAGATTCCTTGAAACCTAAAAGAAGATTTCAGCATAAGTTATGGTTTCCAAATGTTTGTGTTTTCTGGTTCCAAGTCTTTTCCTGCAGGCAATAGGCCTTGTTTTGTCTGACAAGCTTTTTCGCACCTTGGTCACAGTAGCACAACAGGGAGCTGTAAAGAAAAGCATCCAGGAGGCAGGATCACCACAGATGAAACCTAGCAGCAAAAATGTGAAATAGAATTATGCAAAAATCACGTGTGAATAGCAAGATCTGCAGAGGATTCAATCCAAAGGTAGAGGGGAAATGATGAAGTGGCAGACATCCCATCTCTGTGACTGGTCTCTACTCTCCAGTGTGTTCTGATCACACTTTGAGGGGATCAATTCTACTCCCACAACAGTGGGAATAATCTGACAATAGGAGCTGGGTGGATCAGGGCAGAATCAGTTTCATGGAGGTGCCTTTGTCATTCAGGGCAGAAATTTTGAATACATGAATCATTGGGCTTCAAATAATACTCACCTGGAAAAAAAAAAACGATGATGAGAGCTAATAAGACAATAAAACCACTCAAACGAACGAAAGCAGATAGTACACAAGTGATTTTTATGGTAGCTCAGTACAAGTTCTTATTATTGACTCAGGAATGTCTATTTAAGGAATGTGTTTGGGAGGATGTAGATTTACAACCTACAGGTATGCTCAGAACAGCATACTCTGTGTTTGAGAAGTTGTGGATAAAAAAAAATACTCTCTTAGACTTGATGTTTAACTACAATTGGAAACCTTCATTTGCATAACTTGATGAATAACATTAGACTTGGGTTTTTCTTGAGCTTTGTTGTGTACCAGAGGGAGAGAGCAGTGACATTCTTTAGAGAGTACTTTTAAAGCAGCTCTAAAGTTCAGTTGTTGAAATGCTGAAAGTATTTTGTACCAACTGATGTGCAGTTAAATGAAATAGACTTACTTTCTGTAGGTTTAGGGATATTTGTATCATCATCTAGTTTTCCCTAAAAGACACTTTGATGTAATAGGAGACTTTTTCATGATTCATATTCTTTTAAGAAAATGGCCCATATTTAAATTGACTGTGGCTCTGTCTCCAGATGTCAATAAATTATTTCCTTAAGAACACCGGTCCCAAATGCAGATCCTTGTAAACAGCCCCCTCACTAATGCTCCTTCCTGGTATCCAAACACTGCCTCCATGGTTTCTTGGGAGGCCTTCTTTATTGTTCAAAGTGGGGAAATTATTCCAAGCACTGTTTTGTTTTTGGAGATTTCATCAGTCTGTCCCAGGCACACTCCTCTTCCTCTTCCTTCTGTTCCATCCCACTTCTCCTCCTTGTGGGATGTTTCTCCTGCCTCCCTCAGATCTGAGAATGAAGTCCTGAATGGATTCATGCTGCATTCCAGGTGGGGATTTTGTCCCTTCCTTTATGGGCTCTCTGGGTTCAATGTTGAAGGAACAGAAGGGAGAATAACAACATAAATTTTTCATTGTGCGTGGCTATGGCTATGTCATTTTCATAGTGCAGGATGGAAAGAATAAAATCCCTAAAATGTATGGAAAGGCCACCTGAGAATATTCTAACCTGAAAATAAGCCCAATTCCAAGGACTAACGTTCTCTGCAGCAAAGCTGGGAAGGTTCTCATACAAAGATCTGTTTCTTATGGGGATGGATTAGCTGCTTGAACTGCAATATCAATGGAACACCTGGAAAAAGGTTGAACTGGAAGGCAAAAATCACTTGATGACACAGTTATTGAAGAAATCACATAGAATTGAATCGAGATCTTACAGTCCTGTGTCTGTGGCAGGTACTGTAGTTGCTGATAAAAGGACATGTACTGCAGATAGCAGATATAGGTTATGCTGAGGAAAGAGGAGTGGGATTCACTGGAAGGACAAGGAGGTCAGGGGGAAAATGCAGCCAGAACCAGAAGAGAGCAGCAGCCTTAGACACACTTCGGTGGTGGAGACTGGAAATTAGGATCTGTGTCTTAGCACAGAGAGGAGAAGTGATGGGGAGATTTTAAGTGCACATCCATAAACCAGGAGGCTGAAGTGTACTGAATCCACTGGATCTACCAGTATTTCACTGGAATGAATAAATGGTGAATTTTTACAGTGAAGGGGATTGATAGAGGGAAGTCCACGGGAATCTATAGTGTTCACTTTGTAAAAGGGACAAAATAATGACACATATTTCTGTTGAGACAGGATTGTTCCAAGCAGGCAGAACTAAAACTGATTGGGAAGGTGCAGAAAGCTGAAGGATTAAGTGCCAGAATAAAATTCACTTGGAGAATTTTATAATAGATGGAAACCTTTCTTTGATGAGGGCGTGCATGACTATTATTGCTCAGAAGTGTGTTTTTGGAAACATCAGATGGAGTTCTCAGCAGCATTAGTTCGATGCTTGACAGCTGTCAGAAAAAGCAAATTGAATATTTAGCAACTTTGAGAGAAGGCATTCAACACAGAAAACACAGCCCTGTCTCTGCTGTAGTGGGAATTGGTTTTACATGTGCTCCTGCACACAAATTTTGGTTACCCTGTGTCACAGGGAGGTCCAGGGGAAGGTGAAAGGAATGATCAGAGGTGTGGAAGAGCAGGGAAGACATGGAATACATGGTACAGTCCTTTCCCTTGGGAAAGGATTGACAGATGAGTGAAATGGGAGAAGAGGATAGATTGAAATCATTATTGATATTGATTTGAATATTGATGTTATAATGATATGACTCATAAGGCAGGGATTATGGACTCAATGACTCATGAAAAGAATGTCTCTTTTCGTGCTAATGCTATTCAAAAGCTTTTCCACTGGATAGTTCAGATGCAAAAAATATATGCAAGTTAACAAGAATAGTCTAAATTAATGTATGGCATTTCTTACAGAACAAAATGCAGGATGTCCCTCCTTGCAAATTTCTGTGGGCAACACTGGTGCTTATATTCTTTCATAAACATCTAAAGATGATTGCTGTTGGACAGAGTATATTATTTTAACTGATGCAATCCAGTTGAAAGAAGCTGTTCTGATGTATGGCATTAGAAATGTATTTATGAATCTGGTGTGTGGCTCTTAGTTATGTTATTTTTGTGTACAGAAATTGTCTCTATAAATACATAATGGGAAATTTAAAGACAGGAATCAGCATTTATGATATTCAACGGCTTTTAAAATGTATTTGTTGAATTATGATGAAAGAATACTATTTAAATCTTTTAAAGAAGGAGTTGTTTTTCTTGAAAGCCATTTTCTAATGAATTGAATCTGATCACATTATTTTAGATTCCAAAATGTTTTATTGATCTGTTTAGGGAGGAAATCAGTGCCTTGGCTTTAAGGTAAGCCTCATCTCAGGGTACTGTAATGTGGGATGCAGTTTCACTCAGCTTTGATACTTAACTACCCTGTCCTCTTTTTTTTTTTTTTTTTTTTTGGATTAATGGTAGAAAAAACCCCAAACCTATTTTACAGTAAGCAACTACCAGTGATGTTGTAAGGCAGCTGCTTTGCCAGGCAGTGCTGATGGGAAGGGAGATGTTTTCAAACCAAGTGTGTTTCTTCTGGTTGTTGGCAGTTCACGTGCCCCCAGCAACAAACCTGGTAGGTTCTGTAGATCCCCTTCTGTGTTCCTGCAGCCTCTGAGAAGAGTTTCATGACTTCAATTATATGTCCAAGACTGGAAAAAACATTAAAAAACATTATCGTCAGACAACCCTTCCAGTTATTTTAATGTGTGTTTTTAATGATCTTATAATTTAAGTGTTTGCCAGGCCAAAGATCAAGGAGTGGGTCAGTTTGATATCTGTGTGGGGATGAGCTTTTCTTTTTAATCTCCAGCCTCAATCAACCCTTTGTCTCTTCTGCTGCCCAGAGTAGTTGTGACCTGGAGTGGGCTGACCCTGTTTGGTGGATATAATTAATATAATAATATGATCAATAATAAATATCATTAATCTGATACTATGGTACAGGCCACAGTATTTATTTGCTGCTTTTTTTTTCCCAGTAATCTTAAGTTCAGCTGAACACAGAGAAGGCAGTTTTTCATTAATTTTTGGAGTAAATTTGGGTGTTTATATAATGGAGAAACACTGGAGGAAAAAATCCATTTACATAAGAATTCAGGAGCAAATGAAACAAAGCTAACTGCATCCTCATTATTCTATTTGAATGCATCGTGCCAGCCAAGTTAGATTTGGTGGAAGGCCTTATTAATGATTCCTAAATGAGCAGACTTTGGGATGGTGATATTATCTGTGATGCATTATTGAATCAACAGAAATAAACCTGCTGTCATTAGCCTAATTATTTAGATATGCTGAAACATAATGACTATTTTAATTGCAAATAAGCTGCAGTTAGCAAGCAACTAGCCAAATAAGTGAGGTGGGATAGCAAGGGAGTGACTCACCGGAGCAGGGAGGGAAATTGGAGAAATGTAAGGACTTACTAGAAGAAAAACAGTCAGGATGCCATTTCTCACTGTTCCAAGTACATTGGAGGGCAAAGCGCTGCTCCCCGAATAGATAATGGTGATACTGTTTATTGGATTTTATTTTTTTTTAATTTTAACTCTCCTGCTTTGCCAGAACATCTGTCTGAAGTGAACTCTGAGCCTTTGCTAGATCAGCTTTGCCAGCGGTTATTGCAGCATCTGTGAGTGCTGAAATTACCCACAGATGGGCTGGCTGGGGCTCAGCAGCACCAGCTCACAGGGATTTGGCTGCTCTGCTGCCCTTTAGTGGAACAACCTGGGACTAGAAATAAGTGCCCACAAGGTAAAATAACTTTTCCTGTTATGAGTTAGTGGGGGGAAAAAAAAAAAAGAGAGAGAAGGAAACGAAATTAACTTCTTGAAAAATACTTGTCAACTGTAGTTGAATAACAGCTAATTTGAATGTCAGGTTTTCTCATTAATCCCTTGATTAAAATAATTTCCTTTTTATAGCCAAAATACTTTCATAAATATAGAAAATATAATAATGTAGAAGTTATATTTAAAACCTTTTTTTTCTGAGGTTAGGTGTGTTTGTAATTAAATCTGTCTGTCAGAAGAAAATAAGGGTTACAGGCATCTCCTCATAGTTGTATGCAGGAATCCATCTTCATGCATAATTTTCCCTCATTAGCTCTTAAAATAAGGAAAAAGCAGTTGTTTAGTGTGTTGTTTTGGGTTGTTGTTGAGGTTTTTACATGTATCAATGTAAAACTAGTGAAAAGAGTTCTTTCTGATATCAGGAAGACTGTATTGTATAACAGAAGAGGAAATTTTAGAATTAAATTTTCTTTTAGTGTCTGTGACTTCATCGTTTGCTAATAAATTCACTTTTCTATTTTATTATGGATTGTGTGACTTCTGTATCTGCAAGACTTTTTGTAATTCTATCCTGTTTCTATTTTAAGTGATTGCAAACTGGAAGGTCCTCTGAGCAAGTGGGTCCTTCTTTGCTCTGAGTGTTCAAAAAGAGGCAAACAAAGCCCAGCCCCAGAACCCAAACAGAAACAAAGCTTCCTGCAGTTTGGCTGAAGGTTTCTTCTCAGTGGCATAATTCTCATGTTAATTCTCAGTTGAAAATCGTCTCCTGTGAGTATTTACAACCCATTAGAATTCATCATCTATTACATTTAGAGCACAATACTTATGTGCTGTGGGTACATTTACTTTCCCACGCTTCTTGTTAGGTTATTATCTAAGGAATATTTTTAAACTGATTTTTCTGCTCTTTCTGAAAGTCATTTAGAAAGTCCTGTCTGACATTTTCATATGAAAAGTGCTAAATAAGTTTCAAACAGAAAAGCACGTGCTCTCCACCTTTAGCTGCTGACAGGTGCTCAAAAGCTACTATTTTTGTTTGTTTTTAATGAGGGCAAAGGATCAGTTGTTGAACCAGGAGAGAGTTTCTGTTGTAGTGACATCAGTGAAGAGTTAAAATGCTGATCAATTCAGGACTGTGTCAAGCCTAGCATTACCAATTCAATTGTGTTAAACATACTGAGGTGGATGTGGTGATTTGTACTTCATTTGTCATTTCAGTGGCTTTATGTTGCTCATTCTTTGGCATAAAAGGTAAATGAGATGGTATTTCAGTTGATAGAGTTGCATGTGTCTTGATAACAAAGTAGTTTTCTTTCTGGAAAACGTTAACCTCTGTTGAATGCAACAAAATTGTAATGCTCAAAATACACGGAAGAGAAAATGCTGCACAGTTTCCTTATGAAACCATTTTGAAGTTGATTAATGTTTCATAGAGTTTATTTACAATATGTATAATAGAATTTTGCATAATTCAAAAGCATGCTATTTGATCTTGCAGCATTTATTGAACTAAGAGTTTTTATAAAATGCATAAACAAATATATCAAACCAATGGTAGAAGTACATCAAGAGTAAAGTACATCAGCCGTCTGAGAACTCTCTCCAAAGTGCTGCTCGAGATTCTCAGTGTGCAAATGCCCTGTACACAATGAGCCTTTAAAACACGTTTTCATATTTCAAGTAATTCCTCTATCCTAGAATACAAAAAATATTTTTTTTGGAGTCATAATGATTGGAGTCAGTAGGGCATAAATTGGCACCACATGAAGATTTATGCAAGTCCTCAGTAAATTCTTGGGGGGGTTATTCTTGCAGACCTACAGTTTGAAGATTCAGTCTTTTGAGAGTCAGTCACACTTCCCCTGCAGGGGGGTGTGGGATGTCATGAAACTCAGTCCAGAAAGAGCCTTCATCCAGACAGAGAAACACTGATTTTCCCTGGGCTTTTCGGTACTTTCTGTGATACCATTTTGTTGATTATCCTTGATCCTGGTCTGTCTGGTTCTGTTAGGGACGTTGTTCATGTGAAGGGAGCCTGCAACAAACCCATCTGCAAAAGCAGTGGACTCAGCTTGTAAAAACTGAAATGTGTCATGAGACAGAATGTTTCTTTCCAGGTTTTTCTTTCTTTTTTTTTTTTTTCTTAAATTTCAGATTTTTCTTCGTTTAGTTAATGATGTGCAATCATTGCAGCAGCCTGTGAAACAAGCATTGTAACATCTGCACGTTATTCACAAGCCGTTGTTGCTGTATGGAGAAGAGAAAAGTATCTCCCACTGACTTCTCCCACCTCACAGTCTGGCACAGTGCTGGTGGATAGGAGACTGACAGAACAGGAAGCAACCTGAGAAAACTGATAATTGAAAATGGGAAGTTAGATTCAAACTTGGATTAATTTGCCAATCCCAGCTCTTTGGCTGCTGCTGCTTTTAAAAGTTTCGGAGGTCTGATTTATGTGTGGGGTTTTGTGTGGTGTTCTCTTTGCCTGCCAAGTTTTCCCAAATGTCACGGGTTTATTTCACATCCCATCCAGTCTCCCTGGCTCATCCAGTGTTCTTGTCAGGGGATATCTCTGTGGTGCTGTGGGCATGAAGCAAACTCAGAAAGAAAAATGTGTTATTTGTTTTTGTCATTTGCAAGTTATTTAAGAATTCCGTTGCCTGGAAGAGGAACAGCAGAATTAGCAATTAGTCAGTTTTCTTCTTGTTATGTAGAATTCTGTCATATGACATCTCCAAGTATCCTCATTCGTATCAGTGAAATTACTGAGAAAGTAAAAGAAAAGCTGCATATTGGAATGTAGAAGGAGCCAGCAATGTGCCTGCATGGCAGAGAAGCTGGATGGTATGCTGGGCTGCTTGAGGAGTGTTGCTGGCAGGTGGAGTGGATCCTTCTGCCTGCTTGGCGCTGGGAAGGCCACACTGGAGTTCTGGGTCCCAGCACAAGGGAGATGTGGCACTGCTTAACCTGGAGAGGAGAAGGCTCGGGGGATCCTCCTCAATGTGCCTGAGTACCTGGGGACAGGGACCTTTCAGCAGTGCCTGGTGACAGGACGAGAGGCACTGGGCACGTGGGGCACAAACTGGCATGCAGGAGGTTCCCTCTGATCAGGAAACGTCTCCCAGTGTGAGGCTGACTGGGCACTGGTTACCTGGCAGAGTTCTGGGCTCTCTGGGCTGTGCAGAAGCTGGCTGGACATTGTCCTGGGCAGCTCTAGGTGTCCCTGCTTGATGTCCAGAGGTCCTGTCCATCCTCAGCAGCCTGAGGGTTAATTATGCTGATGCCTTAGGTTTTAACTTTTATATTTTTAAATCCTGTACTGCCTGGTGTGTAACTCTGAAGTTTCTTGCAGCCTGTTGACTTCTGCTCTCTCGTGCTGGGTAGACATAACAAAGCCTCTCCAGGCCTGCTCTCCAAGGACACTCAGACCATCTTAGGCCCAAAAAGTATAAATCAAAAGGCTCTGAGAGGGGGGCAAGCCGAGGGGAAGTTACATGATTAAACTGAAGCTTTAATTGGAGAATTAACCCTGATGTGCAAATGAACCAAACCTATAAAAGTGTGAAGAACTCATGGCCTGCCGTCCATCTCGGCAGTGGCCTCTGGCTCCCCAGGGTGTACTTTTGAAGGCCTTTCAAATAAATTCCTGCCTTATTTCCGTACTCCTGTCTAGTCTCTGTTTTTAGATGGCCTCTCAAGGCATCAGTGCAGCAGTGACAGTGTTACAGGTTCGTGTAACTTCTTCAGGTCTCAGCCTCTTCCTGCAGTGCCATTAAACACTTCAGCGGAGATGCAAGAAGAGAACAGGAAAGGAAAGAATATTATTTTACAGGGAGTAGTGATTGACATAATTAAATTAGCTAAGAGTCGTGCCCTGTCATTTATATCAGCAACTGCCCAGTGTGATCTCTAAGCATTTCAGGCTCCTACATGTTGATACACATAGATAACATCTGTGCCACAACAGTTAGGAAGTTTTGTCTTTTCCTTGTGTGAAGGATGAACTTGGAATTTAAATGAGCAGAAAATACTCTAAACCAGACAACAAATGCACAGCAACCCTCCTAATAGCAAACATCATTTAGTGCCAGGGAGAGGTTTTCTCTGTTGGAGATCTTGAAAAAGTAAAAAAAATAAATTAGCCCTACTCTGTCAAGGACAGCAGAAATAAAATTTGAACCTATCTTGGAGCGATGGAATGGAGTAGTGAAATCTCAAGGTGCCCTTATTTAAATACTTGTCTAAAGACAAGGTTTAGGATTCTCTTGGAAATTTGTGTTGTCAGCTGAATGCATTGAAAAGATAACATTCCCATGCAGAACTGAGCAGGATATGAACTATTTTAAAGCAGAATACCCTTATCTAAAAAAGCCCAACCAACCACAAACAAAAAAACCCCACAAAAAAACCCCAACAACCCAAAAGAATGATCACTGTAGCCCAGAGTAGCCAAACTGATTAGCTCTTTGCTTTTCCTTCTTTCTACCTATACTCCTTGCCAGCAACACCTCTCTGAAAAAGAATTTTCACTCTGCTGCTTTCCTTGCTGTGCTAATCACCTGTATCTGAAAATATATCTTCAAAATTGTTCTACTGTGACAGGTCAGCAGATAAAAGTGGGATACCAGGGGGTAAATGCACTCACTAATAGACTTCCTTTCTGTAACCTAAGCAATATTCCAGAAAAAATACTTGGGTCATCATTGGTGTTAGGTTTGAAAATATTACTGGAAAATGAAGTCCTGTACTTTGTTGCTGGAGATGAGATTTTTTTTTTTTTTGGTCTTAGGTTCTGGCTTTCCTGTCTCTCAGTTAATTTATGTGATAATTACCACCACAGTTGACTGACCAAAATCTTTAATGATAAAACTATAGGAGCCCAAGCACCATGGTGAGACTGAGCTATTAGTGCCTCTACGTGTGAGACACACAGAGTGCTTTGCCTTCTCATTCCTCCCTTTGTCACACAGCACAGAGTTACAAAGTGGAAATTCGAGCGTCACAAAATGCTGCCCGCTCCTCGATTCGAGGTATGGCTGGTTTTCTGTGCCAGAGTGTGGCATTTCCATACTGCTGATCCCACCAGTTTCCCATCAGCGCCGTTGCAGTATCACACCCTCTAAATGGGAGGTCAGAGCTTTGCAAATAGAGGCTGCTCTGCTCTAGGAACCTCTCAGAACTCGGTGGGCAGAGCGAGCTCTGAAACATGCTGAGTTATGCTGATGTGCACAAAAGGCAGAGCTGGCCATATTTCCATCTTTTTCACACTTGATGGCTTATGGTCTAATGGTGCTGTGCTATATATTATCTGTAAAAGGTGATTTCTCAGGTTGAACTTAAAAATTATTGAATTATTGATGCATTTTATGTCTGCATTAATGGCTTGGATGTGAATTTCTATATTTAACATAACCACTAATAATCTGGGCCCTGCCTAGGAAAGCATGTGGTCAATTATTTTTCCCATTATCTCATGTTTGTTTCAGTAAAAACATGATTTGTAGTCATCTGATTTATTGAAATATGGGGATTTTTTGGCAATTTTAGTGTTGTAGAACAGAATGTGTATATTAATTTCCATGACCTGAGGATGACTTGAAGCAAAATGTTGTCCTTGCTAATAGCTGAATGCCTGCACAGCAAAAAATAAAACCCTCAGAAGGATCTTTGAAATTATTGAGTCATTGGTTGTTTCAGAGCAGTAATATCACAGCTTCAACAAAAATATTCTTCACTGGAGCCCGGATCTAAAGCATCCAGAATCTCCCAGCATTTTCTCCTGGAGCTTAAATACTCTTGGTAATAAAATCCTGTAATACACATGAATACAAAAATAATATTGTTTTTACTGTTGGCTGGATCAGGCAGCTTCTCTGACTGGAAATTAATTGGTTTGTGTAGAGTTAGTTTTGTTTGCATCAGCTGGCCCTAATGTGATGAACTGGGCACCTGTGGGACCACTGTGACCAACATTTAGGAACACAAAAGCAGTGCTGAGGAGAGCCCTGGAAAGGGCAGCCCTGCTACCTGCGTAGCTCTCTTTATCCAGGACACTGCCTTGGGATTTTAGCACAGCATCAGGAAGGTCAGGAAAGAGCTGCTGCATCTTCCTTCCCACTCCTAGGCCTTTTCTGCTTAAAAAAAATACCCAAAAAACCTTGAAATCTTGATTTTACACAGCCAGTCAGGGACTAGGAAACTGATTGGCAATGCTGATATCAACTTAAGTTTGCTTTTAAAATCAACAATATATTTCCAGCAGCCAGTGCACGATAACCAAGATTTCAAAAGCAGAGTGCCAGAAGGATTCTCATGCCCAGGCCAACGACAGGGAAAGCTTTCTTTGAGAGACTTCATGAGACAAGTGGTTTCTCTGGCATCAGTGTTTGTCCTGATGCCAGAAGCCTTTCTGTGACAACAAGGCATGAAATTTCCCTCCAGCCTGGCATCTGGCTGCATTTGCTCAGTGTGGTGGGGACAGCCAGTTAAATAATACAAAGTGATTTTCAACAAGTTTAATGCACCTGATCTAGTTGATATCCTCTAGGACCACTCTGATACCCTTTACTGCTTTTTAGTGATTTTTTTTCCCCCCTTGTGTAAAAAAAATAGCACTTGACTCTTAATGGAACACTCTTTTGTCACTGAGGATGGAATGTTGACTTGTGGAACCAGACTCCAGTGTGTAAAGCTAAGGGACAGATGAGCTATTTCAACATTCCCTGCAGAACTAGTGCTCTGAATGTAGGTTGCAGGTAATAAAAGTTGCTGTGTATTATTTTGGACAGAAGAAGAGGGAAAAACCCCTTTGATTTCTTTTGTTCTTGGAGCAGTGATTATAGGGGTGCTCAGTCTGTTCTTTAGGGATGCTCCATAAAGTGTTGGCACTCCTAGCTAATTTCTGGTTTTAAAAAACCTTAAAAAACAAAATTAACAATGCCAGCTCCACCACACCCTAACAAACCCATCCACTGCAACTACCAACCTCACTGGCCTTGAGAATAAGTCCCCTACTGTATTTTTTAACCATAAAATGAATTTTACAGTTGCAGCGCTTTTATTAAGCTTGAAAGTGCAATCACCACCTCCTGTTGCCCGCCTTCTATACAACTGAAGTGTCATTTGAAGGAAGAGATGTAATTCATACCTTAGGAAAACGTGGTGAGGAGTTCTTTCTGGTACATTCTTCATGTTCTCACTGGGGTTGGCAACTTTCAATGCTCCTTGTGAGAAAGGCATCAAAGCCTGAAGGAGGAAACAAAGAAAGAGGGAGAGAGTAAGCTCAATATTGTTAGAGATGACTTTTTCTTGAGGCTGTTTTCACACTTCCTCAGGCAATCAGATTTAAAAAAAAAGTAGTCTGTAACATGAAGCCCACTTCTGGAGTCTGATAAGATAAAACTAGACACGCCAAGAAATCTTTATTTCTCTGCAAAGTTATTGGTTCATATCTCATATCCACAGATTAAAGTAGAAATTGATCTTGCTTTCAAAGAATTTTTATAATGCTGATGGTCAAGCACGGGTTGATTTGCTGAGTTCTTTTTCCTGCTCAACAAGTGGAGTGTTTTTGTTGTGGGGTTTTCTTCAGCTTTATATGAAAACACATCTTCATTCTGCTTTGAAGTGTTTTTTACGCATTAGTATGAAAACATGTACTACAAGTGGTTTTTAGCTATGTAGGCACTAATCTAATCTTACCATTTCAGTTTGCAAGATAATGTATTTCCTCTTTCATCATTCGGTTTAGACTTACTCTTTAAAAATAAAAAGGGTAAAAGGAGATAGGAGGCAAAAATTTGCTAAGCTGAAAGAACATGAAGAATTTTTTTTCCTCCTTGTCTTCCTAAACATACCTAAGTAATTCTCTGACAGGAGAGATGCCAGGAAAAAGTGCAGAAATATGTATGTAATGACCTTTGCTATTAAAATTAACATGTGCCTCCTGCACCTGTTCGGAAATGGTTTAACATTCTTCTGCCTGACTTCAGAAACACTGGGTAATTAAACAGTACTTTCAGTGAAGGTCAACTCTGAATTAGTAGTTCATTAAATTATTTGTCATGCTGAATGTTACTCCTGGTCACCAGTAGTGAATTCAAACAAAGAGCAGAGGAATGTAGTTTCTGTGCTCTCATTGCTGGGGAAATTTGTGTCTGAGTTGTTAGGTCACCCAGCAGGGAGGAGCCCTTGTGGCCAGCACAGAAAATCCTTGTTTGCACAGGGATTGGTAGAGGTGGCATGCTCAGAAACATCTCAGGAGTGTGCTGCCTGCTCTTATTTCAGAATATGCATGTAATAGCTCAATTGTCCTCTTCAGGCCCTGGAAAATGAATTTGTGTTGGCAGGGCTTTCTCTTGTCATGTCACACCTTTTACACCAGCTACAAGGAGGGCCTGTGCCTTTTTATTGTAATTTTACGTGGTGGTAAAAGTTTGAGATGGAACAAATTATGACTTAGACATCCCCAGATTTAAAGCACCTGCTGAAACAAACCCAATTATGAAGTGGATAATTAAAACCAACTGTAAATACTGCAGTGTGTCCTGGGATGTGAACCACTTGGCATCAGATTTTCTTGCAAGTGAGAGGCAGCAGTGTATTCCTGTGAAGTCCTGATCTGAGTGTTCTCTCTTGCATTTCCAGCGCTGGTCTTCAGCAGTTTTTCCCTGTAAGGATGGTCAATAGAGCTTAATGTTTCTCCTTGAGCCTGTAGGATTCACAACTACAACAAAACTAGGTGCAGACACAATGTAGTGTCTTTTTTCCATCCCAATTACAGATGTTCTTTAGTTCATTTAGGACTTGAGTAGGGATTCTGTTTAAAATCAGTGTGAATTTAGGCTATAACCTGTCCTAATGCACCCTCAGTTGTCCCTGTGTCCCTCTGTCCCTGAGGCTGCCTCTGGAGCTGCCCTTGCAGGGATACAGGCAGGAGGCACCAGGGCATCTCTGCTCCTGTTGGGTGTGCCTGGATTAAACTGATCCAAACAGCTGTGAGACCTCTTCAATATTTATCATACTGTCCATATAATGAAACTCTGCTATTGGTAATTGCTAGGAGATTAAACCTTTCCAAAGACACAGTTAGTGAATACTAATGCCCTGCTCTCCAGAGGAGGGGATGTTGGGAGAGCTGGGGAGGGAAGAAGAAGGAAAATCATTCAGTGTTCAGGGGCTGTGATATGAGGGAAAACCTCGTTATTTGTTCAAGGCACCAGCACAGGGTTTTTGTAGGCCAGATCAATCTACAGATGCTGTGTGAAAAAGAAGCATTACAGGACAGTGCATGTGAAACACTTCGGGTCTGAACCTTGGTCTGTTCCTGAGGGATCTGGATTGGCATTATTACCTGAACACTTGTTGCTGTGGTATTTACAGGGGGAAGGAAGAAACCTCTGCACTAACGAAATCTCGAAGTTGTTACTTTCTTGACATCATTTCTAAACCTGATCCTAACCCCTTTGGTGCTCCATGTATTTCAGTGCAGGTGCTCCTTGCACCTTTCAGTAGGCAGGACAGGAATATTGCATTATCCCGGCTCTGCCCCTATGGTTGGAGCAATTTCTGCCACCCCTCCTTGTTCCCCTGTTGTTTCCTATTGCTCAGTGTCAGTCACAGGCTTGGGAGGGGTGGAATGCAGGAGCTTCAGCAGGTGTGACACCTCCTCGAGCTGGCCTTGGGGATGGGCTCAGGATGGGCTGCCTTCAAATGCCCTGCCCAGAAAAATACATTAAACAGGGCAGAACAAGCAAAGTGCCCATTTTATAGAAAATTAAATCCCTTTCCAAACAGACAGGGAGAGGAGTCTTGTGTTGATCACCCATGTTACAGTGAGCTCAGTGGGGACAGAAGGGAAACGTTCTTCCACCAGAGCCCTCCTGCCACAGACACAGGGAGGGCTCTGAGGCTGTGGGGACACATTTGTGTCAGCAAACTCCGCCACAGCCAACAGAATTCTTTGGAAAGATTGGTAATGCTGTCCTTCCAAGGGCAGATTAGGATTTTCCAGTCCAAACTGCAGTGGGATGGAGACTGTCAATGCTCTCAGAGTGTCCTGGCGGCGCTGCCCACGCTGGATGGGGAATGTCCAGTGGCACGAGGTGGCAGCTGAGGTGCTCTGACACCATCACCCACAGTGAAGCTGCTGTGGATGACAACCCTGTAGCTGCAATTTGGTACTCTGTGCACGAAGAATATGAGGTAGAGGTCAAGTGACAGACTCTTTTTCAATGCCCTATGCTAATGTGTGAATGGTAGTGTTATCCAAGCCCTGTGTGGCACAAAATATTTTTCTATTTATTATTTATATGTATTGCAAAAAACCCATGCAGAGTAGACAAGGGAATAAGTAAAGAATGGCACATAGTTGAATGGGAAGACCAATAGATGGATGATACAAATTAACAACTTCTTTCTGTCTGGTTTCTTCAATAAGAATAGCTACATTTTATTAATGTATATTCAGACAAAGATACATTCACACACTAAATCAATTGCTTTTGGAAATAGTATTAAAACAAAGTAGAAAAGGGTATTTTGGGTGGTCAAGAAAATGGAAACTTCAAAAAATCTTTGTGAGGCTCACTGGAGATATTAAATTTTCTGTGGACTTTGTAAATTTATGTCCATTAGAAACTCCCAGACTCTAAATGACTTCTAAATTATATATCCTGTGAGGGTAAAATAAAAATCCAAGTTTTCATTTATATATATTAAAATTACAGCTGAGATCCATGATTTTATCATAGTGCCTCAATCCCATTAACATTGAGAGAAGTAAGCTATTTAGATATCTTTGTGGAGAAATCCTACAAAATGAGGTTTTTAATGGACAATTTAATGAAAGCAATGCTGTGTGTGCAACAGCTGACCAAAAAAAAAGGCAAGCAAACCCCTGGGAATAAATGGAACAAAGCAGGATAGGAAAGAGTTCTGAAGATTTGATATGTTATGGGATCAGTTTAGGGAAGGGAAATACTGAGTGAGCAGAGTGAAGAGGACATGGGGTGTCTGTGCAGCCTCACCAGCCCCTCTGTCTCTGGCTGCTGGGGGTTAATTCCACCAGGCTGTGGTGTCCTGGACATCAGCCCTGCTGAGACTGGGCTTGACCTGAGCTGGGATTTCACATCTGCCACTCACATCCCACTGCTGCTGCTTGGTGGCTTCAAGGGAAAGCAGAGCAGACAGCAGGTCTGGGAGTGTCAGGTAATATCCGGTACCTAGAACAATTACCCTGCTGATGCCCTGAGAGCCACATTGTAAAAGTGTAGTTGAAATACTGTGTGGTGTTTTACAAAATGGCCCTGTTATGGGTGTTACATGAAAATGCAGGTAAAGGTTTTCCTGAAATAGGCTTAATGAAAATGAGGAATATCCTGGCTTTGACAGGCAGCTGGAAGAAATGTTGCTGTAGAGAGTTTAATCCTCTGCTCTTAGGTTTTCTCTTGGTTGTCTGAAAGCCACCACACCATTGAAGCACTGCAATGATTTCCTGAGGAGCACTGATGTTCCTGGTGTCTTGGACACAGTTTTTACTTCAGGCCCCTGGGAATGCTCTGGTAACAGCTCTGTGCTGTGGAGGGAGAATGAGAAAACTTCGCTGCAAGTAACAGTTGTTGTTTGCAAGGCCAGAATGAGTCAACATAGGAAAGTACACTAGCTTATGTGATGGTCTTTATACTTTTGACTGTATTTCTAAATTCCCTGGAAAAATGTTCCTTGAAGAAACTTAGGGATTACCTGGGAAGAAGAAAAGTTTTGCTATGAATATTTCAGGAAATCCTCTCATGATTAATCTCTGTTTATACTTGAAATTTGTGTTCTCAGACAAATTTTCCCCGTGTTAAAGAAATAATTCTGCAGGAAAGAACAGAATGTCTGAGGAAGACAGCAAACACACACCTAAAATGGTAATTTAGTTTTAATGTTTTTGTGCTATGCTTACATCCGTGTCTCCAAGAGCTGATTTGATTCTGTAGCAGTTTCTTCTTGGAAAAAACCAGCATGTTTATGAAGGTGTTGACTCATGGCAGAGCTAAAACTGACAACAGTTAAGTGTAACTCCTTCCATTAACAATAATGGAGTTCATGTTGTATCATTATCATGGTTGGAAAGCCTGTCAGGAAGGAAAAAAAGAAGAAAAAAAAAAAAAAAAAGCACTGTACACACTGATTTATATAGTTTTTATATGGAGAACATGTGTTGTTGATCCCAGCCGGACTCTGAAGGGCACAGGCGTTCCATTGCCAAGATTTAGGTGCCCTTTGAAAGTACAAAATCAGGTTTTGAGGCAAGGGTTAAAGTTACATCTTGACAACATACAGAAAATAAAAGGTGTGTAATGAGAAGAGAGAAAAGATACAAGGGAGAGGTCAGAAGAAGAATTTCTTTAACATTAGAAATCCTTTGTAGAATAAAAAGTGGCACAATAAATATGTTTAAGTCCAAGGGGGTAGTTGATGTCAGGCATTTGTATGGGAGAATTTTGGGTGAATTTTTAGGTTGCACATTGAAAATTCACCAACTCAGTGGGTGCTCATATCACCAAGGTCATGGATTTGAGCTGTGTACGGGTGATGCGCTGAAGAGTTGGACTCAAAAATCCTTTTGGGTCCCTTCCAGCTCAGAATATCCTGTGAAATCCCTCTCAAAAGTGGCTGTGCTGCCTGGGCAGAAGTGCCATGGCTATGGTGGCTGATGCAAAGAAAACTGAGTGATGAACTTGAGAGCAGAGGAGTATAATATGGCTTGGGCTGCAAGCTGGTGAAAAGTATGGGCTTGGACTGTGAACAAAAAAATACTTTATTTACTACAAATGGGGTCATTCCCAATGGAAAGATGAAAAGAGGCTTATTTTCTTGAGCTCAGCCTGAGATGAGTCCAGGGGTACAGGATACTATGGTTCCAATCTTGACTTTGAATTGGACCCGAGAACAGTAATAAAACCAAAATTGTTCAAATCATTTAAGAAGAGAAATCCCTTCTGTGCTTATGCTCCCTATTTAAATTTCCTTAAAACAGCATTTCCCTCTTCTACCTGTGCTGCTGAGTTTTTAATACATCTATTTAAATGCAAATTTTGACTTTTGGTCTGTAATCACAAAAATGTTTGACATATAAATTTTTATCAGAAATGTAATTTTATAGAGAAGCAGTAATGGAGTGGTAGGCCACAAATACCAGAGTGATGCATTGCTCACCCTGTTTCAGTGAGGGGAACTGCCTGCTCCAGTGTCAGCTGATGGGAACGATTGTTTCCTAAATGCTCGACTTACCGAGATGTGTGTGGTGCTCTAAAGAACTTTCTAACTGTACTTGGAGTGTTTTCTTGTGTACCAAAAGCTCCCTGAGTACCATCATTTCTTTGTGTGCTCTGAATTGCCAGGATGGCAGTCCTGACTGTTGTATCTTCAAGAACAGAAGGATTTTTTCCAGCCTAGCATTTTTGTCTTGTTCACAGCAAGTTTATTGCCCCAGACTTGCCTGGCTGTGGGGTGTGTTTTACCAGCGTGGTGTTGAATCCAGTGCAGGTTGCTCTTTGCTTGCTGCTGGGTGTGTCATTTGTATTTTGTCTTCCCCACTCTCATCAGACAGTCAGGCCCTCGCCAGCCCCTGTCCAAGGTGTTGATGGCCACCAGCCCTGGTGTCCCTGCCAGGGCCACAGCTGCTGAGCAGGGTCACAGCTGCTCACACTGACGGAGCTCCAGCTGCAGCAGACGAGGTCCTGTTTGCCAGAGCTGTTGTCCTGTCTGTCTCCCTAGGACTGATCCAACAGCAGTCGATGCTGGGCTGAGCAGTCACAGCAGCAGCAGGCCACAGGCGCCTTTGGCTCAGGGTTTGGCACAGCTGGGTGCCACTGCAGCCACAGATTCTGCCCTGTGAATCACAGAACAGGCTGAGCTGGCAGGGACCCACAGGATCATCCAGTGCAGCTCCCAGCCCTGCACACACACCCCACCCATCCCACCAGTCCCACCCTGTGTGTCCCTGGGAGTGGTGTCCAGACGCTCCTGGAGCTCTGGCAGCCTCAGGGCCATGCCCATTCCCTGGGGAGCCTGGGCAGTGCCCAGCACCCTCTGGGGAAGAACCTTTCCCTGATCTCCAGCCTGACCCTGCCCTGGCACAGCCCCAGCCATTCCCTGGGTCCTGTCCCTGGTCACAAGAGTGAAGAGATTGGTGCTGCCCCTCATGAGGATGTTGAAGACCACAATGAGGTCTTCCCTCAGTCTCCTGTTCTCGAGGGTGAACAAACCAAGTGCCCTCAGCTGCTCCTCATAACTTCCTCTCCAGTCCCTTCCCCATCCTCATGGTCTCCTTTGGATGCTCTCTGATGGCTTCATGTGTTTTCTATGCTGCGGTGCCCCAAACTGCACCCAGAACCTGAGGTGAGGCAGCGTTAGGAAGCACTATTTTCCAGTTTGTGTTGGGTGGTCAGTCATAGGGACAGAGCAGAACATGGTGCCAGGCATGAGAGGAGTGTTAATCCCAGTACTGACTTCTGAAGGATCAATAATGTCTGAACATACACTCATTTTAAAGAAACACTATACCCATACATACCACAGCCAAGTTTGTGCCTCCCTGGGATAGCAGGCTTATATTTACTTGATTCTAGAATTAAGTGAATGTAGGTGGCTGCTTTCATTTTACTTACTGTTTAAAATAGTTCTTATATTATCATGCCAAGAGTCAATATGAAATGTCAGATATTTTATTGTACTTTCAGTTATAGAAGAGAACACGCCTTAGGTTCTGCACATTCTGCATTTTATGTTCCCTAGATGCCCTGGCATTAATTACATACTTCAGGTTCCGAATGACGGAGGATCTGAAGGGCACTGTGCTGCATTTTCATTCTCACCATCTCTATCTATTTTCTGAATTTAGACAGGTTACAAAGTGTTACTGAAGACCTGAGCAGTGTTGAAGCCATTTAAAAAATAGCAGTAACATATCAAGTGTATCAAATAGTCTGATTCCTTGCTGTTTGTCAAGGAACAAGGAATTGGGAGAGGAGGAAAATCTTAGGATTTGACCCAAAAGCTATTTGACTGCATTGAGAGTCTGGAGAAATTATTTCTTACCCACTCCACTCAGTGGGCTCGGTGCTGATTTCCCTGCTCACTGAGATGGTCCTGGGGCCTGTTTCATTGCCACTCATCTCTCCTGACTGGGCTTGCTTTGCTCTGCTAAGATCTGTTTATTCACTGCTGCTAAGGCTGGAGTGTGCTGGATCATTAGCTAACTGTTCAAGGTTAACCAACTTTTATGTGCTGAAATGGCTTTTTATGAAACACCTTTTAAGGTTTTGAAAATACTTGGCATTAGCTTACCTTAAAACCTGAGATCTGAGTGCAGCCATCATCATATTTTTAGTGAGATTAAGATTTTGCTCTCTTTCCCCCTCTCTGTGTTGTAAAAACACATTATTTTTAGTCCATTTCTGCTTTATTCGTGTGCAAAGCCAACAAATGTCCTGAGCATATCTGTGAAGTGCTTTATTTTTCAAGTGCTTATGTAATTTGCTGGACACTCATGTTTAAATGCTTGCATATTGAAAAAAATAAGCATTTGTATATTCAGAAATACCACACTAGTGGTTCTCACTCCTCACTTTGGTCAACCTTTTTCCCTTAAGCACTGAGCAAATTTCATAGTGTAGTCATGCAATTTTTATAACAATTTTGACACTGGAAATTAATTGTAGGCTTGATCAAGATACATGTTCAATGACACATCCACACAGACCAAATTTCCTATAGAAAGTTATGATCAGTGTCAGCCAGTTTCTCTTTATTTGTGCTAGCCCTTTTTTAGGTTTTTATCCATGTTGTGGCCTTAGTTTTTGGATATGTCTTCATCATTCTGGATCTTGAGAGTTTGTGTCCTCAAGTCGTCAAAGCACAGGAATATTGGTGTGCCAGTGCACAGCAGGTACAGCACCAGGAGCATCCCCTGCACCTCTTAAGGTCCAGGAGGATTTTCAGATCATGCACTGTTCCCATGAGCCACTCCAGGACACCAGATTTAATACAATTAGCCTACTTCACCCTCCTTGCCATGTTTTGCCTTTTAAATTACCTAATTTTTCAGCTTAACATGCAGTAAACACTTCATTAGTCATTTTGGTCATGATGTAGAAGGGATGGATGTGGGGGAAACGGACTCACGATAGCTAAAGCCAAACCAGGGTTATAGCCCAGATGAAATTCAGAAAAAGAGAAATCCTAAGGGGAAGAGAGAACTATTTTTATTAGCAGTTTATCCCCTTATGGTGACCTAGATACCTGTGCTGGTCTTGGGGAAGGGGAAGCCTGTTATTAAGAAGCCCTGAAGGAAGCTCTCTGTGCTGATCTTAGGCTGCAGAGGAAGCAGGGCAAAAAGGGAATGTGAAAAGGGAGTTTGCAGGTAACAGCTTCAAGCTGTAATGCAGCGTTTCAGACCTGTTTTAAGGTATTTAATATATATATTTGCTGTCATGCATTTTTTTAAATACTTGTCAATATTTTATTTCAGATGGCAAATAGATCGTTAATGGTGAAACTTCTATCACCTGCTGTATGAGAGGAGATAGCATATATTAAATGTTTGCTTCTGGATGCAGATTTGTGGTGCTCAATCCTATGCCAAGATATTGTTCAAGTTGAATTGCTTGAGGGCAGGCACACGTAAACAAATCACTCACTGTTTGATCCAATGCCCAGATGGAGTTCCTGACAGTAATCAGCAGCTGGCCAGAGGGATGGGGCAGTGCCAGTGCACTCTTCATGTCTTCACAGGGCTCTGAGTTATTCCTGATGGGTGTCATGGCTGAAAAGTTTGTGAACTCCACAGTGTCACACCCCGTGACTGACCCGTGGTGGTTTGGGGTTTGTGTAGATCAAGGCACTCCCATTCAGTGTTGGCCACATCAGTTCCTGCATGGAAGAGGCTTCTGCAGTGCTGGGATCCTGAACTGAAAATAAAGGAGCAAGAGGATAAAAGGAACAGAAATAGGTGTATTTCTCCCTCTTTTAAAGCCTTTACAGAACATTGCTGGATTTATGCCCTGTTGGCAAAGCTGAGTTATTTTTGTAATTATTGCACTTGTGCACCTCTCAACTGGACTTAGTAAAAGTCCACTAGGTAGAAGTAAAGTTGTGCTTGCTAGGCAAGCCAAAATCCAAAATACCAGCAGGACTGAATGCAAACATAAGTTTTCAAAGAGAAAAATCTGAGAAACAAAGCATCTACTTTTACTTTAGTGTTAGAACTATTATAGCTATAAATCTGAATTCACTGCCATTACTCATTCCTCTAAGGTGTTGATTTTATAAAAGCGATGCTAGGGAAAAAACCCACCCAGAAGTGAATTAAAATCTAAATCTGAAGTTATCGCACAAATGTTTGCTATTTATACTGTCCATCTGTCTATGGTGCCTGACAGATAATCAATATACTCTTACTAAAAGAAAAAAAAATCCTGTTGCTCTGGAGAAACACAGCACTGAGCCCAGCTAGAAGTTCCTGTAATACCCTGGCAGCTCTCTGTGCATAGCTGTGTTTGTAGAGTGGTCTGAGAAACAAGGGCAGATGAATATTTTCTAATAACTGAATAGTCAAATAGCATGATTGAAAGCAAGAACAAAACATCTGTGTCCTAAACTCTGTGTTCTTGGGCAGAGGCAGCTTGGGGCTGCGAGGAGTGGGCAGTGCTGCCTGCTCTCAGTTGCACTAACACTGATTTATTTATGTTTTTTGCGTGGGGGAAATGTTTGCATTTTGCTGCTGAGGTTTGGAAGAAATTCAGGTTTTCTTGCTTGGTGATCAGCAAGCTGTTGTGTGGAGCTCAATTATTATGGTCCCAGTTTTTCCCTCCTCGTGGGCCTTTCTATTGAAATTTGGGACTTTTCAGGGGGCTGGTTTCAGTAGGAGGTTGGTGCTGCCTTTTGGTGGAAAGAATGCATAAACTCCAGCTTCTGCAGATGACTCATGTATCACAGCTAATCAGAGCCACAGTGGTTCTTCATATATCTGATTATCTCTGTTTGTAGCAGGCTTATTTTCATTAGGGAAGCCAACTCTAAAGCTATAATAATCCAGTAAATTATTATGTACAGTTGTATAGATGTGAGTTGAACTTTTTTCTTGGTATCAAAGAGAAATGGTCACTGCAATGAGACAAATTCTACTCGTATTGGTGCATGTCCATGAACAACTAAATATGTAAAATGAAATACTTTTTCTCATATACTCTTCAGGTTTTGCAGAATGCTATTTTTTTGTCTGTTTTTCAGCTCATGATAAACTTCTGTGGCTAGAATCTTCCAGCTGAATCTGAAAGGTTTTTGCAGGTCTTTGAAGTACAAGCCTTTATCTAGTTTGGGATGTGTGGCTCTTCTTAGCAAGTTAATAGAATCTCCGTCCTGAGACATACAGGGTAAAATGTTAAATAAATGCATTATTATTACATTAAATCTCAGGGAAAAAAATAGCCAGTTTGGAAATAAATTTTTGTTATTGAGTGACTTCTCATGATTTTGAGGGTTCAGCCAAAACAAAATTGAAATAGTTATAATGAAAAAAACCTTGCAGCACACAAATTCTGTTTAGCCCTGTTTAGTTCTATTAGGTGAGGCATTTTTAATCTTTTGGAAGGTGAGTTTGAGAGTTAATTGTTGATTTTGTTGGTTTTAGAAGTACATCAACATAATGAATTCTTGACCTGATGAAAGAAAAATGAACAGGTTCAGCTTTGAATTTTCAGGAGTGCCACATCTGTGCAGTTTGTCTGCTTTGGCATTATGAGGTCTAGAGCTAAGAGCAGCCCACCAGCAGGACTCTGCTGTTATCTGCATAAACACCAACGCTGTGACAACAGTGACTGCATAGCTGCTCTAAACAGGTTAATCATGAATAAAAGTGCTGGGGTACATTAAAAATGGAAGTAAAAGCAGAGGGGAAGGAGATGCCTTTGACTGGCGGTGTGGAGTAAGTCCTGCTGATTTTGATTGTTTAGCTGTAATTGTTACCACATCGTGCAGCCAGCAGAAATCCACAGAGTCATCCACAAGTTACCTGTAAGTAGCTGGGTTTGCAGAGGGAGACAGTTTTTCCCTGCCACTTGTCACTGGCTGTACCAGGTCCCTCTGGTGGCTCTGTTCCAGGGAGCTGCTGTGAGCCCCTGGCACGTGCATCCCCTGTGCCCCTGGAGCTGTCCCCCTGCTCGTCCCATGCCCATGGCAGGATGCAGAGGCAAACCACGGGCAGCAGCCTCTGCTTTTATTCTTATTGTACTGGCACACAGAAAATGCCCAAAATACCTCATGCAAAAAAACCCCAAAAAAACCCAAAAAACCAAACCAAAACAAACAAAAAACCCCCAAAAAACAAAAAAACCCCAAACCAGAAACGTGCCGAGAATATTTAGTAATTCATTTTGCAATTAGAAATTTGCTGGTCATTGTCCTTCCCTGGTACAGATTTGAGTAGTGATTGAAGCCAGAATGGAAGAGACATTGTCTTTTAAAGTCATTCTGTCAAATCATTTAAATTAGTATAAAGGGCAATTCATACAATTTCAGAAAATACTGTTTGTGTCTTTTCCCACTGTTCCCAGATTTTGAGAAGTTATTGCTTATGTCTCAAGGAAAGAATTCAAAGTGCTGTGAGAGAACAAGCAGCTCCCTGCACAAATACACAGCACCAGTTCTGCATGAGAAACAGCGCTGAACTTTGTAGGAAGAGTATTTTGAGCAGGTCCAGTTGATAAGCACTCCAGAATCAATATTTCATGTTATTCTACTATACAAATATAACACTGATAGCGGCAGCACTACAAGAGGCTGGAAACAAGTCAATGTCACAGGCAGTTGGCATTCAGGCTGCATGTCCAGGAGGCAGCTCCTGCATCTCTTGCTGTGCTTCGGTCAGGGCACCGTGTGATTGAGTGGCAACACCAGCCATGCTCACAGCAGCTCTGGGTAAGTCTTCCTAACCTTCTGCACTCTTTACTGGAGCCACACTGTGAAATTTCTATAGAAAGACTTATGCTGAGTTTTTCTGTTTTACTTAAACTGAATCACTGTGTTTAAAGGATTGATTTTAATGCCCTGAAATCAAAATTTTGTTACTGATCTTGAAATAGACCAACTGCAAATATTTTGCTCAGGTTTTGAATCAGATAATGCTCTAGTTTTGAATCAGATAATTCTCTCACAATAAAGACTCTGGAAATTCTCTGTAAGGAAGAACAGTGCTCTTTGGCATTTATATTTTTTGGTTAGAGGATGTAGCAATGGGAAGACAGGATAATGAATTGTCAGGAAGGCAGGGAAGTTAGAGGAATATAACTGGTGCTTATGCCCATTATTGTTGCAGGTTTTTGACATTTAAAGTGGTTTGCAACTCTTCTCTTATCAGAGCTAATGCCAGAC
This sequence comes from Corvus hawaiiensis, assembly GCF_020740725.1. Classification (NCBI taxonomy): domain Eukaryota; kingdom Metazoa; phylum Chordata; class Aves; order Passeriformes; family Corvidae; genus Corvus; species Corvus hawaiiensis. Next base: position 12,881,590 of record NC_063228.1, on the reverse strand, counting down.
AATCAGTCACCCTCGCACAGCAGTTCTGTGCCTCACTGTTAGTAATGCTGCTGATAATTGATGTGCAGCAGCAGAATTTATAAATGAAATTAGCTCCCCAAAGTTTCAAGTATGACTGTGATTGAAGCAGTAATGATAGAGTTCATGCGAGTACGTTTGCCATTTATCTAAATGTATCATTACTGACAGTGCTTTTTCGTTAACATTTTGTTATCCTTATTCATGTCATTGTTATAATGTCCTCTCAGATACCTGCAAATTAAACTGACTTGTACTCAATGCTGATCCTTCCTGCCCACCCCTGCACCTCCTTCTTTGGAATTAATTTGTGCAATGTTTGATTTTTAAGATCTCTGGGAGCATCTCCAACACAGTCAGAAGGAATGTGCTGTTCAAATAACTGGGGAACAGCTTTGGCTTTCTTGTCAGTGAAGGCTTTTCTATGCTTTATTTATCAGGAAGACACAATATTAGCATTTTAATTCAAAATTCAGAAAGTTGGTTTTAGCTACAAAGAACAGTCAATAGAAATAGAATTTTTAGCAATCCAGCAATGTTTCAGACTTTGGACTCAAAATCAAGAAAGCCCCACATCACCATGGATTTGATAATATCTTTAGCTAATCCTGGAGACTCTTTTTTAAAAACTCTTATATAAAATTACTAAAGGAGACATAATTTTGGTGAAGATTCCATGGTAATCTGAAAATAAAGTGATTAAACATAAGTTGAGTCAAATAGATCCTGATTTAAAAAAAAAATCATGTATCTTTTTTCTAAATCTTGAAAACCAGAAGTTGATTATCTCATTTTGTGATGATTTTCTCTTGTTCCAGTTACTTCTACATGTAGAGATTTTAAAGGGCTGTAGGACAGAAGGTTTTTGGTATTAATGAATATCAAAGAATTTGTTACAGAAAGTTTCATCCCCGTTCTGTTTAGCAAAAACCCAGAAATTCTGTGCAAAGAGGCAAGGTTAGAATAGTTCAAATAACCTCGATTGAGTTTAAGGATAGATAAGTACATATGGTTTGCTCTTTTTTTGTTTGTTTGGGGTTTTCTTTGTTTGCTTTGTTTTTTTGTTTTTTGTTTTTTGTTTTAGTAGACTCATTTCTCTAATAAACTATATTGAGATCCGAAAAGGAAAAGGTTATATTTGTATGTTTCCTATCACTGGAGTAATTTTTTCTGAAATTTCAGTAAAGATGAGGAAAAAATTCCAGCAATTTAAATCAGAAAATGTGTATAAATTCATAGAAATGCTTGTTTTTAGAAACCCATCCAACCCTCAGCACTGATTTTAGTTCTCAGAACTGTTTTGCTTTAATCCCTTTCCTGCCACAAATTAAAGTGAAGAAAATATTTACAGTGCATCTACTGTATACCAAGGGAACAGTCCACACTTCCTGGCCTGGCTGGTATCTTTTGTGTTTTTTACCTCATGAGGAGGCTGAAATGAACTAACACAAACATGATTTCAGAAGGTTATGCCTCATTTCAGTGGGGCTTGTTTCAGTCTCTGCAGCACAAGAACTGGAGGGATTCCAGTTTATTCCCTTTTTTAGAACAGGAGCCGTCATCTTTGAGCATGTTCAGCAAATTCAGTATCATAAGGAGACAAGACAACGGGATCAAACAGGATCTCTCTTGCTCAAAATACTGTAGAATATCCTATAGTCACATAGATGGTTCTGCCTTTTTGGCAATGTTTGACTATTGGGACCCAAAGGAGGTGAAGAAGCTGTAGCTTTGACTCAGATTTAAATCTTCGCATGTTTAGTATTTTGGGGGGATTTTCACCTGGATTTCTTGTAGGAAGACAGTAGTGTTTGATTTCCTGGACACCTTTATTTTGAAGTGTTGCCTTTAACAACACATAATTTGTGACATCAGGTTTTGGGTGCTTCATTGAATGTAGTTTATTCTTCTAGTGGTTTGTATATAATTTCTAATGTACTAATTGATACACCAGACAAGTTCAATGAAGTCCAGGACACAACCTCCCCAGGGTTTTGCCAGCCATCTAATTTATATGAATTTCCTCTAAGTCATGACAGTGATGCTTTAATCCATTAAAATCCACATGGAAATTTAAAGACAGAACACATTTCTTAGTTTCCAAGCACTGAAGTGTAAAACTTTCAAATGCTAGTGTTTAATTACATGACAACTCACTGCCTGTGCCATGGTGGTGGGGATGGGGAGCATGGGACCAGCTCAGTCCTCTCCTTGTTGGTGGCACAATGCTGAGGAGGGGTTCAGCTCCTGCTGCTCAGGGCCTGTGCAGAGGTGTAAGGACACGGCCTCTGTTGGAAGTTCTTGGAAAGGATGAATCAATAACTTGTTTTGGCTGCTTAATACTTGGTGGGGACTAGGCATTCATCATTTCCATGTCTGTCTTGCCACCCCTAGAGACAGACTCCACTTAAAGTAAGGGGAGTAGGAATTTTGGAGAGTGCCTTGGAGTAGCAGAGATCAAAGTCAGGTGAAGATTGTTAAAGAGCTTTCTCTGTGCTCCCCCATAACAAGGTTGAGCTCTCTACAGGGGCGTAACCACAATCTTACAGTCTCAGGTGCCTTTCTGTGAACTTCTCAGAAGGCCAAAGTCTTGCCCTCCACTTTTTCTTTTGGCAGGATCCATGACCCCTCTGGATAAATATCTGGAAGTCAGGTGTTAAGCTGAAGGACACCATTTAAGGAATGTTCAGGAACAGAGAGTTAAGAGAAGTCCATCTCTACCACAGCTGGCCTCCAAGGGAGATGCTGAAAAGAAGGGACACTTTTGCTGAAATGTCAGCAAACCTGTGATTTAGCTTTGTGGTTTGTTTTTAAGTCTTTATTAACTCAGTCCATAAACTAGTTACCAAAATGGTAACAGCAGCAGTTGTCTCTGCTTGTAGCAGGAAGGACTTTTCATAAAAGTTAATCTTCCCTGAGCAAACAAATTTTAATCTGTGGGTTCCATCATCTTCTGCTTTTTAATAGTATTGCTCTTTTAATATCACTTCTTTTCTAACAAGATCATACCCTGCTCCCTTAGGCCATGTTAAAAAGGTCAGTCACTGAGTGGTATTTTAATTTAAATAAAGAGTGAAAGACAGAGGGTTTTTGCTAGAATACTAAAAGATCACCTATTTAAATCTTCCTTTTAGAATCTGTTTAACTATCTTTCTTTGAGGCTTTTTCTATGACCTTCAACATAATTTAAACTTAATTTTTAATTCATTATTCATGCCATTAAATACTGAAACCCGTTTCTTGCTGCAGTTTATTTCTCTATTAAATGCGTCTGTTGTATTGGTTTTGTTTGGTTCTGTAATGAATTCTGATGTACTGGCATTTAAAACACAATAGAGGAGAATGCTTCTTTTGAGAGGTAAAAAACCCTCAAGTGTAAACGTTGGATTACATCAACAGCATTGTTTAAGGTAAGATAAGGGGGCAGGGCAAAGACAGGTTGAGCTTGGGGCCTCTTACCTCGATAAATTCTGTGTAAATGACACTGTCCTGTGCTGCCCTGCGTGGGCTGGGAACGGGCTGCTCCGAGTGTTCCGAATTTCTGAAGTGCTTCAGCTTCATGCAGCAATAACTGTGGCAGCTCCACTGACACCCTGACACCTGCTCTACATCATTGTTTTGGCTTTTCCATTTTTTTCTCGCTTGGTAATTGAGTTTCATGACTTGGTGCAGGCGATGGAATGAACTGCAGATAGTTATGTTATTATAGATTAGCCATAGTGATACTGGGGTTTGTAGAGACTTGATATGCTGCAGGAAAGCACCCAGAACTAATATTGCCGAATAAAGGAAATAAATTAAGCCCTTAAAATGATGTATTTTCATTGCCAGGGGCCAGGTTTTTCCACCCCTCCTAAAGCTGAGGAGCTGGTATCTAATTTGCTGTACCCAAGTAAGAGCTGCACCCTTGCAAAGCAGTGTGGAGAAGATCCATAGATTCTCATCACTAGCACATGCTCAGTTATTTTTTTGTTGTCTGTCAGCATTCAGTTACTTTAGTAATACAAACTACTTCTGTATCTTTCCTCACTTGATTCAATGGCCTTAAGTGTGGCACATTCACAAGCAGTTGGGTAAATGAGGGAAAAATCCAGTGTTCTGTTGCTGTCGCTTTCCAGAATTTTTGTCTGACAGTCATTAGCAGTACAAGTTAATTGGAGAAACTTTGAAAGAGAGTGCAATGAACAATTAAGGAAAAAAAGGTGCCAAAGAAAACATGGTTAAGTTGTAAGAGTGAAGTGGCAGAGCTATAATATTTTACAGTGTTGCTTCGGGGCTTTTTTTAAAGCAGGGGAGATAAAGAAAACATTTCCCTGAAGCACAAAGTTTCCCTAAATTTGGGACAGTTCCATAGGTGGCAGGAGCACAGATGCCATGTGACTCTGGGGCATTGTCAGCGCTGTCACAGTGACCTGCAACGCAGCTGGGTACCCCTGCAGGCCCCTGAGCCGGGAGTGACATGGTCCTGCAGCTCTGGATTGCCCTGGAGCTCCCTGAGCCGTGGGTGACACTGTGGCTCTGGATTCCCTTGGAGCTCCCTGAGCCGTGGGTGACACTGTGGCTCTGGATTCCCTTGGAGCTTCCTGAGCCGTGGGTGACACTGTGGCTCTGGATTCCCTTGGAGCTTCCTGAGCCATGGGTGACACTGTGGCTCTCTGTCTGGCTCTGTGGGGCCACACCAGCCACTGCTGAGTCAGCAGGGCTGTGACATCCCTGCCTTCCTTCTCCCCATTCTGGACCACATCCAAGGAAATGCAATATCTGGCAATTTCCAGTGATGGCCATGCCACAGGCCCTGCTCGTGGTATTTGGGAAGAGAATTTCAGCTCATCACTGGTGATACTTTCCTGTGCCTAAGCACATCTGAGGTTACTTTGCATCCACCCGTAGCCAGCCCAACGGGCATTATCATCCTTTCCCAATAATCCTGGGAAGCCAGCACTTCCCAGGAAGCTCTTCAGCTGACGTCCCCTTTGCTTAACAAACACCAGCATGGCCCCTGCTGTCCCCAGGCTGCCAGGGAAAATTAATGGGCTCCACAGCTGTCTTCAGTTAATGGAATCCATATATTCTGTCACCCCGGAAGACCTCCCTGTGAAATTACCTCCCCTTTCGTTGCTCTTTGAGAAGAGTTATTGTATGGAAGCTAAACTGGGATTACGTGCTTTTATCCACAAGATATATGTATATATATATATATATATATTCTTTCCCCCCCCCCCCCTTTTTTTTTTTAATGCTCTCTTTCCTTTCCCACATCCTTTCAACATCTTGAAGGAAGGAGATAATTTTCTGTACTGCTTGTTGAAACACTGCATTAGGCCAGAATTTAAACAGCATTGGTAAAAATACCAGCTTTCTACTGTACCATTCTCAATTCTGTTTTGAAAAATACTGCCTTACTCTTATAATGGATAGGATGTGTGTCTTGGACCATATGGCTGCTTATATGGGCTGTTTGGGATTCCCTGTTGCTTTTACCATTTATGTTGTTGCTTTGGAAATTGCTGGTATGATGTTCTTAATTAAAAACATTTAAACTGTGAAATACAGCTAGATCTAGGGCTGCCGGATTTTTGTGTCAAGATTTACATGAAATATATGCAGAGAACCACTTTATTGGGCGTGTAGACAGAAGATAAAAAAAGACCCTTTTTCTTATGTCTATTTCGAGTTTATTTTAATGTCATCAGTGTAAAAATAGTTCTGTTAATTTTTCTAAATGGTACTGTACACGTGCTTTTCTCAGTTTACACAAAAGTAGTATTTGTGGAAAGCTTGAGATAAAAATTATCTTCCAATTTGTCAGAAAAATGAGTCTCCTGTTTCCATTCCAAAAGACCAAGATGGATAATCTGGAGCTTGTGAAGGGGCTTGTATTAAATTAATTCTTCACAAATTTTTTGTGCATTTCTGAGCTGAGCTGTCACTAAAAAATGCGATTATGTTAAGGTAGCGTTATCTTCCCGAGATTCAGAAGTTTGTTTGATAAATGACCAATCTTGGGATTCTCAGCACAGAATTTCAGAGCTGGAGTGATTTTACACCCCATTGGTGGTGCTCTGATTTGTGTTATTGTCCTTGACAAGCGAGGTTTGCTGGGGCACAGCCACAACCTTCATGTAAAACAGTTCTCTGTCACCTGTTTGGGTTCTGCGTCAGAAAAAGGCTTCACTCTGCTACTGATCCTTACTACACATGCTTGCTAAATAACAGATTTTTAAAGCTGGTTTTTTCCTTCACAACTATGCAGTGTAACACGTTCACTCATAACCAAAGCTCTGTGGTGAGCTCAGCCAAGCCCAGGGTCTGCAGGGTGAGGCCAAACCTCACTGTGTGCCCAGGCCCTGGTGGGGGACTCTCAGGTTTTTATGCTGGACAGATCTGAGTGTGTGGCCCCCTTCAGCAGTGCCTGCATAAGTGTTCAAAAGTCACCTGGCAAGCCATAAAAAGGTGAAGTTTATGAGAGTGATTATTCCATTTCTTTATCCATCTCCTCGACAACGAACCTGCACTGGGGCCCCTTTCTGAGCCCACACTGATGAGTTCAAAATACCACCTCTCCATGGTGTTAAATATGTACCTTTTTTTCTTGGTTAATTAATAGAGCCTCTTTACTGTGCCTTTTCCTCAAATTGAGTCTTTTCTCATCCTTGGATGAGGTCTTGCTTTGGTATGTATACTTAAACCAGTCAGAGGTGCAGAATTTTTCTGAATAATAAAATTCCTGCTTTAGTCTAGATTTATTTCAAACCTTGTTGTGGTAATGCAAAACATTTAAAAATTAATTACAGTCCTTTGAGTGACTTCTGGCAAATTTAAAATCAGTAATTTTTAAAAAAGCAAAATACCTTTTAAGAAGATAAATCCACTTAGAATCCATTTAGAAGTGGCTGGTACACTGTGCACAGAAGCCTCAGGCCCATCAGCTTCAGCATTTGTCCAACATGAACGAATTTTTTCCAGCATGAGCTTGTCTTTAACTGAGATGGAAAGTCAGTATCATTCTTTTTGCCCCTAAATGCTTTATTAAAAGTATATATTTTGTGTGAGCCTTTGCACCTACAGAGACTTTTCTTCCCTAGATGAATTGAAATGGTCCACACATGGATATAGAAGCTATTATTTTCCCAGCAGGATGTTAAACTGCTCATCAACTCTTGCAGAGCCAAAACACTTACGAAAACCATGCAGGTGAAGGAGCTGCAGCTCTAATAACCACGGGTCAGCATTTCATCTCCAGCCAGGAAATCTTTCCCCCCTTCAAAGAAGCTTTGCTCCCAAGACCTGGACACTTTATGCTGCAGAGAAGTGTTTTACTGGGGGCTGGAAATCATCAAAAAAAGCTCAACTTTTTTTGATGAAGCAGACACAGATTCTGCCTGTATCACTCTCCAGGTAGGATCTGGCTGCCACTGCCACTTTCTAGCCTTATTTTGCAGGGTGTTGCCAATTAAGCTATTTTAGATCCCACCCCTACACCCTCCCTCTCTGATGTAGACCCCATTAGTGTGATTTGAAAGGCAGAAAGAGGACATCAGGTCAATCAATATTAAAATGCATTTCTCAGTGTCGAGGAGGATTTGGTAAACTGGTTACCTCACTTGTGCCAGGAGTTATCCATAATGGTAGATTATACTGAGAAAACCTGATAATTCATATTTCTTCTTTCTGTTTTTATGTGGTTTTTTTGGTGGTTGGTTTGTGTGTTTGTTTTTCCCCAACTGTATAAGCATACAACTATGCCTATTATGAAAAATACACTGATGGTGATTTTAAACTGATAGGATTGAAGAAAATGAAAACCAGACTGTAGTAAACCCAAAGAAATGGCATTGAGTGCTTGGACAGGGACTTTTCATGGGAACATGATGGGACAAAGGTGAATGGCTGTAAACTGAAGGAAGCTTCAATTAGAAATTAGGAAGAAATTCTTCCCTGTGAGGGTGGTGAGGCCCTGGCACAGGGTGCCCAGGGAAGCTGGGTCTGCCCCATCCCTGGAAGTGTTCAAGGCCAGGCTGGACAGGGCTTGGAGCAGCCTGGGACAGTGGAAGGGGTCCCTGCCCATGGCAGGAGGTGGAACTGAATAATAACCTTTAAAGGTCCCTTTCGACACAAACCATTCTATGATTCTGTGAACAGATTGCATTTAGTAGCACTCACATCATCTGTATTCTGTGACATTTCAATGCCCTGTTAACCTGAGCTGTGGAAATCCATGTTAGCCTTTATACATACTCATGGAGAGCCTTTGCTCTGGTTTGTGTTCATCCCTTTTTGCTGACTTGGATTTTCTCCACCTTGCTATTTGTTCCTCTTTGTTTGCAGCAATTGTTGTCAAGTGCTTCGCCATCCTCACAGCTGACTGTGCTGCTTGCAGTTCCCATGGACAGTGAATGTTTTCCTAGCACTTCTCTTTTCATTCTGTAGTAGTTGTCAGCTTTATAATTCCATTTATATTCATGGGGATGTCAACATAAATGAGAAATGTCTATAAACCCCCTCTTCTCCAGATTATAAATCAGTAACTGATGCTGTTTAGGACAAGATTCCTCTTACATATGTCTTATTTCAGACTTAAATACTTCCAATGACTTTTTTTTTCAGTGTCTGAATCTATCTCCTTCTGAACCTATTTGACTAGATATGCCGAGTTCTATGTTTTTCTGGGAATACAAGATGCCCTATGCTATTAATCTTTTTGCAGCAATGATTGACTCAAATGGTTTGTGGGAAAAGGAAGAAAAACATATTTAGCAAAGATCTCTGGTTGCGTTGATTTGTCTCCCTGTGGCTCTGAGACGTACAATTCAGGTTTCTACATGCTGTGGACACCCTTGTCAATGTATTGATGAAGGCCTGTGGGAATACAGCAGTTTTAAACAATATTTTAAAGCAGAAATTTCAGAGTACTTTATATGGATGATACTCTTTGTTCTCAGCAACTGTAAAACACAGCAAAACTGCAGAATATTTTATTTACGTTTTTAAATGATAGATGAATTTTCAGGATGCTCATTAAAATGGGAAATAGTAAATGATGAAGGGTTTTCTTTAATGGAAAGTAAAAATGTCATGACATCACCAGAATATATTGGACAACAGGAAGCAGAGCAGCTCTTGCCCAGAATGCTGATGAGCAGGGCTGCTCAGGCTTTCTACTGCAGGAAGGAAGAATGTATTTTCTTTTTCTGTTGTATGTTGTTATATATTTATACACAAAAAAAATTGTATAATGCAAAAGAAGTTATTTCATCTGTAATGTCCAAGAACTGCACACAAGGCTGGGAGCAGCTGAAATTTGTTCATTAAAAGTTCATGGTCTGTTGACCTTTTCTCGTTCAAGCCTTGTATTGAGTCCATTCCTTATCTCTGCTGTGCATGGCAGATTGTTTAGCATATTTCTTGTGTAGAGAGTGACTTTGAGCATCACAAGGACCTCACTTGGCACTTGCAGGCATAAGCAGAATGTGTTTGAAAATGTTGCTGTGCTCTCTAGTGGATAATTTAGTTATAAGTGTCTAAGAAATTAGTATCAACAACAGTTACCAATTTATATTTCACTTAACTGAAGGACCTGCAGTAAGACCTTCAGCAGAAGGGCTCTGCTGAAGTGCAGGACTGTGTCTGCAGGCAACAGCTCACAGGTTTGACCACACACATTTCATTTCTGACATGTTTAAGGAGAGCCCATATTCTGTAGAAGCTTTTTTTCAAGACTGATTTTTAATGGTGCGGGCAGAAAGAGGACTTTGTTATTTTGACAGCCTATCTCAGATCACGAGAGATGATCTTACTCCTCATCTTGTTATTACCAACAGTCCTTGTCTCTTATTGCCACCAACCCTTGGTTGGCCCCTCAGGCACCCAGCTTTCAGTGTCTGGGACATTCATCATCTTCTGGGATTCCACAACAGGGAGCAGCGTTTGCCTGCTCCTGACCTGTGATGGTACTTCTGGTACTATGACTGGTTTCTGGCTTAGTCAGTGCGCTTGTATTTGGCCTTCATATCTCCATTCTTATTTCCTTAAGTCTGTTCAAGTCTTTGTACTCCAGTCTGTGTTCTGCAGTTGTCAGGCAATTGTTTTCCAACTCTCTTCTTTCCAGCCCAACAGCCTTCTCTGGTGGTATCATGCAGAGTTCTCAGATAGTTCAGTGGTGATTTACACTGTGACTTTGGCTGTTATTCCAATTTTCCTCTCCTTTCCTTGGCCTGACAGTCATTCTGCATTGAAGGCCTGCCATTTTTGCCTATCTGAAGTAATTTCCACCTGCATTAAATTTATTGACCTTACTATTATTTGAAGATTTATATACTAGAATTGGCACAAATAAAAATGTCTTTCCTGGGAAAATTTGATTTCTGGTGCTGTGGTATTGCTACCTGGTAGATTGGCTTCTCTGATATGGGCCCAGAAGAACAGTGGATAAAGATGCCTGGAATGGTGAATCATTGTTCTAATGACCAAATAACTGGAGCATCAGATTTGAATCAAATGGCATCCTGTCCCATTTTGCAATAAAAATAATTTGGTCTGATTCTTCATTGAACTTCTCTTGTCAAGTTCACGACTGAAAAGCTGTGGAAACTTTTCCTCTTGTTTCAATGAATGTTTTCACAGAATTCCTAAAATCTGCTTGCAGTTGTAGCTGTCTGCATTTCTGCCTCTGTGTGCAGGTGGGTGGGGAGTAGTCCAGTTGTTATTGAGTTGTGCCCAGGCAAATGATTTCATATTGCCTTGGATATGGTAAAAGTTATCCCATCTTGTGTAATTTTATTAGTCTTGATCAGTGTATGGTATAAGACTCATCCAGAGAATTAAATCCTGCTGTATTCTCACAGCTCACCAAGTCTGGATTTGGAGTAGATTTAGACTCTTTTCAAAGTCTTTGATGGAAAGATGTTTGTCTTCATCCACATGCCAGCCCCTCACTGTTCTAGGTGATTCAGCTATGACTGTTCAGATACCTTTTTTCAGTCTTCTGTTTGTAAAAATGCAAACAAATTGAATAGGAAATAGGAAAGAGAATCTAGTTTTCCCTTTGGTGGTGTTTTTCTTCTCCTTGATTTTGGCATTTAGATAAGATTTAATTTAGTTTCAGGTTTCATGCCGGATTTCAAGGTAATGATGAGTTTTAATTTTACATTTGTTGTTTTATGCTCTCATAGTAACAGCATGAATTCTACAATTTCAATAAATACTGCATAACTCCACCAGTTAGAAAACACAGTTTATTTGCTTGGGGCGATATGTAGTTATAAAAATGTAAACAAACGCAAATATGGAATATTATGTTCTCTTGAAATACTAGGTTTTAAGGGTGTAGATGAAGCAGCCATTTAAAAATCTTAGAAGGGATATGTTGAGAAATCTGCAGAGTAGGTGTGACACTTGGAAGGCATTTGTGTCATGAGGAGCAGCTGAAGCCACTGTGTGAAGTTGGAATGAAACAATAAAACTGCTAGAGCAGAGGTGATGTGATGGTCACTCACTTCTCTAGGTGTGCATGTTAATAAAAATAAGAGAATCTTTAAGTGGTGTCATGTTCCAAAAGTCATCCTATTCTGACTTCAGTTAGTGAAATCACCCAAACCCCACAGTTCTTAGAATAATATAAAAAAGACTTAATGATGTGTGAGAATTCACAAGAATACAGGAAAACTTCTTTAGTAAATTAAGCCTTACTCTTCCCATCTTATTAAAAGGTGATGGCACTTCACTGTCAAAGGCCTGGCAGTCAGAGCCCTCCAGCCTGTCGTAAACAACCACTCTGGACAACTTCTCTTCAAAATGTTACTGCCTGCCCATTGCTTCTGGCATTGTAATTCAAAAACATCTCTGGTGCTTTTCTATTTTCCAAATAATCACAATCAAGTTGTGCTGCACTTGCTTGTCTGTTAAGGATATTAAATGTATGTGCATAAAAAAAAAAAAAATATCTATATAATGTTTATTCAGTACAGCAGATGTTCAGGGGAGCATCACTGGGGCTTGTGGGGTAATTTGGATCACTTGTTTTTCTTGGGTTCTCTCATTGATGGAATAATGGTGAACTGTATTTGTTTTTTAAAGTCTCAGTAAATGTATTAGTCTGGGAACATTTATGTGATTTTTATATCTAGAAATATAAAAAAATATGTTTCGCAAATATATATATCTAAAAGGATAACCTCCTAAATCTTTTTGTTCTTTCTTTTGAACTTTCTGTTAGAATGAGATAGGACATACTGAAGTTTTGAGTAGTATTTTATTGCAATGCAGTAAAAAGTTGGCTTGCAGTTTTATTATTACTGTAATTTTCATTCAAAATTTTATATCCACAAATTAACTTTTTTCAGTTGAAGTCAATGTGGAATATGTTGCCCTGACTCGTGTCCTGAATTTTCACTCTTTTCCTTATGTGTTGTGCAGAGTGTGAATGCCACTTTGTTTTCCAGGTAAAATTAACACTTAATAGTGGTTTAGAGCCTTTTAGTTTATCTTCTGAATGGGGGGAAGGAGGGTTTTCCTAAAGAGAAGAAAGGGGAGCAAAGGCCATGAAATTATATGAACCTCAGAACATACCAGGAGTGGTGGCATTTGGTAGGAACAATAATTCTAAAATCAGAAGGAGACAGCCACTGATACTAGAATGAAATAGTAGTGCTGACTTTTTGTGTGCTTTTAACAAGAAGCCTGATCTCTCTGGAAGTTTGGTGGGAGTTGGTGTCTGGAGCAGGGATGTGGGCATAATATTATGGTGAAAGTGGAATTCACTGTTTCCTTATTTGGAATCTTGGGTTTCCTTTAGTGCCACCTCTAGCTCCGTGTGCTGTGTTGGACTTGTATCTTTATCCCAGGATCAGGCTGAAGAGCTCTCAGTGCATAAATAATGAGCTTTCATTTTCTGCCACTGAGAGTGGGCAGAAGGGCTCGTGGCCTCGATGGCCCAAACTGTCCCTGAGAAATCCGAGTTTACATTTCTGCTACAGTCACACCTTTGTGTGCCTTGAGCATCAGTCCTGGGAGGATGCTGGCAGCTGGCTGAGCACTGAGCTCCAGCTGCCTGCCAACACACATCTGCCCAGCCTCCTGCCACGTGTGCCAGCTTTGCATCCAGGAGAGTCTGTCAGCCCTCAAAATATTTGCTCTGTTTTCCCATATTGCCTGTGTTTTAAGAAATTCATCCTGATACAGATTCCTCAGGGCCAAATTTCTGTCACCCAGTTTCCAAGTTCTGTATAGATGCAATTGCTGCAGACAACCAGGTATGAGTGCCAAAAAAAAAAAATCACCTTATAGTCATAGAAATGTGTTTTATCCATTCTTCAGTTATTCCTGAGTTTCTGTGCACCCCATCCCTTTGAGCCACAAAAATGTCCACTATAGCCAGGCACAGGGAATTGTGAAGCAGCAGAATTCAGTGTCCTCTTCCTTTTCCTGGTTTTCCATCCTGGAATTTGTTTCTCACCCTACCATCCCTGACCCATGCAGGGCAGAAAGGGGCTGGCTAAGTTTTACTTCACTGTCTTGTAAGGGACAGTGTGGCATGCACGTGTTTCGATCTGAGATTCCTGCCACTGAGACAGAGAAATGAGAAGTGAAATATCTGATGAACCTGTTTTCCTTGCCTCTAGTGAAAAATACATGGCAGCTTTGAGAAATCAAGTTCAAAAGAGTCATTATTCTGCCATTTGAATTAGTGAAATAAAAGTAAAGACTTCTTATTTTCTAACAGCTTATTTTCACAGTGGTTGTCTGATAATAACCACCACTTCAGTCACAGGGTCAGGGAGTTCACATGTCATTAGTACACTCTGAAAGCCTGCAATGCCTTTTTGATTTATTTATTTTTTGATTTAATCATTTTCTTGCTCTACAGTTTTGGGTGGAACCCTTGCAGTCTTAAAGCAGGGAATGCAGAGTTCTTTGCTGTCTTTGACAGTCAGTTGTACATCCAACAAGGAGAATTCTTTGAGGAATGGCACAGAGGATGTTGTTGCTATTGTGACTATTGAAATTATCTCACAAGTTTCGTGCTTTTTTACATGTACAAATAGTCTTGTGATGAGTAAGCCTCGGAAATGGGTAATTCTGAGTTCGAGAAAAATTTTTGAGCTTTACTTACCAAGATCTGCTGTTGGTTTGTGATCAGTTGTGCTCTGGGAGTCTTAAAGAATTGGAATGAGAATTCTGCTTACTAAACTGTAATAAAAAAATTTGTTCCACTTTGAGATCACTTTTTTTTTTAATACAAACCCAAATGAAAAGTGCTCAGAGTATTTACTCTTCAGGTGACCTCAGCACAATTCACAGTTGTTCAGCAGGGGAAAAAAAAAATATCCAAGTTCTGATGTTCTAATTTATCTTTAAAAATATTCCACAAGACAAATAAAACCACTTATATTCATTTTTCTCCCCAGCCTGCTTCCATTACTCAGTAGTGAACAAGACATAAAGGTGATCTGAGCCTGAGAGTTTAACCAGAAATAAAATACAGGAACTCATCCTGGCCCTCACACTTAGGTTGTATTTTCTTTTAGAAAATTCTTTCACGTGCTTGTGGGATATCAGAGATAATGATGTGTTGAGTAGGAGCATTGAAATAAGACTCTCAGTCAATAAATTTGCTCAAAATGCAAGCAAGTGAAATAATCTATTGTCTGGTACAGCCGTTCAGTTACAGGGACATAGTTCAAATCATTTCAAAGCTTAGGCTCTAACAGAAATGGTTGGGTTGGAGTATAGCACACCAGAAATTAAATGTCATTTATGTCTGTTTGCAGGAATTTAGGACAGGGAGAAGAACTGAATTGAATTTAAAATTTTATTCTGAATATTATACTAAATTTACTTAAATTTATCCTATTAATGCTCAACTCGTAACCATTGTAGAAGACTTCTGTTTAAAATCAAAATGTAAACAAAAAGCATTTTTGTCAGCAGAATGAGCTTCCATGAGAATTTTTAAAGCTGTTAATGCTTTTTTTTAATAGTTCAAAAGAGAAAATAATCTTTTTTTCATAGTGAACTTCCCATTATATATTAGACTGTCTGCTGTAATAGCCCACGTTGATGTAGTCAGGGTAGTCCAATAGGTCCTGGATAATTCAGCTAAAAACTCATGGTACGTATTGACTCTTGAGAAGGATGTCTTTCTCAAAAAAGACTTAAATGACCCAGGTTTTGGGTTTTTTTAATTTTAATTTCTTGCCACGTTTATGATATTGGAAGTAGCAAGAATTGTCTCCCTTAATAGTGGCATTTACTTAAAATTTTTGTGTCAGAAGCAGAAAGCTTTTGCTGCCTTAGTGGTTTATCCATTTTCTAGAATCTTTTCATGCTACTTTGCATGCAAACACTGTGCTGTCTGCAAGCTGGGCCATGGATGGGTTTTATACACAGGTCATTAAAGAACTTGCCTGTGCATCTCCAGATTTATTAAGTGACTTGGAGTGCCACTCTATCAAACCTTTGTATCCAATTAGTATTTCTCTCCCTTACAGAATAATTTCTTGAAAAATATTTGCAGTTTATGAAATTATATATGCAATTATATAGGCTTTTGGGTAATTACAAGTATATTTTAGTTTTTCAGTACATTTTATTATGCGTTGTTATGAACTGTTTACAGCAGTTCTCACTGGCAGGGGGGAGGAGAGAGGGAGGGAAAATGGAACTGAATGTGGAGTAAAACCAAGGGAAATCTCATATTAAAGATTCACCAATGAATCTTTGCAGAGTTTATGCAAATCCAGTGGGTATTTTGTGAAAGTGTTAATGAGTGTCACATCCTGATTACTGCAGATTTCCCCTTGCATTTCCAACCGTACCAAATCCAATTGAAACTGCTAAAATTAACACCACGAGTCCCCAACATTTTGTCCGAAAAATGTGTGAAATTTGTTTTTAAAATATTGTGCACTCATTATTTTTGGAAACGTCTTACGTGGATGTTGATATAAAATATGCTGTCTGCATTCCTTGATGGATGACAAACTTAGCATTGGTCTCCCTAAATCCTTCTGAAGGACCGTCTATTTTTGCACTGTGTTTTGCATCTCACTGTAAAGCAAACCCTATAATTAACTGCCCTGGCACTGAGGATCCTATTAGGAATGTTCTTGTTTACCAACAGCTACCAGGAGCAGCCCTTTTTGTCACAGCACATGAATCCCAGAATGGTTTGGGTTGGAAGGGACCTTCAAGCCCACCCAGTCCCACCCCCTGCCACAGGCGGGGACACCTTCCACTATCCCAGGTTGCTCCACGCCCCGTCCAACCTGGCCTTGGACACTTTCAGGGATCCAGGGGCAGCCACAGCTTCTATGGGAACCTGTGCCAGGGCCTCATCACCCTCACAATACAGGATTTCTTCCTGAAGTACATGCTGGTCCTTTTGTTGTGTGTTAAGTGGGACCTGTGATGTGTGAGGTGACTCCAGACTCACTGATTTAGTTAATCTCAAAACCAAAAAAAAGTAAAAAAATTAAATTAAATTTAAAAAAAGAGGAAAAAACCCAATCATTATGTCCCCCTTTAGGTGGGTTTTGAACACTTCAGCTAGCTCAGTTCCCTATCTCCCCCTTCCCTTTGCATTCTGTTGTGTGGGCCATCTCTCCTCTGAACCTCTCTCTCAGCTTTTGCTGGGTTTGAAGTTTCAGACAATTTCATGTCCCTTTTGCTCTCTTATGACTCAGTTTGGCAAACATATTCTGTCTTTATCCCTAGGCCAAAAAAGCCCTTGCAACTCATGAAAACAAATCCAGAAACATTTGGGGGGAAGGGCATTTTCCCAACACCACTCCAGGATGCCAGTGGTGGGGTGGGTCAGGATGTGGCACCCGCCAGTTGGGCATGGATCTTCTATTTCTCTGCCAGCCTACTGTGTGCTGTTAATATAACCCTGAATGCCTGTGTTTGTGACAAGCCACGATCATAATGAGCCTGTTTATTTCCAGATACGTAGTGACATCGTTCATTTGCACATTAAAGGAAACTTTGCTGCAAGAAGACAAATTTGAGGCTACAAAAGCTTTGTGATTATTGTAATGCTAATCTGTATTCGATCCCATATATGTGTCACATCTTGAATACTTTAAAAAATTAATTAGTCAGCTCTGTTGTGCCACAGATGAGCAGGAGCAAGTGGCTGCTTGCATCCACAAGCTGTGACATTCTCTGTGCCAACAGGACTTTAAAGGAGAGAAGGTCCCCAATAACTGAGCTGGAGGTGGTCCCAACCTCTGCCTTCTACCTGATAGTGCAGAATGTGGTGGCATTTGTGTGGTTGTGTTTTATTAAGTGATGAAAATATGTTTAAAGTCTGTCGAGTAACAATCTCTACAGTGCTTTATATCCTGTATTTATAAAGATATTTAAATCTTTGCATTCATTTTAGTAGGAAGTAAACATCATGCCTCTAAAGCTAGTGACAAAAGTCTCATTGGTGTGTTCTGCAATCTGGAGAGCAACTGCAGATGAAAATAGGTTGAGTAAAAATAAATACAGCTGCAAAATAAAGATTTGTCATTAACTAAGAACAAAATGGCAGTTACCCATTTTCTCAACAGAATTCTACCTCCATCCATCTCACAGTGTTGCACAGGAGTATTTCTCTGTCTACTTAAAGGGCCAAAAATCCTCTAGAAGCCTCTAAACTCTGTCATTCTATTTTCTTTGCTCAGCTCACTGCCTGTAGGTGCAGGCACATGTCAGACTCACTGGGTCACAGGGGATTGTGCTTGCTCTGCTTTACTTAGGGGGCACGGGCAGAGTGAAAAGTCTAAATTCAGACTCCTCTGGGGGTGTGTGCCTCTAAGGATGGCTGGGGGAGGCCTCAGTGCTCCCTCAGTGACTTCCAGCTGTGATCCTGGGACTGGGAAATGTTTTGTATTGACTTTACTTGGTGTTCTGAGCAGCATTCAGGGCCCTGTCCTGTGGTGTAGGCTGCACGGTATCATTTGAAGGTATTACCTTGCACAATTTGATGTCCAAGGGGAAGCAAGTGCACTTCCAGATGTTTTAGGTATTTTCCATCATGTTATGACATTTTCTCATGCTGGTGTGGTAAGCACTGTCACATCTGTGTTTTCCTGGTCATGGGGCTCTGTAGACAAATTAACCTTTTGCAGTGTTATTGAGGAAACGATTTGCATTAATACTGTGAGAAGGAAAAGTAGATTGCAGAATTGGAAGACATTTTGAACTCACAACACAGTAAAAAGTTGAGTATTCTAATTACTAAACGAAAAATTGTAGTTTGTTTGGGAAGAACATCTAAAAGCAGATCAAGATTGCCTCTGAAGGACATATATAGGGAACTGTTAATGTCCATGTTGCAGCCTTAACTAGTAATCCTTGTTCCTGTGGAAATGCTGTCTGCCTCAGGAATGCAAATTCCTGTGACTGCTTTAGCATTTCAACAGGGCTGTGAATATGTACAAGCACAGAAGGAATTATTTTGCTTCAAGACTTTTCAGAGACCTGTTTCTTCTTCATGTTGGTAGATGTGTTGTTACCTTATGTTTAACGTTAAACTTTGCAACAAGCTCAAAAAAAGTCAACAGTCTTTAAAGTGAATGCTGCTGGTAAATGGTGTCTGCTGCTTTCCTTACACTTGACAAAAATGAGATACAGATTTTTTTCCTTGATTTGATGAGTCTTCAGAAACTTTGCTTTATTTTAGGGCTTTGGATAAGTAATTCTTTTTTGAACATTACCGCCAAGGAGCAGTGGCTGTGCAAAAAATCACTATCGTGTGGAATATGCCTTTTTGCTCTTTATAGGGGGGTGAATACAGGCATGACTGGTTATTTTAATGGCAGTTTTCATGGCACTTATGCAAGAAACTTTTTTTGTAGCAATATTTGAAGTAACATTTATTAGATCAGTACTAGTTTAGTTGAATCAAATATGTTCCTCTACTATTTTGATGGTGCTTGATTTCTTGTTTCTGAATGAAATTAGACATGACTTTTTGGACAAAACATAGCCAATAAAATTTTCATTTAATATGCTGCAAACTTTTGCATTTAGTATTGCAGTAAGAGTGTGAAAGTACCTTTGGATACTTGCAATGTTTAAGTCACCTCATTTATGAGCTGCCCTAATTGTATGAGCAGCAGAAACGGAACTAGAACCTTCAAGAGAGATTGGTGACATCAGTAGCAAATACACCTCCTTGGGAAAAGGCAACATCACTCACAATGCAAAATGAAGCAATTCAGATCTGTATAATCACATTTACAAATTCTTTATGGAGGCTACTTGTAAGCAATTGGCTAAAGAAAAGAATGGACATTTTGAACGCACAGAAAAATGATCTCTGAAAACACCTTGTATTTTGTGTCACTGTTTTTTTTGGAACAGCTCTTACATTTAGCATCTCTAATGCTAAACCCAAGTATTTTTGTGTACTTTTGTAATCAGTTTCGTTGTGTGCTTAGCAACATTGTGGATGCTTGCAGGATCCAGCCCCTAGAGAATATTTTTAGAATCTGCTTGGTAGAGGAAAAACTTCTGTTTTCTGATTGTATTTCCTTTGATAGTTCAGGTTAAAAATCCTTATCCTTTAGATTCTCTCCAAAAGATACTATTTAGCATCAGTTAACATCATGCATTCTCAGATGTAGATTTCTTTGAGCTTTGATTGCTTTGTTGGGTTTGTGACACCTGGTGGATGTTGGATTTTTTTAACACGTTGGTTGTCTGTCTCAAACTTGCACATGGAAACCCCGAACCATTTTGATCTAAAACTGCAGCATGTTTGTGATAAATCACATGATAAGTTTCCTTCTGAATATGCTTCATTAGGCTTCCCTTGTGTGGTGCTGCTCATTAGATGGCACGGAGGAAGAAACCATTCCAGCAGGAATCCATCAGGCATGGAGAACCCCCGTGTGTTGGACATGGATGTGCATTAAAGGTTAAACCCCATTTCACTGCCCGGTAGTAAAAGCACTTTACAAACTGGACAGGTGCAGAATAACCTTCTGCTGGAGATGCTGCTCGTGGATTTTACCAATATTCACTTTCCTTCAGTGGTTATGTTGGTTTTTAATAGTTCCCACAGCACAGAAACTTAGTTCAGGAAATTATGACTAAATCAGTTACCCCTGAAGGCTTTGAGCTGGAAGCTTTCTAGTATGACACGTGCACCTTTGGATCTGTTTAAAAAAAACTCCAGCTGCACCCTTCACTAAAAGGCACATATTTTACAGTTAGTTGCTTTGGTCTGCTTCTCTGTGATTTTCCTTGTCAACTGGATAATTCAGAAGAAAAACACTCCCTTTTTTAAAGAGAAAAAGATATAAGGGAAGATAAACAACTAAATTCATTTAGAACTTTTGATGTGCCATGAGACATAATGTGATGGCACTCATCTGTACTGTTCAGTAAGTACATTGAACATACTTATTTAAAGATCTCCAATAAAAAAGATAGAAATCTGGAATTACTGAAACCTCAACAGCCGCTGCCATCACAGTAATATTTCAGTTATTTAAGGTTTGTCCCTGCAAGTGTAATGGGAAGGACAAAGGTTCAGGAGGTCTCTTGCCCATGGTAGGAAATGTGTGTGTGAGAAGGTCATGGCAAGGATCCTCAGGAGCTGGACCACAGCAAGCCCCTGCTCTGCCCTGCTCTGGTTCCCCACTGAAGCGTTTGCTCATCCCCAGGTC
This sequence comes from Corvus hawaiiensis, assembly GCF_020740725.1. Lineage (NCBI taxonomy): Eukaryota > Metazoa > Chordata > Aves > Passeriformes > Corvidae > Corvus > Corvus hawaiiensis. The sequence continues at coordinate 12,860,909 of NC_063228.1, read as the reverse complement.
ACTTCACAGGGCGTTTAACTCTGGGTCTTGGTGTGGCTGCAGTGGGTCTGGCTGCACTCACAGCTGCTGGAGTATCCCAGCTGTCAAACAAGGGCATCCCAGCTGAGGTTCTGCCACCTCCCTGCAGTGACTCAAAGACCAGCCCGGCATCATTTGACCATTAGAGCGTTTCAGACGTTTTGTCTCTTGTTCAACTGTGAGGTGGAAGAACCACGGTTATCCACCACTGAGAGAGACTGGTGAAGAGGAATGTGTAATGTGCACAGGTTTTTATTCAAGGCTGCTATTTGTGTAGACTGAAGCATGAATTTACAATTCTCTTTTTTAAGTTGACATAGGAATTAGGACCATTATTTTGATTTTGATTGTTGTCACAATGTTGTGAGAGATGCAGCTCTTTCTGCAGCAGTGTGTGCTTTGTCAGTGCTTCCCCTGCCCCCCTTATTTTTTGCTAATGAGGTAATTAGTTGGTTCAAACTCTTTTTCGTTACTTGAATAAAGCATGGGGATCTCTGAAGAACGACACTGAGGACCACATGTAGCATGTGCCAGAGTTGCAGGTCTTCTGATTGGAGGCCCATATGTGCTGCAAAGGCTCAAAACAACAGGTCAGAGGTAATGGTGATGTTTTCTGACTGCTTTGACTCTAAATGGCCTTGCCCTGGACAACCTGGTTTTGTAAATTAGCAGTGGTAATTGCTGCTGGTAGCATTTTTAATGGAACTGAACTTAACACTGGGAATAAATGGTAAAAATCAGATTTAAAGAACAGAACTAATAAGCCAACCCATAGTATTTTGTTGACTGTGAGTGGTAGAAGATGGTATTTTAGTAATCCCTGCATTTTACTTCACCCGTGTTTAGACACACAAGGTGGTTTGATTGGAATCTCTAGAATTTCAGTGCTTTAGTGCTCTGAAGTACATTAGCTCTGCCTTAGCAGTTAGTGTTTATTCATTCTCAGAGCACTGTAGGGTCATTAATCCTTCGAGCCCTCCTGAGAAGTCAGAGATGGGAGACACTGGAAGTCATATTATTCTAATTTTACGAGTGGGAGAACTGAAGTGATGAATAATGTGGTCAAGACCACACAGTGAGGCAGTGTGAGCTCTGAGATGTTCTGGCTATTAGGCCCAGTGCTCAGGCCAACCCTTGCAACATTCTCTTTTTAAATTATACACTTTCCTCTATTATGATTAAGATGCCTTAATGGTCCCGTAGTCTGTCTAGGTAGAAAGTTTTCTTTACCCTTTGGGTAATAAGGTGAGCATGGCTATGATAAAAACTTCCAAACAAGGAAAACCTTCTGAAATTACAGTCTGAATCTAATATTATTTCCTATATGTTAAGTTTTCACAGAACATAATTAAACCCTGTCTCTTCTCTTCTGCCAAAAAGGGGCGCAAATTCTTTGATTTGTATTTACAAAAAGGAAGTGATTGATATAAGTTATTTTCCAAGAGATCAGATTGTTAGTCTCATTTTTGATTGCAGAATAATGATAATATTGAGAGATGTTTTAATAGACTTTTGGGTTTTATTTTTTTTTGAGAAATAGTGTATGTGTGGTATGAAAATTCATTTTACAGAATTAGAGAAGTCTTCTGAGCAGCATCTGTAGAATTTTTCAATAGACTACAAGTGGTTGTTTACAGATTGAAACTTCAGTTGCATAAATAGATGTACTTTGAAATAGCAGCTTATTTGGTAGGGCATAAGCAATGCTTTTGTGTAGTGAAAGGCATCAGTTTTTAATGTTTATCTGAAACTTTTTTTTTTTCTTCTCCACAAATGGGTTAATTGCTGCCATCTCTTATGCAAGATTTTCAGGTTTTGTTTCAGTTCCAGACAGTCTTGTAAAAATGACTGTCTGCAATATTATTCTAAAAGAAATTCAGGATTTCACAAGAGATTAATCACCATTTAATCCAAACGTTAACCATTTTGTACAGATAAGATTGATCCCAATAGCGAACCCCTACAAACTTTAGCACCACGTCTAATATTTTAATAAGCAGCTAATATTTAGTCCATCCATTAAGCCACTCCATAACTGAATTATTGAGTGTAATCTGCTCTCCCGTGCCCACCTTCCTTTCCCACAAGGCTGTGGTTTTTAGCTAAGCCGGCGTGGAGCTGCTCTTATCTCCAAATAAAACAAAACGGCTTCGCCGAGCGCCTGCACTGCCGAGCCCGTCAGCCGGGAGAGGAAGGCAGAGACAGCCGAGGGCTCTCGCCTCTCGCGGCAGCATCTGGAGCGCAACAGATTGAAAGTCATAAATACTGTCCCACCGACATCGTGAATAATGCAGGTGTAGCGGGAGCCATCGGCAGCGCTTCCATTCCGCGCCTGGACCTCCCTCCGCCCGGAGTTCCGCGGGTGCGGAGGGTGCCCGGCGCTGCCAGCGCTCCCCGCTCGGCGCCTGCGGGAGAGGGGCAGGGCCAGCGACAGGGACAGGGAGCCGGCAGCCGGGGCTGGCCGTGCCCCGGGCGGGCTGCGGGGGGCGGTGGATGGTGCCGCGGGTCCGGGGGCTGCAGGGCCGGCGGGGACCCCCCGGCTCCCCCCGGCTCCTCCCGGCGCCGCAGCGGCATCGCCGCCGACCATGAAACCTTGGCAGCTGATTGCAGGCGTGGGAGATGCCCTTCAGGTAAGGCAGCGGCAGCTTCGGAGAGATCTGGGGCCGGGGGAAGGCGGGATCCATCCTATGTCCGCGCCGGAGAGCGCCCGGAGCCGCGGCTGTGCCCGCCGGGAGGGGCCGAGGCAACTTGGCATGTGGGGCTGCTGGGGCCACTTGGCATGTGGGGCTGCTGGGGCCACTTGGCATGTGGGGCTGCTGGGGCCACTTGGCATGTGGGGCTGCTGGGGCCACTTGGCATGTGGGGCTGCTGGGGCCACTTGGCATGTGGGGCTGCTGGGGCCACTTGGCATGTGGGGCTGCTGGGGCCGGGCAGCGGCCGGAAGGGACTTCCCCACGTGAAGGCGGCGGCGAGAGGGGGCTGCCGGCCAGGTGAGGGGATTTGGGGACACCGGCCAGGTGAGGGGGTGCGGGGACACCGGCCAGGTGAGGGGATTTGGGGACACCGGCCAGGTGAGGGGATTTGGGGATGCCGACCAGGTGAGGGGGTGCGGGGACGCCGGCCAGGTGAGGGGATTTGGGGATGCCGGCCAGGTGAGGGGGGCTGCCGGCCAGGTGAGAGGATTTGGGGACACCGGCCAGGTGAGGGGGGCTGCCGGCCAGGTGAGGGGATTTGGGGATGCGGGGGCTACCGGGCGGACGCGGAGCGGGCTCCAGCCGCGGCTGGGCAGGATGCCCGGCCCGGTGGCAGAGGGATGCTCCGGGGGCTGGTCCAAGGTGCGTGGTGTACAAACTTAGCGGTGCTGCCGCTGTGTGCCCTGCGTGCGTCCCGGCGGTGTGAGTGTGTTTCTCTGGGTGTGAGCGCTCCTTGGCGAGATGCCGGTAGAAAACAAGGTGCAGGGGGGATTATACATCCTCCCTCCGTGTTTGGTTGAAGTTTACGTGAACTTCATCTTCAGAAAGATGCTTGGCTTTCTGTGGATAGAGTATGTATTAGCATTTATATGAAATAGAGCAGGAGTCTCATTAGAAGGGGTTTTGTCAGGTGGATTATTGCCTGTCAGCAGGCAGGTTACAGGATTCCTGACCAACCTGGCCACCTGTTTAACTTTGGGGTCCCTGTCTGTCACCAGTGTAATATACTGATCTTAGAAAACACAATTTATGAGTATTTGAAGGTTTTATTACTGTACTTGTTAAAATGCATGGGATATAACAGCAGCAGTGTTTTGTTAATAAATACAGTTTAAACACAGGTAATTTTGGCAAACAATCCATTTCTATGTATTTGCATTGAAAAAAGCAGGAACAGTGTATAAAAGACTGGGATTTAAAAATGCCTCTCAGTTTCCAGCTGGATATAATTGCAAAGTAATTTAAATACGTTGAATGACTTGAGCAATTTTCTTCCTCTAAAAAACCCACACACTTCAAAGTGTGCAAAAAATGTTGAGGGGAGTGGGGAAGGTGGATTTCTCTAACTTTTAAAAAAAAGGAACTCTTCCATACTTTTAATAGGGGTATAATATTTTTGAAAGACTTGCTGTCACGTGGAGGAGACTCTGGCACAGCCTAGTAGTGGAATGCTGGGCTCTGCAGTTCAGACACCTTAAAATCACATTGCTTCCAGGACTGTGCATTAAATTCTATCTCAGGTATTTTATTTTGATGGATAATGAGGAAACAGTCTTTGTATTTGTCACTTCTGTAGTGATAAGGAATTTGGTCTTAATACAGAAGTAATTAGGATTTATATAAGTGTTACATAGAAAGTTTGCAATTTTTTTTGCTTATGAAATATTTAGAAAAATCAGTTTACATGCAGTACATTCGTTCTATATGTATTTCTAGAATAAAGCAACAGATACATATAAAGTTTGAATGTCTTGATATTCTGACCATACATGGTAGCTTTTTTCTTAGATATTTAATGTTCCTGTTGTCGATCTGTTTTTTGAACATGCAAATAAGGTTGAACAGAGAGCAGAACTGCTACTCAATGAACAGTGTTCCCTTGTCTACAGCAAGAGCAGTAGTACTGTGTAGAATTATTAGCTTTTCAGATTTGAATCATTTAATGAAAAAAAAAAAGTGGACTTTGGGGTTTTATCCTTTACAGGGGCTTCTCTGTGAGTGCCTGGGTAGTGTCTGTCAATCTTCATCTTCACTTCCATTAAACCTATGGATCTAGGAGGGATTTGATTATTCCTTTTGGAGTTCTTCTTCCCAAAGCAGTTAATTTCTTGGCCTTTGAGATGCTGTGAACACACGATGGCTCCCATTCCCGTTGCCTGCTCTGGAAGTTCTGTTTAATCAGTGTCTCCCAATATCCTATGCCCTGATACCTCGGGGTTTGTCAGCACAGTTCATTAGACTGCTTTCCAGGCACAGTTTTAGAAAGTTTGAGCTTTATGTTCTTATCTACTCCTACATGAGTAAATATTTGAGATCATGATAACAATAATAGATGGATGAAGCAATGTCAAAGTGTTACGTTCAGTCTTTCCAACATCAAACCACTTACTTCAGTAGCATCATTAGCATGGAATTGTTCAGATTTATTCTGTTTTTAATAGAAGTTTCACGTAGGATCTCAGTTTTGCTCATAAACCAGAAAACTTTTCCAGGAACAAGTAGTAAATTGATTTTTCAAGTGATCAACTTTGCAGTATTTGAAATGCTAGAAAAGGTCTAGAAAAATGTTCTCGAGAATAATATTGGAAGTTTGGGTTTTTCCTTTTGTAAGGGAAAATAATGCTATTAAATTTTTAATTAATTTTATGAAGATAAATATGTTAGAAATGGTAACTGAAGCAACAAATTAAAGAGGAGTAGGGAGAGAAATGTGGTCGACTCATGCTTTTAAGTTATTGTGGCAGTAATTGTGGAAAAGTAAACTGGGGAAAAATGTGTAGGGGGTTTCAACTACAGAAAATATCTCGTCTGAAGTTTACTTCATATTTTAATTTAAGCAAGCTAAGAAAGAGTTATTTTTAACTCCTTAGTAAAAATCAAGTTACTAAAGTCAAGGTTTCACTCAACTTCAGTGATAGGGATTTTGGGAGTTTTTGTTAGAATGGTTGTGTCACAGGATAGTGCCTTTCTAGGATTTAGAGATGGGAACAAAGACTTCAGAGGGCCTCGATTATTTCAGAGAGTTTTTCAGTGTTTAGGGGGTTTTATATTTCAAGACTGGGTAATTTATAGCATCTTCTAGGAACTAAGCATAACTTTTGAAATGTACTAACTTTATGTGAGGGTAAGGTTTCAAGCCTATTATTGTGCTATGAATAGGTACATTTTCAATCTAGGTGAAAATAAGCTTAGGAGAGTTATCTGCCTTTAACGTTGTCTTGGAACGTGTTACAAAGGAATAGTTCTCCTAAACTGAGGTGTGAGGAGACCAGGAATTCAGGGAATTCAGCTTCTGGCTGTGCCCAGGGATGCCTTTATGAACACAAGAAGTGCCATAAGTACACAGGCACCAGATGGAAGAGAAATGCAGGCTTGTCCTTTAACAGGGTGCATCACAAATGCGTTTTATTTAAAATTCAAATGCTGTGGGATTGCATTTGGGTGAGATACCAGACAGTGAAAAGAAATAAATGTGTCACTGCCAAAACTCTCTTCTGGTGGCATTTCCTTCTAAATTTATCATGTCAGCCGTGAAGTTCTGTCTGTAGGAATAAGTCTTTTCCTTTCTATTTTCTTTTTATTTTCTTTTTAAGGTGTCCAGTGGAGATGTTAAGGAACGTGGCAAAGTTGCTGTCCTTGGTGACTTTGTGCACTCAGTACTTTTACCTTAGCTGAAGTTGAGTTTGGACAGTGTGGGAACGTGTTTACTTTGGGGGATTGGAATTGAGTGCAGGCATTTCTGCTTTCTGTTTGTCCTCATCCTGCCTGTTGTGCTTTTCATGTCACTTACCCATGCTAAATTGCAGAGGCTGTGATTTCCCTCCATTGTCTTTGAAAATGAAGCACAGTATGGCTTCCTTCACCAGGTTACAATCAGAGACTATTTTTTTTTTACATTTTTTTGTTCTGTAGTTAATTACAGATTTCATGCACAGCAAAGAGGTTTCTGCAGAGGGAAAATTCACTGATGGTCAGGAATATTTCAAAAAATGCTTTCGTCTCACAGGCGTGGAGACACGCAAACTTTTTCTAAAGTATTAAAATTGAGAATCTGCTTGAGTCAGCAATAACGTCCAGATTCAGCAAAACTAGGTTATGAATCCAAGCAATTAAACATGACAAAGAGCCCAGTTTTACTGCCTGGACTTAATAGCCTTCCAGTATTTTTTTTTTTTTTTTGAGGCATAAAAACTTCAAAATATTCTTCTGTGTCACGTGTTCACAAAAACAAGGTTTACCTCCATACCCCAGAAACTCTTGAAAATCCTCTTTTACTTTTGCACCTACAGTTTTTATTTAAGTATTATTCTCAGGAGAAGGAAACACTATTATTTTACTCTGTTTCAGATACCCAGAGATCAGCAGCTACTCATTAATTACCTGCATTTTGGTAGAGATAATTAAAAACAATCTGGTTAAATGTTTAGAAATTAATAAAAGAATCTTTTTAAATCAGTATTTATTATGTATTAAATATAAGGTTTTCTAATGATGATTAGGAATCCAATCAAAATTTTCATGTGGAAGGCCAGAGGATCCATTTTGGTTTTGTTGTTTGCTTTTTTTTTTTTTAAAATCTTCTGTTTTTATGTATTTGATGTTCAGAAATTTTAAGCTGGTTTCTTCTCTGGTAATTACTGCAAATTTAGCTGGGAAGAGAAGGGGAGGGATGTAACCAGATGTTAATCCTGGCACTAGGATGCCAATGGGCCAAAAGGACCAACATGAACTTGATCAGAACTTTAACACAGGTTATCTGTTCACTGCTCCTATGGTGGAGTGTGGTGTAAAATGCTGACAACAACCTCCCACACTTTGCATGTGTGAATTATGCTGCTTGTGCTGTGCTGTTCTCTGGACAGGCATTTATGTCTTTTTTAACTTAAATGTTGTCCTTGTTAAAGTTGACCTTTCTGATTCCATGACTAATAATAATCCAGGAATGCTCTTTGATCGTTTTTCCAGATAAATGAGCTGTAGCTTACATGAGGACTTGTTTCTGACTGCTAATTAACCTGGCTCTAATGGCTTCTTTAACTGGAAAAACCTCTTACAGCCAAGTGGGGTGTGAGGCACACGTGGCACTGAGAACTTGCACTGTTACCTGATGCTCTTAACAACAACAGCATCATTTTGTGGATTTAAGATGAGCCTCAGTATTTTTGAAGAACTGCTGCTACAGCAAAGCAAGTCTCCTAAGAACATGACAATTAGACCAGGCCCTATTGGAGCATTCTTGGCTTCCTCCTGTACTGTTTCATGTGAATTTTATGTTTCCATGTCAGCGTCAAGTGTTCACCTTTTTCCAACTGCTTGGCCTTTCTGACAGGACAGGTCCTTGGGGCTGTAGTCCTGGGGACAGCAGGTCACCTCTGCCCTCTGGCTTTCCATGGCCCAGCTTCTCAACACATGATAGCAGCAAGTGGTGTGTGTAGGAGCAAGAGATGTGTTTCATAGAAGGCTGTATCTGCTGTCACCTGTGCTTGCAGGGAAGGTTTGATATTTGGCTGTGACACAGAGTAATCTCAAACTGTTAGGTTGTATTTTTCTTGGAATATTTTGCAAGACTAATGAAAATGAGTATCATCTCATGTTTTCACTGGAATACTTTTGTCATTCTCAAAACAAGTATTGATTGATGAGGTCTGTGTGATGAACAGTGGTGGGATGTCCTAGTTTTCCACCTTGCCAATTAAGACAGAACCACTTGAGGCTGTAATCCTGCACTAATCTTCACAGTTACCAGGAAAAGCAGGATACCACTGCTGTGCCAGGGAGCAAAATCATCTCAGAACGAGATCTCATTTCAAATGGCATTTCATTCCAGTTGTGAGGCTTTCCCAGTGCCAGCAGAATCAAAAATCCAGTCGTGGCAGACTGAACTTTGTACCAACAGAGAGGCCGTGGGAAGCAACTTAATTTCATTTTGACTTTCAGATGGGAAAGCTTCAGCCTTTTTCTTATCCTTGCTCATTCTTTGAGCCATAACAGGAAGTAGAATTTACTAAAGGGAGTTATTAAGAATGGCATTGGGTATTTTAATACATTTTCTTTACTTCCAATCATATTTTCAAGATGTCACAGTCTCTTAAACAAGTTTCTATGATTTTATGAGAACTGGTAAATCAAATTGAGCACAGCCATGTAAACCAGCTTAGCAGAAGTTCTGTTTGCCCAATTTTAATCTCAAGAACAGAACGTTTTCGTGGCTTCCTGTAGTAGCTGTGGTTCCCTGATTGCACCCCTTCTGAACACAGTGACTTCAGGCTGGTCTTTAGAACTGGAACCTGCGGGTTGGAGGAGAGCTCAGCTGTGAAAAGTGTTAACAGCCTGTGAATTATCAATGAAATGAGGCTTTAAAGAGAGGGCCCAGGGGTGCTGATATCTTTGGGATAGGCAGTAGCTACAGGGACTGAGCTCCTGTGCACTCCTTGCATGTACTGTAGGAGGAGAAACTGCACTGGTCAGGCCTTGCCCTGAGTAAAAGAAGCAAACTATTAGAAAGAATGAGTGCTAAGAGCAAACATCAGCGATGCTGTATGGCTGTTAGGAGCTCTTCCTGCAGCAGCCATGAGCTGCTGAGCAATGAAAAATAAAGCTAAAGCCTGTCTGTTCGTATGTTGGTATTTCTTCTAATTAATAGAAGCATCATGTCTGGATGTGAGTGTTTCTTCTAATCAATTATTCCATTTCAGCCCTGAGCAGGGCACTCTGCAGAGGGGAGGCAGCGTGGCAGTTCTGCTTTCATTCATTTTTGCCCACATGTAACTGAGCAAGCACGGAACAAAACTCCATCCTGGTGTTACAGTGAGGCATTTCTGTGAAAAAATCCCTTTATAGCAGCTGGCAAGAAAATTATAAAAACGTCTAATTTTTTTTTCCATGCACAATTTTGTTTTGGTCAGTTTAATGGCTTCATTCTAAATATTGGTGTGGATTTTCAAAAACAGTGATGCAGAGGACACTCTTGCATGCTGTGGAGTCCCGCCCTGCTCCCTGCAAGGAGCACCTTGACAAGTGTCACTGATGATTGACATCCTGTAATCTTTACAAGCAGTCAGGAAAGGAAGGTCCCTTACTTCCTTAGACCACCTGTTCCAGTGCTTAGCAGTCTCTATTGTCTTGATAAATATTTTTTTTGCTAGACAAATGAAAATCTACCACGCTGCAGATGACCTCAGTGTTTCATGTTCTCGGGGGACCTGAAGACAAAAAGATTTCCCTGCTCCCTGTGCTAGTCTTTTATGACAGAGATTCTGGTTCAGACCCCAGGTTTCGGTCCCAAGCATTTTAATTTCTGTATTTTGCTTCAGCCTTTTCTAGTTATCATTTAGATTGGAAATCTTTATTTTCCATCAGAGACATTCTTTTTGAACATTTTGCATTTAAATAAAAACATTGCATCAAATAGTTTAACTCGTGATCAGAAGACAAATATTGGCTATGATTTATAGTACAATCAGGACTATAAAATGATTATTGTTAAGATGTTGTTAGACATTTGAGGCTGTGGCTCTCACAGCTGACTTGAGATCTCTAAGCTGCCTGTTGGGCTTCTTTGCAACAGAGGTTATAAGGTTTTTTATTTTGCCAAAGTCTGCTAGAAAGTTTTATTACTATCTCAAATTTATAGAAGCGTGGGTATGTGTGTGTGATCATCTGTCTCATAAAAAGATAAAAGTTATAAACTTCTGCTGATACATTCAAGATTTGATTAGCTCTGCCTGCTCTTGGTTCACATCCTTTCTCTGAATGAATTTCTCTGAATTATTGCTCTGTACATTTACCCTGTCAGTTTAACCTCTCAGGACAAGTGTGGGGAGAGAGGAAATGCAAGGTGAGGATTCAGAAGACAAATGTTGGATGAAGGGCTGTGAGGTGATGCATCAAACTCTGCCTGACCAGTTCAGCACCTCTGCACTCCAAGGAGGTGTATCCAAGAGGATCTGAAGGACTGTCCTTGGATAAGCTCCTTCCAGCCTGTGTTATCGCAGGATCCTGCGTTATCAGCTAGAGAGCAATGGGTTATTTCAGCCCCTGAGAGCTGAGGGTAAAGCACAGTTGGGATAAAATGGAAAATGCTTCTGCAGTTTTGAAATATATTTGCATCTATGGAAAACGATGCAAATCTATTCCATAAATTTGTAGTAAACCAACCTTTTTTTTTTTTTTTTTTTTTTTTGTAATTAGCAACTAAATGACTATATATTATAAAATAATGGGGTGTGAGTCACTGGCTGGTGCACAGCTTGACTTTGGCTGTGGAGTAGAACAAGAGAAGTGGAGGTTACAAACTCCAGCTAATCACGCACTCGAGTGGATGACTCAGGTAGATTATCTTGTGCCTGCTCAGGAGGGAGGTGGATTGGGCTGTTCTTATTTCCTTCAGGTTTTAGCACCACTGGAGGAGCCAAGGACATTGTGCCCATTAAGATAACAGAAGACAAAGATGGATGAGAGAGCTGAGATTCTTATGGGGAATTATCTTTTAAGAATGGCATGCAGGATGTATACATTTATTCCCCCAAACTTTTGTGTCCGTGAAGCACAAAGACTGTAAAATTCTGACTGGATCCAAGCAGGTTTTTTTCAGGCAGTTATTTCAGTGGATGTAGGGAGGAGGGTTAGGTAACTACCAATCCTTTTAAGTTATTTTAAGAAATTTCCAAATTCTACCTATGTTTTAAGAAAACTGGAAACATGGCAGAAAAGAGCCAGACAGCACTGCAACTTTGACGTGTTTCATTCTGGCATGGTGAAAGGAATTGTCCTTTTTTTCCCCACTCAGAAATTTCATTTTCCTGCATGTTGTAGAAAGTGCCTGGGTCTAACTTGAGTTAGTAACAGATGTTTCATTTGATCTTTCAATCCTGCAGACACGAGACTGCATTTCTGCTTAAAGAAACAAATTCTGACACGTAATTGAATGTAACAGCATTGACATGTTCTTCTCCTCTATGGCTCCAGTGAGTAGGTTGGGAAGCTGTGGGCTTAAATTACACAAAGGAAAGTTTAGATTGGGCATTACAAAGGCTTCCTGATAGTAAGAATACTTAATATTTAATTAGATGAGTTAGGAAGATGGGATTTCTATCACTGGAGGCTTTTAGGAAAGGTTTGGGAAGCAAATGCCAGAAAAATGCAGCTGTTTATGTGAACATGTTCTATAGAATTGATTTATAACTGCCAGAACTCCTGCTCATTGCTGTGTTTTTCTAAAGTAGAAAATCTTTCTCAAATACCAAACTTAATTCCCATTCAGCAGGTGGATCTTGCATATTCTTACTGAGACAGTTTTTTAACCCAAATTCAGAATCTGACCTCTTGCTGCTGTTACACCTCTGTGAGGTGAGACAGTGAATCAACATTGGAAGTGTTTCCTAGGAAGAGAGTTTGGAAAACGCTGGAGTTTTGCAACATTTCTAATAAAATCTTGGATCTTTTTTGAGGAGGAAAGAGTGCAGAGAGGGGCATGCACCTATTCCATCCCTGCTCCCAGCTCCCCTCTGGGGTGTCTCACCTCTCACACTCTGGTTGCTGGGGAAGTTCTGGTGGAGACTGCCACTTAGTTCTGAGAAAGTCTTTGGTCTGTATTTATGGAAGTTCGGAATAATCCTCTCAATAAGAGACAAGACAGGTATAATAGAATTGATGCATTTGAAGAACTGCTTCTGTACACCCTCTTATAACATCTATATTACATACTGCAGCTCCCCTTATTCCTGTCATATTGCCTTTAGAATTTAAAATACAGACATTTTGAATATATTTTTGCTTTATAATTAGAAAGCAATTTTTTTCATGTGAGAACCGTGTAGACTTTCACATCTATTAATAACATAACATTAAGGTTTTTTAATAAAAAGCTGATTACACAGAACATATTAGAACACTTGAGACCTTTTTTTTTTACTATTTGAGAAGTGTAAGAGTGCCTTGGGGCCAGAGAGGCTCTGTTGTGCTATTTTCTGTGTAGTATTCTACATATTCTATATAGCAACCAGAAACCTCTTGTCAAAAAGCCTCCAGCTAAGGAAATAATAGAAATTAAAAGGATGTGTTCTTAACCAGTGGTCCTTGTCATGGGAATTTTAGTTTACCAGCTGAAACTGAAGTTGCTCAATTCAATGTGAGCATTGTGAGAAGGATAAGCATGCTGGACGCCCTCATTTCACCATGTTTTGGGGTGGTTTTGTTTTTTTTTTATCTAGTTGCTAGAGCCAACAATTGGTTTGGCACAGGGTAGAATATTGTGTTAGAGAGAACTGGATTCAAATCTTGAAGACAGTGTTCTACCAGTTGCTGTGCTTAGACAGAGAAGGAACAGTCCCAGGGAAGGGAACCAAGTCCCAGTGTCCTCCCCACTCCTTTTGGCGCATCACAAGCCCCTATTGTGTCTAACTGTAATTTTTAAAATTAATTTTCAACTTCTTCCAGATAAACTAATAGTAAAACAAAATATTCTGCTTAGAAATTATATTATTTTGAATGAAACAATGCTACTATCAATCGAGTTCAAAGAAAACTGTACTTTAGAATAGACTGTAACAAATAGGAAACGGATATGGAGGCACTAAAGAGCTTTCTGTATTAAAGAAATAGCTGCCAAGATGGTTATTACTTACAGGCATTTCAAACGTCAACAGGTTGATAAGGAATTTAATATTTTCATATGCTTCAGTGTAAAGCCATCTGTCACAGTGACAGAACAAAGTGTTGGGAACGAGAACAAACGTATGTTCATGGAAGTTCTCCATGAAATGTTAACAAGAAAGACACAAGATGCACAGCAGTATCTTGTAACAAGTGGGCAAGGGATTTGAAAAAAACATGGCCATCATCTTCAATATTTACAATTACCATTTCTTTTCTAATATCTTTCTGAGTAGAAGTGCTAAAAAAGTAAAAGTCTGTCAATACAGATGGTGAAGGAGACAGATGTACTGAGGAAAATAGCGTTTGCATCCACCTTTTGTAGTTTTTCATGTTTTTGCTCTTGTTTCCTACAGTTTCAAGCTTCTGTCTGGGTACATCAGTGTGTACGTTAGACCTCAGGCAGTCTTTCATACATCTGCTGGGCTTTTTAGTGCAAATTAAACAGCCTCAAACACACACAGGAGCTGAACTTTGCTAGTACCTTCTCCCCATCCCCCATTTGGGAAGGATTTTTATTCGTGGCTGCACAGAAGAATGAATCACATTCCAGTGTTTGAAGTCAGAAGGTGACATAGTGTGACTTTTAACCTGTCATACCCCAAATGTGGGACACAGTGTGGGCTGGTAAGAGCTACAAAGGGATTATAGGGGGGAAAATGGTACTGAGACATAAAAAAGAAAGCAAGTGTTCAAGAAGTTACTTTGAATCTTTTGTCAGTGGTATTGCAACAAGAAAGATCTGGTTCTAAAAATTCTATACAGTTGGATTTTTAGTTATAAGGTATAAAGGATGTATTTTACAGTGATCATGTTATTTTCAGGCCTCCATTCTCTCTCCAGGTTTGGGTGACTGAGAGGAAGGATTGAATTAGATTGTGCCTTAGCAGCACTATGAATTTTCTAGGAAGCGTATTTTTATGTTTTAAAATGATAGCTCCAAAAGACGTGTGCTGAAGGGTTAGGGAGCAGGTTATGGCACAATTCCCTCCCCCATTCAGGTATGAAATCCTCTTCTCTGACACAGCTTGATGTGTGTGAGCCAATTACTCAGTTTGAACTGGCAGCATTCCCCAGTGCTGTGGGAGTGGCAGCACTGATCACCTTTTGAGGAGAGTTTTAAGTTACAAAAAATAACATGGATTAATTTTCATCCTTCAGGAATTCAAGCCAACGAGATGCAGAGGTGGGATTTCACAATTAGAGTGGTAACATCCCCCTGAGATAACAAACAGCAGGAGGATTCTGGTGTTGACACTTCTGTCATTCCGAGTTGGCTAGGAACGTGCAATCCTTTCATGTTAGGCGTCTGGAAGTTTGGAATGCATTGCACTGGGGCATCTTTCAGCTCTGTTAAGTTGTCCCATGATAGCCTTAAAGGAGCAAAATGTCTGAACTTTTATTTGAGTCCCGATAAAGATGTTAATTTCCAATTTTTACTCGGCAACACTGACATCGTGTGGCAAAGAGGAAAACCCCAGCCCTGCTTCAGTACCGAGAAGGGAATAGTTTAAAAAACTCCTCAATTTTAACAAGACTGTCAAAAAGAAGTGTCTCCAAGACCTTCAGTGCTACCCTCTAAATGAAGACGAAGAACGAGGTAGAGAGAAATACAGTGCCTTGCTCAGACCTGAGCTTATTTCTTATCTGTTTTACTTTGGGCTGAGCAGGGCACTGGGAACAGCTTTACCTTGATTTTTAATGTTGAAGGGATGAGTCTGATGCTCAAGGCAACAGGTTTCAGTCATCAGGATATAAAGATGTAGTTTCCCTTTGAGCACTCCTTGTATTTCCTTGGGTATTCAGGCTTGGCAACACATCTTTGACAATGAGTCTTGCCATTACGTGTATCTGCAGCATTTAAAACAGATTCTGACAGGTAGAATTTGTGGGAGGAGGGATGTCCTTCTGCTTTTCTACTAATTTTCGCTGCATATTCCCATGTTCTTTTTTTCTGAGAACTGAGTTTTCTAGTTCTCTCTGCCAGCCGTTGGTATTTATTTTGAGTGTGATTTTTATTTCCTTTAAAAAATAAGCAGCCTTAGTGTTATTTCTCTGGATTTTGTAATAGAATCTTGGAGTCCTTTAAACTGTTTGATCTTCTGTCATTACCATGGATGATCTCTTGGACCCTCTTGCACAATTTTCATTCTAATTTTCATTCTGACCAAACTCTGTGCAGCTGGACCAGGTGAGCTGTTACTGCAAATTACAGGAAAAGTTCCTGGTAGGGTATCACATGCCAGTGGTTTTAGTGCTCTGCCAAGGGGTCCTGAATTGTTGTGAGTAAGGTTTACAAATTATGAAGATGCTGCTGAGACTTTCTCTTACTGAAAAAATGGAGAAAAATTGCAGTATTTTTTGTGCTGGCATAGTTTCTTTGTCAAAATTCAGTCTCTTCCCCGTTGTATTTCTCCCAGAATATGAATTGTAGTAATGCACTTACAGCCCTTTTAATTGTCCGTGTATTTATATGCTACCTACATGGTAAAAATTTCTGAAGCTATTTTTTTAGTGTTAATAAATTGGCTTTTCTTACTCAGTAGACTATTCCCCCTTATTTGACTTTATTTTGATGAAAAATGGTAAGTGGTAATATGATTGTATGCTAATGCTGCACCATCAAATGTTGTGAAAATTCTGCTAATGAATTCTACCATGCCATTAATTAAGATTGATACTAGCAAAATGACCTTAGGGATTTGTTACATTTACTGATGCTGAGTCTGTCAAAGTTACAGAACTACAAGGAGAATGCTGAATATAAGGTTTCATCTAATAGAAAAAAACCTATAAAAACAATGAAATATGAGAAGCATGCACAGTCCTGACAGATTATGTCAATAACATGAGTGGGATTTGCTTCTCTTTGTGGAAGTTTGTGTTGTCCTGAGGGCAAGGGTTGAGCCAAGGCAGCTCAGTTGGTAATTAATTAATGTGGGGTTCCTCCTGTCCACATCTTTGTGCACTCTCTCTTCTTAAACTCCTACCAAGTCCTGCAGCTTGTCTTTGCAGACAGTCCTGTTTGCTGTTGTACTCACTGCTGTTTGTTCTTTCTGTGTAAACATCGAGCATCTCCTTCGTTGGATTTTCTGTTAGTACAATTTTCCAGTTAGTCGAAAAACTATTGTATTGTTGAGAGATGAAATTTTCCTCCTAGAAAAGCCTGGTTTTATGGCAGGTAGAGCTTGTCCTGCGCTGCAGTTTCTATGCTGGTAATTAACCTTGCCTGTAGGCCCTCAAATTGCACAGGAGATCCTGCTGGGGATGGTTTTCCCCTGTTAATAATGGTTGTAGCTGCTGGTTTGTGGCACTTAGCACAGCTGATGTGCTCTCATTTGTCTGAGGATGTCTCTCAGGGAAGATCAGGCAGAGGATCGACCAGTTCAAGTGGAGTTACCAGGCTTAGGTATGAGATGAAGCAGCAGCAGTTTGGGCATGGACTGAAAGAAAAATTGAGGCATCTGCTGGGAAAAGGGGAGAGGGAAGGCAAGAACAAGTAACTGCAGGTGCTTTGATGGTGGCAGGGGGGATATGTGTATTCACAAGTGCTTCCTCACACATCTGCACAACACAAACACCTCTGTTCCTTTAAAAACCTGCCTGTTGCTGCTCCTTCCCTTTTGACTAATCCACACTGAAGGAAGGTTTGGAATCACAACTCTCCGAGAGCTGGGTTGAGGATAAGCACCTTAAATATTGAGAGGAACTTAAAAGGAGGGGGCTCTACTATAAATTGAGGTTCCTTGCCCTTCTGTTCCCTCTTTCTTTGGAGTCTTGCTGATGGCACTGAATTTCAATTGGAAGAAGAGAAATAATTTGAAAATTTCACCCCTCCCTAAAGGAGTAAATGCCAAGTGCAGAGCCACTGATTAAAAACACGTCTCTGAGGAGCCTAACAGGAGCTAATCCTTAGGATATATTTAACTGTCTAATCCCTTTCACTGGGAAGTGCATCAAGAGGTAAAAGTTTCTTCTCTTTGCCATAGGTTACCTAGTTCTTCACAG
Source organism: Corvus hawaiiensis (assembly GCF_020740725.1). Taxonomy (NCBI): domain Eukaryota; kingdom Metazoa; phylum Chordata; class Aves; order Passeriformes; family Corvidae; genus Corvus; species Corvus hawaiiensis. The sequence continues at coordinate 12,843,537 of NC_063228.1, read as the reverse complement.
AGTGATTCCTTCACTTAGCCTGAGTTAGCCCTTTCTTTCTTCTGTCTTGACAGCTGATGAACAGTGAGGCTTCATTAAGAACACCACTGAAGTGCTTAAAAAGTTCTTATTGTCAGGAATAAGCCACAAATTTCAAAGTTTATTTACTGTGGGGGCTCTAGTTAAATAATTATCTTTTTGCACCTCTGTGGCATGGCAAGAGACCTCCTGGCTGGAAGGGATAATAGAGGTATTATTTTCTCCCCTTAAGCAAAATGATGTGTTCCTAAAGTAATTGGCTACAGTGCAAATTATAACTGCTCCTTTTGTTGTGACAGGACTATAATCATTCTGTGTCACTGGTCGCCCCTCTGACAGCTTATTGGTTCTCAATGCTATCAAGTGGAAGAAAAGGAGAAAAAAAGAGAAGCGTTTTTGTTCTTTGGCTGGTGGCAAGGCTTTTGGTGTTTACACATTGTATTCTCCACTGTGTAGAGAAAGTAAGTTGGTGATTATTGGAATTATTTTTATAGCATAGAATAATTTGCTGTTGAGTGAAAACAGGAAAGCTACTTGGAAGCACTAAAAAGCATTTCTCGTAGTCTAGGTTTTCTAATATGCAGTTTCTGTGAGATGTTTTGAAGTGTCACTTCAAGTCTTATTGTGTATCTACATAATAAATGTAGGCAAAGAAGAAAATAGAAAGGCAAGTTGTTTTAAGTGAGATTGTTAAGCAGTTAAACCTTGATTGAATTGTAGACTGAGACCTTGGGGAGGGGGCAGGGGAGAAGGGTATTGTGTTATAATAGATACAGGTAAAGAACTATTTTGGTGCAGTTGTTTGTGTTTTTCATCGGCATCTCCCATGTGGGCCATGATTCCAGTACACACTCTTGTAATCTCCTGCAGTGGCAATGATTCAGCTTAAAAATCAATAGGGCATGAGGTGTTTCAAGTTCTCATTATTGTAATGTGTCAACATCACTTCAGTGACCCCAGAGCCCTGTGCTGGCTGATTTGTTCTCTGATTTATTGTGCAATCTTGTAGGCAAACTATAATTTCACTTGTAACCAGAAACTCTGCTTTTATGGTTTGTGTCCCAGTCTCCAGTCATTAGGATGTTCAGAGATAATCAATACCTGTGTTTGCTGCTGAAGGTTGAATGAAGTTGTCAAGCAGCTAAATTACAAGGAATACAAACAAAAGAACATTGCTATGGCTGAGCAGGCCAGGAAATGTTTTTATTTAAATTTTCAGTCCCTATCAACTCAGAAATGCTTTTACTGCTTAGCATTGTCATAATTTATATTCCCCTCTATGCCTCCCAGTTTCAGATCTTGAATTTAGTGGTTGTGGTGATTTACTGTATCACTTTGTCTTTAGGTTATCTGTGTTCTTTTATGATCCTGTTATCTCCTCTGTATCTGTCCAAATGTAATAACATCATGAGCAGGAAACAAATTATTTTAATTGCTCAAACTCAGTAAGCTTATTGTGGCTTTAATAGATCAGGGGCAAAGCAGCACAGTTAATTTTGCAGTGCTCCTCTTCTGGTTATGCTAATTTTGATGTTTGTTTACATGATCAAAGTGCTGCAAGTGATAACAACAGAGTCTATATCAGTTTATCCTGGGCAATATCACACCAATTAATGTGTTTAGAATGTCTCACATAAAACAGGTAGCTTTGCACAGTCCAAAGCTCTTTGGACTTGTACCCCTCACATACCCAACTGCATTGGAGGAAGCAACATCTGTATTTTTGATTTTTCTTGAAAAGTTGTTGACTGGACAGTATTCCAGTGTACATGATAGATTTAATATTTTCCTCCTTCAGAAGTGCTTATTTTAGTAGAGCTTCCACCTTAACCATTGAGAGCTCACCTAATGAGAAAACATCTGGGAACATGTAAATGTGTGGGAGCCTTAGGTGGAATAAATCAAAAGTTGTGCAGCTTTTAAAAGTTATATGAAGCAACAAGGTCCGCATTAATCACCAAAACTAATACAAATAGGAGAATGTTCAGAGCTGGAAACAAAATGGAAAAAAACGAATGTCTCAGATTCAAGATCAGAAATGTTCTAATTTTCATAGTTGCTTAATAGGAATTTTGTAGTTAAAATATTGAGTGTTTATTATGTTATTGGGGGGATTAGAAAGTTTAAATTATCAAGAATTTTTTTGGTTTCTGTCCTCTTTTTTCTCAAGCCCTGTTTTAATTATTAGTCTCTGAAACTCATTTTTTTTCTTCAGCTGTGTCCATGTAGTCTGGAGGGCACACTACTAAAATGGTGACCACTTTTTAACAGCTCACATGTAAAATCATTAAAATGTAGGTGTCACTATTATTCAGCAGGCTATTAATATTCAGTCTCTCCAAGGACAGGTTGGTGTCATTAGTGAACACAGTGCATGTACAAATTTCCCTGTGTTTTTGTCAGATAATGAAAAATAGGAGTGTTTGGCTACTGTAGGAAATGGTGCACAGGTTTCAGATGCCTCCTCAAAGTGGGTATTAGCAGCCCTGGCTCACTGTGGAAAGAGGGTTTTAATAGGAAAGTGCCCCATAATAATTTATTAAGATGATCTATTTAAAGACCTTTACATGAAATTGAAATAATTGACATGGGGTTGGTAGGCTTTAAAAAGTTAACATCTCTGGTCTTATGCATCACAAAAAGATAGGGGTCTTTTCTGCAAGAGAGTTTGACCTATATAACAGAATAATCTGGCATAATGCAGAGCAGGGAGACAAGGGAGAAGGTGGGCTGGAGCAAACCTTTCAAGTGTTGCACAGGCCATGAAAATCTGGGGAGCTGCTGGAAGGCAGATAACCTGTGCAAATTAATTTGTCTCCTGTGCATGCCATGATGTATAATTCAATTTACATTGAGAGTGTCCCACATTCTGGAGGCCAGGACTGGTTTCAAGTTTCTTGTCTAAGCCTCCCCTGTATCCCTTGAAGTGCTTCTTTAAAAACAAAATGCCATAAATACATGGGAGACTTGCAAGAAAGTTCTGTTCCTTGTTATTTGTTGGAAAACTTCCTCATCCTCAGTATAGTTTTTGAAGTTTAAAGGAAAATCCTTTCTATTTGGAACATTTTTTCCCCCTTTTGCTGAATACCCGTTGCACCATCACTCAGAGATTTTTAATGCACAAAATATCAGAGAGCTGGGTCTTTTAGCTTGCTCTGGCTGCTTTGGGGAAGTAGAGACATACAATGCATTATAACCACTGTGTAACAAAACGAGATGATTTTTCTCATCACTATTTGCCCTTTCAGCTGTATGTACACTGCTGTTATACTTGGTATCCTGTTAACTATTTTTGGTGCAAGAAGCATGATTATTTCATATTCCATCATAAAGCAGACCTCCTCTTGATTTGATTCATACATTTAAATAAAAGGTACAGCATGGTCCAGCAAAATTCTGCCCATTTTCATTAATCTAATCTATTTCTTTTGATCTGGAAGTTCCACTGAGATGAGATTGAGTTGTAGGTATTTCCACTGGGTTATGAAGGCAGCTGGTCAGAAAACTTCTGCTGGGATCTCCTCATACTCTGCTGTCATTAGGTGTGGACAATGGAGACTCGTGTTGGACCCACGAGTACTGAGATTATTGCCAGTGAACTCTCCAAGCACGGTGTTAAGGAGCATTGTAGGGAAAAAAAACCCCAACAAAGTAGTGCTTTTTACTGTTTGTTTTGTGTTTTTTTTAAATCTTTGAGAGTCACTGTAATTCCAGCTGTATTTATTGTTTTCACTGTGCATTATTGAATTCCTGCTGGTCCTGCCACTGCAGGGAGCTGCAGCAATACCTGTATCCTTCTCAGTTACCTTTTGGGGGGCTGTGAAGCTCAGTGTTTTCAAAGCACTCTGAAAAGTGCCTTCTTAAAAGGATATTATGTGTGTGTAAAACACTGCTGTTCCTGCTGGACAAACGATAAACCTCTGTGTCTGGAGAAAATTACTGAGTGCTGCATCAGCTGTTCGAGTGCTGCTTTACCAAATCAAAGATCCTGTGCTCAAACACGAGAAAAGAGAGAACTCCCACGGTGAGAGACAGCTTGCTACAGTGGCATTCAATTCAAGGTCACACAGAACCTCAGTCTCGGCAGGGAAAAAAGCCAAATTAAGCATTTTTAGCAGTGCAAATATGTTGAGAAATATCATTAAGGGTGTGAAGATGCTGGAAAGGAAAACAGTAAAACCCGTGTAGCAGAACAGTTGTGTAGGCAATGTTACAGAGATGGGCATGGAGAGATGACGTCACTTCACATTTTGGGTATCACTAAAATACTTTCCTTACATGATCCTGCTTTTGTGTGTGGCTTTGTGTCTCACTTTAGTGGTTGCAGCACTTACCTAAACAGATTTTTTTTTTTTTTTTAATTTAATTGCTGTGAAATAAATGCAGAGGTCATTCCCTGTCACAGCACTGATTTGATGATGGGAGGTGTTTCCTTTTTTCTTTGGACAAGCAATATTTGGAATTTTTAACGAAGTTTACATGTATGAGATTTCTTAAATAAGGCTCACCAACCTTTATACCCAAATACCTTATGTATGTACCAATTATATTAATTCTGTATTTGTTCTTTAATGGTACAGTTAATACAATTTCAAATAGTAAATGCTGTCTCCTTTGCCTATTACTGAGGAAATATTTGCATCTGCAAAAAACAAATGGATTGAGATAATTTGTCATTCTCATTGGATACCAAAGCCTGAAAGAAATATTGAAGGTTTTATACTTTAATATAATTTTTATGATATTATATAATATCCTTATGTGATATTGAGTAGTAAATAACATTGATCTATTTTCAGCACAAAGTGGTGTTGATCAAAGCATGGTAAAATTGCTACATTTTATTGTATAAAATATTGGTAAATTAGTATTTAAACTAATTGGAGCTGTTGGTTCATTTTAGGGAGTTCTGAGTTAAACCACTCTCTCATGTAGAGGATGGATGGAGCCGCCCAGATAATACCCCAGGCCCAGATGGGCACCAGTGTGAGTGCTGCAGAAAGGCACTTAGAAGGGTAATTCCTACTGAGAGTTGATCCTTGGGTACTGCTTGTTTGGATGGTTTTTTTCTGCCCACTCTTGAACTCTCAGACTCTCCTAGTTGAGAAGCATGGTAAATCAAATTAACAAGGTGAAATTTAGGTGGGTACTGTTATTCTCTTCTCTGTGCTATAATTGTTCATGCTGAAATGGTGCTTTGTGGACAGTAACTGTGCTCACTAAAAGTGGAATCTGGAAGCACTACAAAGTTCAGCAGTGAGGCATATGTTTCAGGGTGGGAATTGAAATTTTCCTTTTTGATGGGTTTCCTTGAAACTAGGTTCCCACTGGCATCCAGATTTTCCTTGAAAGGAGAATGCCAGGATGCTGCAGAGAGGGCTTGTGCTCAATTTGGGCACTCAGTAAGCTGGCAGAGGAGGAGGAGGGCAGTAGCCTGAAGGTGTGTGTGTGTCTTACCCCAGGCAGAGAGAGTGCCTGGGAGTGCTGCAGGACCACACTGAGCAGGGTTGGGGCTGCTTCTCTTGACCATCCCACATACTCAGAGTAGGTGCTAAACTTGGGTTTCATGTTTGTAATGTTTTGTTGTAACAAAATGTCCTTCTCTTCCATCTTTGCTGTCCAGGGTTCTGCAGCAGAGCCAGAGCTGTCTCTAGGATGAGAAAGAAGAATTTTAATTTCTTCTTGTTACATCCCAATTCCTGTTTGCCTGTTGTTAGTTGCTCTTAAACTTTGTTTAGTCACGCTGTGTGTCTTCTTATTGGCTGAGCTCTGAATTAACTGTTCCTACTCCTGCATGTCTTGATTTTCCCTCAGGCACTTGACATCAGCTCCTTCCTCCTCTTCCCCTCAACGTTCCTGTCACCTCCTGGAGTTAATAGAATTAAATTCTAATACTAACATTCAATTTGCAATTTTGGAGACTTGAAACATCACCTGCTCTGCACAAAGGAGCAGTTATTGTAGTGAAGTTTGAATGTGGAATATTTTCAACAGAATTCACAGGTTTGAAAACTCCTGCACTGCTGAGAGGTGCTTTACATCCCCAGGAATGCTTCCATTTCAAGGGTTTCACTCTGGGATGTCCATATGCTCTTTTTTCCACAGAGTTTACGGTGCCAGTTACACATCTCAAGATGCAAAGAACTGGGCAACAACATTTTAAAAGCCTTGGAAAACAAATACAATAAATGACAGGGTTCCACAGCTATGACATTTGTGAGAGTATTGAACAAACACATCAGTCACTTGCAGGAAATTTCCTGGCAGATCTGAGGTGCTCACTGGAAACAAGGATCTGACAGGAGAGGATTCAGGGGCACAGTCTGGGTCATGGAAGAAGCAATACAGCTATGGGAGAATGTATTTTATATCCTTTGCTCTCTGGCACCAGCTATGTGAGTTGTCTCTTCTCTCAAAATTTGCAGGCAATTATATTTTGAAAGAAATTGAACATGATGTGCAGGTGCTTAAATATTTGACACGGCACTTCCCATTCTGCCTCAGCAGGTATGTATTGTCCTTTTGGCACTGTTCTGACGAGCATGTGATACCTTTAAAATACTCTGGTAAGCAGGAATACTGGCTGTAAAACATTCCTGTTGTTGGGGTATCATTTCTGAGTCGCTGGTTTGATGCACAGAAACATATGGCTGGTTACAGGAGTGGACTAAAGAGATACAGATGACAGTGTGACACTTTGGCCAGGACTCACATCACAGAAAAGAGGAAGGCAAAAGCTGATATATATATTTTCATTACAGTTATTTGCATTGATAATATAAATCACTGTTGAAAAAGCAGTTTATTTCAGGGGGTGCATGCATTAACAGCTCTGGTATTAGATGTACAAAACATATGGATTTAACCAGTCAGGTCCTGGCTAAACAGTTGTGCCTTCCTTTCCAAGACCTGCAAAGCTTCCCATCCCAGTTCCTATATGACAGATAAATTGAGCAGATTAAACACAGGAATAAATAATTAGCAACATTTGCCGTAAGCCTGAAGTATTTGGATGGCCACTAGAAATGGAACAGAGATGTCCTAGATTATTTTGTCACTTCAAGGCTTGATTAGGAGTACTGAATATCTTTCAAAGTTGTATGTTTGATTTCTGATGCAAGCTTGGGGATGGATATAGAGGTTACTGGGTAGGACAGCATTATCCAAGAGATCAGGGTCCTAGCAGCAGACTGAAAATTCAGCGTTCTTTCCCAGTGGGGATGACTTGCCCATGCACTTTCCACCATTTTGGCTGATTATATTAGTATATAATCTCTTTTCCCAGGTAATTTCTAATCAAAGTGCTCCAGCCTTTCAGGGTTGAACAAGCACTGACACTGCAAGATGCTACTTCTACCTATTCCAAGTCCTTCCCAAAAAAGTCTAGAAAGGTCCTTTGCAACATATAACACCTTTCTTTTATTTCGCAGACAACTAAAAGGAAAACTGGGGAAAATCTTTTTGAGGAGAGAAAAAGAGCGATGTGGTTTTGGTGTTGCTTTGGTTTTTGTTTGGCTTTTTTTTTTCCTGGAGTTCCATGTTTCATGAAGGTGAATTATATAGCAGAGGTGAATTATATAGTAAAGATGAATTATGTAGCACAGAGGTCTGTAATTAACTTTATCACTTTATCTGCTTTTGATCTAGCAGGTCTTCAAGAGGAAACATTATTTAATCTACATTCATATTATCTCTTTCTCCCCTTACAAAAAAAAAAAAAAGACCTATTTTCTCAGTCTTTAGAATGTGAAGACAATGTTATTGTGCTCCTCTGTTCTACCCTGTTGCTTTCAATTCCTATTTAATAAGACACAGGACATCTCTCATAAATTTTGTACTATCAGTGTAATGTTGCTTTGATGATGCATTGCATGTTAAGTTGGGATTGGCATGAAAGGATAGTGAGGGCTCAGGAGAGATTTTGTCCCTTTTTTCCCCCCCCCCCCCCCCCCCCCCCCCGTTTTTCCCATAAATGTTCTGCATCTCTTGCTGTCAGGCTCTACGGAGAGCTCTTGGCATAACAGTCTGAACATGGGGTGTTGTGCCCTCTGGCCATGGGCCTTCTGCAGCTGCTGCCCTCTGCTCCTCCCTGTCCCTCTTCCACCTGGAATTAGCTCTCAGTGCCCTCCCTCCCTGCAGCTGAAGAACTCATTATTTTGCCAGCATCCCTCTGGAGGGGCCCGAGTGAATCTCAACAAAAGATCTTCTGGAGCAGAGCAAGCCTGGTCAGTTGTCCTGACCTTTTTCCTGCACTGTTGCAGAAAGGGCAAGACTTTCCTCACAGGATCCCACTTGGAGCTGACAGAGGAGGGTACGGAGGTTTGGAAGCTGATTTCAAACCTCTGACATTTGGAGTTGCTCTCTCTTCATTTCCCTGCACATATTTATAGATACACTGTCGTTCTGGTGGCTGTCTAGCTAAAAAGCAATACATTTACTCTGTTGCTGCTTTTCTTTCCATGGAATAATGAGGATCTCAACTGCAAAAATGACCCTGGGCATGAAAGGTAATTTAGACACCTCAAACCTAAATTTGTTGCAATGCCAAATTTCATGGATTTTTAGTTTTTAAAATATATATAAAATAATACTTAAATACATACATTAACCTATATTTTATATAGGATCCTATATTGTATAATGCAATTTTTACCCCCTAAAAACTCACTCAAAGTTGTATTGTTCATCTCTAGTATAACTCTTGCTGTCTCTTCTTGCCCATCTTGTTATTTCTGTGCTTTTCATCCCTTTTCTTCCGTAGTCTGTACTTCTTCCACACAAGTAAATTTCATCTCTTTTTCTCCCTTTTTATATGCTAGCTCTTTCTTCAAGTTGCAATCCTTTTGCAGTGTAGTACAGAATAATCAAACCAGCAAACTTTTTCCTTTTTGAAGCAGGGGTTGTTTGAACATTTGAAAACCCACAAAAGAAAGGCAGATCAGTAGTTCTGCCATTCTTCAAAATTGCCCTTTCATTTGAAAGGAATAGAGAAGCTCTGGGTGGGCAAACTGAAAGTTGTGGTGTCTGTTTAATGAGGCTGTGAGGGGAAGCAGGAGATGGATTGGTAATGATCAGATGTGGTGAATGCAGATGAGTCCACTTAAAGGCGAAACATGTGCTTGAAGTGTAGCCTTATCTTTGATAATCAGGCCACAATTCACAGGCAGCCAGGGGTTCTCAGGAAGCCCAGAGCTCTGCGATCTGCTCCCTGGATATGAAGTTCCAGCAGGCACCACCCGTGGCCAGGTGGGTTGCACAAACCTGAGTGTGCCTGCTGAAGTTTGGGATTGATACGGTGAAAAACAAAGTTCACTCTCCTGTGAGAATTTAAAAGTTTAATAAAAAGACAATAAGAGACACATAAAATAAAGCAAAGAGGTAACGGCCGGGTGCGTTGGTGCTCTGCCAAGAGCACACCTGATGCTCGAGGTGAGTCATTTTTATACCATTTTTACTGTCTGTTCTTTGTGCATATTCAAACTTTTCCCGGAGCTGTTCTGCATGGCCACTCCTTGGTCCCGCCTTTTAAGAGCATGCGTATACTTCTGCCTTGTGGTTTTATTTTTTTTGATTCTTGGGCTTGGGCTCGCTAGGTGAGAGTTGATAGTTGAGTGGGCTTCTTAATTCCCCAGACAGTCAGGGTTGATAGCAGCTTTGGGCCTCTTTGTCCCCCGGGCAGAGTGGTGATAGTCACTTTGGGCCCCTTTCTTCTCCGGGCAGTGTTGATAGCCTCTCTTGGGCCTCATCCTCTGTTCGCTTGGAAGTTCTCTTACTTGCTCACACTTGCTAAAGTCTTGCTAAAAAGAAAGAAAACTACATCCACACAGCAAAAGCATTTCTAACATTATATAGTATTCACCTTAATACTTGCGAGAAGCCAATACTACGATACGCGTTTATAACAAAACTTTGTTCCCGCAGCTCCCTGCCCGCTCCCTGCACGGTGCCTGTGGGCTCAGCACAGCCTGTGGGAGCGCTGCTTTTGTCCCGCTGGAATCCGGGGTGTTGGCAGAGTAACCTGACAGCACCCCTGGCACGGCTTCCAGGAGATGCTCAGCTGAAGGTTGTGCGGGGCATCCCGGCTCCACAGAGCGTTTCTAGAGGCTTTATTGGAATTCACAGACGATCTTCAGTGAATATATTCATCAGTTCCACACTGCAGATTTTGCTTAAGTCTCGCTCCTTCTCGAGACTCTTTGGTGTGTGTAATGGGATTGTTTTTCCTAGGAAAGCTCTCGCGTACCCTTAACGCTCCGCGTGTAATGGGCCGCATTCTTCATTGTAATTGGTGGAGCCTGTGCATTCCCGACGGCAGATAATTGTTTTCCGCACAAGGCACTCCTACCTTGGGAAGCCTCTTGTGCCTTTCCTCTTCAGGAATCATTAGCAGGAGTAGTTTGGGGGATTTATAATGCCAGGAGCACCTCCCAGCACAAACTTTATGGCTCTTAATAGCTGTTACTTTTCCTTACAAAGTGTGTCTCTCCCCAGACATGCTTTTGCCCCAGGGCAATTAGTTAACAAAGTAGTTGTTAACTATTGATAATGATCAATTTGTCAGGGATTATTGCCCAATAACGCCATATTCTCTATTAATTAGATAAACCCATGTTAATTGTAGATACTCTTAAGAGCACTTTCTTGGAGGACCAAGCGGGCTTGCCATAAGCCAAACTGAGAAGCACCTCTGCAACAGTAGAGTAAATTATATGAGGAAATGAGATATGTATATTTTTATGGTGGTATTTTTAGAAATGTTCAAGATTTGACAGGTTTATAATTTTCAGACGTAGCTGCTTAGAAGGGAAAGAAACTATTCCAGTCAGAGTTTTTCCAGAAAGCAGGGTCCTTACTGGTCCTTTCTGATACCCTTTCCTAGAACAAAGGAAAGAAGAAGCATGCACACAAAGACATATAAATCTATACACCTCAAAACCGCCCGTATTTGGGACAAGAAGGCTTCAGTGTGCATGTTCATGAAAAATCTCTTGGTTTTTTTCTGCCCAGTTTATGATGCATCACAGGATGGATGCATAATCTCTTCAGAGAAATGTGTATAATTGTTGATGCGTAAGAACTGAAATTGTTATATCCATATAATTTTTTTTAAATTGTAAAACTCAAGTTTCTGTTTCTCATCTCTTGCTTAGTGTCAAGTACCTAATAAAGATTTCTTTCTTCTGAAGATGTGATTCTGCGGTAACTCAGCACGTGGCACTCTCATCACATCCTGTTTGAAATATGGTCATGGAAACCATGTCCTTATAAAAATACAAAATGAATAGAAGCCCCAGAAAAATCACTTGGTTATGTGGGGAGGGCTGGGATTCAGTGTGCTTACACGGAATTCTTGTTGGGCTCCATTCAGTTTTAGCATTAATATGTCATAAAATCTGAAGAGTTTTAGGCTGTTTCCAGCAGTATTTGGCATCAAGTAAAATATGGGGTTGAGTGGATATTTTATTATTAATGGAGAATTATTTCAACATAACATTGCAGTTGGGTTGCGGCCCCTGGATGAACTTGAGCAAGAGCTCTTGGCAGGCCATTTCAGAGTGGAATTCATTCTTCCAGCAGCAGCAGAAGGTGAGAAATAGCTATCATGTTAACATTTTGACAAGATAAAGCCCCAAGTGCCCCCATTGATTGATGGGATCCTGGCATATTTTTGATGCCCATGTGGGGAATCCAATGAGGATGACAAGTCTCTGAGCAGCAAGTGAGATCTCCTGGGCAGGTGGCCCAGGGGCAGCATCTTCAGTGGGCTGGGGTGGGACTCTCTCCATCCTTGTGTGAGTTCTTTTAATCTCCCTGGAGAGAGGGAGAAGGGGCGGTGAACATGGGCACAGCTCTGACGTCTGACTACACCCCAGTGACAAGGCAAACCCAAAATTCATCCTCATCTCCAAGCTGGGACTTCAGTTCCACGGATCCTGCCATTTATTCCTGCATTAAATGCTGCTTCTAAATTTCAGGTCAGAAAGAGAGAGAAAAAGGGGGGATTGTATTGAGTTGCTGTGGAGAAAACCTTAAGGTGCTTTGAGTTTTAGGTATAAAACACAGATTCTTTATAGCTCCCTGTCTTTGTCAGAATGTTTTCCATTGTGCTTGTGTCTTGTCAATGCCTGAGTTATTGATTTCCTGCCAGTGTGAACTGGATTCCCAGTGAGCCTTTTTGTCCTTGTTTGCAGCACCCTTTGGTAAAGACACTGAGGATTGTTTGTTTGGTTTTACAAACCATAAAATAGCATTTTACATGTGACTTCCTCCTTGTAAATGTAGCAACTTTCCCTTCTTTTTTCGCTCTGATACTAAGGCTTTAAAGTGGTAATTTTAGGAAAAAAAGACTATGTAAACACAAGGTGAACTGATACACCGGAGAATTGTAAAGCTTGGTTTCTTCTGGTGCCTTGTTCCATGATGTTGGCTCATTAACTTATTTTAAGGCACAGATTGGAAAAAGTTATGCAGTGCTCACCTGTTGCACAATTAAAAGTGATTTCCCTTTATGCATGAGCAGTACCAGGTTATGTGTACTAATGGTCAAGGAAAAGCAGTTAAAAAATAGATTATAGTGGTGATTACACATTTTTAAAAAATAATTATTGTTTTATTGCATTTGAAAAATGCAGATGGCTTAAATAATAATAATAATAATAATAATAATAATAATTCTCCCTTGCTTGACTTGAAATGCCTGTATCATATTTGAGGACATGTATTTAGCAACACTTTTCTCTTGCTTGTTAAGTGATTGTGGGAACTTGCTCATGTGTGCAGATCGTTGTTGGTTTTGGTGTAATAAAGAGCAGATTTCAGAGGGTCATGATCTAGTAGAGATTTTTAGGTTGATTCCTTTGCTGTATTTCAGCATATATGTATTGCACAATAGTCTTGTCTGTACTCTGAGCTGCCTTACACTGTCAGTGTGACATCTCTGGCGCCTGGCTCTCCCTAAATCCACTGCTGTAACCTCTGGCATCATTTCCAGCCTGACTCTCAGTGTACTTTGATTTTTGCCATCAGTCAGCTCTGCTTTTATAAAGACAACAGGGCTGTGAAATCTCTATTTTGGACTTTTGGTGGGCGATGCCCACGATCTTTACTCAACACTTAACGTGTGCCACATGATTTGGTGACAGAACATGTGGCTGGTGCAAGAGGTGGCCATACAGCAGCTGGGCCTTTCCTCAGGAGGAACCTTCCTGTCCCTTTTGCACCTGTGGTGCAGAACAGATGATGGTAATCACTATAAACATTAATTATGAGCTGATAGGCAAGGGCATAATCAAAGCAGAGATGAATTAGAACAGGAATCCAACATCCAGATCTTTAAACCAGCTGATACATCTCTGCCTTTGATTAATAGGAGGGAGATCTAGGAAGGCTTCATTGTTGAGGGCCCTAATTGTTCATTCTGTGCTCAGTAAGTGTTAAAATGCAAGAGCTGGACCAAAAAATCAGACAAACAAAAGTCTGCACTGAATTAATAGTTCAGTAAAATGCCATAGTAACATATGTCTCAACCTGTTGAGAGTCCTAAAGTAGGAGTAGAAGACTTTAATTACATGATTGATGGGTGCTCCAGGAGAGAGCTCGGAATGTGCAACGACAGCAAGGTCACAAGAGCTGTCTGGAAAGGGGAAAGAAAGGGACCTCCGGGAGGAGGGCAATAGGAACTGCCCGAGGGGACAGGGAAGGCCATCTGCCCCAGAGGCAGCACACAGCAGCCCTGCTCTCAGTGAGGTTATCACCTACCAGGAAGATTTAAGAGCTTCGTGCTTGGCTGTCTCACAAAAAATTATGCAAAATATCCGGCTGCTTCCTGCAGTGTTCAGCAACTATAAAACTTTGGGATTTTTGATAGTAAACAACAGAAAAGACCTTGTTCTGAAGCAGTAAAAACCTTACACTGTTGATTGGTGACTGGTGCTGACACTAAGCTTTCCAAGGCACTTTGTAATAATTAGAAGCATCTACAGTGTTAAGCATTTTTGCTGAATGATTCTTGGCAAAGTGGTTGCGAGTTTTTCTGTGAGAGGGGTCCCTTATGTATGTGTGACTGCACATTTCTGTTTAGACACCACTGTCACGTGTTCTGAGGTACTGATACGAGATAAGGAGCCTGGCAAAGTCCTGCTCAGGTTCTCCTTAAGTGCCTGTGAACTAGAATTTTGTCTGTGATTCTCTAAGAATCCATTATTATCATCATCATCATCTATTTTTTTTAGCTGTGGTGGTGTAGCTTTTTTGCTCTCACATAGGCAGAGGATGCTTTTCAATAAACTATTTAGTTGATTGCAAGTTTATTTTGAATGTTACTTTCTATTTCCAGTAAGATACTGATAGCAAAGCCTTTCTTTTTGTGCTACTTAAATTTTTCTATCCCAGCCTTTCTGTGGCCATCAAGCCCTTTCTAGATATTGCTGCAGTTTTCTTCTCTGACAGCCTTGGTGGCACTACTTGCCACCAAGAAGAAAATGCTATACTTTTCAAATTACTTTCTGTCTGTATCTTGTGGCAGGTCATTGAGTATTGGCTTTTAAGGAAAAAGTGAAATGGTCTGAGGTGAACGTACAGAATCTAGGTTAAATAATGATTACTTGTCCCAGTTTGAATTGTGTCCCAGATTTGAACATTATGTTATACAGTCAGTTCAGGTAAATTAATGGTGAATCTGTTTCACAGCTGATTATTAGTTTCCCCTGAGATGATACTCTGTTAAATTTTTTTTTTGATCTTCTACAATTTCACGTATTTCTGACTTTGGTTTTTGATTTCTTTCTTTTTTTTTTTTAATTTTTCAATGGCTCTGGGCATAAAAGAGGTGAAAATGTTGCTTTGCTTAGGGAAGATGTAGTTCTGAATAATTTTTGAGTAATTTGAAATTTTTACGTTCATGGCAGCACAATACACCTTAGTAAGTAGAATTAGGAAATTGGAAATGTTGCTTTCTGGGTCACCATTTCAAAAACACCTGGATGGAAAAGTGATGTGTTTCCCACGATGATCATCGTTGCTATTCTCAGATAAAGGCAGAGGAGCCAGGCTCACCATGCAGCAGGATTTGTCTGACTCAGGAAGCACTGCCAGGGCAGAGTGTGCCTGTTCCACAACTTCCATTTGCAGGAGTCTCAGCAGCTTGCATAAATAGTGTAGTGCCAAAGAAAAGCACCCCTGCCCTGGGAAACGTGACATCGATTTCTGTCATTGTCTGTGTGTCAAGTGTAATGCATTGGGTTAGGATAACCTGAACTAATACTTTCATTTTAATGAGACAGGCTGATAGAAATTTCCCAGAAAGGTAAGTAATATGTGCTCAGTGTCGCTGTGGTGTTGAATGTTTGTAGCATACTACATCACAGTTAGATAAACTTAAAGCAACAATCATCTCAATGACTGGGGACATGGTGAAAAGAAGCAGAGGTTGTAAAGGCTTTGAGTTCTGAACAAGCAGTGAGTTTAACATCTGGAAATTTCTCTGACTCCTGAAAGTTGCTGAGGTTCCCTGTGGCTGCCCCAACAAGTGGAATGACAACACTCTGGGCACCCAGCCTTGGGTTACAGGGCACACCATGACCACTAGTCAAGTGAAATAAATCTTCCTGTTGTCCAGAGCTGTCTGTAACAGGTGTTCAGGAAACACTCTAGCTTTGTAGAAGGGATCTATTTCAATGTATTCGATGTACTGGTGACAGTAAAGGTGTATCATAATCAGTGGGCAGATGTCATAATGGAATTAATTGCAGACATATTTGTGCATTTTGAGCAACAGTCTGTTAAAATAAGCTTTGCTTTTTGAAGAGGGGCACCAATTAATGCAGTGTTTTGGAAAGAACTAATATGTTTGGAATACTGGAACTATAACAGGAAAAGTAGTTTGAGTGCGCTGGACAAAATAAATCCTTTTCCAACACCTTGGTGTTGATCTTTCTGTCTTTGCTGTAGTAAATAGCATTTACATGATCTTGTAGCTTATTGTGTTGTTATTAGGAAAAATACTTCATGTACAGATGAAATTTTACCCCAAACATAACTGACATTCAAACCCGATATAAAGATGAATCACACAAACCACGGTGTTTACTTGCAAAGTAGGGATTTTTTTATTTTTTTATTTTGGTTCTTATGGAAAGTACAAATTCAGGTGCCTTGTACTGCAGACAGTTTGGTGTGGGAGAATCTGCACTGAAAGCACGGTGAGTCCTTCCACTATAGCAGTCATTAAATAAAAGACAAGGTGGTGGAATCAAAGGAAGGCACTGAGGTGACAGTGACCTACTTTGCTAAATCAGAATAACTGCTTTAAGGTACAACACGGCAGGAGCTAACCTTGAAAGTGCTGAGAATCTCAAATTTGTGACATTAGCAGAGTAGAAATTAAAAAGCTATGAATCACTGTTAGAACAGGCTTATGCATCATTTCATCATGATAAATTAAAAAAGTGTCACCAGCAATCTGCCTGTGAAACCCTGTGCACTGCTAGGCTGACGTAATAAACAGCCACTGCCACAAATTTGAACACTGCTTGCAAAATGCCCAGAGGAGGAAGATAACGCAGGGTCAAAATGTGTTCTGCTGAGACTTCTGGCTTTATTAGTTTTTCCCACTGGTCTTGGGCAGGACCTTTCCAGATGCACTCACTGATAACTGATGCATTCATGACAGCATCATTTTCCCTTTGATTGATTCTCATTATCTAAATTGCCAGTTAGGACGTGGTTTTATATGTCTCTATTCAGAACAATATTGTGCCTAAACTAAGCTACAGGTTGTGAGGGCGTCAGATGATGCAGTTTCATTGACAGGAAGGAACCATGGTCAATTAACACAAACTGGAACTTTCATCTGGTATCTGTAACTTGCACCTAAAACTATTAAATATGTTTTGTTGTTAAGGTTTCAGATAGCTCAGTTGCTGTGTTTATGTTGGTTGAAGGTGTGGTGGAGGAAAGGGGAAAATGCTGCTTTTGGCTTAATAAGTGTCTTATTGTACTTATTTTTATCTCTTTGTGGTAAATAATGGTGAAATTCTAAATATCAACAAAAAGAAAACAAACCACTACCCCACCCTCCCCAAATTAGAACCAGTGGTAGAGTTGAGATTTCTCTGGTGAAGCTGCCTTATTGTTTGTACCTGAAAGATGCACTTTCCTCAGAGAGTTTTAGACTGGGGGAGGAGGAAATGAATCATATTTGCCTCGTTGTTTCCTTCCTGGACAAACAGGAATGAACATTCCATGGATGTAGCACCTGGAGTTTGGAAGCACTGATAGACAGAGACATGAGACATGAACAGGACGTGGCACCTGAGGATGATCCTGTGCAGTGCTGCAGCTGCTCTCACTGCCCTGCTTGGCAGTGATCATTAGTGAGAATGACCATTAATGACATAATCATCATTAATGAATGTGCAGAGGCTGCACCCACACAAGTTGTATTGAGGTGACTGAAACATTGGTGTTGGATCCCACAGCTTAGGATTTCCTGCTGTTATTTTTCTGCTTGGATTGTCTTCTCCTTAGATAATAGTGTGGGGAGGATGGGGATTGACTGAATGTGGCAGAAAGTTGTCTTCATTTTTGTAGTTCACGAATGGGTGAATACCTCTAATTTTGTCATGGTAAGACAGAAGTGATTGTGTTGTTTGTAAGGAATACTTTTGCAGTTCTGTCTGGCACAGCAAAGTTTTCATAGGTGACAGTAGCAATAGCTGTTGGCCTAATGGGTAGTCATTATGAGGAGGAATTAAGTTGTTCTTCGCAGTAAAATTATCCAAGGGGAAATTGCAGTACCAAAGCTGTTGCTTGGAGTTATTTGCCTTTCCACTGATTGAGTTTCATTACACTCTTTCATGATGCTGAACTTGAAATTTCCTTACCAATTTGTTTTCATTAATAGCCAGCTCTGCTGTTGATGTTACATTACATTGTTCTGGGAACATGACCCTTGACTCTTTTCAAAGTTTCTTTATTGCATTTTTCCACAAACCTTTTAAAATTTATTTTAAACCATTTAGTATCTTTTTATCAGAATACTACATGGTACTGTAGAGCTTTGTTTGAGTCCTGTTTTCAGCCCTCGACTCTCCCTGTACAGCCTGTGGAACATTGGCCAGCATTGGCATTTGGTACGTTCCAGTTACATGAGTTCTAATATTCTCTCTGCTTCCTTTCCCTCCTCGAATCTGTCCTCCCCTTATTTGTTTGATCTGTTATTTATGTTTCATCCTATTGTATATTTCACTTTGCAACAAAATTATCATTTTGTCTGAAGGATTTACAATGCTGTCTGCAATGCATTCCCTGTAAGGATTCTTTAGTATCAGATTCTTCACTTTCCTTTTACCTTTTAGGCAGACAATAACAATCAAAAATCCATCTGGGAAAGTTTGGAATAAACTCATGATAGATCTGATTCCTAATGGATACCGGTGAAGCACAGCTGTGCTTTATCACAGCCATCCTTCCTGGATGCTGAAAAGCAGAGAAGACATGGATCTCTTGGCATTTCTTGGTGGAAGTGAGTGCTCAGGCCATTTTGGAGACTGTCCTTCACAGAAGACAAATGCCAACACAGTTTGCTTTGAAACACTTTTCCAGGATTGTATCCAGTGTAGGACACATCCCAGCAGTTACTTCAGGTGTTCTTAGGCCAGAAGTATTTGCTGATGCATTTGGAATGCAGCAGGGCTGTAAAGGGGGCTGGGTTCATTATGGCACTCTTAAATTAGACTGTATGATAATATTCCCCTCACAAACACAAGGTGATAAAGAGAACTGTTTTCCTTCAGAGGAAACAAGGTGTGGTCTGTCTTGGGCTGCAGGGCTCTCACTGCTCCTGACCTTGTGGTTTGTTTGAAAGTAATACTCAGAGCACCAGACTGGCAAATGAATTGTGTGGTGAAATTATAGAAGAGAGGATGTGAAAAGAAGCTTAGCATGGTCACGTGGACTGGAAGCTTGGTTTGCTTCATCAAGGTGCTTATATTTGGTGGGATAAGTGCCAGTTGCTTTGAGCTCTGTAGTGATTCAAAAATGTTTTAGACCCATATGTGGAACAACTGAAAATTGAGCCGTGTTAGGTCATAGATAGAAATACGTTGGGTCAGAGATTTGCTTCTATCCATAGAGCATTTGTTTAAAAAGACTGCAACCTCTACTTAGGATGAGGAGCTACCAGAAGGGGAGCTACTTCTGTGGCAGTAAACGTGAAATACTACAGCAGGGTTGTAGGTGTACAGCATAAACCAGGAGCCAGAAGCTGTCACCCAGAGCATCTCGGCTGGGTGGGGAGCAGGGAGAGGCCAAGGACTCCCCTGGGCATCAACAGGAGTTCCCAGAACAAAACATGGAGCATACTTGCTTCAAGTTGGAAGTTGACCCTACTGTGAGCAGGATGGGGACTGGAGCCCTCCAGATGTTCCCTCCCACCTCAGTCACTGTGATTCAAACATTAATTACCCAGGCAGTTGCATAATTGAAGGTGCTGTGGCATTCCAGTGTGGCTGACTGCACAGACAACAAATGCTGTCCTTCCAGATAATCCAATCTTGAAGGGCTGTTCTTTTTCCTTATTTGTTTTTTAGGTAACTTGTTTAACAGGCTTTCTAGTCCTTCTCAGCTGTTTCAATGTATTTAAGGAGAATCGAATCTCTTCAGTCAATTTTAATTCCATATTGTATTTAGAATAAGTACTATAAGATTCAATTGTCTTCAACAACAGTATTTGTTTTGTTAGACCTTCAAGTAATTTTTGTAGGTTTTTTCTTTCTCCTCTTTTTTATTTATTTTTTTTGTAGTCATAGTTGGCTTTAGGAAACATGTTTCATTGTATTATTTAGAGAATGACCTTCAGTGCTGATAACATTTTGTTGTGCACTTTTTTTCGTGCACTGTTTAAATAATGAATTGTAAATCAACACAGTTAAATGAGATGTGACTGCATAGATTTCTGTATAAATTGGGAAACTTCACCACCTGCTCTGCAAGGACAACCTTTACTAATTGTGGATATTTTTCTGTTTCAGAAAACCTTTTCACAGGAATTCCAAACCTCTCACATCCCAGATCATTAAGCTATGTGAGCAAATAGTCCTTGTACAGCAGAGTGGTTGAGTAGCAGAAGAATGTTTTATGTGCTAACTTTTTCTAAGCCACTGCTTTGAAAAGGTTTGAAGGAACAAAATACAGGAGAAATTCCAGGCAGAACAATCTGTGGTTCAAAATACATAGAAAACAGTAAAAAAACCCCCAGGTATTGTTTTTCTTTTTTGTGTCCATCACATGGTAGTTTTTATATGGAATTCAGATAGTATTAATATTAAATAACTTCAGATATTTATTAAGTTTGAAAAGCAGTTTAATTTTTTTTCTTAAGAAATATGAGAACTTTTTTTTAAAATTCAGATTTGGCTAAAATTATCTGTCATATGCAGATGATTATGCAATATCTGCCAGCATCCTACCCTAAGACAGTTTTACCAGATGGTCAAGCATGTTTCATGTGGCACTTGTTTAAATGCAACTATATCTAGTTTTTCCTGTAATATTAACATCATCTTGCATCTAAGGACTTGATCTGTAGTGAATTAACCACTTCTAGATTATTTCTGCCAAATTTTGTAGTGGAAAGATGGTATTTCACCCTTTATAGTTGGCAGGACAAGTATTTTGCTTTAATATCTAAGAGATATATATTATCACATGGAAAATTTACAGTAGGAATAACAAATATTTTATCCATTGCTGATCATGCTGCTATATAAAGAAAATAGGGCTTGTAATTTAATTTGTGTGTCTCCAAGCAAAATGAGACTATGGCACTGAGACTTCCTAAACTGATTCTGAGTGTTGACGCAGCAATTTGAGGTACATATGACAAAGTCTCTTAAAGATGCATTTGCTTGAATAAAACCCAAAAATAGGGATGTAGGCAGGCTTGCATTCACATCGGTGATGGAAGATGGTAACCAAACAAGACCTTCACTGGGGGATGGATAATTCCATAGTTTTATAATATTTTATGTTTTATAATATTCCACATGTAGAGTGGAGTACTGTGCTGTTCCCCCTAGTCCCTTGCTCTTTACATTTTTGCTTGCTGTAGTTTCCCTGGCATCATCCTTTAGAATAATCTGGGGCTTGAGCTGATTTTTCTGCTGTGCTCTTCTGTAGACATCCTGGTAAAAGGTTAAATGATGATCTCTGCAGGTACATTAATTACCATTGCATGTAGATAAAACCCAGTAACATGGGTAGATAAAAGCCAGTAACATGGGTAGTTAAGTGAGCCATGGGGTGCCCAATGTGCAATTTGGGCTTTTAAGGTTTATGTCTGAGATCCAGGCTGCGATTTTGCCATGGGTATCATAGTTGGCAGTTTCTCATTTTTTATTGGGCATAAAAAGTAATAATATGGGATTGTTATTAGCTACAGAATAAAGCACCGTTAGCGCTCACGTTTTATGTTAAATCCAAATACTGTATTGATTTAGCAGTAGGAAGACATGCAAGTCAGAAATGCTGTAAACGATGAGCCATCAACAAAGCATTGGTTCAGGATGTGAAAGAGAATTGCAGAGTTCCAGTCAGAAATAACAGAAGGAAGGATATAAAAGCAAACAGTAGAAAGAGAAAGCAAGAATAAATATAAGGAAAATACTATTGAAAGCACATTCAGTTGCTGAGAGGGTTTTTACTGCATTCAGTGTTTGCTGTGGGGCATCATCCTGTGTATTTCAGTACCAGGTGTTTTGAGAGCAGGAAGTGGAAGGCTTGGCTTGTATTTTTAGGATGCTTCCAACAAAAGTAATAAATACATCCCTGAGTCTGCTTGCACCTCTTGTTAATGGCCACAATTGACAGCAGTTCCAGTCTAACACCCCTGCTCTGCACAAAAGGAACTGATGCTTAACCACTAACACTAAACTAATATCAAATCTCATCTAGCAGCAAGGGGAGAAAAGTTTAAATTGTCAGAGACATGAAGTGCAGACCAACCTGTCCACGTAGCACTGGGTCAGGCAGGATGAAATTCAGCATCACTTGCAGTGAACTGTGCCTCAGAATCTACTGTTTAGTAGTGCTAAATTTGTATTAAAACATAATCTAAGTGACAGAAAAACAATGCTTTCAGCATGGTTCTTCTGGACAACAGGACTTGTGAAAGATATTTTAGCTGTGTAATTTATTTCTGGATAATTGTGACTGAGACACGTGGGGAAAAAATGCTATGGGATTTCTGGGTAAGCACAGTATTTGTATGCCCAGGTTTAAATGTAGGTATTTGTGATTCTATTTGCTACTTTATGAAGAAAAAGTAATGCTATCATGAGCTATTAGTTATAGACTATTATCTCTTGTTTTATGGGAGGGTGAAACTGTCCAGTTGTCCAGGGCTCCAGACCCCTGAGGCACGGGTGAGGAGGGAGAGTTTCCATGGGTTTCACCTGGTAAGCTCCTCTCAGTCATCTTGCTTTTGTAGTATTATATCATGTCTTGGAGACACACATTTCGTGCAGTAAAACCCTTGCTATCAAGTTTATTTTTTAGGCTAAAGGATAAGTTTTTCTTTTACTCAGATAATGTGTTCTTGTGTACATGGCATCCGGCTTTAGATGCAACTTAGAATTTTTGTTTTCAAAATACATTGCAGTAGACAACTGTAGAGCCTGTTGCACATTTATTAAAACCCCTTTATTTTACAAGGTTTGGGTTTCCCCCAATTCTCTGTAATTTTGCTGTTGTTTTTCATGACCATAACATTCTACACTTATAATAACTAAAGTGAAATAGTAGGATGGGATATCAGCAAATACTGGAAGTACTGTAACGTACCAGGATTGAGCCCATAGCAATTTGCATCCACCTGGGGGTGAGTTAGGATGTTGTGTGGGCAGGAATGATCTGAGGAATGGGCACGCACTGCATCTCTCCTGGCAAGAGGTGGGTGTCACTTTGTGAATGTTGCTCCCCAGTGGCTCTTATTTTCTTAATAAAGCTGCGTTTTAAATTTCTCCTTTTAGGTTGCAGGTGTTTAGAGAGGCTGTCTGTACTGTGCTACAGATGCTGGTCATGAATCAAAATACTGATGGAAAGTGGTGATAATGATGGAATAGTCCATCAAATCTTTGCTGGTTTTTCCTCTTATTTTAAGACTTTAGAACTGATTTGTGATTAGAGCTTTTAACCATCCCATCTCCAGCACTAGGAGTTGGTATGGTGGTGAACTGGTAGGATGTAGGGATTGGGATGAGGGTAAAGACAACCTGTTCTTTTCAGGATAACTCAAACAAGCAGTAAGGATGCTTTTTTTTTCAGTAAATACCCTTGGTGGTGGTCATGGCTGTCTGTAATAAAGCACATGCAGGTCCTTGTGATTACAGCAGTCCTTGAACGGGGATGTTCTTGCACTGCTGAGCAGGAGAGGGTCAGCACTGCATGTTTGAACCATGTTGTTCCTGACCTATAGAAACGGTTTAAGCTCTCCTAGGGCCTCTCACTCCTGAAACATGTAGAGCCAAAAGTTCCTGCATGGGAAAGACATTAGAAGAGCCTGAAGGAAAGGCTAACTGGAACGTTTGAGTGGATTGCCAGGCACCTCTTTGCCTGCATAGTAGAGATGGTTGTTAATGGCATGTAACCACTACTGAGATCATGTATTCAAGAGAAAATAATGAGCCGTTTTTCAATAATTCATCTATTTCTCTTTTCCAGCCATTGCTTTTCTTCCACCTTTCGTGTACACAGCCTTTCCCTCTTTAACCCATCTGATCTTTTACTTGGAAGAACTGTAATAAATGTAGGTGTTCATCCTTTCTTCTAACAGACAATTGTGTGAAACTTGAAGCTCTGCACTGTTTCCAAGGAATTGGTGTCATTAGTTGTGGACACACTCCTCTGTCAATCTGTTTCCTCTCTTGCTTTTTGTAGTATCAGTTACCCATTTTTATTTTTCCTTCCTTCCCTCCCAGCCCCCTGTTTTGTTTTTTTTCCTTTGTTTTCTTCCCTTAACTTTTTGACTTTTTTTTCTTCTCCCCTCTCCCTTTTTGCTTTCCGGCTTCACTTATTTTAGAACACGGCGTTCTGGATCCCTTTATTCTCATGTCAGCGTTTCAACCCTCATCAAAGTCCCATCAGCTAAAACCAGATTCTGTTCTCACACAAAAACCCCCACCCAAATTCTCTGATGTTGTTATGAAGGGCTCAGACACATTTTCCTTCTGGAAAGAAGGAGACAAGTGGGAAGGGGAGAAGGGGGTCATGCTAGAGAGTCTCTTACTTAATTTCCTCCAGCTTAAAACTGATCTTTTGTCTGCACTGCCACTGCCACCCAGTTTCTGGGCCTTTCTCAGCCAGCTGCACTTGTTTTCTCTCAACACCTCGCTGTCTACCTGCACAGAGTTTCCTGCTCTGTCAGGAAATAAATAGTTTACTCCCTAAAGAAACAGGGACTGCACTGGAATTTTTTTTTTCTCCCCTTGCTTTTTGCTTCTATTGCCCCTTTCATACCATTGCTTCATCCTTAAGTGGTGCTTTATGTCAGATGAGGGACAGACATTTTTCTGAAAAATGAAGGCCCCCCTCAGTCATCAAAAAGTCCTGGGCTCATTACTCTGTGGAAGGAAAGACCAACAAAAGCTGGGATGAGAAAGAGCTGCTCGATGACAGAAACAAAACATAACTTCCAGTGTATTTGTCTTGGAGTAAAAGTGATGTATGCCCTGCATTGAGCAAGTAACCTATCGATTACAGCGTAAGCAGTGCACTCTCAAATCCCTACCAGGCTTTTCTCTCTAACGGATATTAATGTCTCCAGCTTTTCTCTTGTTGGGTTTGAGAAATACTGAGGGTTTCAGCCAGTGTAACAAAGATCTGCTTAACAGTTCTGGTATCTTCTGACTTGAAGAGCCACTTTATCAACTTTGCAGTTGTCTAAGGATACTGATTAATTTGCATTCATGTTATGTAATTTAAAGATAAAATGATTCATGTTTCATCTATTAAAAAAAAATTCTGCAGAGGCTTCCTTCTACTGTCTGAAGAGGGATTACATAAAGAAATGTGCTACTGAATGCATTTATCAACTAGAAAAAGCCTCCCCTTTTATCTGAGTAGCTTTTCTGAGTGTTTCTGTTTCCTTTTCCCACTGTGTTTTATATGAATTCGTGAACATCAGGAATATAATTTCTGACATATCACTGGGGAGGGATCTTGAGGGATGAATACTGTTGCCCTCACACATCAGTGAAAGGCTGGGGATGTTGAGTCTTTAACAAGGCAGCTGTTCCCAAAATGTTCAATCATTCTTGTTAAATAAAATAACACATAGGAATGGCTCAAAACAGAGTGGGTATCTCATCTACTCTCTGCATTGTTCAGTTTGATTTCTCTTCTATATCTACTGTCATGGTAGTTTTTCAGTTACTACAGAATGATAAATATTGATTAACATACATATTTCCTACAAACATATGCATGTATACATGTAAGTATAGATATGTATTTAAGAGAAGAAATCATAGATAGATAGAAAGGAAGGCTGTTGCAGTACGTTTCAGCTTCTTACATTACCAAAGTTAAGTGAAAAAGGTTAAATGTTCTCTGCAGCTGATTATCTGTTGTTAAAAATGAAAAGGATTTAATTACTCAGGGTTTTATATTAAAGTTTAATAGACAATCTTTCATCTGGACACAATTTCACACTCAGGACAGAGCTCCGTCTCAGTTTGCATTCCTTCTGCCGGTAGACTCAGTTGATGAAGAACACTCAGATAAGTTTTTATGGATAAAACCCTCTGCTTTCCTCCCAAATAGTGCTTTACTTTGGTACAGTTTTGTTTGTTTTTTCTTTTTTATGGCCCCCAGAGTTTCAGCCACCTCCATGTCCTCTTTTACTTCTTTCCTGTCTGCTTGTGTTCCCCAAGAAAACTTCTCTGTGCCCGCTCTTGGCACACCCGTGTCTCTGCGGAGCTTCACGGGTAGTTTTGTTTTCTACCTTCTGAGCAATGATCAAAGCTGTCAGATCAGTCAGTTTTATTTCATCCATGTGAAATTTCTTCCTTACTCTCACAATTCTTTTATCTTTGTTTCAACTACCAGCAGCTCCAAAAGTTAGATTCCCTTTAGGAATATGCATAAAGTTTGTATTTGGCAGTTCCCTTCTAGCAGGAGCACTCTCCTGCTAGAAATCCACGTTTAAAGCCCTCCAGAAGTTTGGAAGTCAGGGGAAGTTTGAAGTTATTCTCTCCAGTGGCTTTTCCTCACAGAGGCTGAAGGGTCCTGCATCCCTCTGCAGTACAGGGATGTTTGTGGCTGTCTGAAGAGTTTTCTTTACCTTCTGCCATTCTTGAAACTGCTACTTAGGGATTTCCTCCTCTGGTGCCTCCACAGAACCAGAGTCAGGGCACTCTTCAAGTTGTGTGTTTCTGTGTTTCCTCTTTATCTTGTTTAGCTATCTGGCTATTTTAAAACCACTTCAATGTCATTCTCACCACCACACAGAATAACGAGTCCAGTTTTAGTATTGCTCAATTAGATTATTTTTGGCTGTTTTTTGAATTCTGATGAAATGGAGGTTTAATTGGGTCAGTACGGTGCCAAAATTTATGTTATTTTTCAGCAACTTGTTTTTATTTACAAAATAAGAAGTTGGAACTTCATGCAATTTGATTCCATAATATTGAAAGCTAATCAGTTCTGTTGTGTGTTGAGTGTGCATGGAAAGCAGAGTTTCATTATTTGATGTTTTGTCTGCAACTGTGTAAACACAGAGGTCAAATATTCAGAAGAAAAGCTTTCTAAAAACAGGTTGCTTCATTAACTCTCAGCTATTACGCAGGGGTTTGATTAGAGTTAAATCACAGAGTCATGGAATCACAGAATGGCGTGGCTTGGAAGGGACCTTAAATAATTTCATTTCACCCCCTCCCATGGGCAGGGACACCTTCCACTATCCCAGGTTGCTCCAAGTCCTGCCCAGCCTGGCCTTGGACACTTCCACAGCTTCTCTGGGCACCCTGTGCCAGGGCCTCCCCACCCTCAAAAGGAAGAATTTCTTCTCAATATCCCATCTAACCCTGCCCTGTGGCAGTGTGAAATCATTCCCCCTCGTCCTGTCACGCCATGCCCTTGTCAGAAGTCCCTCTCCAGATCTCTTACAGGCACTGGAAAGCTGCTTTAAGGTCTCCCCATGGCTTTGTAATAATTTGGAAGTCCCGGTGCTGCCAGGGCCATGCCTGTGTGTGTGTGACACCACAGGTGACAGGAAAAGCCACCTGGGTGTTGGAACGTGTGGAACAGAAGGGGAAGGGCAGTCAGGGCTTGCTTTAGGCTGGATCAGTAACACACTGTGTACTAAACCTATCTATAAAAATTCAAATACTTTCACATTAATGCTGCTGTCCATTGTCATTACAGGACGCCTTGAGCTTTCTCACATAGTGCGTTGAGGTTTGGTGAGTGACACTGCTTTTCTCAGAATATTGCTCCAATCCTTGCTTGCTGAATGCAATCCACAAGCCGTGGGTGTCAGTCTGGAGAAAAAAGAACCACGTCTGAGCAGCAACATTTGTCTCCTTGACGTTTAAAAAAAGACAGTTGGGGTAGTGGCTCTCGGTTCAGTTCTCACTTTTATCCTGCACTTAAACTTCTGATTAAGGTCATGCAGGACACCTTGTCATCTTTGCACCACTTAGCTTGACTTTTATCTGATGCTGAAGAACTCGCTAAGTTGTCTTTGAAGAATAATGTTCTGAGGAAAATGGATCTAAATGGTTATATTGGGTAAAATAAATTCACCTGCAGGCCTGGGAAAAAGCACTGTAAATCTTGCCATGACCCTGTTCACTAAGGAGGTTTGTTGATAGCATTATATTAAATCAGGAGCAGCAGAGGAAGCTGTAGAGATATTCAGCAGTAACTGAAGAGGGAGAATTGCACGGCTTGTGGGATTACAGAATATGGCATTTTGTACTTCCAGGTCATTACTTTGAATTCAAATACACTCCTGGTAGTAATAAAAATCTGTTACCAGATGACAGGTCTCCAGTTTCATGTATGAAATGAGCTGAGGTTTTCTCTCCACCTGGTAATGGGCAGATGCCCGCTACAGGAAAAGTGTCACAACTGACACTATCAGCTACTTCTGCTGACATCCCAAGGGGGTGGGCAGCAGATAAATACCTCATAGCAGAGCCACCTCTTTGACCTTAGATTAGATTCTTTGGTGTTCAGCAGGGAGCTATGTGCAGAGAAAAGTTTAACGGATAATATATCTTCCTCCTTTATACAGCATTGTTGAACACTGCTGCAACAAACAGGAAGTAAAAATTGAGGGCAATTTCCAAGTTACTGCTCATAAATTAGAGGCTATGTGTTATTCCTTATTTCATGTGGCACCAAACCAGGTTTCAACAAGGGAGGTATCTGAAAGAAGGTATAATTAATAAGTATTTTGGCATAGGCTAGCATTACTCTTTCTCCCCTATTCTCTGGGGCTTACCATTGTTGACACCACTGAATAAGAAAGCTAATTTATTCTGGCTGTGTAGGTGTTATAGAATACAGCTGCTTCTGAAGAGAAGACGTAGTGCATTTAACATGTCTGATTTAAAGACAGTCGTCCTTTGGTGCTTGCAGAAGTAGATTCTGTGACAAGTCCCTGTGACTGCTGTGTGACTCATGAGGTGGGAAGTCCTACAGGAGCTCCCACAAAGTAGCTTTTCTCTCTTGAAACCAAATCATCTCTCTTATGCTTTCTCTGGGGTTTGTTTTGCTCACAGTGTGAGGGAGTGTGTGAAGCTCTCGTTACCACACGATTAGATGCCAAAAACTAGTCGCCTCATGTTTCCTGAGGTAGAGGCTACCGTGAAATTGGCCTCCAGATAACTGTTATTACTGATAACCCAGCTCTGATGGGCAACAAAGAAAGGTGTGGATTTACAAAAGAACACATGCACATGTGGATGTGTAAGCAGAGGAGGAGGAGGAGGAGCAGTTCCTGGTGGTGACAGGAGGGCTCCAGGTACAAACATCACTGTGCCAGCCTACGGGACATTTCCACCTGCAGCCCTCGAGCCAGCTCTTGACTTGCTTGAAGGTGCTCAGCAGCCATTTCTCCATGGCTCACCATCAAGCAAAGAGAGACCAGATGCCATTTCAAGCCCAACAAACTGATCTTGGTGATTGGAAATAATTCAGATACTGTTTATAAAACTCTGTGACAGATTGCACTGGGTATCAACCCTCCCTTCTGCTGGAGGCATTGTCAGTACAGGGGATTTGAGGATGTAGAGAAGAGAAGCCTACAGAAAGCCCCCTGCAATTATCTCGGAGTTTAAAAGAGAAACAACATTCTTTTCTTTTGCTCATGATCTTGATGTTCACCTAAAATTGAAGTGTATTATACTTTTTTTCTGGATCATATCTTAAATGTACTTCAGAGAAGTAACTCTACTTCTGCCACTCTTACTGTATAACCTGTTATGTGCAGCATTTTTGGTAAATGTAATAATTTGTAAACAATTATGAAAATTAATTTATAAGCACAACATAGGATGTTAGTTGCCCTGAAGCACTAAGGTTAGGCAAAACTTCCAGTGCCACCAGTGTGGCTTTGTGTTTTCTGTTTGCAGTATTTAGTATTATTATGAGAAGTTTTAAGTAGAAATGCTGATAGATTTTTAGCATTGGTACAAATAGGAGCCAGTAAAATCAGACTTGGCTTGGAGTAGCAATCTTAATGCTGATGAACGTGGCAAACATGCACAGAGTCCACTTGGGGACAGTTGACACAGATGGCAGAACTGATTTAACCATGTGCTATATGTCTTATTAATTGCTGTGCCAATTACTATAAACTCCAGAGCCTGCTTCTTTGTTCCACTATTGTGGGCAGTTTGTCTGCTGTACGTTTACTGCAAACTATCAGCTGTCTGTATTTATTTTATGGGTACTGTGCTTTCTCTTCTTTCTCCTCCCTCTCCCTGCTCTCCATCTCTCCACTGGGACTTGTGCATGTGACTTTTTTTGGGAAAGAAGATTGAATCCCACCCATTTCAGAGGTGGCTTAGCATTCCAAGCAGAGCATAGTTGGAGTGACGTTCTAGAAACAGGTAAAGTGTATGTGCAGATTCCTCAGCAACGTTTGTATCCATGTAATATGGACAGTTACATCTTTGAGTCCACTGTTTCAGGTTTGTAAAGATTTGGAAGGACCAGAGATTCTGTGTGATTCCTCAGGGTGAGCTCCTGCTAAACCATTAAAATCATTGTGGAGAAGCAGACGGACAGAACTAATTGAAATCCCCAAACTGTAAACTCTAGAGGGATTCTGCCCCTGTTGCTGCCTGGTGTGAACCAGACAAGGAAAGCCTTGAAACTGAGTGAAGCATCACATAAATTATTCTGGGTAAAGTAAGGATATTAAACCAAGAAATCACATGAAACAAAAAGTGCACTGATGGCAACAAATATTGTGTTAATTGCTATTTTTTCTGGGTGTGACAGCATTATAAGCAGCCAGTGGGTAGTACTAGCTAAACACTGAAGAACTGTGAGTTAAATGTTTTCTCAGGCCTGGGCTTGTCCTAAATAGCTGGTGTCCTGTTCTGGGGAAATTGATGGAGTTGTTATTGCCAGTCAACAGCATTGTCCCTTACACAGTCGAGCATCTCAGATGCTGAACGAGTGTCAGGTTTGCTGTGGTAGCAAAAGTGAATTCTAATCAAATCCTCTCTCTGGTGGGACAGAGCTTAACAATGGTTATGGTTGGAGGCTTGAAATTCAAGTGGGCTGCCTCTCGGGGCTTCCAAGGAGTCAGAGAAGTCCTGGAACTGTGACAATTAAATTAGGACATGAAATCTTTTACAAAACCATAAAACCTTTGCGAGCCACAAACAAGGTAAAAACCCCCCTGGGTGCAAGGCAGGCTGTTATAGCCCCCAGCAGCAGCTCAGAGGAGGGAGGACGTACAGCAGATTTCACATTCTAACTCACCCCTTTCATCTGTGTCACTGCCTGCTCCTGCAGCTGGCTGTGTTTGACTGGTGCATTCAGCACTGGGAAAAGTTATGTTTTTAACAATTACAGGCATATCTATTAAATCTATGATGCAGCTGCAATTGCAGCATGGAAAATAACCTTCTTACAAGGCAATTACTGTAAAATGTTGTTCCTTGCAAGCGCAACATAAACACACTAATTGCTAAAGGTTTTTCTGTCATTTGTGTTAAATAGCTGTTCTTCAATTATTTAAGGGTTTCAACAAAAAATATTAGCAAAAAAGACCCCCCCAAATGTTACCAAAATAGCCTCATCTCACAGCTTTGTTATCAACACTTTGCATTTCACTTTTCATGCCAGCTTTTACATCATCAGACTGGGGTACAATTGGGAATTTTAAAAAATGCATAATGATTTTTGACACATTTTTTCTCCCCCCATTCTTTTCTCTTAGAAGATGGCACAGGTTTAACTCTCAATACACATGAATTACAAGATTTGGGTGAGCTAATCAATAACCCAGTCTTTTTTACACGCTTTTTATATTCGTAGAATCACTAGGGCTGGAAAATACCTCCAAGATCACAGAGTCCAAGCTGTGCCCAAGCCTCACCTTTGTTTCATGGACATCATGTTATTTTGCAGTGTCTTGGCTTTCTGCTATTCACGTACAAGATTCTTTTGTTTTGGTTTTTAAAGAATCTCTGAGGCTGAAGTAGTTGTAAACCAGAGTTAGAGCTATTCTTTTACTCATTTAAAGAATGGCTAGAAGGTATGTGGTGGTTTGCTGATTCTCTCTCTTGGGTTGGCTTATTCCATTTTATACAGACTTTTATTGCAACAGCAATAAAAGCACTACCTACACATTTTTTTCTTTAATCCCAGGGGAATTGTATGTGCTGTACCAGGTTATAAGGTTTAAATTATGTTTCTCAGGACTTAAAGTAATGTGGTGAATATTAAGGCAATAAGTTGCAGAAAACCAGTATATTCATAAATGGGGGCAGGGGGGAGTTAATGCAGAAAACAGGTTGAGTTTTGCAAAAACATGCTTTTTGCTAGTGGCTCCAGGAGTGTCTGCTATGGAGACTGGTCTAGCTGTGGTTAAATGAGGGCTTGAAGATGGTCCTGTGGAGATTAGAAGCAAAAAAATCTATATCTGTTTTGTTAGTGTGTATTATTTTCTTTTTGAATCATTTCAGAGAAAATATTAATTTCTTAGCAAATGTTATTCCAGAAGTGCAGAAAGACTAAATTGTTTTTTCAGCCACAGAGAGCAGATTTGAATTCCTGGCCTTAACAGGTGCTTCAGAAGATTCCCATGTCTCAAGTATGTTTTGCAATATATTTTGAATGTAAATCTGCCATCACTCTCTATAGAGAAGAGTCTGCTGCATGTGGTGACGTGAGCTTGGCCTGTTTCCAGTGAATGTGAAATACAGTAGAATTATATTTCTATAGAGAATATTATCATAGCAAAAGTCTAACCTAAATATGTGGGATATTTACAAGATGTCTTCAATTCATCTGTGCTTGTTTAAGGATAATTTGATGAACATAAGGTAAACCCTCCCATTCCTTGTTTTCATCTTTTTTTTTTTTTTAAATATTTTATTGATCCTCAAAGCTTTTAAGGATGCATGTTTGCATTTATTTCAGTTTTAAAATCAAAATGGTAGCATTAGAGAAGTTCAGGTTGTGAGTATCAGGTTTAAAAACACGTAGTGGTTTCACTTTAACACCTTCACAAATGTGGCCTTTCTATGCACATTCTGGCACTAGAAAATCAAACCAAACATGTATAAGACAAAACCCAATTTAATTCCAGCTCTAGGCTGCTTGTTGTGATGTATCACATGGCTTTTAAGGCTGTAACAGCAAGTATGTGGAAGGCATCAGTCTTACAAGTTTTAACAGCAATCCCATCTTCATAAGGAGTTTCTTTTGCCTGGAAATGGAGCTGTTATTTTCAATGATTCCTTTTTTCTGTAGTGCTGTGTGAGGCATTTAGAATTTCTCATTTGCCTCTCAAAGACTTATTTTGCTTGGTGCAACACATTAATATTTTCTGAAAGATGTAGATAGAATTCTCTCAAAGCCCTTCATTGTCTTAATTTGAGAGATGGTGCATTTGACAGACCAGGAAACTTGTGTCATTTGATAGCTGATAGATAAGGCAGGTGGCAAGAGATCAGTAATGGCTACACAGTGTAATTTAATGTGAAGGACATTTAATATTCCTTACCAATATGTCATCAATTCTTGGAAAATCAGTACCAGTGGGACTAATAGGACAAGTCAGAATATCTGAACCTGAGCTTCTTCTACAGTCCAGTGCAATTACGAGGCTTAAATTCACCATTGTGGTAATGGGTCACTCAGTGGAAGGACGTGGGTGATGACACATTGCACACAGGAAAGCCACAGTAATGAGACAGCCATCTCCATCAGAGCAAATTTACTGTTTGTTCATGGAGAGAGATGATTCATTTGATTAATAATAACTCAGGGACACAACTGAGGTGCTGCATACACAGAAGACCTCACAGTGAAGAAGTAAGAAAAAGGCATTTTAGAAAAGAGCTGTTTTGGAGACAGGGAGGTGATAGTAATTGCCTGCTTACAAATACTGAATAAATACTTGAAAACTTCTGAGCCATGACTGACTAGGCATTTACATGCTTCATGTGTCTAGTAAGCTTCTGATTGCTGGTGCTTTTATTGCTTGTCAAAATATAAATATTGTTCTTTTAAAACATGGGAGTTTGAAATCCTAAATCAGTTGTGTGTTAGGGTGTTGCTTTGGGTTTGGTTTCTTTTTTGTTTTTGTTTTCTAAGATATCATTTATAGGATGAAAGAGTACAGAGAAAGTAGTAAACTAGCAGATTTGACTTAAATTGAAGTTGCACATACAGGTTAGGGGCTTAACAAACAGGTTAAGTTAATCAAGAAGAGAATTTATAATTGTGAGTGTGACGTAGGCTTGCAGTTGCACTGTGTTCTAAACATACGAGATGAGCTACGTGGACATTTGAGCTCAGTATGCTCATTGTCCAGGTGTGATTACAGTGCATTTGTTCATCTGTCTTTCAGCACTTACATCTTTTCCAACACAATCCACAGGAATATTATACAGAGTGAAAGAGATTCATTCAGGTGGGCTTTGCCTTTCTTTCAAGACAAGAGGAGGTGGAGGGTGTTGCTCATGTTTTGAGATTAGCTGCTAACATGCCTAGAAGAGAATAAACAATATTCCCTTGGTCAGCAGGGGCCATGCTGAGTATTTAATACTCTATATATATAGTCTCTAATCTATACTCTAATAGTTTCTTAACCATTCAGACTTGCTGAGTAATTCCTCAAGGATCCTTGGGTATTTCATGGCAGAGAGCTATGCCGCTTTCCACTGCTGACAGAAAGGTTTTTCTTTCTCTTTGGTACTTGTGATGCCAGTTTTCCAGCTGCATTTTCTATAGGGGAACATGCTGTTACATCTCCAAAGCATTTTTCAAAAAAAAGTTCATGGGATTCTAGAATAATTCCTATGATACAGCAGTGCTGCTTGATTAAAAGCTCCTTCTGGGAAGATGCTTTGTTGAAATCAGGGTCCTGTGTTCTCATTATTAACCCAAGGTGCATCAGTGCAAATAAACTTAAGCCTTCACCATAGTTGAAAGTATTTATAGTGGGCAGAGCAGAGAAAGGGTAAAAAAGGGAAATAAAAAGAGAAGCCTTCCTAATTTGCTCATTCAGAGGCTGGAATGTTATTAAATTGCTGAGCCAGTTGAACTGCAGCTGGGATAAAGAACCCGTTCCCTGAACTTTCCCTCACTACTTGGAACTAATGGGTTTGAGATTAACGGCCCACATGTGTTTTCAGTACAAAGGGACAAACTGCTTCCTCCTTTGGTGATTGAATAAAACAAACAAACCAAAACTGCTTCATAACTGTAGGTTTTCAGTTTCAATACTGGAGTTTTGGAACACCAGTGGAATTTGTGGCCCTCAGTGGCTTAAAGGAGTGTTCTCTATCCTTTGCAAAGAGCATAATGTGATTTGGAAAATCAGTTGAGAAATACACTGATTGTATTTAAGTATTCTCCTCAATCCACTTCTGAACTTAGCAATTAGAATTTAATGTGACAAGAATGTATTTACATGCATGCTTTCACACACACAATGAAAACATCTCCATAAATTAAGAGTTCTGGTAAATCCCATGGTAACCTG
This sequence comes from Corvus hawaiiensis, assembly GCF_020740725.1. NCBI lineage: Eukaryota > Metazoa > Chordata > Aves > Passeriformes > Corvidae > Corvus > Corvus hawaiiensis. The sequence goes on along the minus strand of NC_063228.1, from coordinate 12,808,283 downwards.
ACAGATCGCAGGGGGAAAAGACATTTTTAAAACAATTCTCTAAAAACTGAGATTTTCCAACTGCTCTTTAATTTAGGATGCATGTTGATATTTACATAAGCTGATTTTTTGTTGTTGGGTGTTGAAGAAATGATGGAAAAAATTATTTACAGTGTTGCTCTCGTAAGCCCAGTCTTTTATGAGCTTGATATCATCCTGTGATAAATACTGAGCACAAATAATCCTGCAGCTGCAATTCCTTATTACCCTTCCTAATTGTGCATGGCTTGTGGTATGTAAGCATTAGATTTATTTTAGGCTGTATTCACAAGGTTTCCACACCAGCTTTCCCACACCTCTCCTGAGGTGGCTTTTTTCTGGGTATCATGTGCTTGGCTGTCAGGTTTGTAAAAAGAATTGTAGTGCCAAGGAAAAAAAAACGTGTATTGAGATGGTGTTTTTTGTGAAAGCTGAGAAGGGGCTGCATCTTGGAGGCCTGGCACGTGGTAGGTACCTGTACTGGGTACGTCAGGCAAGAAAACAACCTTTTATGATGCTTTGGTGGGTCTTTGTTGGGTTCATGTTTGTTTTTTGGGCACGTGTTGGCTGCATATTAAAGGCAGCGTGGGCTGCTGTTATTCCCATCACATTTCATGGGTGCAGCTGTGGAGGCTTTGTCAGCTGCTCTGGGTGTCCCTGCCAGGGTCTGGCACTGGGGGGACCCTGGACACCGCTGAGCCTCAGTCAGGTTGGGGACACCGTGGGGACACCTCGTGTTCCAGAAAGGATGAAAAGCTGCACAGCTGTGAGGAAACAGGGTGAGCCCCAGCCCTAGGAGACCAGGAGGGGCTGCACTACTGGGGCAGAGTCCCTGCAGCTCCCTGGGAGCTCTGAATGGCCCCTGCTGGACTCCAGCTGGAGCTGTGCTCTCCAGGACCTGTGGCTTGTGCAGAGCTACGCTGGAGCTGCTCCTGGAGCACTGACAGCCCTGGGAAGGGCTCAGGCTCACCTAGTGCAACTCCACTGTTAGTGTGGATCTACACTGACCCCTGAATCTGCCTGGGGTGGTGAGCTGGGGTTCTTTTCCACAGTTTCACCACCAGTCACACCAACAAGTGCATATCATTTCAAGAAATAGAGAAGGAAAGTCACTTCATAATTCATGAGGTGTAAGTTTTAATTATTGCAGTGACCTTTCCGGCTGTCCTTGTCTTTCTGCTTATCCACTGAACTATGCATTAGACTCCCTGACTTGAAAGTGAAATGATTCTCTGACTTGTTAGAGAGCAGAGATCCCACAGCAGGTTCCAGCAGTGCTGCTCTGGCCTGTTCCGTGGGCAGTGCTGAGTGTATTCCTCCATCAGAACAGAACCAGGAGTGGGATGAACATCACCTCACATGAGGGTCCTCTGGGGTTTTAGTTTCCTCAGAAGGGCTTTTTGAGTCTATCCTTTCAGTTCCCAAAAAAAATTCTTCCCATTGGCTCGAGTGAGTGTGGAATCTTGGTTGCATTATTGTATTGGTCATTTAAATGCCTCTTTACCTCCTTTGCTCGTCCAGCTGTGGACCTGTCCATGCAGGAGGTGGATCCTCCTGTGCTCCTGCAGAGAAACAAGAGCTTTGGCAGGAGGAGATATTTTATCACTTAGTGTGTGAGCTGACACAGGCAGGACTCAGGAGCAGCCACAAACCCATGGGTGAATTGTAAAGACTAAATTTGTTTTCATTCCCTTGCAGCCTGGGGGATTCCCAAGGCAGCACCAGGCCAGACACACCCAAGTGGGAAGGCAGGTCCCACACAGCAGGTCCTTGCTGGAGGATCACTGAACCTGCTGTTGTCACCTGTGTCCCAGGGACACACACAGGTGTAGTTTCCCCTGTGCTTTGATCTTTCCCACAGCAGGCAGGAATCCCAAGTGTGTTGGAATGGTCTATCCAGGCCTGTGTTATCTAAACACAGATGTTCTACTTGTCAAGTACTCAAGACTAAGCAACAATTAGTATGATATATGTGTTCTTCTACACCCCAGCTGCAAGTCACTTGAACGTGCTTAAAATCCTCCTCACCTTTCCCCCATTTATTTTCCTACACCTATTAAAAGTGATTATGCAAAACACCCTTTTCCCTGCTCCTTTAGCAAATTCCTGTCTTGCATTTTCACTTCCAGTTTATCAAAAATATGCCATGTGCAAAACGTCCCCTTATTAGATGTGTGAGGAAAAGAGCTGCCAGTGATTAGATTGGCTGTTCATCCTCTCTCTGCTGGTCCAGCATAACCAACATTTGCTTCCTGAACGTTAGCCAAAAAATTATCTTCTCTCCAGCTGGATAGGGATGCTTCATCATCTTTAAAAACTGAGGTGACCATTATGTTGTTATTGTTAGGCAATTATTTCCTGTTCTTGTACAAATTTACCCTCTGACCAGTTCTGGCCTTGATGTATCTGGCAGGGAAGCCAGTGCAGGCTAATCAAGGCCTGTGAGAGCTGCTGTTGCTGTAATGCAATTTGTCACCTTCTACCCCTGCTTCCTTTGCCACTGCTCCTGCTCGTGAAATGCATCTGTCATCTTTATCAAGGCTTCCTATCCCTAACTGATCACCTTGCCTGCAAAAGGAAAAACTGAAATTCCAGTGGCTGTCCCAGAGTGGAAGAGGAGCATGAGCTGGTTTTATATTCCCCTTGCACAGTGCTTGAGCTCGGCAGGGAGGTGGTTGGGGGCTTGGTCTGGGTCTCTCGGTGCACTTGCTCCTGTCTAGGGCACATGAAGCATGAAGAGGTGCAGGAAGAACTGAGTCTGTTTGGAGGACTTCACCAGCGAAATGTACACAAAAGATGGAGCCAGACTCTGTGGAAGTGCAGTGAAAGGATAATGGACACGGGCTGCAACACAGGAAACTCTTTCCAGACATTAGGAAAACATTGTTGACAAACAGGTTACACAAAGCCCAGAGCAAGGGTCTAGAGAGGCTGTGGGATCACTGGGTTTGGATGTACTTGTAGAGTTGTGAATTTTTTAAAAAAGACACTTTGCTTCTGCTCAGAAATACGTTATGATTGATTTTTCCTGTGAACACATGTATAGATATTTAAGTACCTGTAAATAAGCATTTTATCTCAGCAGTAGGTTAGTCATAACTGATTTTTAGATACGAAATAGGTGTGGGGAACAGAGGCCGTTTGTTTCTGTCTGTCTTTGAAGCACCTGGAATGAGCACAGGGAGAGATGAGAGGCTGAGCTGGGTGGGACACTGATCTGAGCCAACACTTCAAAGCACAAAGCTCTGTTCAGGCAACTGACTTGCTGAATGTAAAACTGTTCTGTGTTTAGGGGTTCATTTCAGTGCTCTGCATTAGAATTCTATTTCTCATACAAGTTTCCAAATTTTATTTTTATCTTGAAGTAGATTAGAAAGCTTTTCTCCCCCCCTCCACCCCTTTCCCTCTCCCAGCTTTACTACCTCAGGTTACAATGGTATGACCAATGTGTGAGACTGTGCAGGGAAATCACCCTTTGAGAATCCAGTTTTGTTTGCTCTGTTACATGACGTGTAAAATTTATTTTGAACCCTAAAAAACGTGATATTGATCTCACACACAGTTATGAGGTTTTTTTAAAAAAAGCCTGTTTGTGCTGGTAAGCTCAGAGGAGAAGAAAAGCAAACAGCTGATTTTTCTTTTTTAATATTTCAGCTATTTTTAATTTTTTTACTTACTCTTCTGATTTTCTCCTCTTCCATTTTGTAACACTGTTATGCAGATAAAGATCTATAATGTGTAAGCTTAATAGCACTAAACACTTGTTTAATTGGTAGAGTTTGGGAGCAGGCCCAGACTAATTAACACCAATTTCTACTCTGTTGCCAGTGTTTAATGGATCTTAGGACCAGATCTTTTTGGAACTAAAGTTATGCTGAAGACATGTTGAAAATAGAAATAAAATCATATATGGCCACCTTGACAAACCATCTGTTCCTGGAATAACGCTTGTTTTTTATACGTAACAAGACATACATGCAGTATAAACAGTGAGTTTCCCTTTTGAAGCTTTATTTATAACTACATAAACCCTCCTGGATTTCTCCCCAAGTATATCCACACACCTCTAATTTCACAATTTCTCTTTCTTAAGAATTGAATATTTAGTGAATAATGACCAATTTTACTACAGAAAGTCCCGAGAGTGATCTTTATTAAAGCTCATAATTTAACTGGTTGTTTATAAAAACACAGAAGCTAGAAAAATGTGATAGAACTCCGTATAAATACTTAGTAAAATATCTTTAAAGGTCCCAAATAAGGAAGGGATAATAACAGTACAAACAGGATGAGATTTAAGTTTAAGTGTACTAAGCATGTGGTCTTCTCTGGCTATTTCCAGTTCTGTATAGCACCCTCAGAGAAGAATCATGCTCAGGAAAGCCCTGTCTCAGCAAGCAGCAGAGGATGCCCAGCCTGGCAGAGCTGCCTTCCAGGCACTGAAAGCCAATTCAGGTGAACCCAGTCTGGGAGAAAAATGATTCTGCATCTTTTGGGTAATTTTCTACAAAGGCCTTTGAAAGAACAAGAATGTGACGGAAGATTTGTGTCATCAGAATTTTCTGCCTTTTGAGCCTTTTCATTGCTTGGCTTTCATTTCATCAGCTGAGCTGATATTAGTGGAATTCTCACCTTCTTCAAAGTGTCTGCTTGACCTTCTGTTGGGTTAGGACCCAAGTGCCCTGGTATTAAAGGCTGATGGCCTGTGATTGAACACACAATTTCTCGACATTTCTCTCCTTTCTTCTTTGTTCTCCAGCTCAGGATTGTCTTAGCCAGCTGTGATTTTGTATTCCTCTTGTCACTGCAGCATTCTGCTGCTCATAAATCTGACTTGGCAGTTGCCATTGTCTGCTTTTCACTGTTAAAACAAGAAGCTCTGGTTCCATCCCTCTGTTTGCCCTCTAGAATGTGTCAGGAGTGTCAGGGGAATGTGGGCTTAAGTGGCCTGTCACTGGATGCTAATGCAAATCCTTTGTTGTTAATCTTGGTGTAAGGAAACAGAAATTTGGAATTACTTGATCCTATCAATTTCTACTGAAATCCTTGGCATTGGATGCCTTGTAGCTCCCACTAGTGTTTGAAATTTTGGTCTACTGGCACATACCAGACAATGTTCCCTTTCAAATGAATATCTAAAATGTCTGCTGTGTTTTTATATGAGGATTTTCTTGTTTCTTAAATTAAAGCATCAAATGCAGTCGAGTATTTTCACAGGGTACCTAGAGAGATGGTGGAATTCCTGTTCAGGGTTCTTTTTAAGAAAAAAATGCAATAAAAATGGATGGTTGCTCTATATGTTTGATGGTGTTTCAGAGATGCTGCATTGTCCAGAGCACTTCCAGGCACAACTGAGAGTTGGTTATTTTGTCTTCAGAATGAATGCTTCATTTCTGTTTGTGGAAATTTAAATTGTGGTTTCTTAGGGAAGAAAACATAATTTTTCACCCAAGCTGCTGTATAAATGCATTTAGCATGTGTTCATCTCAAATTCTGTAGTGTGAATCACATGAAAATGATTGGAGCAGAAATGTTTTTGGTTGTTGGCCAGATCTTAATTTTTCACTGCCCAAGTGTTTTTCACATGTTTATTTACCTGAAGATGAGAGAGCACCAACCAAGTAGCATATGGTTATAGGAAACACAACAGATACTCCAGTTAGTAAAAAAATAATTTAAACTTGTTATTTGTCATCAAGGTGCATGATATGTGACTGGCCTTTTAATGGCTTTTAGAAATGTGCTTCACATAATTTGAAGCAAGCTTTCTTATCAGTATGTTGTGCAATTAATTTAATCTTGTTTCTGTTATTTCCACAGTATTTTTCAATTCAGTGAACCTCATTACATTTGCAAGTGCATTAAATTAGAGTCTGGATAGAAGAAGAGAGATGATTATCAGTTAATTTAATTATATTTCTAGGTTTGCCCATTTAATGATATGTCTGCCATTGTTGTTGCAGCCTTTACAGCAGTAGCACTGGCAGGAATTAGTTCTGATTCCATGTAAAGTTTGTGTTATCTGATAACTCCTGACAGCTGCTGGAGCCACACGTTCAGTAATTTATGAGTCTAATCAAAAGTCATTTACTTTAAGCCTAAAGGCTACAGTATGGAATACTTGCACTGTATTCTCTACATCACTTTTTGACTCTGCATATGTGGGGATGTTCTTGCGGAACTTGACACCATGAATTAAGAAACACAACTTCAGGTTCTTATGGTGATGGCAGGAGCAAGGAAATGTTCCATAGCACAGGGCTCTTCCAGCCAGCTGAACACTGCAGCTGGGAATGTTCTTGTTTTTAAGGAGGAGGCAAAAACCAACCCCCAAAATTCACCATTATGCAGTCCTTCATATAAAATGGTCTTGACTTTTACTAATAAAATTATGTGGTCATTTAGGGAGATGCTGCAACCTGAATCGTAGTGCTCAGCTTCTAATATGGTGCCTGTCAGTGTTACTGCTTTTTGCAGTAAATAATATTTTTATGCTTCTTTTGCAACGCTGCAATTTTTTTTTTCTTCCTAAAGTTTTGTGCCATATGTTTGAAATTTCAAGGTGCCCCTGGTATTTGCCCTGGCATCTGGAAATCCTAAGGATGGGGCTGCTGAGACTCTCCACAGCAGTGCTGCATTATGTGCAGTACTGCAGCCTGGATCAGTTGTGTAGCTCGTTAAAGGCAGATCTATTAAAGCAGTAGTTTTGGTTTTTAGACATTTATAGATATCCAGTATGAATGTGAGAGAAAAAGAAATTTAGTTCTGAAGTACAAAATGTTCCAAATTCCAATGTTTTAAGATGGCTGTTTCTGAGATTTTTAGTGATTTAATATTTAAGTTAATCTTAAAGGTATTTAAAAAATGATAGCAGAAATAACCCATCAATGAGAAAGAAAAAGATTAAATCCAAATTTTACTAAACTCTGAGAACTGTACTTCTATTCCTATGTCTTGGAAGGTAAAACGATTATGTTTACATTTATATTTACTATTTGTACGTGATGAACCATTCTGTGGCTGCAGTGCAAATAATGCATAGATTGTGTACATGAAGTTGTTTCTCTTTCTGGAAGTACTTGCCACAAGAACAAGCCACAAGGTCCCATAGCCTATTCTGTTAGTCTGGCAAAATGGAGAGCTGATGGAATGTTTTGCAGTGGAATAGATGGATTAAGCTTTTCAGGATAAAGATATTTTAATATTTCTGATGCACTTAATGGAAGGAAAAAAGAAGAAAAAGGCAAATTTAGTATATTTTTGAAAGTGAGACCTGTGTGTGGGTGCAGTGTGGGAGAATCAGACTGAACAAACTCCAGAAAGGCTGGATTTGTGAAGCTGTCATTGCAGAAAAGTCACATTCTCCCTGCTGTTCACTTCAGGGATGGGGGCTGACCTGCTACCCGTGGATTATTACCTACTGTGGCTGAGTAAAGTTGTTGTAGAGCTTGTCAGTTGTGGAACACCAGTTTGGGTGTTCAGATGGGTGAGAGATAGACATACTGCTTCTCCTGGGTTTTTTGAAGAACTCTTTACTGGCTTCTGCCTTGCCTGATTTGATGAATCCCATATCCCATGGCATGCCTTCGCTTCTGTTTACACCTATTTATTTTTTTTTTTTCCTCACTTTTGCTTACTTTTACTGTGAAGTTACTTTTGGCAAGGATGGCTGATAGGCACTTACTTATACAGGATAGCACAGGGATATGCCAGTATTGGCTGGATCCAATGGATTTGGTGAAAATTAAAAATGTAACAATTACTACATAGCTTGTGTTTTTGTGAGGAGGAGTTAGTCAGGACAAACCTTCTCTGTTTATCTTGCAGGTTTCCAGCTGGGCTTTAAGACCACATGTTTGTTTTGAGTTGCAACTCACAATTTTGTAACAATGACAGTTTTTAAACCTTATTATTTTTCTGAATAAGTACAGTCTCTCTGTTCAGCTCCATTGGAAATAAGTGCTTTGAATTTCTGCCAGTACCCAGGGTCTCTGGCAGAGTCCCCTGGAAACTTGCATGGGCCAAAATGTAATGTTATGCTCCTTTATACTGGCAAAATCATCCCTTAGAGAGTGCAGAGCAGGGATAAATCCAGCTGCTTGTCCAAACACAGAAATAAAACAAGGATTCATTAGCTAGTTTTGACTGCAATTTTGTCTGATTACAAGAGTCCTCAGCTAATACTAAGGGCAGAAAAAGAGACCTGCTCTGGCTCTGGATTGCAATGGGGAGAATGAAATATATTTAATTAATAGATCAGTGAAATCTTTGTTTAGCTATATGATATATGGGAGAATAAAACCTCTTTTTAAATGAGGATAAACCTACTTGCTTGATCATCATCCTACATTACAACAGTTTTGTATTCTCTACTTAATTTTTCTAGGAAGTGTTTTGTTTGTGTTTTTTTTTATGTGTGTGTTTTTTGTTTGTTTGTTTGGGTTTTTTTTTGCTTTGTTTCAAATCAGTGGTAACTTGTTAATTGCCTATGATTTATTTAATGATGCTTGTTGTAATGTGAGTGATTGCTACTCTCCTTGTTTTTGTCAGTTCACTTTGGTATTTTCCCCCAACTGGTATTTTTGGAGGGACTGGAATGGAAAGATTACATCCCTTAGTATTCTGTGTTGGAAAAGTACTGTGTTTCCCTTTCTGTCAGGAAGAATTCTTCCAAATCCCTCCGTGGTCTGAGCTGCTGTGCTTGACATCTCATTATTTGACTCAGCTGTTTCTGTTTCACCTTCACCCAGCTAATTAAGTAACTCATTGAATGTATTATTCAGTATTTGATTCTGCTATCTGAGTCGGTGAGAGATGGAATTAAAAAAAAAAAAAAAAAAAGATAAATTAAAAAATCCCCTTGATGGGATTAGTGGAAGGATTGTTGCTCCGACACGGTGGACTGAAATGAGCCCGAGCTAATGGAGTTGGCAATACATGAATCACACTCTGCTTGAGCCAGGCTTTGGCTGCTGGGGAAAGGATTGGGATTAGTGCTGATCATTCCTTAACTACCTTGTAGTGACCTGTTAATTGTTTCAGGACATCTGCGGAGTGCGAGGCGTTCCTTGGCTTTCTTTACATCTTTGTTTCCCTCCTCAGCCGCGGTCCTGCAGGGCATTCTTCGTCCTGTGTTAGGTCTAGATACGGGCTTTAGCTACTTGGCTGTGCTCATCATTTTGGCTCCATTGCCAACATGGATTACTTTCCAGCGCTTTTGGCAATTTGTAAATCATTTATTTCTTTCTCTTGGATCAGAAATGTAAACAGGAGTGCTCTGCAAATGAGCAAAATCCAGTGTTCAGCTCTACGTTATCCATCTGCATTTCCATCCCTCTGACTTTGACCGACTTTGTGACTAATCTTTTGTATAAAAGAGAAGTGTAAGTACAATTAAATTCATTCCCTTTTTTGCTTTAGACTATTTTTCCTTAGTATTTGCATTAAGCTACTGAATTAAAACATGACTATAAATAATATTCTCATTCACGTAAAACCTACCTATTTTTGTCATATCGGTTAAAGCAAACCTTTTAAAATATTTTTTTATAAACTCAACACAACAAATTACTGTCACCAGAGAGATCTAGCCTCAGAGTGTGATACTGATTTTGGATACAGAAGATTGAAGTGTGTGAATTCACAGACTGATCCATACATTCATACACTGTATGAATCAGGTACAGTAAGGATTTGAATATATTCCTTTAGAATCCCAGAAGAGTTTTCTGGTCAACTTGCTGTTTATTGTTCTGATGGAAGTGTCTCCCTCTCCTCCTTCCAGGGCTGGGTTGTCCTTTCAGCTTTGATCAGAAGCACATTTCTGGCTCTGGGAAGCCTTAATTGGCAAGAGTCCAGTGAAAACTCAGAACTCTCAGTGAGGTGTTTTGAAAGTGACCCTGGTGTCGGCCACCAAAAAGCCACTGGAAAAGTCCTAATCAAGGCTTCCACAAAACATCTGATACTCTCTCTCTCGAATATTCTTACAATATATGAAATAGCTTGAGTGAATCAGTGCAGAAACAATCACTAGAAAATTATTCCCATTGGTTTTAAATGAGCAATACTTTTTCTCCTGATGCAGCTCTGAGAACTCCATTCTGGAAGGTTTCATGGCAAAGCAAAAAGTAGCAGATTCTGGTTTTGTGTAATTAGTGTTGCTTTTGCATTATGTTTTGAAGATTGGGATAGTTCCTAAAGCAAAATTCTAGAGCTTTTTGAATGTACATGCACTCTAAGTTTAGGGTAAAAACCTTTTAAGTCCAGTCATTGTTTTAGTTGAGCATATACCTAATATTTTTCATTTTTGAATAAGAGCACATTTTATCTTTAGCTTAATCTGGTTTTGGGCTGAGCAGTCACATACTTTTGGACCTTGATCTACCAAGGGAAAAGGATGACTTTTGGTAGGAGTGTTGGCTTTGGAATAGACTCTGACCTTGCTTTTGTAGATCTGGTTTTGTTAGCCCAGAAGGTTATTTTTCTCTGCAAGGAAAAATAAGTGTTTGGACTGGGATATCTCCAGATTAGTATTCTGGCAGGTACGTTTTTATACTTGTCTTCTTGCTAATGAGAAGATACCTAAATATTTTATTAAGCTACTAAAAGACTGAGAACATTTTATGAGACATGAACTTTAATGAGACATGAAGAAGAAAAAATTAGACTCAGTCTTTCAATAATTTGGAACAGTGAAAAATGTTAACTGTCTTATCATACGAACAAGGGCTCAGAATACACACAATTGTATCAGCAAACTGAATTTGTATTCAGCTATTTTCTTGGTTTAAACTTGTTTTGAATCTCTACTTTTTACTTGCTTTTCTAGAGAAAGGCTCTAGCAATATTTCTTACCACTTTATTCCAATGAGAAGAAGTCAATGCATATAAAATCTTAACTAAATTTGGGGGCTAATTTAATCTACAAAAACTTAGCTAGATTTGTAGATAATAAGCAGTTAATCAGATTCCTTTTTTTTAGCATATGATTGTCTTAGAGCTTATGATGGTTTATATTTGCACATTTGCATTGCATAATAACACGTTCAATCCCACTTAGTCACACTGTACTTTTATGTGGTGAATTTATTTAATATTTGAATCAAAAAAATAATTCATGAAATGTGACTTTTTTCTTTCATTTCTTCACTGTTTAAATAAGGCAATATATTAATTATGCTGTATAGGGTAATAAACAAGCTTCTCAAATTATTTTAGCTGTGAAAGTTGAGCAATGGCTTGGAAATTGACGTATATAGTTAATGAATACATGTGGATTTAATTAATTTTCACTGGTGCAATGTCTTCTTTTTGAACTTGAAATATTCTTCACCTAAACTTAAATATCAAGTGAATTATTTCTTTCAAAATCTCTAAAAATTCTGTTATATTTCAAAATACTTGAAATATTTGTTGCCCAGATGGCAAGAGCAATGCTTGTCTTTTTTCTCATCATGTGTTCCACTCAGCCCCTTTGCTAAGGACAACTTCTTTTCATATCTCTCAATATTTATCTCCAAGTACCTTTCAAGACAGTTTTCCTTCACACAGTTGCATCTATAGCTAGAAAATATTCCTGAGAGAAACCCGCTGCTCTAAATCTCCAGGTCTACCAGCAAGCAAGATGCCCTGGTGCCAGCATCACCTCATTTGTGGCTGAACAGAGGGAGAGATCAGCCAGGTACAGTGAACATGACTTCTCCCTGCGGGTTTGGGGCTGTGGTGAGTCACAGGAATGATAAACACAAGAGTAGGTAAACATCCAGTTTTTCATAGTGTTTCCTCTGTATTTTCATTGCTCTACAAATCTAACGTTATTATTTTTTAGAGTGCGTGACACATCAATTTCCAGTTCAGTTCTGCCTTCTTATCTTAGAATTCTGTGCTCGCACTTGAAATATTAATGACTTTAGGCACAAGTTATATTAATGGCACAGTTATGTCTTTTGGGTTTAAGTATTAATTTTAGGAAACAACTTCTCATGACAGTAATCAGAAGCAGCTGTTGGTTTTGCTGCAAAATATTAATGCATAATTAAAAAAAACCCCAGTGACTCTTAGAAAACAGAGCTGTTTGCTGGAAGCACACCTTCGCTCTGCCTCGCTGTGGCCATATATTCCCAAATTCAAACACTGTGGTGGGTGTTCAGTGTGTACTGGAGTTTTAGCTTTCACTGTGCCTTTTTAATGCACCACACTGAGGTTTGTTGAAAATGTATGCACTAAAATTTTCTGACATGTTTCTTCTTGAAATAAAAGACCTTAGAGATATTATTCACATAATATTTCAAATTACAGCTAATTTAGTTCTCTACTGTTCAACTATTTTCCACGTGCAAAGGGTGGAAAAAAAAGTCACAAAGCTGCTGTAAGTTATTTTCTGGCTGACTTGTCCTCTGGAAGATTTACCCCAAGTGCTTCTGGCTTGGAGCAAGCCCAGTTGCATCAAGCACTGTGTGCTGAGTTGTGTTGGGTACTAGATTACACACACCTTATACTGGCTGGGGAGCCTCTCCTGCCTGGGGAAGGTATTTTAGCAAAGGGGGAAATCACTGCCCCCAGAGAAGCTGTTGAAGGGGGAGCATTGTCCCTTCCAGGCAGAGCAGAGCACCGGCGCTGATGGAGGTGAGGATTTTGCTGATGTGCATCTCCACAGTGTTCAGAAGCAACCTTGCATTTCTGAGAGAGATCAGAAATAGTTGGAGAGTTCCCAGTTGTGCTGATTCCTTCCAGTGTTCTGCTGTTCTTGTTCTATTGTACCAGAAAGGTGATCTCTGGGCTTCTGTGCTGCTGTAGAGCTGTGGTGCCTCTCACCCTGGAAGTTATGCTCACACATCCTTGGATGTCCTTGTCACCTTTTTTCAGCTCCTTGGAGCCAGAGTCTGATTATAAGTCTTCCTTTCCAGCAGTTATGCTGAAATCTTTGCAATATTTCTGAATTTCTCTAGAATTTTACAAGACAGTTGGTCAAATCTATTTCCTTGCCGTACCATCACAGTTGCCTAAAGCTGCAGCCTTGCAGTGTTATTGAACAACCAGACCTCTGGGTGTACTTTTCTAGGCTGAGGGACCTCCAGCATTCATGAAACCACACAGTTGCTCAGATATTTAAACATCTGAGATTTTGTTTTGCTCCAGTTGGGAGTTGCACACCTGGGAATGTGTGCTGGTGAAGTGTGTGCTCATTTTTTCTCCCCCAGAAAGTGCACGTCTGTCTCCTCTGCTGTCAGCTCTGCCTCTCACCAAATGACCAGGCAGGGTTAGATAAGAACTCATAGGATAAGCAAGGACTGCAGAGAAGCTTCACTAACCCAAGAAAGGGACCTTTTTTATAATTATTATGAATTTGTTGAGTTCCTTTAATTCCTTTTGTTTGTCTTTGTAGTTGTTCAGGGTGATATTTGCAATGTAAGCCTTTGGAGCATGGCCTCTTGTTCTGTGTTTGTGGTGGTTAGTGCACTGTGACAGCAGGTAGAGATCAAAGTAATAGCATTGCTGGGATTTCTTTCTTATTAAAAGTACTTCTTTTGAAGAACATGGAAACAGCTCTGGTTTTAGGTTATCGCTCCTGAGCCAGGAGACCTGTTTTCCCATCTCCCCCAGCCTATCTTAAGCTTGTAGGGGTTGCAGTTTATACAATTCTCTACAGGGCTTTCTGTTATCTCCTTCTCTCAACTGACAATTTTCCTATCCAAACATAAACCAGACTATCTTGCTTTTCCCTCTTTTTTCTCTATTGCATTAAAACATAGCTTTGAAACTCCACTGTTATTACGCTAACATTGGCTGCATATACATTTGTTTTCCTTCCTTGAGCCCAGATCAAGGCCTGTCTGCACTGTGGGACAACTCTTCTCATGGATGAACGTGCCCAGTTCTGCATCTTGGCTCAGGATGTTTGTGTGTTATCACCAGTACCTTGTGATGTCCTTAATTTTCAAGTACCAATTTTCTCAATCAGCAAAAATACCATTTTCTGAATAACTTCCATTCAAGTTGACTTGCTCTCTCTAGGCTTGAACCTACCTGGTACTGCTGGATGTGGAGTTGGAAGTATTTTTCCTAGTTTCAAATAAACTAATAATTTCTCTTTTGAAGTGTGTATTTGTAAAACTGTAACAGCAGTTAACTAAGGTGTCATCACAGTGTCATGGTTGCTAAAATTTCAGTGGAAGATATAAACATATGGCCTATTCTAAAGTGGATAAAAAAAAATACTCCTTTTTAGTGTTGTAGATTGTCATTTTCCCAATTTCTTTTTCCTTTAAACATTTATATTTATGTCATATCCATGGCTTCTTATTCATGGTTTCTGTGGCCATTAATAAGCCTGCAACTGACTTGTGAGTAAAATAAAAGAACCTACAAAATTGAACTCAGTGATTTATGAACACATAAAGTAAATAATTTTTCATCATTGTAATGTTCAATGCCTACAAACATGGATTGCAGATCTCTTTTTTTAGGCATCTAATTCAGAAATGAGAGTAAAGGAAAGTTAAATATACGTAGGCTATTATCTTTTCTAAAGGTTTGAAACATCCACAAAGAGGGAGGATTGTCTGAATGCTGTGGCAAAGGAAGGTGACTTAAGTAGTCATTGATGATAAGTCATTGTGATTATCATTTTTGGAATGAGGAATTGTTATTTCATCTTGTTGAAAAACCTAATAGTCCTTTTTTTGGTCCTAAAATGATGTGCAAAGAAACAAGGTGGTTAGAACAAGAGCTGCTGCTTTGTAGAGTACAGAGTTGAGACCATGGGTAAAATGGTGGTGGATGGCTGAAATTCCTGCTGGCGAGGTGGGCATGGAAAACCTCATCCAAAAGTCCTGTGGCAGTTTCAGAGTCAAGGTTGTTTAGTGTCTCTCTGAGCTTTTACACCTCTGCCTTTTTATTATTCAGGGGTTTCACAAACACAAATGTAGTTTTTCAGTGAGTTTTTTGAGCTGTCAGAAATCCTGACTCAGATTTTTGATTGCTTTTTTCTGCAAGTGCAGTTCTGTGGAAGGTACTTGATGACCTTGGAGCAATCAGAAGTTAGACTGGGAAAGGTGCTGGGTTACAGAAACCTCCTCTGTCTGTTGCTGTTCAGTGCTGTGCTTTTTACCCACAGTCACAAACCCTGTGTGCTCCATGTTCAGGATATTGGAGTTCCTGCCTCTGTTGAAGTACAGGCAGCTATCATCACTCTCAGTGCTCTAGTTGTCTCCTTCTACCCTGTGTTGTTATTGAAATATTTGGTTTACATAGTATATATATATTAAAGTATAAAGTTCTTACACATTTACAGAACTGTGTATGAACTACCCATTATAATTTCTTAGTCACATTTAGACTCTGAAAAATGATTCATGATCTTAACTAGTTTCACATATGAAGAAATCAACCTGCTGATCAGAAGCTGCCTCTACTCTTGTGGAGTTCCCCTTGCACTTTGAAATTCCTTACAAGTAGCAGACAGTGGCTGATAAAGTATTTGCCATGAATGGCAGCTGAGAATTCTGTTACTTTTGCTTTTGAGGATGCCAGATGGGAATTATGTGAGTACAGTTATCTGGAGCCTTCAAAGGACATTCACATTTGTGGAGTTAATTCTGCAAGTGCACTTTTGTTGTTTTGTTCCTTCAGCATTGCAGGAGGTCTGAGGACAAGGGGAGATCACTGTCCTTCATCTGCTGCTTGACTGCAGTCCTCCAGAGCCTCTGATAATTCTGATATGGGCTGCCTGGGTGTTTTGAACCTTTATTCATTAATTTCATGTGAAATGTTTGCATCCTGGAGAGGCCAGCAGAGACAATATTTAGTGGAGTAACTCTGCTGCAGAATCTCAGCGTTCATCTGGTGCTGAGCCTTGTCCTGGGTCTGCTCTTCTGAAGTTTCTTGAGATCTCTTGACCATCAGCTTCACATTGGTTTTACTGGATCATTATACCCCATTAAGAAATGGATTTTTCCAGCCTGATGAGTGAAAAAAAAATGTTAGTTGTTGGAGACTATTTGATGTGATTTACTAAATATTATCCTTATCATCCTTATTATCCTTATCATCGCATAATTTTATGGAATGTATTTCTCTGGCTGCATCATTAATATCATTAGGCTCAGTAAGAGTGATTCCAGTGTAAAAGGATGATTTTCAACATTTTTGTTGTAAAATTAGCCACAGTTTCAGATGTTCTTTTGAACATACTGTAAAGAATGATGAAATTGCATGTTTAATCAGTTTAAGCAGTGAAAAATTCACTAGCAGCAAAAAGGAATACTTTATATTTGGTGGAAATTTAAAGCTACAGAAACAAGGAAACAAAAGTGGTAGCAGATCTCAGATTAATTTACTTCAAAGTTCTTTATTATTGATCAGCCTTGAGGCCATTTTTACCAGTTATGACTGCAACTCCACCTCATTCCAGAAATTCCAAAGGGAAATAACTGTCTCCATCAGGATTCCTTCAGTGAACATTGCTCACCCTAACAACTTGCTGATTCTGTTTTTACTTTTGGATTGATGACATTTCTTTTATGAGATAATGGATTGTGGAACAGAGAGTTTGTGTGACTGAGGTGTTTTAAGGACAACCTTTATACACAAAACTGTCATATGTTGAAACACAAAATGGAAAGCAAGACTTTTAAAAGCAGCTACTAAAAAAAGGCTCTTTTCCTAATTTTGTACTAATGCAGCTGTAATCCTTCTAAAAAATCAGAATTTCCAACAAATTACCTTATAAATTCATTTAATATTTTTAATTTTGATGAAAATATGCTTCATTCTACCCACTTAAAGGGATTTTAGGATCCTTTCAGGCTTCAGTGAGTGCTGAAAAGCAGTTAATTATGTTTGTGTTTAAGGATACATGTTTTACAGAACAGCAGCTCTGTTTTAGTGGAATTACTGTAATTCTTTCATTTCTGTTCAGCTATGACAAAACATAAAAGTATTTTTCTTTTTGTTTTGGAAAATGGTATATAGAGGTTTTCTTCCAGGGGATTTATTTGTCCCGTTTCCACTTGGTAAATGCATGGCCATACCTGAGTGGCTTAGTGCTGTTCTGAATGAATTTATTAAAAATATTCCTCTCTGTTTTATAATACTGAGTTAAAATATATTTTAAAAAACACTGTTTGTTGCTTTTGGTGAGAAAATGTAAACATTTGGCTTCACTGTAATGAGGAATCTGGACCTTAATCTGCCAAATGTATGAAATGCTTTCATGCTCACTCCTTGTGGTTTGGGTCAGCGCTGAGATCAGTGCCTTGCAGAGATCACTGTGATGAAATAACCCAGCACTGCCATGGGATCTCTCATTCCTGCTTGGAATGCAGTGATGACACCACTTGGAATGGAACTCTCGTCATCAGTTCAGTTTTACTGAAGAGTACAGCCCTGAAATTTGCCTTAAGAGCAAGAAGAAGTGCAAAGCGTATGAGTGTAGCTCTTAGGAGAGTTTGTAATTTGATGTGCTTGCATAAATGAAATCAGGGGCTGCTTAAATGGCAGGAATCTGACTAAAAAACCTCTCTCTGGTTCAGGTTGTAATTTTTTTATTTTTTCACACTTTTTTAGAGAGTGCAGAGATAGAAAAGTTTCAGCCTGTTTACATTATAACAGCGATTCTTTCCGCTCATTCTAATAAATTACTATTATTATCATTATTTTATTATTATTACTACTACTACTACCACCACCCCTGTCAGGTCCTTGCAATTGATAAGGAATAAGAAAACATTTTATGGGCACATTGTTTACTAAGCTGATATCCTACATATTAGTTGAGGCACAAATTTTTTAATAGATCCACTCCCACCCCCCCCTTCACCTTGGTAAAGAATATTGGATTTTCCAGTTCAGTGAGTGTCTGGTCGTTATCATTCATGTGCTCTATTGCAGTTATTGTTAATGGTTATATGAACAGCAAAATAGGAAGCATATATCACCTGTCAGCCTGTGTTCTCTAGACCCATCTTGGGTTAAATTATTGTAGGATTGAGAGTAGAAGCTGCTAAAACTCAGGTTCCATAGGGAAGTTGTAGATTTTTTTTTCCCTCTAAGGTTTAGGATTTGTGTTCAGTCTTTAAGGAAAAAGTTTCAGTATATTAGGATCATAAATTCTGAATTGGTCTTGCCAAAAAGTAATTTAGAAAGTTTACCAGATCAAATAAAAGTGTATTAACCTGGTTTATAGAGGAAGAGGGAGAAATACATTTTTCTGCTATAATGTGATTCTAACAACTTTCTAGTTTAAGGGAAATGTGTGTAGTTATACTTACCGTGGGCTGAAAATAATTCATCAAAGCAATGTTCCGAGTTCAGGAACAGTGCCACTTGTGCTCCATCAAAAAGTGGGCTTTATGTAGTCAGTTTTTTTAGCTTTGAAATTATTCTACTGTCACTATTTTACTTTGTTTTAAATTGTGCAGCTTAGATACTATCCAGTATTCATGCTTGGGTAACTCGACTGAACTGGAAGAAAAACTTCATCAACAGCACAGACTTGTGTATTTGGCCTATAATATAGAACAAACAGACAGAAAATGTCATGTGGAGGTAGCAGGGGGGTGGTCACATCTCTGATGTAAGTTTGTCCCTCAGATTCTTTTGGCCATGCTGAGTTAGCATTTCTTAATATGAAATTCTTCATTTTGTGCAGATTTTTTTTTTTTTTTTTGAAGTCAGATTTGGTGCGACAATCTTTTAAATGGAATTCTGAAATAAGTATGGCAATCTCTTTTTTCCTGGGTCAACACATCACCTACTTCATTAATTAAACTGGAACATTCACATTTTATCAAGTGTCAAATAGTTGAAGGTTACAGAGAAGAGATGAAGGATTCTCCTTAGGATTGAGAGAAATGTGTTGGTGTGAATTCTAACATTTGAGAGAGACCTCTGATGCATTTTAAATACTGGTCTAGTATTGACTTTTTCACTGGTGAAAAGCACTGTTGATATCCAACCAACTGTTGATGAACAAATTAAAACCAAACAAAAGGGTGTGTTTTTCAATATTATATGTAGTTTAACTGTGGGATTGTAATGGGATATTTCAGAGGCCAATAAGATGAGGAGTTTTCTGGAACAGGACGGACGAGTTAATGAGAAGAAATCTCCTGGTTATGAAATGGTAAAGGAGACCTTACCCTGTTCCTTATCCTGTTTGGAATGGAGAGCCTGCAGCCTCAATCTTAAGGCTCAGCTCGTGGCTGGTGCATTTAAGTATAAAAGCTTTAGGTTTAGGCAGGAGGGAAAATGAGAGTTATAGAGGTACTCCTGAGGTTTTTAGTCCTGGACAGCTCCTAAAAGTCAATAGTGTGATGCTTGATGCTTCATTCCTACTGGATTTTCTGCTGTGAACAGATGATTTAACCTGTCTGGTAAGTGAGAAATTGCAGATTATGAGATTAGTAAAGATAAAAAACTTTAAAAAAAAATGTATTTAGATGGCTACTTTTTTCCTTTCATTACTCATTTAAGAAAAGGAGGAGGAAACTGGTTTTTGTAATTTTTTGATTGATCCAAATCTGTTTATTAACTTCTTGTTATGCTGCTTTAAGATTACCTGACTCCTCTCTCTCCCAAATGCCATAGCTCATTTTTGAATTCATCTTTCATACACACCTTTGGGGGAAAAACACTTGCCAGTCCGAATATACAGTGAAATCAGTTCTGAAGAAAATGCAGGAACTGTTGTATTTCAGTTATATACTGAAATGTCCTCACATACTGTACAGTATTACATGGAGATGTTTATTATCTGCAGGTTAAAAATGCTGCATTCGTTTATTAGATATTTAAGAGTATTTACTACAACTAAGGAATCAATATTCCTTATTTAAAAAGAAGGTTAATTCCTCGGTGCACATGGATCTATACACAAAACCACAAAATCTATGGGCACAATTGAAGAAAGGGGTTTAGGGGAGTGAGGAGGCTGTGTGGTTTTATGGCTTTTGATGGGGGGAGGGGTGGTTTGGTTTGGTTTGGTTTGGTTTGTTTGTTTCTACTTCATGGTACATCTCTTGACCAGCACTGAGACAGAGCCATC
Source organism: Corvus hawaiiensis (assembly GCF_020740725.1). Classification (NCBI taxonomy): domain Eukaryota; kingdom Metazoa; phylum Chordata; class Aves; order Passeriformes; family Corvidae; genus Corvus; species Corvus hawaiiensis. The sequence goes on along the minus strand of NC_063228.1, from coordinate 12,788,221 downwards.
CTTTTGCAAAAAGATGCCAGGGACAACTGTGTTCAGTGATCCTTTGCTCATCACTTTCGTGCTGATCTATAGGGCAGAGCATCTGTCTGGGGGGAAATAGCCAAGAAAAGATGTAGCAGAAATGATACACCACGTGTATGCTGACTCCAGAAGTCCATGGATGTTGGTGCTGAGACACTTCAATGGAAACCAAGTGTTGTGAGCTGCAGCCCTGGGAGAAGGGCAGGCGCTGGGAATGCTGAGTGCTGAGCATTTTGGGGCAGTAACACGTCTGTGCCACTGACATTTGTCTGTTTTCCTTGGCGGGCCTCCCTCCTGGGCTGGCTTAGCTCCTCTCTGAGCCGGGGAATGGATGTTACACATTGGCTCTAATGTGACCAGTGTCTTTGTAGCTGTGTGCTTCTGAAACTGTTTGGAAAACCAAAGGCTTCTGCTGTCTTCATGACAGGATGGCTTGGCAGATGTTTCAAAGGAAACTGGGCTTGTTTACCCTACACTGTGCATGGAAGAAGAAATAACATCTCAGTCACTCTCCTTGCCAACAAGAACAAAAATTCTGAGTCTTGGTCGATAAGAAAACTTCTCAAAGTTAAATTATACAAACTTTCTTCCTGAGGCTCCAGTTCAGTTCTTTATTTCTCTTGGATGTTAAAGCAATAGCTGTCATCACCAGAGCTCCTTTTGAATTTGTTCATAAGAACAGTCCTTTGGATGCAGTGTTCACTCATGCCTTTGTCATTGAATTCTCATTAGTGGAATGACACAGAGCTGTGGCAGGAAGCTGAAATAATTTTTGGTGTATGAAGCACCAGATAATTTGTGACCTGACTACTTGTGACATTGGAGAATAGGCAGGAACTGACACATTAGATTGAGTTTCTGATTGCTGTGGGTTAACCGAAGTAGGCAGCAAAGCCCCACTCAGCCACTCCCTCCCCCTCAGCGAGGCAGAAGTGAGAATGTTCGTGGGTTGTTTACTGAGGGAAGTCTTGAGTCCAATATGAGATTCTGCTTCACTTTTTCACTCAAGAAAGCATAGTAAATACATAGCCAGCTTACTGTGAATGTAACTGTTTCGCTGCACAGAAACAGTGATGTTTTGTGAAAACATATTAAAATCCTAAAACTCCTTGTGATAATCAAAAATATAGTGTAATATCAAAGAGAAAATAGATTTTTACAGAGTCCTAATTTTCCAGGGCTCTTCTGCAGTCATCACACATCTTCTATCTTTAAACATTTCTGTCCTGTCACTCTGTAAGCTTGAAAAATCTCTATTTGATTTAAAATTTATGCTTTTTATCACTATATAGCCCAAAATGATTGAACTCTGTTTAAAAGTCCAACCAAAATCCTCTTCAGTCTTGAAGGAACTTATTTTGTGAAAATTGGACTTAAGTGAAATAGTTTTATTATTGATTTATACTCTGTGCCCACACAGTCCCCTCTCAGTAAACACAGACTTCACAAAGTAAATCCTCTTCATCTCAGCATCCTCACCTCTCTTTGGGGTCTTTTATCAGGGCATGGCTTTGCAAGTGATGTTCTATCTTTTCCTCAGGCACTAATTTATGAAAAACACAGGAATATCTTTGGGCTTCTATTTATTTCCCTGTCAGATATGGCTAAACTTAGTAAAGATATTCTAAAGGTGTCTGAGGTATGAAGCAATTTTATATTCCTGTTTCCTGTAGGAAACCTGACTGAAAAAAACCAGATTCCTTCAGGAATTGTGTTGTGCCCTTGTGCTGTTGTTAATTTGAAAGCATAAACTATCAAATTAGGTTTCTTTCTATAAAAGTTGCATCTGTACTCTGGGTATGTATTGCCAGTTGTCACCTCACCCAGCTTACACAGTGTGTGGCCGTGCTGAAATCACATCAGCAGCTTTCTCAACGACGCCTTGAATTTATCAGGAATATCTTTTGGCCACCTAGATGTCAGTGACTTCAAATATACTACTATTTATGTGGCTGTTGGTCTACCTGACACCTTAGGCAATTTTCTTAGATTTAAGATAAATTTTATTAGATTTTTTAAAATTTCGTTTGAAAATCCAGTTTTAACAGTTTAAAATTTACTGTTCTGGAAGTTCCTGTGTATTTTCAGCCTTGGAAATAGAGGGACATATAGAAAAGGAATTTCAGATTTGACCTGTAGATCAAATGATCTTGCATTTAGGAATCGCAAGTGTTTTTGTACTTTCCAAACTGATAACTTTATCTAATGCCAGTTTCTGTTGCCATCTTTGAAAATGAAAGATTTACTAGCCCCAAATTAAGTCTTAACCTGATCTAGGCTTCAAAAGCATATAGATATGGCTGGGTACTGCTGCATGACTGATTCACACCTTAAAATTACATCTATATCTTCTGAGAATGCTGCCTATTTTATGTGTGGTTTTGTGCAGTTGGGATATCCAAGGATAAAGGTGGAAGTTTTACACAGGTAACTCTGCATCACTGGGCTAACGAAACATCTGTTTGGAGAGAGGAGGGGAGTGTGAGGCACGAGGATCCTGTGCTGTGCAGAGACGTGTCTGTGCATCTCTGAGTATTTAGAGAGCGCTTAAGAAAAGGACAAGTAACTCACAGAGGTGAGAGAAGGAAAAGAAAGAGGAATGGAAAGGTTTTATATACTCCAGTCCATAAAGCTTCAGCAGCAGCAGCACCTGTTCCCTGAAACAAGACTGTATTTATGAAAAAATCAAAGCTTTCCTTGGGGAAGAAAAGGTTTTAACTCTTGATAGCTTTGAAAAGTGTAAATGAGCATAAGCAAATGGCTGGAAGCAGAAGAAAGCAGAGCTTGGGTGTTCACTGGCACAGCCGGATGGTGGGTGGGTGTGTGGGAAGGCACCACACGAGGCCTTTCAAATCTGTATTAAAAATACAGCAGTATTTTTATAAGCAGTAATTTTTTTATTATAAAATTTTTCAGTTTAGTTTCCAAGAGTTTTGCAAACCTTCCTCTTACAGTATGTCTGCTTTTATCTAGAAACAAGACATGAAAGCTCCCTAAAATCTTGAGAAGTTTGATTTTCAATCTCTGATCATATGGATTGTTTCCTTTTTGACTCTATTCAAACAGCCCAAGGCTGCCCTGAGGCATCAGAAATAGGTGCAGATGGCCCAGTTTTCTCCTTGTTTGAGCTTGTAGACACAAACCTCTTGGTCCACAAATGTTAGTAAATAGAGATGAAGCTATTTCTCTCAAAATAAAGCTCCTGTCCTACATCTTTAACATTGCAGCTGTTGAAGCTATTCAAATCCTTGAATTGGTTTGTTAATTTAATGAGGCTTCTGCCTGAGTCCTTCAGTTGCTGGGGACAAACTTAGTGAGGACTTGAATGTCACATTCTAAGGTTTCATTTTTCATTTATTTTCTTCTTCAGTAAGTATTACTGTGTGGTTAATTTGTTCTCTGGGATGGATGAAATAGAACTAATATGAAATTCAAATGAATTCTTCTGCTGGCAGCCTGTTTGTTAGCAGCAATAATGAAATATAATGGCCAATGGATAGAGAAAACCACTAAGTATTTTCCTCAATAATTCAGGACTTTGATATATTTAAGCAGTCAATAAAAATATCCAGAAAAATTAATTTGACTAGAATTTGACTGTGTACTTTTAAATTTTATATATGTGTATATATATTCTTATTTTGTTTGAGATCATGGTATCTTTATGAATGCTTTAGTCATTAAAATGAGTCCATTTCAGTTGTACAAATTTCAAACCTAAAAAAACCCCAAACGATGCAAACCACCTTTTATTTCTAAACTAATGGCTGGTTTATGAAACTGGAAGCCAATATTGTGAAGAAGAAGAAAAAAACCATGATTTGTTGGCACTTGTTGGGGTGTGAAGGACACGGGTAAAACACCTGACCAGCAATAGGTGAATTTTTCACGGGAAGTTGGACGGGATTTTACAAAGTTATTTGCTTCCACCTACTGCTCATCCTTGATATTACAGAAAAACGCAACCGAGGGAACACTTGGCTAGCTGGAGTTCCAGAGGCTCATCTTTCCTCCCTCTGGGCCGTGGGACTGGACCGTGTACCCAGGAATTCAGCTTGCCTTTTATGCTGCCTTACATTCGCGTGAGGAAAGAAAAGATGTTGGAAGTTCAGATAACTTCTCTAAAGTTTCTTATTCCTTATGGTTGTTTTGGGTGGTTGGTTTCAGGCAGCCTGTGCTGTCATGATGGGGCAGCAGAGGAAATGGGGTTTGGATGGCAGGGAGAGAGCAAACTGTACAGTGTGGGGTACAGTACACGGCCACACGGGGTGTGGGGTGTGTTAGCAGGACTAATGGATACTTCTGATTTCACTATCCCTGAAAACAGGAATACTTCAGGCTACTGGATACTTCAGGATACTGATTTCACTATTCCTGCTTGCAATTCAAGGAGTAAAATTAAATGTAGAATTACAGAAAGTGTGTAAAATAAAGTTTATGCAGGTTTCTACTGCATGCTAAAGCCAAAACATTATGCAGGGTCATGCTCCTACCAATAATTACTTCTGATTTCTAGGGCTTTTACTTCACTCTGTTTTTATAGTGCTACTGTTGAACAAAGGTGGTAGATTTGCTTCCCCAGAGCCCAGTGTGCTAAACTTCAAAACTTCCAGCTCTTAACCTTGTGCTTGTCCTGCATTGCTCCTGATGTCCTGCAGAAAACCTTCCTTTGTTTCCCTGTTGCTGCTGCCAAACAAAACAGACCAAAAAGGCAATATATAAAACACAGAGCTCTTAATATGTTTGTAATAATGTTATTTAATTGGCTGTTGGCAGTGACACCAAGAGAAGAAAGGAATTGTGTCGGTTTTAAACCGAAATGGATGGGAGGGCTTTCTATTTAATTCTGTCTTTCCCATGAATCATCCTATGAAGTATTCTATCGTTACATAGTTTGCCTAAGATAATTCTTCAGAAGGAACAGATTTTCTGGGTTTTTACTTTTTTTTTTCATGATGTAACAACATTAAAGAAGGTGCTTGGTGCATTGTTCAGATCTCTAGGATTTTACAGTTGCTTTACAGCAATGGTGCTTCTCAATCTCAAATAATTCACAGAGCTGGGAAATTTGCAATACACATATGAAGTGACAGCACTTTCTCATTTTGCACTTAGAGAAAGTAGCACAGATGTCTCCCAGAGAAGAACATTCTCATTTCTTCCCTTCTTGCTCTGAGATTGACAGATGATTCATTCTGATGATTTTTAAAGGTTAGGGTCTGTGTACATTTATTCTTTAAAAGAGGTAGATCTAGGATGTAGATGTATACTCAAATATTTACATTTAAACATAGATTTGATTAAGTCAGTAGCTTCACTGGTTTAAAGAATTAAACAACACTAATTGCTTCAGAAAATTAATTGGTCTTTTTCTTGCCTTTATGCAGAAGTCTAAATCCATGTGTCTAGCCTTGAAGACATACAGCTATTTCTTTAGCTAAATCTGACTTTACATAATTTCAAAGATAACAAGTTCTTGCTGGCTTCAATATCCAGTGAAAGTGAACCCATCCAGATGTGGTTTTCATTGCTAAAGGTGCAGTGGTTAATTTGTAAAGATTGACTTTCCGTATCTTCAGACAGAAAAGCAAACACTAAGGGATGAAATGATTGTCTAATATTCAGTGATAAAACACAGAGTAGAAATGATGTAATTTGCTATTCAGCCTGAATCTTTTCCTGGTGGCTGGTCTCAGTGAAAGGCAGGGGCTCAGTTCCAGGTGAGGCTCGTTGTCTCTTTAATTCCTGATTGAGCATGGGAGGTTCAGCTGGGCTGGCCCCACCTGTGTCCGTGTGGGCTGAAGGCTCCACTTGTGCCCTTTCCTTGCTGCTTCAGACCACTCTGGCAGATCAGCTGTGCTGGGAGGTGGGTGGGTTTTGTTTCATCCTGGTAAAACTTCATTTGTAATTGAGTAATGAATGCTTATGAACTCGGGTTTCTTAGAAATTGCTTTTAATGGGAAAGGACAGTGGTGAAACTGCAAACTAAAATTTTCCATGAGCAGCAGAAGGGATCACAGTGCTGTTGGGTCTTCAGGAATATTCATCATACTGAGAGCCTGTAATAGCCCCAACTACAGTCTGAGAGGAGCTACTTTATTCTGCTTTCGGTTAATTTAGGTCAGTGTGTGAGACAGAGCCACTCTTGTCCTTGGTAATACGAAAAAATATGATTCATTTTTGATTAACCCATAAATATGTTAGAGAGCATTACATTCTTTCCAAAAGGTGACTTAGGGCACAGCTAGGACATGAAGAGTACTGGTGCTGATGAAGTTTGAATTCATTCCCCTGAGGTAGAAGGCTTTTTAAAGCTTTTTTCCCTCACTCACTCACCAAAAAGAAGTGAATGTAAATATCCAAACAGTCTCAGGAAGTGAGCCTGTAGGCAGAGAGAGTATTTCCTTATCCTCCACATGGGAGACATGGTGAGAGACTGTCTGGCTGCCAGTAAGTCACACTTGAAAGGAAATTTTTGGGTGTTATATTCCACAAAGTACAGTCTGGTTCCCCATGAAAAGTGATGAAATATAAAGTGTATTAGAGGTGCTGATTTATATATCAGACTGGCTAGAATAACAAATGATTTTTTGCTGCTTAAGTGACACAACTTGATATGCCTCATGAAAACACCTTTAATATAATTTGCTGTGAATTAAGGTATTTTTACAGGAAACCTTGCTTCATCTTATTTGGTTGAACGATTTAATTTCTAAAATTGTTTGTAGGTAAGAAGTCTTTGGCTTTGAAGTAAAACCAGTCCTTCATTTAAAATGAATAGGCATGCTGTTGAAGAAACATGAATTCTTTATTTTACATTTGTTTTCATTTTTAATAGGAGCTGCTATTTGCTATCAGCCTTAAATTTGCAGCTTGGAATTTATGTGCAAGTAACTAGCTAAAAATCCAAAATCTGATTTGAGTAGGTCCAGCTTTGGTGAGAGGTTGGGAAGTACTTTTAACAAAAGATTGTCCCTCATCCATATGTTCTTTTCCCAATAGAAATCTCTAAAGCTGCAACAGTTAAGTAAAATTTGCTTCCGAGGACAGTAAAGTTGAAAAGAAAATTAGGTCACTTGTCTACAGTTTAGTGACTTGAATTGTATTTGGCTTACTTAGTTTCCAGTAGTAATTTGTTGTAAAAAGGGTGAATGTGAAGCTATAAATGCATTTCAGAGTATAATTTTTTGTGATAACCATTATCTCTGCATGTCTTCAGCACAAAAATAGGTTCAATGAGTCAAATACCTTAGGAATAAAAGGACCCTGTGTTGGATGTCATTAGGTTTAAGTTAATTTGTTTAATTCCTGAAGAAAACATGTCCAAAATATCCACATGTGTACAAGCCTGTACACACACACATTTACATGTTTATCATAAATAGATGCTTTGCTGCTCTTGCACTTTGCAATGAGATTCAGACACAAGTATCTATCAAGTCCTAATTAGCACGTGATAAGACAGCAGGTTGAGCAGTTTTTTCTCTTTAGCTTACCTTTATTTCTTTTGGCTTCCATCACTAGTTTATTTAAAAAAAGAAAAAAAAAAGTGGGCAAGCAATATATTTTCATCAGGATGGAAGTAAAAAAGAAAATGTATACTATCAAATCATATTCTTTTCTTAAGAGCTGACTACACTGTATTGAAATAGGCTTGGGGTTTTTTTGTGTTCTTTCAACCCTGTCTTTAAATTTATTCATGTTTATTAAACTTTACTACTTCACCTAAAGGCACAATACTAAACATTGTATATTTGAATGGACTCTCTGTACAAAAATAGCAGTTCTTCAGCCTGAGCTGTTCCCCAGTGCTGGTCAATGTGCTTTGTGACATGGGCTTCTCTGTTTGTGCTTTCAGGACACTAAAGCAGAGTGCAGTTCTGGTGTAGAACCTGAGGACAGAAAAGTAAGTGGCTTGTTTTAATGTGATTTTTCAGGCAACTCTAGTAGCTGGGATTTTCTCTGGCTGTTGTTTGGGTTTTTTGTTTAATTAAACCATGTGAAATTATTTTATGGTACTTTACGTGTGTGTGTTCATGTTGTATTTTTACTTCAATGGGGACAGAACAGTCTTACTCTATTAAATGTACTTGTTAGAAATTTGAATAACTGCTTTTTCAGAAGGGAATTATAGTCTTAATCTCTTTATACTACAAAAAGTTTAAAAGGCAGTTTCACTTCCTATTCTTAATTTACATGATTAAGAAAGTTATTTTGTGTCTTTCATGATACAGTTGTCATACCATGTTAAATATTTGTAAGACTGCAAGATGACTGTTTTTTCTTGCTGTATAAGTAGTACCTTTGAAACTTTTTTTTTTTTTAAAGGATTGATTAAAACAAATATTTCCAGTTTTATTTTCTCTGGACAAATATAAACCATGTACAAAATACGTTTTCAGTTGCGTTCTTCATCTTACTCATGGTAAAAACTAACCAAAAAACAAAGTCTTCATGAAGAAACCTTGAGCCTAAAAAAAAAATTCAATTGTCAGAAATAAGTATCAATCCAGTTTTAAAGGGAGTAATGTGTTTTGTTTAAATATCTGTTGCTCCTGAAATTTGAAAATCTGGATTACTAGATCTGTGCTTAGGGTATTTCTGTGTCAAGTAGTCCCTGAGTTTGTGGAAGTGTTGAGCACGTGACATGTGATTTAAAGTCTCTAACTTCAGCTGGTACTCACTGTCTCACTGGAGCTGCAGGTTCTTAGCATCAGCTTTCATCAAACTCTCCAGGTGCTTCCATTTAGGCTCATATTCTTTTAGAGTGTGCTAAAATCCAGGCTGGGACCTTACTTCTAAACCCCAAGTTTTGATTTTTTTGATGTTGGTAGTGACTACTAAAACTGCCCAACCCAGAAGTTCTTTTTGCAGTGTGAATTATGGGAAAAGGTGTCAGGAGCCTGACAAGCTTTGGACAACAATTTATTAATGTGCTGTATTTCTTCTTCCTTGAATTTCAACTTGCCTTTTATCTAGCAGAGGCACCAGCCTGTTGCCAGTAAACTGTGGGGTTTTTAAAGGTGTATGATACTTTGGTTTGTACCTCAGTGGGAATTACAGGAGATGTGTGTCTGATACTTTCTCTTGTGACTCAAAGTGACTGCTCTGAGCTGGGGTGGTTTCCTACAGGGTTATTTCCACCTTCATTGACTCAGGTTATCCAGCTTTCATATGCAGAGACTGCAATTAGCAGAAAGGATTGTCTAGAAAACCCCTCAATTTTTCTTCTTCCTTTTGTTATTTTGTGGAAGCACTTTGAAAGAGAAGAAACGTGATAAACACCTGTTGTTGCATGATAGGTTTCATTTTTTCTGTGTTTGGTCCCAAAACCGAAGCTTCCACCAAGTTTAAGTGGCAGTTGTTCTTTCTAGTCCAGGGAGAGAGTTACCAGTGATCATCAAACACAGATACATCAATCTTGGTTAATGCTAATGCATTGTTTCATGTTTGTTGAAGGCATCCATTAAGAATGTAATGTAATTCATAAACCTGAAACATTGTAAATAAATATTTTTATTTCCTCTAACTTGAAATCAAGACAAACTACTGCAATTAGGGCATGCATCATTAGTATCTAATAATTTGCACTTCCATAATGAAATATATTACTAATGAACTATATCATTAGTAATTAATGGGAAATTCTCCCAGTTAACCACAAAATACAAACCTGCAAGGTGCCTTTTCTTGTGCTCCTTTTTTTTGGAAGTTTCCTAATCTGTAATTTCTGAAGTAGAAATTTATGTAGCCATGACCAAAGCATTGCCTGGAGGCAAACTCAAATTTAATAACTGTACTTATTATTTTGAAATCTATTATTCTGTAAATTACAAAATAGCAGTTAATTGTCATAACCACCTCATCACTATCATCTGTCTTTCCTTCCATTGTCTTCAACTGACGTTTTCATGTAAGATTTTTATTTATTTTCTGCAAAGATAAAAGCTCCCAGGTTTGAGAATACCTGGTGACAAGTAATGCACAGTCTGCTCTCTCTGGCCTGGATAATTAGGCATGACTAAATTGCCTTTACCATTCCCAGCAGAGGACCCATAAGTCCATGTACAACTCATTTCCTGCATAGTGAGTACTTTTTTCTGCGTTTGTCACACCCGAACTTTCTTGTATGGATCTCAAACTACCCTTCTGAACATCACAATATTGGGTGTTTAATGAATCATGTGATCACAGAAATGCCTCAGCTTTGCTTCTTAAAGAAACATATGTAGAAAAGTGACCCTTAAATTGTCACAGGAAGAAACCTGTTAAAAACATACCAAGTGTGATTTTTGTAAAAATACAGTGGTATCTGCAGCTAGCCACGTGATGTTTTGGAATTTGAGTTGTGATTTCAAAGCCTGTGTGATGTTTTGCTATTACAAGGACGATGACAGATGGTCAGGTTGTTTTTCCTTCTACCCATGTTTTCTGATATAACTCTGTGTGTTGGACACAAACAAAATGATTGTGGTGGAAGGCAATTAATAAGGGTATTGGCTATTTTGCCAAGAGGTAGAGCACATGGATCCCTTTGAAGTCCTTTCATTTGATATAACCAAACCATAGTCTGTCTCTAAGAAGACTTCTAATGTGTACAGCCTATCTGTTGGTGTTGCTCTTACACAGCTCCATCATCTCCCATTACCTGAAAAACTTGCCCCTCATAAATCTCTCTTGTTTTTTATTTAATCTCAGTTCATATCTTTACTTGGTCTGAGCAGTTACCTTTTTTTTACTCTGCAATTGTCATCTCATCAAATTAATTCGTGGTAATGCTGTTAAACCAAAACTCTGGTATAAAGTTATCTCTTCTGACATCCTTTGTCATTTCTACCTGAAATGGAAAACTGACACCGCAAACTGAAAGTTAACTCAGTGACCTTTCTGTGCTGGGTAACTTTGTCTCAGCTAGTTTTTGCTATGCTGGAATGTTTTATTCTTCAGCTCTGGCTGTTTAATTTCTGTTTTATTTTAGTTTATTCTTCCCCTAATGGGGCTGTGCTGGCTGTAATGTGCAGTGACATTCTCCTGCCTGTTCCTTGCAAGCAGCAAAATGCCCCCATTCAGCAGCAGCTCAGTACCATTAGCGAGGGGCTCAAGGTCACCCAGGGTATCCTGCTGCATTTTCCCTTCTGGAGAAGGGAAGGGGCTCGCTGTGACAACGTTTTTGAGACACATCTTGACTTTAAAATTTCCCACTTCAGAGCTGGGAGCAGAGAGCTTTATGAGAGCTGTAGAGTTTATGGGAGTGCATTAGGGCAATAACCTGATGGGTCAGGAAGTTAGGAAAGTTCCCTGGAGTGACATAATGTTTCATAACTCTCTCTTACCTGCTGTGGTATATGGCGTAGGCAGTAATGCCTTTCCTTTTCTCTGCCTGCTGTGGAAAATATTTTATATATATATATATTTTTTTTTTTTTAGTACCTTCTGTCAGTGGATCTCAAATTACTTTACAAACAAATTAAAAACACCTATGAGGAAAGTACTTACAGTTATATGGCTTGAGGTACATATGGAGAAGTAGAAGTGTGAAGGGCAGATGTAGGCAAGGTTATAAAGTGTGTCTGAGACAAAATGAGCAGAAAAAGAAACAGCATTGCAAATATATTTTGCTTTGTCTATTCAGTGGCTTCTTGAAGGTTTGGGGTTTTTTTAAATTTATCCATAGTGATCATATTAAGATGTTTTTCATGGAAGTTTAAGGGAATTTTTTTTTTTTTTTAGGAGAAAATATTTATCCAATTTCTCAAATCTTCTTCAGATTACTGTAGAATGGAATTAGTAGGGGTATCAAATAGTGAGGAGCTGATAAGCATCATGGAGGGACTGAGTCAACTGCTAGCATCATAGATGTGGATTTGTTATTATACTGTTTCCTTTCATGGTAGTCCCTTTTTCTGCTGTTTAGGGGCTCTCTAGCAGTGAACAGGAATAAGTGTCATTTTTATTCCCTTGTGAAGGCATTGTGCAATCTGTGTAATTGTGTAGATTATTGAGATGCATATTTAGTCACATTAAAAGAAATTATTTTTTGTTCTGAGAGAAGATCATAGACTCAAATGGATTGGTAAGGAAGCATCTAAATTGTATTTGGGTGTAGATTTAGAGGAATCTAAGGAAGTTTTGAATGTTAATGGCCCTTCTGGTGTCTGACAGAGTGAACAAATGATTCCTGTTTCTTCTGCCTCTTTCACTGTGGTACAAACAGTACCAGGTGTTGTTGAAGCATTGCAGGACAGGACCACACAAAATGTAGAGGGTTACAGAATTCAGGAACCAGGGGGAGTAACCCAGAGGGGGAATAATGAGCTGCTCCAGGAATAGCATCCTCCTGTCACAGCACAGCAGATGTTTCCCCTGACATCTCAGCTCATGTAAGTCAGATTTATGTGAGGCTTCTTGAGCCTTCCTCAGTACAGAGCTGGAAGTTTCCCCAACTTCCACAAAAGGGTAAAGTTATCTGAGGGGCGTGTGTGTGGTGTGTGTTGTTTATTACCAGAAAAGTTACTTGAAATTCATGGCTGATTCCATCACAATTATTTGAATTCAAGATCTGTTGCATTCCAAAGATCCTAAAACTCAGGAAGTTGAATCAAACCCATAACCTACATTGTTTAGGCAATGTTTATTGTTACTCATGCTACTCTTAGTGATATTTTTAAATCAAATGATTTTATTCTCCTTTATCTTAGTTTTATGTTCTTTTCAAATAACAGCAATGCTTCTGGAAAAACAGGGAGCTGAAAGTTGCCCTGGAACTTAAGACACTGCGTTAGTCAGCCTAATAAATATTGGCAATTCTAATGTGAGGAATTGCTCAGAAATCCAGTCCATTTCCTGGCATGTGGCTTGACAGAGTGCAAAGTCTTGCTGCAAAGTTTCCTGGTATTTGAATGCTCATAATGTCAGCCCTATTACTGCTCTCTTGTTCTTGCTGTCACTGACATGCAATTATGGGATTTCACAACTGAAGTGGTGACAGTTGCTCCTCTGTGTGTGTGTGTCTGTCTTTCCCCTTAATCCAACTCTATCTAGCAATCTGTAATTTGATGAAGTGGAATTGAAGTGACAGGCGTGACAGAAGTGCCAAAACAATAATTTGACCTCCCACTGAAGTGTCAACGTGTTCTGCTGCATGACTTTGACATATGCTGAATACACAGGAGGGACATGGATAGTGTATTTTCTGTGCTGCAATACCTGGTAAGGCAGGGTGCTAAAAAAAGCTTTTACTACAGTGTGTCTTTTTGCCAACGTGTTCCATCTTGAACTGTCACATCTCCTATCCTTGTATTACTGAGTATAAACATGATTACTGTTGCAAATAAGTTCTATTTTTATTGGGAGATTTTTTTCAAATCTTCATTTTGAAGATATTTTGATGAAATTATAATTCTGTGATTGTCTACAGAATTATTTTTCAGACTTTATTTTGCCTTTTTTTAAAAATCTCTTCTGCATTGAAAAAAATTCCATTAAGTATATAACATAGTCCTTCTAATAACTCCTAAAAAGCTCACCAAGCTAAAAAGAGCATTCTTTTGTAGGCATGAATAAAATATTTTGGTATCAGTGAAGTGAATATATGCACAAGTCTCCTTGGAATATATTCATAGGTACTGTACCTGCATTGCATACAAGTAATTAAGTTTCACCTGGGCATGAGGGAGGGGGCAGAAGACAGAAACTTTTTGCTTTAATACTTGGCTAAAGGTAAAGTTAAAATATTGAGATTCAAGGGGAAAAAAACCGGAAGGGTGAAGGAAAACCGAAGTCCAATTTGATGCTAATTACCTGTCAGAATTAACTGAAAAGTAATTAATGGAGACTCAAGCTTTGCTGAAATTTTGTTTACATCTGGCCATTAAGTTTTCCACAGGTATAAAAACGGGGGAATCGGCTTTTGAAGTTATATAAAAAAGGGAAAAGCCCACAGATCTATAAATAGGAGTATGCTGCTGTCTGTGTGTGTGAACCAATAAAACTTCACAGCGATGGGACAGTGCAACTTCTGCTACTGTGGTGGAACAGTTCCTTTTAAAAGGTTTGGGATATTGTCAGCTTTTCCTGGCCCAGACTCCTCAGTGTGTGGTTTTCTATTGTTTACACGTGCCAGAGAGTTTAATGGTCACTGATACTTAAGGGAAAATAAGTTTCCAGTTGACAGTTCCTTCCCTGTCTTTTTTCTCACTTTTTAAAATAAAAATGTGGTAGATTTGATAAAGAAGTTAAAAACAGAGTTAACAACGTGTAACTGTGACCCACCTTATTTGCAGGTATTTTTGTGGTCACAGGGTTTTCTGGACCGGGTCTAAAGAGCACTGAAAGGGGAGGGAGGCCTTACATTGGTGTGAGCAAAATGATCCCTGTACAGACAGAAGAGTCTCAAGTCGGGGGCTTTTCTTTCATTTAACTTACTGCCAGCCTGTGCTTAGGCATAGAAATGTCTTGTTCCTACATGTCAGTTTTCCTCTCAGTAAGGAAAATAGCCAGTAACAGGCCTGTTTTCATGAACTATCCTCAAAGAGCCCTGTTGGTGAGGTAGAAATCTAGAGATCAGGTATTTCTCCAGAAAAAAGAGAAGGGAAATATGAGTTCTTTTATGATTTCTTCTACGTCCTTGTAGTAGAGCTCCTGTTGAGACAAGCCCACAAACATGCTGCTGTAGAGGAGGTTGCAGTTGCTTTGTCTTTATTTAAACCTGACAAATGGTCTGATCTCAGGCTGCTTCTCTGTGGTGTAAAAGTTGTGTAGTCCCGAGTGCTCTTCACTGAAACTATTGTACAGGAAACTTGGAAATGGTATTTGAGATTTGTGAGAAGAACTCAGTGCCCACCACTGCTCTAAATCATAAAATGGAGAGAGATAAATAACATTCCTTCTGTGTCAAATACTGTATCTCTGTGGAAAGTTTAAATTTTGGTATTGAAAAATTGAGTCCTTTTAGGAATTGAACTGCTGCTTTTATTTTTCATTTGTTCTCCTTATAACCAGTATCAAAAAGATTCTGATGGAAATACTTAATATTATTAGGTATTAAAAATTTGTCTTTTTCTTGCTACTCCATGTCTTCAGCATAACTATGGATGGGAGCAGAGGTTGCTCTGTGGGTCAATTTTGTACCTGCAGCAACTTCTGTGTCTGTTGGACTGGCTTGGAATTTTACACCAGGAATGTTTGGCTTCAGAGGCTGGAGCTCTGTGGTTCCTCCTCTTTATTAACCCCCTGTGTTGGTATCCAGGTATTGTCCAGGATTTCGCTCGTTGTGGGGATTCTTTTTGGGAATTGAGGCTCTCTGAAAACTGTGATTCAAAAGAGAAGTATTGCTTATGTTTAATAGCATTGTCACAGAGAAGAAGGGAAAGAATGTCACCCAAAGGATTTAACACGCTGTGATGAGCTGGCTGAGGCAGCAGCTGAGTTACCCCCAGCCACCTGACAATGGGATTGGAGAGAGACAGGAAAGGTAAAAGCAAGAAAATTCATGAGTTGAGATAGAGACAGTTTATTAAGTGAAGAGACAAAAAACCCTAACCCAACCCAAACTGCCAGGAGATGCAGAAGAAGCCTCCAGCTGCTGAAAGTGTTTCCAGGAAGGAATCCCAGCAGCAGGACAGGATTCCTCTGGTCAGTGAGGGAGTGATGCTCTCGCCTCCTTCTGAAGCCATCAGTCTTTTGTTCATTCACAGCATTAGTTCACCTGTAGGATTTATTTATTTTTAGTCGAAAGGAGCCCGTAACTCTTTGAGCTGCCTCCCTTCACTGTGCATATTCCAGCACTTCCTTGGGAAGCAGAGGACACATTTCCACACTGCTAATGGACAGGGAAAGCCTTATGGCAGTTGTATGTGAATGTAGGTTTTTCTCTCATCTCGGCATACATTGATCAGATGCTTTCCAGGAACACACGCATGGCAAGATTATCAGTGGCAGATTGTTTGCAGCATTTTTGAAGGGGACAGACTGAATCAGATGATTGTTTTGTTTGCCAAATTAATATCTGGGATGTAATCCAACCTGATTAACAGCATGGCTGTGATTGGATCATGAAAGGGTAAGCAGACATTTGGAAGGTTTTTTTATACCTGCTGGCTCTGTTACTTTCCCAGTAGCTTGAACATGTGCAGGAATATGCTTCTGTCCAGTAATCCAATTCATTTCTCATTGATTCCAGTTTGTCTTATGTTGTATTGGATCTCTTGCCAGGTAAATCTTTTCTCTGTAGCAATAGATGGCTTTTTATGGCTGCCTGGTGTTGGGCAGCTTGATCAAAACTTCCTAATTCCATTATTCCAGAACTGGTTTCTTCAGCAATGATGCACAGTGTCTTTTCCTCTAACAAAGCCTGTTTATATAAGAGCACTTACATTTAAATTTATATATCTCTATATTTAGAAACCTGAATGTGTGCATGTTTCTGTAGTCTTTGAAACACTGTTGAGGATTCTTACGTAAGGAGTAAAATAAGGGTTAATGGATTTCTTTTTCTTTCAATTTTTCTTACAGAGGTGTGTTTTATTGTCTTTCAATTTGATGGATAAGACAGAGACCATGGTTTATATATAAACCATGTGCTTTCCAGATTAGCTTGATGTAATCATAGCAGTTTTGCACAGTTCAGCTAAAAATTTGTTCTTCTTGATCAAGGTCAGAAAAATCCAGGGATTCTGCCATTTATCTCTTTAGTACTAAAATAGGACACCCAGGGCAGTATTAAAAGGGCTGGGGTGCAGGCATGTCCCACTATGTCATACTTGCTGTCTCTCAACTCTTTTGAAAAAGATCAGGGATTATTTCTGAAAAAAAGATAGTATAAATGTTGCAAAAAGAATGCTGATATTTGAAGTCTAACGTGAGGCTTCTTTTATCCTTCCTTCTATCCCTCCCTATCAGCAGGCTAATGTACAAAAGAAAGTTAATTTAGCTTTTTTTCCTAGATAATGGCAATATGCATACCATGCAAGGAGCAAACATTTTGACTTCAAAACAATGCCATTTTAAAAAAAATCTGATCTCTGTTACTGTCTTTCACTTTCAAGACTTGATAAAGGTTGAAGTCTAAGGAAGAGAGCAGGTTTTTTACGTGTGTGGATTGTCTACAATCCAGCAGGGAACATCTGTTTCAGCAAATTTGTTTGATGTGTTTCTTAAAACTTTTTGGTTTGATGTGGCCTTTTGCTGAACAGGTGATTGCTTAATGAGTAGAGCAAGACAAAATTTGCAGGGAGGGGTAAAATATTACTTAACTGAGGTGCTGTCACACCAGCTGGGTGGAGAACACTCTTTGTGCCTTAGAGGATCGCAGTTAGGATGCTGTTACTGCTACCTCCTGAATATGTTTGCCTTTGCACCCAAAGTTTTGTGCTGTTTTCTTGTATTGCTGGCTGGTATGTCATTTGTCCTCACCTCCCTGTATTATTGTATTTCTCCTAAACAGACTCCATTATTTCTTTGGCTCACAGCAACCAAAGGAAATCAGGTTTTGCTTTTTAACTCTGAGATGCCAGGTGTGGGAGGTAACATCCAGTCAAGAATATATTGGCTGGCTCTTGTGACCTTGGCAAGTCAATATCTCCACCATTCTTTTTCAAAGCAGTAAAACACATTTCTAGATTAAAAGGGTTGGGTTTATATCTGCTTTGATGCCTTTTCTCTGCTGTTGAAGATGCAAAATGCTTACTTGGTTTATTTCTAACTGACATTGGGATGAAATTTCTCCTGACAGTATTTGAGTCGTTTTCTTGAAAAGTTGGAACAGCTGAAGAACTTTGCCCTTCTATATTGGTGTTATTCTATAAAATGCTTTTGAAGAACTGTGATTCACTGTTTATTAAAATGTAATGAATTTTGAATCTTTGCTACACAGTCTAAGTAAAAAAATGCAAAAGGTAAATTGAAAACCTTTAGGATCTGTATTGCATCAAACCTGTGAGAGCATTAAAATTCAATAGCATGCGGAGAAGGAACTCTCCATGCCTTCAGGACAGCTTCATTTGTATCAAAGTCAAAATCTCTTCAAAAATATGTCAGATTAAAAACATTATTAATTAAGAACATGTATTAATTGTTTCAGTTCTGTGAAGTATGACATTCTCCCTAATTTAGGGACCAAATTTTGTGTATTAAACTATCTTGTCTCCTGCCACCCATACCACTGTCTTGGTTTTTCATGTGTTCTTGCCTGATGTTTTAGTCTACAACACTGACATGGTAATTTCTCTATGTATTTTATTGTAAAGGAAGAAGTCATTTCATATAATCACAGGTAATATGATGTAGAAATTAATTTTGTCTGCAACTCATTCTAGGGAGACATTAAAATGTGCCAACTTGTTTTTCTGTTTCCAGGTAGTTACGGAGCCCTCGTTGATTTGATACTGTAATTATATAATGTGACACCTTTTATTTCTTAATTTTGCTCCAGCAGGTGGACTTTACTGAATCTGCCTTGATACTGTATTTTCCTTGCAAATAGAGCTTGTTTTGTCAACTCATCAAGTGCAAAAGTTGTCCATGTCCACCATGTACCTAGTTTTGATCAGAGCACAAATTAGTACATGGCTTGTGTTTTCCAGCTGCATTTATTTTCCAAGTTCTGTCCCAAAAAGCTGATTGTGTCTCAGATGAAGGCTGGTTTCTTTAAAAGAGGTCTGTGCTGTCACAGCCTTCCTACACTGTGCAGAATAACTCCCTGACACACCAAATGCTGGAGTTCTGGCCATTTTTTGTTTGCAGTGAGAAGCAAATGCTTTCAAGGGACGTGGAAATACATTCTTCAAATGAGCCCAGGTGACCTTATTCAGTCACTGGCATTTCCAAATGAATTTATATGGAATGTTGCTGTAGGATTGAAATTCCTTTGAAGAACATCCAAAAACTTTGTAATTCTGGGCATTCCCTCAGTCCTTGCCATGGCCATTAAGATAATTCAGGCAGCTGGGTAAGGTTGCTCTATGTACATTGCAGCTGTGATTCCAGTGAGACTCACTCTCTGTTCTGTGAGGAAAAAAGTGTCCAGTTACATCTGGGGGAAGGAAAGGGTGATGTGGGATCACTTGCAATGCTTCCAGCCTCAGCTGGAGTAGATGCAAGTGTTAGTTGTTGCTGTGAGGTTTGGAGATTACTGGGTTCCAAATCTTTTAGTGTTTGTTCCTAAAGTCAAGTCCTCAAAGGAAAGTGTCATAATTTTTAGAAGTTTTGCACCGTTTTCAAGATTCTTAACCAGTACAGACTCTGTCAGAGTGTCCATATTTGTTTTGGAGGCTCTGTAAGATGAACTCCGTTGGGAATTTATTAACTTTATGCCTTTAAACCAAACAGCACATACTCAAATCTGATCTGTTGTTCTCTGGCACAGAAGTCTGAGAACTGAGTCAGATTGGAACCTAGACTAAGTTATTTTGCGTGCTAACGAACTTATCTTTCAAAACATTCCTTGTACTTACTCTTTCACCTCAAACACTGCTTCAGAATTAATTAAAAGAGTTCTGAAACTTCATACTCACTTTAAAAAAGCCGTTGGTGTAAATACCACAAACTGCTCTTACCTTGCCTCTTACTTTCCTGAAACCTACCCATGCTTATTGTGAGTTTTCCCAGGGCCACATACATCATGTACTGGGGATTTTTTTATCTGAATTTTAGGACCAGACTGATGATCTTAACAGTCCTTAGTTACCTTAGTTACTAAAAATGTCTCTCCATTACTTTTATTTGAGCTTTGTCTAAAACACCATTCAAGTTGGATTTGCTTACCCTTAAAGTTGGTAAGGTGTAATTCTAGAAAGTAGAGAGGTGCTGTAATAATCATTATAAGAAAGAAAATGCTGTTTTGTTCTTTTTTCTGGCATAGTGAATACATACAGAGTCGATTATATATGTGTGGTTTAAATGTTACAAGATACGTAGTTCAAAACACGTTGTTGTAGTCTCTTAATGAAATATCCCTTTGTGCATTTGCCTCTAAGGTCCCCAATCATATACTGTTTAGCAATGTTTTTCAAATTACGTTTGTAATTTATTTAACTTAAACTTTAAGCTAATAACGCTATTTAAAAAGACCCAAACCAATAAATGACAAGGCAAATATGATTCTAGATTACGTGGCATTTCTAGCCATAGGTTTAGTCAGTTGATACGAATGTTCTGCACTCACGTTCTGTGTTTACTTGAGAATCATATTTTCATTTATGCATTCAATGCTTTTCCGTGTAAATACTACAACTCCCCTCGGTATCATGTATTTTTGCAAATGTGCATAGTACTAAGGCTCATTCTTTTTTTACATGTAAGTGTTTAGCTGGCTGCATTTCCCCACCTCACGATGATATAGCTTCCGTAGCCAGACGATGGCACTGTAGGCTAAAGAACATACCTGCCACTAAATCCTGTCTCCTTTTGAAATGGAATACGTGTTGGTTTTATTCCTCACCTGCAACGACTTCATTTCATAATAACGTCGAAGTTATTTTAAGGCCTCTTCCTCCTCGGCAGAAGCCGTGGTCTGGGTTCTCCATTATTGTACTGTCATTGCAGCCCTTCTCTATGTTTATTGGACTTGGTTTACATCTGATACAACACCAAAATAATTATTCTTACTGCCTGTGCATTATTTTTTAATGTGGTGAATCCTCACTCCACTAAAACTATTTTTGTGTTTTGCACAATAAAATTCATAAAAATGGCTTCTCTTAGGCCACTCTTCCTCTTTCTACTTCTTTTCTTCTTGTTGTTTGCTGTGTGTAGTAAAAACTGAAATGTTCCAAGGGCCACATCTCTGTAATACATTAAAACAGTTGGAACTGTAGTTCCATGTTTATATGTTGCATCAAATCCATGTGTGTGACAACAGCTGCTCTTTCTCTGAATCACACAAGAGCCAGGCAATGAAGAGATTAAATTAAGGCATTACAAAATGCAGTTTACTTTTCATGCTGGCCTCTGGAAACTAGTCCTAAGCACTATTTTTAATACACTTCAGCCCGAAATGAGAGCACTTTTTGTGACCAAGTGGCCTGTGACAGAAGCCTCAGTGCTTTTCTTTCACTCTTTCACCTCCCTCCTCCTTGTCTCCCCGAACTCTTGATGTCATTTAGGCATTATTTGTATTAGATTATTTTATTAGAGGGAGAGGATTACTGCTGGATTTATGTATCTTGATAAGGATTTCCTTTTTATTTATTTATTTCTGTTCATAATGAGCAAAGAGAAGCTGGGGTAGCCAATTCTCAAAGCAGGAATGTGAATGATATAATACAAAGCCAGCTTGGAGAATTTGGTGATAAGTAGGTGAATTGTTCTGGGATGGTGCTTTTGAAAACAGAGTTTATTTTATTTATTTTTGTAATAGTCATGATGAAATTCTTTCATAAAAGCAATTTTATTAACTTGTTCAAAACACAAGTGAATACATTACTAAACTGAAAGCTACACCACAACCTCCACCATTTCTGAAGCATTTGATTTTGCTGAGATTTGTGTTGCTCTGTAATATGATTGTTATGCTTAAGCATATTTATCTGAGCAGTTTTATTATCTGTAATAGCAGGGTTTATTTATTTATTTTTACTTATTGCTGTGTGTGGGATTGCCAAACAACTTGGGCTTTCATAACAAGGTTGCTGTTACAATATTGCTCACAAAAAGCATTTGCATGTGAGTCCCTAAGGGATGGGCTAACACACGACGCTTGCCATTTATATGAGGGAGGGTGAAATTAGCAGTGGATTCTTTTACTGTGGAACTGCAGTGTGAAACTCCTGGGGGTAAACCAGAGACCCACAACTATTAACTTGCCTTTTCCAGCCAGTCGATTAAAGCCTGACTCGTGTGGCCTGCAGGGCACAGCACAGGACCTGGCTGCTTAGCCAGGCATTTATTTACAGCATCTTGGGGAGTTGAATGGGATTTTTTGACTGGCAAGCTTAACAGCAGGTGGGGGGCATAAGTGCCCTGGCTGTGTGTAGGGAAAGCTGCTTTTTTTCTGTAGGTATCATAATAAAGCAGTTTTCAGTAATAAATCAGAACTTGCCTGACCTGTGTTACTCCCTGTAACCTTTGTGCCACTGCTGATGAGCTGCTGGTATGATAATGGGCATTGTCTCACAGAGGGTTTGATCACCTACGCTTGCTGATACAATTTCATGTGCCACACGAGCCCATTTGAAATCTAAGTTCAGTTGCCATTGCTGACATTAAACTTTTTATCAGCAATTTCAAGTCTGGTGTTATAATTGTTTACACACAGCCATTTATAGTCTGTGGAAAGAGGGATTCTAGTTGTTAGACACATTAATGACATCCAGCTGCGTTCTGGACACAACTGAAAAATAAGTTATCACCCAAACTGGAAGTTGTGAGTTGACTTGGTTCAGCTACCTGTGTGCTGACAGCAGTCCATGTGTGTGTTTCATGCTGGCTGGAGTAGCTTCTTTGCCTGCCTGTCTGGAGAGCTGATGAACCCAAATGGACCTGTGACTCTGGCCTTGGAAATCTATAAACTTGTGCAAAAAAGCTCAGAATTTGCAAATTCTATATTGAAGTTTGCCTTCGTTGTTGGGTTTTTGAGTTTTTGTTTGTTTTGTTTTTTGTTTATTTCATTTTCCTTTTACCGGGTTTCCTAATCTTTATTTTCTCAGTAGGTAATGCAAAGTCTTTGATAGTCTTGTTTATTCATAGTTTCCACCTGTTGCTATTGTCTCAGCAGGCTGATTTTTATTTTTTGTTGTACTTAAGAACCTGTTAAAAAGTTAGGCTAAATTTAGTATGTGTCATCCCTTTTGTAACAGTGCTCTCTGAAGGAGTAAGATACATGTTTATGGTATTTTCCAATTATTCACTAATTTGTTTAAGGTTTAATGAAGTTGAAATCAACAGTCAATGACATTTTAATACGGATATAGTGCATAAGAAATTTTGGTGTCTGGATGTTGTATTTTGAATATGTCTCTGAGCTGGGCCTGTACAGCTGGGAGTGGAGGTGTGCACTGTGGAGTTACCATTTACAGCTTTTAACTAAATTATTCCTAATTGCATTTCTATTAGTATAGTGACTCCTTGAGAATACTAAAAGATCTTTCACCATGAATAAGTCATCCAGTGGTATTAAATATTTACCTGTCATGAAGTGGGAAATTAAAAAAAATAAACAAGCTGACAGATTCACTGTTACATCAGGGAGTTTATCTTGTAGAAAAAGAAATAAAGTGTATCTTACTAGGGCTTATTTTCTAACTTAATATTTTATGCTAAGTGCTAGTTGGTGAAAAGAGGTTCCTAAAATATCTCACCAGTTTTTTGGTTTTTTTTTTTTTTTTTTTTTTTTTTTTTTTTTTTTTTTTTTTTGTGTAATTAAGACAGTTTAATTCCTTTTGAAAATACTGAAATTACTGTACAGTGGATGACTGGATATTGCCTGAAGGGAACTAATTACCTGCTTAGTGAATTGGATGGAGAATTTGGCTGTTTGAGGAAGAATTCCTGTTCTGTTCTACTTAGGAAAAATTTTTAGTCTCCTACCAACTTCCCTGGCACAGGTTGCCTGGAGAAGCTGTGGCTGCCCCTGGATCCCTGGAAGTGTCCAGGGCCAGGCTGGACAGGGCTTGGAGCAGCCTGGGACAGTGGAAGGTGTCCCTGCCCATGGCAGGGCTGGCACTGGGTGATCTTTAAGGTCCCTTCCAACCCAAACCATTCTGGGATTCCATGGTTTTCTGATGCTGTGATTTTTCTGTGGATTTTTGTGTATGACTTGTCTTGTTCCTTTTCCTATGCAACCTCCAAGTACAATTTGTTGCTGAGAAGCCTCAGGACAGGTTTATTGGTTCACAGAAGAATTTTGTTTATTTATTTATTATTCCAGAAGCAGCTCATCATATAGGGACGTGAAGATGGTTATTTTGAACTGTATTAATTTTTCAGGCACACACAAATCTCCTTTAGAATGATCCCTGTGACATGGGTCTTTTTTTTATTTGAGGAAGATAAATGGTGTTACTGTTGATGTGAGGTGTGTGTAATTCTCAGTTTAGGCACTTCTGGCACTGCTTGCTAATTCAGGTTTCCTGTTTTCTGTGTGCATTGATAATGTGAATCTAATGGTTCAGCCTTGTGCATTTGGTAAATATATTGGTGAGGCAAATAACAAACCAGTAATGCTGTTCTTCAGACAGGGCTTCATCTGAGAGATGGGAGGGGCAGGAAATCAATTCTTCTTATCTTTACCAATTTCTTATAGGAGATAACAATCTCTTTGAGTTGACACAGATTAATTATATGGATTATATCAGTTGTCTTCATCAGAATCCCTTGCTTATTAGATCAGTCTTACTAAAATGGTTAATATACCATCCTTTTGAGCAACTCGTACCTTCTTCGACAAAACAGTATTTCATTTGTTACTTTCTTTTTTAAATTATTGTTTTATTATTGGAAGTTTGGTAAAGCAGATCCACTAAATTCGAACTTAAAAATGTGAAATCAATCCTGACATTTAATTAGATGTTCCAGGTTCTCTTCAGTATGAACATGAAAAAGGAACTGATATTCTGAGGTCATGTAATTTAAAAGTGGTCTATAGCTGTCCTTTAAGGATTTTGCTTTATTTAGATATACATGTGCATTTATGGAAACGTGCAGCTGCCTTAAAAACTCTCTGTAGTTCTTACATATACAGTTTTTTTAGAGTACTTCTTTAATAGTCTGCTTTTTGAAATTTCTTGTTATCTCAGTCTTAACTCTTGCATACTGAATAGCAGGTAAATGGTAAAAAAGAATTTCCATTTCTATCTAGTGATGATGAAAATCTTGAAAACACGATGCAAGGAGTAATAAATGCAAAAGGGATAAAAGGGGAAAAATGCACTATTGTTTCTGTGACGGTATAATTACAATCCTTTAACCATGTACTGGGGCTCTTTGGCCATCTTTAGGGTGCTGGAGTTTATCTGGATGTTGGAAATAATCTTTGGAACAATTGTAACACTGTACTGGTTTATTTTACACATTAAAGGTACAAGTGATTTTAGAAAACTGTTCTTTTTGTAGTTTTTGTTTTTATGGTGCTGTAAAGTGGCATGTCATTTTTAGTATAATTGGCTTTCTTATAAGGGAAAAGTCAGACACCTTCAGTGTTCCATAGAATATGATGAAGTTTTTAACTGAAGAATACATTAAAAAAAAATGTTTGCCCAAGCACATTGTTCCAGAGATAAAATGCTGCCTTAGCTTCCAGTGGAAGCAGGAAAAGAAAGACTAATGATGAGCCTCTACCATGAGTTTTATTCAACATGCCCAGTGACTCTCTGTTCTGTTCTTAGAATTTCCTCTGTACAAGAGGTGTGCAACTCATCTGTTGCAAATGCAGAGGAGGAAATGTGAGGGACATTTCCAGGAGCTTTGAGCTCTTAAATCATTCTTGTATTCTAATTTTGTGAGAAACATTCTTAACTGGCTTTCAGTTTTCGTGTGGCTGCATTGTTGTCTACAATAATGGTTCTGTAATGGTCTATAATAAAAGGGTTCTTCTTTTGTCATGGCATTCTGGTGATGGGCAGAGGGCTGGGTGTCCCCAGGAAAACCATCCCTTGAAACATTTTCGGGTTTTCAAACAGAAAAGAGTTTAGAACTGGTGACCTTCAATGTTCTCTGCAAAATTACCTGTTTTAATGAGGGGAATATGATGGTTACAGGAGCTGGCTGAGGAAAGAAATGTATTTATTATCAGTATGCAGGTTTTTTGTTACTTGATTCCTGTGCATTGAAGCAAAAAAAAAAAAAAAAAAGGAAAGTTTAGCTGTTTTGCTCTGAAGTGTTCCCATATGTGAGTTTTCACTCTCTCCTAAATTGAAGAGATATGCATAGTTCCAGATAAAACATGCAAAATACTTGAGTGCATGGAAGAAAGGAAACAATATTTTCACAATCTGTTTTCTCCTTATAAAGCACCAAGTTGATGTGGTTTAAGTGTAATTTTTCCAGCCAATTCTATATAGAAAGCATCACTTATTTAAAAAAAAAACACAACTTGGGAAAAAGCTCCATAAGTTTTTTTTTAAAAATTTGGATTTGTTTAATAGGGAAAACTGATTCATTTCTGAGGAAACAATAAAAATATCTGCACAAGTTTATTTTGATGCTTACTATATACAGTTTTTATGTTACACTGTCAACTGAGGTTAATGCACGTGTAAGAATAAATACATTTACACTGGCAAAGATTTTATCCCTCTAGATGCTGGAAATAAGCACCAAGATGGAGGTAAGTGGGGATAAGAGTGTTCTCAGTTTTTTGTTGCTGTCTGTTAATAAAACATGAAATATGTAAAGCGTTGTTTTCTAATGACTCCCTTTATAAACTACAAAGCCTGCAAATGCATTTAGTTATTTGCTGATTATAATTCTATACTAAATCAAAAATTACTGCACAAAAACACTTCCGTAAAGCCAGCTCAGTCTTTTTAAATGATGGTCTGGAAACAAGAGATTCTTTATTCTTTCCCCTGCTTGTTTTTCCTTGGAGTAATGAAAAATGAAAAATGTTGTGTAAATGTCAAAAACGTCGTCAGGAATAAATCCTGGGGGTTGGTTAATGAAACCTTGGTGCCTGGTGGTGAGCAGCAGGCCCTCAGCACTCCAGCAGGCAGCACCAGGATGCTGGGAGCAGTAATATCTCAAGAACTGTGTACCACATTCCATCACTGATTCCTCATTTTCTCAAAGTCTCCCAGGCACGTGGCTTAAGCTGGAACTGGAAGCCCCACTATTGCCAGCAGATTTGTACCTGTCTGTACCATGTATTAAAAACCAGAGGATTTGCATGAGTTACACTATTTGTTCTCTGCCACAGTTTCATTATTGAATGTGTTATATAAACAATGTGTGTGTGTAATATCTTAAAGTGAGATTTTTGCTCGTTTTTATGATGTCAGATGTGCATTCTGGGCTGGCACAGTTGCACTGAGACACAGCTCATGTTAATGGAATAAGAAGAACAGGAAACTGAACAGAAAAGTGAAAAATAAAGTGTGTGAGATCTGCAAACAAGACAGTCAATAGTTCAGGAAACGCATTCTTTCCTGTTGTAAGATCCAAACTACTTATGTTGGGAAGTATGTCCCTAATGAGGAAATGAAAATTTCTCCTAAAAACCTTGGGTAGTCAGGATAGGTGCCTGCATGCCCTTGTTTACAGGGCAGGAAAGGAATCCAGGCTGGCTGGCTGAGGGACCAGTGCTTGCCAGCAAGCCCAGTTCCACGTGGACTGTCCACAGGATTGGCACAAGCAATGCTGCAGGACAGGGCACAGATCCTGTGCCATTTTCACTTCTGCAGTCTGAGCATCTAGCAGGAATATCTCCTTTGTGTGCTGCCAGCCCGAGCCTTTCTGAGAAGGACCTGGATGTTTGCCTTGAGCTGGATGGACTGGAGAATGCCTTGCTCTGAGCAAGCACCCTCAGCAGGGAAGGCCAGGGCAGATGTGTGTCAGTAGCCTTGAGAAGAAACGCCCCACTGGTGTTTGTTCTCAACGTGCAGGAGTTCATGGCAGAAATGGCATCCTCTCTCGTGGAGTACATTTATGGAGGGGTGTGTGTGCTCACATACTTAACAGTTGGAATGATGAGATTTATTTAGGAAGGAAAAGGAGTGTTTGCTGACTCTCAAATCCTGGTTGAATTTGCACCCAGAAAGTGGGGAGAGAAGTGGAAATGGGTGTCCACTACAACCAGGTTCAGCTTTTTCAGCCACTGTGGCTTGTCCAGTTGCTATCAGGGAAAAAAAAAATAACCTGGGCATCTGTTCCTCAGAACTTGTTAAGACTGTGGAAGCAGTGGAAAGGCTCCTGAGCGACCAAACAGCTCTTTGTGTATTGCTGATCTCCTGGGCTGTGCTGTGGTGTATTTCTAGGAGTGTCTTTACAGGTTTTAGAAGTAAATTCAGAGATTTAGCTTTCAGGAAGAGATCTAAGTTAAAGAATGTGCATTGTTTTAAAGCAAAAGATATCAAACTTCAGTTGAAAGCTAGAAATCAGCACTTTGTTCCTTCCTTCTAGCAAATGGCAATCTCTATTGCGCTATTAGATTTTTCAAAATTATTTTCAGTCCTAAATATGCAGTATGTTTTTTGCTGCTCAATTTATATAGAACTCTTACCTCTATACTACTGAGAGACCTAAGAATTTCATTACATACTGAACTAACTGATCTCTTATTTTCTAAGGTGACCCATTATCTGTTCTTTCTTCTAGCTGGTTGATATGAATTTTTAATGTTTCAGTATGCTTTTATAAAGGAGAACCTCTTTTGATCCCACACTAAAAACCAGTTTGTGGTGTGTAATTACTATGTGCAAGGTGATTTCAATAGTAACACCTATTCAAATCTGTGTCATTATCCACACAAGAATGGAATTATTCATACAAGTTTATGAAAAAAGATTTGAACTTTGTTATTTCCTCTGAAGCTTTCCATATATAATATACCACATCTGGGAAATCACCTGAATTATTGATATTTATTTATTTTAAATCTTGTCAGACCACATATTCTGTGTATTACATATCATCCATCATGTGTTTTGCTTTGTTTTCGGGATAGAAATCTCTTGTTCTATTATTGGTGAAGGAAAGTGTTGGATGGAGAGCTTCTATTTGGGAAAGGCTTTCTCCTGGCTGCTAGATGAGTGAAGTGGTTTCAGAGTCACTCAAATTTATTTTCTCAAGCTTTGCTGTCTCACTAGCAGTAAGGTAACATCCCTCTTGTTTGTCTCCAGGGAAGGAAATCAAGTCCTGCTATATACAACAGCACAAGACATGAGTTGATAATTGTTGGAAATAACCTACAATATTTATAGTTTGTAACTTGGTGAGATTTCTCTGTGAATGGATTGCTGGGTGTATGTGCTCTTTCTTATGTTTTGGCATGTTAGAGTATCAATTATGCACGTGGTTTGATGGTTTTAGCGTTATGTAAAACCTTGAGTGATGTTTCAGCTGCTTGACAGACAATGTGGAGCTTAGCTGTGATCTTGATGTTGGCATTTTTCATGTGGATGGAAGGGTGGTGGTTCTTTTCGTTGAACTGGCAAAGCGCCAGACTGACTGGAGAACAAAATATGATAAATGGAAATTCAAAGAACACATTTTTAAATAAGTCAATTTGGTAATTACAAGTCGGTGTACCAGTAGATTTTCACAGCAGGGAGGACAGCAGGGAAAGCAAAGAGCGCTAATTTTATTTTAATTAAGCTTTTTTGTTAATCGGGATCAGAGGATTCTGCCACAAAGTGGGAGAGGAGGAGCTGTGTGATGATAGACTCGCTCCACACTTGACTCAGTCAAGTGGCTTCCCTTTTATACTGTGGTTATAACATGAAGTGTTTCCAAGTGTTGCTGAAGGAGCTCTTCAGGTTGGGAATGAGCATACAAGGAACAGGATAAAGCTCTCTTGATCTCTCTTTAGTTCTACGGCTTTGACAACTTTCAGCAAGCTCACAGGGCTACCACCCTTGCCCTCCCAGAAGGAGAAAAGAATTAGTAGATAGAGTCCTCTTTAGAGGGTAGGTGAAGAAAACACAGATTATTTCTTTTTTCAGTTTTGATCTTTAGAACTCTCTGCTTGAACTAAAGACTTCATATGGTTTGCATCATGACACAATTAGTGCCTTGTGGGAAAACAGTGATTTGACATGAAAATCTTCAAATCTTCTGTAGCTGCCAGGTCCTCTTAACTCCTGGCTGTGAAATTAAGCAGAGCTGTTTGCTATGTATGAATAAAGAATTTTTTCTATATACAGACCAGTTAGTAAACAAAATCCAGTTTTATACAGGAAAGAGATTGTTTTAGGTAACTGTGATTAGGTTGCATGGAAATGTGCCTGAACCTAAGCAGAAGCATTTAAGGAGAAGAGGCCTCTGGTAATGTGCCTTTTCAAAGCTGACCCCACTGTCCCACTCACACAAACACATTCCTTCCTCACGAGTACAAATTATTGGCCCAGATTTTAGCTTGGGTTTGCAGTGTGGCTCTGGTCTCCTGATCCATGCCCTGACAGGCTCCCTTAAACTGATCAAGATTAATAGTGAAGGCAATGTTTATTTTTTCTAGAACTCCTAAAGAAATCTTCTGTTCCAAGAACTAGCTGTGGGCTCACTGTTCTCTTCAAAAATTTTCTGAACTGCCTTACCAAATACTTGAAAGGATAAGAATAGTAAACCTATTATCTGATAATTACCTGCTGCAGGCTGACTACTCATTTGCATGTTCTGATTCTGGCTTTACATTATATAATTTTAATCTTTTGATAATATTCCAGTTATGAAGGGACTTGGCTTTTTTTTCCTATTAACCACACTATCAAAAAGCTATTGCAAGACATTCTGGATCCAAATGGTAATGTTTGGTCCAAATATGTCAGGGAGGAACTGGGTTTCAGTATGCCCAGCTAAGCCTGTAGCTGTAGCACTCAAGTAATTTTGAATTGGAGTGGACCTGTAATCAGTGAACTCAGAATGAAAAAGAAACATCAGGACTCTCTTTTGGCAGATTCTTTAACCAGTGCTGGAAAGATTTTTTTATAAGGCAGCAGTAGAGGTTAAGTTACTCTAAAACAATTCATTAAAAACATAAACCAAAGATTTATCTGGGATATAGCTTTGCTAATAATTAATTGATTAATCATTTGCAATCTGAGCCTCTTCCTGAGGTTTCTGTGCCTTCTGGACTCTACATATTTTCCTTTCCCACACTGTGTGCCAGGAAGTCAGGAGGGCCCCTGTTTTAATGAGAAGTGTAAGGTATTTGTGCTTTAAGTTCAGGAATTCACTTCTTGTTAGGGTAGTTTGTTCATAGGTTTTAGTTTGTGTGCAAGAGTATCATTACATCAGATAATTCTGCACAGATAATTCATTTCCATGATTTAGGATGTTCTTAATTGCTTTACTGAAGGGAGATTGAGCACCTTTTAACCAAACAGCTGAACGATTTGCTATGACAATTCTGCCACTGTGCATTCACTTAATTTCCAATTAATCAAACATTCAATAAATCATTAGTATAATTACACCTGCTCAAATATTCCTACCCCAGCACATTAGCTATGCTCAGGCAGACTCTTTTACCAGCTGTGTGAATGGATTCATTTGTCTGACCCAGTTGGTTGCATGTCCTTGCTTCTTATGAGCCTTGAGAAATGATAGGGCAGAAATTTTAATTATTTATAATACCAGGCATTCTTTTGATTCGTTGTTCATGCTTCTTGCTTGGATGCTTCTATAGCAACTTAAAACAAACAGCAGTGCAGTAGTGGCTGGTTAATTTCTGAGGATTTTGAAATCACTTCTATTCCCCTGCTGTGCCACTTTCCTAATTACACCGTGTCCCCAAGTGCACGATAATTCCCTCATCACTGTGCATCTAAAGCACAGATGATTAAAACAGTATAGCTTGGGTCAAATAAATGTAACCACAAGTGTATCCTGAAAGTGCTTTACTGGACCAGTAAACTGGTCTCAGAAACTAATTTTAGGACCTGTTTCTAAAAAAATTGCATGAATAGAAATCCACTGACACATCTTCAAAATGTCACTGGAGTTGCACTTAGTGCCTGAGGAAGGCTGAAATTTGAGGCAACTCCCCAAGTACTGAAGAAGGTAGCTTTGGAACACCTGTGCCACGTAGGTGTGTGTTGCTATTTGCTCCCTCCAAACAGATGAGAAATCTCAATTTCCTCAGGTACAAGTGGGATTACTCAGTATTTGTATCTACTGATTGTTGTAAGCTTTAAATCGTACTTAATGTGTGTCTTTGTTGTGAGACTTAAAGTAAACAAACCTGGACTTGCAATCTCAGTCTGTAATATTTTAAATAGGAACTTCTTTATGTGGGTGTAGACACATTTTAAATTGTGCAACATAGGTTCTGTTGCTTCAAAAATACATTTACTGGTTACAGCTTTCCTGTATTTTATCTTTGAGTTAGGAACTGGAGGAGATTCATAATACTTTAATCCCTTAGTACAAATAGGTAAGACTTTTTAAAATTAACTGAAGGTGTCATGATCCATTCAGATAGTAAAATAGGTTAACTTTCCCCCGGCAACCCATTCCCTATTCTGTTTATACTTTATTTTCTTTTTACTGAATATGCTTTGTGTAGTACTAAGGGGAAGTTCTCTAACCTGAAGGGAAAAGGCATCAAAGAATCTATTTGAAAAAAAAATGGGAGATGAGAGAAAGATACTAATTGGACATTATTTTAATTACTTAAACACTTGTCAAGTTTCTTTCTCATCTGTTAAAAAAAGTATTGGTAGAGTGCATCAGCACATGGATTCTCTGACCCTTCCAGTCTTTAAGAGCACTGAGTGGAAAAAAAAAATCTGCTCTGGATAAATGTTTCTTGGCTCCTCATGGCATGGGGCTTTACTGCTGGGGCTGACAGAAATGTCTTGGTGCATAGAAAACAGGGAGATTTATTTATCCATTAAACTGCATTTGGGTTTGGATGTTCTGCCCAACCTTACTGAATAGGAGCTTTCCTAATTGTTTGTTTACATTTCTAATATTGGCTCAGCATACAATCAGTCTAATGTGTCTGCATGGCTGGGGTTGAGTGGAACCCAGAAATGTTGCTGTAAGGTGTAGTTTGAGCATTCTGTGGAATGCATGGAATCCCAGTTGGAAGTTGTAGTGCCTTGTTTTTAGTTTCTCTTGCATTTTTGGAGTAGTGCAGTACAGTAGCATCACCAGATACACTTCCCTACCTTTACAACCTTAAGATTCCCCTTTGCTTCAGCCCTGAAAACTTCGAAACAAATCTATATTCTCAAAATTTCACTTCATCCATCCATATTTTATAGTTACTCATTACATTTCCTTTTACAATTTTTACCCTCTAAAGCCAATAGGATTCTTTGCCTAGGCATTTTATTTTAGTTCCCCTCATCCCAATCCTTTTCATACCTTCAAAATGTCTTCCCAAGTCTGAGCTCATTTAGCTTTACTGAAGTTTGTTGTAAATAATTTATTACCTTGAAACATAACAGTCTAGGAAATTAATCATCATAAACAACAGCACAGCTTTTAGTTGCCTAGGGACAGGGTCATAGTCTGAACAGAATCCTCTTCACCAGTTAAAACAGGGATATAAAACCACTTTACTTGCTGCTATAAGGTCCTCTTGAGGAGTTTCCTTTAGGACTTACCTTTGTTTCTTTTCTGGCTTATCAAATACACTGTAATGTGTGGGTTCTTTTTCTGAAGCTCTTCAGCAATTTAGTGAGAGTATTACAATTTTTTTTTTTTTTAAATTGCTAAGGTTTTTTTGACCAGCATTGTGTAACGGACCTTCTCTTCCCCAACATCTCTCGTCCCTCTGGGTCTGGAGTGGGACAGTTTAGTTTCAGGTTCACATTTTAAGAAATACCCTGCTAGGTGTTGATGAGTGTTTTGACTACTAAAAGATGATAGCTTGCATCTGGTTTAAAGCAAGAAACCAACCTCTAGTATACACAAATTTTAATTAAGCAGCCAAAAGAATTTTGGTACCCTTGCTTGGGTACCACAGGCACGGAAGGTTGGCTTGGTGGGCAGTGGCTTTGCCCGGGCATTGAGCTTCCTCTGGCACCTTATCACTGTCAGATGGAGCCTGTTTGTAACTGGTGGATACTGGCAATGCAAGAGCTGTGTGTTTCCATGCCTAAAAGGCAAGGCAGCCTAAAGACAATCAGCATAAGGAAGTGGAAGATGAGAGGTCTGGTCCAAAGCCTCATTGCAAACCTCTGGCAGATTCTGTAATTCACCTCTGGATTATCCTGAGCCTTGATCAGAATCTTTTTGCAGTCACAGAATAAACAGTATGTTAGTTTGATGTCATCATTACCTATGCAAATATAATCAATTTTTAGTTCTTCCTCTATTCATTCACCTCCTTTCTGTCTGACAATGTGAACTAACTTTGTAGCATGAAATAAATAATATCACAGCATAACACAGAAGCATAACAGGTAGAAATAGTCAACACCTGAAGATAAAACAAGCAGAAGTGTAAGTGAAAATGCTCCCACAACATGCTTAGAAAAGAGAGAAACAAAGCTAAATTAAAATAGTTTAATTATGGACATTCACATTTAGGGAAAAACTCATTACTTCAACTCTAAAACACCATGTAACTCTATCGTCTTGATGAGGGCAAATCAGTGCCCGTCATCCCAACTGGATTTGAAATAGCAGATCACATTTCCACTCTTCGTTATGCAGAAAAATGGCATTAATGTTGGTAGGATTTTCTAGCAGGAGTTAGCCATGTGCAGCACTTGCTCAGCTAAAGCATGCTACTGCACAGACAAATCCATTTAATGCTATCTGCAATGTAAGATTTATTTCAAATGAAGGTGAATTAGCTTCCCAAATTGTCAGATTTACTTTCTATGGATGATTTCAACAAGTAGAAGACCACACTGGAAGCAGGCATCTAGATGATGGAAGAATCAAAAGAGATTTAAAGTTCCTCCCTGTGCATGTGCTTGTCCCCCAAATACCTCCTTCCCTCTAATCCCCCTGAAACCTGGTGGCAGATACCTCACACCTGTAAAGTCTTTCCACAAGCATTTGGAGAAGGGGGATATTTAAAGGCAAGATCTGAACATAGAAGGCTGCTGTTTGCATGGGCTGAGCAACAACTACCAGGGCTGCTGATTTGTATGACAAATTCCCCCAGCTCTTTATTTTGAAATCTACAACAATTATGATTTCTTTTTTTAAATTTGATGCCAGATTCTGATATCAGCCAGATTTCTGTTTGTTAATCCCCCCTTTTTAAGATTGTATTGCTTTCAAGCTTTTATTATTTTCATTATTCTTTCTTTGTAGATCTGAAACAGATCTGCATAGCACCTCTGAAATCATAATTTATATTATATGGATGATAGACTGAGGGGTGAGGAGAATTTTTTTGAGGACTACCTACACCTCCCAATATATTATCAGTAAAGACCGTTCTATGAGGTACTTATAAGACCTCCTAATTGCATATTAACAGTTGATTAAACTTAATAATAGAGTGAGTATCATATCAAAGCATATAATTGTAAAATGCTTTGCCTTTTGGAGCCCAGAGGAGTTTCTATGGTGATAACTTTAGTGGCTTATACATGTTTTTATGTCTTTTTCTCAGATTAATAAAATTTTTATTATTTTAGAACTATGTTTGGATAGTCTACAATTAAATGAGTTCCATGAGCAAACTAAATTAAAAGCCATAGTCATCAATACAGAGTGAATGATTGGGCCAGGGCTCCATTTGTGATGTTTTTGTGTGTCCAGATGGGTGTTTTGCTTCACCATATTCATCAGCAAGGAAATCTCAGAGCATCCTAACATCTGTGGGAGGCCTGAGCACACACATTAGATTATTTCCAAACTGCAGTGAACAGCCTATTGTTTTTCCTCTCAGAGATGATGATCTTTGTGTCCCATTTGTGAAGGGAGAGTGGCTTCACTGAGCCCAGAATGAGCAGGAGGAATCTGCTGATGGCGCTGCAGAGTGGGAGAAGCAACTGGTTACTGTGATCTGCTGTTGCACATTCTCATGGCTTCAAATGATCTCTCATTTCAGAGTTTGGAAAAGCACAGATACAGGGCAAACACTTCAGAGCTTCCTCTGCCAGCATAAAGCAGCAGAAAGTTAATTTCCATACCAAAAGGCAAAACTCCGTGCAGTGATCGGTAGCTACTGCTTCTACAACTGTAGTACTATTCCTAAAGAATGTGATGAATAAAATCCAGCAGCATTTTGGACACAATTATCAACTCTGTCACTTCCTGGTGCTCCAGGAAGGGCAGAAAGGGTCCCACACTGAAACAGAAAGTAGAATTCCTTTGCATTGCTTAAAATCTGTGGCAATAAATATAAAGCAGACTGCAGAAAATAGGCAGATTTGCTGTTGACAGAAAGGATGTCCATGCCAAGTTTGGGAATTTATTGAGGCATATTTTGCCCTGGGAGAAGTGCCCTGAGAAGGTCAGGTACCAGCTCAGCAAGGCCCAGCTTTGTGCCACTGGTCCCAGCTGTGTGATCTAATCCTGCCCTGGCAGTGCCTTGGGCTGCCCATCTCCTGTTTTGAGAAGATCCCTTGCTGTGTTTGGCTTTCTGGGTCCTTCCCCTCACTCACTTGAATTGGAATTCATGTACATTGTCCTTCTGAACTGCTTCTCCTTTCTGGCTGTCCTTTCATAGAGACTTCTTAATCCTTACTCTAGTTTGTGCCAAGAAATGTTGTTTTTTATGAAGTTACTGTCTAAAAGTAGTTTGTAAATATAGTCATATTAATTGTTTTCTTTTGAAGTATAAAATCCTTTCGTAAGTATTTTTAAAAGCTCATGTAACTCATTTCCTTCCAATTTATGTGTTGGTTTTTATTGCAAGTTAAATTTAGCATGGGCTACTTTTCCATAGAATTTTTAAGGTGAAGTAATACACAGTTTCTGTTGGCAGGATCAGTTGGCATTTTATATTTCTGTCGTTAAGAAAACCAGTGTTTCCTTAAAATCTTGCATAGTGAGGGATCATAGGCATAGACACCATACCACTACCGCCCTGCAACGCAAAAATCAACACCGCAACCCAAACCAGAAAGAAACCCAAGCACAAAACCCCAAACCAACCAACCAAACAAAAGAAACCCAAACACATAAAACACCCCAAACACAAAACAAAAGCAACACCAGCTTAACTTACGTAAATAAAGAAATATTTGCGCTCTTTAGGACAAAAAGCTTTTCCCCTTGAGCATGGCGTATTTTTCTTGTGTTTATGGAACTACATGGTATTCTGCTGCACCATTGTGCCGTGGGATGGATACAGTTAAGGATGGTTCTGAGCAAATAATCCAGAAGTTCTTTGACTCCTGTGTTGAACTTGCTGCTTTTAACTTCCAGGAGTCACCCAAAGTCATCTCCTGTTCTTCCAACTTTCTGTATGGATGGAGTCTCTGTTTACTGATAAAAGAACATCATCCGTGTATTTTGTGAGTTGAGAGAAAGCGTAACTTTGTTTTACCAGTCCAGGAGGGGGCAGTAAATTTCTTTTTATTGTCTTTGGAATCAAGCCCAACCTTCTCTCACCATGAAAGGCTCTTCTCTTAAAAATAGCACTTTTTTTAATTAGAAAGCAGTACTGTTACTCCACGATTTCTTAGCACTGTCATTGTTTTTAACTCCCTTTTCCTGACAGTCTTCTTTATAAAATAGAAAGTTACCAGAACTTTCAAAATCATTCATTTGTAGCTTTGATCTTCAATATATTCAAAATAATCCGTAATATGATAGGCATTTTAAATATTAAAATTTCATATGTAATTTATTCCATTCTTTTGTCAGTTTTGTTGAAAATACTCTTTTTTCAAAGAACACTGATGAAATGGAGCAGACTTTCTCTCTGTGCTAAAATAATCTTGTTTTCTAATCCTAATATTCATGTACATATGTATACAGAGGAATCAAGCTGATTTTAAACACTCCCAAATTGCGTGTTTGCATTTCTCAGTATATTACAGTGAAGTAGAAATGAATACGAGGCAAAAAAGTCTGGTTTGTATGAATGCACACCATTTTTTCTGGGCAGTTTTTATGATTCAAAGTTATTTTTCTTACTTGGCTTGGAGGTAAAATGGAAATGGTTATTGGCTCTGAGAGGGAGAAAACAGAAGTGCAGATCTAGTGCATATGACATTGGTTGGGGGAGGAAAATAAGCTGTTGCAGTCAGTGGATTCTTTGGAGTTTTGTTTTTGCTGTTGGGCGAAGTTATTAGCATGAAATTTCAGGTGCAATTAAAGTGGTGTTGTGATTCCAAATAACCTCCTTGAAAATTTTCACTGCTTATAATTTCTGTAATTCTCAAGAAGATTCTGGGGAAAAAAACCCCCGTAAGTGATAATACACATTCATAGTTGGTCCAGAGGTTCATCCCAGAGGGAGCAGAAATAGTACTTTTTGCCTTGATCCTCCTCAAATGGGATATTTTTATAAGGTCTGTTGAGGTGTTGTTGTGGTGGTGTTATTAATTATTTTCAATTATTCATTATTAGTAGTAACTATTATTTAGGCCCACATACTCGTAAGCTGGATGGGAGCTTTGTAAAGCCCTGGCTGTGGTTTGAGCAGTGGAAATGTGTTCAGTGCCCTCAGTGCGATTGGTGCCGGTATTTGGAAGGTGTTCCTCGTGCCCTGGGAGCACAGAGCGCTCCTGTGGTGGCACAAGTGGTGTCCCACGGAAGTATTTGCTGTTTATTTGGTTGATGAATCTACTGGAATATTTCCCAAACTAACTCTTTTTCTTCACACCCTGTAATTTCTCTGTTTAAAATGAGTTCAGCTGGTGGTTCATGACCCTGGTCCACCACAGACAGCAACAGTTTATTTCTTCTGAAGGACAAACAGCTGTCACAGAATTACTTTGCGTTTCACTGCTTTTATTTATTGCTTGTACTACTACTGTCATTATTATGCACTATAATGATTATTTAGTGAAAAAATATCCCAACTGTATCTTCTTAATGCCATTTGTGGAGTTAGAGAGTGCTGATGGGAAAAGAAATTATTTCATATGGAAATGTGTCTGAAATAAATTCTAGCCTACAGATTTAGAATAGGAGTGGGCTGGAAGAATGTGGGAGAAACTTTGTGAGTGACTTGAATTAATAAATGAAGTATAGATTTTGAGTGAGTGCCAGCTCTGTTGAGTACAATAGCTCTGTGTAAAGCTAAAACTCTCAGACTAAAGTTATCAAAATCAAGTGCCTAAATTTATTGCATATGTAAATGTGATTTGATTCCCAGAGTGGGAGTCAGCCATGACTGGTGATGGGAGTTGATGGGAATTGCTTATGGTTCCCAGCTATTAAAAATAGATTGCTGGTAGACATTTTATTTTTCCCCAGTGGATTATGCCCAATATACGAGGGGTCCCTATGTAACAGCATTTATTAATGACATGTAACTTCAGGGATATTTATCCTCCTCTCCTATTTTGTTTTTTAAGGTTGAGGACCCAAGCACTTGATGGCTTTGCCTTTAACTTAAAAGTAGTATGTCATATAATATAATTACTTAGGATGTTTGTTTTATATGTAATAGATAATAAAGATAATATTTCTTTCCAGTGTTTCCTCAAAAGAGAAGGACAACCTCTGGAGACTTACAGAAGGGTTTTAGCTAGCTATTTATAGGTATTCTACATTGTAGTTACGTAGCTGAAGTCCTTCTGGGGGTGCTCCAGTTGAGTCCTAAGCACATTTCTTTGAACAATCCCCTTTGTTTGTCTAGAGAGGAGTTCTTGATTACTCTTGTGTTTACTAACTTAAAGTTTTCCAAGTTTTCCTGTGCTTGTTGGTACCTGTAATTCAGAGTGAGGGATCTCATGGGCTTCCTGTGCCACACTGTATTCCAACTATTCTGCACTGGCAAGAAGAATCAGGGAGGTTGGAGTATACATTTTGTGAATTTTATGGCTTTATTATTCCTTAGCCATTTTCTTTACTCTTTAGAAATGATGTATCCTTAAGCAGCAACACTATTGAAGCTATTTTTAACTCACTGTTGAGAATTGGTACACGCCAATATCATGCAGTTTTCGTTAATTGTGCTGATTTGTCCAAATTTAGAAATATATCCTCTGAGAGAAGGATATATATTTCCCTCCCCCACCGGGTTTGGGAAAAAATAAATTTTCCTCAAAGGAAAGTGAAAGAGATAAAAACTATTTCTTTATCAAACACACGGGAAAAGGAAAATAATGCTAAATAATAAAATCTCTCGCTGTGGAGAAAAAACCTGGGAAAGTGTCAGAGTCCTCCCTTTGGTCTCCTCGGAGCTGGGGCTTGGCCCAGGGCCAGGCCCTCTGTGCTCGGTGGAAAGTCCTCCCGATGTGCTCTGATGTTGAAGCAGTCCAGGGGAAAAGGGAGAAAATCCGAAATTCCAGGGAAGGAAAAAACCGTTCAACTCTCAGTCTCTCTCCGGAGAAAAAGAAAATGAACAACTGGCCAAAAACTGACCTGGGAGCAGCGAGCTGGGTGCTTCCTTGCTCCCCTGCTGCAGCTGGGGAAAAAAAAGGTGCTATCTGTGTGTGACCTTGAACAAGCTGCAAACTGCTTTGAAAAAGTTTTGCTCAGTTTTTCCTTCCCCCTCTCAGGCTCAGTTTAGAGGCACAGAAAGGCACAGGAATTAATTTCTGGGCATAGGGCAGCGATATGGGATACACCTCATAAAGTCACCCCAAGACATTAATCTCATCTTTTCAAGATTTCTTTAGTTCTTGCTTGACCTGAAATGTTTCCTGCTACATTTTGTGTGTGGAATTGCTAGTACTGTTTTACTGCCTCTGACTGGAGGCACATGATGGTACTAGACTACAAATTACATTTATTGGAACTTAGAAAATTCAATAGTCGAAGTGGGGAAATGAGCTTAAGCACAAAATCATCAAAGATGAGCTTCAGTCCGTTTTTCTTTTTCTAGCTTAGTGTTAAAAGAGATAAAGATACTGCATTCTAAGTCGGTGATACATAGCAAATAACCTGTTACTTTCAAAACAATATGTCATTATTCTGTATTTAAAAGGGTCGCTTTTAGGTCCTTCTGTCTTCATAAGCTTCCTAACTATAGCTAATGTATGATATTGATTCTGAATAATTTAAATTGCAATAAAATTGGGTTTTCCTGACAGTCAGAAACATTTTATATTTAATTTTCATTTAAAGAAACATAGTGCCTTCTTACCTTCTGAATTTCAAAGCCATTAAAGTAATTGCAGGTCGTTAAGCTAAATTTCTTTGAATAATTGGGACAGTTAATCTAATTCATACTCCATTCAAACCAATGGGCAGGAAAGATTGGAATGGCAGGCATGGATTTTCGAGAGATTCATCAGGTGGATCTTCAGATGTGCTCACCAGCATTTCCTCAGAAAACACCCTCATGCTTCAAACTTTTGGAACTTGAAATTGTGTTTTTAAAATGGATAGTCTTCAAAGAAGAGGAGGCTTAAGAGGATTGTTTTCTTTCCCTTGGAGTAGCCAAATCACTGTGTAGTCGTAAAGATCTTTACTGTGTGCTACAATGTGTTTTACCAGCACTTGCTTTATGGACATGTAAACTATCACAAAAACAGTCCCGGATGATGTCCCATATTTAGCAAGTGTTATGATTTAGTGTGAAGGCAGTTGGAATGCAAATGCATAAACAAATAGCATCTAAAAATAAAAGTGTCTAGGTCTTACTGGGAGAATGGATGTATTTCATCTCTTAAGGTTATTGCTCAGTTACTTGGAGGTAGAAAATGAGGGTATGGCAATGGGTGGGTGATGGAAGAGACTTAAAGTATCTGAGTTTGCAGACAAAAGCAGTGTGTGCAGGTGTGTGTCAGGCTCTGCCCGTCTCTGCAGTGCCTTCTCGAACATCCCCACCCTCAACACGAGGCAAGGAACTCTGACTATCTCTAATTGCCTGGTTCCTTAGTGAGTGTGAGACTCGGAGACAAGAAACTGAGGGTTTGGAGTCTTGGGTGTTCAATGTGCTGGGGTGCTTGAAGAAGGGCAATGGTTTGATCCCTGTACTTAGAGTCATGCTAGTTGAATGCAATTCATGAGGTGAACAAGAGCAAAACAAATGCTCCTGAGGACAGAAGGGGGGGGAACATGGGCCTTGTCTGTGCAATTGCTGTCCAACAGGCCTGCTCTGGAATGAGCAGGGAAATCCCATCAGTTTGAGCCTTAGCAAGCAACAAAGGATGTTTTGCAGTTGCCCATCAGTGCGAGCAGCTCCTGCTGCACCGAGCAGCTCCTGCTGCACCGAGCACCCCCTGGAGCTGCAGGGTCAGCCTTTGGGGCTGCCATGCCATAAAGGGACCTGGAACTGTCCTGGACCTTGGGATCCCTGCACTTGGGGTGGCAGCTCCTCCCCCTGTCTCTCTCTGTCCCCTCTCGATACGCTCCCGAAGGTGCTCTCTCCGTAACCGGTAGATCTCTTGCATCTGCCTACACCTTTGCAGCTGTGTTTCATAACTGGGGATTTATACTCACACACACTGCTTTAAATAAGTTGAAATTTTCATTACAATGGACTATGATAAAATTAAGATTTTTTTTTTTTTTTTGTTCTCAAAGGAAAGCCATAAAGCAGCTGTATTATTTTTATTCTTTGTAGGAATTACAATGCACTTAAAAAAAAAAAAAAAATCCAAAAAAACTTCCCACAGAGATTTAAAATTAAAAAAAGGCAACCCCCCCATCTTTTCATACTCAAGACACATGAGCAGGGAAGACTGATCAGGCCTTTACTCTGTCAAAATCACGGAGATTAGTCTTGGTGGGAGATTTTCAGTCAAGGTAACACTGGTGGTTTTAACTTCACTTTTGGCTTGATGTTATTTATAATTAATTAGCTGACCATTATTTTTCATGAAAGGTATTAAAGGAACCCCAAATTCCTTATTACTGTTCTACAAATTCTAAATATCTCTTAGAAACTGAGATATTTTCCACACGTGTCATATGTGCTCTGTAAAGAACTGAGTTGTAGTCTTGCAGTATAAGCAAGTTAGATACATATGTTCCAAAAAATGTAAGTCTTGAATCTCAGTACTAGCTATTAATATTTTGAGGTCTGATGACAGAACTTTCCTGTAGGACTCACCTTGTTTCTTAAGCAGACTCACGAGATCTACCATTGATTTTACTTTAGTAAAGCATGCATATGTTGGGTAGCTTCAGTGAATTCAGTGGGATTTAGCTCCCACCTTAGGCAAGATTTAAAGCACTGATTTTAGTGGAGTTGGCTATTTTTGTATTATGTTATATGAGATTTGAATAGATTTTTTTCAAGCTTAAAAATTAATACAAATTAATTGTAAGAACTCCTGCTTTGAATTGCATATTCTTTTGATAAATATTCAAAAGTAATATTGGACTAGTGTTTTGAAGCTGCTGTTACGTCTCTAGAATGTGAGAGAATGCACTTAGAATAGAATGCTATTATTTTTTTTTTCTACTAATTGTTTTTTTCACTTATTTTAATTTTTGGTCTATATTCATACTTTTACTGACATAATGTCTGAAATACACTCAAATGCATGTTGCAGTACTCAGCTGAATTATCTTTATTTGACCACTTAAATAAGGCAAAATATTTTCCTTCTATTCTGTGTCTTGTCAGTCAGGTACATTTTATTGTTAAAATCTTGAAGACAAATAAACCAAACCAAAACCAAAGTCATCCATTCAAGAACTTTGACCTAAATGCATGTAGGCATGTGGGGAAAATATTTAAATGATCCCCCAGGGTTAAATAATGGGTATATTTATTACCACGCCATGTAAGTGCCACAGCTCACATATGATGTTCTCTGGAATTACAGCAA
Organism: Corvus hawaiiensis; assembly: GCF_020740725.1. NCBI lineage: Eukaryota > Metazoa > Chordata > Aves > Passeriformes > Corvidae > Corvus > Corvus hawaiiensis. Next base: position 12,744,791 of record NC_063228.1, on the reverse strand, counting down.
TGATGTGCTGTACTTAAGCACATGTTTTAGTTATGCCTTTTGAATTCTTGGGAGTTCATTTCCCTCCCCTTGCTCAAAGCTAATTAACATTTTTTTTCAACTGAGTTGACTTGCTGACCTGTTAGTTTTTGGTTTAACTTCAAAATTATGTTAATTTTTCAAATTCCTCCTGAATTTTCCTTGATTTCAGTGACCAATTGCCTCCAAGTTTGCTTTGACCAAAATTAATAATTACATTTCATTATGCTCAAGGTCTGACTTTTTTAATCTGCATATTTCTTGTAGGCTACGCTGGCTTATTTCCACTGCAATACATTAGAATGGAAAACTATTAGAAATATTGATTTATCATTTATAATGCCCAAGTGATATATTGAAATTTGGATGCTGTCCAGGCCTCAGATAACATTGGCATTGTTGGATGAAGCTGCATGATCTCATCCTAATTAATGTGCTGGTTCCATGTGAAAAGCACAGGGAAAATAGACCTGGGAGCTGCTCAAAAGTAGGAGTTCAGCACTGAAGGCTGCTGAAGGTTGTAATTGTTACAGCGTGCCACCTTTAATATTTAATATTCCATATACAGAGACATCATCACTTGGCTTTCTTTTCCCTCCTTTTTGTTTTTCTTCCTGCCTCAGTATTCCCTTGTTCTGGAGCTATTCTGGGTAAGGTGTGGTACACATGGATGGAGGGGGGTTGATACAGCTCTGCGTTGGTTATGGGTCACATCCTGCAGTGCACTTGGTGCAGCAAGGCTTCTTTTAATCAGGTGAACTTCAAATCAAAGGAATTCAAAAGCAACCTTCTCTCAACTTTTACATGTTTGTCTTATGCTAAATCTGTGATCCCCACCACCTCCTGCGTTGAGCACATATTCATTCTAGTACTTCCTGTAATATGGACGCTTCAGAAAATAAAGGGGTTTTCAGTTAGCATATGTGTGCCCTATATATGGGGTGGTGTCTGTATTCACTGATTTTAGTCTTTATTCATTTATTTGAGCTTTTTCCCCCCCCTGCTACCCATCAATCTAACAGCCATTGGACTCGCAGGCTTGGTTTCCATATTGGCTTTTTTTTTTTAAGTGCACTGTCCTTTTATCTCTGAGGCTTCTGAAGCCTCCCTTGCTCCTCTTTGTTCCCTGTGTGTGGAAGGCAGCGGAGGGGAGCTGTCCCCAGATTTCTGTGGAGTGAGCGAGAGTGGTGCTGCCGTCGCTGGAGTTCCCCTCTGATTTCACAGTGATTGAGCTGCCTGGGCTTCAGGGAGTTTGGAAAGGCTGGGTTTTTATGGTTGATATGTTTTTGGTCATTTGTCATAAAATCATTCCACCCAAGCTGTTTACTGGTCTGAATGCTTAATTACTGCAGTAGCAGGGAACGGCACAAGCTGGAGTTTGTGCTGAATATTCATGTAGAAATAGGAAAGAGGTAGTGCTTCTATTTTTTTTTTTAATGGGTATTTTACCTAAAAAATAACCATTTTATTTTTGAAATGATGGTCAGAACTTGTTTTATTTTAATCCTAATGTATGACAGAATTGTAATAATTTTATAGCTCTAATGCATATTTCAAAGTTGGATTGATTTATTTCTAGTGGTCATCTGTTCCTCTCATGTTTTAGAGACTGCTTGACTGTTCATGCTTTTATAGGAATTTAACAATTCTTTTCAATACTTGAAAAATACAGAAGCAAGATGCAAAAAGTCAGTTTAATTTGTTTATGGGCAAAAGAAAGGAAACACTCAGAATTGTAAATATAATAACTTTGTCTTTTTTAAAACACTTTAAATCTCCTAGGGGCTCATTTTATTTTTAGGCTATTATTTAAAGAAAACCAACAAACCCACAGATTTTCATTTTCTAATTCTCACATTGTCCCTTCCTACTCAGGTGCTTATTAAGGGAGGAGAAGAGTTGGATGAAAAAGCATAATTTTGGGTTTGGTTTGCTATTAGAATTTTTATATATCATATAATATTTTATCTTGCACTGTGCTTCTCAGGTGTAGGTCTGTTTTGAGTGTTATAGCCACACTTGCCATAGAGATGGATAAAACCAGAATATTAATCTTTTAATGCTTTTTTACACGGTTTCTGTTGTAAAAAGAAACCAGCCATTTATCATTTTTGTTAGACAAGGGCTCCAAATAGTTTGATTTCATGAAAAGCAACAGACTCAGATCATGAAAACCAAAAAAAATCCACAAGTTAGGAATTACAGTTTAGAAAAGTAAAAGGAAATTTTTTATTTATTTATTTGTTTTAATTTGGGGAAAACAAAAGGCATTGCAAACTCTAGTGTAATTGTGAACTGTCAAGTAGTATGGCACTACAGTGTTTAAAAAAAATGAAAAGGAAAACGCGTTTTTACATGCTGTGCTAACAGAAGCTACGTTCAACAAATGACTACCAAATAGAGTGTACAGTGGTGTTAGCACCCTGGCATGGAGGAACTGCCATGAAAGCCTTCTTCACTCTGACATGATTTCCTACAATTTTATATGAGTCAATACAATGCAAAAGCTATTAATACAAGGGTAGAGTTTTGGACAGATTTTTGATTCAGGTCCTCTTACTGCATCACATGCTTTAAACCTGAGAATAGAAATAACAAAATCCCATAGTTACACTAAAAACAATTAATTTTGATCATTCCCAGGTGAGCAGTTTAATTATAACGTGCTAAAATAATTATTTTATATGTTCATAATAAAATGGTGACCCAGCTACACTTTTCACCAGTTGTCATGGAAGATAATTTCTCACTCCAAACCTTCTGATCAGAATGTTCATTGATTTTATTCAGAAGGGAGAGTGTTTCTTAGCTGGGTGTGCTCACACTGCTCCCATGACCCCCCGTTAACATGCAGGGTTTGGAGACAGGGGTACCAGTCCCAAAGTAACTCAGCTTGTCCAAATTTAATTACCAAATTATTCGTGTAGTAAAGCTCTGCAAGTTGTTTTTATGATTTGCAAGTATCTCATAAATGTTATTACTGCACCTTTATAAAATCAGTTGTCTTTGACAGTTCCCCCTCTGATGCCTTGAGAGGCCTCCTAGAAACAGAGACTAGACAGGAGTAAAGGATTAAAAGAGGTATTTATTTGAAAGGCTTTCAAAGGTACACCCTGGGCACCCTGAAGCTATTCTCAAAAATGGACCCCGAGATGGACCCCAGGTCACGAGTTCTTCACCCTTCTATAGGTTTGGTTCATTTGCATGGCAGGGTTAATTCTCCAATTAAAGCTTCAGTTTCCCCTCAGGTTATTCCCCCCGCCCTCCCCCTTAGAGGCTTTTGGTTTATACTTTTGGCCTAGGACAGTCTGGGTGTCCTTGGAAAGCAGGGCCAGAGAGGCACTGTTATGTCTACCTAGCACGAGAGAGCAGAAATGAACAGGCTACAAGAAACTTCAGAGTCACACACCAGGCAGTACAGAATTTGAAAAATATAAAGGTTCAAACCTAAGGCATCGCCTCTGCTCTCCTGCTGATTGTTAGAACTGGCAGCTGAGTGACTGAGTTCAGGATAGAGCTGTTGTAGTTTATTGTGCAGAAGGCACTTGTGAACTTGTTTATCTAGTCTTTCCCTAAAGCCCCAAACATGTTAATACTTAGTGGTTTTCATTGCCACAGTGAAACTGTGAGTTCTCAGTGCCTATCTGTGTGCAATTGTTCCAATGGAAAGAGCCCTGGGTCATGATTGTATGGTATATTGACTATTTCAATAGCACAGATGCTTTACAATGTCCTGGCTGCTTGTTTTTCCAGTCCTTATTTGGGGTCACTCAACTAGTTCAGAGTTTGTAACTTAAATTGTGTTAGTGACCCAGCTTCAACAGAATTGGAAGGTCGTTTTACTGGTGCATCTTACAAAGGCGTTCTCCAGGTGGGAGGAGCGTGGCTCTCTGACAGGGTAGGAGGCAAAGCAAAAAGCTGGGAGTCTTTTAAGGCACTTCACTCTGAGAAGGCAGAGCCTGTAGCTGTGTGTCTGGGCTTGCAGTAGTCACCTACAACAAGTGATAACTGGGTATTCGCCAAGAGTGGGGGAGAAGTGGGAAAGAGAATGTATGAACTGAAATTAATGGCTATAGGCTGTGTCATTCCAATTCTAGAAAGGGCTTAATCCAAAATGATTGTTCTGAGCAACCCTCTGAGAAGAGGGTGCGGACACCTAAATTCTGGTGATTGGGATTTTACTGCCATGCAGATAAGCGATTATTGCTTTCCAAGTTCCAGCCCAAGCTATGTAATGTCAGTATAGTTCATTGAGGTAAGTTTAGTTACCTAAAAATAGAATATAACTGTTCTCCTTTTTTCCCCATTTATTTTACTGCTTCCTTTTCCTGTTTCCATCTCAGCAGATGGGGATTCTGGATAGAGCTGGACAGTGTACCCTAAAAACAATGTTGTTTCAAGGCCTGCTCAGAAGCCAGGTACTGTGAACAAGAGACACATGAAAGATCCTATGAATATGGAGCTACTCGAGTCCCCATTTAACTGGAGCCTGTAAATTGTACAGTCCACCTGAACTCAAACCTTGCTAAATCTGGAAAGCTAGAATGAATAAGCAACAACAACAACCAAAAAAAAGGAGGGTTTTCCTACTCCAAAATGAGAAATACACTATGTGTTTCATACATGGGTCATAAATGGAATCTATGCTATTACTTCAGTATTGTCTATTTACTTTAGTCTATGGGAAATAAATAACTTTCAATTATATTTACTTTTGCTTTCAAACTCTGGTGCTCTAAATAAAAAGCAAGGATATTTCAAGTGTTCAGAGGAAAGTATTCCATATATAATGTATAATTTAGAAGCTTCTAGGAATATTTGCTGAGCAAATTAAAATTAATGTTCACCCTATTGCATGGGGAGTTGGTATGCAACTTGTTAATATATAACAATATATATAATTTCCTAGCGCTGAGCTGAAAATCCATCCCTTGCTTTCTCAGAGGCCAAGCTAGGTAATCCTGAAGCCAGTTAGTTTTTTGAAGAATATATTAACTTATGAGAAGTGTATAGTTTGGGCTGGGCAGCCTATATTGCACTGTGGACTGGGAGAGAAAACCTTCTCTCCCGTTGCTGTAATGCTGCAATCACAGATTCACAGAGGCACAGAGCGGTTTGGGTTGGAAGGGACGTTAAGGATCATCCAATTCCACCCCCTGCCATGGACAGGGACACCTCCCACTAGAGCAGGTTGCTCCAACCCTTACCATTCTCTATAAAATACACTCTACCTTAAGTAGGCATTCACAGACATTGCTTGTGTTTTGATCTTCAGAATGATAGAGAAGAATTCCAGCTGAGTAGGTTGGAAGGAGGCCTTTAGCTCAGTCTTTTGCTCTGCCGTGGGGTTCATGCATTGTTTTCATGCGTTTGCATGTGAGATGGTGTCCTGTCTTACAGTCTTCCTGCTAATGTGCCTCAGTCTACTTTCCATTAGTTTCAGTGAAACTCTGAAGTGCAAATAAAACGTGTTACTTGGAAATATTTCTTGTGCAGCTTGAAATAAGATATTTAGAGAGAGACAAATTCTAAGAGGACTACAGGATTACAAATCACAATGTAATTTTAAAGTTGTAATGAGAGTAAGTTGCACGGGAAGGTCTCTTAACAATTATTGTCATGAAAATGAAGTAACACAACGTTAATGTTTCATGTATCCCATGAAAGATGATTATAAACTGTACTGCTTTGACCTTATTAATGTTCTGTAATTTGTCTTGCTGGCAATTTGCATTTTTCTTTGGTTACAGCCTTAGTAACCTCTGAAGAAGAGGTAGAACTGACAGTGAATCTAAACATAACTGAGTACTGAAAAGGTCAGAAATATCAAGAATGATAATTCTGGTACCTCTTTCTCATGACAAAGGTAGGAGCAAAAAGGTACAATGTGTGTGTTGAAATAACAAAGCTTGTTAGAGGAATTTTTCTGTTATTTATTGAAAATTATAAACAAAACCACACTTTTCCCTTGTAGCTCATTGAGTATGCCAGTAAAGGTTATTTTTTCCCTTTTGTGGAATCACTGAAGCATTTAGGTTGGAAAAAACCTTTGAGATCAAGTCCAAGTACCGCCGAGGCCACCCCTAACCCATGTCCCCAAGTGCCACATCTACACCTTTTGTAAATCCCTGCAGGGATGGTGACTCCAGCACTGCCCTGGGCAGCCTGCAGCCTGGCCACCCTTTCCATGAAGAATTTTTTGCTAATAGGCAATTTAAATTTCCTCTTCTCCTGTCCCTTGTTCCCTGGGAGCAGAGCCTGGCCCCCACCTGGCTGCACCCCTGTGTCATGGAGCTGCCGAGTCAGACACGGTTGTCCTCCTCCAAGCCTCCTCTTCTCCAGCCCCCCAGGCTCCCTCAGCCCCTCCTCACAGGACATGAGCTCCAGCCCCTTCCCCAGCTCTCTTCCCTTCCCTGCACCCGCTCCAGCCCCTCAATGTCCTTCTGCAACTGAGGCCCCACAACTGCACACAGCACTCGAGCTGTGGCCTCCCCAGTGCCCAGCACAGGGCCACGAGCACTGCCCTGCCCCTGCCGGCCACGCCACTGCTGACACAGGCCAGGGGCCATTGGCCTTCTTGCCCACCTGGGCACACCTGGATCTGCTTCAGCCGCTGTCCACCAGCAGCCCTGGGGCCTTTCCTGCTGGGAGCCTTTCCACACACTCTGCCCCAGCCTGCAGCTGCAGGCGCTTCTTGTGGCCAAAGGGCAGCACCCAGCACTTGGGCCTCTGGAACCTCATCTGGCCCAAGAAACAGCAGTCTTTTATTTTGGAGGGCCCCCTGCTCTACACCTCCCTGAAAGGTGGCTGTAGCCAGGTAGGGGGTCAGTCTCTTCTCCCAGGCAACCACTGACAGAACGAAGTCTTAAGCTGCACCAGGGGAAGTTTAGGTTGGACATCAGGAAAAAATTCTTCACTGAAAGAGTGATTGGGCACTGGAATCATCTGCCCAGGGAGGTGGTGGAGTCACTGTCCCTGGAGGTGTTTTTAAAAAGACTGGACGTGTGGCACTCAGTGCTACGGTTTAGTTGATGAGGAGGTGTTAGGTCATAGGTTGGACTTGGTGATCTCCAAGGTCTTTTCCAACCTCATTCATTCTGTGATTCTGTGAGCCAAACTACAGGCGAAGGAGACTGAATTTTACTCTCTGCTGAAGCTTTTCCAGTTCCACAGGCCAAATATTTCTTACTACGTATTTTGGCTATGTAATTGAACACAATTTTTGAAGGTAGTTTAATCTGTAATCAGCTTGAAAGTTTCAGGTTTTTTCCCTAAAACAAAAACTTCAGATTTTCCAGGAATTTATAGAACAAAGTTGTGGTATTGAGCGTGAAGGGCAAAGGTCTGATTAACATCTTAACAACATTCTTTGATTTCTACTTACTTGACTGAACACTGAATCAGGCAAGTACAACCCAGTACTTTGTGATACTGAGCAATGTCATTGATCAGTCTATTCCTGCATCATTGCAGAGTGAAATGAGTAATCAAACCTCTTTAAAAAAAAAAAAAAAGCTTTGTTCTTGGATGGGGGGGAGTGGTTTGAGGAATATGTCAGTATGTTTGTGGAGATAAAGAGCATATAACATGTGTCTTAATTTCCATGTGGAAATAAACACAGATGAAGTCCACTGAATTATTTTTCTTTTAAATCTTTTGCTTGTTACAGTTTTGGGATAAGAAAGTAAAATATTTTGTGGTTTTCTGTTTGTAAACCTAAATGTTTTTCAATCCCTCTCTCATTCCATTGTAATTCTAAAGGTAAAGAATGTAGGGAGCTGCTCAGAATGATATAATGTGCTATTTTTCACGGTTTTATACAGGTTGGCACAGTGTCCAGGTTAGTGGTGACAGTGGAGATACCATGTGGAATGCTCTTGGATCCAAAAGTTTTGCTTAAAATTTTAAATTATAGTCAGACTGTTTCTGTGACACATTTTCAAGTGTAGATTAAGTTTTTTCTCTGGAAGTGTGTGTGGATGAGGGTCTTAACAGTCCAAAAGTGTAATTTCATATACAGTCCTTCTCATGGAAAATTGAATCCATGAAAGAAAGCCAAGATAAATATCCATGGGAGCTGAGAAGCTCACATTATTTTGCCAAGTGAGTTGAGCAGTACCTACATAGTTCCTTCTCCAGTAGCTGGATCCTTGGTAGGGCAGGCATAGCTTTGGGAAATGCCTTAAACAATTTTGAGATGTTGAAGATTCTAGTTTCAGCAATATTTAATAAACTTACCTGTATAATATGCATGGGATCAAAGTCTCCAGGCCAATTCATGATATGTTGAAGTTAAGGAAATATGTAAACAGCAGTGATTTGAATACCTGTCCAGGTGTTTAGGGGATGGTTTCATTTTTCTTTCGTTCTCAGTCACTATAGCACATTTGAAGATTTTTTTTTTTTTTTTTTTTACTAAGACAATATTGAAATTCTTTCCAGTGTCATATTTCCTACTTTTTAAGACTTCAGAGTAATTATGTAACATTGTAGGAAATAATGCCAAAACACTTCAAGATTCACAAAACAAAGTAAAGACCAATGACTCAAAAGAGTATTTTTTTTGGTAAAGACTAACCATTTAGTAAAAGACAGAGAGCAGGTTCATTCTTGGAAGAGGTTAGCCAAAAGTCTCAGAAAATTCAAGTATTCTGAGCATAAGCATAGAACCCTGTTTTATGGACAGTGCTTTTGCTCCTGGTGAGCCACAGTTGGACAAACAGTTCCAGCTTTCTGCTGTAGAATGCACAACTTTCTCATGTTTGTGAAAGTTAATTTTTAAAACAACTTTGAGAAAAAGCCTTTTCTTGAATCCAGACTCTTGCTTTGCACTTAGAAGTGCTGCTTTTCATGCTTTTGCCTTTGCAACTCTGCACACATCTCACCTCAGTCCCATTTTATGCCCAAACATACCTCTAGCCCACACAAAACAGCAGTTACGTAATTTGTATTGTTGCACATCATTTACAATTTAATGCTGAATCGAAAATCTGAGGCTGAAGAAAATGTTATATATGCTGAAGAAATGAAACCCTACACCAGTTTCAGATGTCTCAAGTGGCTGGTTCTTTATCATGCCTTGTTTTGAGGTTTGGTGGGATGGGAGGGGTCTCTCACTGCTGTGAATTTTGCCTCCAGCTCCAGATATCTCACTACCTGGAATGTAGAGCCTGAGAGTGATTTGAAATTTTGAGAAAGATACATGTTGAAATAGTACAGGAAAGTTTTATGACTCTTATAATATTTTTACCAAAATAGTCTGAAATTGACTTTCAAAGAGTTGTGTTTATAATGCTGTTGTCATTTGCTCTGTATTCCTTAGAAATTCTTAATTTGGAATAATATGATGAGGTTTCACTTATCTAAATATGTATTACAACAATTTTCTAGGATATCTTGCTTGGCAGCTACTGTTATTTTCTGCAGTGTTCAAATGACGAATTAGATTACCACATAAATTATACCATTAGTTTGTTATTAGTTTGTAATTAAAAATGACTTAATCTGTACATTATGGATGAAAAAGAATAGTCTCAGTGAGGGCCTACTCTAGTCACATGGAAATGGGTTTTGAATAAAGCAGAAGAGCAGCATGGTTGATTAATTAAATACAAATGTACATATCTGTGACTGCTTGGAATTTGTAAACAGCCGAGCAGTTGCTGCAGCTCACGGCACACAGGAACACATGGATGCTAATTCCAGCACTGCATAAAGTTATATTGCAGGGTTGTGTGTTTTTAGTTGTACTTTTCAGAGAACACAATTATAAATCAAAAAGAAATGTTAGGTTTGTGTCAAATATTACACAATGCATTTTCCGTGGGGAATTCTCACCCGACTCTGAAACTAAAGATAAGAACTGCTGCTGCATTTCAATGTTAGTCTGGGTGAACAGGAGCTCATCTCCAGTGTTTATTCATAAATCCTCTTTATGTGAGTGCAGTATGGGTCCTAAAACGTGTCAAGAACGTGTTTAATGAAGAAGAGGAAAGGAACTGAAGGGGGAATGTGGAAGATATTTAAAGTCCACTGGCCTTCATAAAACAGATACAGGTGGGACATAAACTGCAGAACCAGATAGGTGAGGAGCTTGCTTATAAAATCAAAATGTGTTATACTGCTGCATCTGAAAAGTTTGAGCAGCAGCTTTTAAAGATAAATTCCAAGAATATTATTTGGTTTACTGTATGTTATAAACATATTTATGTAATGCAAGCAATATTGTCTCTATTTTTGTTTGAGAGGTGTTGTAGCAGAAAAGTAAAATGGTAAATTCCATGATGATTGTTTCTTTCTTTTCAGCTTCACTTGGAGAACATTTTATTTTAATACAAAAGTGGCTTCTCTCTCAGTAACACTGCGCAAAGATCAGGACAGTTTCTTTACCAGTGGTGATGACTTGAATTTGTCAGTGTGAATTTGTACTTCCCCTTTGTTCTTCTAACCCTGTGGGCACTACACAGCTACTGCAGGCATTGCTGCATCCATGTGGACTTCAGTTAACCTTTGTTACTCAGCTGAGTAAAGTCTGGGCAGCCTCCTGTCTTCACTGAAGGCCTTACAGCAGTTACAAACCACTTTGCAGCTGCAAGGGATGTGGTGTTTGAGTTTGTGTTGGCTTTGGATAGATTTACTAGAACAGATCTGGGCAATGAACGTGGCCTGGGCAGTGTTTAAACAGAAATATATCTGTGGACAGAGCTCCTCAGTAAAACCCTCAAGAACACCGTGTGAGGTACCACATGGCTCCAGCAGCACAGGCTTCCATCGTCCTGGGGCAAGGCTTCATATCCCTGCTTTAGAGTTTGATTCACTTCACTGATGGGATGAACCTCTCCTAGAGCAGAAGCAGGCTGGGTGGAAACTTTATTTCACATCTTATTTTAATATTCAGCAGAGGGGAGGCCAGGCCTGAAGGAGTAAATTGTTTCTTTAGAAAAAATATGTTATATGTAACAATATAAACATATATAGGTGAGAACACAACAGATGTACGTAGTATGTATACATACATATGTGTATCTATCACTCAGTATCTACATATAAAAACACATTAAAAAAAATGACATTGGAAATATTCTCTTGCATATAAGCTTTAAGTTAGAAAGGTCTCTTTCACTGAGGGCATCCCTTGCCTTGCATGGGACTACTAGTAGTGTATGTGAATTAAAAATATCTTGCAGCTGGGGGCTCAAGGAGAAAGCCCTCAGCCTGAGAGAAGAGGTAACAGGTACAGGCTGCTAAGAGCTTACACAAAATTAGGGTAGGAAATAAATAAAAAAGAGGCCTAGACTGTTGTTCTAGAAGCCTCTGTGGGCTGTTTCGTGGTACGTGTTGCTGTATGGGGCTGGAGACCTTGAACATCTGTTTTGTATTCTTCTCACCTAAAAACTAGTGTAGCAAAATGGAGAATTCACACGGTGTTCAGGAAAAAGAAATCCAGTTTCTCAGGCTGACACTTTCTTAAAGCTGTGAATCTTGATGTTTTAATCTCATGCATTTTGGTAGTGCTTGATATTCATAACTGGTAGGTTAGATAAATTTTTAACAAGGAAGTGGAAGATGATGAGAAAACACAAGGGGAGTTTTGCATTTCGCACCTTGTACTCAAGCCTTCAGGTTTAATTTTCACTTTTTGCACCAGGAACATTCCTTGGAGGAAGACTGACAAGATCTCATGTTGCCCTAAGCTGGCTTTAATCCATTAAGGTAAAATAAAAACCCAGACCCTGCGGAGTTAACTTTCAAAAACCCCAGTTTTAGTAAAGGCAACAATATCAATGCTTGAGACTCAGAAGAGATCCATTTAAAACTAATATGTATATGTTTTTATTCCAAACTTTTGGGATAAATCTTGTCATTTCTGCATAAGTAAAATAACAGATATATCAAGATGGGAATACAGTTCAAATATATGCATTGCCCTAGTCGTATTATGGAAAGAAAATCTCATAAAAATAGATTAAAGAGAAGGCCAATAAAAATTGAAACTGAGGCACCAGCTAGGAAGCACAATTCAATTCATTTTAATTTTTAGTATTCTAAATATTTTGTTCATAATTCAGAAAATTATATTAATATGAGATTGGAGTTCCTGAGTTCATTTGAGGGAAGCCATTACCTGCCTTTATGCAATTGTAACAATTCTCTTTCTGTTGCATGGGCCTATTTCAATTAATGTATATTAACTTTCACACGAACATCACAATTATGAGTGTGCTACAAGTCATTGTATTTACTCAGAGATGCATGTGGGCTCTAACATTCTTCTCATTAAGGATAAATTAGAACTGGTGACTGTAGAATGATGACATGAGTTAATTGCTCAGGAGCAAGAGATGGTGCTTATAACTCACGTTGGATTTACTGCCTTAATGAGAGGGAAGGAGGAGGGAGAAGCAGAAAAGTTGGCTCTGATAATGTCTTGGATGTAGCCTGTACATAGAATTCTGCTGCTTTGGGTAATGCTACTGGATTCACTCCTTGGAATAATCCAGTGCTGACACAGCTGTGCACAAACAGACCTGACTGACCTGCTGAGAGATGCTGCTGCTGTGGTGCCTCGTTATTAAGAATATCACTGGCGTTAGAGAAATGTGTCTCATGCTTCTTCACAGTTCGGGAGGGGGCTGTAATTTAAATGCTGTCATGCTACTTTGAGCAGCTTGATTCCGTATGAAAGACCTGTGCCAGGAAACTCGTGATGTTTGGACATGGTACCTTGTTGAATGTCTCTGCCAGTGATGACAGCTGGTGCATGGAAATAGGGCAGGTTAAAGGAGCGAAGGCACACGCAAGTTCCAGTTACTCCTGTGGGAACTGTCCTTGATGAAACTATATATTAAAGAAAGGATTTCATAAGTATTTTAAGCTCTGGTTTACGTTATTTAGGAGCTCCTGCTGTTTACCATCTGTGTATTTGTACTTATTATTATTTAAATTATATTGCTATTTCATAAGCTAGAATTATGAATGAATTGCTTACTTTTAAAGGGATATAATGCCTTTTTTATTTAATTCCTTTTGTATAAAATCCTATTGATTAAAATTCTATTACTACTCATCTAATTAAAGAAAAGACCCTAAGAATTAAGGATGTTGACTTTGTTTAAAAAAATCAAGTGCAAGCATTTTTTTTGAAACATATTGTTACAGCTGCTGCTGTGTCCACTGTCATGACACAAGTTGTTGCTTCATTTATTTCAGGAACCTTTGTTTGGCATATCAGACATGCACAATTTGTCGTGAAAATTTCATGTTTTAAAGAACACGTACAGGTTGGCTCAGTGACAGAGAGTCAGCAGGGTTCCTTGTCTGTGGGGCACAACCCAAACAAGGAACTCTGGCAAGTTATTAATGCACGTGTGTCCATGACAAGGTGTTGGCTCAAACCTTGTCCACTGGGCTAAATCAAAACTTGGGAAACCTTAGAAAAATACACATTTGTTTCCTCTATTTGAATTCTATCGGAAACTCTTGTAAGAGAATCAATTGTGATAAAACCCCCACAGCTTTGTAAAAAGCTGTAATCATTGTTATTATTGTAATTATTATTGTAATTAAGGATTCACCTGCTTCTGTAGCATCTTTAAAAGTCTTTTGGCACCCTTCTATCTGCACAACATAAATTCAACAACCTGTTTGGCTTTTTTGCTGTTCTGTGTTTATTTTAAATGGGCCATGTCTTGTAGTCTTAGTTCAAAATGTGTGAACAGTTTCAGACAAGCGCATCTGTTTCAGATCCTGATTTGTAGAGTGGAAATTATATTTTCTATAATGAATATATTAATTGTTTTGACACATTTACAAAAACTTTCATGGAAATGGAAATATTTCTGTACAAAAATAGCCCTAGCGATGGGGTGCAAGTTTTTATTGTTTCTTGACTCTCCCTTCCCATCTGGATCAATTCAGGAAGCATAGATGCCTTTCCTTGGATAAGATTCTGGACATTCAAAATGTAATGATGTAGAATACTTTCTTGGCATTTGGGGGTGTAAATGATAAAGATTTTCTTTTGATTTTTATTGAAACTGTTGGATGGAAGCAGTGGGTGTTTGTGTTGTAATGCTGGTAGAGTAATCATGGTGGTGAGGGATGAAACTTACAGGCAGTTATTTTAAAAATACACAAAATGATGCATATACATGCTTGCCTTCGAGTCTCATCATTCATTCCTTGGAACATCTTTTGTAACTTCTAAGAATAGTGAAATTAATTCTAAGCATGCTAGAATGAATAATTTTAGTAACTGTTAAAAACCAAATTACGTTCAATGTGGCAATATGAATATTCTGTTGATTGCAAGCTCCTATTGGCTTCATTGGAAGTAAATCAACAACTCTGAAAGGCAGTGCTGTGCTGCTGTCCAGCTCTGATCACTTCCTGATCAATTCTGATGGGAAATACTATGTTTGGTAGGATAGTTTATTGAATAAACTAGAAAATACTGTTTAGCATTAAGGAAAGCCTACACAGAAAAATGAACTGGAAATATCAAATAGACAGAAATGGAATAATTATCTGTTCTTAGCAGTACTGTTCATTTAAGATAGTAAATTAGGTGTAACATTTAAACTGGTTTCTATGGCACGTTATTAGAATTTGTGGATGGGAGAAGAAAGTCTGTGAAAATACTAGTATTGGTATTGCTGCTGGGGATAGCTTTAAAAATAGAATACAAAGCATTTTTCTCTCTCCTGAGAAATAGGGTGGTGAAAAAAAAAATATCCAGTGAAATAAAACTGAGAAAGGGAGAATAGTAAGAATGGTATATGATTCAATAACAGTCCTGAATTGCTTTGTTGGCCAGCTAATGAAGCATGGAGTCAAATTCCACTGCTGCCATAAGTCAGCACATTGGCAGCGCCCGTTTACAGCAGCAGGGTCATGGGGCAGGGATGGGGGACTCTGAACTGGTAAATATGCTCCAAGGGGGGGAAGGATGGAGCACGCTGCTTCCTGTTCTTTGCGAGCCCCCGTTTCACAATTGCTGCTGCATCTGTTGCATCGGCTGCGCCGTCTGCAGGGGCCTGCTCTGTTTATTGCAAAGGCACGAACAGAGACTTCACCAAAATCCGATTTTAAAACATCACGTTTATAATCCTCTGACAATACTTTTCTTAATAGATTTATGCTGTTCCAAAACTTTCAAAGCTGGAATTATTGCTGTTTTCTTATTTGAGATATTTGCAGTTTAGATTCTTAACGGTGACGTTCCATTTGTTCCATGTGTCCTAATTACATTGCTACCTCACAGATCTTTGGGCTTCTTTGTGTGGAAATTTGCATTTCCATTTAATATCATTATCCTAATGACCACATATGGTCATTGTTTCAGTTGCTAATTATTTTAAACAGGTAATGTATGAACATGTCATTTGATTTAAAAAATATACCTATTTTAAATATGGCTTAATTTTGGTAGATTTTGCCATGGGTTGTTTGAAATTACTTTTTCCTATCATCATAATTTCAGTCTGAAATATTTTTATTTTGTTTATAAATCGAAACTAGTGGGCAAATGTGCAATAAGAATTTGGTAGCTATGAAAGATGTATAAAAGATCAGAAAACAGGTATCTGACTAAATCCAATTTGAGAATAAATGGAATGTTTTGCTGCTTATCAGTCCTGGAGAAAAAAACAAATCCATATTCTGCTTCAGTACCAATAATGCCACAGAGACCATTTCTAATGAGTGAGGTGCTGCTCTTCTTGGAGTTAGTTCACCAGTGAGTATATTAGGCTTTTGAATTCCTCAGATTATCCTCTCCCATGGACAGAAAGGAAGAAGAGATGAAAAGAGACATAGGGTTGGTTGGGCTGTGTTTAGCTAATCTGGCACTGTTCCATCAGTCCATTCTTTTGACTCGTGAGGAGCTGGCACTTGTTGGTTTCTTCACGGCTGTAAGGACTCTGCTGCCTGCCATTTTCCAGGGCTTTAACAAGACGGAGATACAGAAACATGGTGGTAAAGTCTTGCTGGCTGCAAAAAGCAGTGATTTACTAGAATAAAAATCTGATTTTGTAGTGATCACCAGGAGCTTTTATACAGTACTTAAATTTGATGAAGGAAATGAATCTTAGCGCCTCTCAGACCACACAACTTTTTGTAATTCTTTTGTTTCCCTTCCATCTTCAGGGAAGGCACCTTCAGTGAAACAAGTGAAGTGCAGGAATCTTCATGAGCCCTCCTTCCTGGGCTGATCTCAGCACCTTGTTTAGATGACCAGGGCCTATGTTCCAGTAGGAATCACTGCTGGAGTGATATCCCAAAGTTATTTTGAAACAAAAACCAATGACTTCAGAATGCTCTCCTACTATCTTGCAAACTTGAAGGAAATAAAAATAATCCTCCAGATATGTTTCACTCAGCGTTAAAAAATAACGCATCTGATATATTTCAGTAATTTTCTTGACACCTGTTTACAGGACAGACTATTGAATGTTTCAGTGAAAATTGATGGTTTTCTTTTTCTGAAACCATAAATACTTAGTTTTTTCTTAGATAATTTTAACTACAGTAATCAGGCTTTCTGGGTGACCTAGCATATTTATATGGATACAATGATGAAAATAATCAATGGAGAATGGTAAGAGTAGAGTAAAAAATAAACTAGATTTACTAGCACAATATGTTATTGACTTAATGAGATTAGATTGCATTCCCTATTGAAGTTCAGGGAGTATAATTCAATCTCTACTCACTTGCAGTGGTTTAAAACACTCCTCTCGTTCTCAATATAGTAAGTATCTATTCAAATGGCTTCCTTATCCTTAAAAGCTGAGCCTTTTTCAAAGAGTCATCTACAGCAAGTCTGCCGCAGTTTCAGGATGGGATGGGGAGTGCCTGGATGAGTCCCGTTCCTACAGATTATCACACAGGCATAAAAGAATTGACTCAGTGGAACCTCAGGCAATGATCAAATGTCATCTTTGGTTGACGGGGGCTCTAATGCCAGTGGTAAATCAGGTCAGTCATGGATTTGTCTAGAAAAGTCATGAAAACCTCTGAAAATGGAGTTAATATAAAATCTATGGCATCTTACCCACCTGGTGCAGAGCTTTTCCACAGCATCCAGACTCAACCTACCAAACTGGTTTGATTTATTGGGTGAATGAGGCTGAGAAGAGTTTGGCTTTGACATCTTGCAACTGCTTTACAAGTAATTGTAGGTTCCTGTTAGGTTGCCTTCTTTCGCCTTTTCTCTGCCAGGCTGTCTGTGCTTGTCTGTTCCCTCTCCCTCTGTGCTTTAGTCCCTTTATTACCATGGCATCAGCAAGACCTCCTTCAGTTTTACATCTCTCTTAAACTGGAGGAGAACTGAACTGGGTGTGGTTATAGTCTGTCACTTTCAGAGAAAAAACTACTTAAATAGCTGATCCAACAGAGCAATTACTCATGAGAATACCTGAAAATATCTGCTTGTATACATTACCTTTTTATGCCAGCTGTACTGCTTCTGGTGTTCCTGTCAAGTGTTAACACTAGACACATGAAAAGAGTTGGGAGCTATGGGCTTTTTTCATTAATCAGTAATATTAAATTAGTTGGCTAAATATTGCTGTGTTGGCAGAAATTCAAGGCAGTCTGAAGAGGATGCAAAAACTGATCTCAGCTTGAATAAAGATACTGGTCTGAGTTCCCACGAGGGGATCTTTAATGAGGAGGCAACTGTAAGGGAGCGAAACATTTTTTGTGGAGATATTGGCAAATATACTGGGTCAGGAAAATTTTTAGACTCCTTATCAGAGCTGCAGTATCTGATTTGGGAATGGTCTTGGAAATAGTTTCAGGTATCCTGTACTAAGAAGCAGGCTTTCTCAGACACATGGCAAGATTTTGGGGACTGTCTCGTGCAGAGACGACAGGAGCTGGACTCAATGATCTGTGTGGGTCCCTTCCAGCTCAGGCTATTCTCTGCTTCTGTGATTGATTTGCTGTTATTGGGACAGCACTTAAGAAAAGGGCCAGAGAAAAAAAATAGTATTTGTCAACCAGATACTCTAGGGAGATGTATTTTAAATCTTGGGTTTTAAAGTATTTGCTTGTGTTCGAAACAAAGTATTGATTGCCACTGTAATCAAGGAAAGATTTTATTGGTTCTCACAAGTACTTTCCAAGCAAACAAGGCGAGGGTTCGTGAAATGACTTCCCATGCTACAATAGGAGTTATATTTATTGATGTTTCCCAGAGTCATCTGGACTTTGTATGGGATAAAGGCTCTTTTCAATCAAATTTTATGGCATGGCTTTATGTGGGTAATGATTTTGAAATATATAGTTTGAAAGTAATACTGTATATTGCTTACATAACTGCATGGATGTTAATATTTATTACACTTAAGATTTTTAGCAGTGAGTCAGTGAATATCCCAGAATTATTTGGATTGTTTTCATTTCCATTTGTATTTTCTGAATCACAGAACTGTGATTATTTGTACCTGTAAACTAGATAATAACACAGTCTCAAGAAGCCCTTTCTTTTCAGAGATCTGTTGGTCATATAGCAATGTTTGTTACCAGGGTTTACTCAACTTGGTAATAGTGGAGTGGAATTACCAAACCCTGGATCGATTGTTTTCCTTAATCAATAAATCTGCCTCTGAATTTGTTTTAGGGTAAAATCATATTTATAGACTGAAGAGCAAAGCTTGCCTGTAGTTTACCTGCTAATTGAAATGATTGTGCACAGCAGTGTTTACATTTTGTTGCCTCTTGTTTGTGCTGCTTTTTTCACCTCATGAATTCTGCACTTGTGTGAAATATCACTGTACATCATGCAGAGAGTGTAATTCAGCCCCTTCTCATGTCAGACTTGTGAGCATTAGAGCAATATTATCATTTTCTAGGGCAAAGCCACTGAACCACAATGGTTTGTGTCATTATCTCTATAACCTGCCAAATATGGCCAGTCCTTTTGATTCCTGAATTATCAGATGTTTTATGAGCAAATTTCTTTTTTTTTGTGATGCATTTCATTGTAAGGAAATTATATTTAAGCAGAAGTCATTTGCCTGAATTCACACTATTGGTTATTGCCTGGTGACAGTGCAGGATTGCATTATGTTTTATGACTTTTCGTCTCCTCGAATAATGACATTTCTGTTCAACAGAAATTGTGCTAGAGCTTCAATCAAAAATGCTGAGTACGATATGAACTAGAGGGTTAATCAGAAATTCCTCAGAGAGTAGTAAAGCGTACACGTTTTACATTTATGGACACTGAACCAGATCCATTTTTTTAATGGTATGGATTTTTTTTTTTTTTTCTGTATTAAATGATGGAGCTGGCCATATATATTCTTGTCATTAATCAATAATTTCTACTGTTTTAATTTTATGTTATGAAAGGCAAGAAAGCTCAGCTGACTTAGGGAATACTAAGTTGACTCAAGTAAATGATTGCCAAGGGATGGTGATTTATTATGAAATCTGGGAAAGATCAGAGTGAATCTTCCCTCTCAATCAGTTTTTATTTTTTTTAATCAAGCAGAATCAGATTTGCCAAGTAATGGAAACAAAAAGCCTCCACTTAAGTCAATTATTTCAATCTCAATTAAAAATAATGTTCTTGTCAGACCATTTTTAATCTAAGTAGTTCTTCTGGTCTGAGCCTGCTGCTTTGTGTACTGAACACCTCTGTTTCAATGGTATTAATGGTATGAAACTTTGAGTAGATTTAGGCAATACATAAATCTCTGTAGGATTAGAGTCCCATGTTGTACTTAGACGTAGCAAAGTTGTCTGCTGGGTTGGTATGCATTAAACTGTACCCTCTATCACATGATACAAAACACCACGATAAAATTTATTTTTTTCTTTTCTTTCTTAGTACCAAGGATGATTGGTGTGTAATTATCCATTATATTTAAAAATGTATTTTTACTTTGGTAGCAAAGGTAAGCCATTTTGTTGAGGTATATTTTAGTTTGATGGTTCAGCAGTAAATGTAATGTGTTTGTCATTTTCAGGACTGCTTTTATCAACCTTCAGGTTAATCTTTGTATTTGAGGGATGTGTCATTTACAAGGTCATTTAAGTGGTAGCCATTGGTACAGGATTACAATAATAAATAATAATGATTCCTAGTAGAGTGTTCAATTGCTGAACTTTTTAATTTCATTGTGCTTAAAGGCAAGGAATAGAAGTAATCCTGTTGATTGCATTAACCAGGAAGTGCCCAGCTCTGTGGAAACAGAGCAGCTTAGTTGTGAGTCTCCTGCACTCTGGAACTTCATCCAGACTGAACCAAAGCTCACTGATTCCTCCATCTGTGGAGCAGAAGGAAAGATCTAACCAAGGAATACTACACAAGGTGAGAATTCAGGCAGCTCAGTGGAATGAAAGGTACATGAAAAGGGAACACAGTAAATCCAGGTTATGCGTAGAGGCTGTGTTGGTTAAGCCTTAGACTAAGGATTCAGTCACATTTTCCTTTCAGAGTGGCTCTCTCTGTGCTTTAACATGAGCATAAATGTTTCTAGATCTGGGCAAATGCACCAATCATCTTCAATTTATGGAAGGGAATATGGCATGGGGCTTTAGCTGTGGCTTAGCAGAACTCTTAAAGATGACACTGGTTGGCTGCATCTGGGTGCCTGACTGCACAGACTGGTTTGGTTTGTGTTTTTTTTTTTTAATCTCAAAACCCAGGATGGGCCACCCCTGCGAAACTGCCCTGAGGGATAAAGGAATGGAAAAGAGTTGATGGTTTTTTAACACATTTTTCTTTAAGCACAAGAACTCTTGATTCCCATGTGTGAGAAATCAGGCAGGCAAGGCAGTAGAATAATATGACTGAGTTAGGACCTCCTGGGGGAACCGAAGTATAATAAGGAAATCAGTCCTGGGAAGGATATAGGGGTGTTGTTAGCATGTGTAGGGAAGGGATCAGGAAAGGTAAGGCACATTTGGGAGTTTGGAATTAGTCACAGAATTCGGAGAACTTTCAGGTTCTCGTAGAACGGCTTCTATGAGAACATTGATCAGAAAAGGAAGAATTAAGAAAACATACCCACCCACCCACTCCCAAATAATTAAGTCAGGAAATCTAGTGGCAACCAGCATAGAGAAGGCTGGGGAGTTTTCACTCATGATCACTCTTCCCACATCTCTCTGGTTCCTGAGCCTCAAAGCAGGGACTGGGCAAACCGAGTCTCTCCCATTTAGGTTTGAGACCACCTGAGGAACCTGAACCTCCATATGTCCATGGGAAATGAACAAATGTGTCCCAGGGTCCTGAGGGAATTGGCAGATGTAATTGCTAGGACACTCTCCATGATATTTGAAAAGTCGTGGCAGTCCAAGCCACAACTGGAAAAAAAAGAACACCCCATGTATTTTTTAAAAGGGTAACAAGGAGAATCTGTGATTTGGAGATGTTTGACTTGGAGAATTTGAGGAAATATTTTCCATTTAAAATAATCAATACATCCTAAAAGGAAGTTTTGATAGATTTTTTCCTAGTCTTTGTCTTCTCAAAATGTGGGGTATGGAATGGTGTTTTTCAAGAACTTGAATCTACTCAGACAGATAAAATGGTTTACATTTTGCATGCAAATACCTCAGCCTAGCTCTTGGTGACCAGACATTTAAAACTTTATTGGTGTTGGAACATTTGGGGTTTATACAGTCTGAAAGCTTCTTAGAGCACATTATAAATACATGAGTGTGTATGTGTGAGCTGCATTGCTACCTTGGCTTGTTTTAAAGTGTATTTCTATCAGGATGCATACAGCACCCTTTCTAGGAGAGCTCTAATAATATGTGAAAGTGTGGTGACTAAGGAATAACTGAAAAGATTATATTTCCTGGGTCTTTTATTACTTTAAAACATAAAATGCAGCTTTGTGGTCCTCCTTACAGCCAATAGCCTGGATAGATGTTTACAGATATATATATATATCTCTAAATACTTAACTCATCTACTTATAAATCATCATAAAGAGGTAGCAACTGTATGAAAGTAAAATCGATACAAATTGCATATGGCTCTTGGGATAGATTTTATGAACTGGGTGTTTTTCTTGCAGTAACATAAACATCTATGAATATTAAGGCACTTTTTTTGCAATTCAATTTTAATCTTTCAAATACAGAACAGGGACTATTTTCCCCTCACTATGTAATTTCAATTCCCAGTTTTGCTGATGGCATTTATGATCATAAATAGAGATATTAAAAAATAGAGGCACAAAATTTGCTGAAGTGATTTCTGAGCAGGCTGCATGTGCATAAGTAAAAGATGCTTAAGTGCACTTAGAACTTTGAAAAATCCTCTCCTGTTCGTAGTGAGGATTATGAAACCTTACTGGATTATAACAAATATAACTGAGATTGTGACCCTGGCACACATTTAATTTGAGTATCTTTTTTCTCTCATTTGGGACTTCATGAAATAATCAATCCAGAAGTAGTGTAACAGTAGAAACAATTTAGGAAGTTTTATTGTGAAGTGCTTAACTCTAGTAAGAATTTGTCTCATGGGGTTTCTTTATTTTGTTGCTAATTTTACAGTTTGCTGGTTGTATGTGCCTGTACATCCAAATCTGTCTGTCACATGGGAGGGGAATACATGTGGCCGGGTTATGGGAGTTGCTTGCAACCAGTATTTTAGGAAATGTTTGAAAAACAATTATGGTGGAATAATAGTGATTTTAATACCAGCAGAGAAAATAAATGTCAGGTGTTTGTTGGAAGACACATTTTAAGAGCGCAATCTGTAGGAAATTAACACTGCTGAAATGGAGCCTGATTTTGAAGACATTTGCTAAACTTGTTCTAACTTTGATGCCACTTTACTTACAGTATAATTTTATTCCTGCAAAATTTGTACCCATGCGATTTTGCTGAGATTTCTGAAGGGCATTAATTTGCTTGCAAAGTTTCTGCATTTTTTAAATTAGTCAGTGAATGCAGCTGACATGAATCATGAGGTGAAGAGCCACTGCTCAGAGTGACAATAGGGCTATGCATCTTAGTCAAGAATTTCACACCAGCTGAAGTGACTAGAATGAAATAATTTCAGAAGATAAAACACAGAGGACTGTAATCTTATTAAAACATGTCAGTAAGTGATAGTTTTTTGTTACTGGTTTAATTTCCAAAATTTCTGAGGTATTTAGTTAAACACTTAGAGGGACTAATTGTAAATGATATATACCCATTGTTACTTTGATTAATAAAAATGGTAATACCTGTGCAAAACAGAACTGCTTTTGATGCCATAATGTAATTACATCTTGGAAAACAGCATAATAAGGCAAGAAGAAAACCCTAGGTATATGTAATTTCAGGTTCAATTTCCTGTGGATTGAGAAATACTGTCTGGGTGCGGGGACCACTTTTAAACTGGGCAGGAGAATTACCTTGATCTTACTGTACTATTCACTTTGATTATTAATTCCAAGTGTAAAATTGTACCAGGATTTCTGTAGTTTTCACAAAGTGAAATCAAATCTTTAAGCTGATTCTGAGACTATAGTTACTTCTGAGCTTTTTCCTTGTACCTCTCTATAGTATAGATTAGTCATGCTCTGAGTACTTCAAAACAAAATTAGGGCAGAGACAGCTAAAACTGTCCTTGTCTGCCCTGGAATATCCTGTCTGGATATATCCTTGTCTGCCCTGGAATATCGGATCTTTCTGTACTTACATTCAGGACTAGAAGTGATTTGTGACATAAAAAAGATTTTCATCTTTGAGATTCATGTTTGAATTTGAAGAAACAATAGGAAAGAGAAATAATCAGAGCCCAATGGTCATATTTCTGAATTTACTACTTGCATTTCTTTTTTCTGTCTAATTTCATTAGTAACTAAGCTCATGTGATAACACAGCCTGACCCACTGCTTGTCCAATATGTTCACACCTCAAAAATTTAATCTGGAATGTCTGCCTGTGTGAAATGTTTTGTATGGCATTTATTTTCACTTTATAGGCAGGCTTTTGCTATGTTAACATTGCTACTGTAGCTGTGGGAACATGATGTTTATTGACGTTATGAATTATGCTTGAATTTTTAGGCTGTTGTCTTCTTTTTGGGTGGTAAATACAAATAATGTGTCTCAATATGAGCAGAGCACATTTTGAGCATTTAGCCGCCTATTTACATGGTGTTGGGACATCATTGATGAACATTATTTAAAGAATCTTCATTTTCTGACTTTTGAAAGATTGATTGTGGAGGTCAGAGAATAAATTAAAGCAAAATAAAAATGCATTTAGTTAAACCTACCTGCATTAAATGATGTATTTAAGAGACACTAGCTCAGATCTCTACAGAAGTGTTTTGTTTTCTTTTTTTTTCCTTGCAGGATGAAAATGTAGCACTCAGGATACACGGATAATTCAACTGTCACGTAAGATAGAAACGAGTAGCAAATGAAACAAACTCCTGCTTTCAAAGTCCTAAGACAAAGTCCTAATCCTTCTGGATAGATCCTAGTAGATTCAGTTCCTCTGTAATAGTTGAGAAAAGGGAATTATTTCAGAAGTACTTTGTATCCTAATGGTTTCCCAGAGCAGAGGCTCTGAGTGATAAGTCTGTATGAGGAAATGTTTGCTTTCAGAGTAGAAGTTTACTCAGCCTTCAGTGTCCTGAGAGGGGATGTTTTGCTCCATTCTGTGGCCAAGGGGGAAGGAACGGCAGGAGATGAGGCTAAACCTAAATAATCATCCTTGAGCCTGAGGATTGCTGAACTTCCCAGTTTAACTGCATCCCAAAGCTGTGATCCATGAGGTGTTGGGGGCAACTCAGGGAGGTGAGAGAGCTCTGGGTTACGAATGATATTGGTTCCTCCAGAGTGCTGCCCACACTTTGCTGTTGGATTGGGATGGGCTGGCTGTGTTCCCCCAGCACACTCCCTAGAAACAAGGTTGGTTCCCTTGGGTCTGAGGCTGTAGTTGTCTGGCTGCCCCTATGGCAGGACAGCCCCACAGGCTGCAGTGTGCCCTGGCTGATAATCACCCTAGAATGCAAGCTTCGAGCTGCCTGATAGCCCTCAGCTCAACAGTTTGGTGTTGCCTCCCAACATTAAGAGCTTTGAGGTGTTTGAGCAGTTTTTTCAGTGATTTCTCAGGTGCCTTGTTTGCAGACAGAAAATTAGTCTGGTTTTCAAGTCTAAGTTTATATGCTTTCTATTAATATGGTTGTCAGTAATGATATTTGTCATTTAAGTAAAGATATTTCAGAGTAAATCTTCTGAGTCATCCACATGATGTTCTTCTGAAACTCTGCTGTGATGATCATTAGGTTCCTTGAGAAATTTCTCTTTATAATAACCAGCAGGTAATAGCTGCTCTGAGCTGCAAGAATGTTGTTCAAGCTTTTGTTTTGGATTTTCTAATATTTCCTAAAACATTGCAACATTTAAAAAAAAAATTCTCTGAACCTCACCTTCCATATGAATATAAACCATGTTTCTGCACTGCTAGAAATTTCCTAAAAGGCATTATGTCTGTGTGTATAAATATAATTGTGGCCTTGATAACACTCCAGCTACAGAGTCTGTGACATACTCTTGACTTTAAAAATGAGTGATTCAGTCAGAGTACAACTTACTCCTTTTTGGGCCCTGTGGTCAGTGTTTCACAAGTGAATGTAACAAAACCCTTTCATTTGCATGAGACTTAAGTATTGAAAGAGTTGTGCCTAAGGCATTCAGAAAATGGGAATATACTTCTTCTGTTCACAATTTTAACAGTTTCTGAACCTATCCCACAATTTGCAAGTGCAGAGTGATCGTATCTTAATCTGGTCCTCAAGGGCACAGCCCGTGCATTTGCAGTAAGATACATGTGGCTGTTTAGAAAATTAGGTTTTACTCAAGTTGATGTGGCAGCTCAGCGTCTTCAGTGGAAATTAATTTCTTGTAGGTGTATATCAATAGCAGTGAAATGAGTGTATAACTTTATTTCTTGTAACATTAGAGGTCATCTCTTTGTACCAAATTGTATTTTTCATGTGTATGTTCTACTAAAGCCATTACATATCTGCTGGGTATAGTGGAGTTACCACTGGTATATTTGGACTGCAGATGAATTAAAATAAAAAAGGGAAGATGGCAGAGATATAAATGAAAAAGCCCTAATTTTGGACTGATATAGTAGAAGCTAATTTTGGACGTGAAGTTTCACTGTTTTTGCATGAGCTGGAAAACATGCTGCTCCTTGAGGAACTGATGTTTAAACTCTGTTTTCAGCCTGGGAGATGAGAACTATAGAATGTTGTGGGCATGCAGAAGCACTTGGTGGCTTTTATTCTACGCTGTGTGCGCTGAGGTTCTCAATGCTGGAATTCACTGCTCTGCCTCTCAGCTTCCCTTTCTGATTCTGTTTTGCTCAGGTGGCTTTAACAGTCCTGTGACAGCAAACTGTAGCACCATGATGTGAATGATTTTTCAACCGGTGTACCTTTTTTCCTGAAAATATGGAATATTAGAACATTAGGTTTTGCATGGTAAAAGCCTGCTTTTTAACATCTGGTTTTCACTATTCTCTGTTGAATTTGTACCTATATTTAGAATAATCCTTGAAACTTTTGCTCCTGAGTGTTTCATCTCAGAATATTACATTCCACTGAAACAGGAGGCACATGGATTTCAGATTTCTGTTGTTCTTCTTCTGCCATGGGTTTGTGCATATCTAGACCATAGTCTGGAGCGTATTGAAGAGATGAGACTTTCCTGTCCATAGAAAGTTCTTTGCACTGGGAATGATGTGTGCTGTCACACACAGAAAGCCAGCCTAGACTGGTAATGGTGTGAGCAGTTGTGGCAAAACAAGTTCTGAGTTGATTTCTGGTATGATTTTTTGAGGTCTCTCATAAAGCATCAGTCTAAGTCAAAGAGTGGACATAAGGGCAAACAAATAAAGTGGACATTATATTTTCAAATACTGAACATATCCAATAACCTTTATTTGTGAATGAGAAGTGGTATTCTGAGAAAATTCAACTCTGTAAGGTGTGGTAATGACCTCCAGCAATCCCTTCATGTCCATTTTAATGTAGGCATATTTCAGCCTCCTGTTATGTGTATTACTTAAGTATAATAGTTTCAAGTTTTTCTGTTTTATATTGTAGATAAATCAATTAATGTTAGTCTATTTTATACCACTAGTTAGGTGTTCTGAAGAAAATAATCAGACAACCGGTTTTGGGCTAGTTCAGTCAGTCATCATAGTAGGTATAATAATAATATTTTTCTGGAGTGGTGTTTTATTGGTTTTGTTGGGATTTTTTACTGTGATAGAGCTTACTCATAGAAATGAGAGGATCTATGATTCTCTAGTCTCCTCCTTGGGTAAATATAGCCCAATCAAAAGTGTTTGGAAATGTGAGATCACAAAGGAATCAACCTTATGTTTCATTTCACTGGTGTTAGTTTCAGGTATCTCCATAACACATTTTTTCTACAATAAATAAAACTCTTGAATAGTCATAAAGAATGAGAAAGAAGAAATAAATAAGCAGCACAGCACATAAATGTTGTGCAATCACTGCCTGCAAAAGATCATCTGACCACAGGGAAATCACCACTTACTCCCGTGAAAGCTCTGAGCTGACTAATGAGTCAGGGTGTCTGTGAGGTGATGGAAACTGCTTGAAAAAGTCACCTGCAAGGCTGCCTTTGTATCTAGATTTTCTCTAACAGTTTATTTAAAATTCAGTTGTGAATTATACTTCCACCAGGTTTCACACAGCTCTCCCTGCTGCCCCACACACAAAAACTGCAAAGACAAATACTGCACTGCACACCTTGCAAGTTATTTTGCACGGGGCCATTTCTACTTGAATAACAATTTCTGTTGGAGATTTACTATGCTACAGGAATAGCTTTATGTGAAATCTTGTGAATTTGGAATATTCATGTAAGATAAATTACTTTTAAATTGAATTTCAGGAATGCTATTGATTGTGTTTGCCTGGGAAGAAGAAGGAATTATCCACACAGTTATCTATAACTTAGATATGCTGCTTCTGCAAAAGTAGGAGAATAATTTGGGAATATTTCTGATAAAGGGCAGTGTATTTCACAGTGCCTTAGATTACTTGAGAATCAGAAAAGCAATGTTTTGGTAAAGTATATTTTCAATCCATCTTCTAAAAGTAAGGTAAAGGTTGAATTTTCAAGTTATAAAAGCAGAAGTATCCAAAAGTTTCTGCCTTCATCTCTGGGACTTTTCTTCTTAAAATCTTTGCACATCTTTCAAAGACTTCTCTGTTGCAGGTTGTTGTTTTCTTTCATAGTCAGCATAGATTGGAATTTACTGTGTTCCTTAGAACATTGCTCCTATGTATGTTATTGACCAGAGTTTTCCAGTGGTTATGAAAAGAAAAAACAAACCAAAAAACGGTTATAAGATATAAAATTGGATAAATGGCTTGATTTTATTCTGGCATTCAACATGCTTAGCTGTAAAACCTTTCTACATCTGTCAACAGGGAAATCATTCTTGCAAATTATTCGTTGGTACTAAAAGGTAAAATCCATCCAGGAGGGACAAGAACATTGGAAGGTCTCTTAATCAGCTTTCTAATTTCCAGTGCAAATAGATTTTTTATTAGTCAGGAGTAACTTGTAACATAACATGGTGTTACTCACTTGAAAAAATAATTTGGTTTTGATTGCAAAGGAATCAGCTGCTTTCTGCTGGGTTAACAATGAATATCTTGCTTATGAAGCAGACATTTACTTCTTCATCAAATGAGTGAAGAAAGAAACTCAAATGAACACAATAAACAAGATTTTCTGAAAAAAAAGGAACACAGTTGGATTTGATTTGAAAAGAGGAATAGCAGGCATATGTCATGTGTCATTACAGGAGAGAACTGGCGACAGTATTATTCATTATGTGGTTTCAGAGTGCCCTAAATTGGAGTATAAGATTATTGGAAGTGGTTGATTTCCCCAGATTACGGCTTAATAGTGACTAAAGGGCCCACATTACTCATATTTGCAAAGAAAATAGTGCCAAAAACCAGCAGTGGTTGACTGGAATGAAATGTGGAGCCCTCAGGGTTTTAGCTTGAGATGCAGCTTAATTGTGTGTCTCTTGCTTAATACAAATGTCCCTGAGTCTCTGAGGCTGGTGTGCTTTCAGCACTTGCAAATTGATCCAGCAGTTTCCAAAGTATTTACTGGGGATTTTTTCTTCACTGCTTTCTAAACAAATTATTATAATGACTTCACAGACCAAAGTAGGTTTGCCTATTTCTGACCGTTTATCTTAACCAAATTCCTTCAGCTTCCTGCCAGCTTTTGTTTATTTCCTTTATCGGCCTAAACTTCTGTACTGCCATGGTTGGAAGAGGGTTAGGGCCTGATGTCATGACTGGAACTTTCCTTTTGCACTTCCAGAAAAACAGAGAGGGAAGAATGACCCAGCTGGGATTAGGGTGCCGTTGCTGCCATACAGCTGATGTGTTGGCTCTTGATAATGAAATATAAGTGTGGTGAATTACTTTTAAACTGAAGTACTTAATATTTTCAAGCAGATTTGTTAAAGTACTTTTAGAAAGAGTTTGAACTGTGAAGTTTCTTATACTTTTAGGGGCATATATTAGCCCTGCTTGGACAAGGTTTTGCTGAATTGGTTGTGGGGTATGCACAGAGCATTCTTGAAGAAAACCCAAATTAGAAACAACCTGAAATGTCCACAAATATGACAAAAAAAAAAAAAAAAAGTTATATTTTTCACAGGATTTAGAATTTCTCTGACAGATTCTATGAAATTCAGCAAAAATACTACATTACTGTGAAAGAAAATTATTTTGTTATGTGAAGGTGCTGGACCGAAGTGCAGAGGAATGAGTTTTAATTCAGTGCCATGTTGAGTTCCTGGTATATCACACAGGACTTTTAACTTCTGTAATTCTCTTCCCAGGTGATGAAAGGGAAATTAAAGTACTTTCTTTTTGCCTAGTGAAAATGTCAGGTCTATAGAAACATAGAAATACCTTAGGAAAGAACCTAAGAATTCATCTTGTGCATCTGCTTTAATAAGCAATACCTGGAAGTAAAGTATTTAAATGCTCTATTACAAATAGGGAGATGAGCAAAGGAAGAAATTATTTCTGTATTGTGATCCTGATTTCTACCTTTCCTTCAACACCTCATAAATTTGAATAAGATTTAAAAGAACCTCCAGGTTCTGGAAATGATGTTTCCAGGTTTTGATTTCAGAGGGATTTGAGTCAACATGTTGACTCAGGAGGTAACTAGGATTAACTGCTAAAATCTATAAATATTAATGAACCAAAACCAAGATCTTAAATATATTCAAAATAAGCTGAAATGTTCAACTTCTGATTTTCACTGATCCCTGAGTAGTGTATCTCATAATACTGATGTCATTGCCATGTTCTTCAAAGAGAAAATTACTGATGAGGATTTTTAATTGTTATTTTTTCCTTTAGCATAGAAGATTTAAATCGCTGCCTTACACTGCTCAGCAAAATTTCCAATGAACGTTTACAGCTTCTGTAGATCAGAATTTTTTCTAATATTTTTGAGAGACATTTCCCCCTGAATTCAGCCACTTACACAAATGAAGTTATTTATCACATTGTATTCATTTCAAATTTCTCCTTTTCAGAAATTACTTTTGTGGTTCGTATTTCTGCTGTGCAATAAAATGGGAACTGTGCAACAAGGAGCATAATGCTGGAGAATCCCTGAAGTGTTATGCACTTAATACAATGGCTGAATATCAGTAAAGGAGTCTGAGGT
The DNA here is from genome assembly GCF_020740725.1 of Corvus hawaiiensis. Lineage (NCBI taxonomy): Eukaryota > Metazoa > Chordata > Aves > Passeriformes > Corvidae > Corvus > Corvus hawaiiensis. The sequence continues at coordinate 12,714,033 of NC_063228.1, read as the reverse complement.
GATTTGATAGGAGTGTTTTTAATGTATAGGAGAAATTCAAGATGCAGAATGAAATTGCTTGAGTTCATTTTAAGATGAAAACTCAAGATTTGAATATAAAATTTTTCTAGAAGGAGGAAAACTGTATGAAAGGCTATAAATTGCATTTGAAAATCAGAAGGAATAGTTAAAGCAAACACATGAATCATCACGTAATAAACTTTTTTATTATCATTATTTATCTCTCATGAAATTTTGAGATCAGTTATTAGGTGATGAAAGCTCCATTCCATTGCTCTGTGTAAAAACCCCACTGAACTGATCAGAATCCTTCCACTTCTGTGTAGCAAGAATTAATTTTTTTCAAGGTTATGTTTTTTCCCCACCTGTATAGTCTAATATTGTCCTCCCACCCCTTGGGCAAAGAAAGGACATCTTTGGTTATGTTGTGTTTTTCCTGAATCAAAAAATGCTTTCACTGTATCAGGATTACAGGTGAACAAGTGGGGGAACCTTGTTCTTCAGGGGGCTTTAGCTCCACACAGGGTTTGGTCTCACACACCTTGAGGAGTGTCATGAGCTGCCCTGCAGGACATGTCCAGGAGGTGACAATTGCTGTCCTGTCCTGGCCTCCCAGGTTAGATCCACCTGCCTGAGACAGACTCCTCTGGCCCTAAAATCTCTGGATCTGGCTCCCTCCTTCCAGTCCTTGCTTCCCTTGGCTCTGGGGAGCATGGCATTGCTCTCCATGTCCCAGCAGTATTTGCTGCTCTGCATTAAGACATTTCTCAAGTATATACAAAGGGTATTTATCTCCACTCTCTTAATGTGAAATGTGCTTCTCCCCACTGCATTTGAATCAGTAAGGACAAGGGGCCTTGTTGCCTTTTATTCTCTCTGAAGCATCAGGGCACAGACCCAGCTAGAAATAGGTGAGTGTGAAAAGAGCTCTGGTGTCTTGCTGCTGTGTCTGGTTCACACACCAGTGTTAGTAACAGCTGACCAAATACAGAACTGGAATGTTTTGGGTTTTTTTCTCAGATCATCTGGGATTTCTGTTTATCCTTTGGGTCTTGTCTGCAGCAAAGAAAACAATTTGAGTACCATACAATCATCTCCCTGCCATTTTGGGAGTGGCATTTGGTATTTGCCCTGCTCTGGTGTCTGCCTTTTTACTTTCTTCCACCTCTTCTCCTGCCCTCTCGAAAGGATGTTAGGACTGATTAAGTGGCCTGTGGGCTGGATGTCAGACCAGGTGATTTGGACCTGTCAGTCTTGGGTTTCTGTGGAAGCTGTGAAGGGCAGGTGTTCTAAACCTGACTGTGATGGTTAGTTACTGTCACAAAAATCATTGTTGTGTTTTGTGCCTCAAAACTCCCATCTGAAAAGCCTGGATATTATTTAGCAGCCTCAGACATTATATATATTAAATATGTGGGGAATAATTGGAAGTTTAATCTAATTAAAATACTCAAGAAAACAAACTATTTGGATTTGCTCTTCCACATATTAGAGGAAGATTGGAACTCAGATCAGATATTAATTACTATGCAAATAGTGCACATTTTTTGTTGAGTGATTGCATGCCATTAATCTGTACATTGCACAGTTGCTTGTCTCACCCTTGTAATGTTCTCCTGTTACCTCTTTTCCTGGCCAATGGATGTGGTGCTTTAGCATTACAGTTTCTGCAAACTCCATGCTCCCAACGTTCTCATCTATTAAATGCTGTGTCCCAAAGTGCAGAGCATGTGAGGGAATGCTAATTGAAATTACTGTATTTATTCCTCTCTCAGGAAAACTGTCAATGCAGTATAATAGTGTGTCTCAGGGCTGGAGAGGGTGGAATTCACATTCACAATAGCAGCAATCCACTTTGTGCTGCAGATAATAGGAGACAGCACTTTGCTGGGAGCAATGACTTTCATGTCTGTTCTGTTGTGTGAAGCCAAAGCCTAAGGCACTCAGATAACACATATTAATAGGGACAAAACTTACAATATTCTGGGAGTAAATATTCACCACTTCCATGTTAATCCATCCACTTTGTGGGATATAAAACCAAATGGAGGAGTATCTGCTTCTCTGCTGATGGAATATTTGAAAGTAGAATTGGCTGCATCCAATAGGCAAAGCAGCCGTGCTGTGTGCATGGAGCTGTGCAAGGGGAAGAAATTAATGTTACCTGCACCTCTGAAAATTATTGGAAAACCCCAGTTGCATATGTCTCTGGAAAGAATCTGTGCTTTCCCTCTAATTCCCACAAAAGTTTGGATTTCAGGTTCACAATAGGCGGTTTCTGCTCAGGGTTTACATAACCTTTACTTACACAATATTCTCAGTGCTTGCTTATTGTGTTGGCTGAAAAAGAAACCTTTTCCAAAAGCTATAAACTTGCATTCTTTACCTAAATGTGTCCTCCTCATTGTTGTGTAGGTTTATCAGTAATCAATTCAATGTAGGAATGAGCTGGGTTTGCCATGAAAGCAGACACGCTCTGGGAGAGCTTTGTTTTCATGTCACAGAGCTGTGCTGTTTTGTAATCAGTGCAGTTCTAAGCCACACTTCTTATCATTTAATGCCATTAACAGCAGTTTGTGCTCATAAAGACTTCTTGTGAGCTTCACTCTTCCCAAGAATAGAGCATCCACTGGTATGTTCTTGTTTCCAGTCTGTCACCAGAGCATATAAATGGTGCTTTTTATGTTAGGGCACAGAACAGGGACCAAGTGAAAGGAGAACAGCTCAAGCTGCTCAAGCAGTTTTGCTCCAGCACATAGATTTTGTGCCAAAGAATTAAATAGTGTCCTAATGATGTTTAGTTGAGCTCTAATAATGATCTTAAAGTAACCTAGTGTGGCTGCTGTATTGGTTTGGGTGTTTTATTAGTTGTAGAACAGCTCAAATCTAATGCTCAGATCTAGTAGTCTAAATGTCTGTGATATTGCATAATCAAAGGTACCATCTGAAGCAGTGTTTATTTGCATGTCGTTCTGTTTGGTGCAGTTATGCCCACTAACAGTAACAGCCTGCTAAAATTTTTGGGAATGTATTGTAGCAACATGTAATGCCGTTGTACATAAAATATGTGCGGTTTATGTAAGAAATCTCTTGGATATGTTTTGAAAGAGGAGTTGCCTAGAAAATTGCAATCCCAAATGCTTCTCTGTTCTCTAGAAAATAATTTTGTTCATTTGAAAGAGAATGTGAAGTACTCCAAAGGAAAGGGTTTTAGATAATCATGTAAGATGCAATGAGAAATCTGATGAAAAACCGTGGAAAATTTGAAAGCCAAATATTGTTCTGTTGCCTACATCTTAGCAGGAAAATTAGAAGCCTGTAGTGTGTATGTTTCTAGCTCTACTTTGCCTGACTTCTCCTCCAGTGTCAAAACCTTAAAACCCTGCAATAATTCTATTCCATTTTCTACTCAGTTCAGTACGAGACTAAAAGGATTTTAATTACACCCACTCCACAAGCTGTATGAGAGCATCAGCAGTGCCTGTTCATGAAATGAAAAAGTAAATGAAGCAAAAAGATGCACGAGTCTCGGGCACGTTTTATTCGGGTTGACAATGGTAACTTATTTAGCAGGAAAGAGGCACTTTATCCAGGCCTTGAATTACTGGAGGAACTCTGGGGTCTGTGTCATACAAAGGTTGCATTAGAATATCCTAAGCACTCTGTCTTTCCATTTAAAGTTTCTATTAAGCAGTATTTTGGCTAGCACAAAAATAGCATATCAAATGTTTTCCTTCCTCTTGTTTTTTCTCGTTCAGGTTGCAATAGGAGATTGCATTTAGAGCAGTGTTGTCAATGTGGCACTCACAAACCTGGACACCACGGGGTAGTATTAATTAGTTCAGCTTCTTTTCAGGATTTTCAGAGGAAACAGTAGAGTTCTTTTAAAAATAATTCAAAGTTTTCAACTGTGAGTAGAAGTGGTTAAATTACATTGAAATATCCAGCTCTTGTGCGAAGTTGGCATAGGGCTGTAATGTAGTAAGTAGAACAAGAACTGCCATCATTACAACTCTGAAATATTTTGTACCAATCTATTGGGCCTCATTTTGTAATTCATTAATTTGATATTCAAATTCTGTTTGATGTTGTTCCTGCAGCATCCCTACCTAAATTAACAGTACTGAATTGTAACCTAATAGACCCATCTTCCACCCACACTTTGATTTGTCAGAAACTATTAAAAACTAGTCATTTATTATTTAGCAAAACATTATTGTGTGTTTTCTCTGATCTGTAAGCAAAATTTCAAGGCAGTAAAAAAATGTAAGAAATGGCAGTCAAATTACATCAAGTCATCAGTTCTCAGTAATTAATAGCTGCATAAATGTATGAAGCCAAGCAGACTTTTAAAATGTATTTTTAATTTTATTCTTATTCTTGGTAAGTATTAAATGGCCTGTTTTTCTTGCTGAACAGGTTCTGTCTCTGCCGCCTTCCTTGAGAGGAAGGACACATATTGAATAGGTGCATTTCTCTGCTGCTCTGCATTCCCTCACAGGGCTTGGTGGCTGTTCAGCTGAGCAAAATCTGTGGTCATCATGTGAAGCAGACCTTTCCAGTGTCTGGTTCTTTAACCTGTTTATCCATTTTTTCAATTAGACTTCCTTTTTGTATTTCTGGTCTGGTCAAATCTGGTGCACATTCACTGGGTCAAAACTTAGAACAGACATTTTGCTTCCTTATGCCGCACTCCCTCTTCTAAATCAGATGGGTGTTATGTCACTTGTTCCCACCAGGGCACAAGAGAGAACATTCCCCACTTGGTTCAGCTGGATTTATCTCAGTCACCTTAGCTTGAGTCTTCTCCCAAGATTGAAGTTATTAATATTCATTTAGCTCGTGTTTCCTCAGAAAGTAACAAGCTAAGATGCCCCTCAGACTTTCTGGAGTTTTTATCCCTGTCAGATATTGCGATCTGATAATAAGCTAAGAAACCTGTAGCTATTGCAAGACACTTCACACACCCTCTTCCCAAGGAAAGCATTGTGTGGGCAGTGTAATATTTCATTACAGTTACTAGGTTTTGCCTTTTTAGAGCAGCAGGGTGGAAGTGTCAAAGGACTTTATTTCAAGCATTATTTGCTCTTATTGGAGCAGGCAAGCCAATAAATCAGTTTAGCGGTTGAAAGGAGCCGTGGTTTCATTTGTGGTAGTTTGTTCCCCCATGTCTAATTGTCTCCCAGTCCCTAAACCAGATCTGCTTTGCCTTCCTGTGTGTAGGATGACTGGCATTGTCGACCCCTGCTTTAATCCTGGAGCTTCAGTTATCTCCTGGTATCTTACGAAAAACTTTCACCTGAGACAAAAGGTTTGCAGCCCTCAACTTGATCCTCCAAAATAACTGATGCAGGAAACAGTCTTCTCTCTGTCTCTTTATTTATTTATTTATTTATTTATTTATTTATTTATTTTTCTCCTTAATGCCACACATCCTATTGGCAAACAAAGAATGAGTGTCCAGGCTTTTGGGCTGGATACAGGGAATTATCAAGAATTGCTTAAAGCCTGTAAGTTCAGAATTGTTCCAGTAAAACAGAAACCCCGAGGTCAGATGGTGACAGAGCCTGAATGTTTTGCTGATTTGATTGCTACAGTTCATATTAGGACTGTCTCTTGTCTCTGGAAGGAGTATTTCCCGGGTTCTGGAATTTGTATGGTAGCTTGTACAATTCATCACCTCTCCTGGAGAGATTTTTATTACTATGGTCCACTTAAAGCCACTCCTGGAGGAATATGCAGGTGAAGACTCGATGACTTGGAGCAGGGCAGTCACATTTTTTGTTGTTTGTTTTGTGTTCAGTCATCAGCTCTACAGTGGTTTGTTAATGCTGTTAAATGCAGATAAAGATGCAGCAGAGAAATAATAGAACTTGCTATTTTGTGTCTGTAATTACTGGTGTTAAATACATCAACTGTTGCCACAGTGTTCCTTCTTTTTTGATGCTTGAATCCTAGAGTTTAGAAATGGCAGCCTTCCTGTCTTAAAGATGGTCTGGGCTTTATGGTGCACATTAAAAGATTACAGCTCTCTCACCTGGACATCTCACACTGTGCTCCCACAATCTGCCTCTGAACACTGGAAATAACGACCTGCTCTCCTGAGGTCCTGGAAACGTCACTGACTCTCTTTTGAATTTTGGGTATTTAAGAGGCCTGGGGGGGAGGGGAGGTGTGTTAGGTGAGTGAAAATAATTAAGGTGAACAGTGAGAAAGTTCTTCCTTTTTTTTTTTTTTCCCCCCCATCTTACTTGGCAGTAACTCCCTGATTTCTGTATAGGAAAATACCTTAATGTTTGTACACAAATGTTCACGGGGGACACACATAGATGTCTACACTAAACCAAAATCATGGGGTGGCTTTCCAGCACTCCCCAGCCATTGTTCACAGCCACAAACATCCTGCTCCTGTTGCCTGCTCCTACAAGCACCACTACGTGCATTTTTCTGAAGCTGGGCTGAATAGACTCTGTTTGATATCTGTTGCTAATGCTGCAATCAGATTGATTGCTACTCTTTGTGTCAGTTTTTCACAAAAGTTCCATTTTCTGGTTGTTTGTTTCTGGGTTTGGTGGGGTTTATTTTGTTTGTGTCTTTGGTTGTTTGGTTTGTTGTTTTTTTCCTTTCATTCCCAAAATAAACCCCAGAAAACCAGACCTGTTCTTGAGAAGAATTTTATGTTATTGGCAGTCAAAACTATATTAAATTTCCTTATTTGATTTATTTTTCTTTTTTTAAAATTAGTCAATGTAGTCAGCTTAGTATGAGTTCATATATTCTGGAGCAGTGCAAAGGACTGACTAATTGTAATATGATAAAAAGGCAGGAAATTTGCCAATACTCATTAAAAGTCAGTTGGAAATAGGACTGCTTAGAATGTGTGATAAATGGGTTTTAATTTTGCGTATTGCTAGTAAATAAAAAAAAATAAAATTTCACCCTTTTCAAAATTAAATGCTTTCTCTTTTGTATATTTAATTAAGATTTTTTCCCCTGTTTGAAACCCGTTTTGTGCTGAGTAGTTTCTGTTAAACTGGACCCAAATCTATAAGATTTGTTTGCCTTCAACAGAATGGAGACTTTAGTTAGCAAAATCCAGCCTTTTCAATCTACACTGAAACTTCATTTTGTATTGTATAGCTGGCAAAGCACGTGGTGTGTAGCAGTAAAGAGGAGAACTTGCATGTTCTGCTAGTGAACAGCCAAGGGCTGTTATTTTCTTCAAGTGTATTTCTTAATTTCATGGCCAAAGACCACGTGAAAAGAAGGCTACTTTTCAGGCAAGAAGAAAAAGTGTTCTTGTTCCCCAGAGGTAATGTCAAAAACGGAATTTGAAGGAAGGGGAAAGAAACATGTGGGAGTGAGAAAGGAGTATCATGAATTTGTGGTAACAGTTAGTGAATGATGGGATGCAGTGAGAATCAGTTTCAGAAATCACCTTAAGGCCTATTCACTTAGAGTGTGTGTGTGTATATATGTATGTGTGTGTATATATATGTATATATATATATATAAAAACTGTAAATGAACCTTGTCAGCTTCTACCTAAACTGATTTAGAACCAATAGCAATATTTTAAAAGATATTTGTAGGTCAGGAATTGTAACAATTGTGACTGCCATTAGGACCTTGGATTGGGCCCTCCAGCCCACAGGTATACCCAGGGCAAGCAATAATTGTTATCCAACTAAGTCGTGAAGGGAGAGAGAAACTTTGAGAGGTATAAAGTTCCTTAAATTCTGGGAAAATACCTCCATAGGTGAAGAATGCAAGAATTTTGCTTGCCCCAAAACATTTCTGGCTACAATCTTCTCAGATGCCAGATCTACCCTCTCTGAGTTGTTGAATCAAGTGCTTGGTTTTTCTTTCTCTCTCTGGCAGTGATTTCCTGTTGTCACTGTGCAAGTCTCTCTTAATTTTCAGTCTGGAAGGATTTGCTGATTGCTGGTGATTCTTTGATCGCTTCTTCAAACAACTGATCGTAATAATTATAATGCTCTTATTTAATGAGGCAGCACTCCTCTAAGGACTAAGCAAATATTATTTATGGCTCAAGTAATTCAGGTACAGAGAAGTTTAAATCATCATGTAGTACCCAAGGGAGGGCTGCACTATTTCTGTCTCAGATGTCTGAGAAGAAATACGACTCCTTGCATCCTATAAGGTTTGCTTGGTAGATCTGATGCTCTTCAAATTGTGCAACTTTTTATGCATAAATGTGAGGCCATTGCATAGATCTTTGCTGTGATAAACAGTTCCTCCAAGATTTACTGCAAAGTATTTGTTCATGTATTTTTCAGTCCATAATCTTTTATACTTTTCAGCTCAACTGTCCCTTCTTCCTCTCTTCACAAAAAAAAAATCCAAAGTTTTTTCAAGTTTGAGTATAGGGATGATAGTTTATACAAGGCCTTGTTTATACCCAGTTTTTACATGTGACCTGTTTTGGTTAGGAATAGGAGCAAAAACCCCCAACTTTCCTAATTACAGCCTGTTAAGTAAAGGTCCTCTGCAGGCACACAGCCCTAAGAGTGATACAGTTACATGAGTAAGGATTGTCCTCGACAAGAAATAGCTTGGTTTGTTCAAAAAGTGGATTGAGCCTCACAGAAGGTTTGTGCTGTTGACCTGTTACAACTTTGGGCAGGCTGCCCCTCGAGCAGCAAAGGGCAGGCTGCTCTTTCTTTGGTGATTTTCACACAATGTTTGAATTAACCTATTGTGCAGCTTCAGAGTGTTGTTCCTCCCAAGCCTTAGCTCCCCTAGTGCATTGCACAAGTGGAGCTAGATTCAAATTAACACTTGGAGTGGGTAGGGGCATGGAAAATGTGCAAAGAAATTCTTTAATTGTAATTAATATTTAGAATATTGAGTAACAATGAAGTTGTACTGGGGTAGTCAAGTGACTTTATTTGTTCACTTTCCTTTTTGTTCCTCCAAACCCAATTTCTCTGAGATTTCCTGGAGGGCCTCTATAATGATGCTGGGCAGGGCTTTGTCCAAGCAGTAGCAGGACATGGGTGTCAGCACCTCCAGAGTCCCTGCCAAGGAAAAGGAAAACATTTGCAAGCACTTCTTCCCGAAATGAAGCAGCTGATTGTGTTTCCAAATTGCCCAGCGAGCTCAGCCCTGCTGTCCTCCCTCTCTGAGAACATCACCACCCATGAAATTCTGTTTGCTGGTTGTCAGTCCGTGGAGTCTCAACTGGCCTGTCCATGCATGATTCATAAGGGCAAAGGTCTTTATAAATTTCCACATCACCCTGAACTCTTCTCTGTCTCTTTTAATCTGCTGCTGCTTCCCCTCATATCACACCGTGCACACATGCTTTTCTTTGCACCACGCAGCTCTCCCATACTACTGTTCTTTTCCCTTGCATATTAACCTTATTTTCTCTTTTCCTTTTTGTCTGAATTTCTTGCTACAGAGAGTGGAACTTGATGTCTTTCTTTCTTATGTCTGTCTTTGCATCAGAGACCGGCTGAATATGACAGGAATGTATACCAGGGACTGACTGTGCTCATTTCAAATAGAAGTGACCTATGGGAAAAAGGATTTATTGAAAGGTAATGACATTTGCTGCTAGTTCAAAACTGAAGGGAGCTACAGGGTCACTCACTTCAGTGGAAGGGGCAAAAGGTTTAAAATGGATGGAGTAGATTAAGACCATCATGTTCAGATACCTATTTTTCCACTTGACGTAAAGAAAATTCTAGTCACAGGACTGGAAAAAAAAAACCCAAACAAAACACCAAAGGAACAGCCACAGGGGTAGGATGTTTAACAGTATCTTTAAAACTGCTAAGTGAAAACAAAATGAGCATGGAAAATCTTACAAAAAGCATTCTGCAGTGTTTTCTAGCAACCAAGTAAGTAAATCACTCACTGCTTTCATTTTTAAGTGCGACAACAGTACTGAAGATAATCAGCTGGGGAGAAAAGGAACTTTCTTGGTTTCTTGTATGTGTGCACAGTTTTATAAATGTAGTTTCACGAATGGACATTCAGAATTAAATGTACTTTTTAGATTCCAGCCCCAGGGACGGTAATTTCCCCTTGAGAATTAAGACGTACTTAGAATGGATAAATCTAACTGTTGAAGATCTCTAGATTGGGAGTGCTGAGGATGATCAAGTTATTTTTCTATTATGATTGCTTGATTTAATTTGGTTTCTGAAGATTTGAGGATGCCCCTACTGAAATTTCTGGGAGTTGTTAACTCTGAAGTCTTAACTGTTTCCTTCCAAAACCAGGGGGGTTTTAGAATTTTGTGCTTGTATGTATCTTGATTCTATGCTTTTACACATTTTCTTAAAAATCCAGAAGATTTTTAGGAATTTCACCAGTGAAATCATATGTGGAAGGGTTTTCTGTTTGGAGGTTTTCAGGGTCTTTTTTTTTTTTTAGGATACCTTTTGTTTACAGGTTCCTTCTCTTTTGAAATAAATTTTATTTTTTTTTTTTTTTTCACCAAGGTCAAGCTACTCTTAGGAAACTGCCAGAAATCTAGAGTGTAAAGATTGTGTTTTGAAAAGCAGTGTTTCAACCACTGAAACAGTAGAGAACGACCTCGTTTTTTGTAGTGTTCCATAATTTTCTAAATGAGTCTGTATGTGGTTATGACCTTATTAAATCAGTGCAATCATAATCTGAATAATTTACTACTATGAGGTAATTATAAGGGCACTTTAAAAATAAAATAATTTAGTTTTACCTCTACTCAGAACTGTTTGGAGTCTTTAAAATAAGTTTCATGGTTCAGTAATTTGAGAAATCATAAAAACTATTGCAATTAAGGAAGTGGTTAATAATGTCTATCTTGTGCAGTTGCATTATGGAAACCAAAGTAATTCCTGTTTTAATTGTAAAAATGTTTAATTTAAGTGGTGGCAGGCAAATGGCTGCTGCAGGGATTAATCAGGGAATCAGACAATGGAGCTGCCTTGCTGCTGGACGAGGAAGCCTTTTGTTGTTATTGCTGCAGGGAATTGGGGTTGGGGCTGGAATTGGGGCCCTGGTGGCTGCACTCAGGGGCATCCCTGAGCTCCCAGACTGCTCGCTCAGACACCAGGGGCTTTGGGACTTCAGAACAGACTCTGCCAACCTACTTCTGATCAGAGTGAATCTCTCTGGAGCACCAGGGCTCTGCAGTTCAGCACCAGGGTGGCCAAAGAGCTGGAGGAATTGGTGGGGGCCGTTGTCCAGGTCAGCTCTGTAAAGCTCCCCAGGACACGTTATGTAAAATCCTGCTTATTCCTAACTGATTGAGGGCTGCACACATCGGCTGCAGGGAAGACGCTGTTCAGGAGGAGTCACCTCAAGTGCAGAGTTTCCCGCAGGACGTAACTCTGAGCTACCCAGTTAATTTGCTTGGAGCAGTCTCTGGACATTTATCTTTGCAAGCTCTGCTGCAGCAGTCGTTGTCCAGAGCACAGAACAAATTTTAAAAAAACAACTGAAAAAAACTATTTCAAAAAGGCAGAGTTTCTCTTTGAATGATGAGCTGTCCCAAGAGAGTAAGCGGGAGAAAGTAACCATACGGTGTTATTTAATCAAGGGAACAACAGGGGAAGGAAGGCAGGGAAAAGAAGGGAGAAAATACAGGGCGACTGCAGAAAGAGTTAAGCTATTTTTCTATTTACATGGTTTATTTCACAAATGTCTGACTCATTGGGCATAACCAGCACAGTTAAATTACAAAATTACTATTTGGTTCTTTTTTATTGACTACAATTCAAAGCTGCTTCAAGCCGTCCAAATTTAATCCCCCCAGCTCTTTGCCAAGAACATTACCTTTTATTTTCAGCATTAAACTGTGTAAGATACCCCTAAGGCTACATGTGAGCTCAGCCTCCATGATAGGAGCTAACAGAGTGTATCAATTGTTCATGATTTCCTATTCTCCTGTAAATTGGGAGAGGCGGGAGAAGCACTGGAATGCGAATTTTGTGCTGTCAGCAGTTCCTCTGCAGGCTCTAGCTCAGGCAGTGCATAGCAAGGTAATTAATTGTGGGATGTTTGCAGCTCTTCACTCGGAGTTCCCGTTTAGCAGCCTGTCAAAACTAAACTAATCAGCCCATCACACGTATTTTGATATGCTTACTTTACATTAACTGTTGGGATACTCTTTGTCTTCCCCCTCTTTTGGTTCCGCTGAAATTCAAAAGCTGCCATGAGACAGTTAACAGGGAAGAAAAGGCCTTTTCACAGACATGATACAGCCTCTCAGTGAAACTTTCTGTGGCTTTATCTCCTGGCAAATTCATTGGCTTAAAAGTAGTAGAGATCTTTTTGAGCATATTTCGTGTGTTTGTCCCCCTTATGCTCCACCTCCTATTCTCAGATGAGGAGTTTCCTTATTAGTTGATTGAGTTGGAGGTGTGAAATGTTTATTTATAACCATTATTGCTTAATTATAGCATTTTTATTTGTGGAAATTAGTGCTGAACTTACACTATAAATTTTATCAGGTGCCTTCTCATGTATATTTTGAAAGTCAAATACTAAACCTGTTTTTAATGGAATTATGTTTTAAAATGCTTCTGCCAGTGTCGAGAAATCGGTGTTTAACAACAAAGACTGGGTGTGCCATGGTTTAGTTGATAAGGGGGTGTTAGGTCACAGGTTGGACTTGATGATCTCCAATGTCTTTTCCAACCTTGCTGATTCTGTAAAAACAGTCAAATGAAAATATTTCAAATATTTCAAAATCTATTGATTGATCTTCTTTTCTAAAAGAAACTGTAACTTTGAGCCTCTTCTCCCCTGTATTCTTCTATTTTATTCACTACTATAGACACTATTTTCCAAAATGGCCCATAAGACAGTTACGGACTTTCACTTTTCTGATGTTTTAAAATATAATTTTTCTGTGCATTTTGAGGTTATTTTGAGTTCAAGATGGAGGTCAGGGTGAGAATATGATTGAGGAAGTACATGTATGAATGTGCTCAAGCAGTTGCATACCTTACTGTTGATGTGTTTGGTCTCTGCATATTTCTATGGTGTGTGTGGAGGATGTGGCATTGACAGCAGCACAGTTATTGAAAACTTCATGCTTGCTCATCAACTCTTTCAGTGCTCAAGTCTGTTTTGTTTTTGAAGCTGTTCATACTCATAGAGAAAGACAGTCTTGTGTGTAAGAAACCAAAGTGTTGCAAAAGCAGCACCACAGAAAATGCGTGTGCACTGGCAGTAGCTACAGTGTAGATATGCAGAAATGTGTGTATATATATAGATATATATAAGGTTTATGAACTTATATATCACCATTGCAACTGAAGATGAATTAATTAATTCAGTGAGGGTGGTGAGGCCCTGGCAAAGGGTGCCCAGAGCAGCTGTGGCTGCCCCTGGATCCCTGGAAGTGTCCAAGACCAGCCTGGACAGGGCTTGGAGCAATCTGGGATAGTGGAAGGTGTCCCTGCCCAAGGCAGGAATTACCCATGTTTGTTATAAAACTGATTCTAGTGTCCTGTCCTATTTAATTTTGGCCATATATGTTTTAGGAGAGTTCTTTCATTAGTTCTAAGGGATTTTTACAGATTTTTTTTTTAGAAGTCCTTCATTAGCTTCTCAACCTGATGGTAACAGTTAACAAATGATGCTTGCTAACTTTGCAAGAGCTAGTAAGTGTCTGTGAATCACCAAGGTGAAAGTAAACTGCACAAATAGCAAGGTATTTGCTGCCAGCAGAAGTTATTGTGTTTGCAGCTGGTGTAGTTTTTCCAGAGAGAATCATAAATAATTAAAGCTGTGTACTCTACATCTCAGCAATAATCATGGATTTCTTTGTAAAAATTGAGATTCAAATTAGAGGCTGATACATGACAGTGTCTTCAGTGACTGTTGGAGAGCTGATAAAAAGGCATTTGTTGTGATTATGAAATATATATAAAAATAAGGTTTCTGGTCTTGTGATTTTAAGGCATTCTTAAAAAAAGTAATAAAAAGAAAATCTCAAAGCCTCTCTGCAGGGAAAAGCTCCAAAAGTAAAGCAACAGGAGGGAAAAGGAAATGAGATTGTGAGATTCAGAGGCTGATCTCCAGAGATCTGAGACTATTTTCCAGTTCTGATTATAAGTCTTGTCTAAGGTAGGGAATTGGTTTTTCACCCAAATCAGTGGAAGGCTCAAGTCTACAGTTTGTCCCTAGCAGAGATGGGGATGCAAATGCACAGTGTGGTCTCCCTGTCTTTGCCTTCCAGCTCAGTCTAAGGGGACCACTGCTTTCTCTGAACAGGCCTTCAAGAGAGTTGGGTATCATTTTGAATATTAAATTTCAGGTTTCCAAAATACATGACACAAGTTACATTTTCTTTCAAGACTTTGGTAGTTTTGAATTAAAGAAAGGTGAAATTTATTTACCAGAAGAGCTATTTTGATACCATTTGCATAATATTTTGAGAACTGCTGCTTGATTGTTGGCTACAAAGAAATGTAAACAAGTAATTAAATTGTGTAGGAGGTTGATGTGTTTTAACAGTCTATGAATGTCCAGATTCTCTGATCTCTAAGTCTTTTAAGAGTGAAAGCCCAACCCAAGTGCTATACCCAGGTGTCAAAGGTAGTATTTGTCTTTCATTATTTAACAGTTAATCCCAAGCTATGTTGTTATTTTTAACCATGTTTCCTGTCACTGCATTGTTTAATCATTTGTCTTCTGCAATTTTACTTGAGTTGAAAGGAAAGACACAGTGAAAATTTTGAGATTTACTCTTTGGAGAAAGAAATGCTGAAGAGGTTGTGTTTGGTGACTGACAGTGCCAAATGGAGTCATTACTCAGTGCACACTCAGAAATCACACAGCTATCAGGTAGCCTTATGTGCTGCCAGCATTTCACTCACTCCCAAACTTCAAACTCCTTTGTCTCTCAATTTCATTAGAAACCAGTCCTTGTCTGAAATATTTATAACTGCGTAAATGATCTCTGAAGTTTGTTATTGAGCTGTTGAGGCTCTGTCACTGAACATCCTTGCTGCCTGTGGCTGTTTTTGTTACCCTCTGGCACTGAGCAAGTTGCCACTTGGGCTGAGAAATTTGTGGTGCAGCAGTGACCTGCAGCAGGGCTCAGCTGCAGCCCTGGGGACCGGGTGTTCATGGAACTCGGGTCCCTGATGTGAGCAGTTGACTCAGATCCTGATATATGAAAATTCAGCTTAATGAAGGGAACTCATAGAGAAAGATCTGCACAGAGATTCTCCTCGAGAGCTCTCTGGAGCCTAACAAAATAATTAAGAGTAAATATTTGCCTGTCTCTTACCTTACCAAATGAAATATAAACTTCGTTAAGCTCTTTAAAGGAACATGAACTGCAATTTGTACACGCAGCTTGGTAGGTAAGATTGGTGATCATTAGGATAAATGAATAGCAACTGATGACAGACTTCCTGGTGAAGACCGGTACATTTTAAGTGTTGGAGTTTCCTTGGCATATTTTGAAGTCTCCTCTTGCTTCAGAAGAATGATAATGCCAGACCCTGAAAGCTGGGAGATGGCCTCTCTGTTTTCGTGGTTCAGAGTGGAAGATGATGTGCTGCACAAAAAGCAGGCAGATGTGGAAGAAATCAGACCTCTGCTAGTGTGAGCTGGGTGGAAATAGTGTCCAAATAGTTGGGGTTTAAGATGAAAATGATTAGTTCACACCACTGAGGTTACTCTGTGCTTCGCTCTAATGTTTGTAAGAGTTTAGGAATTACAAAGTCATCAGATACCAGTGCCAAACCTCAGCCTTAAAATCTGGGCATGGATTGGGTTTTTTAGACTTGTTACAGTATGTGGAAGAGAAATAGTATGAAAAATAGAAAAGATGAGGGGACACTGGATGGGTAAGAACACAGACGTAAGATTAAGCCCAGAGGAAAAGGAAGGTGTAAGAAAATATCCTGTCTTAAATGTTGGCAGGGCAGAAAATGTCTTGGAGAGCAAGCAAAGAAACTGTTTCTTTCTTTTTTTTCAAGAAATAAGACTGCCTGCCTTTTAAACATCAAGTATAAAAAAAGAAATAATCTCTAAGCCAGACCCTAGGCTTAGCAAAAAGCAATTGTGTTAATTCATTACAGAGGTATAATTCAAAGTAAAGAATATTCATCGTGCTTGGCTTTGTTGCTGCCACAATGTGCTGCAATAATCTAAGCTTGTACAACACAAATATTCCAGAAGGGCATCACTCTTTTATTTGAAAATATCTAAAGCATCATGTTTTTAAAGCTTTGCTCAATACTTAGAATAGACATTTGGTAATAAGAACCTGTTCAGAGATTCTTTCTGTGCCCTAGTTAATTGTGTAAGAGTGAGGCCATTAAGGGAAATAACTGTGCTAGTTTGTCTGAAGAAATGAGGTTGCACCAGGGATCAAGTCCAACTTACGAAAAAAAGAAAATACTACAATCAGTGATGGGCAAAAAGGAGAATCCAATTTGACTTCTAAATCCCAGTTTGAGGTTGAGTTCAAAGTTAAAACAACTTTGAATTTGCCAACACTTTTGATAAAAAAATCTTTAAGGAAAAATAAATATGATGCCTCAGGATATGAGAGGTATTGTTTTGATTTTACAGAATGGTTCTGTGAATTGAGCTAAGTTAGGAAATGATTTGTTGTGAAATGATTTTTCCATTTTCCAGTTAGGTACCCTACTTTAAGCACCTCCTCCACTTGGCACAGGAAGCAGCTTGTAGTCCAGAATTCTGATTTGTATTTAGGCACTGCATATGCAGAAAGTTATTCAGCTTTAAGCTTCTGTTGGTATCCCGGTAAGATAAATAAGACTTAAAGATGTGTTTCAGAGTTTTACTTCGACGCTGAAGTACTTGAGCGGTTTCTTTAGCAGCTCAAGCCCTTCACACCTCGAAGTGCCCATTAGCTGCCTATTGATTCTGTTCAGGGCCCGGAGTCTGCCTGGGCTTCTCCAGACAGGGATGGAATCACTCCTGACAGCTCCTGCTCCTGGCCTTGGCTGCCCGGGCTATTGACAGAGCTGCTGTTTGAAGAGAAATAAAGTAAATGCTAAGCTCGCATTTGGGGGCTGGGATACGGTTACAAGTCACCTTCATCGCCAGAACAGCTTCCTTTCTCTGGCTGTGTTGTGATTGGAGAGCAAAGGTGGCAAAGGTTCCTCAGCAAACCTTCCTCTGTGTTTTTGTTGGAATTGTGCCTTTTCACTCTTGGCTTGAAATTTATAAATGAGGCAAAATAGGTCATTAAAACGATTTGTTCTATTCTTGGGTTTTCCAGTCCTTGAGCGAACACCGGTTGTCCCACTGTGAGTGTTTAGATTGTGTAGCAACATTGTAAACACATACATTTAATTTTACTGACTCAGAACTCCAGACCTGCAGATCTTCACAGGGAAAACATTCTGCCTTCTTAAAGTCTGAACATAACCAGTATAATGAGTAGATACAATTTTAAATTATCTTGGAATATAGTCGATAAAAATAATTTTTGGCCGATTAGATATATATACCCAGTAATTCATAATAAAATAAGAATATAAATCTAATCAGTTAATAAGTAAATTTTTCATCTCCACAGTAAAGTACTTGAAGATTTTGAATAAGTAATAGAATATCAAGTTCCTTTAGTATTGCTAAGAAAAATAACTTGCCCAGACAGATGGATTCTGTTTGTAGAAGAACTCACCTGAGAAATCTTTGTAATCGTAGAATACAGTCTGGAAATTTTCATCCACAATTTGTACACATAAATAGGAGCAATCATCCCTCAACCACTTTTAGATGATGGGGGTTTTATTAAAAATCGAACAAGAATGTTCTTTCAGTTTATTCTTTCTACTATCAGAGTAAATGGAGGAAAGAGTAAAGTAAAAAAGGAACGTGTTAAGATGTCAATAAACTCAGACCTGTTGTTAGATTAAATCCCTGAGTTCTTCTATCAAGATCCTCCAGGGCATTAACCATGACCAGGTGGGAGATCAGATTAACTACAGATAACCATACTCACTTGAGTAAAACACTCTAATAAAGACTCACCATAAAGCTTCATTAAAACATTTCTGGAAAAAAGAATGGATGAAATGACAAAATCTATTTTTAATGTTCCTTCACTAGGATTACATATTACTTAATCTGCTTTGAAATTATTTTTCTAACCTGTAGAAGTTAGATATATAGTTTTATTTATTTATTTATTTATTTGTGTAGTCTCCCCATACATAAATGCCAACTTCTAGCTCAAGGCCTCTGAAAACAGGTAGATAATATTCCTGGGAATTCACATCTAGAAACTGTGTTCCCAGCTGTGAGCACAGTACTAACCTCTGTTTTATGAACATGAGAAAACCTCTTGTGACATCAAATCAGAACTTATCTCATGCTAACAGATGGGGAAATCCCTGCCATACTTCTGTGTCAGGAATTCACTAGAGTGTTATTGTATGCTCAAAAAGTGATCTTCAGATATTAGAGGGGAGGATTATTTCTTTAGGGATTTCACAGAATGTGAAGTGGTTTTTTTTGTGTTAGGCTAAATGCTTTCAGTATGCTCTTACAGAGAACAGCTTTGTGTACAGAGAGAAAAGGTGTTTTTTCCTCAGAAGTGTTAGATCAAAATTGTCTAAAATTAGATTCTTTCAATTCTAGGCTTTTGTGTTTTTTTTTCTTTTTTTTTTTCTTTTTTTAAAATATTTTAGGACTAAAAGATCAAACTCAAATATTTGTCAAATCTAGTAAACTTCTTAACATTTTTTTGACATGATCTTTCTCAGATCATTTGCAGTTAGGATCTGCATATTTCTCTTATCATATTTTGTTTTATGACTCTCCAGATGTATGCAAAATGAATATTCACACATCAGACAGTGGACTAAGTGTAATGGAATTTATTTAGGATGCAGGTACAGAATTCTGTACTTTCAGATAGTGGTGGGTTGACCTTTGCTGGCTACCAGACCCCCCTGAGCCACTCTCTTGCTCCCTCTCTGCAGCAGATTAGGAGGATGAGATAAGATAAAAAAGCTCATGGACCATGATAAAGACAGGGAGATCATTTATCAGTTACCAGGCCAAAACAGGCTCAACTTAGAAAGACTAATTACATTTATTGCCAATTAAAAATGGAGTTGGATGGTGAGAAACAAAGACAAAAATAAAAACACCTGACCACAGCACCTTTTCTTTCAGGCTCAACTTCACTTCTTCGTTCCCAGTTCCTTCCTCCTCCCCCACCCCAAGGCACAGGGTGGGGAGTTGGAGATGGTGTTTTGTGTCCAATCTATGTATTTAAGGAGTGAGTGTAAAAAATGAAGGTTTTCATATTCAGCATTGAATTATTTGAGCTTAGAGACTTGAGATACTTTGAACCCTTGAGCATTTATCTGACTTCAGATTGTCTTTAAATGTACAGACATTTAAGTCTTTAGGAAGAGGAATGTGTAGTTGAGAGCCAGTGTTCCCCCACAGCAGAGCAACAAGTAGGGATCAGCATCAGCAGTGTCCTTGGAACCAAGGTTCACAGGAAGGAAATGCTGCTAATTCCAGTTTTGACTTTCCTGGATATATTTTTGAGACCAGCATGGGAATTCCTTGATAGGCAAATCGTATTACTTTTCTTTTTTTTTAAAGAAAAAACATTATTGCAAAGAGCAAAATCTGTTCCAGTCTAATCCAAAGCACTCCTCTCTACCTCCTTTTTTTTCAAACAGCAGTAAAGAAACCTGAATGAGGATAGAGTAGCTGAGGAATATTTCTTCCACATTAAATTGTACGATTATAGTTCTTCTTCATCATCACTGATAAGAAGAATGTTTCTTGGAACCTGAAGTCTGACTTGAGATGGCACTCATAAAGCATCCAACATGACTTTGAATTTTTATTGTTTCACCTGTTCAAAGTTTAATTTAAAACCTATGACTATCTTAAGGTTTTTAAAATACCTCTTTGAGTGTATTTTTAAACTGTCTGAAATGTAAGACTCTTGACGGATTATATGGTGAAGATGAATCGCTCTATACATATACATCATGTACTACATCTTTTATGTAACTTGAAACAATGAATGTAAGGTTGGCTGTGACAGATTTTTACTTCACATATCAATAACAAATCTCATAATGTAAAATTCTAAAAAGGAAGAAAAGGAAATTGTGTGAATATTATTAGGGGAGTTTTTATATAGCACTGTTTAATTATTTGCTTCAGTAATGCTAAATAATTATTTCAACGTGGAAAGCCCTCACAATCCCATCCCTTCAGAAACTAAATGGTTTCATTACCAGTAACTAATTTACAAGGCAATTTCAAAGTCTCCTGATTCCTTGTCTGAGATTTACATTCTCTAATAAAAGGCCCTGGCTAGGAGATATGAATTAACAACTCATTAAAAGGAGAGCATGCATTTGGTGTCTTTATTTTCTGTCCTCGCCCGCCCTGCTGGTGAACAGCCCTGTCTGCTCCTTCCCCTGCTCAGGCAGACACTGATGGGATTCCAAAACACTGGTGGCATCTCCAGAACCACTGGTTTGGTGGACAGCCTGTGACAGGGGTGGGCTGGGTTGGTTCTTTGGTGTCCTGAAATAGTTTCTAGTCCAAAACACTTTCCATGCAGACAAAACTCACCTTTCTGTTTGATGTGTTTCAGGGCTGAGGACAAAAGCTTTCTTCTGCCTAAATATATGCTTCTTTAGGATTTTTTTGATATTAGGAAGATAATTTTCTTTTTTTTTTCCCTACCCCAGAGACTGATTCTGGCCTTGGGCTTAAATGTGCTTCTTCCTGAAGAAAATGAATATTCTTTTTGGAGACCCTGGATATATTTCTGGTCTTAAGTCTAACTTTATTTACATTATTCATTCTTTCATCCTTTAGAAGGGATCTAAAGTCAAATTTCTGACTATTTCAAGAGCAATCTTTTTGTAACTTAAAAACCAGAGAGAGTAACCCTGGTATTTTTGCTCTGTTTCAATGTTCAAGTCCACCTCTGGAATTTTGTCTGTGCTTTTAAGCAGACATTTAGTTCTGCTGCTCTCAGCACAATTGTGGTGACCTTTAAACCCTTTTGAATCCCCGAATTTTCCCCCTTACTGTGCTTCATCAAAAGCGTAAAAAACCCCAAATCCTAAACAAATCTAGTTTGATCTTTTAAGATGTTCAGTTCTCGATGGTTCTTATTTTCTGTTCTTTTTGCCTTGGGAGAATATCTCCCATGGTAATACCTCTGAAGGTAGAGCAGATGAAGATCTTTGTTGTCCTGTATTGTGTGGATGGAGAACAGCTGGACCAGGAGCATGGGGGGGAGTGGAAACAGCTTTGCAGGCGGGGCCCTGGGGGTCCTGGACATGAGTCAGCAGCGTGCCCTTGGCACGTACACGGCCTGTGGGATCCTGGGATGTGCTGGGAAAGTGCTGCCAGGAGGTCGAGGGAGGTGATCTTTCCATCTGCTGAGCCCAGAGTGCTGTGTCCAGGCAATGTCTGAGACTGGGAACACCAAAGGAGAGAATTCTTTGCAACAAAATAGAAAAACCAGGACTTCTCATCTGCCCTATGCCACCAACACTTTGAAGATGCTTTCAAACTCCTCCCTAGTTTGTGTGTACGTGTGCGAACACAAACTTGCCGCAAAATTCACAATTTACGTGTTTGAAATCACACAGAATCGAATCTGTTCATTGTTGTAGTGCAACATAGCTGATCACAGTCAGTGAACTGTCCCTTGAGGATCAGCACCACGGCAGAGTGAGCAGAGCACCAGTAAACACCTGCCTTCCCCTGCACCCATGGCACATTCCCATCCCAGCCACGGGTGGCACCTGAGCCCACACCCCAGGGAAGGTGGGAATCCCTGCCCACACACTCACTAACAGTTTCTCTGCATCTGAACTGCAGAGCAGCTGCATTAAGTCAACCCACGGCCTGTTGTGATTAATTTAAGAATACTTGCACGCTACACAAATCAACTGAAAAAGCACACTATTGGAGGGATATTTTTGTTGCTGTTGTTGTTTTGAAGTGAGAAAAGTGGCAGCCCAGCAGTCAATTTCCTTGACTTTCACAACGGGACATTTGTGAGCATTTCTGACAGTTCTTGATGCCAGTCCATAAATTGTCATATTTACATGAAGATATCCAAGGAATCTTGAACAATAATAATAACAACGAAGTGTCGGCTCTGTGCATGCCAATAGAAGATGACTTTTAACTTCTTTGTGCATGCTAACTAAACATCAAATATCTTTATCCACTTAAAGTGACCAAAAGATGAATTTCAAACCCATAATGGCATTAAAATGCGTCAGAAATGAAAAGAACATAAGGATTCATCATAGGTCAGAAAACAAAAGTGCTTTTAAACTATCAAGAGCACAGTATATGCTATTCTCATTTTTTTTCTACTTCAAGTTTCTGAAATATTTATTAAGGAATAATCTGCAGAATAATGAATATTGCTTTCTTATGGAAGTACAGAATGTATGCTATATTTCTGCTATAGCATCTTATTAAATATGGATGTTATGAGTTTCTAGTCACTTTGGGGCCAGCTACTGACTGTTCTGTGTTTTAGCAAACAATGCTGGTTCCGTTAAGGTAAAAAACCCCAAATGAGTACTTTAGTGATAGCTTCTCATCGTTTCTCATCACTGAAAAATTTAAAAAAAAAAAAAAGAAATCTTTTGAAGGTTTGGTGATATTAGAAAGTTACATTTCCAATAGGGTACATTTTACTGTCCAGATAAAAGATTGATTTAATTTTTGAAAATATTAAATGTTTAGGCAGAAAGCTTTATGCTACTCTTGTTAGTTAAGGTAATAATTCCTTAATAAAATAAAAGAGTGGTAAAAGAAAGTATCCAGGATGTATTCAGATAGAGTTAAAGCAGGAAAAAAAAGGGCATTACTAAATTTTGGCCAAAAAGTTGTAGGAGAAGCTACTTGAAACTCAGAGGAAAAAAAGAGAAGACACAGCATCTTTTAAGGCTGTCACAGCTCTACTGCCTTAGCACACTATCTCATAATTCCTGCTGGGATAGGCAGAATGTGTCCCCAGTGATTGCTGGGAACCGAAATGTTCCTGCAGACATGTCAGTAATGTCTGTCTCCCTGAAGTCATAGCTGTAGTTCTCTCTCACCAGAGCAAAGTGCAAAAAAATAGGTATTGTCTGGTTTTAATTACCTGTCGAATCACTGGGTCTGTGTTGACTGACATCTTGAAAATCTAGAACAAATGGTCTCTTTTATTTGTGATTTAGGATTTTCATAATGTTTTATTTTCTACGTGAGAAACAGCTAAAGAAAGAAAGTCACCAGCATATTACCTGGTATTTTTAAATTAGCAGAACATGCTTATAGAAAACCTTTTTAATGACATAAATGATACAAGTAGATGCAGTATCTATCTGATAGATCATCACTGCCAAGATGGGGATTTTGCTTTTGATATTATAGGTTCATTTCAGATGTGTGTCAGGGTATTTTTAACTGGATAATTTTGTATCACTAAATTAGGGAAACACAATTTGAATATCTTTTTAGATCCCGCTTTTTTTAACCAAATGCAGCTGTCTGTTACTGAAACTCTGAATTAATGGCCCTGGTTTATTTACATATACTCTGGGAACAATGTCATTTAAGGCTGATTGTGTTAAATCACTGTGTTGCTCTTGTGACAAATGCAGTTGGTTAAAGGGGGTACTTCTATCAGAACAAAGTCTTCCCTCAGTGTTATTATTCAAGGCACTACTCAAATTACCTTCATAAATATCCAGCTGTAAGGACTCGAGTATCAAGGTGTGATATATGGATAAGAACAGCTTCTGAAAATGGCTCGTAGCTGGTATCTACACTTTGCTATAAATAATGCTCTCAACTCCATTTTCCTCACAATATTTACAGCACTAACTGGGAATTTCTGCATTTGCCACCCCTTTTAAAGAACTTTGCAGTCTCTTCTCTGTTCTTTGTATAAGCAGCACTCACAAAAAGAAGATAGGAATTCAAATGTAGTCCAACTCTTTAGTTTTCAAATAGTGTAAAAAAAAAAAATCTTGATTTTTTAAAAAATAGCTCTTAGCTAAAACACATTGTCAAAGTGGAAATTAGAGAATTAATAATCTTTATGGGGTGGGAGGTCTGCTTGTCAGTATTAAAGCCTAGAACTGGAGTGGTTCTTGTGCATCACCGAGCTGCTGAAGACGCCATAGCAAATAAGCCAATTAATTCATACAGGAAAGTTTTACATGGAGGTTTTTGAAACAAGAATTAACAATATTTTATGAAATTTCAGAGGAAGGAAGGATAAACTTGCCTATTCAGAATTAGAACATATGGGTAAATTCTGTTTATTTGATCCTTTAATAATTCTGACTCTTGCTCACATTTTTTTTTTTTCCCCCCCATCACACTTCCTGAGTTCATTTTCCAGGAGGAAAACTTCTTCTTGGTAGCCTGCAAGTTCCTTTAATGTTTCCAATACTTCAGTAGTACTTTCTTGATAGCATTCTGTCATTTCCACTAAGTGGTGACTTTCTTCCAAACCAGCTGTGCTGCTTTTTTTTTTTTCAAATTTTCCCTTCCTACCAGGAAATGTACAGTGTGTGCATCATGGAGAGAGCAAGCCAGTACTTTTTGAGGGATTTTTTTTTTTCTTTTTATGTATGAATGAAAGCTGAGGTGACAAGACCAAATTTTGAATAATTTCGATATTTTAGAAGTAAATCTGAATTTAGTTTGGCTTTTGTCATATGAAGCAAAACTGTGAGATAAATTGGAGTAATTGTGCTCTGCAGTTTGTTTCTTGCTGTAGAAATTTAGCTCCAGCCCTCTGAGAAGTGTGACTCCCAGGGTGTTTTTGTTACCTGCAGCTTTGTAGAAGTGCTGGAGTTGATCAGGCAAACTCTGGAGTCAGTGACAAACAGAAATCCTGCTGCTGTTGCAGCTGGGTCACTGCAGAATCAGGAGGTGTAAACAGGCTGGAGATGATTTGACAGTCAAGTAAATGAATAATAAAATAAGAAGGGTATCTGCTTGTCTTTGGTATAGGAGAGATCGAATGGGGGATTATCTAACAGTATTTGCTGACCTAAGAAATTGTGATTTAGTTAAAAACAAGGTTTTACACATGGATTCTACTTTGTATTGCAGCAAAATTATGCTAGAAGGATGTGTCCTGGAAATGAATACTTTCTCCTGATTCACCTTGGTAACAGACTTGAAATGCACTGCCACCTTTTTTGTTAGACTGGCAGAGTTTACCTTGAGCTACAGAGCTGGGTATAAATATAAGCAGTGCTGAATGAAGGAGCTTTTGAAATATTTGTCATGTCCTTATTTAAACCATCATATACATAATGTTTATGTACTGTATCAGAGTTTACCATTCTGGGAGCTTCTGGACAGTTTATAAATCTGTAGCAGTTTAATAAGAGTTTATAAATCACAGTAGCATCTCACACTGTCAGATTTTAGCTGATACTGTGACCTGTCCCTGTGCATCAAACCCATCCCTTGCATTGCTCTCTATTTGGCTGTTGAGAAGTGGGGGTAAAAGAAAGATTGCTTGAAGTCATTTTGAGGCACTTGATGATTTTGGTTATTGGGCTGTTTTTTTTCTTCTGTTTGCTTTTTTTGAAATAAGCACTAATAGGATGATAGGTGGCTTTGTATTTAGCTTTGTCATAAAGCCTTAACATGAATATAAGTGTCATGTTTGTTCTGAAGGACTATAAATGGTTTATTGAACTCCCTGTGTCTTGGTTTTTGTAATAGTTCTGTGTTCATGTTCAAGGTCATTTAGAGTATTTTTTTCAAATTACAAAAATCTTCCTTTCTAATGCTTCCTAAAAAGTGTGTGTAAATTGATACCACACAGTACTTTGTTATATAACATTACCAAGATTACAGTTACTTGATAAAATATCACTGAGAAGTTGATTTCTTGAGTAATGAATTTTCTAAGGGAGAAATTTGCAGCTAGAGAAAACAGTTTTTGAAGCAGAGTTCTTAAATTAGTGATAGATTATTTCATTGCTGAGGATGTCACTTGTTGACTAAATATGCTTTCTGTATGTTGAAAAGAATGGCTCGTTTTCTCTGTAACACTGCTGGTTAAAGTGCAGCACTGAGAGGCTTCGGGGCGAGGTGGGAAACTGTAACCTGAGTGGAGCACTTTTGGAAAAGCAAATTTTAGTGCCTGTTTGTGTTTGCTGCTTGTCAGAGACAGTTGCTTTTGTGACTTACTGGTTCCAGTAAGTAACGGGCTTGGTTTGTAGAAATCACAGCCTCTGCTAGATTTGGAATAGCCAGCAGAAGGAGTTTGGCTACAAGGGTATGGCTGGGGTAGTGATGAGGTAAGTGATGCACCTTGCAGGTCATTCTGAGGAGGCTCACAGACTGGTTAGGGGTTCATCCCTCACTCGTGGCTGCTGCTGCCTTAAGACTTAAACAGGATGAAGTTGAGCACATATTGGCCCTTTGGGTCTCACTGGACTGGTTAGGTTTAGATGGTGACCAAGTGGAAAGTTTGCAGATCAATACAATGAAATCAGACCCGAGCTGATGCCTGTGCTACTGACTCTGTGGAGAGGCTGAGAAATGAATGAGTCAGAGGTTCTGCTTTTCTCCATGTTGCTTCTCCTCATGCAGGAAACAGAAACTCTGCTGATCCTGGTAGTTCAGTTACCCAGCTCATCCTTTTTGCAATACTAGACACTAATTGTTTTAACATTACTTTGTCATTCGTGTACATACGCTCAGAGATACATTTTTAAAATTCTGTTGTACTGTGAAAAAATGCATAAAGCTGAATCTTAGACTGTACGGTACAATAAGAGGCAGGCATCAGCTGTAATAGATTTTGACATCTTGTGGCATGGTTACAGGAAATCCAAATTATAAATGGGAATCAATCTATCTTTTTTGGTGGTTTTGAAAGAATCAAATTCAGTTGTGTAATGTTATTTCATTAGGCTTCCTTTTCTGTTTTCAAATAATGGTTATTTTCAAATTTCAGTTCAATTTCTCTTTCTTATGAAACAATTTGGTCTCCATACAGTTTCTGTTTTTGTCACTTATCCCTAGTGTAAAGTGTAGAGAATATCTTAGTTCTTCATTTCTCCTTGTAAACAAGTAACTTTTTTTTCTGGTAAATGACTATTTGATACAAGCAAATTACTTATTTGTGTTATCCTAATTATTACAGCAGGAAATAGGCGTGACTGCAAAAGAGAAAGAAGTTCTGTGTCACCTCCCCCCCCCCCCCCCGGTCACTCTGTTTCGTTCACAAGCAGCATTTTGTCACAGCTCCTTTGTCTTTGTCCTGCATTGACACTCAATGGTGACTGCCTTGGGGTGATGCGCATCTGTCTGTGAAGGTGCAGGGTTGTGTTATGACATGAATAAAATTCATAACACACAGAATGGCAGTGCAGATGTTATGGGAGAAAAAGCCAAACATGACACCAATGCCTAAATCTTCACCTTTGGACTCCAACTCTTTCACTCACTGCACTCCAACACCTTTTGTCTTCTTGGAAGGATCATGGAGGAACTTCTCAAACAAGTCAAATGTGATTCAGTCAGCCCTGTGAGCAGTGACATGTAGCATCTGAAGGCTCTCAGACTTGTTCCAGTTACATATTCATACATTTTAATGCTTGTTTTAAAGTTGACTTAGCCCACATGTGGAGGAAATGTGTCAAGCGATTTCCATACGTCTGATTCCGCTGATCAGAGCAGAGCTTTACAGGTTTGTCACAGATGTGCTACCCCTGCCCATTCCAAATGTTACAGAGCAGCTGTAGCAAGTGAGATTGATCATTTTGATGGGGGGGGGGGGGGGAGAGGACGGTAAATAAATACAAAGAAAGAGAAGGAGGAGAACAAAAAGTTTCCAGTTGCAAAAAAAAATTGCTTGGAGATTTCAGTATTCTCTTTAGGTGAATTTTAGGTTTGAAAAATCCTGAAAGGTTTGAAAAGGTTACTTTAAGAAGGCTCAGAACAACTGAGAACTGTAAGTGCATGTGTTCTGTATGAGATCAGCAGGCTTTTTTTTCCTCATGATTCAGCCACTGTTGGTGACCTCAGCCCAAAATCCTGCAAAGATGCTGCCTGAAGTATGATGTTTCACTACTGGTTTTGTCCTTAAGGAGGGGAGTGCAGAACTGTCTGTAAGAGAAAGGTTATTGAACACCTATGGAGAAGGAATACCACTATTCAGAATGAGGAATTTTCTAAATATCATCAAGTCTTAGAAAGAGAGAGAAAGGAAAAGTGATGCCTATAGCTTCGTGTACACTGAAAATGTCCAGTGGGAGAAGGGGAAGGAAAAGCGAGTAAAGTGTAGGGCCTGTCTGAATTTTCCATGAAATGATGCTGAGCATTCAGGAGAAAAAAAACCAAAACAAAACTTCAGTGAATATTGAAGTGAGTAGAAAGAATTTCAGCGTTTTAGGTACCTACTGAGATGGATATTGTGCCTGGGTGACAGGAGTGGAGAAGACAACAGTTTAAATGCTGTTACGGCCTGTTGCTGTTTTACAGTGATATCCCAGAATCGCTGTTTCTCCAGGAGTATTACAGCTTGTTAGCATGGGAGCAGTGAGAGGTAATGTGTGAGTAGCTAGCTGCTGTATAGTGACCATTCATTTAGAAGAAAAATGCATAGTACAAGGAGAGTAACTTTGCAAAGTGGCTCCTAGTGCCATCTAAAGTACTGACTATAACCACTGAGTTTATATGAAACTATAAAGACAACTTTGGCCAAGTTCCTGCTGTTACAAATTGGTGTTTCTATACTTAATTCAACAAAATGATAGCAGTTTTAGCATACAGCAAATTGGATGGAGATGTGATTCCTTTGTCTTCACGGTGTTCTCTTATATTTACATTAATAATCGTTATAACACAGTTATTGCTCAGTTCTTTTTCCCTTGCTAAAGTAAAACAAAAGCAGTCCATCTCCTTGATGTATTTTGCAGAGTAAATATAGAGTGAATCTTGCCCATAAAAGTGCTGTTGGGTTGACAGCATTGTGAAATGAAGTTCTCTGCCCAAATTAATATGGCCTATATAAAAGTACAAGTCTCTCAAATATTGTTTAGCTCATGAAGGTTAATCTGCTCAGGTCCTCTGTTTTGCAGTCCTTGTTCCATCACTTTTTGGTTGGCCTGTTGAGACTACTAATAAATACACATTTTAAAAATATTGTGCACGTAGATGAATCCATAAAATTAACTCTAGTGACCCCAGATAGCATGGGGTAAGGGAAACCAGACTATTTCCAAGTCAAACTTCCAAAGAATCATTTTGCATTGACAGATTTTTATTCTTTTGATTTGGGTTGGATCCCAGCTGCACCACCTAAGACTGAAGTTCTTTAGATGTTCTTTTTGCACCTCCACAGTGGATAAGCTGGGGTATAAAAATACCCCTGATGTGAAGGGAACCTTCAGCACCAGGTAACTGATGGGGAAGGCAGAACTGCTCGGGCACCCCTCATACTGGGGAACAGTTTATCCCATTCACCGCTTTGCTTCTGTAATGCTGTTTCTTGCAATTCATTGGAAAAGAAGTAAAACTTTGTTTTCTTACAAACCTTAGTCAGATATTTGAGCCTCAGTGATGCAGTTTTGCAATATTTTTAGTTTTTAATGAGAATCATAAGATACAATATAGTTACTTCAATTTGATTGGTGATTTTTAGCACCCTGCCCCATTTTGTCTTGTCTATCTGCAGGCCATTGTACTTTTACCTTTCTTCTGAGAAAAGACCAGTAAACCCATTCCATTTGCTCACTGGATTGGAAAAATTACCCAAAAAGCAACAGGAAAACAAACAAAAAATAAACCCCCAAAAGCCCAAACCCAGGCAAAACAGCTCATCTTTTCTGCTGGTCAAAAAGCACACTGTAAGTACTGCTGTGAAATTCTGAGTTGAATTATAAGAGCACTTACTCTGATTCCATGTTGGGTTTGAACATAAACAAATTAGAGTTGTTAATTTTGTGAGAAGTTCCATCTAGATTAGGCTTTACCTTGAACTCCCACTATCATATTCCCTAGGACAACAGAACAATAATTTGTTGTATAAACAGTATCATTAGGGACTTGGTCTCTCTGGATACCCCCATCTGGCAGAGGAAATCTGGTTGTTAGCATATCAAAAGACCTGATGAATTTCTTCAGTTTATAGAGACTTAAATTAATAGAACTTTGTAAAACTTTCTACTGTTTCTATTTTTTTAACTAAAATTAGGAATTCTGTAACATTTATGAGACTGTGTTATTTTTGCTTTTAAATATTGAGAGAAAATCTCTACTCTCCTTTTCTTTATGTACACAATTTTTTAATTTCTTAAAAACCAAAATCCCCAACTCATTTATTGTGAAGTCCCTACTTTCTTTATGAAGGTAAGTGCCCACTGGAGACAGAATGTTGCTTTCCTGCTGCAGCTAAAAACAGTCTCAGGATACCTCATGGTTGTTTTTTGTTTCTTTTCATAAAAAAACCCCATTCTGCCAAATTATCCGTTGTCTTGAAACACCAACAAATAACGCTGTGTTCAGCATGTTAAAAACTCTGGTAACATTCTGAAACTCAAGGTGATTTGAGGTTTATTATTATTTTGTGTTATCAAAGCTTTCATAAAAGCATGGGCTTGGGGGAAAGTTTTTGTCCTTTTGGTGCCACTTTTGCTCAGTGTTACCTGGGAGGTGGAAGGAATATGAGTCCTGGGAAGCACAGGGTTAAACTGATGTGTATTTATTCCACTTTATTTTTATTGCTTCTTTTTCTCCTCTCCTTTTGTTGATTTAAGTCTCTATTTTCTTGGATTCATTTAAAAAGGATAAAACATGCACACAAAAAAAATTGGTTGCTTTTGTATATGGGAAGAAGAGGCAAAGCTTAAAATAAAAATGACTTGCCAAATATTTCATTTTCATTGAAGTATCTGAGGTTTTGTACAAGCACTTCTATCTCAACAGAAAGTGCATATGCAAAAGTAGAATAACAAAAATATTTATTGGCTGAAACAATTCCCACTGTCATGTGGTACATAAGAATTAAATATTTATTCCTATTCACTGGGATAATAAAACTCTATTCAATTATGTTGCAGACACTACCAAATGGCTGTTGAGGACTCTAATAATGCTGCAAATGGTAAAATATATAGTATAAACAATACATGAGAAAACCTTATGGGAAAATATTCTCTAGCTCACAGAATTTGCTTTTTTGTTATAATAATGATTGAGACAGATGACGAAGCCATCAGCAGTCTGTGGTGCCAAAAATGTGAATTCCAAAGGTGTTCTGCTGTTGATGAGCCCAAAAGCTGCAATGGTTTGGGGTTATGAAGGGTGGTTGTCCCTCCTGACTGTCCTAAGCCTTAAAAACTCCCAGAAATTCAAAAGAACTGTATTTCCTTTAGCCAGATTAATGTCTCCAAAAAATCTCACTTATCCCCTTTCTTCCTAAATAAAAGTAATTTGTCCTTTCACAGGGGGACTCTGCAACATGGGTGCATTTCTCAGACTCCCTGCTGGTTAAACAGGACTGCTGTGGGGTCCTGGTCCTGCTGCAGCCCGTGTGGGTCCCTGTGCTGTGCTGCTGACTGTGGTGATTGGCACAGCCTGTGTTTAGACAAGGAGAAATCTCCTGGCTTCAGCATCTTTGGCAGAACCTGCCTCCTGCCCCAAACACAAAGCAGCAGCATCTTTGTTCAGGATCTCTCCTCGTGGGTTTACAGTTCCTCTTAGACTTGTTCGCTGCAGGCGTATCTTTGTTAGAAATGCTTCCCTTTATTTCTCCTGGGACTGTTCTGTGTGACTTTGCCAGCCCAGGAGCTCGGGCTGTGTTGTGACAATTTTGTAATTAGCTGTTCCTTGCACTAGCTTTGCTTTCAGAGGGAAGGGCATTCCTAACCCTTGCTTTTTCCCCTCGTGCCATATTTCTCTCCCTTATCTCTTAGAAGGTGGCGTGCACTTTTTTGCAAGCAGTTGTAACCATTAGTAATCAAAACCCAGTAGAGCACAGCATTTGTCAGAAATCCCATTGCTTCCAAACTGTTGCTGTAAATGAATCCATTCCTATGCGAGTATGATAATTTTAAAAGCATTATCAGAAGAACTGGAATTATTTTCTCATTTCCTCCCAGTAAATGGATCCATTGATCCTTAATAACTTCACAGTTATTCTGCTAATTGTCATGTTTCCATTAATGAGTTTAAAAATATTCCATCAGATTGGTAGGTGTGTGTATGCATCACTATGCCTTGAGTGCATTGAACTATTTTTAAACAGCAGTAATGAATTTTGGCTAATAGGGAAATGTTTTCATACTTCTGTTAGTCAGCAGCCTAAAGTAAATGGAGAAAATGGGAAAATATCAACAGTGCCCATCGTCTGGGCTCCATGCCAGCATTGATAACAAAATAATTAAAAGGTAATAGTGTTTAAAAACAAACTGTAAGCCTGGCCAAAGTAAAAATCAAACCCAATCAGACTAGTTCTATGCCGGGTATGCACAATATAAGCTTGTATAATGTTGTTTGCTTTTATCCTTAGGAGCTCTGAAAGAGCCCTCAAATACACATTACTTCTTGTAGGACCCTGATGACTCTTAATTTTTAATTAGCGTGTAGTAGAACTGTAGTATCTCTTCTTTTTTTAACTTACTTTGTGTTAAATGAGAATAAATTAAGGAAAATTCCCCAAGTCAGGGCTGTTTTGCCTGAAATATAGACTCTGTTCAGGATGTCTGAGTAACAAACTGCCACAAAATTTTTAATGGTATTTTTACCATGGAAATGGCTCACTTCAGCTCAGTGTTTGAGTGAGAGGAGGGTATTTCAGGGAGAGAAAAGAGACCAGATTTAAGAGACTGAACATGACACAAGAAAAGCATTTGTCATTAATTCAGCTTAGCATTTATGTAGGAAGACTTGTATTGTAATATTTTATTGTTTTGCATTAACAATGGAATGTTCTTCCCTCGGTTGGGACTGCTACTGGTAGGGAGCATTTCAGCCACCTTGTAAACTGCAGCCTCCTCAAGGCTGCAGCTCTTCCATAACAAACAAAAGCGCTGCAAAACCCTTGAGATCAGAAGTGCTTACCAGATACTTTAAAGCAATCTGCCCTTAGAAAATTAGAAATGTTAGAATTCCTCAGGAACCCACTGTCTGTCAACATCTGCCTGGGTCCTCGAATGCTTTGCCAGTTGTGACCCTGAGCCTGCTAATTTTGCTGGGTTTATTTTGCTAATTATTAACGTGGAAGCTCCCCAGTGCCACCTGTGGAGAAGCTGTTCCAGAGGGCAGTAATTTGGGATGGAGGGTCCCTTCTCAGGGTGGATGAGTAAGCACTGATGTACACCTGTACTCCTGGCATTGCAGCCAGCACAGCCAGCTTTTGGGATTCAGGGGTTTTTTACCCTGATGTGCTGAGGTAAGAAACTTCTGTCTACTCCCTGTGTTCAACATGGGTGATGAAGATCAGGGAAAAATAGCATCCTTTTTCCATTTTTTCACCAAAAGCTCAGGCCCAATTTCTAATACTTTGTGCAAGTAAGCCCATATTTGGACCTGCTACATAGAAGAAAACAAGCCATCTATCACAATGACTTAACCCAGCTCTAGAAAAGAGGAAGAAACTGACATTTATTCCCTGCTTTTTTGCTTTTTCCTTTTTATCCATTACAGCTTCGCCCCCCCCCCAATAACTAAATGAACATTTAAAGGTCTTTAACAAATGTTTTCTTATTTTACTCAGGTGGGGTATTTATGATGCATTAGTCTCTTCTATGTCATTTTATTTTGGCAGCTACATTCTGAACTAATTAGCACACTAGAGAGATATCCCAATAAGAGCACATGGGCAACCAGTGGTTAAGTATTTGGTAGCACACTGCAGAGTCCACGGACTGAAATGAGAGGCTGCAGCATGTTTGCAGTCCCTGCATGGGGCATAATTGCATTTCTGAAACACTCAGCTGTTGGTGCTCTGCAGGTTTTGCTTGTGCAGCTTTATGAGGGAAACACCAAAACCTTCTTAAATTGTTGTGAATTACAATTTTGTAGAAGTTACCCTGTGCTGGCTGCCTAATGTATATATTATGTTGTGCTTGTGCTTTGTGAAGAAAGACCGGAAGCATATAAGCGTGTGTGTAGATATTTATATGTGTGTATGTGCACTTGCTGTGTGATTAAGATTCTGAGTCTTATCTTTAAGGCAGCTAAAATTTTTAGAGTTACGGTTTACATGATGCTGGTGTAGAGGGAAGGAATGCAACAAAACCAGTTTCAAATTTGTGCAAGAAAACTGTTTTCTCCTAGAGCATTTTGTGTCCTGTCAAGCATTTATCTGTAGCATTACATCTGCAGTACTAGTCTTCCAAAAAGCATAAAGTTTACTGTCATACTGAAAGCTGGAGTGTCTGACCTCTGTTGTAGCAACGTTAACTCACAGTCCACCTGGCTGGTAGTGGGAGATATCAGAAGCAGGACTGAAACATTTATTTTTAGTTTCCATCAGAAAGGTGTTTCAGTATGAGAGAGAATTTGTTAGTGAACCAGGCTGGAGCAGGTTCAGGGAACAGCCAAGGTGGAGGAGACCCAGAGTCCACAGCTCTTCCCCCTCGTTTGGAGTAATTAGTTTTCAAAACTGAAAAAGCTCAGCAAAGGATCCCCTTTCTGCAGCTCCACTTGAATGTTTCCTTCTCCTGCCATGAATCTTCTCAAGTGTCTCCCAGGCTGTTTTCCCTCATTCCCGGAGCCGAGGCTCTGTGTGCAGCTCAGGCAGGTAGAGGTTCTGGCACATGGTGCCTCTCTGACCTTGCTGTCAGAGCTGTGGGGACACACCTGTGACTGGCCACCTGGACCCTGCACGGTGTTTGTTAACTGATGGTGCCCATGCATGAGCTAATTAAGCACTAACACAAGAGCTAATGGTGTGCTCACATGGGAACTAACTGGGGACTCAAACACGAGCTGCTTGGACACTTGTGTAAATTCATTAGATGCTCACGCATGGATGTGGTAAACCACACGATTTATGCCCCAATACCCACGGCAATCATTTCTTTAGTTCCTTTTATTTTTCCTCAGAACTGAAATACCTCCCATATCGGGCCTAGGCAGGAACAATGGGATCCTGGTTCTGTATATGTGCGCACGAATGCTGGTTTATATCCAAGAGAACTGAACCAGAGACTGGGCGTTCTGCCTGCCAGAAGAAAGCCCAGGTTTTGGTTTGTCAGGTTTTATCCTACCTGACAGTGGCCTACAGGGCCTTTATCTGTGTGATGTTCACCTGTCTGCCCAAACCCCAGTGAGGAATTGATTATATACCAGTGTCATTTACTGTCAGAATGACTAAAACCAGTTCTGCTTCCATCCTTTGAAGGAATGAAGGTTTTGGTTTATCTTCATGGTTTCAAATGAGCTGTAGCATCTGAAGTGAGAGTCTGTGAACCAGGACATGTGCAACAATATATGAAACAAAAGCTTTTCTTTCACTTGTTCTTTGCCAGTGCATAGAGGGGTTTTCAGAAGCCTTACTGGAAGAATAGAATTATGGAATTACTAAAAAAAGTTAAATTTTAACATAGGAATTTCAGTGGCATCAGCATTCCGTCTATCCAGCTGTTTGTCTTTTAACACAAAGCAATTGCTGTTTATAGATGAATATACGTAGCAAAAGTAGCACAATCTCTCTGCAGGAAAAGTAACTCCCTTGTCTTCTTAGAAAGTCATTACTGATTTGGCAAGAGGATTTTTACTTTTTCTAGGCTCTTTGATCCAAAGATTTATATGACCGTAACCTTGAATGCCATTAGAACAGAGCACAGCCATCGCTTTACCATGTTTGAATCAGTTCAGAGATCAGTTTTTAATTGGATTAGAGACATCTGAAAGAACCTGAGCCAAATCATGGTGTATCTGAACTGCAATATAAAAGCAAAATTAAATTCAATACGGTTTTGTTGGTAGCACTTCATTGACTGTAAGAAGCACATGAGGTGTTTGAACTTGAGGAATGAATTTAGTAAAATCTGTTCAGTAGGAACAGTCCTTTATAATCTGGGAAATATTTTAAAATCCACCATATAGTTTTTCTTTTAACTCACTGAAATGTGAAGAATTCTGCTCACTATTCTGATCCTATACTTGAATATGCCAAGAGACTTTTTTTTTTTTTTTGTGCACCTTTTAGCTATAAATCAGTGCTCTTTCATACCAGGCCTTTGATATATACTCAGTAAAAGATGCAAGGGAACAAGTTTGTCTTTATTAATCATGGTGAAAACAGGGAAGCTTTCCACCCCAGTGATGAGATTTGTGTAACGAAAAGACAGCAGGAGCCTTCGCACTCTGCAGCTTCCAACACTCTCCAGAGTCACTTCATACATCAGTGTCAACCTTGAACCGTTCTCTCCAGGGACAGTATAATTATCTTCATGAAGTGCAACTGGATGGTATTTGTGAAGTGGTAAAAATTGAATCTCACTTTTGCAGGAATTCTCCCTGTTCTCGTGCAGTCAGCTCTCCCATTTGATAAGTAATTTGTTTCCATCTGGGCACTGTCCTGGTCAGCCAGCTCTGGGTGTCCCTGGGGCTGGGCCAGGACACTTGCAGAGGTCCCTTCCACCCTCAGCCATTGTGTGACTGATCATGCATCTCTGGGCTGTAAAGTGACTTCAAGTTGTACGGTGGCTTTGTAATATTACAGCTGCACAAAGCCAATAGAGAAAGATGCAGTGGGTTTCCATCGTTAACAGAATGCTCGTTAAGTGCTTGCAGGGTTTTTAAAGTGTGTTGATGGTGATACAGACTGTGTCAGCTGACAGCAGAGCTGGTGGTCACATTCTGCTGCTGTCTGCTGTAGGAAATGGCCAGCTGAAGGAATAGAAGTACTAAATCTAAAACTGGACACGTTTGCTATTTTGATAGTTAAATTACGCTTTTTATCACACGAGTCCATTTAGCACTGAGGTTCATTAGAGGAGGCTTCACCTTTCTTCTCCATTTCCTGAATGATGGAGATAATGGGATTGATTCTAAAGTTATTTAAGTGTTGTTATAAGTTAGAGGTCTGTCAAGTGGAGTTAATGATGTTGCATTCATGCAAGTGAAGTGAGAATCAGTAAATTGAGTATAGCAAAGAAGTGTGGTAGGCTGGGAGAGCAAAGACTGAGCAGGAGGATAAATCTTGGTAGTGAGAATGTGAAATTAAAAAAATATATCGTGTGAAAGAAGATAGCACGTGAGCCAACTCCTCTGGTTTGTTCTTGCTATTCTCAGTATCTCCCTCTTGGCTAACTTCTGCTGTGCACTGCATACCACACCAGACTCAGATGTAGTTTCCAAAAATGTATTTTAAAATATTTTTATCATTTATATAAGGGAAATTGTAACAAACCGGGCTTTCAAAACTATTGGTCTCATTTCTTTGATTATTATTTTTGCCAGTGTTTGTTCAAAATCCTGGTTGATCTACCTTTTCACAACTAGGCACGTAAACCCTGAAAACTCTATTTAAAATTACTTAACTTTAAAAAAGAAAAAAGGAGAAAAATCAAAATACAGTTTAAAATTATGTCTGCCCATCATTTTAATGCTTGCATTAAAAGCCAACCAGAATCAAGTCTGGTCAGGGATCAGTCAATAATGACCCTACTTCCTGAGGATCATTGCTATTATTTTGTGGTTTAGTGTCTTATCAGTTCTCCATGTTAGCAGGTTTTCTCGTTGTCCTCTCCAAGGCACCATGCTCTCCTTCATTATTTCTCCCTTCTGCTCTGCTTTTTTATACACCTGCTAAGGCATTTCCCACTCTCACAATTAACAATTATCCCACTACTAAAAGGACAGTAAGATGCACTCACAGTGTGCAAAATAATGTTTCAACTCGTTCTGCCAACTGGGTGCATAAAAATAACTTACCTGTCTGCTTCATTGCTGAGAAAACTTGAAGCAATTTATTCTTCTTTAAACATGCTGTGCCATTTGTATGTTTCAGGTACAGTAAATCTAGCTTCATTCATCATTTTTAAATAAATGCATAAAAAGCAATAGCTACTCTTCAGTTAGTTAAAACTACCCACGAAATAAATACCGTGCAAATCTCTCGCCATTGTATCTTTTTTTTTTTTTTTTTAAATTTGGTTTAAATTTCAAATTAGCACATTGCAAATGTGTGAATTCCTTGGGTGTGGGGAGAATGGTGGTAATTTTTTTACTTTGGAAAATGCAAGTATAGATGTTCTGTTGTGAAACTACATAACTACACATATACCTTACTAACAGTGAAGTTTTTTCCCAGCTGAGAATTTCAGCTGTTTTCCCAATGTCACCATGGCAAGGGATGATGGCAAATAATGGACATACAGAAGACTGCATTTCTTTAAGAACTCCAGTACATAATTTGAGGCTGACTGAGGGGGGTCTGGTGACTGGGTGACAGCCTGGGTTTCCAATGACATCCAAGAGCGTGTGGACCCGTGTCCAGTTTCTGAGGGGAAATTTAAGATTTGACATTAGCTCTAAGTCCCAGATATGGTAGAAATTCCTGAGACAGAGCCATGCTTTCAGCCCTGATGGGAGCATTCAGTGGAGCTCTTGGATTGAGTGGAATCCAGCACTTCAGCACCAGCAGGGTTTGGTGTAGTGGGGGGGTTTTGCAGCTGGAATGGACAGCACTGATGGAAGGATCTACACACAGAGAGTTTGTTTAGGCAGCACATCCTTACCAAGTACTGGGGAAGAAAAAAAAGAGGCTTGGTTTCCACCTTTCCAAAATTGTTCATTTCTGAATCATTACTTGGTGGGCTGATCTCATCAGATTTTATAATTTAACCTGTGATATTTTGGTAGGAGTTGCCCAAGGAAAACTCCAGACACTAAGCAAATGCCATTCACTTGTGGTATCATTTTCTTTGTCTTACCCTGACTTTGGAAATGAAATTAGAGCCATATCCACTAAGAGAGTTTTCAAAGGAAGCAAGAGGGTGAGGCTTAGCATGGTGGCTGGTTCCCACTAAGGATAATGGCATCCCTAATATCCTTCTCTCCTATATTAACCTTTTGGGATTTTTGTATTGTCTGCTGTACCATTACATTTTCTACTTCAGCATGGAATATGCTTTAAAATAGCTAATGGAATGGAGTTATCAAAAACTCTCTTGATAGCAGTGCATGGTAATTATTGAAAGCTTATCCAAATTACCTGCTTGGAACACATGAAGTATAAGGCACATATCTCGAATAGTTTTATATTCACTTTCTAATGACCTTGCTTCCCCAGGTTTTTCCACTTAAAAAAAGAGAAAAGTACAGATTTTCAGGCAAATTGGTTTTCACGTTTGGGAATTTAGTGTGGGTGAGGCAGTTCCTCTTTTACAGTACCTTTTAAAAAATTAAGTCACTCATCATTATTTATAGAAACATGCTAAATTACTTCGCCAGGTTGTGGATAAGTGTTCTGAGTAGAAATTTATAATAAAAAGAAAAAATAAATAGCTCATTACTTGTGAGAAGAAACATTTTTTTATGATGTTAGATTAAAAGAATAATGGTTTTGTATTCCAAACAGTTTCATAAACTGTTTTACTTACTTGCAAAACATACTATGTTTTGGGGTTTTTTTTCCACAAGGCTTAAAAAGTCCAGCTGTGATGGAGAATGACTGCAAGGTGTCAAAAGAATACATTTTTTCCTCAAAAGGATCTTGTAGCCTGCTTGCATAACCTGTACATGAAAAGAAAGGTGATACCATGAGTTGTTTTTCTTTGTAATGATTCATTATTTATGAAGTGCAGAGAAGAATAGTTACAAATTGTTTCAGGGGACTTCCTGTAGCTATACTGCTGTGTTCAAAGGATTTACTCAGAGTAGTTTAATTCCAATATGAAAAGTTCAGGTTCTTGTCCTAACCTAGATCTCAAAAAATGGTTACTCCATGTCTCCATATATCTATATCTATATAAAATAAAAGACTATTGGTTGAAAAAGTCCCATTTGTTTAATAGGAGGTTATAATAGGTACCAAACATTTGTTAACTTGGCAATATTTTCCTATTTCCACTTGTGTTGCTTGAATTTGCAAATGGCCATAATAACATTTGCAAGTAAGCTTTTGGAGATACATTTCACATTCTATGCTTTTCAGCCTATTAAGGGGAAGAGAATAATTCCTGTCCCCAGGGAAGTGTGAGATGTGGGAGTTCCTGCTCCACTATCTTGAAAACTGCTGGAAAAGAATCATTCTGGCTCTGGGATTTCTCAGTAGAGGACACCGTACTGAGCCTCGAAACTACTGTTGTTCCACAGAAAGCACAAAATTCAGCTTAGTCAAGCAGTTAAAATCTGCTACCCCATTACTGTTCTTAGTTTTCAATGATCATTTATATAGCCAATACCCTTTATGCCAGTCATAATATAAATTGCAACAGTTGAGAGTGCAGTGACAAGAACTTCTATGTGCTTCAGCTTAAAAAGAATTCTGTGACTCAGATTTCCAGCTCCCATTTTTGGCCTTAAAAGTTGTTTTGTAAGTGAGCAAGAATATATTTCTTCTCTGTATTTTAAGAAACCAGAAAAAAACCCAAATAAACTAAACTTTTCAGGAGAACATCAAGATGCTTTTTAGAGATTTGAAGACAGACACTTCCTTTTCAGGATGCATTTTGTCTGTAGATATTTTTGCTTCCAGCTGCAAGGGTGTTCCAGAGCCAAATGGGGCAAGTAGGGAAGTGCAGGAGCAAGGTGGGAGCTGTTTGTCAGGGAGGCACCTTTCCCTTCACAAGTGTGGCACTTTTGTCCTTGGAGCCTGAGAAGCTTCTTGGTAGCACCTGTGAGTGATGTGCAGCCGGGCTGAGCTGTCACACCTGCTCAGGTAACGCTTTCATCCCAGTCTAGTCAGCCCAAATGCCTCCCCTGGATTCAGCAGGGCAAGGTACTTCTTGCAGAAGACAGCCTAAATTAGTAGGGAACAAGGTATTTGCCCAAAGGAAAAAGTTAACCTTGTATTTAACTGAGATATAACATACTATATAATAACAATAATAATAATAATAATAAAGGTTATGTTGAAACTTTCAATGGTGGTGACAACTTTCAGAGAGAAATATGCATGTAAAGCTAGAAAATCCTGTCCTAGACTGGTATATAAAACTGGCATGAAGTTAGAAAGATTAACTCTTTAAAAAACGTTGGTGCTGTGTTGCAAGAACCATTTTTCTTTTTTCCAAAGCCTGGTAGCAATACTAGATATATAAAAGTCAAGACCTTTTTAATGGCATTTCAATGTGGTTTATGCTACATTGGCAGCAGAATTTTGTTGTTTGTTTTCTACCCTGGGGCGGGGTAAAATTTCCTCCTTCTGTACCCAGAGGGGTTTCTCCAGCAGGGTGATGCAGTTTCAGGCTTCTGGTGTGCAGGTCACTCTTTTGAGGGATTTTGCTTGGTTTTGTTGGCAAGAGCAAAGCAAGATTCTCATTTTGCTCCATTCACCAAAATCTTAACCGTGTTTAGTGTTAGAAGATACAATCTATGTATTAGACTGAAAATTGTCCTGCTTACTTGAGAATTAATTAATCTGTTCTGATACTGCCTGTAGTCTTCAGTGTTCCAACAAATGATGACAGGCCGATGTTTTCCCATTCTATTTTGCTCTTTTTTGGTTGTCAGTAATATGATCACACACTTACATAATGAGACCCTGAGTCAGCTGGATGTTTTAAGTGGATTTAAATAGACCTCCTCTTTATAGAGCACTCCCCAAAGAAAGCTAAAAGTCTTTTTGCATATTTTAAATGACAGGTTATATTAGGATTAAAAGCAGAATACTTAGGGTTTTGAACAGAAGACACTCAGAGCAAATAAGTAATAAATAAAGAGATTTATCTGCACCTGTTCTTCTGCCTGCTGTGTCCGTGGAGGCAGGTTCTAACCAACAGATCTGATTTCAGCTGGTGGCTTTGCAAGTTCCCTTTAGCCCCTGCAAGGTTCTCTGTTCTCAGAGCCCCTTCTGGCTGCCCCCTACTGATCTCTGTGTTTTTCCTGACTCTGAGCAGCCAGTTCCCCTCTGTCACCTTGTGCTGACTATGCTGAACCTCCCCACTGAGCACTCCTGGTAATTCTCAAATGAAGGCCCACTCTTTCCTTTTCTGCAGGGCATTTCCACCTCATCCCACGGCTCTTTTCAGAGTAACGCTGATGGTAAACAACAACATGAAGTCTGTCACAACAGTTTTACTTCTGTGCTTTTGAAATCAAGACCTACCCTGAAAACCATATGATATTTCCATGTTAAAATGAACACCATTCTAAGATCAGTGGAGGTTCACTTCCATGGGTGTTCTCACAGCTGTAGGCTTAACTGATGTGTTCATGTCACACAGTCATACTCTCCGGAGGCTGAGATTGCCCAAGCTGGCTTCATTTTAAACTTTGCATAATGATTTGTAGCCAGGCCTTGGCTGTTTGTTATAACTGTCATATGATAGTGGAAGAACTGTAATATATTTAAAATGACCTGCTTTTTGACACGTATGACCTTTAGGAGGTGTAAGAAGTCCAAGGGATACATTTCAAAGGTCTTCACTTTGTTTTGTCCGATTATGTTTGGTGATGTGCTCTGCCCTGTTTCCCCCATGAGACATTTCTTTCACTGGTGGATAAAATGTTCCCCAATGCTCACTTTGTATATCAGGGTTTTTAAAGTATATTGGTTTCCTCTGGGGTCAACTGTGGAACTATCAGGTGATAGTGGAAGTTGCTGTTGTAACTCACACCAGTGAGTGGATTACTTGAATGGTAACAGAAGATGGATCTAAATGGGGGAAAGAGCAAACTTTGTGTATAATTTCACTCATCACATCCCTAATGCACATCCCATAAGTTAAACAGCTGTCACCTGGCAATATTCTTACTCAAAATAGGGAGTTCAAAAAAACCTGGCTTCTTTCTTCAGAGTATTTTTGTTTGTTTTTGTCTTTGTTTCTCAGTACTACAGACATTGGTATGGAATGAAGAAGGAATAATCTAGGTGTTCCTGTGGCTGCACAGGAGCTGGTGAATTGATTCATGGAAACCTGGTTTCCTTCTGTCTAATCATCTTCTGCATGAAGATTCTGTTCTAGGGGTACAGTGTGATGACACCTTGATCTGAAAACGGTTGTGTGGATTATTTGTTGCATTTCTTCACCATTTAAGAGAAACATCTGTGCTCTTGTGGAAACCATAACTGAAGAAAATAATTCAATTTCTTTCCTCTGGTAGTAGGTTGCTCCTGCTCAGTTTTATTGCAGGGTTGTCTAAGGCCAAGGTAACCTGTTTGTTCCTGATTTGGAATGAGGAACTTTGAAAAAAAGAATTCTTGTGAGGTAGGTAGCTCCTCTGCGTGCTCCACACTGCATTTTCCCCTTTGAAGTAGGTTATTAGCCTGGCTGGGTTTGTGGGTCTGTACAAATTCCTAGAACAGGAATTTGCCACACAAATGCATGATCTGCCTCATATATTTCTTAGCTTTTAACCATTTGGTTCCTGGTGTTAACAATAATAATAATTTGTAGACATTATTTTTATTTATTTTTTTAAATTTGTGTCTGAATTGTGTCAAATTAACTCCGAATATATTGAAAATTTTTCTCTGTACAAAACAGTTAAGGGCAGATTTTGTCACTGTGAATTTCTACAGGGGCATGAGCATAAAGAGACAATAGTAAAATTGCATGGCAGCTTCTAGCAAAGGATATCAAAGCGTTGCTCAAACTTTAATGAACTAAATCTAGGTAAAATAAATGGTGAAATTAAGCAATTTTGAAACCAAACCATTTTCTAGTTGCTAGAAAGCACTGGAAAAGGAGGAGTAATAACACGTATTTTCTGTACAGCTCCTGCAACAACAGCTACTCTAGTTTGTGAATTAACTTAATATTCAACATTTTGTCATGTACATTAGGTGTTATAATGCATGAAATGAATACACAGTCACATCCCAGTAGCTGCAGTTCCCAGTAATGATCGACAATACTGCCTCTAGCTAGCTAACACCTTCCCCTATGAAACATTTTCTGCATGACCACATCCCATGGCAGCAGGCAGCAGTGGAATTTATGAACTAGCTAGAGCTATCAGTGCTAGTGAGGAAGCAATAGAGAAAGATGTATGCTTAAAAAAAAGTGTTGAGGGGGGGAGAAGGCAAAAGATAAATATCCAACCAGAAAAAAGTTGTCAATATGTCACACAGACACTTTAAACTAGCAGCTTAATGGCACTGCAAATTCATGTCTGGGTCCTATTTTTAAAATTTCCAGC
Organism: Corvus hawaiiensis; assembly: GCF_020740725.1. Classification (NCBI taxonomy): domain Eukaryota; kingdom Metazoa; phylum Chordata; class Aves; order Passeriformes; family Corvidae; genus Corvus; species Corvus hawaiiensis. The sequence continues at coordinate 12,669,762 of NC_063228.1, read as the reverse complement.
TTTTCCTAAATATAGCTTCCAGTTGAGCCTGTTTCTTTCAGCTATAAATAGCTCAAAAGAACTGACACAGAATGAAGCTTTCAGCTTTATGCCAGGTTAGAACCATGATTTGTTTGCATGACTGGGAGTTAGGAATGTTCAGGTTCTTATCGGGTCAAGTTTTTTTTTTATGAAGCCAAGTCAATAAGTGTGATTCTCTTAGAGAAGGGGGACTCAACTTTTCTCTCAAGTTGCAATGGCTTGACATGAATTTTCTTTTCCCTCCTTTTCTTGCTATACAGTTATTTTTTAGCCTTTCTCCCCACACAATGCTACAAGTCATGCACCATATGAGAGAAGTAGATTACAAACGAGGTTCTTATAAATATATATATATATATATGTAAAGCTACTAGGAAAAGCATAAATAATTTCTTTTTGGGCCTCTGTACCTCTGTGACTTGCACTGTGTTTGAGATTGTTTTTCTTGAAAGCACAAGTGTGGAATGAGTTGCAGTATTCTTCAGATTTGCAGAACCAAATTCAGTGGAATACACACCAGTGAGATGAAGTCAAGACTCAGCACAATCAAGAGGTGGTAGGAATATAATTCATAATACTGTGGGCACCAACTTTAACCTGTCTTGGTCTGTTAATCTCACTCCACACTAGGTTATGCAAGGAATATAGACAGATAAATGCAGGAAAGATATAGTAAAAAAAAATATTTTAGAAAGTCCCAGCAGTCTTCTCTGCATTGCCCTGGTTTAAGTTTTGCATTCAACAAAAATAACTTAGAAACAATATCCAAGTTAGAACACACTACATCTGTAACATAATTGTATGGCTGCATTTTATATGTGGTGTTTTTGTGGAAAATTAGGAAAAAAGCAGAGTATTTCTGGGCCAAAATTTAGGATTGGTGTTGAATGTCTGCACCTCTCTTGCTCAAGCAGGGGTATCCTGGAGTAGGCTGCTCTTTGTAGTCTGGACAGACTGTTCCTGTGGTCCATTGCCCTCACAGTAAAGAAATCAATGGATTTCTGGAATCTCTGGGTGCCAGCATGACCCTCTGGCATATCAGCCACTCCTCCCAGTTTTGTATCACCAACACCCTTGTTGAGGGTCCTCTCTACCCCTCACCCAGGCTGCATCAGCAGGAATTTGTTCATCAATGCACTCCACATCCAGGAACCTCCTGGATTGCTTGTGCATTACTACATTGTCCATAATTTTGCTTTGTAGGCACTTCCTTGCTTTGACATGGACATGCTTGAGGAGACTTCATGTAAGCCTTGTTCAGTTGATTTTGTGTTCTCTTTGCTCATCAGGCCCCTCCATGGGGCTGCTGCTACCTCTCCTCCTTCCTTTTTCTAGTTTAAAGTCCTTCTTCCAGGCCAGCCATTCTGCTGGCAAAGCAGCCTGGGCCCTCGAGCTCCCCCACTTTGAGCAGTGTCTTTTGAGAGATTGCCCTGGCACCATCCTTAGTGCCCACAGGGAAAAACAGGTGGAGCAACTGAAGCAGGTTGGAGTGGGACAAGGGTTGGCACCTGGCAGCCCAGGTGCTTTGTGTTAAAGGATATTGGGAACGATTATCCCCGTACTCAGCACGCACTGTGCTTCTGGTTTTTAGCTCCTTGGAACTACAAAAAGAGGCAACAGCTGCTGCAGAGGGTCCTCCAGGATGGTCAGGAATGCAGCATAGCTTGGGAGGAGATCCCAAAGGAACAGGGCTTGCTCAGCTTGGAGAGCAGAGTCTGAGGGAAGCAAAGAGCAGCCCCTGAGTACCTGTGAGGAGATGGAGAAGACAGAGCCTCTCTCTCCACAGAGGTATTGTGGCAAGAGGATGAAAAATGCAAGTTAAAACAAGGTAGGTTCAAACTGGAAAAGGTTTTCCCTGGGAGTATTTAAGCTTTAGAACAGGTTGCTTGGAGAGGCAGCTGTGGGATCTCCACTCTTGGAGGTTTCCAAAGAGCATCTGCATCCAGCCCTATGCTGTGGTCTCACAGATGACTGTGCTTAAATCAGGAGTTTCTGCTTGAAATCTCTTGAGACCCCTTCCAGCCTGACTTACTGTGTGAGGCTGTGATTCTTGAGACCAAAATGCAACCAGTAGCTGAGAATTCCTTGTGTAGGGTAAACTGAAGTACCTTCTTAGAAACATCCCTAAATATCCCTTCCTGAACATGATTTGACTTAATAGATGTAGTGAAGTATTCACTGGAGTTAAATCTTGACTCTGATACCTCAGATGAGTTTCTTACCCATCTCCATGTGGCTGGAATATTTTTGTCTCGTGAATTTTTTGATGGAAAGCTAAAGGGTTCAAGCATAGGGCTAAGTAAATGCCGAGAGCAGCTGAGGTGATTAAGGTACCCAGCTGGAGGTGTCAGGTTCACCTGGTTCAATGTCTCTTGTTGCTCTTTTACTTGTTATTTTGTTTATTTGAGCTCTGCTGAAAGCCTGTAGTTGAAGAGTCAGAGGTATGTGTGTAAAGAAAAGTTAGGCTGGAATGGAGGTGCCATTTGTGGTACATTAGTCCCAAATGGTAGCCCTTTTCTAAATGCCAGAGTCTCCCATGCTTATGCTTTTCCCATTGTTTTTGTAGAAAAGGAGTAAAAGTAGCAGAGTTCAATGAAAACATGTATTTGAATAACTAACTCAAAATAAGTTTCTAGAAGAACTCAGAATAGCAGTAAAAGAGTAAAAATAAGCCTTGATTGATGTTCTGGCCCGCTATATTAAGATGCGTGCCTTAGCTTTGGCTAAGTCAGCCAAGTCTTAGAAAAGAAATTTCAAGTGGGTCAGGTTGTTGCTAAGTTGTGTGAATTGGAGCTAACTTTGGCTTGTCTCCTCTTAATGTGCTTGATCCAAACAGAGATAATTTTAAAAAATTATTCTGAAGTTTCATAATATCATTTAATTTCCCATCTGTACTTGTCATATAAATACAATGCTTGTCTTATTTTTATTCAAATACCAATCTATCAAAATTGCCTTGTGACAGGATTTTGACTACTACTTATAGTAATAACTAATAGTTCTTTTTTACTATTTCCCAGGGGGGAAATAGTATGTATGTATGTGGAGGAGGGGGGAGAGGATAGAAATACTGAAAATAATTTTCGTTTTTACCTTTAAAATGAATCAGGAATTTTAGGTGCCTGTGAATTTTCGTATAAGGCAGCAGTCTGGAAAGGCCATTCTGGTTTGCTTTTATGGCTTGTGTTTCATTAAAGGAAGGTATAGGAGCACTTTTAAAAGTAAAGCTGAATCTGTAATTGCTATTTGCAATAAGTCTTTTCTAAAAAGATGAAAGTATTGATACACAGTGCAATCAAAGGGCTTTTAATATATTTGTTCACTAGTGATAATAGGTTAAAAAAAAGGTTGAAAAGACTGATTGCAAAACTAACAGTAAATCAATCAAATGGTTCTGGTAATACATCTCATATCCACAGTGTGTGATGCTTAGTTTATGACATCTTAAGATCTCAAAAGCTGATTTATTCTTCCAGTAATCAGTGTTCTGATCCATTATTTTTTATAATGTAGAGAGATGTCACTGTTTTTTTTTCCATGAATGATTTGTATTTTAAAATTGCTCATCTGTCAATCGAGACAAAACCAAGGACTTTTTAAAACTTAGTACCTTCACTGTAGGTTTATTTCTGTGCACGGCTGCTGGTGTATATTATTATTGGTGTATATTATTATTGGTGTATATTATTATTGGTGTATATTATTATTCAGTGATATTTTTCATTGTGCTTTACAGTTGGGGATTTCTTGACAGAAAACAAAGTTTTTATTCCACTCTGATAATCATCTTACCACTCTCTATTTTGATACCCCAACACATCCAAGCTCAGAGTATATTTTGCATGAAGTTCTTAGATATTTGTAGTCGTTATCAACATTGTATCTGACTGTTAATACAAACAGCTTTGAAGTCAAAAGGAGTTTTGTCATTGAACTTGATGATGTGCTTTCATCTGTTGTTTCTCAAATCAGAATTATTGATAACTCACTGAATTCAGGTACATAAGAAAAATACCCACCACAACAAAACCAAAATAAGGACATGTAAACAAAATAATCAAAACCAAAACACTTGGGTGTACCTTGAAGGTCTACCTACCCAGTTCAGGGAGAAAGAGTTAAAATGTGTGGGTTATGACTTTATATTTAAATCAGTACAAAAAGGATAATTTAGGTTTTATTAGCCTTTTGTGGGCCAGTAAATGCTAACACTGAGAGCTTCTCCTAAAATTGCCTCGTCTCTTGGCATCAGAGTGTAAGCTCTGGGTATCCTGTATGGTATTACAGCTTTTTCACCTGTCAGGTGGCCTCTATTAAAACAGAGCTGTGACCCAGGGAAAGGTTGGGAGAGGATGGCAGTGCTGTGCAGGTCATCACTGGGAAGGGAATGAGGTGGCTGGGAAGCTGTGGTGTGCTCCTGTGTGTCTCATGAATTATGGTCAGAGTGACTAAACCAATCCCTTCTCAAGTCATTGCCTGGCTGCAGGAGAGTTGGAAGCTGAAAATGTGGGAGTTGAGTGCTTGCAGCTTCACTGATGATAAAATGGTCGCTGGATAAAAACATTATCCTAGGAGTGCAGATGTAAACAGATGTCTAATTTTTTTTTTTTTTATTCACTCAAAACCCAGCGATGAAGACACCTTAGATCTCTCAAACGATGATAATTACAACAGATAATTGCCTAATTTTAACTTTCACTCGTCTCATTCTTTTATTTTCTCCTTCACTCTGGTGTGCTTTGGTTATCTCCCTCTGCTGCCCACTCACCTAAAACACAGGTGTGGAGCCTTCTTGGGCTGCTGTAAACCCAGCTCTGGGGTTTTAGTGGTGCCTGACTGAAGGTTTTTATGTAATTTTTTCTTAATTCTGGCTACAGCGTGTGGAGTGTTGTGTGCTTCTACATGTCTATTGACCTCTATTTATTTAATTGTTCTTGGGTGTTGTATAAACAGGGACAGGCTTGAAGCACTCCTCTGCTGTTTTGATGCCTAGAGTGTGCACTGTCAGTAGGAACTCTGCTTTATCAGGCACATTCTTGTTAATGAAAAGTTTGTAAGCTGGAAACCCTCCCATATTTTAAAATGCAGTTATTGCTTTGCTTTCAGTTTGGCTGCTGGCTTGATATCAAACTGAAAAAAAACCCCAAAAAATAAATTAGTGATCGGGTTCATATGAGTGAAATGTGATTGTGATTTCTTACTGTTGTGTTCAGGTTTGCTTGGGTGTTTGCTTTTTGGGGTTTACATTTCACTAATTTGCTCTTCACATAGCAGAAAGGAGTCAGTAATGGTTTGGGTGGGATGGTTTTCTTTTGGCAGGATTAAAACCAAAAAAAAGTGGAAAAGGGTAAAGTTAACTTAATATGGAAAGCTACAAAAGTAGTGCCACAGCATTTTTTCCAGTAAGCTTGGCACTCTTTGCTGAGTTTTGCACTATACAGCCATTAGCAGGCTGGTCAATGCATTGCTTTATGAGGCAATTATTTCAGCATACTCTATTCAAAATACACATTAGAACTTAACCTTCTGAATCCTAAAGTAGCATTTTTATCACCCAACATTAGAAAAGAGTTGGAGTCAGCAATTTCCCCTTTCTTTTTATGATCTGGTATCATTAATAAAGCATTGGGCTGGTAGCTTCTTACAATTCTCCAGGATAATTTGTGACACAAAAGGTGCTGCTGTGCTACAGTTGTCTGTTGACTTATTCAATAGCAGGGGAAACATAGAAATTGTGTAAAAATAAAAATGAGTAAGGGAGGGGGAGAAAGAGCCCTTAAAACAAATGTACAACTGGTACACAGCATATTAGGCCTGCTGCTGTTGGACATGCACAAGTAGAAATGGGAAGTTAATATGGAATTTCTAATTAGGGTCACATACTAATGAACTCCCTCTTCATGTTAGTTTTATGCCGCTTCAGAAATTTTTTATCATATGCTTAAAAATTTATGGATAGAAACATTAATGAAAATGAGGCGTGAATTGGAAATTGTGCTATTATGGAGATGAGTATGGCCATGGCCAGGCTGATTTCTAAGGAGGGATCCTTTTATTGCCATTTTTTTTTGAGGAATGAGAAATGATACAAGTAAAATTAATGACTAGACATATTCTTTGCCCTGGCTTGGCTGGCATTATTATATTTAAAGTTATAAAAGCTGGATTTAATAAAATTTTGAATTAATTATAAGGGGAATTTTAATCATAATTGCCAGTCTTCTATAAGAAATAAAACTGTAAATCAGCAGAAGGGCAAAATTAATACAGTGAAGTGGCTATGCTTCCATATGCCTATACATGTGTATATATTAAATATGCATTATTAAATATTAAATATATTTATTTATAATCACAGATATGCTCATACACATATAGGTATAGTGAACATTTTTATGTGACTTTGTTGCTAAAGGCTATCTCCTTTCCTTGCTGCTTGACAGCACAATTTCTCTTAAGTTCTATGGATGAATGTTTGGGTATAAATTTTCCAGAAGTGGCATTTTTGTCTCTGGTATCTTGTAAAAATCAATTGTGCTCGCTATTTAAAATGTCAAACCTCCAAACGCTACCTGTTGTATTGTTTCCTTTGGTCCCACTAAAATTATCATGCAATCTTGTATAAAATATATTGAAAACATCTGGTAGTCTGTCTCATTGGAATTGCCTTTGGAAATAGTCTAGTAACTTTTGACAGCTTGGCTTTACAAGGATATTGATTTCGCTGTGGCTTTATCATGGAAAACTGATGAATGGTCAAAACTTGAAAGTGATATAAAACCTGGTTTATAGTTTTTATATGAATCCGTGTAATAAAATAAAGTAGGTTTATAAAACATAGTAAGGTATGCCCTTGTGAAAACATTAGAGTTAAAAAAGAATTTTGCAGCATTTGTGTGTTGTGGATTACTCAGGCTGGGGACACCAGAAACATTTCTAGGCTTATAAGGGATGGACAAAGGAAGGAATGTGCTTGTTGAAAACAATACCATATGTTGCTAATAATTACATGATATGTGTGAGAAGATAAGCTTGCATGGAGTACTGCTTTTGGATTTTAAACATTTCCTTCTGAAATAGACTATTAATACTGAACAGGAACCAATGTGGGAAAATATTGTTTCCTCAGTCCAATAACACGGAGAAGTAGGCAGCAGAAACACAACTAACTGATGGGGCATGTAACATGGGAAGCAGGAACTGCAATCGGGACAAGAAATACCTCTTTTGTAGACCAGAGGAACTGAACAGGAAGAATTAGAAACAACACTGGCCATCTGTATTGCACCAGCTGCAACAAAAGAAAGTAAGGAAAATACAGGAAACTAAATTGATTTCTTTCTGGAGGAAGTAATTACTTCACTGGTCAATTAAATATAAACACAATGATAAGGTGTTGAAGTAGATACTCTTGTGTCAGTGTTCTGCAGAACAGTGAATTCTGTGTATACAGAATCCCCTGAAGGCTGGAGCTACACGTTCATCTACAGTCCAGCTGGGTCCTGTTCTGCAAGGATGGGGGAGAGAGATGGTGAGGCGGTCTTTCTGGATTTCAGTCAGAGAGGTCTGAAAAGAAATGGCTTAGTAAAATGGCTGGTTTCATAAGAGAGAATGAAAAGAGGAGTAGCAATGGGGAGTAAATCTAGCATCCTTTCCCATGTAGGGTGGGGACCCTACACTGGTGTAGGATTGGATGAATGCTGGATGGGACTTCCCCAAGGTGTTACACAGACCTTGGCTGTGGAGGAAGTTTCCTCCTTTTTTGGGTCACCTTCTTTTGCATTGTTTTCTGACCACCCCCAGCTGTCTGAAGGGTGTTTGCAGGAGAGGTTCCTCCCGGGCTGCAGGGGAGAGGCAAGGCCAGGTAGGCGGCTCCTGGCGAGAGCAGCCCACAGGCTCCCTGAGTCAGGGCTGGACCAGGCTGTGCTGCAGCTTGGGGACTGCCCAGCACAGCCCAGGCTCATCACAGGCTGCTCAGGTGAGCATTTCCCTGGCTCACCAATGCTTGGGTGTGCAGGGATCACCGAGCTGGGATCAGACAAGTAAAGGCAAACGGCCTTGGACACCTCTCCTCCAGAGCTGGATCGATGCAGTGAAATGAGAGCAATCACCAGGCTGCTTCTGCCAATTCAGCCAGTGCTGACCAATTGCTACTTCTGCAGAACAGATGTCGTGCCCCTTAATATATGTCCCAGTGCAATTTGTTATAGGAAAAGAAAAAAAAAGGAAAAATGAAAACCAAAATTTGCATGGCCTGGATTAGTGAAACCTGAATTGAAACTGGCACCTATGGATTTCATTTTAAAAAAGCTTTTGTATAGTTCTTTAAATGATCTTTCATTGTGCAAAAAAGAAGCTATGTCAACTTCAGCTAGGAAACCTTGAGGAAAGGGAAGGTTGTCCCAGTGATCCATGTCCAGGCTTGGGTGTTGTGCTTGAGGAATGCAGGCCCAGTTGAGAGAACTCAGGGCAGCACGGTGAGGGTGAGCACAGCATATCCTGCAAAATGTGATGTGAGGAAAGACTGAACCAGACATGGTCTCCTTGCTTTCCCCAATCGCTCAGTAATTTTCTCATCTTTCCCATCTCTCGTCTCTTTGAGCAGAGAAATTATTTCCTGTTCCATGCTCCCTTTTATGAGAACTTTTAGTTGGCCCTGCTGCTTCTGATGTGCATTTTCATTAAACAAGGGTAGAGCAAGGAAGGACTTGTTGAAGGTTGCCAATGGAACTCAAGTCTCCAGAGTTTGATTAGTGGAGTTATCACGAAACCATTCTTCTTCCATAAGAATATAAGAGAAGATATAAACTGTAAATGGTGGGGGGAAGAAGGAAGTTTCCTTACTTCAAGTAAAAGGTCAATCTTCATTCTTGGAAGAGTGACAAGTAGAATTGTTCAACAGGTACAATTGTAAATGGAAAAAGGAACAGGACATGAATTCCCTTGCAAACTCCTCTTTCCTTCTGTTGCTGTTTTTCACTCTGAGCACTCACATGGGTGCAGCTATGGTTTATTAAATCAGGAAAGGTAATTGAAACTAACAAACGTGTAGGATTGGTTTGAGCTGTTTGTGTGAGCTCCAGTCTCCAGGTATGGTGTGTGCCTTGGATCCCAGCCCTCATTCCCTTTGCCTTACGAGGAAGCTGCAGTTTTTGTGACAGCCACTTGCAGAAGCCCTGCACTCCACCCTTCTTGGGAAGTCTAATAGTGCTTTGATAGTGCTTTAATAGCATCCAGTGTTGTGGTGGCTAAGTCCACTTTACACCCCTCAAGTTGCCTTAAAAGTGGCCTTTCCTTCAACACGGTGCCGGATTCCATGGGGGAGTTGGGACCAGTGTCTCTGTAAGGGTCTCAAACAAAGCTGTTAAGGATCATGGCAAGATTATTGAAAGGTCGAATCACTCGAGAATACCTGAAACTGGAAATGTTCATTCTCCCTTTGTCAGTTTCCCTTTTGCATCCCCACTTTTCAAAAAAGAAGGTAGGTATGGGGTATAGGAAGCGTAAGGGTTATTTGGGTGGGGAAACCAGGAGGGAAGGTCAGAGGGGTTGAGGGGGATTTTAAACTGAACCAGTCTGGAGGGGTTGCAAATTAGATGTTCCCATGGCTCATCACTTTGCGTCGACGTTGCCTCCAGGTGGCACTGGTCTTGTCTTTGGCTGATTCAGCATCAGGGTTATCTGTGTTTTTTCTCATGTTCTCAGGAGCTGTTGTCGGTGGTCCAAGGTAGAGTTTGAAGTGTAAAACTTGCACTTGGTTACAGGAGCAGGCAAACCATTGCTATAATTGTCTTGCACTTTATAGCTTTGTGGGCACGTTACCTTTACCTGACAAGGAATTCTGGCAATTGGGTTGCTTCATCTTAAAAGCCCTGATTGTGAGGAAAAGAGAAAAATAAACCTGCAAGGGTAAAATATTTGAAATTTGATAGCGAAGTAAAACGAAGCATTGGGATTTGTAGAAAAGTGACATGTACAAGTAGTTTGTGCTGTGGCTTTATTTATTATGAACCAAAAGTACTGGATACTTGCCAAACAGAAGAAAAATGTGTATCCTGAAAGATATTGAAAGAGAAATATTAATAAAGTCTGGTGTATAATACAGTTGAAAATAATGGAATGCCGAAAGAGTATTGCAACTTGATTTTTGAGAAGATTGTTAGAAAAGAAAAAAATTTCTATTATGTTTTTATTAATCATTTCATACTCATTTTAATTAGAAATGTCATAATTCAATAGGCCAAATATATTTTATTAAGCAAACTTGATCCTGACTTAGGAAGTACAAGAGCTGTATAACTCTTAACCATATGTTTTTTTAAGAAAAAATAAGACGTTGCCTGATATGTCTCATGAATTTTGTTTTATCTTGTATTTGGCTTTGGGGTGAATGTTTCTTCTCAGCATTTTAGAGCTAAGGTTGTTTGTAACTCAAAAGCATGTGATAACTGTGATGAACATGGTGAAGTGTGTTGGGTTTGAGTTTGGAATTGCCAGTGGGAAGCATCCACTGACTCCCCTCTGCTCGGAGGGAATGTGGAGGAGGAGATCACGATGTGGATGCCAGGGGAGGGAATGTCAATTTACCTTTGCAAAAATGAGCTAACAGAATCGAGACAGGGCATTCTCATTCCAAACCGTGAGAATTACCCTTCTTTTAATTAATGCTGTTACAGTATTGTTGGCATTAACCGATTTTTCAAAAATACTTTTGTAATTGAACTTGATTTCTTACGTTGCTTCTACCCCTCTATGCTCCATTAAGACATTTTTGCTCATAATTCCAACAAAACACTTTTAGGCTTTAGGAATCTCAGCCACCTATAAATGCTGCAATGAAAAGCTGAAGAAAGTTGATGTGAGAACATTACAGCACATCACTTGATGAGGTAACTTAATAGGATTGCTACTAGCAAGCTTCTTCTTAATGGCTTTTACAAACTATGGTTTATTATATCAAACTGCTGCTATAAGAAGTAAGGAATTAAAGAGAATGAATTAGACATAAAGGGGAAAAGAAAAAAACTTACACAACTTATCGCCCATCTGAGGTTTATTTTGCGTGTTTTAATTTTGTTAGGATAAATAATTGCAATTTTTTAAATTGTATATGTTTGTAGCATAAAAGTATAATAAAAAAAAATAGTGTAACTTTAAAACAGTCATCAGCTGTAAATGAAGTCGTTAGTCAACCCATCTCACTACATAACTGCTGCTATTTGGCATTTTGTAAACTACAAAGCTGTGCTGCAGCTTTGATGTTCCCTGAAGCTGGGAGGGCAGCCTGCCCAGGTGAGGCCGTGCTTTGTGAGCATCAGCAGCAAATCAAGGTGTGGATGTGGTGTGGTCCAAGCCCACTGTTGCTGCTCTTACAAAGATGAATGGCCCAGCTCCTGCTCACTTAATTGTGCTTTTCAGAGGCACAGAGATGTTGCAGTGTTGATTCTGCAGCATGAGTCATCAGGGCTGGGCACAAGTGAAAACACCCTGAGACATCCTGGTATTTTCCTTTAGTGTAAGTTCATTTTTTCTCAGTTATTGTCTTAGCATTTGACAGATCTGTAGGATGGGAAAATTGCATTTTTCATACCCAAGCCAGACTGTGGAGAAGAGTGAGGAGTTGGGAGCTCTAAGGAAGCATCAGTATCACTTGACCCAGTTGAGATTATGCAGTCCCCAGACCCTAAAGTGTATTTTTTCCCTAAGTTATGTGGCTGTAAAATAACAAAGGTATTTAGTGAGTTAACCTGGTTTAAGTAGTTATGATTTCCATTATTTGAAAACTAGTGTGTTAAAATGCGTTTCATTATTTTTTTAATGAATATATTTGAAATCAAAATGATTTCTTACCTAGACTGCTCATTTATTATTGCACTCTTTTTTTAGCACCTAACACATGCACAAGTACCTAGATTTATGCATATATAGCAGTCAGATGAAAATGCACAGAAAAAAAAAGTTGAAATAGAGCAGTTTGTTGGCTGAACAAATGTGCTTGAGTGGAACATACAAAGGATGTTTTAAGGGTATGCTGGTCTATCTCACTACAAGCTTAAAGACACCACATACTGAGTTACTCGTTCTTTTATAATTCAAAGTCAAGCCACTGTAGTGCACCGATAGATTTTTTAGGCTCATATTAAATAATGAATTTTCACAGTACATGCCATAAAGTGAATTGACAGGTTTTGTGAGTGATTGGACTGTAAATCTGAAATGAGACTCACTTCGTCACAGTTTCACTTCTTCCCACCAACTGTTCAGATGCCTCAGGTGCCAGAAAGGATTAGAAAACCCTGTGAGAAGGGATGGCAGTTCTGTTGAGGATGGGGAAAATGCAATGCTATTTTTTTCTGCTTTTAACTGAACACGGTGAGCACAGTATGAAGCTTTACATTTTACAGTCTTAGCCGGGGCCATAAGATGATTCTATTACAATGCATCACTTACCTTTATGTTTATAATCAGGGCTAATGCTATAAAGTCACATCCTGCAGGTGTTTAACCCTGTTTTCAAGCATTGCTTTTTGTTATACTTTGTGATATGAAACATAAGCAAGTTGTGCACAGTGAGAGAAAAGAATTTAAAGTAGTGGCATAACCTTAAAATTACTTTTTCTTGACTCTCTGATAGTAGTACAATTTTACAATAATACAGTCATGTTTTGAAAAATCCTCCCTTTGTTAGCCATAAAATGAGTTTATGTTCCCAAAGGCATTGCAGGGAACGCTGTCATTAAGTGGAAGTGCACAGAAGGAGGCAGCTGACAGTGGCTCTTTGAACCATGTAATCCTGGGACATAAAGAGGTTGCTGTGCTTTGGCTAATAACAGAAACTGCCACTGGCATTATTAGGGTTCCATTTTGTCCCCAAAGTTTAAGTTTTCTTAACAAAGTTTTGTTGTGCTGAAAGAACTCGGAGCAAGCCAGCCTTTGTCATAAACTGAACATCAGCTCCAGGCAGAGATTCTCTGTGCAGTTAATTCCCTGTGAGTTGTTAATTTGTGAAGGTAAGGAAGAGGAGTTTACTGGGAGTTGGTGGATTAGCTGTAGGCTGTTTAATCTGGGTGTCCTAGCCTGAACAGGACTGACAAAATGCCTCAACCCAGGAAAGCAACATCTCACTCTTAGGAAAAAGGTGTAGGTTTAGCATTAAAATAATTCAAAATCAAACTTTTCATCACAGGCTCCTGATTCCACCACTGCCCACACAGACTGAGTTTTTCCTGGTGATTTTGTGGTGTCCAGGTGAATTAGGCCCTGGCTGACATGCTCTTGCCATAGACTGAGGTCAAATGGATTTTTGTGTCTGAGAACTGGAGCAGAGATGTCAGCCAAGGAAAACCACAGCAGCAAAATGTACCTGGGTGTCTCAAAGCTGGGTCCCTGTTGCATTTGGCTGGAGAACCCTTTCCCATGTTAATAAATCTGGTGCCTGCTATGTGTGCTTACACACTTCCAGAGATTTTCACTTCTCTTAAAAGTAGTGGGTAATGTTTGTACATCAAGAGATTTGTTTAATGCATTGTTACCTCTGCAAGTTAGATTACTTAGCAGCTCAGGTAGGAGGCATGGCAAAAAAATAAAAAAAAGGTTTCTATTATTTTTTTCAGATAAAGACATTTGTCTTGAGAGAAAAAGTAGGATGAATGATGTATTCTAGGCATATTTTGCACATATTTGTATTTATTTTGTGTTCTAAAATAATACTTTATGAAACACCATCCTGAGTGAGGTGATCTTAACTCTCTTTTGTGAGAGCCATTAGAATTTACCCCAGAATGCTGTCATCCTGCTTGGCTAATCACCAGACAAAGCCCTGATTAAGATTAAACGCCAACAAATAGATTTTGCTTTTTCAGAAGTACATAGATCAAAAGTTAAAGCAGAGTTCTTTTGAACAAAGAACTAATAATGATTAAGAGCTACCTTTCTTCTCGTGTACCTTTCAATTGATTGTGGGCCTGCCTGGTGTGATAGATTAAAATCAGTAATTTAGAAGCTGACAAAACAATGCATTACAGAAAGGTAAGAGTCAACAGAAATGATACCAGTGATCCTGACTGTAACATTTAAAGCTTTTAGAGTGTAATACCTTTGAACTTTCTTCCCCATCTTCCCCAAAATCTCAGCCTGGCAAGCAAATTAATTGGTGTCAAGTTTTCAGCTATGGAGAGGGGAGCCTGAACCATTTCAAGAATTTAAGAACAGGAAATAAGAAGGGAAAAGATTGGACTTGATGATCTCGAAGGTCTTTTCCAAGCTAGTTGATTCTGTGAAAAGAGAAAAAGTGCAAATGTTAGGAAAGGGTGGAAAAGAGACAGATCAATGATGAACTGTGGAATCTTGCATTGTTTTCTAGATGCTACAAAAGGCTTTGCTTTGGCTATACTGTGACCTTTCACCATAACGTCAGTGATTCCACTGACATCACTTATAAAGTGTTATATCACTTTCTAAAGAATAAGGAATACTTCAGTTTACAGAGGTGCCATCCTGCTTCTTCTGTTCATGAGAGAGATGGAAAGAGGTAGTACTGTCTGAGGGGATAGAGGATGATGATGTAAAAAGGTGGCTGAAATGGTCTGAACAACAATTTCACAAAGTTGCTCTGGCAGCAGCAGCAATCTGAAAGGTTGTAAGTAGAGCCAAGATGGAAAAAAAATGTTGATTGTAAAGTGGTGTGATGAAGCAAGCATTTAAGTCCTCCAGATGGATGTTAAGTGCTAGATCTTAGAAATGTTACACAGAAAAAATCTGCAAGATTTTCCATGAGCTCAAGATGATGAATCTATGGGAAGTCAAGAAAGGAGGGCCTGGAAGCTGATGGTCGATAGGAGAAATAAAGTTCTGGTTTGAACTTGAAGCTGTTGTTAGATATCCATGAGGAGATTTGACGAAGACAAGATTTAATTTCAAATGTCTGCGTTAGAGAGCTGACCCCATGAGTCATATGAAAATGTCTTAGGAGGTGGTGATAAATGGCCAAAGATAAGATCTGTAGGGAAAAGAGTGGGAAAGCAAGGACAGGCACCTCTTAGAGCCCCTAGAAAAAGCTGATGGCTGACAAGAAGCTGACAGAGATAATGAGAGAGGGCAATTACAACAGGAATTATTATCAGTTAACAGCACAGAAAGTAGGTTAGAGATTGGGTGAGCATAAGCATGAAGAGCTGGCTTTTAGTCTTGCCTTGCAAAACATTCATTAGAGAGCTTTGTCAACCATATTTCCCTAAACAGACAGATTGCTTGGGAGAACAGACTGGGGGCTGTCACAGGGAAATCCTGGGTATGATTGTAAACTCTGCATCCAGCAAGTTAAAAGAGGTCATTTTACACAGAAATGCCAGAGAACTGTAGAACCAGAGGGGAGCAGAGCGGTGATGGAAGGGTGTAGAGAAAGGAAACTGGTGTCAGAAAGTGAAAAGAGGGAATAACCTTACATGAAACAGCAGGGGCCTTAAGGATTCTGAGGAGGGAAAGGGCTTTCTTGAAACCAAGGGAATGGGGATCATTTTAAGCTGGGCACCATCCCATGGTTGGCAAAGCCTGGTTGGTGTCTCTGGGAATTGCAAAGGCTGCAAGAGTTCAGAATGAAGTCTGTGTGTCTGTCCTGCTGCTGCCCTATGCAGAGGGGCTGCATTAACAGGGATGAGCATTTCTACTTTCTCTTTGTGGAAGAAAGCCATGATTTCTATAACCAAAAAAGGTCTGAACAGTTTTCACAAGAAAACAGTGAATGGGCAGTATGTTCTCCACCTTTATAATGAAATACAATGTTAGAATAAAAATAAATAGTAGCACAAAACCTCTTCTCTTTAGGAGTCTGAAATGGAACTTTCTTAACTTCGTACTTTCTTGTTTTAAAGAGAAAACTATTTCTTTTCCTAATGAGGTATTCTAGTGCAGTGTTTTTTATATCATGCTAATCTTATTCTTCTAGTTTTCCTTCATTCACTTTTAATAATACTTATAAAATAGAATAATCTGTAGGTGCTAGCAAACCTGAGCCTTCAGGCTATTACAATCACAGGGAATGTAATTATTGTAAAGAGCCAAGTTGTTGTTATACCTGATATAGCTGGAAGAGAATGTAATTGAAATAAAATAGTTTGCAAAAAACTCTTGCATTTTTCAATACTTTTGCTATTTTTCCCATGTGTCACTTCAGTGTTCTTACTTATTTTTCTAACTACATTTCTTGACCACCTAGCTTAGTTTGAGACAGAATTTCTTTTGTTCCATCTGTGCTGCCCTGCTGGAATAGTTATGCATAATAATGACTTAAAGTTGATAATGGCTGAAACTTCACATGCTATGACTTATTTCTGCCTTTTTATGTAGTTCTAAGGCAATTTTTAGGGAAAAAGTGTCCTCGTTTATGAGAAATGTTCACACCAGAGGTAACACGTTAAAATAAAATAAGTAGCAAAGTAAAATACTCCTTAGGCAGATCTGTTTGAATCCATGTTTGGGTTAGTTCCTTTTGCTTGTATGTTGTACATATTTTTAGTGTAAAACACCTTAATAAGCATCTTACACATGCCACATGTAGGTCTTGCAACAGGATGTTTCAAGTTCGAAATCTTGACTTGTGTCCAAGGGAAGACTCCAGAATTTAACAGAAAAGAAATCCATCAGGAAACAGTAAACAAACACAAAAATGCCCCAAGAAGTTTCAAACCCACAAACTGCTGCGACTGGGAGAGCGCTCAGGGGAATGCTTATTCTTCCTTTGCCCTCCTACAAATGAGGGAATCTAAAATTAGGAGCAGTTCAGAGAGTGGAAATGTGAAAGGAGACACTTCCTTCAAAGGGAGGCATTATCTCAGTCAGTCCTCCTGTAATTATGAAATGTCTACCTGGGGGGGGAAAAAAAGACAGATGGAATGAAGATGTTGCCCTCAAAGTAGTATTAAAAGAAAAACCTTAGACTAATTATTTTTGATCTGAAGCTACCTGCCTTTGTTATTTACCCGCCCAGCCTACAGTGACAGCTCTAGGAATTAGTGGTAACCTAATTATCATCATTAAGCAGGTGTATCCAGTGTGGGTTTTCTTGTGTTGGATTGTTTTTTGTTTTTTTTTTTTTGCTTGTGAATATCCATGACATCCAGAAGTAAAATGTAAAAGGGCAGACAACAATTAGGCATACCTAGAAAAATACCCCCAAAAAAGGATATTTGGAATAATTATCTGTTTTGCATGACCAAGTCAGCACTTTTTGCAAACTTTAAGATTATAAAAGATGAAACGGGAGAGCTTACTTCAGCTTTTAAGAAAGATGTAAGCAATTTTAAACTGTACTTTTTCCCCAGGGAGAGTTTAGAAATATTTCTAATGAATTAAAGTATAATAAAAGTATTTGCCTGGATGATAACATATTTTTCCTAATAATTTCTTAATTTCTAGAGTGCTTAATTATAGCTCTCAGGGGTATGAGGTTAAGGCAGTTATGAGACTCATGTTTGTGAAATTCTCTGTTTATTAGAGGTGAGTGGCGAGTAGATAATGCCTTTCAAAGAGTGTCCCCCCCAAATAAAACCAAAAAACAAAACGATTGAGTCTCAGGATTATCAGTGGCTGCAGTATCTGAGCAAGTGCAGGAACCCAGTGAGTCAAGAAGGTGGCTGAGTCCCTTAAGAGGTTGTGAAGTTGAAAGGTAAAAATCATCTGGTTAAACATTTCCTGAAAAGGACAAGCTATAAAGTCCAAAATAAATTTCTGGGAACTGGCTCTAAGTTAGTGAAACAGTCACCAGTATAAATGGCAATGGTTTGGGCTTTCTTCTCCAATTAGAAAGACGAGACTCCACTCAAGTTAACCTTGTAAACTTGAAGGGTTATTGGTTATAAAATGAATGGTTGTGTTTTCCCCAGTTTTTTTAGTGCTGAAACTGTAATTGATGTTACCAATTTCAACTAGAAAGTACCTTTAGTCAAAGAGAAAAAATACACTGCAAAGGAATGCAAATCCCTTAAAACACTTGAAGTGTTAGGTTTTTTTTTCCAGATTTTACCAATTTTTCTGCAGTACAGAGTGATGACCTCATGGTACCTTTAACTCTTTTGTTTACCCCCACAATTGAAAAGATTCTTGTATGTATTGTGTTTGTTTTTACTATAATTTATTACAGGTCTACTGAGAACTTATGAAATAATGTTGGTTTTCCCACTCAATTTAGATAATAAAGCAGTCACTCTCACCCCTGGAAAAAACCCCAAAAATTTTATAGAAATGAAAAAGGAAGGAAAGGGTGTGGTCCTTTAAAATCTTAAGTACATGAAACCATGCAAGTCCATTAGGGGCAGGAGTGAAAGGTGGGAAGAAAATCCTTAGGAATTTCAATTAACGAGTGCATCCAGCCAGGGCCGTGGCAGAGCTTCTGAAACATCTGTGCGGCTGAGCCTGCTTGGGCTGTCCCACAACTCCATCCTTTCCTCTCTGCCTGCCTGCAGCTGCCCACATGTGCTCCAGCCTCCTCAGGGTCTGAACAAACTCCAGCCACACACCAACACGCTGGTTTTCCTTGTGCTGTCTCAGGAAATAAGCTCAAACAGAACATCATTGAAATTGGAATTTGATAATCTGAAAGTTATAAACTGTATCCATTATAAAATGCACAAAAATACTTTCTAATTAGTTCACGTCTTAAAAAATTAAATACATATAATAGTATATGGAATTTTTCTTTGTCTGATAGACTGTTTTTGCAGTTGCAGCAAAATAATCCAATTAAGCCTTAGAATTTATTTTTTTCCTTCCCTTCCCGAGTTAGCCTACCACATTAGTAATCTGTGTGTGTACCAATTTTAGTCCTCGTTTCTGTGCAAATACAATTTTAATTGCAAATGACACATTGTTTGGTGTACATATTGATAGCTTCCCAGCGCCTTACATGCTTGGGATTTATGAAGCCTTTAATATGGTTTCTTGTTGACACTTCTAAGTCCTCAGTTTCACAGGTACCTATTAGGGACCTGGTTTATATATTTGCTTATAAATATATAATGCAACAGTATATCCTTAGAAATGAAACATAGGCTGATTTTAGACTGCTGTTTATGTCCTCTTTCTAAAAAAATAAGTGGGTGGTTTCATCCATTTATGACAATAGAAACAAATCCCAGCCAAATTCAACCATCCTCAGTAAGAGGAGGATGTGTAAGTTAAAAAGCAAGAGAGAAGATGCTAGTGAAAGATGTTTGAAGTCCATCTCTGTCAGTGAGGACTCTTGTCAGCGTTTCTCTCCAACCCTGATTTCCCTGTCTGCGGGGAGGCACGAGGGACATTGAGCATAGGGAGAGCTGGGGTTTCATTGCTGCGGTTCTGCTTGCAGGGATGGGGCTGTGCAGCATTAGGTGATGCATTAGGTGATGCATTAGGTGATGCACTCAGCGCTTCCCGTTGCCATCCCATCCCTGTGGGTTTGGCTGCAGCCCAGAGCTGTGGGCACATGGGCTGGAACTGCCATAAATCCTCTCCAGGTGCTCCGTGGCTGCGGTGGGCTTGCAGGAACGCCTCGGAATGCTGGCAGAGCAATGCTGCCTGTTCCCAGCAAACCTCCCAGGGACTAAATTAATGGATCTCATATTGTATTGATTGTGGCCAATAAGTGCCTAAATGATTTGATGCAAGGCAGAGGGATTATGAAGAGAAGAGGGGAAGAGGCATCTTGAAAGAAATATGCGGTTTAATTACAGGATGAATTTCACCAATCTACCTCCCCCTAGGAATTTAACAAATAGGCCTAAGTGCACTTAGCTGTTCTTGACATCTGTTGAAATGATATCTGCCCGTGATGAGGGAACCACGGGAATTGGTCTAAGGGTATTGTCAGGATCAGTGAGCCACAGGAAACTGCTTCTCTGTCTGCAAAATTAGACAACAGAAAAGCTTGCATTAGCAGTTTTAGGTCAAGCTGTAATGATTACAATTTCCATAACAGAATTCTGCTTTCTGATTTAATGACACTGGCTCTGTCTTTAGAATGATGCTAAGTAAATATTTAAATTGATGTTGAAACATAAGCAATGAAATATACATGTAAGCTGGAATCAAAATCAATTCCTGGGGCTGGTGTTGGTGGAAACTTGATATATGACTTTCAAGAGAAATGTCCAGGTTTATACCTTTTTTATGATGTGCTATGACACGTTATGAAACTCAGAATCTCTTAGGTAAACAATGGAGAGGGCATAAAACCCAGGGAACACAAAAGCTGGAGCTTCAGCTTAAATTCTCTAGGAAGACAAGCATGGTAAAGAATGATGTTGTGTATTTGCTCATTTTGATTACATCTATAATTCAGCAGGAAGTATGTGTTGCTTAACACTTTCTCCTGCATTTTATAGTATTTATACTATACCTCTGCACCAGAGAACTTGGCAATACCTTTAAAGTCCTCAGAGACATAAGTTTCTTTGCATTATTTGAAAGCTGTGTTTTCTCGTGCTTGGAGCATTTATGTGTATGACCTCATAAATTACTTGTCATTTCCTTTGGAAAAGTAATGAACGTTTATTTGAGGAGGTAGAAACAGAAGGTGAGTGTGTATATCCTGTTACCTAAGCTGCCTGTGCCTCGCTGCCTGCCTGTGTGTGCATTCTGACTATTCCTTTTGCCTATGCAAGAACTAAAAATCCACAAGATTAGGCCCAGGGAGGGGATTGTTTCTTTTGTATATAATGCCTGCACTGTTTTTTTTCTGTGATTTCTGTAAAAATTTTGAAAGCAAAAATACCTGTTTCATTCATTTTACTGTAGAAGACAAATAAGGATTTATGGCTATATGAAATGTTTGGGGTTTTACAGATAGAGTAATTGAGGATGAAATTTTAGTTTGTTTTCCTGGAAATTACTTTCAATTCACATCCATCTAAATTCCTGATGCCCTTCCTTGTTTTACTGCAAAGACTGCAGTGAGGTTAACTGGGCAAATGCACCCCAAACGTAGTAAATCACAGCAAAGTTAAAAATTTAGTATTCTGGGTGGGGTTTTTTTTCCTGTTATGTCCGTGAAAACATAAATACGTTTGCATGAGTGATCCACAAAAATATAGATGGCACCAGAGAAAGACACACAGGGTTTGTGTTCCTGCTCTGTTTTTAAAGCCCCCTGACCCCGAGAGATCTGTGTGTCGGGGTGAGAAAGTGGGCTCAGCCTCCTCTTGTGCTCACAGAGAGTTTTATCAAGTTGAGGTTTTCTGTGGAAGCAAACCTGGAGGGATCTCTGCAGTACCAATAGGCCACAGTGTAGCCATCATTTCTTAGAAGGGAAATTAGTTCAGAAAAGCAGAAGATTCTGTTTAAAAGTCTGATGAGGCTCCAATAGGCTTCACCAATGTCAGAACCAAAACATTTTAGTGTCTGTTTTGCCTTGCAGACTGAGCCATTTGGTGACTGTAGAAAAAAGAAAGCAGCTGATTCCCTCTTGAAAATACACAAAAAAACTGGCATGTTTTCCTCTGAGAGTGGACTTGTAGTTATAATTTAAAAATTCATTATTAATATTCTACTTCCAAAATTTGGGATTGCTCTCCAATATCTTTTGAAATATAGCGTGATGTAAAATAAAACCCAAAATATGTGAGGTATTAACAATTATTTGCACACTAAGCATAATTATTACTTTATTTTTAGGGTTGTCTTTATTTGATATCTCATTGCTAACTTCCCTGAAACAGAAAAGTTTCTGTGCTTAATGTAAATCTCCAGGTAACAGGATTAAATAGAATATTAATTTGTTTCCCTTTTCAGCTATAAATATTGTAGTCTTTTCAATAGGAATAAAATAATGGTTTTTTTTTTTTTTCCCTCCATAAGCACCCAACACTTTAAATAGTAATATAATTATCAGGTGGGTTTTTTTTTTTCACTTTTACATGAATATGAGCTCTCTGCCATGGTGTATCATATCTCAAAGCAACTTCAAAACCTTTGTGATGTAACATGAACTTATCTAGGCTAAAATTCTCTAGGCTAAGTTTGTTCAAATCTTGCACCCATAATTAGGCATCTAAATATAATGGCCTGATTCTTGAAAGATGTGAGGACTTTTAGGTACAGTGATTTGCTGAGATTTGCTGTGCTTTGCATTTTTAAATCCAGGCCATATATGTAGGCAGCCTAAATATAGATTCATGAACTAATTTAAGACTTAAAGAGACTTCAAATGATTTGGCATGTTTCTTAGTTCATGTTATTCCTGACAGAGAAAACTGGTGATTCCAGCAGTGATCCTTGTCTGCCTGGCACTGATGGGAAAGGATTGCTCCTTGGTTTTCAAAGTGCTTTTGAAAGCTCTGTAACAGCTTGATGTTGTACTATATTATCCCTGTTTGAGGCACAAGTTCTGTCTTTTATATTCCAAATTTTCTAGGAATGTAATGGAAAATTGTTTAGGTAGAGCCCTTTCAGTGGGACTGAATTATGTATGGATAATCTGAAATGCCTGCTCTCTTCAAATCCAGGTTGTTTAAGGGAACACATTACCTGCTTTGAATAAAACTCATTTTGTATTTAACAGAGCATTTCTACCTGTCAGACAGTGTGGTTCTTTTTCTTCTTGTGTTGATGGTATTTTCAGGGCTTACAGAAAAAAATGGTTCAGGGGTTGTTTTGCTTTTTGAATTGGAAAAAAACTCTAAAAAGATTTCAGTTATAAGTGGCTTTTTATCCATAAATTTAGATTCCTCAAGACAAAACAAGGTATTTAAAAATGTGGTTTCACTGACAGAAAATCGCAGTGTAATTGTCGCTGCTGATACCTTGTAGTTCTCACCAGTCCTGGCTTTGGCAACCAGATGAGAAAGAGTGATGAAAAAAAGCAATTATTCTTCATTTAATGAGGGCATTGTGTGTGCAAACCAGTCCAGAAAGTCCAAACTCTCATTTGAATGTATTCATTAACATTCTTCACTCTTTGTCCTACTTTCAATTCATTTTCTTATATTTAAATTTGGTGTCCTTTGTTAATTGAGGCTTCTTATAATGGAGATTAGGCTGGGATGTAGATGAATGGAAATGGAACTATAATAGTGAACCAGCACTAACATTGCTCTTTCAAGTTTCAGGTTGGTTTAGTTTGGTTTGTGTTTGGTGATTTTTTGTTTTGGTTTTTGTGTTGTTTTTTTCAAAATCACGTATTATTTTTATGCACATTAAAAAGTATAGACATTGATCTGGCTACATTCTGTAGCAGGCAGAGAAAAGACACATTGACAAGGAGTATTCAGAAGTACATTATTGCCCTTTTGTGTATAGTCTGTGTTTTATTAGAAAATGACAGTAACTCTATTCTCCTCTGTAAAGAAAAATTTCAAATATGGATAGCAATGTTTGTGACACAGGGTAACAGAAGAGTGGTGTTAAGCAAATATTGTGGTTCACTGTTTCTCCTAATGCCTCATCATATCTTTCTCCCTCTCACTGTGAAGAGAGATTTTCCTGCACGCTTCTTTACCCTCTGAAAGAAGAGTAAGGTTTGAAAAATGATTAGAGCTATCACCATGTTAGAAAAATATTAACAATCAAGTTGTTGACATATTTCCATGTTTCACAAACCTGCTGTCAGTCTAAGCAAGGAATGAAAATACTCTTAGTCATAGGAAATCTCTGCAGTTCTTTGGAAGCTGAGTGTTTTCAAGTGCAGCATTCAGCTTTCAGACTGGCTGTTACCGAGCCAACCCAAGAGTGGGATTTATTTAATTTTTTACAAGAAAATTCTTTTCAGTGATGAATTTAGTTACTTTCTTGCCCCCTGTCTTTTTTCATATGACGTGAGTCATTCATAAACACTTTGTGGTTTAGGCAGCAAGGTGGGGGCAGAAGTATCTGAAGAAAAAAAAAAAAAACAAAAAACCAAGAAAATGTGTAGCCAGAATGACAAATCCTTAGGCACAGCTATAAAACATACAGATCAGTAGCACAGAGCCATAAGAATATATTGACTGTGGCTCAAACTCATCAGAAGATTGATCAATCCAGCTGACTTGCATTAATTGTGAAATAGAAGGAACGCCGCGATCAATGATAGGCATGAAAGTGCAGCGGTAATGATGCCACATCCAGCTAATCCAATAATGGAGAAGCTGATGGATAGCATATTGGAATTCCACTGCTCGGGCCCCTGTCACAATAAAGTATATCCTGCAATTATGGGGAAAAATGGAGCAGGCAGCAGTGGAGGCAGCCTAATCGGGCAGTGCCGCAGTCGTTTCCCTGATTAAACACCACGTTAAGTGGCACTCAAACACTGCGACTTGGCCGGGTTATAAAAGGTAATCCTTAAATTAATGCGAAGCTGTGTGTTTTAATCAAAGCAAACTATGAATATTACGATGTGTGCAAATGAACTGTGGATGTTTGAACATTGGTCACTGGCCTCCCGCTGTTGGCCACGAGGAGTAAGGACTGTAGCAGAGTTGTGAGCCACCAGCGACCTGTGCTGAAAATCAGTTGGAGTTTAGAAAGGCTTAAAGACCTGGCGGGAAAAATAATACTTCTAACAGGCCCTTGGAGAATTCAAATTTAGTTAACTTCTGCCCGTGTTTGCCTGTGGTTACTAATTTCAGTCTGCTCAGTGTTAGGTGTCGAATGGAGGAAGAGTAGGGTTTTAGTAATAGAAGTTCAGCCAGACCTGTAGCTACAGTTAAGGTTGTGGTGATCTACTTATTATAAAACCAACCTGAATCCTCTCAAAATATGGCATTGGTCACATTAAGGACTAAGTCTTCCTGTTCTTATTGAAGTATTGAATTTTCTACTATTACTTTAATACTGATACTTAATTTTTATCATGACATTTATCTCTGCAGGCCTGCTCATGGTCTTTTTGACTTGACTTTGCTGTTGGCTTGACTTTTTAAGACCCAGCTTTGTGTGGAGGATGTCAGGAGGCTGCAGGGTCCATGCAGGAACCCCTTGGCAGTGGCTGTTTAAGGAAGGTGTGTCCTGCTCTCTTGCCTCTCCCTGGGGCACTGGGTTCTTCGTCCTGCTGTGCTTGGAAAGGACCACTTGGAGCTGCAGAGCAGCTATGACTGCTTTTTTCCCCTTATCCCTTTTCAGCAGTATTTCTCAATTGTTTATTTTTGTTGGGGGGATGAATGACTGATCCTGGAGCTGCTCAACATTCAGGGTGTCCATGGGCTGCTGTTTCTGTGGCTTTGAGCAATCACGGGGGAAATGGATGGCTCCCTCACCACTGAGGAGGCACCTAAACCCATCTGTGGATCATTCTGCTTTGCCTCCTGGAAATCATTGCCTGCTTTAATTCCACTTCTGGCTGGGGATTTTTATGTTTCAACTATAGAAATTTTCCACTTTTCAGATGCAAGCTGACACATCATAGGTCTTGAAACTCTTCATTGGAACCTGGCTCTATTTCTATGTACAAATCTAGGGAGTTTTTAATGACAAAATCACTTTGCTGCTCTTGCTGGGCTGTTCTTCTTTGAAGAAGTTGTTGAGGCAGAGAAGCTTGGGGACAATTATTTAAGCAAATAGCAAGCAAACAAAAAATATTCCTGTTCCTCTTAAAGTGTGCTGGTACCAACTGTTATGACAGATTAGGAGCTCTGCATGCCTTGCTGAAGCAGCTTTGATTCTGGGCATCCAGCTGGTGTGAGAAGGAATTGTTCAGCCATCTTAGCTTAATGCCCTGGTGTAGAAAAGCCAGCACTTCAAGGCTGCAGCTCACATCTTCTGTTTCCTTTTTAGTTTGGTGTAATTTTCTTAGTGTTTTTGGGAAACTATCAGCCAGTGTTTGTATGGGGCTTTTTTTCTTCTTCCTTAATGCTGATTATACCTTTGGGGACTAAAGGGACAGAAGAAACAAGACTCCTTCCATGGTTACAAAGCGAATGCAGGGATGAAATTGAGGAGATAATTTATCCTAAGGGTTCTAAGTATTCCAAAGCATTTGTATTCAATAGAAAAATTTAATTAAATACTAGATTAATAAGTGATCAATAAGTCCTGAAATGGTTTTCAGGCTGCTTAAGTGAGCTGGCAGCAAAGACTGTATCTTTCTGTTTCTTTGCAAGTAGAAAGCAGAATTCATGCTCTTCGGGTTTTTTTCCTTTAAAAATACTGCAGTATAACCAAACTATAAGTTGACCAAGTTGTGAATGTAATACCACCATCCTGGGTGTTAACAGCATCTCTTTCTGTGAGGAATGGCCTGGTACAGTGTGTATTTTTGAAACCTATTTTTGATTGTGTGAAATGTTAACAGTTCACTTTACACCTCCCATCATCAGAGTAATAATAAAGAGGAGGCGAGTTCAGACTCTGTGATGGTAGCTAATTGCTGTGGAACAAACCCTCGCCTTCCCTGAGACTTTGTTCATTTCTTTTGGCCACTAGGGAATAATTTTAATACATGAAAACTGTATTCAAGTTATGTTCCAGCAGTAAATGAGATCTACTTACTTCTTTCCAGAACAATTAATTTCAAGCCAGCCTATGTTAAAGAAAGTACTGAGCAGTGTGTTTTATAATTGCTGGAGAGCTGTACATGCAATATTAGGATAGAAATATTGGGTTTCTTTTCAAGTTTTGAATAATCCCAGTAGATTTATAAGCTGCTATGAATAATTCTGTAAAGTCTAAGTGAAAGAGTTCCGATATTTTCCCTCCTCTCTTTGAGATTACTGTGGTTATTTGAGACAAAAAGCCAAAACACCTCAGTATTATGGAAAATGAAGACACTTTGTTCAGACTGAAGTAGTAGTAATGGATATCCTGAAGGCATTGGTTGAAACAAACTGACTCCAGCAATGGTTTTTTTATGCTTTTTTTTTTCTCTCAAGTTCTTAGATTGCCACCAGTCATCTGTGAAGTTACAACACAGTATCTTCGTAACTAGGAACTTAGGTTAATGCTTCACTTGGCTGTCAGCAGTTTAATATCCTTTACTAGGTGTGTACAAATCCTCACAGGCCATTCCTGAATAGGGACAGGACAAGCAGGAATGGCTTGAAACTGTCAGAGGGCAGAGCTAGGTTAGATTTTAGGAAGAAATTGTTCCCTGTGGGGGTGGTGAGGCCCTGGCACAGGTTGCCCAGAGCAGCTGTGGCTGTCCCATCCCTGGAAGTGTCCAAGGCCAGGTTGGATGGGGCTTGGAGCAACCTGGGATAGTGGAAGGTGTCCCTGCCCATGGCAGGGAGTGGAACTGGATCATCTCTGAGGTCCCTTCCAACCCAAACCATTCTGGGATTCAGTGATTGTTTGTGGTACCTGCAATGAAGTGTCTTAAGGCCTCTGCCATACACTTTTAAAATTATTCTTTAATTAATTTAATTTTTTTTTTTTTTTTTTTTTTTTTTTTTTTACATATAGCTAAAATTTAGTGCATGGCCAATAGAACTGGGCAGGTCAAGAACCATACTTCTTCCATGGGAAAACAGTTGTTCCATGGAACTGCACTGAAAAGGTGCTGCTGCCTCTGCTTGCCTTGCACAGTATCATTGCCTTTGCTAATTTCTGTGTTGTGCTCTTGAAATAAAACTTGTAATGCAGATGGTGACCCTGGAAGGTCTTACAAACTTGCAAGTGCTTGAAAAGGTGTTAATGCTTTTCCCCAGGAAAAGAGAGGGGAATTTTAACCTCCTCCAAAGGATTGTTTCATCTGTAATTAGCAGAAGCAGGATCATACAAATACAGAAATCGGTGAGCTAATTGCAGTAGTCTGGCAATGAGGGACTCTACTGGGATCAATTAGCATGATCTAGATATTAAAGGAAAGCAGAATGTTCCCTCTTTTTTCCCCTCCTATGATTTGCCACAT
Organism: Corvus hawaiiensis; assembly: GCF_020740725.1. Taxonomy (NCBI): domain Eukaryota; kingdom Metazoa; phylum Chordata; class Aves; order Passeriformes; family Corvidae; genus Corvus; species Corvus hawaiiensis. Next base: position 12,641,951 of record NC_063228.1, on the reverse strand, counting down.
TTGTCTCTTAAATACAGACTCTTGTAAGGTAAAAAAGAAAGGGTTGGCTTTTTTTTTTTTCTTTTTTTTTTCTTTTTTTTTTTTTTTTAATATTTCCAGAGCAATAAAAGTCATCATAATGATCTTCAGTTCTGCTGACAACCTGCTTGTTTCTTTTACAGCTGAGACCAAGTGGCAGGTACAGCTGGGTACCACTGGGAAGGGTTGTTGACTCGTGGTCCAACTTTTTTTGGTATTTAACAGCAGAATTGCTCTCATGTTGAAACAGGCTTTGATTCTTAAGCTCAGTACACTCTGGTATGTATTTGTGGGGGTTTTGTACTATTTATTTGTACTGTGGGATGCCCTTAGACCTAAACGTAGATGGTTAAGATATCTTTTTCCACTGGTATTGTGCATGATAATACTGTATTACAACATACATGTGGTTATATTTTACTGGCAGTCACAGGGGAAGAATATCAGCTTTTTGAAACCAGTAAATACTGGGGAAGCTTGTCGGCAATGATGCATTAATATTTGAAGTGTTCTGTGCTCTTTTTTCCATCTAACTGAAGGCATTTCTCAGCTGACCCACGCAGATGGGGGCTGCTGGAGCATGGGAAGGAGCTGGTGGGAGCTGCTGTGGGTTTGGTGCACCAGGAGTGCAGTTCTCTGAGTGCACTGAGGAGGGACTGGCTGCTCTGTAATGGGCGAGCTGAGAGTGCTCATTAGGGGAGGGAAGACAAAGCTTCAAGCTCTTGGTACTAGGCTTAAATTGACTCCAGCTCCACTAAAACATGGCACTTGATGTTCCACCTAATACCAGTTTAGTTCTTGTTGGAAGTGACAGGGTGCCAGCAGTTCATGCAGGAGAATATTTACTGCTTTTAGGAAGATTTAATCTGTGCTATCCTGAGCCAATGTGGGGTTGTTCAGCTTGGTAAGAGCTGACTACCAAGGCTCAGCAGGAAGGGGAATTTCTCACCCGTCTGGCAGTCACTATTCATATGTTCCTCTTTGCCTCTGAACACAGAGGAAAAATGGATTTTGAAACTTGGTTATTGAACACTACAAGGAGTAAAATGCAGTGAAAATGGTCTGCAGTATTCTTTTTCATTTTTAGAAAATAATTCCAGACATCAGAGAGGGGTTTTATATAACCTGGTCATTAATGAAGAATATTTCTTCTCATGTTCTCTGGGCCCAAGGCATTCCACATTACTGAAGCTGGAACATGACATGTACAAGAAGAATGTCTGAAACCTTTAAGATTTTTTTTCCTGATACCTAGATAGCTGCTGAACTTATTTTCTTCTCAAAAAGAAGTGATTATAGACATATTTCTTATATAATTAGTTCAGAACTATCAAATAAAACCAAAAAATGACTTGTCTTCCTTCCACACTCTCCCTGCAAAATGGCAGCTTTGTCTTATTTCTCATGGAGGTGGATATTTAGATAATGATAGCAAAGCTATTTAAAATGCAGACAAACTCCTTCCTTGCTTGATTTTGTGTTTCATTCAATCCATTTTCTATTATAATGCCTATGGACTTGGATATTATTCCCTTCCCACACCCCCATCCCACATTTTGCTTATGCTATTGACTTGCTTTGAGACAGAATATTTTCCCTTTTTTTCTTTCTTTCTTGGTATGTTTGGTTTTGCAATTTTGTTTGGTTTTGGGTTTTTTTTTTTTTTTGTGTGTGTGTTTTCAGTTTCTTTTCTCCTAAAGACAGATGGTGGCAACACTGTTCTTTGTAAAGAAGCTGGTGAGGTGCAAGGCAAGGCTAGACCAGCAGTACATTGCTCTTTCCAGTGTTTCAAAGTCTCCCTTGGCTTTCCAGAGGAGCTGGTACATAAACTAGGCACACAGTTATTTCCCCTATAACTTTAACAGTAAAAATTAAATTAAAAAAAAAAAAAATCACAAATATACTAAATTTATGGCATAGTACTGATGCAGTACCTTTCCATCTTGGCTTCCATATTTAAATCCATACTTTACTTAGGAAAAATTTGTTGCAGTCTAATAACTATAAAATACTAAGAGGAAATAAAATCAATGTTGGCCCCAGCCTTAGAATGCAAACCACACACACACACACACTGTAAGATATGGTCAAATACTGCTTACTCAGGAGATTCAGCTCTAGGAATTGAGCAGCACTGAAAACCACTATAAAATATGCAGGAAATGAAAAAAATCTCTTTAATAGATGCTCACAAATCGTTGTTTTCATGAGATCAAGGTATTTTTTATTCCCTTCAGGTAAAAAGAGTTCTTATGATTGATATCTATCAGACTTGGGCAGGTGAAAGCTGCTTGGTGTTTTTTTCCCCTTCTTTGCAGTGCAATTAGTCCCAAGTCTCCAGGTTGCTAAATGTACACATATGAATTACAGTGTTTCAGGAATCTCAAATGAAAGGCTTTGGGGGAAAAAAAACAACAAAACAACAACAAGACATCTCCATGATGTATTTAAAGTCTGGCTTTATTTAGTAAAGAATGCTGTGCAGTCATTGCAATGAATTATTGCCCCTGACTAGCACGGGCAGCGTGCACTGAGTGAGAAGTGTGGCTCTCTTGCCAGTCTGCATCTGTAACCTGTCACACTGCTGCACACTTGCCAAGGTTAGAGTCTAGAAGGAGGTTTCCCATTTTTACAAGAGGGCTTTATCTTCTTCAACAATCAGACAGAGGTACAGTGAGAGCTCAGACTTGGGAAAAGGGAAAAAAAGAAAGAAATGGGGGAAAAATATCCAATTTTGTGGAAAATCTGATGTTGTAGAACAGGTTTTTGTCGCTATTTAGAATGAAGACTTTCTGTATTTATTTAGAATGGAAGTAATTTTTTTTAATTACAGTTTTAAAAGCGGAGGTATAAATAAAGACCTTTGCCATGTGGATGCTCTAGAGCCACTGAATCGCTGTGACTTGGGGTCTCCAGCTCTCTCTGTCCATTGGCAGTCGGCAGCTGCAGGTTCTGGGAACCTGAGTCAGGTGCCTGGGTTGCTTGGAAGGTTCAGCTTCCTGAAAAACCCATCACAGCAGCATCTCAGCAGCTGAATGAGAGGGAATGAGTTTACAGAAACTCTCGGGGCATTACTGAGCAGAGCACTCCCTGCAGAACTTCCCATTGTTGTTGATCTGGCAAATCTGATGAACAAATGTCTCTGTCAGAGGGTTTGTAACCAGCTCTGGGTGTGTGTAATGATGGCTTTTAAGCTGCCTGTTTCGTCACTTAAGATTTTCCTGTCTCTGGACCTCTGGGAAGTTGGTGCTGTTTGTGATCTGTGGCCAGTTTGTCAGGGCTGCTTGGTGTTAGGAAACAGCAGCTCCTTCCCTCCTGTGTTGGACACTTGCTCCTTATTTCCAGGCTTTCAGGGCTATCCCATGGCCTTCCTAAACTTTCCTGGTTCAGAGACCTTGGTGCCATGCAACGGCAGACAAAGGCTGCGTTTTCTCTAGAGGTGCTTAGTTCCTGCAGGATTTATTTCCTAATATTATGGGTGTTAAATACCAGGCATGCCAGAGTTTAGACTAATTTGTCTAGGATGGGTGGTACAGTGTAGCTGAGCCCAGGTCATCATTCTTAAGCAAAAGAATCTTTTCGCAATGGAAATTAATTGTTGTTTGTAATTGTGTGTGCCTGTTTGAGACACATCAGGAATTTTTATCTAGTTAATGAGATACCCTTATCTCAGAATATGCATACTGAGGTGTAAAAGGCCTGAATTCCAGTCTCTAGACGCAATTAGAAATCAAAACAATTGCTGTGATATACTGAAAAACCAGACAAGTAACCTCATGCAGAGCAGCATTGCCTACCCTTTTAATTGCTGCTTATCCTGTCTCAGTAAGTGAGGTAATTGATGTTTTACTCTCAAAATTGATCTCGGTGTTTCAGGTAGTTAGCAGACTAGAATGGCTTCTGCATCATAGCACTAAAAATCGTTTTATCTCATAAACTAATCCCAGGCTCAAAAATGTGGCACACCTGAAGGCTCCCTTGCTTAAAAATAATGAGTTTATTTGGATCTTGGGTCCACTGAATCAGATTGTGATTAATCTGAATGACCACACAAAGCATCACAGCACTGATCCTGCTCTTTGCAATTCTCCTGTTCTCAGTTCTCCCCGAGGGCCACCTACATCAGAGCTCTGAGGAGCTCCAAATTATTTCTGCTGGTACTTCGCTCATTCCTGTTGGAGTGGGAGGAGTTGTTTGGGGTCATAGCAAGCTGGCTATGGGGTGGGTTTCAGTTTCAGTTTGGGTGGGTTTCAGTTTGAGCAGCTTGACCCAACACTTCTCAGGTGATGTGCACACCCTCGCAAGTGTGGGACTCACTTCAGGGCCTTGGCTTTGCTTTGCTTCTTCGTGTATGTTAATAAAACATTTCTGGGAGGAAAAGGGAGGACAAAAAGAAATAATGTGCAGGTCAAAATACTTTCTGTAGTATTGCACATTTATCTCATTGCAACGTTTAGTGTAGGAAGTTCTAGAAATTCGGGTGTAAAAGCAGCATAGGATTGTTACAAACGTTGGGAATGAAATGAGTGAAAAACAGTGAGTAAATGACACCTTGCTCAAGGCTACAGCTGTGGTGTATTGAACACACAGGCTGGGCCACCACACTGGCAGTGTTACCTGCATGCAAACGAAGGTGAAATGTTCCTTTTGAATGGTGTGTGCAGTTATTATATTGATCCTGTATATTGTGTGATGTTGAAATGAGTCATTAATATTGTGGTTTGGTTTATACCCCCCTGTAATGGGAACACACAGACATACATGGAGGTAGAAGAGATGCTTCTCTCTCCCTCCCTTTCCATCTCTATTGTCTGTAGAGCTATAGATGAAAGTGAGAAAACTTGTAGATGGAATTCTTTGTCCTTGATGACTTTCAGTGTGGGCTAAGGTGTGGCGGAAAAGGGAAGATATATACAGTTATGTGAAGAAGAAAAGAGGTTATATTTACTGCAAAAAGAGGTGATATTTAGATCTTTCTTGTTTATACAGTACAAGATTTCTGCCTTCTCAAGGGACAGGGTTTCAGGTCCCAGTTTACTTCACCTCATCATAGCTCATCACAAAGTTTTTAGAGGTGTTGGGAGCAGCACTTTCATGCATGAGGATGGCATGCAATGTGCCATTGCAATTATTTCAAAAAGTATAGACACAATAGAGTTTTGAAGCTACAATTTCAAGCTTGTTATCGTTGAGGTCATTGAAGAACCTGACATTTCGTTTGCAAAATGAGCCTGGCTCTGCATGCAGGTGCATGCACATACGCAAGTTTTAAGTGTTTCCCTCTACTTTGCTATTTTTAGGACAGTAAGGCCATTGCTGCGGTCTCATTAAAAGGTGAAAGAAAGCATTTAACTTTGTCAGCTGCACCTGATTGTTGCCAGTGTTTGTTCATTTTCTTAACAGAAAAGTAAAGAATATTTTAAATGAGACTTACTTGTTCAAGGTAACCTTACCACTTCTGAGTGAGAAGAATACAGTGCCCTAATGGATGCTGTTATATGACAATCTCTAAATGTCTTTCATTATTAAGTGTCAAGTTTTCTTGGGAGAATTCTTGGGAGAAATGTTTCATTGTAGCAAGCTGTAGCACTGCCACTAAAAATATATTGCTAATTAAAGTTTATTGACAGTCTCTGTAATGTGTTCCTGGAACAAGTCAAAGCACTGAGTAGTTATTGAATGCTAGGCACTGCATCTTCTGTAGTTAGTTAAGCTGTTTAGGAGAGGAGATTAAGGTACTCTGCCCTTCCTTCCCTGTGTAGTTATTGGATGTGGCTGTTGTGCAGAATAAAACACTTTCCTCTCAGGATACCAATGCTGCAGACTTCAAGAAACTTTGGCTTTCTCACGAGTTTTTTCACTTGGTAGCCATGGGCAAGTGGGGAGGTCAGTTAAACACTTCCAAGGTCTGAAAGGTACATCTCCCCAGCAAGGAAAAGAATTTTGACTATTCAGAAAACAATTCCTTCAAGGGTGCAGTTCCTTAGTTGAGCGAGGGAATGCAGAGTTACTTCAGCTCTGTGTGGGGATATAAGTAAAGAAGGTGTGAACCATACCTCTGCAGTTCTAATGTGGGACACTGTCAGGGACAGGCTTGCTCACATGTGGTCACACTCAGCACTAGTGCAGCACTACTGGACAAGAGAAATTGTATCTGTGAGTTTCACTGCTCAAACTGCATGGTCTGTGCTTTACTGGTTTTGCTTGCACTGCTTATTTAGAGTCATAGAATACACTGGGTTGTAAGGGATCTTTAAAGGTCATCTAGTCCAAAATGAAATCTGTGATTTCTTACTGATAGCATGAACCTGGAAAACTCTTGCAAGTTATTAGATAATGATCCTTGGGTGCACCAGAAGCATTTGCGCTGTCTTGCCACATCTTTGGAATACTCTGAGACACAGTGAATCTATGAGCAATTTTGTAAATGCAAGGAACACGATTTATTCTTCAGACGACTGCCAGAAGACTTTTACTCTTCTTTAAATCAAAAAACCTAAGCTACTCATTTCAGTAGAGTTCCTCTGCAATTCTGTTGCTGTAAGCAAGGGCAAAGTGCTGCCTTTGGGAAGTAAGATTTACAGTACAAATCAGAACCAAACCAGGTTTTTTACATGGGGTACAAGTGAGTACCAACAGCTTTCCAAAGTGATTGGCTTGTGGCTCCGAGAGCCAAACATTCTGCCTGCTCGTACAACCTACAGTTCCACTGAGGAACATTATCAGAGTTGTAAAAAACTATGTAAGTAGTTCCTTATGGCAGGTTTGGTCCTAGAGCTCATTAAATTCCTGCCTGCTCTTTCTGCTGATTCAAGCTTCTTGCGCGTACAGAAATGGCCAGAGGAGCGGTGTGATGCAGAGGGCGAGTGAACCCTGATGCAGAGCCAGGTGGGCTCGTGCTGTGAGGGTAAGAGCAGCCCCAGGGCAGGGGGGACAGACATGATTTTCCCTCTGGGACTAATTCATTAATTGATTAAAAATCAAAGAAGACACACTCCTGATTTTGGGTGTATTTACTGAGCATCACACATCGGGTGTGAAGTTTTCTCTCTAAACTTCATGACAGCATAATTCCTGTATGTCTTGCTGTGCTTTCGGGAAATAGTCTCACCTGCAGAGTCCAGAAGTTGATAAATTAGTGCAGCAAAGGCAACCTCTGCTTCTCTCAAAAGATTCATAGCAAAAAAGCCCCTGATAAGTGTGGCAAAGGGTACAACTCTTGTGTTTGGATTTGTGATTTGTGTGTGCAAACACAGGCGCTAGCAGTGCATTTCCAGTGCAACACAGAAAGGTATCTGAGCGTCATTAATGCCTAAATTACCCCTACCATCCTATTGAAAACGTGTGTGATACTAATGACCAATTTTCATCTTGTATTCATATCCTTGAAATTCTCTCCTGAGAGCTAAAGATAAGCAGCATGTATATGTTTCATAAGTAATGAAGTTATCTACCAAAACATCAAGTTTTAGGACAAGTGAGACATGAAAACAGACTGCCATGTTATTGCACTTCGTGGTCTTCACCTCTTTTTTGCATTCAAATTTTACTCACAAGAGTATGTATATAAAGTATGTGTCTGTATCTATGTCTATAAAGAAACAAAACCCAAACCAAAAGCAAAGGAAAAAAAATCAATAGTTTCATTAACCAACTAAATTACTCTATAATAGCATGCTGTTAATTATCAATCAGTTTAAAGACAATCCTAGAATAGAAATAGTTATTAATATTAAATATTCTAAGGTTTTCCTTTTTTCACCTGTAGATGAATAAAATAAGTTATGCAGATCAATTTACTGATGATTGATCTATGAAGTCAATACTGCAGAATGACTATTTAGTATGCTTTGGATCATTTCATATAAAGTAAACTATTTTACACATATAAATATACTGATACACACACAGAGCCTTTCTCTTTAGGACACTGAAGATTAATGTTTTGACTGGAAAAAGGGCAACTCTGAGGAAGGGGACAAATGAAAGTCTGGATATCTGCCAGTTTGTTGGCTTCTTGCTGACCTGGCAATATCTGGTTTCTCAGACCAGTTCCTCCTGTAATGACCTCTCCAGCCAATAATGTGGATCTGCCAGATAAAAGCTGTGTTTTGGTTTTTTTGTAATTTGTCAAGCGTCGGTGGCTGAATGAACTTGACTTACTTTTATCAGCACACAAGCACAGCAAGTAGGCCTGCAGATGTTTGCTGATAGCACACGGGCCGTGTCTATAGCAGCAATTTGTAACATAACTGGCTTTGGTAATTGTCTGGAAATCCATGCCTGTCTCCAGTGATATCCTCATTGTCAGCCTGCTGTTCCCTCCTCTGCCTTGAAGTGTCTTTCTGAGTCGTTACCTGCAGCTGGAATAACTGCCACCTTAACAGGCTAGTAGTAATTTTCTAGGAAAAAAAAAAAAAAAAATCTATGTAAAGTGGAGTTTTTACTTAAACCCTGTTTTGATTTTACTATATATTCTTGGCTTACAGTTTTTAGTGTCATCTCTGTCCATGATCTTTACTTCAAGTAACCTATTATGTAGCACATGAGATTTATTGCCTTGTTTGGGTAATACAGACCCTCAAAATTCAGCAGTACCTGATGCTCAGATACTAATTAGTACCTCCAATTTCTTCATTCTATATTTACATTAGCTTTGGAGTTTATCACCTAATTGGTATTCATGTCATTATCTGCAATTTTAATTTTTTTTCTGCGTAGAGACTTTGAGGAAAGAAACCTAAAACTCTTCCCCAAAGGTACAAGATTTTACGAGAGTAAATTCTTGTAATAATAATATGCTTATGCAACAAGAATTATTTGTGCTGCACTGGATAGGGTAATACATGTAATATGGCAGGCTTAGTTTGGGCCTGTTTATGTTGTAAGATAACATGCTTTAGTTCTATACTGCTTGCTGTTTTAACATCACAGTATTTTTACATTTTTCATAGTGTCCATTTATTCTTTGTAGTGCATTGCCTTTGCCTTCAGATTATTGCTTCTAATATTTTCTGTGCTGTGCAGGGAAATGAAATAAAATGCACTATGGCTAGTCCTTTATATATAAAAGGAGTTTATGTTCGAATACTAACTATAGTTTCTCATGGGATTGCTCCATGCAGAGCATACATCCAGAATTTCATCTTGAGGCTTTCCCACAAAAGTGCTTATCTGGAATGGTACCTGCAAAAGATATTTTCTTCGAGATAATTTTCCTAATTTATATTAAAGTCCTCTGTAAGGTAAGTTCCAGAGCTTTAGTGTCCAAGGGTTGGTCACAGAGTGTGTAGATCCAAATTCAAGCCAGCACTGTCCTTTTCTGCACCATACTTTTCACAAGGTCATAGCAAAGACCCACAGCTCCTAAACTGTGTTTGCAAACACAGGGAACTAACCTGAGCACGGGGAACGCTGCAGTGCTGGCTGCTGTTTTGCCATCCTGCAGGGATTTTACTCACAGGGATGTTGGAAAAGGAAGAACCAGGCTATGCTGCAGCACCACAAGTTTCCTTGAATACACTCAGGGAGCCAGAGGCAAATTTGGTCACATGGCTGTCTTTGTGACCTGCAGCATGCTTTGGGCATGCAGCTAAGGCTGTTAAAAAACAAAGAAATTGAAAATTAAAGAAAAAAAAACCAAAACAAGAAAGCCCCCAGACCCCTCTGTTTTCCAGGTAACAGTGTTGTTCAAGCACTATAGAAAATCTTGGTGAAGAAACATCTTATCCTGAAGCTAAGAAAAGGTGAAAATTGGACTTTAAGGTTTCTCAATTGGTTAAAGGAGCCATTTTGCAAAAGGAAATAATTGCCTAAAAACTGTTTTAATTTAATGTAAAAAAAAAATTAAAAGTTTTCTTTTTATTTTTGGAGATTTTCTACTCTTCCTTGTCTCAATAAAATGATCCTGTTTGGAATGGGTTGCTAATTTGAGGGCAAAAAGAAAAGGAGAGGGAGAAAAGCCTATAAAACTATAGATTATTTTTTATGGATGATGAGATGGTCCCCATTTGCATTTACAGCTTTACAAGGATTGTAGCACTAGGCTCTTTTTCTTTTTTTGATGGAAATGCTTAATCTGAGCTCAATGGGCCATAATAATTGCCTGTTTCTTCCAGTAGAAATAAACCCACTTGTATGTGACACTTGAAACCTTAACTCTGCTTCGTATTACCCACGGAATTGGAGACAGTTCTTCACCCAAATATATTTATGACAGCAGCACCAGTCGATATACAACACCCAGCCATGGGCGTTGGAGAATAAATCAATCCCTCCAGCCACTGCTGGAGCACAGTAACTGATGGTGGTAATAAAACCCCAGGAAATTAAAATTCTGTGCATGCAAACACACATACCTAGCCAAGAGAAACCCGAAGCGCTCTGTTCTGGAAAGAATTTGCATATGCATAGACATATACATTCTGTGCCCCTATGTGCTAGAAACACAATGGAACATGAAGTCTATGGGTTTTCAGCACATTATTACATCCTTAGACTTTCCTCGACATTTGGGGGCTCTCAGGAGACATGTCCATGAAAATTTAGGCATCTTGTAGAGGAAAAGGACGATCCCAGTTACTCCTTGAGGAAGAAATACTGATGTTATGTTTGAAAGCTTCTAGATGTTGCTGTGACTTCCAAAGGCTCTGAAACCCCCATTTCCAGTTCAATTCATCCTGTATATTTATGCAATTACTGGTATTTTTAATGAGTCCTCTGTGTTTGAGCACCTTGGGCTCTAGTTCGCAGCATTGTGAGCTCTTGGGATGGATGTTGTTTCTTCATTTGGGTTTTGGGGTTTCACACGTAGTACTGAGAAGCAGTTTTAGATTAATACACGATATTATTTATACATTTATGTACAAGCCCGCACTCTCTCCACATATTAAATAACTTGGAGTATCATTTATTCTGAATTCTGCGGGGCAATGAGATAATGAACACTAATAAGTAATAAAAAGATGCTGGGGAAGTGACTGTTTCCAAATGCAATACAGCAGTGCATGGTGTGTGTCCTTGTGTTGCACAGCCTTTTTGTGTAACGTGGCAAGGAAAAAACCCAAGCATTTAATTTTTGACAGAAGACTTTTACAGTCAGATGAGTGTCTAATGAGAGAAAGCGCTGACAGATGGATTTTGTAGATAGCATGAAATGGTATGGACTGTCTCAAAGTGTCTGGTGAAATACAACTGCTACAACTGTGAAAGGATAATCTATGGTTTGATTGCAGCTGTTTAATCTATGTATGAATGAGGAGAAATATAATATCTCAATCAGATGATGAGCACTCACCAATTGGGAGGTAGGTTCTGGTAAAGGCACTGTGACTGCTCAGCCTTTCTCACCTGGCTCTCAAGCTCCACAGTTCGTGTGTAGATACTGACTGTAATAATAAAACCAGGGATATTGGTGAAATTATGGTAATCAAATTTGCACTGTCCTTTTTGAGGTGGAAAAAGAAAGGCAGCAATATCAGGGGGCCTTTCATTTACCACACATATTTAGTTATGGCAAAATATCTAGAATATAAAAGACATTAGACCTGTTATTTTTCAACCACTGTGCTCCATTTCAAATAGCCTCAATCCTGAAAAGGTTTTGAATCTGAAAATGTAAACCAAATACTTGGGAATGTTGTACTGCAGCAAAAATATTCTTTTACGTTTATGCAGAGACTTTCTATAAATAACCTTCTTACCATCCTGTTGTTCTCTTTTCTCAATCACGTAAGCCCTTTTATTTAAAATGACATTTAACAAACTTGGCAGCAAAAAAACCTTCCCATGTGGACTGTTGGTATTCCTTACCACCTCGAGTAATGCTGTTGCTCTCTCAGTCTGTCCATTCATGCGGAGATGGGTCCCATTTTCTGTTTGGTTTCCAGTTTCCTCAGAGCCAGGGCTTGTGTGTCCCTGTGAAGAGTGGATAACTGATAAATACATTTAACAGATATTCAGCCTTCCACCTGTTACTGTTACTTAAAACAAAACAGACTTCCCCATTCTAGTCCTGAACTCACTGGGGAATGACACCAGCAGGTTGCACAGTATTTCCAAAGGGTCTTTTTTTGGTTTAAAATAATGGAGCCTGACAACACAAGTGTCTTCTAAGACTGCTGTCCTATAAAGCAGCCTTGAGTTGTTTAATTTTTTTTTTTCCTTGATGGAATCCTTTAAAGAAAATGAATCTTTTAGGCATTCTTCCATAAACTCATGATAGGTGAGAGCTTGACACAATGACACTCAACAAACTGACCAGTCTTAAACTAAAATAAATAAATAGTTAATTGTGTATGGTTCAATCCAGAGCCATAACAAAGTAAATTTAGGATTGAGAAGCAACGTATTTAAAATTGCAGGATATGCACAAGGTTTGCTTCTAGGGTCTCTTGATCATTAATTAAATATGTTATGGCTTTCAGTTTTTCTCATTTATCTGTACAGGTTTACATATTGTAAATGCATTATTTATGTTTTCCCTTAAGTGCTCAGTACTGCCAGGATGTTTCTCTTAAACTGGCACAGATAGCAAAAAAGACATAATGAGAGAGCAAATTTGGCACTGGTGAAATGCACAGAGAGCTGCTCATGTCCAAATGAGCCTTTCCCAGATGCATTTGAATAAACTTGAACTGACAAATAGAGGGCCAGACAGGCAGATGGCATCCGTGTTTAAACTATGAATTTTTATTTTTTTTTTCATTAGGGTAAATTTGGTTTGTTTATTTTTTTCCTTTTAATCTCATCCTAATAATGCCTTATCACTAAGCCTTGCTGCTTTTTTCTGGAAAGCTCCTAGTATGGAGGGTGATGAGGGAGCTGTCTAGGTGGATGTTCATTCTGAGGGAAGCCAGCTCTGAAATGGATTTTGTTGTTGTAGCTAAAACACAGCTTGGAATCAACCATTTGCTGCACCTTCAACCAAGGGAATTGTCACCATTGGTGTGTCCTGCACATTGCCCCTGTTTTTCTTTTCCTTTTGAAGTAAACAGAGTGTCATGGGGGTGGTTGAATCAAAAAATACTTTAAGATAGTGTTCTCACATTCATATGAGAGCTGTTTGTTTTAAAGTAAATTGATATTTTTCTTATGTTGCTTTTGCTGTCAGAGATGGAGGAGCAGTTGGATGTTTAGATGCAGTCCTCTTATTCACTCTGCCTCTCTGTTGTTTTCTCCCACTGTTCATAAACACTTCTTTTCCATCTTAAATACAATTTTTCTGGTGTCTGAGATGTTACGTATTTTATGTTTCACATTACGGTAGCAGATAGCTACTAACTAAACCCAGAATTAACTATCTGCTTTATTAGTCAATTAACTATTAACTATTAACTATCTGCTTTATTAGTCAACAACTCTTGCTCCACTCTACAAGTATTTGATACACTTTTTTGCTTGTTATCTTACAAATTTCACCTTTCTTGCATTCCAAAACTCTCCCCTCCATCCCACCACCAGAAGTTAAAATCTCTAGTGTGCGGGCTTACACAGAAAACCTAAATAATAAAAAAGACCCTGAACAAAACAACCCAAACTCACTTCTAACTTGCGCTAGATGATCACTGTAGGTCCCTTCCAACTGAAATATCTTATTATATTTATTTTTAATCAAGGTGAAGAGGTTCATGTGGAATTCAGATCTGAAATTAACTCTTGAGACTTACGCAAGCACACTTACAATGCAGACTAATATAACCTTCAAGTGACTCATAAATGGTGTAAAGTCATGAACTTTGGAAAGAGGAATCATTAGTCTGCAAGTGACAGTTGCTTCAGCTGTACTTAATTTGACTCCTTAGGGGAATTGTAATTACACCTGTGCTGAATTCCTTTACTTTTTGTTCCCTACTAGGAACTTCAAAGAGCATTTGTTTCTGTTAGGTCTGTATTTTCATACAGAGCCTCTGTTGTAAAACTTCTGCTATACAAGTAGAATGTTAAGCCTGTAATGTACTTTTTAGGGCTCTTTCTGTGATGAAAAACAGGCACTTTTATTTTGTTTGTAGTAACCTAACTTTTACTGCGAAGTTCCCATTTTCATCTTCACTACAGAGTAAAAATATCTTGTACAAATGGGTATTGGTTGGTGTTTTAACTGTTTCTAGGTACGAAGTAGTGATAAGTGTATTCCGAGCCTTTGAAGATATCCTCAGAAACATTGCATCCAATTTCATGTTTTATGGATTGTTTGCCAGCTACACTAATGACAGAACTGACAGTGATTACACTTTCAAGGCTAATTATGCTCCCTAAAGATTCTAAAATTATTCTAAAATTATTTTTAAAAAAACAAAACAAAACCCAGCCAGACGTGAAAACCCTCTCTCCATGTGAACAAATCAACACTCGAGTGCCTTCGTGAGCAAAGCTCTGAAAGTTTGGTTCCAGAGGTCCTGGTGCATGACTGGGTTAGACATCAGGGAGCTGGAAAGCAGACTGGGAACTGGGTGTTTCAGGGCTTTTGTTGTTTCCAGAGCTCTTCCTGGAGGAGCCTTTTCCTTCTGGCAGAGCTGGGACGTCCCAAGTTGTGCTGACACTGCCACGGCCAGTGTCTGCTGTCACAGGGAGTGAGGTCCTGCCCAGCAGCAGCTCTCATGCTCTGAACAGTGTTTTTTGTAAATCTGGCACAGCAGAAACACAGCAGTATGGAAAAAAAAAAAATGCTGTGGAATCAAATCATCTTCAGAGTGACTTTTACACCAGATTAAAACTGGAAGTTTTCATAGGAATGTGTTTTATCACTTGTTTGAAACTTCTGTATCTTTATTCCTGAGCTGTGCTGTGAATATATCACAATATGGAAGCAGTGGGATATTCACAAATACAACAGACTCGTGATAGAACACAAAAGGAGGAAAGCTTCTTCCTGAACTGGACTGCCAATGAGGTGTTTAAAAGCTAAAAGAGATTCTTTTCTACTTCCGATTTGTTGTTGGTTCTTGTGTTAATTTTGTTTTGACCTTTGTACATTTAAAATATAAGTGGAAAAAATATTATTTTGCAGTAATGATTCTGTCTGGATGCACAGGACAATACTGTGTTTAGATAAATGGCTGCATTTCCAACATTTATATGTGTAAGACAGGTAGACTTAGCAGCTTTGTTGTGGCAAGAATGTTATGCTTTCAAAGTTATTTTGGCTTTTATTTTTTCTTTTTTCCCCTTGTAGAGTTCAAAACAACAGATGAGTTGTGAAAGAGAACAGCTAAGGGTAAGTGCAATGATATGCAAGATGCTCTGTTTCCTTAAAACATAAGCAGAATCTAGTCTGTGCTATTGACAGATGGATTACTTAATTTAAGAGGAACATATTTAGTTCATTTGTTGCTTGTTGGTAAATATTGTACATCTCTCAGTATCAAAGAGCTGCAGTAGATCCAGGTTTTTCTTCTGTAATGTGGTGGCATTCGGCAGTAAATGCCTCTTCATGGGACCCGTGACACTCAGCTCTTCCCGTGCACCACGTGCAGCTTCAGCAGTGCCAAAGGTCACTCTGTGCTTCCCAGAATTCCTCCACTCTGAGCTTGGTTTGAACAAGAAGACGTTATCCTTCGGATTTTTGTAGTCTGTGTGCTGTCAGAGAGGAACCAGTGCCAGGGCTGGGAGGTAGCTGGTGATTTTAGTGTGTATTGGTTGTGTACAATCTGTAAAGGAGACAGAGTTCCTGAGCCCAGGCTGCTGACCTCTCTTATGTTTTCCCCCCTTCTTGTATTAGAGCTTTTAGTCTCTGCTCCCTTTAAATGCTACAGATCTCTGAAGATGCTTTTCCATTGCAATATTTTTTGATTGATTCTAGTATTAGTTTGGGAAAGTATAAGAACCTTCATTAACTACAAGAAAAAAAAGCAAAACCAAAAAAACCCAACCAACCAAAAGCTTTTTGGTCATCTGAGTGTTGCTTAATAGACCTACCATTGACACGGCATGATGAGTATTCACTTGAAATCCCACATGCAAGTAGAGAGGGAGAGGCAGGCCTGAAGGAAGGGTAAGTTTCTGTACAAACAAAAATATTGTTGGAAATAGAACAAGCAGCATTTTGTTTTTGTTTTTGTTTGCTAAGCGTCAGCAGCGCCTGCATGACTTGCAAGTATAAGGAATATATTTGTGTTAAAGTACATTGTGCAGTGTTCTTGTCCATTCAGCCATTCATTAGATTAACTTCATCAACATATCTAGATGCTTCAGCTGGTCCTCACCACACTTGTAATGGGATTTTTGGTAAATAAGTTAGGCAAGAACAATGCATCACATATTGTCCTCGATTCTTTCCTTCTGACATGTGACTGCATCGCATTGTACTGGAGCTGGAGTGACAAAGCTTTGTTTTATCAGTAGTCATGTCTCAACAGAGCAGCTGTCAAAGCTAAAATATTGCACTAGTACCTGAAGGGCAAGCTTTTCAAGAGGTAGCAGTGCCTTGAGAACAAAGAAAGTTTTCATTTCTTTTTCTTGTTTTTATTTTCTTCCTTGAATGAAGGCAAACATTGTTTTGAAATATAACGTGAGGTGGCCACCAGCTCTTTCTTCAAATAAATAGGTATGCTTTTTCAAAGTAGTGGATAAAATGTGGTGCAGTGAAACTTTCATGTATCTTTCTGTTCCAGTATTACACATTTATGCTCAACAATGAGCTCAGTGCTTAGGATGCATAGCCTAAGCTATGCGTTTGTCATAGCAAAACGTTGGCACCTAGAGACAAAACCGTGCCTGTAACCTTCTAAATTTAGGTACATCTGCTTCCACAATTCCTGTGATGTTCCTGTTACACAAAACACAGTTTCCAGTGTGAGCTCTGTTCCTGTAGCAGGGATCTCCTATGGCTTTCACAGTTAATCTGCTGTGTCAAAAGGTCACACTGAAATTTAAATATCCTGTGTGGACCTGTTGCACTTGGAACACTATGAGGGTGTAACTTGACCATTCTGGCACTTTTAGGTTGGCTCCCTAACTGAGCAGTACTGTTAAAGAAATGTTTTATTGGCTGGATTAGGTTTTGCAGGCCTGCAGTATTTTCTTTTGGGGTTTGTGACCTCCCATGAATACTGGGCTGTCAGGCAGTCTCTTTACAAAAAAAAAATAATAGTGCTTCATCCCATCTGAAAGAATTGAAACAGAACAAGGAAACAGGATTAAAACAACAAAATGCTGACATCCTATTGTTTGTAAAACCAAGTTAAAATCAGATTATCATTAGATCATCTAATAACACAATGAAAAAAAGATACTATCTCCTACTTCCTTGCTAAGTGTAAGATGAAAATGTCTGCCACTCTCCTTTTTTGATTCCCTAGTAATTCCTTAGTCTAAGAGTCATAAAAAAGTTTCAAAAGAAAGGGTTGTTAAAAGCATAATAGTCTAAATAAATAATTAGTCATTGTGTGGCTGTAGAAAGAAATATCCAGGTGTGACTAAAATAGTTTATTCAGACATTTCTCACCTCTTATCTGTTTCACTGCCTTGTAAATTTTAAAGCAAAGCCGACTGTCACTGTTCTGGAATAAAGCATTTAGAGTAATGAAACTCATCCATATTCGATCCTCTGGCCATTATACATTATATTTACAATGAATGATAATCAATAGTTAAGGAAGCCTGTGCATTTTAACCCTTTTCTACTCAATGTTTGGACTTCACAACAACCACAAGTGTGTAACTTATTTGCCCTGCCAACCTGGTACAGTCCCCAGCTAGAAATCAATGTCTTTACCTGAATTATTTAAATGAGAAATCATACAGAAAAATATGGGAATTTTATCTCTAGCAAGGCTGGTTGGGGCTTTTTTATTCCATTTGGAAACATAACCTAACCTAACTTTGGTAAATTTCCATTTGATTTAAAAAAAAAATAAAGCATCAATGCCATTTTTCAAGTTTTACTTCCTCTTGGCAGCGATTTTTCATTACAACGTGCTGCCTTGAATATTAGTTGTTTTCATGTTTGTTAATGTCTTTTTGCTTTCTGATCTGGTGTCACTTAAATCGAGTTGTACTAAAAAAGACAGTCTGTTTCTAAAGGCAGATTGACTCATCAGTGTCTCTCTCCCCACCTCCCTCCACACACTGTGCTTCATCAGTATTTCCTTCAAAGAAAATAATGAGACTCTTTACTCCCCTTCATTGTGTTTTGTGTTACCCATTCCTGGTTTATAAATCTCTTTTTGGGCAGTCACACCCTCTCCTCTTCTCTGACTCTCTCCTCCTGCCTCTTGCTGCTCAGGAGTTGCTGTGTGTAGTTGGCATTCTGATGTATTAGAAATGACCTGTAAAGGCACAGAACTCACAGCTTGCTCAAAATCATTTAAAAGCACTTTTCTGCTTGTATTTCAGTCTGAAAAACAGACTTTGAAATGTGCGTGGTCCAGGTTATTTAAGGCTGTGAAGAAAATTGGGATCCGAGCCCTAAGTAGAAATTAGCTGGAGTACCTAAAGCTATAAATAAGGACAGTGGCAGCCTCTGAAGTCTGTCTGCTGTTCCCACTGAACCTTCCTGGCTGGTCTGACTTGAACTTGGGATGTTATTTTTTTATCATAGCCTAAGAACATGACTTAAATGTACAGGCTAACTTAAAGCTTACTGAGCTTTACCCAACTTTCAGCTCATAATTGATTATTTTGCATGATTAATTCAATGTAGCTGTTTAAAATGAACTCCTGTATCTGTACTGGCATGAGTTGTGCTATATAAGCTAATGCTTTTGGTCCTGATGCAGCAACACCAGATGAGCTCTCCAAGGTGGGCAGAGGACAATTTTAAACTCTAATGTTAGGAGGCTTTATAAATGTTCCTGTGAATACCAATGAGGTCTAATGGTAAATGGTGTGATTAGCTTCCTTGATCTGAAATTTTAAGTGACCCAGTTGTTGCTCTAATTAACAGCTTCTTTCACATGTGCTTATTATCAAGATGCATTCTATGCAGCCAGAGTTCCTTCTCTGGTCTGAAATATTGGCAGGGCAGGCTCTAACGATCATCTTGTATTTAATATCAACTTTTATATTTTTATAGTGCTCTAATCTTCAAGAAGACAGAAGTTTTGCATTCAATATTTGTCTTGTCTCTAGTATGGTAAATGAAATAAAGTGCAACATGCAGCTAAAAATGTATCAAAGTTATGCCAGGTGTAGAGAAAACAATAGCAAATGCGTTGATGCCCAGCATAATTTTTAAGCAACATTGATCCTGCAGTATTTAGCTTTATTTGTGTCTTTGTCCAGTGCATTAATTTATGAGGTTTCTAATGTGCTCAGCTGTATTGATGAGGGTTTTTGGAAGCTTTTTTAAAGAAAATTTTTGAAGCTCATTGTTGTGGCATTAGCTTTCTGCAGTGATATAAGAGTAATCCATTGACATTTTTGTGTGTGGTATTCTTCTGATGCACTAAGGAGGTAAATTGTGATTGAGTGACAGACACTAATTTTTCAATTGGTTTGAGCTGAACGAAAACAAACAACTGGAGAGGGGAAGAGAATCGGAGTGGAAGTGATTTTTTTAGTAGATATTATTCTCGAGGGTTTTCTGAAATTACTTAGGACGAGAGCAGGGCAGAACATACGTGGTGGATGGCCAAAAACCTCTGCTCTCCATCCACCTCTTCCCACGCTGGACAGGAGGCAAAGAAATGAGTATGAGCTGGTTTTGTGAGTCAGTGATGTCTTGTTACCAGAGAGCAACATAGTAATCCATGGCATTTCTGCGAAACAGGGCAGCTGGTTCTGGCCAGTACTAAAAATGTCACTTTTTGCCTTTCCTCTGAAAATCCCTTGGTTTGCATTTGTAGACAGTGTGTGTGTGTTTTGCCTGGAAGAGTAATCTGGAACTACCAAGTATTATACGTGCTTCAAAGGAAAAAGGGTTGCAAGGGGCAAAGCTAAAATAACTCCTAAAATTTAATCAATCCAGTGGGTTCACTACTCATCCTCTTTCCTTAGGATTTCACATGTGCCACATTTGATGTGCCAGACAAGTGGCTTAAAGTGATCCTTCGTTAGTTCCCATAGTTATTCTTGCAGCGAGCTGTGTGTGTCGTCGCCCGTGTAGGTGTAGTGTGGAGATGCAGGTAGGTGAGATCAATAAGAAGGTGTATTTTTGGTTCCTGATTTGTATTACACATTGACATGGAATGAAATTGGAGTACTCTCACTCACTGTCTTACCAGCTATATTCCCAGTGGTTCCATAAAAAGTAATTTACATCACAGCTCAAGAAAAAAAAAAAAAAAATCTTGGAAATAAGACCTAAAAAAGACTGGGGAGAAGGGTTAATTTTAGGGATGTGATTTCATTTAAATTTTAACTTAGCTTAAAATAAATGTGTGCCAAAAAAAAGGCAACTAGAGAAATGTAAAATTCAGTTGCAGTCTTGCTTGGCAATTCTGCTGAATTTTAGGAGCCTTCCCGAGAATAGTAACTCATAATGCTGGCCTCCAATTTGTTGTTTAATATTATTGTGACGAAAAACAGTGGCAAGGTAATGAAAACTGTTGGGGTTCATGTTTCAAGTGCCATGGCTTCTTACCACAAGGATCCTGTTCTCTTCCAATGCTGACTGCTAATAGGGCCCTTGGATCAAGAGAATAAAGTGTTTGCATCACTTTATTTAATAGTGGTGCCACTCCAGGTTTGTTTGAATTCTTTCAGGACTTCTTAAGAGGCCTTTAGGTATTGTCCTGACCCTGCTCTTGGTGGAATGCTATTCAAAAAACTTTCCATTCCTGTCCTGATGTTGTTTTGGCATCTCCCTCTGAGAATAGCAGGCAGAGGCTTTTCTACTGTTCAAGTGCCACTCTCTTTTGAATTCAACTTTCATTTTTGCACAGTCAAGTATTTTCTCTGTGTGGTACTTCATAACTGCTGGACATGAAGGATTACAGGAATTTTTGGTGAGGCTGAGGCAGTGTTTGCACTAAGTACCTGTCCGGTTAGGGTGACAGGTTCCATTTAGAGCTGCAGCACTCTGTATGGAATGCAGCAGCTACTCAACGGGTGTTTAAACTCATATCTGTACACAGACAACCAGGGGCAGGGGATAGTTCACTGAGTGTAATGAAGGTTCAGGCAGTGGTAAACCTGTGAAGGGATAGAAGGAAATACATTTGGACAGTTTAAGGGCTGCTGAGACAGTACCCGACATTAATTCAATAGCCTGGTGCTCTCTTGTACCTGCTGCACAAACATGAGCAATGCCCAGTCCTGGCTGCACACTGCTTTTGGGAACAGCTTTGCACTCAGAACAGCAGCTTTTGGTTCAGACTTTCTGCAGTGGCTGCACACAGCTCCTGCTGCAGAGCACTTGCTGTGATCAGGGAGGCTGTCCTAGAAAAGAAGAAAGGTTTTCTTGCTTAGTTTGTGTTTGTTGAGAGGAAGCTCTTTTTTCACACGGCTTTTGTAGTTTCTCTTTGATCATCTGGAAACTAGACCTTTGAGTGCACAGCTTTAACAGTGTTTATACTATCCTGACTTATTATTTCAACCTCTGCTGTTGCTGAGGCAATTTGACTAGCAAAGATCATAGTCTCTGTAGTGTCACACCTAGTTCAAGCAGGAAACACTATCTAGTTTACACTGCAGCTTGGAGGGGTTTGTGGTCTTGGGGTTTTTGTTTGTTTGTTTGTTTTTTGGTTTTTTTCCTTGGTTGATTTGGGTTTTTTGCAAGGTTTGGGATGGTGTTGGGTTGTTTGTTTTTGGTTTTTTTCCCCCTGGGTGTTTCCACGAGGCCTTTCTAGCTTGGGTGGGGGTTATGTGGTTTTGCATGGGTAGTGATGCTGGCTTGAACTATTTACTTTTCTTTTTCACTTGGGTGAAAAAAAAGTGAAAAACTAGGAAAGGCTTTTCAGTTGCAGGTAGTTGGGCTGGATTTTTAACACACTGTTTGGTCCTTCTGCATGGTGGATTTCTATTCTCATTTACTCATATATAAAAGAACAGACTGAGCAACAACACTTTTAAAGGGAACAAGAAAGACATTGAAAATATTGTAAGAACTGAAAAAAAACCCAAACCAATTTACATGAAGAATCCAAACAATGCAGTGTTATAGGGACATACAGTCACTGAGCCACATTGACTTCTTGAACCAGTGTTTTTTCAAGTAGAGAGAATGAAGGAATACTGATTTTAATATGGACATCATGTCCTTTTATTGATGTTAATGGTCTTTTTCTGTTCTGTAAAATCTTTCTAAACCCTGCTTGTTTAAACTGGTCAGGTTTGCTACTCTACAGAAACATTTCATCATGCTTTAAGTAGCTGCCAAAGTTTTTTCAAAGCGCAAAAATTACGAGGAAAAATAAATTCATCTTAAACCAGAAATGCATTAACCAATATTAATATAAAAACATATACATACAAATATGTATCTGTATTATACATATGTACAAATGTAGTTAAGGATTCACTCCTACTGACTTGAGCTTGACATGCAGATGCACCACACTGTCAGATATTGAGTGAAATCTTGGCCTTGAATAGGCTAGGATTTTAGAAGTCTATATTTGCTTTTCATCTCGACATTTTTAATGGTAAGAATAAGTGAACTGTACCTGTACTCTGTTCTATTCTGCAGTAAAATGCCAACTTGTCCTGAAAGCCAAGTCTTTGTGTTCCACAGGAATGGCTTTCTTGGTACAGAATCCCAAAAACTCCCTCTGTTTAGTCCCCAGGAAATGAGATAGAGAAATAAAAAGAAACTACACCAAACAAACCAAATCCATGTTTTATCAGGCTGACAGTAGTTTTTTACCATCTTGAAGTTTTGGGCTTGAGCAGGGACCTATACCTGGTGTTGGAAGATGAATGAAGTACAGAATTTTAAAAATATGACTAATTTTTCTTTTCTTCACAAAGGCTTGCAGCAAAAATTTGTTTCGGAAAAAAAGGGTATTAGCCAGAGTTTCACACTTTTCCCTGTGTGGGGCTGGGCAGGCTGGAAAGGTGGAGCCACGTGAACCTCATGAAGGTGAACAAATCCAGGTGCAAGGTCCTGCCCCTTGACTGAAGCAATCACCAATTTCAGTAGGTACTGGGGGACAAACTGTTTGAGAAATGGAAGAAATCCTGAGCTGGTATTTTTGTATTTGTAGCATGGTATCTGGAGGATGCATTTTATAAGCCAGGAAGTTGAGAAAGGTAAAAATGCTCTGCTGATTTGTAGCTTCTTTGTTGTTTCTCACCCCTGGGAGAACCTGACCTTGTTTTGGAAATGTTTTTTCCTCCACATCTGTGTGCTGTTGTGTATTTTGAAGCTTTGATCACCTCTGTTATCTTTAAAGACAGTGAGGCTTGGACAGGGAGAGGGAGATATAAAACCAGAGCACATCAGATCACAGGCATTTTCTGTGCTCCACTAATACCAGAAATTTGGGCCCTTAATGTGAAGGAGTGGCTACAGATGTATCCCAAGTATGTAATCAAGTGCCATGTAGACTTTTATTCCATAGGTAATGGGCAAACCACAGATGCACTCTGTGCTCGAAAGTTCCATTCCTAGCATTTCTCTTTCATGCAGTAGTTATCTCTGCCTTTGTATTCTTCAGATCTCTTTGAGTACAACACTGAAAGTGAAAAAAGTGGTGTTCATCTCAAGGTCACTTTGCTACTTGAGAGCAGCTGCCCTCCAAAGAGCACATAATGAATAGTTTTATTACCTTTTGGTTGGTTTTCCCTACGTGCTATAGATTGCTTCATATGCTATCAGCTCATTTCTCCTCTTCTGGTTTTTTTTTTTTTTCCCCTTCGAACTACTGCTTTCTACAACTGTTTTCATCATTGTTAAAAATCATTTATATAGCACCATAAATTACAGGCATTTTACAAGCACAGGGTAAGATACTGCCTTTGTCCCGAATACTTTATGGTTCAGATACATCCTTGATATCTGGTGTACTTTTTTTGCTTAACACACTGCCTGGGAATTTTAAGGTAGATTGCATTAATCTCCTGTTTTATTCCCACAATTTTTCAAGATCAAATGATGGCGAGTCACTTTATGTGATGCAGGTAACCAGTCATGTGTTTGCTCCTTACCATAAATGTATGGTAAACATTCTGCTTAGGGATAATTCCAGGCACATGGTTTTGTGCACATACATTTGCATCTAAAACTGTAGGCACTGGGAAAAAAAAAAAAATCCAGCCTTTTGATAATTTAGCTCCCCCCTTGTTCTTTTTTTCTCGACACCCTAACTGGCATTTCCCATTTTTTGGAATGAAATCTCCCAGGAATTTTCATGTGATATTGCCACAGTGCCCAAGGAAGAACCTGGCAGCATGTTCTGTAAAGATACCTCTGAAAAGGTAGTTTATTCTTTTGAGTTTTGGCTCAGTTGCTGGGCTCCCAACTCAAGGATATCTCTTACATCATTTACACTCCTGCTTCCACTAAAACACATATTTAAAATCTAATTGTATTTAGCATTTAATTTGAAATTAAGAAAAATATTTTTCTATATATTTTCCCAGATGATAATAGTACAAAATGCATTAGAAGTCTATTACTGTAATTATTTACTATTCTCTTTCATCTATAAACAGAGATTTTTTTTTATTATTATTATTTTTTTTAAACCCCAAACAAACTGCTATAAATCTAGGAGAAAAAAAAAAAAAAATTCACTTAACAACCTAATTTTTCCTAAGCCCTTGAAATGTGCAGGTCTTGGGTTCTGGGCACCTTCCCAGTCATATGCTCAGCTGGAAATGTGGAGTCCACCATAGGATTGTGGGGTTTTTTTCAGTTATGATAATCTTGTATCCAAAGTATCAATTTTACACAGTGAGCCGGTAAAATATTTTGGTATATATTCATCAGTGTTAAAAATGTAACAAAACTTTTCTTGACTCTTTTGTATCCAAATTTTAGGTTTTTTTTCACGTGTCAACATCAGAACAGAGCAATCATGGTTTGTTAACATTGCCATGAAGTTCCTTCTGGTTTGAAAACCAGATCCAATGGCTGCAAAAAATTACGTTCCAGTATTCTATCCAGTATGTTAAAATTATGATACCTCTGTGCCAAAATTTTTTAAAAAGTAGTTTTTTTCACTATTTTCTTTGAAAATGTATTAGACACTCCAAAATAATGCATAATGGTATTAGGTTTAGATTTAAATCTCAGAAAGACTTTTACCATTTTTAGAGAACTCTGTGGCTTATATGATACCAAATATAAAATGATGTGGAAAACATTGGCTCTTATTTAAAAAAGGTTGAAAGGAAAATAAAAAAATAATTTTTCAAATTGATTAATGAAAATATATTTCCATGTTTTATTCAGAGTAATCCAAGCTTTATTTTGAAAGCACTGGAAAACACTGACATTATTAAACAGAGAAAGAAGTTCAGTAAGCGTTCATCTGTAACCATAATACAGTTAGTGTGGCAATATAATATAGAGGAAATTCAGTTGAAACAGATTTTTGACATTATTACAATAAATACCAAAAGCAGATTGATGTTCCTGTATGTTTTTCTGAACGAAATCCCACCCAAATGCTTGCCCTGTTCCTGCACTGTTTATTTTGCTGTGCTGCTGGCACTAAAGCATGGTATTGATGCACTTCCAGTGCTTTATATGGAGCACTCAGCCTCTCCCTGCTTAGGTTCCTGCTGCAGGCACAGGGATTGCCTTTCCTTGGCCAGGTGGAGGAAAGAATGTAAAAATTCTTGGAATTGGATTGGAATTTGGAACACAGAAATTTACAAGATGTATCTCAGGCAAAGAAAACTTTAGCATGTGTTTAATTGGGTGTTGGTGCTTGTTTGGATTTCCACAGCCACAGAAGAGTTTAATTCCGAGTGGTGAGTGAGTGTGGAGACTCACTCAGTGTGCAGAGAGCATCCAAGTTCAGGGCTCAGAGGAGAACAAAAAATATCACCCCTGAGAGGCCAGATGGGCTTTATGCAACCTGATGCTGCAGCCCAGAGTCTCCCTGCCTTGTAAGGAATTGCATTAACGAGCTCTGCTCATGGAGAATTCCCTCGTTTGAAGTGGAGGTCAGGATGGAAAACATGCCCTGCTGGTTATCCCTTTGCTCTGAATGTAGCGTGTCCTTAGGAGACAGTAACTAAATAGAAGCAGGGTACCCAATGCTTAATAATGGTCTTTGCTTGTTTGTCATATTGGCATGTGAAATTTCATGTGAAAGAAAAAATTTTAAAAATCGAAGTATCTTTTGAAATGCTTTCATACTGTTTGCTTACAAAGATCAGTTTGCATAGATGCTGTGGTTTAGCAAGGTCTTGCTCAGTGAAAAGCAATGAGTGCTGTGATGCCTTTGATCAGCATTTTGCAATTTCCTGTGAGTGGAGCCCAGCTGAGCCTGGTGTAGTCCCAGAGAAAAGGGATATCGAGAGTGTTACCCAGCTCTGTGCTCACAGAGGCTGCTCCTGTTCCTCATGTGCGTGGTGTTTTTGACAATAAGACCAGCACAGGTTTGCTCTGCCACTTGCTGATGCTCTTTCAGCCTCAGTCAAAGTGCCACCAGCCTTTTGTCACGGGAAGTGCTTCAGAACTGAGCAGTAACCCTGGGCTGCACCAGAACATTGCCACTGTGTTGGCAATTTGTCTCTGATGAAAGATGGAACAGTAAAGTGTGGAACAATCACTCCTTGTGATGCTACTGGAGAATTTTCCTCTCCCAGTGGGAAAAGAAAAAACAAATCTCAGTTTTCACACATGCGCAAAGTATTATCAGCCTGTTCTACCAGAAGAATCTGCATTTTGGTTTGTGAGAGAGATTATATTTCCAGAATGTCACTGTTTTCAGAGCAGGGTGTAATTTGTTTTGGTTTGGGTTTTTTTTGTTTGTTTGGTTGGTTTGGTTTTTGTTTGTTTTGGTTTGGGTTTTTTGGGGTGTTTTTTCAGTGCATTTGTGCATTTGCTGTTGGAAATAGTTAACTTTACATTTTGTTGCTGGGAAAGAAGTATCCAACTGATGTGAACCAGGAACCCCCTAGGAAAATAGAAAACACATGGATTCAGAGCATCTCAGAACACCAATTAAATATTTAGTGTACAGGCTGGATCCCTCCTAATGGAGAGTGTCTGAGGTAAACACAGCATCTCTAATGTACAATCAATTTAATAACAGAAAGGACGGGCAGCTCATGAAAGGGGAGAGACAACACAGGGAGTATTTTGATTTCAGGCAAAAGAACTGTATGAGAAGTGAAATTTTTAATTGTGAGAATGAATGGTCAGGGAATCCAGCTTGACTTTGCTGAAGGAATTTCTGATGGTACTGGAAGGCAGTGGTGGAATCTGAAGTACTCTCAGGTTGGTTTGATTATTGCCTGGTTACTGGCCTGTTGGTGGCTAGCAGCCGAACACCGACATGCTTTGTAATGCTTGAAACATGCAGGAAAAACTGCTCTGAATCCGACTTTTTGCAACAAGCTACATACTCCCGAAATTTTTTAAGACCAGGAAAAAAATTGTTCTTACTGTGGGGGTGTTGGAAGGGGTGTAGTGACCCAGTTATCAAGTGCCTGCAGTGGTGGAGAAGCAGTGCACAATCTCCTGTCCCAGGGTGTTCCTCGTGCAGTGCTGTGTGCGTTTACCTGCAGTGTTCACAGGCAGCTGCTCAACTGCAAGAACTCCTTTACAGTTGTGTTGCATTTAACTTTCTTTTAGAAACACCTCTTTTTCAGAAACAACCTTGTCCTGTTTAAAGAAATCTTAGAAATGAGCGTTTGTACTTGTAGGCTTTCAGTGTGAACGAGAGCAGAACATGGATAGCTGCACTCACACCCATTCACAGATCTGTCCTGCTCCAAGATGCCAGGAAGGCATTCCCTCTGCCAGACTCCCAGAAGGCACTCTTCATCTCATTTTGTCACCTGACGTGCCCTGGGTTCCCTCTCATAGTTTGGACTGATGGACAGAAATTTCTCAGTATTTCTGAGGCGATGTCAAAATAATTTGAGGCCACTTCTGAAAATCAGAACCATTTGGCCCTGCATGTCCATGCAGCATGTTGCATGCTTTAGGAAAGCACTGATGCAGCCTTAATTACTGTCTCACTACTTATTTATCTTTAATACATAAATGCCAGGTTTCAGAAAATGTCAAAAGTTTCTGGAAAAACATAGTTTGAGACCTATTAAAGGAGAATGTTCTGTGAGTCTCATGGTAGAAGCCAAAAAAAAAGAAAAAGGGTTATGGAGAAAATCTGCAGACATCAAGATGATGGAGAGGGTCCTACAAGTCACAAAATGAAAGGCAGGCAAAGATGCCCAAAGTGTTTTTGTGGTCTGGAAGGCAGCCAAAGTGGCATTGATTTATTAAAGAGCAGCCTCACGGCTTCCTTTTCTCGATGTGATGGTGCCATTAGCTCCTCAAACAGTCGCTGATTTCCTTGGGAATGAGGAGTAGGAGAAGATTCTGAAGACAGTTGTTATTTCCAGACTGATGCCACTGCCAGGCCATCGCTCTGTGTACCTGGCTGCAGAATTCTGTGTGTATGCAGTGGGTGCACGTGAGTTATTGAACACAGACACTACTTGTGCAAGAAGTACAGCAGCAGTTCTGTAGGCTTTTATACTCTGCAGTTGTGGTGTAATGAGACAGCAATTGTGAGGCACTAATTGTCTCAAAAGTGCCAAACTCAGCTGTTTTGTTGATAGAGTTAACTCAGGGCTGTTCTTGTGCACTGCTAATATGCTGGGAGTGATTAGCACCTGTAGCATCAGCTTTTTGTCTATTTCTGTAGATATCTCAATCCTCTTATGTAACTTCTTTTCCCTGTTTTCTCTCTGAATAGCCAGTATTAGTTTTGTATTTTTCCATTCCGAGCATACACCTTGCCCCTGCAGTGCCTCCCTAAAATCCTGCCCCTGTATCTCCTTGTTTGTCACTTGTCCTGCCTGGAGGTGGGCAGTACCTGCCTCCACCAGGACACTGCTGCAGAGGCCTTTCTGATCCTGTGAGCAGAACCGGAGGTGCTGGGCAGCCTAATGGCGAGGCTGGTTCTGGTGCTGTTCCTGGGATTTCAGGTGGCAGAGGAGCAGATTTTTCACCTTTTTTTATCGTGGGGCTGCTGTACAGTGGTGCTGCCATCAGTAGTGGTGCTCTGGCAGCCTGGGAGCAGGAGAAGTGTGCTCAGCACATGCTGTGCATGTGCCAGTCCCTCACAGAATCAAAACACTGATATAACCCACCTTCAGTTACGAGGCTGTTTTCACCCTGTTAAAAAACAAGTGAGACGAGGAGACAGAGCATGAATTAGTTTTGTCAGATATATAGTCAGAAGTAGCAGCTGATAGGTTTGCTGTGATAAGTTCTGTATGATGGCTTTGCTGAAAGGTAGGCTGTTCCATGATTTACTGAACTATTATAAGTGGTAAAACTGATCCATTTGTTATCATCCAGTGCATAAAGACTTCAGGATTTAAGGAGCCTGCACTAAATAACAAAGCAATTTATATACTCATAAACTGAAAATTACAGGGAAGAAGTCCTTAAGTCATTGGTAATAGGAACCTTTTATCATATTAGTGATGATTACCAAATATTAACCCCTACTCCCCTTTTGAAAACAAAATCTTACCTTAGAATAGTTGCAATTGTTTAAAGAAATCCTGGAGACAACTTTGTATTGATTTACTGTGTAAGTGTGGCAAGTTTTATTTATTTATCTGAGTGCCATCCCTCTCCCAGGTCCCTGCATCAGCTGATGTGAGCTGATAGATGGTTCTGCCAGCAGCAGCATGTGGCTGATGTTACCTGAGGAATGGTATCAGTTGGTTCCACTACTGGATCTTCACCCAAAGCAAATTTGAGTGTAGTATCTTGAAAAGAGATTTTTTTTCCTGTGTTTCAATAAACAGATAATAGTTAGCAATGGTTGGTTTCAGATTAGCCTGTTCTAAGGAGGATATAATTATGTGTCCTACTGTGAAGATGGAAATACCCTCTGCCAGGTTTTAAAAATGCATTATAAGATTGTGAGTTGTCTTAGTGTTCTCTTGAATCAAAGATTTTATGGGCAGTGGAAAGAAGATGTTGACTAAAGCTGAGCAAACATTTGCCTGGAGGTAATTTTGCTGATGACATTAGTTTCTTTTTTGTGCTCCAGAGTATCCTGAGATACGTAATTCATTCAATTTTATTCAACCAGTCTAAGTTCTCAGGGTACAGATGAGTTGAGCGCCACTTGTTACCAGTACTCAATATTTGATATCCAGCTTGCTTTGTTCAAGTGGGAATGATTACATGCTGAAACAGATTTGTTTCTTTTTGTGATCTGTATAAGCAGAGTATCTAAAGTCAAGGGGAAGATTTGCACACACACCTGGGCATTATCCAGCAGAAAATTGGAGAGCTGTACTAACATTTCAGGAAATTTAATTAAAACTCTTTTCTTGGAGCTGGTAAATTCTGATCCCACTGTCCTTGTGTTAATTCTCTGGTACTTTTCTTTCACAGACCTTATTTAAGTAAAGTCAAGTCCGTCCTCAACCCACGGTAACACCCTCCCTGATCAGACTGAAGTTGGAGTCCAGCTATGACATCTCAAAGCCAGGAGAGATTATGTGAGGTTTTCCTGTGGCTGGCAGGGTTTTCTTTGGCAGAATTATTGCCTGAGTCTGTTCTCACCAAAGAGTGAAGAAGCAGCAGCAATGCAGCACCTGCCACTGAAATTATGGATAAGGGACTGAGCTGGTACCAACTGAACAATGATCACTAATAATTTGGCTTAAATATAATCACTTAGTTACCCTGAGTCTTGTCAGGATAGAATGTTGGAGTGTTGGGAGAAATAAGCCACTGGCTTTGTTCCAGATACATCACAAATGAAGTGTTTGTACCAGACGGAGGGTCAGACCCCTCATGTTTGTCTCCCACCACCTTGCTGTGCTAAGAAAAAGGGAAGCAGAGTTTCCTATATGCCTAGTTCTGTGGGAAGTGCTTGGCTGTGTGCATCCCATGTGTGTGTCATGGAATCTGGGGTCTGACGAAGCTCCCATCTGCCTCCATCCTGCTTGTCCTCCCTTGGACTGCACACTGAGCACAATTCATCAAACAGCCAGGAATCCTGACTGGGCATTTTAAATTGTGCTGAGCTCTAATGACCAAATGCTTGGCTGGTTGCTCCTCAGGCTTTCCTGGGATGATATTCTGACCTCACATAATCTCTTCTGGTTTTAAGATGTCATAGCTGTACACAGCAAATGAGCACAGAAACCAATTTCTTACATCAAAAGTGACAGGAGGGTTAAAGTAGTGGAAATTAATTGAAAATGGAAAAAAAAAACCCCCAGAAACTGTGTGGTGAAAACACAGAGTTTATAAACCAACCAAACTGTACATAAAGTTGCACTTCAGTTGTTCTTCTGCATTTATGCTGAAATCCAAAAATCAAGAACCAGAAAAAATACAGCAAAACCCACTCCCTTAAAACTGCAGTGACTCAGGAACAGATTAAGGGCTTGTTTTGTTTCCATACTTCCTAACAATTTGCACTTTTTCATTTCATATACAGCCATGATAGATGAGGCTGCTAAGGTGTGGAAATTAAGCACAAGCACAAATATTTCTAGCCTTCTAAATGTTTAAAATTATTTTCTGTATTCTATGTAAATTATGTGAGATTTTAGCATTGTTGCAGCTCATGTATCATGTGCATCAGTGGTAACTTTTCTTGGGGATGTTTAGGTGAAAGAAACCAGTTCATTACCAGTAACATCAATGTAATCATTACGATCACATTCCCTCTCTCCTTTATTGGGCTTTTTGGTTTTTAAGAGTTATTAAATCCCTCTGGTTTAAATTCTGAAGAATAGAGATGTTGGTTGAAAGCACAGACTCATTAAAGTCAGTAAGTTTTGTCTTTGCGGTCCATTAGTTAAATGTATGATTTTGATACCCTTCTGCATGATCATACAGCACCTAGAAAAACAAAGATCATACCAACTAGCACTGAGCTTGTTTTAATATTCTTGCAGTTCTTAGGAGGTTTATATCCCCTGCAAGAAGAGGAACTTAGTCTGCATTTTCTTGTCTTCCAATGCAGTAAGCAGAAATATCAGTGCTATTTCCAATCTTCTGTGTCATTAATAAATATGCCAAGATATGTCTATGAGTTATGGCTCTTTAATAAGGTAATGGAACTCCTAGAATCTCGAGCTTGATTTTTCAGAAATGGGAACTGTTTAGGTGCCAGTAAGAATGTGCTGATCACATATATAACTAATCTTGATTAATTATGAGTACAAAATTTATTATTTCATTTTTGCTATTACTAACTATTTTTATCTATCCTGAATCTCTCACCAATCCCTTGTGATTCTGTAGGGAAAATATATGATACTCTGATTGATTATAAAAGTTCAGGCTGTGGTACGAGCTCACACAGCAATGCTGGTTCTGAAGCTGAAAGTACCTGGAAGAGCCCCTGTGGAAGAGCCTCATGTGAGCATCTCTGGAAGCATCAGAGGAACCAGGCCATTACAGCAGCAAATAGCAAATGCCCAGATTTTTAACAGAGTTTGACTGCCTGTTTTTTAAAAGAACAGCAAGGTTCTCATTGATTTCAATAGCCTTTGACCTGAACCCAGTGTCAGCTCTCTTGGACCAGCCTTTGTTAAAATGATTGTGGTCAGTACCTTCTATTTACTTTCTTCACACTGTTTGCAAATCCAGAACGTGCAAGAAGTGACCTTAGCAAACAGGGTTTGGTTTAAACTTCAGCCACAGGTGCAAAAAACAGAGTAATACACCAGTTTTCAGTCATCTTTTTATCCACATTTTTCTACCTGCACATTTTTCTACCTGCACAGTTCATCTACAGATGAACTAACAAAGTATTGAATGATATCTGTACAAAAAATAAAACACTTCAAATGAATGTTTTTTGTACAGCAGCATGAGAAACTGTTCCTCTTGTTTGAAGGAATAAGATATGAAGAATTGACTGTGTAACCAATTTAATAATTAAGATAATTTAGAATACAGAAAGAGAAGTTGAGAGCCATGGGGCACTATTCCCTGAAGTTTCATATGCTGCCTATTCTCCAAAACAAGGAAATTTTGATACAGAAGTGACTTATAGGCAATAGGTGTGCACAGTCTTTTATCATTTTAATAAAATCTTTAACCATTCTTTGAGAATTCTAAAGCCTCCTGTGTTCGGTTGAGGTGCAGGGATAGAAAGAACTGGTGGCTGGCAGATATTCAGATACATTATCAGAAAATGTAGTTTCAGCCTAACCAGTATAATGTAATTCATTCTAGCATGATGTTTTGGGTTTATTACAGTGCAAGTGACTACAGAACACAGTGCACTATGCAGAAGACTAAACGAGGTGAAGGTGTACAGCTTAAAGGTGACTGGGTTAGGCCTGACAGAGTGCTGAGTGTTGGTGGGTAAACTGACAGATGGTTTAAACTACTCAAAACTGGAAAAAAAAGTTTTTTCTTTTCCTCTTGGAATCTACCTGTGTGAAGGAAGTGGCTTTATTTCATGAGACTGCACTAAACTTACATCAGCGTTATTGTTGTTGCGCGTTACAGTAAAAATTATCACTTTAGGAATTGTTGTGTTAAATCTTTGTCTTTTGCCTCCCCTAAAAGAGGCAACAACACTTTACCTGGCTATAGTATTTTGCAGATCATAAATAGCTCGGTGTGTGTATGTGTTTATCTGTATAAACTTCTCTATTGAAATTGTAGCATAAAATGCCATATGAATTGTTTGGTTCACTTTTCTGTTAAATCTGTCAGCTCTGAACTGTCAGGGGTACAGCAGTTATTTTTACTTGGACTTCACCCTGGTGGCAGATTCCAGTTGGTTTAGTGCTATGGATTTTAGTTTGCTCCCCCCAGTCTTGTTTTTGCTATTTTGTCTCCTCGTTATGGGCTCTTTCAGCAGGTGCCTCTCCATTTGCCACCTACCTTGGTGCAGTGAGTGATTATGCAATTTAGTTAATGCATTTGAATTATTTAGGTGACATTTTACCTTATATGGTTAGGCTGAATATGTAAATAGACCAGAGTCTTTAAGTAAAAATAATGATTTTTTTTTTCTTTTCTTTTTTAGGAGTGTAATGTCTATGACCAAAGATAACGAATAAATAATCAAACAAAAATAAGGCAAAATTTCTGTTTAATCTCATTTCCATGACTATTTTTATGACTCATCATCTTAGCTATTATTCTTTGTAATATATAGTTGATGCACTTAGTGGACAGACCGTGTGTATGGCTCTGCACATCAGCACCCGAAATGTGTCATGGTCAGGGTGTGGCATGCACCAGTTTGTGCGGTCAGGATTGATTTTCAAGTCCAGTAACGCAGCCTTAAAAGTAAATAAGATTTGTCTCCTGTACTTTTAAAAATTGTTGCTTACCTGAGGATTCTGTTGATCACTTTACTAAGTATATTGTGTGTTTTAATGAGATGGGTTAAGTGAGATAAAAATACTTTCTTGTAGTAAAGGATAAAAGTCCAAGTGTCAATCAAATAAACTCGAGTCCCTTGCATGCTCACTCATTTGCATAAAGTACCTTAAACTTAACCAAAAAAAAAAAGAGTGAAAGATTGCAGTTCTCTTTATTAACCTTTGTTAACTATGCAAATCACCATCCTAACTTTGATTTTAAAATATGTATTATGGTAGGAAAAAAAAAATCCTCCCATAAATAAGTCAAATTAGCCTAAACACCTTTCCTATGATCTGATTTACTGTTTGTATTCCCTGTTTCTCGTGCTGGCAGTTCTCTCCCGGCAGCAGGAACAGCAGCAATAACACTGTGGAGACAGTAGATGGCTGTAGAAAAGTGTGTTGAACGCTCCTGTGTGAGCGTAATAAGATTGGGAAAGGCCTTGACCTGACTGGATGCAGCTTTTATCTGAAGTACATTTAAAGAGATAAAGGAGAAGCAGGGTGCAGTACATGTTCCTTTCTTTTCTGTAGGAGCTTTGCTTTGAGTTTAAAAATTTCTCAAATGCAGGATTTGTGAACTGGGTCCTTCAGCAGGGAGAGGTAATGGCTTGAGTGCCACCGGAGTCATTCTGAGGATTCCCCTCCTCCCTCAAGATGTCTTAGAAATCCTCCTATAAATTCTTACGGAGGGGGTGTCTGTAGATCCCATAATAATAATAATCAGGAAGTGGTATATTCCCATTTATTTATTATTACTTCTTTTTTTTTTTTTCTCCACCTCCCCCCCCCCCCCTCCAGTGTAGTTGGCTGCCTTTAGTGCACGGACCTGCTCATTAAATAGATACACCAAGAACTGTTACCTAAGCAAGCTTGACAGTAAAGAAAGGACAGACAGAGTTAGGGAGAAAAAGGGAAGAAAAAAGACAGCCTGAAGCAAGTCACTTCACACGCAGAAAGAGCCACTGAACGAATGCTATTCTCATAAACAAACTAAAAAAAATACCTTGTATAAGAAGAGAACTGTGAGGACTTGACAGAAAAAGGCAAGATTTTCTACCCACTGTTTTCAGTTTTCCTTCCAGACATACTTGGTGAAGTAAGGAGACTTCTGTTTGCTGACAGAGCCCTTGATTTCTTTCAAGATGATGATGTATTTGTGGGTAGGTAGTGTCTCTCTCCATGTCAATCTTTTGTTAATAAATTGACTTTGGGACTGTGGATTTTAGCCTGTAGTTGCAGCTTGTTTTGTGCTGTGTAAGGTGTGTGTGCTGCAGGGTAGCGTGGCTGGGGTGCAGAACATGTGCTTGCATTTCCAGGCAGGGTTTAAACAAACCGGTTAATTAACGTGAAGCTGAAATTTATTTTCAAGGTTTGCAGGATGTGGCAGAGTGCACTGCTTTCTTTTCATTGCCTTAGAACATATTGCAATTGTGTAAGATCCACTCTGTGGTTCAGTTACAAAGCGAATGCTGCATCACTTGTGGCTGCTCAGAATTTGCTTTCTTTGTAAGAAATGAAACAATCTTAATGTGATTAAAACTTCTAATGTGTGTTACTTAACCTACTTGCTTTTATACTAATTGTCACAGTCTGTCTTGGCTTTTGAAGTTTCTGGCAATTGACAACTGCAGGTAAAGAAATAGATATTATGTTCCTATTTCTGTGATTTTATATTCAGCATTGTTCTGATTCCTTGCAGCAAAATCTGCTCACCTTAAAAATAATGTTGTGTTGTGGCATGTATGTTTTGAATTAGTAAAGCTATTAACCTGTGAATTCATCCAGGTTTTGATACAGAACGTTTTTTTTTTTTTCTTAGCAAAAAAACCCACAAAAAGATCAGTGAACAAATCTGCATACTTAAAAGCTTTTCTGTGTTCCTCTTCAAAGCCTGTGCATCTTCTGGGAGAATACTTTAAACTAATCTCATTTGACAATCTGTTTATTTATTTATTTAATTTAAATGTATGTAAAAATAGACAGGCGTGCAGCTAATCTGGGCCACCTCTGCAAAACAGGCTGCAGAGGGGCAACACTGAAGTCCTAGAGGTATTATCAGCAATCACTCCTCTTTGTAAATCATGCGTGGTTCATGCTGTAAATCTCCCTTTATGCTTTCTTCTCATTGCTGCTGGCCCTCCACTATATCTTAGGAACTTTGGTCATCCATGCAAAAGGCACTGTATGTAGACTTTTAAGTTTCTCATTGCAGTACTCTGACCTGTGCCATGGTTTCGGGAGCTCACCAATCGCTGAGCCCTTATGATTTTGTTTTTTTCTTTTTTTCTGGGTTCTGTAGTACAAGTCCCTAGAATTTTTACCAATGTGTCTGTGCATTTAACAGCAAACCCAACTGCTGCTTGTTTTTAACCCTTACCACGGTTCTGTATTGAAGCTGCTGGTGCAAGGATTAATTTAGTTCTGGTTTTAGATTTATAAATCAGATCCCTCAGTTGCAGCAGTCTGTCTTTCATTCAGTTTGTGTTGTGGTGTTATAGCTGCCATCACCCAAAGGAGATGCACAGTAAATATTTGAGGATAAACCCTTTCTAATATGCACACTAGGGTGAAAGGACATGCATTGTTTGGTATTACTCTGCTTCTCTGTGGCACAGGATCAGAAGGTTTAAAAGCCAGGGAACTTCTCCCTCCCCAAGCCTAGGAATCTTCGTTAATTTGAAATTTAGTGAAATACATTTTCTTGCAGGTAACTATGCAGTTTTCTATCACTTTTAGTGTGTTGTATTTTATATTATTGGTGAACTTTCCTAGTTATTCATTTTAGAGATATATATATAAAAATGCTTTAAGCAAAACAACCACAGTAGTAAGCAGTTTCTGATGGTACCACTTCCTGGTTTCAAAGCTTCTAGTAATTAATATAACAGTTCTAGTAATTAATATTTCACATTTAAAAGTGTGTTCATTCCATTTTTATTTTGTCCTTTTTACTTACATTTTAAGAGGTATGTTTTGTTCTGGTTTTCTGATTTGCAGAATTCTTTAAACAGCCTGCCTCTCTTTTGGCACTCCTACACCTGGGTATTAAGCATTCTTACCATTTGCAACTGAACTTTGCTAGTCTAAATTTTTTGTATAAGGTCTCAAGATTAGTAGGAAGAAGCAGAGAATGAACTTTCTTTTTATATGAATTGTAGCAGAACATTATTAGTTTGTGGTTTTTTTATGGAAATAGAGGAATTGTACTCATAGATTTTTTTTTTTTTCAGAAATGTTGCGATTTTTAAAGTCTGTACATTAACTAGGCATGTAGAGGTACCTAAGATGCAGCATATGTAAAGAGATGCAGTAGGTAAACAAGAGACTCTTAATATATGTAGGTGCAAGGTATAAACTCACAGCAGCACTTGAAATGCTTTCTCCTGGCATCACATCAATATTTTATATAATTATAAAAAGCTTCTTAGCAATACTATTAAAATTTAAAGTAGCCAGCTTGTGTGAAAATGTAGTCTTCCCCTTTTTAAAGGGCTTAAAATTAATTTGCTACATTGACTGAGAATTTTTCAGATTATTCACTCGTTTATGTGTTAGTGCTTACCTGTTGTTTCATTTCACGTATAATGTAGAAACATTTTGCAATATTTACAAAGAAAAAGAACGTTTTGATTTCTTCCCATTTTTTAATGTCTTACTAAGCAGTATCCTGGAACAGTTTGATGTCTTTTTTTTAGGTCTACTGATGACAGTGATATCAAGTTCCTTTTATTGCAAACAGACTGCACTGAACGTGTTTAGCTAACTAAAAACATTGTGCAGGAATGCAGAGCACAGACCCTAATTCAGTCTCTTGAATGGAACAGTCTTGATTAGTTGCTGTTTTTTAAATACTTATTTCAAAATTTCAAAAAGTAGAGAAAGTTTTTAGTACTGTTAACCCTGCCAAGGGAAATCCATAATTGTTGACAACCTAAGCGATTAAATGTTGTTTATAGTTATACTTTCCTCCTTCCCTGGACAAAGGAGATCTTTTTTGGTCTGGTACTTTATGTGCAGACACCTGTGCTGTAGGAATCAGAGTTCATCAATGTCAGAGTTCACACTGACCAAGAAACTTTGAAGTCTTTCAGGCATTACTGATTTAGGAACCAGTGAAGTCAAAAGGGCCTGTATTCTTTCTGAGGGGTGCAGACCCTTTTATGTGTGCTGCTGCTGCAGTTTAATCCCCCTTTCTCCCCAAAGTAAGATTATTGCAGTGACTCAGGGTGTTCTGGATCACTGCAGATTATCATTCACCTTTCCTGTGTAACTCACCTCCCCAAAGGTGATGTGGTTTTTCTCAGAATGTAACAAATACATGTTTGGGGTTTTTTTTCTAGTTACAGGGCTCTAAAGTTGCTGCCTTGTGCTTAGCTTGGCTAAAGCAGTGTAACTATTGGTGAGGGAAAATGAGAGTTGATGGCTGAAAGCTGAGACTGCTCCCAATCTTTCATAGAGTCCCCAGTCTCCCAAGCCCCCTCTTTCTGTGCAGTATTCCTCCTCCTCTTTTTCGTATTTTGAAAAATAAGCATAGTTTGTCCACGAGAGCACAAACAGCTGCCTGATTCCCCAGCAAACAGTTCCATGGTGGTTGTTTTCTATCTGGTTGTTCAGAATGGACTATTCTGAGGTCTCCCTGACCTCATGTTCAACTTTCATATTCCGAGTTAGAAGTCAAGGGTTTAAAGTTACTACATGTCGTGAAGAAGTCAAATGTAATTAAATGTTGTCCTGAGAAAAACTGGAACAAAATCATTGGCAAATACATTTTTAAAATGCAAATTATTAGTTTTCCACGTTTTGTTGTATGCTACAAAAATGCTGGACTAAAATTACCTTAATGTACCATAATACAGTTTGATAATTTTATAAACATCTAATTAATGTCTGCTTAGTCAGAGGTGTGCTTCATTCCTGTCAGTCTGCTGTTCTTTTTAATAATAGGGAATGAGTTGTCAGAAATTTTGTGTATATTTAGCAGAGATTTTTTCAGTAGCAGCTTCAGAATGATACTTGATCAAACAAGGCAGAAAAACATGTCAGCAAATGAAGTTTGGTTTTTTTTCCCCAAAACCAGAGTAGGCAGATACAAAGAAACAAATTTAAAAAAATGCGTATGCAATAGCAACAAGATAACTTCTTCTGGCAATAAGATACTGTTTTGACAACTCTGTACAATAAAGCTTTTGGGTCCAATATAGTGAATTGTTCTTGTCTGAATTAGCAAAATGTTCCTTAGATGAACATCTGGGGAGAAGTCTGGAGGAAAAGGAAGTAACAGACTCTAGCAAAATTTAATCTGGATATTTAGGAATTTAAACTCTATGGTTGCATTTCTGGTGTTTCTCCTATTTAGAGACATCCTAATACACTCAGGAATCTGTGTCAGCTCACATATTCAAAAGCAGATGGCATTTTATTCAGCTGACCAAAGTCTGCATGTTTTTATGCACTCCCAGATGTATGCAGGCACAGAGTGTGCCTTTCTCCTGGCTTAGAGAAGGGTGTCATTTCAAGCCTAACTTGTGCTCCTTGTGTACTCAGTGCTGCAGGACACCTTTGTAAGGTCTTTTTTTTTCTAAAGGAAATGAGAACCGTAAACAGATGTGAAGATGACTGAAATGATAAAGGAACAAAGCCTTATGATTTTTTAAATTGGAGTAAGGAGAAAATACAATGCTCATAATTTTTTTAAATGAACTTTACTTACTGTGTATTTTGCAGCATTGTCATTGTGTGCATTAAGCAAAGGATTGCTGCCTTAAATGAGGACTTTCCAAAACCACCCTAGACTAAGACAAAATGCACAACTGACTGTGCTTCAAGAGCTACAGACAGTGAAATCCAGCATGAACTAATCTGAAAGAATGAATGACTATGTTGGAAACATTGTCAGTGGAACAGTTCTGCAGTATAGATTTTATTGCATAGAATTATTGGGTAATCAAAGTATTTAGATCCTTTTAGTTAAGAAAAATCAAACATGTCTGCTGAAAAGCTGCAGGTATCTTCAGAGTCTAAGTGATCCTCATTCTGCTTTCCACTGAGACCTTGAATAAAACATGTGGCTTTATTCTCTGTATCTGACTGCCTGACTGCTGATGTTGAATAAATATGTGCCTTTTATTATTAACACAGAAAAATACAAAATGATTTCATAATAGAGTATGCTGATGTGAATAGTAAGGATCTTCAAGGGTATCTGACTCAATAAACTTGAATGATGAAGTATTGCAATTTATAAATCTACAATCTTGATGGCTAAAATGAAAGGGCTGACTGAATGAAAACAGGATTACAATTAGTTATGGTAGAATCTAAGACAACTCTCAGTAGGCTGCGTTTATGTATCTGTTGGAACACACACATAAGTTGGCTTAAAAATCATGTCTAATAATTCATGTGTGATGACAGAAGCTAAAAGTCACACTAGTATGCAAAGCATGAAGACATTCAGCAAAATCACCTTTTTTAGTGTGAAAAGAGAAATGAAACAGAAAAGTGATTTCAGTTCAGAACATTTGACTTTGGGTCATCCAGCACATTCAGTTCTTGAAGGGTTTTCTTGACCTGTTACAGTGTTTTGTAGAACCCCATTCTGTTATTTATGGAGGGTAAGAATGGGATGAGAACAAATCAGGATGATGCTCTGTTATGTCCAGCACTGCAGATAGGCAAGCGAGGCAGCTTTGGTTTATAAAAGCAATGTACATTCCTTTAGACACAAACACATGTAAGTGTTTGACGAAACTGAGTTTAAGCAGGATTAAACTGCGTTTAAGCGTCAAGAATATATGTATTATTATCATTATTATTACTAATTCTTGCTGCAGAATCAGTGCATTTTTTGTAAAGCAGCATGACAGACTTGCTCTGCCCTCTTCTGAAGTTGCATTATATACTCTGTATACTTTAATTACCTAATCTGTTCTCTCCCCTTACTTTAGCAAGGAGTCACACTTGTCCAATTAACCTTATCTTTGTCGTGTCCCTCTTAATAGCATTGGTTTCCATCAGAGCTTTGAATGAACTGCGTGGGTGTCTTTATCAGTCCAGGGATGTTTGAGTGAGGAAAGAATTGAACAAAGACTGCATGAAATGTGTCTGGGTGAGCAGGTTAGAGGAGTCCTATTGTCCCACTATTATTATCCCTTAGTGGAAATCCTTCCTGAACACCACTTCTGTGACAATCTGGTGGGTTTAAGCTGCTACATCTACAGCTGTAGAACCGGAGCTACTGTTGGAATGGTCTTAGTTGGGGAGACAGAGGAATGAGCAAGTCCTGAATATTCTTCTGGGCAGTTGAGAAACCTTGTTTGTATCTTGAGTTTAATTTCTTGATATGTTCCCTTTGGATATTCATTCCAGTGAAGTGTGCCTGTTGGAGAAGCTGTCATAGTCCCTAAGCCAAGATTTTGCTTATCTTTTCACTTTAATGTGCAAGTACCACTAGGCTGGATTTACCTTTTATAACTAGTTTGACTGTCTCACAGTTTAATCAACAAAAGGGGACGTTTACCAATCAAAGGCAAGGTATCTGTTCCTGTCTTCTTTTGATGTCTTTCCATATGGCTTCCTTTTTCTCTTCTGCTCCTGGATTGATATCCTTCCCTTGCCAAACAGATGAATGTGTGTTTGGATCCTTGTCATAACCTAGAATGGAAATCCACCTGTTCTGACTGCAACTGAAAGCTGAAGTTCGACATTTCTGCAGAAATGGCTGCTTTTCACAGAGGCTTCTAACACGCTAGGTAAATTTTTCCCCATCAGGATGGCAGTTGTGTCATGGGTTGGACCCATCTAGCGGCCAAATTCCCTCTCAATCTCTGCCTCAGTGGGACAGGGAGGGAGGAGGGGTGGGAAGAGCTGGAGTGAGAAAGCTCCTGAAACAGCAGAAAAACAGGGAGATCCTTATCCCTGTCACAGACACACGGACTCGCCTTGGAAGAAATGACATTATTTATTGCCAATTATAATTTCTGCCAATTAATTTTGGCAATTTAATTTCTGATTCAGGTCGTGGAAAACAAAACCAAGAACCCTTTTTGTTATCACCACCAGTTAAACTCGTTTTCTTCAGTGAGGCAGTGAGTGATGTGGAGGGATTGCAGTCAGGACACAGGAGTTTCTCTCTTCAGCTCCTTCTCGCTCTTGCTGTGCTCCCAGTGTGATCCTCTATGGGCACAACACAGATTTAAGTCAGCCAAACACGTCTGACTAAGGCTGTTTATTGACATTTCAAGTTTTCTTCAGAGATTGTTGTTTGTAGAGTTTTGTACATTTAATCTTCTGCGATTTATATATGAGATACAGGGACTCCTTTTACAGAGGAGAAGCTGATGTATGTTTGGATTTTATTTTCAGTGAGCTTCTCCTCACATATAATTACAGGAATTCAAGGAAGGATAAAATGTGACAACGTATTTGTGAATTGCGAGATTTAACAGAGACCGAAGTAGATCTTATTATTGATGTGCTTCCTGCTTCATTAAATTCCCCTTAAGGTTTGCAGCATGGATATGGATCATTTGCAATAATAATTATGCAGTGATCGATTGATTGTGTCTGACATTGTACTTGTCACCTTGAAATGCAAAAACCATTTATTTTCGAGTGTGTGCACGTTTCTCTCTAGCGTTCGACACCAGCATGCACTGCTTTGTGGTAGAGAGGGATGCATTTCATAAAGTTGGGAACTTCATATTAACCTTTACCTAAAATGCACTGCCACTGGTCGTTTTACAGAAATGAAAATTGCCCAACCAGCAATGGTTTTAGATTAGAAAACACAGTCTAAGTTTGGAAGGATTGTTCAAACTGGAATGTTTGTATTTCACTTGATTCCTGCCTGTGTGTTACAAGCATGGGACTTTCAGTAGGTCTGTGATGAGCTAGCATGCAACGAGCACACTTGATAAAACTGAGATCTCTGCTTTTGGAACTGGTGTGTGTTCTTGGAAAGTCTGCTTCACTGAGACTCTGATTCAGGGCAGTATTAATTGGAAAATCAGCAAGAAATGCTTCAACTTCAGTCATTCTTTGAGTTTAATACTGTACATTTTGTGTTTTGAGTGGTGTAATCATCGTGACCATGTAATCCTCCTTTTATTAAGAATTTTTGTAGTAATGAATGAAACTTTGTCCTTTGGGCTTTCAGAATTTTGTTTCTATTGAAATTCCAGTGAAGCAGCTGGTTGGTGGCTGCAGTTAAAGTGGAGCTGATCTGTGCTTTCCCAACTAACGTTGAAGCAACAGCCAAGAGAAACGTTGCATATCTAGATATTCTACTTGGAGCTTTTGCAGAACATCCGTTGTTATGGAGTAGGA
Organism: Corvus hawaiiensis; assembly: GCF_020740725.1. Taxonomy (NCBI): domain Eukaryota; kingdom Metazoa; phylum Chordata; class Aves; order Passeriformes; family Corvidae; genus Corvus; species Corvus hawaiiensis. Next base: position 12,598,220 of record NC_063228.1, on the reverse strand, counting down.
AGTGAAGACCAAAACTATGTTTGTTGAGATGTGATTTGATTAAAAAGTGACTTTTTCAAAGCTAAAAGCTGGCTTGAGATTACATCAAACCAAATATTTATAATTACTTTTATTTGAGATTTAAACTTTTGTTCAGTCAGAGGGCTAGTTTATTTGAGCTTTGGTTTGTTTTAATCAGGATTTTTAAAACAAATGTATAAGTTCTTTTATTAAAAAATAAAATTCAAAATTGTCAACATTCTTTAGGATGAAATGTTGTGCAGATGGTTTTTCCCCCCCAAGGGTGAACATAGATAAGCATATGCATTGGAATATGGAAGTGTTTAATTTATTGATTCTCATACAACCAATTTGAAGAGTAACTGCAGTGTTAATATTAAGGTGACAACATTAATTGTACTGCTGATTTAAAAATTAGCAACCCTAGTTTTTACCACAGTATGGATATTGAATAGAGCTTACAAAACTGCTTTAAAACTGTGATATAAGAGAAATAATTCTTTTTTTTTAAGCAGTTATTTTTTATTCCACACCATGTGTTGGATAACTGAAACACCTAACCTGAGGAAAAGACTGTTACTGATTGTGCCTGCTGTTTTCAGCAATTGTACTTTTTTAGCTCGTGAGTTTTTCGGAAAATATCCCAAGTCAGTGCTATTAATATGTAATTTTTTACTTACTTCCCATGTTCTTTCTCCAGTTGAAGTGGTGAGAAAACTGAGGGAACTTTGTTTTGTGAGGGAACACTCGCAGTGGCTATGATTGTTTGTCCACTTGTGCCTTCACACTCCAGTCTTGTCTGGGAAATGCAACATCCCAGTAACAACAGGAGCAGTGGAGGAAGAAGGAGAAAACAAGAGATGTCACTGAAAGGGAATGAAAATGAAGGAGAGAGAGGTCAAGGGGCTGAAATGAAAGGAGAATATTTAAGATCAGAACAGTCACTGTCCTTTTCAGTTAAATGTGAAGAAATCGTGTCCTCTTGCCATCACTAAGGTTCTACTTCTAAAGCAACCTGCAGGGTGAACTTATTTTTTGTCTTCGTGTGTTTCAAACCCTATTTGCTGCACAGAATCTGGAGTAACTTGGTAATGCTGTTAATAATAATGTCTTTGCTATGCTTTGGTTGTAGATGTAGATGGCACCACCCTCTTAGATAAGGAAAATTAATTCCAACAGAGATCATTTGTAGAAAAAAACCACCTTTATTTTGGGGGGGTCATTTTGGCTGAAAGGCAGTTAAAAACTTGCTTTAGAAAAGGGTCTGTTTTACTCTCCTGGTGGGATTTGGCTACATTTCTTTGAATTGGATGGCTGAAGAGTCACAATATTTTGGTGTTTTTTTGGTTTTTTGTTTTTTTTTTGTGCATGTCTGGCAACATGTTTGACTCTATGGATAGCAACAGAATAATACTAATAGGGTGGAAATTTTTGAATTGTGTATTGGATAATTCCTCATGAGAATTAGGACAAGTAGAAGAGGTTACTCTCAAGTAAGGGAAGAAAGCTGATCTAATACAATGACAAAATTACAAATGCTATAGGAAAAATATGCTGGAGACAAATGATGAATGTGGAATTAAGTCTTGTAAAGACTAGGAAGGTAATTTGATAATACATACAGGCCTAGCTGAGGTGGCATAAAACATCTCATTGTACAACTCACGTGTGAGAAATCCTGTGGTGTGATGCAGTGATGTGTTACTGGCACTTGTAAAAGTTCCTCATGCACTTCTGTTTCTTACTATTCATTATTAATGTGTGTGTTAAACATTTACTCTCTCATTTCAGAAGGTTATCATATGCTATTAATGTAAAACTACACAGTGAAACCAAAGATAACAATCTTGTTTTAAGTTAATATATGGATGTTCACAGCCAGTGAACAAATTCTTAATTTAAATTGGTTTATAAAAAGCAATTATAAACAGACAAGTCAAATTTATCTCTTTGCTATAAAAACCATGCACAAGTGAGCCACGTGTTCAATTGGAATCTTTCCTGCTGAAAAGCAAGCCTGTTCATGTCTTATTCTGTTGGACATGGAGAAATTAATATTTACTCCTGTTTTGCAGCAGTGTTTTACACACTGGAGAATTTCTTTCTTTTCTGTGATACTACTGAAGTAATATGGTTCAGTCATCTTTTAATTGAAGTTACTCCAATTTACTTTAGAGATATGTCTTATCAGGGAACAAATTTAATAATGTTATCACAGTCAAATAAGCCAAATATGACCAAGCTGCTCTTCAACAGAATAGTCTCAAACAGTAAAATTTATTGCATTTTTATTTGGGCAACTATAGCAATTTCAGTTATTTTGCTTAATAGTTTATCACTGAGTTATGACTGTGTATTGGAAAAAATCCTGGGTGGAATAGCCAAGAATAGCCAAGGAGTTTTAGGATAGACCTGAGAATGATTTCTCAGTGTCACATCATCACAGCACAGTACCCCTTACTCGCTGTTTTCACCCCTGATCATTTACTGGGAATTGCTGATTTTTGAAATCACATGTGTGGCCCTAAAGAACCCAAATGTGTTGAGCAAGAGGTACTTGCATGGCATGAGAGCTGATTCCTGGATACCCCGTTTAGAAATCACACTGGAGAAGTTTATTGTTGATTTCTTTAAATCTCCCTCATCTCTATTCAGGAAGAATTTCAGATTAAAAGCTTAAATCTCTATACTGGGTCTGGCTGTGATGGAGTTTATTGTCTTCCCAGCAGCCATGTGGTGCTGTGTTTAGGTTTGAGGCAGGAACAGAGTTCATACCAACCCCTATTTTGGCTGCTGCTGAGCAGTGCAGGCACAGCATCAAGGGCTCCTCTTTTTCCCACCGTGATTCCTACAGTGGGTGGCTGCTGGGGATGGCAAGAGGCTGGGAGGGGACACAAGCTGGGCACATCCAACCTGAGCTGATCAAAGGTGCGTTAATGCTCATCAATAAGAGTGGACTTAACCTGTGTTCACTTGCCTAACCTGGCCCTTTTCCACCAAGGGAAATCCTGATCCTTGCTGCACGCTTCCCCTGCTTCTTAGCCAGCAAATCAATACTTCCACCCTTCTTGGAGTCATTTTCCTCTCAGACTTTGAGATTCTGCTGGGTGATTGCTCCCATCCTTTGCAGTTTCTCTGAGTCATCCCCAGTGCTTTGAGTTCAACATGATGATTCCATTATTTTGGTATTCATATCCAGTTTTTTGTCAGGATGCCAAACTACTCTTTGAGAAGCTCAGGTCACAAACAGGGAAAAATATTTTCAAATTGGTTATATCCTTGATGACTCTAAATGAAATGTAATTTGATATAATTTAGGGTTGGAATTAAAGCATGTAAACTTTGTGGAATGTTTTTTTATGTTTTAAAGAACTCTTGCAAGCAACAGAGACTGCTCTGCCAAGATTCAAAATGCAAAGTGCTTAAAATGGATGGTACTCACCCATGTGGATAAGGAAGTTCTTTGTAATAATATATTTCTCCCTTGTAGATTGCAACATGGTTTAGAATAATGATTTTTATATTCAATAATACATCCAGATTCAGTTGTAATTCTTAAGTTACATGTAGTACTCCAGGAAAATAAATATTTCATTACCAAGTGTCAGACTTATGGGCTAATTAACATTTCAGGAATGAAAGAAGTAGTGTCATTAGCTTTACTCATAGAACTAACTATGAAGGGTGTTGTTCCTCACTACTCCTGTGGAATTTCTGCAATGGAACTGAATAGACAGAATTATTAACAATTAAATTTTGGTGTTGAATGAGAGGAGTCCAATTTATGATGAGATTGCAGAAGACAGAGAAACTTCCATAAAGCCAGTTCAGGGACCCACGTGCTCCAAGAAGTCAGTGGTGAATATGTGGGAAGTCTCTGAATGCCAAGAGCATTTTTCAGTCCATATAGCAAAATAATACCTGATCTCTTTCGGTGACAAGGAGGAACTCTGGCAGTGTATGAGACTGAGATGTTTAAGTGTCAGCTTATGTTAAATGCTTTATCTTTTGAGGAAAGGGTTTGCAACTAAAGCACCTGGGGTCTAACTCCAAAAGGGCAATACTCCCAAGTTTAAATATTTAATGCTTGTTTTTCAGCATTCATCTGTTTGCTTATTTGTTTTCTTGCAGCTAACTAGTGTTGCAGGAATTGTCTAGGAAGGATTGAGGGGAAGATACATGGAGGAAAAAGCAGACATAAAATTCAGGGCTTGAAGTAGGCTTTCCAGTAGAAAGTTGGCTTTCCAACTCCACAGTAAAGTTCAAGGTAGCAATAATTTTGTCCTGCTGTCTCCTGTGAGACAGGTGTAGAAGCCTTGTGACAATATAAAGCACAGTGCTAAACTGTTTAGTGATTGGACAGTTTAGTACCCAACAGGGTTGTTAGGGCAAAATTCGCCTCTGCAGTGAAATACCCAAAGTAAAAGACTGAAGACTGTCAGGCTCTTCCCAGTGAACTGAGGTGTGTGATTCAGCCTGGAAAGGTTTAAACAGGAGGGGAATTCCATCCTTTCATTTGGAGACTTTCTGTCATTCACAACATTTGGAATGCTGTGCAAATCTGTCAATGGCATTTTCTTTCTGTCTTCCCAACTGGGGCATATTGCACATTGAAGACAGAGATTTTCAGAGAGAAAATTGTAGGAATTTTCCCCGGAGTTTTTGCATTAGGGTGGATAGTTCTGTCCAGAGATCTACTGTGAGCAATTTAATGGCAATCTTTGCACTTTCATAGTTGCACAGTTAGGCCACAGACCTGTCAGTATGTGAAGTCATTTATAAAAGGTAGGAAACTGGCATTTTGTATAATAACAGGTATCAGTGGAGAATTTTTTTAATCAGAGCCTTGTGGCTTCAGCTTTTACCACAGAGTATCATTTGGGTTATTTCAAGCACGCAAAATATTGGATATTTCTTCTCAGTTTGTTACAGAATAATTTGTTTTCCATTGACAAAAAAATATAGAATCTTTATTTCCATTGCTGTAAGCAATCGTTAATATTAGGGACAAGTATTGCATTATTCTGGATCCATCAATTCTTCTAGGTGTACATTACAACAGGCATATTTCAGAAAGAACTAGGTTTCAAATAGTATCTACAAGCTCAGAAATCTACTAGCTTTGAATATTTCAGACTGGAGGGAAAAGAATGATCCGGGCAAAAAAAGGAGCACAAAACGAAACTTTATCTGAGCTTTAAGGCTTTGCGTTTGACTACAATAAAAAGTACCTGAAATGCTAATCACTGATCATTCTAAAGGGTTAAAGTATTTGCAGCCTAAACCTGCATTATACAAAGTAATTTATTAATTTACATGTATTTGTATGTGATAGCAGGTCGTTGAGGCATGTTTCTCTGATCTACAGTGCATAATAAGCGTATGAAATATCTGTTCCACAGTGTCTTTGGACTTCACAGGAACAGTCACATTTTGAAATACCGTGGCTAATCTAAAACTATCCAGCTGAACAGAAAAACAAAACCAGTCCCAAATATGAATAAATGATTTGCTACTTAATATGTCAGTGTTTTTTGTCAGGTTGATAACATTAGGCTCGGCTGCATTCAATTCTAAACCCTGCAATATTTGAAGCCTGATATTGTGCCTCGCTAAATTTAATACATGGACCTCAGTAATAGAGGAAATCACTTTAGCACTTGGCAGTTTGTAATGCTGTATAAAATTGACTGCCCTGCAAACACAATAGCGATAATAAAAATTGTGGTCAGTAGGGGGGTGTAATGCATTTTCCAGCTTCAGCAAAGGTCCAGAGGAGATTTATTGAGATTTTGCTGTTTGGGTGAGGATCAATAGAGCTTCGTTAATAATTCGTTGTAAGGGCACCCTTCAGGGATCTGACATTTTACTTTAAAACTTTGGTAATTTTGAAAGCATGCCTGGTGATAACAATGTCAAGTCCCTGTGTTTTGTGGGCATGGATTTTTGCATTCACTTTGTGGGAGCATTTACTTTCACAGCAATTACATTTGAAATCATTCAATATATGAAACAGTCCAGTCTTGATAACAAGATTCCACTTGTTCTAATGCAACTCTTAAGAAAGAATCCCAAACACATTCTCAAGTCCTCCATTTTGTCTGTTGTTTTCCTCTCTAAGCAGAGAACATTTAAACATCTCTCTGTAATTTTGTAGTGGTGTATAAGTTTCATGAATGCTCTGAAACTACACTCTTATTTTCATGACTGTGGAATTAGGTTTCATATGAAACTTATCCCTTTCCCTTCCTATTGCTGGTAGCACTTTGCATAACAACTCTTAGTTTGACTGCGATATCTGTACTTCCTTTATGTTTTCCTAAAAGAAACTTCACTTCCTGTGCTAAGCAAGCCTTCCTTTTCAGCCAGCAACTTTTGATGGACACTGCTGTTTGTAAGGAAACAAAAATTTGTCAGGACTTGCAGTTGGAACACAGGGAAAAGGTACAGCAGAAGGATTTATTTTCAATGAGCATGCACAAAGTAAGATTTATGGCTTGTGCAGCGCCGATGACGTTCCTTACACAGTTGCTGAGCTACAGCAAATTAAAGGGATCCGTGAATACTGAGGGGTGTGTTTTTGTAATGAGGGAAAAGAGACAGAAACAATAAGAAGATAATTAAGGTAACAACTTGTGAAAAATTAAAGTGTTTCTGTCTTTCATTTTTGAATCTCTGAGCATAAACTTTGTAGTTGTTAATTTAATTGCTGATGTTCTCTGTATCCCTGAAGAATATTAAGGATTAATCATCTGGTTCATTCCAACAAGAGATAAGGCCTAAGTGAATTGAAATTTTACCAATTTAACCCTCTCTCCCTCCTAATATGACATGATTAACATTCTTCAATTAACAACACATAATTATTCTAAAGGCCTCATTGCACTTAATCCATTTTTCAGTTTCAGGTTGCCCTTTGCAGGTATTTCAAAACTGAATAAAAGGCAGGCTCTATTTTTGTTCTGTATTATCAGTCACTTAAGTTCAGCCAAATTACAAGAATTGAGGTTTTTAACTTTTACTTCTTTTGGTCCTTTTTTTCCCCCCTAATGATCTCTATGTGCATGTCCTGAAAATCAGTTCTGATTAGCTAAACGTTTTCTTTAAGGACAGCCAACTATTTCTTTTCCAACCTTTGCCAATCTGAATAAATTTTCTTAATTATTTGTGGCAGAATACTGATACACAATTTCACTGAGCCCTAGAATGCAGAGCTTTTCATCTAAATATTAGTGCATAATGTATTGTTTAATTTGTTTTATAAAAGATAATGAAATTATTTACATTTTTAAGACTTCGGTTCCAAGCAACACTCAGTAAAAATGCAGCACTTTTATGTAACCTGGTATTTACTGAAGTGCTTTCTGGCATCTTTTGCTGGGCAAATAGTACAGAGTTGCCTTGTGTCTCGTGGATAATCAAGTAGCTGTTAGTGGGAAAATGTCATTAATTTATGGTAAAATGAGACCAAACGAAACCAGATAGGAAGAAAACACATCTGCTTTCCTTCTGAAAACAAGGAGGTAAGGGAAGTTTACTGCTTTGTAGAGTTCTAGATTTGTAGATTTTTAGCACTAGACATGGAAACATTACTGTTTTCCTTTTAAAGCTTTTAAAAGGAAAATGGTGTTACTTCCCTACCTAGTGCTTAAAACATTCCATTATTTTTTTCTCTTTAAGGCCTGTGAAACTTTAAACACAAGTTATTTTCCATTCAAATTTTAATGAAGCATATGCATGATAACCATGGTTCTTTGTCAGGGTTCTGTCCTATGAAAATCTGGGATATTTCATGTAGGGGCATGATGTAAGACTGGACCTGTCCAGAGTTCAGTACGTCCCCAAGTACCAGTGTAAAGTGACAATGCTTCCTCCTACACATCAAACGAAACTTCATTAGGGAAGAAATTAATCAGGGCCCTCTTTCGTGCATTAAAGTTGCAGGACTTTATTGAAAACTGCTAAAATCAATTATGATATACAGGGCTACAGAAGGAGGAGATATCTAACTTTATAGAAAATGCAGTCAAGGATGATTGAGATATAGATAGGTGATCAGGGAGACAGTTCTGTGTATGTACACATATGTATATGTTTATATATAAATATATATATACGTAAAACCTTAAAAGGCATCCAGGTTTTTCTCTTTCAGAAACCAACAAAACATCACCCTCTCTACTTTTGTGAAAAGGAGACTGACATCATTAGTGAGCTGAAACATGCTGTCTTTTCATGGGTCAGAAAAATTCTTTCCCAACAATTAAACATGGTCATTATTTTTGTTATTTCTAGAAGTTCATGTTCACTTGATGATTGTGACAGGTGGGCAAAGGATGCCCACAGACAGCAATGGTTCCCTCCACTGCTGCATTTTTAAAAATGTGTCAGGGCTGAATTGTTTGAAATTTTGCTCAAGAGAAATAATGCTACCAGTGGAATAATCAGCAAGTGAAATGACTTCAACCCCAGGCACTACCTGTCTTTGCAAATTTCTGCCCTGGGTCCATCCTTCCAGCAGGCAGGCAGGAGTCTTAGAATATTAATGTTAAATGTAAGGAATGCCTTGAACACTGTTGTTCATGCACCTGTGCATGCAGTTGTGCTTTCTGAGGTCAGGGCCTGCTCAGGGAGCTGGGCTGAGGAGCACAGCCTCAGCGCTGGTAGCATTTCAGAGAATATCTTAAAATGGGATGGCAATTAACACCTGCACAGCCAGCACCTCCTTCCCTTTCCTGCTCCCTCTGTGTTGGATGCAACAAAACAAGAAGCAAACTTTTTTTTTCCCCCCTATTTCTTTCACTTACATTTGGCATTAGTCATTATTCTGGGGCTCACCACCTGTTTACCCCTTGTTTGGAAGCACTGATGAGCACCACTTCCTAAAATGATCACGGGACCTGTGCCAGGAAATCTCCTCCCGATGTTTCAAAACCTTTTTCTGAATCTTTCTTTCAGTTTAACCAAATCTGCTTTCTTCGGAATTAGCAAAATAACTTATTTTCTCAATGAAACTGAAAACAATTGTTTAATCAAAGAATGGCAGAGATGTTTCACTCACTTTGACATCTGTGATACATAGGATGTGACTCTAGTCAAGGCAGTGATAACTGTATTTAAAAATTAGCCAATATTACAGATGTAACTAGGATGAAAGAGAGATCCTTATTTAAAATTAGTATGAAGAAAGATATGAATTAGGAACTTCCATCACTGGTCTGCAACAGAAGGCATAGCAGCACTGGTGATGTGCACAGGGAGAAATACTTCAGAGGAGAATAACTTCTGATTTTTTTGGTGTGTTTTGTTTATTTGTTCCACAGTTGGGCATAGTTTCAGATTTATCAAAGAAAAGCCATAGGAAGACCACTCAATCACAGACTTAATTGCAGTTTCTTCCTCTGTCAGCTTTTGGGGAGCCAGGCACTCTGTGGTGTGAGCAATGCTCAATGTACTCATTAGCAGGACAGCTGAGGGGAGCATCTCAGGGGGTTGCTGCTGGCCTGCAGCCCCCACCAAGACCTGCAGCCCAAGCTCTATGGCATCCTTGGGTATTTTACACTTTATTTTACCCCTTACAACAGTACCTAGTCTTTCCTGTTTACTGCCATGCTGTGTTACTGTAATGTATGAAGGCAACTGCTTTGCTCTGGGAGGACTGCTGAAAATTTTCATCATAGAAGCAGCCTCTGAGGTCTGGTTTAATTTATTCTGAGAAACTCTGCAGAGAAATCTACTAGTTAGTGAAAAAAGCCTGGTTATTGTATGCTCTGTAACGTACTGTGTGCTGGGGGGAAAAGAGTGAAAAACCCTGTACTGTTCAACTGTTTGGCTACTTGAAAAAATATGAGGAAAGAGAAAACAAGGTAGACAACTGAATCTGGCATTCCTTGAGATAAAAGACTTCTATACTGTTCTCTACTTTTGTCAGCAAACATCCTCAGATTTAGTCACTTTATTTCATCTGAAACAATTTCTGCAGTGCCAAAAATTCATGTTAGGCTCCTGGACTTTGGTAAGCTCTTATTTGTAGGGTAAAATAAGCACAAGACTGTGATGCCTTTTCCTGGTCTTAAAATCAAGAGTCAAACACGGTTAGAAGGGGAAAAGGGATTTTACCTTGGTATTTATTTTAAGGATCCTTAGGTGCACACGTCCAGGTCATATGCATCGAAATGCACCCCGCAAAATGCCCACCCCAAAAGATCTGGTATAACATCATAGGTGTTACTAATTAGCAGATCTATCAAAGATTCCCCAATGAGAGGCTCAAGTGAGCCTCCCTCCCCAAGGAACCTTCCCCTGGATGGTTCTATCTTGGTTTACAGAATATGTTCTGGAGAGGACCTTGGGGTCTGAGGCACACTGATCCCTGGCTACGAAGCTTCTAAAATGTTTAGTCCCCTAGCTGAACAAACAAGTCCAAGAATGTGGGCAAAAAGCACTGGGAATACAGAAGTTGTAAAAAAGGTGTAACAGGGGTATAAAAGAAAAGGGAAAAATCTTCATGGTGTCAACTGTAATATTCAGCTGAAGGACAGGTTGTCAAACCCTTACCAATGCAGGGTTTGCTCAGCCACTGCCCTCTCCAGCTGCAGTGTGTAGGGCACCTCTGTGTGACCATGGAACAGGATGTCAGGATTGTATCCTTGTCACCCTCCAGATGTAAATCCTGCACGATTCAGCACCTGCAGAGCTCTTTGTAATGGGATTCTAGGATGAATGTAATGTAGTTTTATGATAAGTTTTGGTACCAGGACAATTTACTGCTGAAGTTTAGAATATACTGAAAAAATACATACTGTGTTTGGCCCCAACTCATGTTTGATCTGGATGGGGAAGTCTTTTTGTGGAACTTGTGTTGGCCTCTACCCAAGGGACAGGAAATAGTGGAACAGCTAATCCAGGTGAATGCAGAGAATTTATTGTCTTTCATTGTTTTTCTTTCTCTGCGTTTACCTTTGTTTATTGTCTTATTTAGTTATTTTTCAGTACAATACTCTTGCTTTGGAGCATCAGTGTTGTCCAGGTAAGTCCTGAAACCCATATTTGCTACACTTAGTTGCAATTAAGGATGCACTTAAATTTTCAAGTGTGCAGTGACTCTGATTTCCTCTATGCAGACCGACCCCTCCAGGCCTGAAACACTTTCTGCTGTAGGACTGCAAAGGCAATATAATTCAAAGTAAGATAAATGCACTGTTAAGCTACTGACATACAGAATTTAGGTAAATCCCAGGTTTTCTTCCTTTTTTGATGTCTGTGAGCTATGTTCCACCCACGTGATCCTAAATTTAGAGGGTTTGGTATTGATTCAGTGATAAATTATGAATTACAGGTGTTTTTCCTTTATTTTGTTGCTGGCAAGACACGCTAAATATGATACCTTGCTGCTGGTAGATTTACACCTTCATATCCAAACAAAAAGCAACTGAATATAGCTACAAAACCTGACTGACTGATTCCACAGGTGAAGTGCTAAAAACTCACTTATATACTGTGGCCTGTCAGAGGCATGTGGTAAGCAGACTGGAAAATACGACATTCCTTCTCTAACATCTTTCTCTAAGGATGATTTCATATGCAGCTTAGAGGGAAAAAAAAAAACAAAACAACAAAAGAACAGGAAATAATAATTTAAAAAATAGAATAATAATTCAAATTTTATTTGAATGAAAAAATAGGGCAATTAAGATGCAGGTGTCTTTTAAAAAAGTCTAAATTATAAAGGTTTGTTCTTACTTTCTTAAGTATCACTGAGTAATTTACCCATTATTATTTCTCTCACTATTATGTGTCCAGTAAAAAGCAGGATCAGTATTTTTAAATAGTTGTTTCTAGGATCATGAGCCTTACAGTTCAAGGATACTCCCTTCCAGAGTGTGGTCATGTATTGAATATACTGCATTTAATTTTGAAGCATTATTCCCCATTTTTAACTTCCTTAGCGATAACAGAGTAAATGTCTGTAACCTCTGGTTTGGTCTCAAACAATTTACTGAATGATATGCAGATTAATGAAATTAAATTGGCAAGTAAAAACCTGTGTTTTCATCAGCTTGTGGGAAATACTGGTTAATAGATGACAAGTGTGTCCCGCATTAAGTTAAGCTTCTGTTTTTTGGGGTTTTTTTTAAATTTTGAAATCTTTCAGAAGTTCAGTCTTGCACTGACAAAAGGACAGATAGGTGAAACTCAGATTTTAATCCCACATACTGTTTACAGGATATTTAGTTGTACAACAAGCTGGGCCAAAGAGATGATTGCTGGTGCCGCCTGTGTTCCCAAGGCAAGAGGTTCATGCTGAAGGTGACCACAAAAGGACCCAGGCTCTCCTTCATTACCTACAAGTGCTCAGCTTTTGGAATATTGGCTGGAACACAAACAATGGCTCTTGAATTTCATATGCCAGGGACAACAAGGACTGGCCAGTTCAGTTCTGCCCCAGCCCACAGCTAGGCACTTCAGTAACCACTCTGGCAAAAAAATGAAGTTAAAAGTGTCAGTAAGGACTGCTGTTAAATCTAACAAAGCCTTTTAGACTGTGGGAGCCACTCCAGGTCGTTCCCATTAACACAGATTCCTTGTTGGTTAGACTGTGGAGCAAGCAAGCTTTGAGGTAAGGATAATTTCTGTGTTAAATGCACACTGCTAGCTAGATTTAATTACATCAGATAAAAGATCACTAAATTTCCCTCTAGTAATTAGTATGTATTTCTAGAGCAGTTTATATCTTGTATAAAGCAGCAGTGCCTATAGTCCAAAAACATAACAGTTGATAGCTACTTCAACTGACCAGCAATGCAGATAAATACATAAAAATGGGAATGGGGAAAAAAAAGAAATATGAAAATAAAGAGCATTCTGTGAATAGAAAGTATATATTAAATAGTATTCAGTTCTACTCTTGCAGAATTATCTTTTTCCCACTGACCATGGTAACTTGTATTTTAAATAGAAATTGAGGTTTGCAGTTCTGGGTTTTGAATCTAGTGTCTGTAAGGGGGTTTTTGTTTGTTTGCGAGGCTTTTGTTTTGTGGGGGTTTTTTTTGTTTCTTTTTGTTTCTTTTTGTTTTTTTTTTTTTGGTTGGTTGGGGTTTCTTTTCCATTCAGGTATAGAATTCTGTTTTAATTTTTTTCTCGAGTCTCTTATACTTTTATGAGAGTTTCAGTCAAAGTCATTAAGGCTATGAAACAGCAATTTTAGACTGATTGCAATTTCTAGACTTTTTTCACTATAATAAGCAGCCACCATTGTAAAACATGACATCATGATGGTGTCAGAGAAAAAGCAGTAATTTTTTTATCACATGTAATTCAGTAACCAAACTAATGGTCTCACTGCATGAATATGTTACAGTATCATCAGGCTAATTAACAAGAGGGGAAATGACTTCCACACCCAAGTAATTAAATACTTTCTGATGGGTTACTGTAAAGAAGTTACAAAAGACATTTGAAATAGGAATGCTATAGGAGCATTATATATGTCCGAGGATGCTACATCATGCACAGTATTAACAATGTGGACAAAGTATTAACTCTGTGGCACTATAACTGAAGCAATATAATCTAACTAAGTTTTTTGATATGTGTTATGCTGTATTTGGACTGAGTGACTTGGTAGCATTGGATTGCTGATGGGAGTGATCACATGGCTGCAGTGATAAAATAGCTGAAAAATTATTCACTTGTCTACATCTACTTTTTAAAAAATGTCTTAATTTTTTGCTTTAATATGCTAAATCCAGAGTTCGGTACCTGCATGAATTGAACAGTGCATAATCAGAACTATGGTGCTCAGAGCACACAGAAATTGATGTGATGTACAGTGTTAGCTGTGTTTAATAACAGTATACGTAAAGGTGTCCCAAGTTCTGCCTCTGCAGATTAGAGAGGAATTAGGAACATTTGATGTCTCTGGTAAATTCAGAACTAAAAATTGAGGATAGAAGCCATTATTTAGTCTTTTGAAAGTAAGAGGAGTGCTTGTTGTTTTCAAGGTATAGCCCCTGGATTCCAAGGCAGTAATCTAGAGATGCCTCTTTCTGCCTCACACTGTGGTTTTGAGGTGTTTCCTCTGTAACAGATTGTGCAGAGCAGCCCACAGGTTTTCTTTTGAGAGGTTGGGGACAAGGCATATAGCTTAAAATAAGTTCACAGTGTTTTAGAAAAGGTACACTGCATACTTTTAACTGTCTAATTCACTCTCATAGAATAACGTGGTTGTCAAAACTTGCATAGTTCAAAATCCATTTGATCAACATGGAAAACAAGTTCATGGTGCATTATTTAAGCAGAAGTGATTGAAACAGTTCAGTGCAGGGAAGTCCCATTATATTGTTGTCTTATTTCTCTGTCTCCAGACTTTCCAAGCTTTAGACAAATCTGGAGACAGAATTCTGGGACAGACTTTCATTTGATGAAACATAGTACAATTGCTCATATGTTATGTCCCTGTGTTTGGCAGTGCATGACTGAAGGGTGTTGTTTATCACATTTTGCTTGCAGACAGACCAGATGAAGAAACTTGAGCTCAGGGAAATGCTGCCTATTTCTGGCACACCTTGCTATACAGGGAGAGTTCACATCAAGAAGGGAAACACTGGAGTATCTTTTCAGATCATCAGAGTAGTGCTCTGATGTTGGTCTGGGAAGATTTATGCAAAGCAGAGATGCAGCTTTATGTTTAACCTTAAAGATACAAGCCATCAAACATAGATTCCACATCCTGCTTTGTCACCCTCCTTAATCTGTTTGAAACAATCTGCCTTCCAGAAACTTAAGGGCAAAGAGGGGGAGAACCTGATTTAGTCCCAAAACTGGAGTCATTAATGAACACTGACTCACTGAACTTCTTGTGGTGAGCAACGCTGCTTCATCTCCCCTAATATAACAGATTCTGTCTTGGCAGTCTCTGGGGGTGATTTCCCCAAACACCAATGAAGCTGTGGAGAATAGTATTGAAATAAAAAAAAAGAGAGATAAGGTAGAAAAATAAAGGAATCAAATCTTGTATTACTGATATGCACAGCTTTTACATCTCACACTAGGTTATTTTAACACACACCACAATATCTGACCCACTGTGATGAATTAGGAATAGATGCACGGATCAGGTTCCTGGTTCTGAAATGCATTAAGCATTTATTCCAGCTGTGCTAGTGAGTGCTAATAAATATATAAAAGAGCCACTATTGTGGAAAGATAATTTGAACAGCAAGCAGTTGTGTTTCACAGGAAAAACACGTATGCACACACATATACATATATATGTGTGTATATACACGGTAGTATGGATTTTTAAACATATGTGGGGTCTTTATTTCAGAATGGTCTCTTAGAATGCTGAATGTAGTCTCTAGTTCAAGGCTGCACAGGAGGAAAAACAGCACAATAGCTTTCCAGTGAAAGTCACCAATCCCCAAAATAAAATGCATATTAAAATGCTTAATCCTACAAGTAGCTTTTGTTCAAAGTCAAAATATCTTGACCTTTTAGAGACAGCAGAGAAATCTCAGTGTGTTGTTGTTTAGTTCATAGTTCAAAAATGCAAGCTGTGTTTCTGCTGTAACTGCAGAAGGTATTATGCTGGCAGACTATGTGTGCATTAGGTCATGCAGTGATACAGCTTGTTTAGACCTGGCTGCGACCCTACTCTAAATACAGAGGAATTCAAACCACGTCTTTGCATTCAGTATTATTATAGTTGATTATTCACTAAATATTCAGAGGCTTCAGTGTCATTAAGAGCATATAACCAAAATGACATGGGCAGTATTATCCTCATCAGTGTAGGTTAATGAAAGGAAACTCATCTGGGTTAATGAAAGGAAACTCATCTGATCATCTTTTCAGGAGTCTCACCCATTGCAAAGGTTTTCCTCATGCATATGTACAGTGTGACAGGCAGCTCTGAGGAGCTCTGGGCTCAGGGAATGGGAAGCAGGACCATATGCTTAGTCATTAAATACATTCATAGGACAAACTCAATCACTGGAAACATATGTAGTACAAGATACCATTTCAATTTGAAAATGAATTTAGGGTAAATAAAAGGTTGTATCCCATGCACAGTGTTATAACATGGTGTTGCTATGGAATCCAAAGGAATTTCATGCAAAAACTGCTGGATGGTATATTCAGAGTGCTTGTACATTGCATTTCGTTAGGGATGGTAAAATGGTGCTGAATGTAAATGAACCCAAAAAGCAGGGATCTGCAGCACCTGTGCCAAACTGAGATCAGGTGGAAACTGATGGCAATTGGATCAAAAGAATTCTACATCTCACCATCAATATCATGCACCTGATCTGGAGTAAGAACAAAAATTTACTATTTATGCTTCTCCATTAAGGATGTGTATCTTTATAAACATCTTTTTAAAGATACTAAAGAAATGTTGTGGGGATAAACCCTTTGCCCTATACTGTATTAAATTTTAACTCCTCTTTCTGTTCTTTTAACACATGTATTTTAAGCACAGAGAATATATTTATGTTCTCTGAAAGGCAGACTCATCTAGAAGTTCCCTCAACACCCTTGTCTCACTGAAATACCACTGGAAGAAATTAAATTTAATCTGTATTTTAAGTGAAATTCATCAGCATTTCAACATAATAGTCCATTTCCCTGCTAATATTAGACTTTTTTCTATCCCATTATTCAAGCCAACACCATTCACAGGGACTTTCTATTTTCAAAGCTTGCATGAAATTTAAGTAGGGAACAGCACCTTTCTTTCACCCTCTGCGGCTGAAGGTGACGTAGCAGTGACTCACATTTTATGTCACCCTTTTACTTGTAGAACAATTACGTGAACTTAAACTTTGATGATAATGAATTATATAACTTAATAGACATCTCTAAATTATTTCATGAAAAACATTTCCAAAGCTGGATTTTTATTATCTGCATGCCGAATAATGATGCTTTTTTTAGTGTTTGCATCTAATGATAGACATTAATTTTTCTTTTAGCTAGTGCATGTAGGCTTAGGAATTTAAAGGTTTGTTTTTGTTTTTTGTTTTTTTTTTTTTAAGAAGTAAACCCCCAGTTCCCTCAGTGTTTGGCAGGCATGGAGTTACAGGAATGCTTGGTATTGCTGTTCAGCTGAACACGACCACAGAATTGTTACCTCTGTAGTGCAGTTTGAGCAAGGACTGATTAACCAACATTTTTATTGGGACATTTCAGAGGTAATCTGTGAATATGGCAATGTTTCACGGTACTTCTTTTTCCTGTGATGAGGATTGATGTTGCCTCAGTTGTCAATCACTTATTTGTGTCGACAGTCAGAATGTGCGGCTCTGGCTTCTCTCTTATCAGAAATAACTTCAGAATATGTTGGGTTTATGAACATTTTTTAGATTGCACGTAGTTAGTTTGTCAGAGGGTTGTGGAGTTTTTTACTTGTTTTGATTAGCAAAGAATTTTATTGTCTCTTTTATGAGAACAGCAGATAAATTTCCTTTTTTTTTTTTTCTCTAGCAGAAAAAGGATTTGATGTAATATACTTTAGAGTTGGCAAAAGTGGTGGAAGTAAAATGAGGAACAACTTGGAGGAGGTGCCTAAATTCATAGCAGGTAAAAGCTCATGTGGTGAAGTCCATTTTTAGTCAGTTTATACTGGATGCAACATTTGTGAGGAGTCTCAGCTGAGAAGTGCTTTTGCAGACCACCGCTGTCAGTTAGAGTTTCTAAAACACTTTTACTAACTAATTCAAATGGTACCACTCTCTTTTATTCTCATTAGAAACAGTAAGACTTGAGGAGTCAAGTCCTGGGTTTGTGCCATCCCCTTCTTTGAGGTGAAACTGAAAACACCTGTTAATTACTGAAACTGATGTAATTATTTTAGGAGAAAGTGATAACAGCTGTGTGACACTATCAGCTGGATTTCTTTGCTTAAAAGAAATTGTCTGTTTTTAACTGCTCACCTTTAAACTTTACATGTTTGGCATGTGCTTTAGAGGCCTTTTTTTCCACTTAAAAATTGCTACTAGGAAACCTGAAACACACATGAAAGTGAGTACAGGAAAAACACCATTTTGCCTGCAGTAAAGCTTGTTACAGTGATTTTAGGAAGCACTCCTGTTCCATAGGCTTTGGATTAGTAACCTGGAAGTCAGAGAGGTTGGCTTTTGTCGCTGGGCACCTGAGGGTGTGACTTAGACAAACAGCTGGACAAAACCCCCTAACAGCAGTAGGGTTTTGTGTACTTTTGCTGAAGTTTTGGTGCAGCTCAGCACTCGACAAAATTGCTGAAATTATTGCATTGAAGGCCAAGAATGCACAGAACACCTCTGGCACCTGTAGTTCTGAGCTGATACAGACTCCATGCTGCAGCTGGGCCTAAGGGCTGGTTCTTAGAGCTCCCTGGCTTTCTTTAAACCCCTTCCTTGCTTTTCAGCAGCACATTTTGGAGGGAGAGGGTCCCTATGCATAGAGATGGGTCAGGATCTTGTATGTGTGCTCATTACATGGCCAGTGCAATGGAGTGGGATGGGTTCACTACTCACACTAGGGTGAGGAAAGCAGGAAAGTCAAAGACTGGAAGAGATTGTGCCCGAGTAAGGCAAAATGGAGTTCCTCAGAGAATAATTTATCTTTTGTTGTTGTTTTTGTTATTTGCTTTGGGGTTTTTGTGGGGTTTTTTTGTTTTTTTTTAAATACAGCAGTATGCTAAAAGTCTTCTACACCCTAAAATTGAAGTATTATTTGTGCATAAAAATACTTTGTGTACGCCAGTACATATTAAAATTGCTTTTTGTTTACTACCCTATGACTGGTTTATTTGCTTAAAAAGAGCAAGTCCCATGTTAAAACTCAGTAGATACACATTAGTTTAAATGTTTTAGAAATATTGCCCTCTAACTACGTACATAAGCCAGGCAGAAGAAAAAATGATGCCTTAAAATTAATTACTCAAAAGCTTTTTTGTGCTGTGGCTTCTATTGTGAAATTTTCTATAACTTTTTTTTTTTTTCCTTTCCAAAGCAATTGGAAAGATTTGGTCAGTCTCAAGCATCTGTTTGAATATTTCCTAGTGGCAAGGTCCAAACTTGGCTGAGTTGTTTTGGCTGGAGATGGACAATTACGTGATGCTGGAAAATGTCCCTTAGGTGTGGTACCTGTGACAGCCAATGGAAGGAGCTAACCGTGCCCTGCAGATCTGGGGTTCTCTTGCACACACAAATCCATTTGTTATAGGCCTGAATCCCTTATTATACAGTACTTCATAGTACCATGCTTAAAAGTCACTGCAATTTTCTGTTCCTCTCAGAGCCAGTGTCCTACAACACCCAAGGACTTGCACATTCTGCTAAATTTTTAATGTCCTTTTTATCAAACAGATGCTACCATTATTCTGTGTGATAAAACAGTTTAAAAAGTAAAACAGATAAACTGTTTTGGGTTTTTTTTCCCTAGAATTATGTATAAATTTTATTTTATGAAGAGCCAGAATAAGCCATAAGCTTTCCACAGAGTTGTTCCCTGAGCAAATCTGGAAGCAGCAGAGGAATAAGCCATGTTGATGTTTCAGTGCTGCCTATATAATTAGCTAGATCATTGCCTTGGTTTTCCAATATTAAAGCTATGCTGCTGTTTTGGGATGTATGTATGGCCTGGGAAGAAAGGAGATGACTTTTATTTAAGTCGGCTAATAGGTCCCATGGTTTCCAGAGCTGAGTTTGTTTGGATTTGGGTGGTGAACTTATAAAGGCTTACTTGTTCCAGCAGCACAGCAGGCAGACAGGTTCTCCCAGTGGCACTGACATTTACTATAACTTGTGTGTGTGTATCTATCTTACAACTTTAGTGGTCCGCTCACCAGAGGGTTCAGCGCTGCCAAAGAGCACTCTAGGTTTGATTGGAAGGCTTGGGTTATTATGGATATGCATTTGCTTTGGCTGAAGGTAAAAATCTAATGAGAAACAGAGAGGGTGGTATATGTGTGTATGTAGAAAATTTATATCTGAGAGCTTTGCTGCTTTATCTGGGAAAACCCTGTTTGCCTTCAAAGGCCACGTGAAAGCTTCTTTTTATATGCACAGACTGCGAGATCTTGTTTTCTCGTGGTGAAGGATAGTAGGTTTTATTCTAAATTATATGAACTATGCTCAAATCCTTAGATGGACATACTTAGCACAAAATGTGTGCTAAGATTAAAAAAAAAAATAGGGGGAAATGCTCTGCACTTCATTTCTGACACGTGCTGGGTAGGCAGGGAATGAGTGTGTGTAATGTGAGACAACATTTATACTTGGACGTAGGTATGTGCACATCCAGATTTATCACTGATTGCAGGTGTTCTGTTATGTTGCTCCTCTGTACCTTTATCTGACACATTTGTATTGGATCATTTTAGTGACTATGAATCATTTCTTTTATGTACAAGGAGTTCAGTCGAGTTGTTAGTGCTGGACATGTTTGAAACAGTAATAATAATGTCTTCTATGTGTACTTGCAGAAATAGAATCTTAGGAATGATTTGCAGAAGTATCTGGGAGAGAAACCTAGTTTGTGTGTTCAAATTGCAAATTGTTTCTGACTAAAGTTTTGACATAGTGAGACTCATAAATGTTTGGAGAAAATGAAATGTCAATATTAAGATACAGAAAAGCTTTATTATGAAAACTTGGAATTTCTAATATTTCAGTAGTGAGGTTTTTTTAGTTTGTTATACTCTGAGTGGTTTTAGAGCCTTGGCCACGTCTACATTAAATTCCTTTAAAATTAAATCTTCAATTTTCTCTTTTATAATATTTTACGGTAGTGTTTGGACTGAGAAATTAGTTTAAAAGTTGTTAAGAACCAGTGTCAAAATTGCTCCTGTTACATTCTGGATTTAAGACAATGCCCTTAATAAGATGTTTTAACTTTCACTCAGCCCTGAAGTAGTCAGGCAGTTGAAGTAGATGATCATTGTGGGTTCCTTCCCACTGAACTATTCTATTCTGTTCTGTTCCCTGCCAGACATTCTGTTTTGCTTATTTTTACTATTACTGCAGAGGAACGAGTGTGCTGTGGAAGCTGAGCAATAGAACACTCAGCAGCAACTTGAACATTTGACTGTAGAAAAATATGTTTGCACCATTATAATGGTGATGCTGCTGCTTGTTGCCGTTTATCCCATTAACAAACTGTGGATGTTCTTCTGAGCAGAGCTACTCTGAGTTTCTAAAATAAAACCAGACACCTCTCCCTTGCTGGCCAAGCAAAGAAAGCCAGAATAAATTAAGAAAATAATGTGGTTTTTATTTTCTGAGTACAAATAAACTTTTTTTTTTAACTGCTCCATAAAGAAGAGTGTCATTATTGATTCCAAAATAAACCAAATCGATGAGTTGAGAACACAGAAGCTGTGTACAAAGGGGTTTGAACCTTAAGGAAGTGCAAGACTTCCAGGATCCTTCTTCCCTCTGTCTGTTTGTTAAGGATCTGTGACAACAACAGGACTGTCACATGTTTTCCACTCTCTCTCCATTCCATCCCTCTCAGTATCATATTCAGAAAGCTCTGAAGCTGGTTTAGATCTAAGTCTCCAGATTTCTTGTCAGCCTGTCTGGAAAGCAGCAAAGGTTGAGAGAGCATTTAAAATAATCCATCTCTGGATGACAGGTGAATAAAGAAGAGATTGAATGAGTAGAGAAAGGTGTAGACTAAAGGGGAACAGTAATATGGCGCTTGGAAAGGGGAGGGGAAGGGATAGACAGGATGAGAAAGAAAGCAAGGAGGGAATAAAAGCAAAATGAGAAAGGATATGTCAGATTTAAGAATAGAAAATATAGCAGGAGGACAGCAAAAGTTACAGGTGCAGGGAAATTCTCTGTTGAAAAAAAGAAGTAGGAAGTGTTACAGTTTTCCCTGAATCTCCCTGCTGAAAGAATGGAAATGACGCAGAATGTCTGTACACACAAAAAAGCTGTAGCTGCTGCAAGTGGATCCTGTCCCCAAATTCCCCTTTTGAGTGAGCACTGGGGAGTGAAGAGAACATAGAAAGGAGAAGGGCATTACTTCTTTAATGAGGGAGAAAATGTTTTCTGCAAATCCTGACTTCTACCTCACCTTCATGTGTCAAACTTTGTGTTTCTGCTATTCTCCAAGGAGCTTCCCCAGAGTTTTGCTTCGGTATAATACCTGTTCTCTTTATTAGTTCTTGAGCTTGAATGGTAAAAATTGGAAAATGAGATAATGGGACTAATATCTTAATTATTATATGTGTATTTACTCTGTTACTCTTGTTATTCTTTACTTCCGAAAACAAGGACCATTATTTTTGGAAGTATGGACATTAGTGATCCTTGTTAATATGGGTATATTTTTGCCATATCCTTGGAATTAATACTGGGCTTTGAAAAAGTTGGAATCAGATTAGGGAGTGTGTTTTCAGTTGTTCTGTAAGTCTTTGGTCTTATTCTTTGGATCTCTTCTTGTTTTGAGTAGGGTCATTTCTTTGTAGTTTGCAGTTTTTGTAAAGTATTTTGAGGCTCTAAGATAAAAGCATATTACGGGGGAATGTTGATATTTCTTTACCCTTTTTTTTTTTTTATATTTCTTTATCCTTTTCACTTAGAAAGAATCCATTCCTTTGTAATTCCTCGGAAAGATAACTTGAAAATACTCCAACCTGCATGTTAAAGAAAACTTCCAAATCCAACCTGCATGTTAAAGAAAACATCTACACTGTGAGAGGGTTAGTATTTTTCAGTAAATAAATTAATATTACTGGGAGCAAGAAAAGACCTGTTACAGTAGCTGCAGCACAAATGCAAAAGCATCAAAGATAATGACAGCTGTTGATCTGTTTGTGGTGTTAATGCACAACATGTAACTGAGCCAGGTAAAGAGACCAAGCATCAGTGCCCTGCATCAGATCCTTCACAGAGAATGGAAAACAATCCCAGAGCACAGAGGGTGCACCGATCAACCCTGCAGATTTTGTCAGCCCTCAGTGCTGCCGAGATCTCATCACAAACCCTTCCTAAACATCTCCAGATGAAAATATGGCTGAGTATTGGAGGTGTTCAGGCATCTCTGCCACACTTGGGTTTGTGTTGTTTATGTGTGTCAGAATTCACTACATTAAAAAACCCATACAACAATAGCTTGTCTCTTTCTGCTGGCAGCTTTATGGTTCTGAGCTATGCTTGCTCACCTTCTCTTTCAGCATAGTTGTTCAGAGAACTTAAAATCAAACCCACATATTTTCAGCTTGGTTTTTGGGAGTTGTTTTGGTTTTGGGTTTTCTTAGCTATATTAAAAATGTGCGGTTGTTCAAATCATCACAAGTTCCCTATGGCGCACTTCAGATGTGTTTTCTAGAAAGAGTTTATGTATGACAATGCTTGCTTATGGAATGCCGTGCTGGGGTATATTTAGATTTGAAAGTCTGTCCCAGCACAAATCTTGTTCTGCTAAAAGGCATTGGCAAGAAAGGAATAGTTTGAAATGAGAATATTACCATCTGAGAACCAGTATTACCTATTTTGAGTGGATAAAGGATGTTTTCTTTTCTTTCGTAGTTTGAAAATTAAAATCCCTTGGAATATTTTAGAACATTAACTGTGCTTAAGGGATTAAATGAAGCAAAATGATTTGGTGTATGTTGAATCAATCAGAATTAAAGTTCGTTTATAAGTGACAGATTTTCTATGCATAGCAACTTTCTTTTAGTACCTCTGGTGTAAATGACTCTTCTTTTAATATGCCATGTTACCTGTGTTTAATGAAGTGAATTAGGTGTGCTGGGTGAGTTATTTGTGAATTTCAATTCTAAACAGGACGAAAATTGCTTTTCAGGAGTGCAGTATAGCAGGCTGAGCTCTCCCAAGATGAGCTAGGTGGCAGAATTGACTAAGAAAGTGGTGCTTAGTTATTCCTTAAGCTCTGAATGCCAGTTTGCTCACTGAGTCATGTAAAGTGCAGTCCATTCTAACTTTATACCTTACTAAAAGGAATTATCTGTTTATATCAAATGCATTTTGTAATATTTTATGCAGAATACCTTGGAGCAGATGTATGCTAATTTCCAAAATGCTACAGGCTCTCAGTGAGCTGGGAAAATGCATCTTGTTTTGCAAATCCAATATGGTTATTTAACAGTTCTGTGATACAATTATTTTTCATGTGTATTACACAATGCAAGGTCTACAGAAGGATTCTGCTGATAGCATATTTTCCTGAGGTTCTCTGCTCTGCCTTCCCAACTTTGCCTGCTTTATACATGCAATTTTTGCTGAGGACAAAGGTGAAGAGTGGATAGGAAAACAGGGATGAGAGATGTTTGTCATTACTGTTTAATGCTCTCTTCCTGGATATTAAGATGGAGAGTGTGGTGTGAAAACAGAGCAAGAACATGTTTTTAACTTACGTATTATTGACTCAATGGCTTTAAATACAAGTATGTAGCTATTAAATACAAAGTAGTGGTTCACTGGTAGTTTTGGATGTCAGTGGAAGAAGATATGTTTCCCATGAAGCTTTCCTGTTGGCAATTGTTACACTCTGATCCAGGAAAAACACCACATTGTAACTCCCTTCAGGTTCATCTTTTTTACATAGCCTAAAGAGGACTCTGGTTTTATTATACTGGTGGAAGATGAATCAAAAAAGGTATTCAGGCTTTCCTTTTCTTTTCCCCTTCCTCTTCCCCTTCCCTTTCCCCTTCACTTTCCCTTTCCCCTTTGTTTCCCTTTTTTCTACCTAACTCCCATCTTTTTCCCTTAACCCCTCTGATGCAGTAATGCAGCTCTGAAGGTACAGAGAGGCAATGCTGTTTCAGGAGGACTGAGTGTGCTCAGCTGAGAATCAGGAACTCCTGGAACTTGTACCTCTGCTGCTCAGTTGTTTCATTTTATTGCATTTGTTAAGTCACTCAGATTCCAACACGTTTTTCTTCCCATGAAGTGGCTGATAGCAGGTGGTGATAGTGATGGGTGGTGGCAATAGTCACTGTCACTGCAGTGGCTCATTAATCTCTTTGTAGGACCCTGTTCTGTGAAGGACTGGTTCAGCACAGCCTTCCTGGTGTGGTCTGTGCATTGTGAGGGTTCGTACGTCGCACGTGTGGTGAGGTTCGTTCCAGAACTACCGTTCCAGTCCATGACAGCAGACAGGGTGAAGTAGAAATAAATACGATAATTAAAAGAAAGTTATGCTCATAGATGGTGGTAGACCAGAACATGTATTGTTCCTCATCCAGAGTCTTTGCATTCATTTGCAAATATATGTCCTATTGCTGAAGTAATCCAGGGTGTTTAATGGAATTCACTTTCCAATAAAAGGGAAACAATATTGAATCTATTAATCTGAGAGTTATTCCAAGAAAGGATCTTGCTTTATGCAATGGCCTGCTAGGAAACAATTGTTACCCAGTTCACTTTGGGTATAATCTCCATTATGTGTTTTTGAGGTGGAATTTGCAGCTGTACTTACCGTACTTTGTTCCTGCTTTAAAAGTAGTGCTGTATTTGTGTTTTTTCTGTCCCGTACAGTATCTTTTTTGAGCACAGAGCTTCTCTATGATCGTGACCCAGTTATGTTGAGTTTGCTAACATGGTTAATAAGAATATCAATAATCATTCATAGTCTTCTTTGGTACTTAGTAGTAGGGGCCTATTACAGTTTTCCTTGGCAGCACATACGGGGGGTGATAAATTACTAATAAAAGTGCCACATGGAACATAGGTCTGCTTTTATTTTTTTTACAGCTATTTCTTTCATCTGATTCGAAATTAAATGTGCAAGGTTTAAAAGAATTTTGTGTGTGATTTTGGCTTCTGCTGATGGATTCTGAGCTGTAAATGTTGTGTGACAACGATTCCCTGACTTAATCAGCTTCATTACTTCAATCACCATTGTATAAATCAGCAAATGAGCTTGTCCAAACCCTATTCACTCTTTGAGTCTTATTACTAGTTCTTTTAACTGAGATTAACTATAAACTCCACTATAGGTTTTGTGGGCAAGAAAATGCATTATCTTCTTTCTTTCCTTTGCTGGTAAGAAGTTCAAGCCCTTTAGATGGCTTTTTAGTCCTGTCTTCACAAAGGATGAGATGCATCCTGCAGTCTTCTGCTCGCAAATTGGCTTTTCCCTGAGTCTGCCTGCTTTAGGAGAAGAACTGCAACTCTTCTGCTGGTTGGAGAACTTCAGTGCAACTCCAGGTTGACCTTGGACAAAGGTGAGGAAAGGGACATCCATTTTATGTGTCCCATTTTTTCTCTTGTCATGGAAAGGAATTTTGTAGTTGTGTTACTTCACATTAAAATGATGTAACTTTTACCCCCAGCTCTCATCTGGTAGATCTGATACTTTATGATGCTTCAAGTGAAAAAAGTTGACAGAGTACACCCCCAATAGTGTTTGTAGAGTTTCAGCCTTTCATCTTAATCAAAAGATAGCTGTATTATAATCAGCATGTGCATGCTAGTTTTCTGAGACTGCTGCTCTATCACTTCTCACTCCTTCCATAATCCAGTAAATCTCTGTTTCTCAAATCAAGCTTCCCATGTGTGAGCTTTCAAGATGCTGGTAGTACAGAGACAGCTGTATAGGTGTGTAACCACCATATCAATGAGAAATCTTCATCTTCACTGTACACATTCATCACATAATTGGTGCAGTGTAGGAATCTTCATGAACAAACTCTGCCAGGCTCTAACCTACTACTCAGTGTTGTCTTCTCAAACACACATGCTGGATTTTAGATGAATCGCTTGTTGCAAGATAGATTCAAGGTTTTTTCAGTGACATTTCTTGTGAAGGAGGAAGTGCATTTCCGGGTTTACAAGGAGAGGTTCTTGGAATTTGAATACTTTCTCCTTTTGCTTCCAGTTTGTTTGTCCTTCTTAGTTTTGCTCCTTGGGTGTAGGACCTTGTGCTTGGAAACTTCTATCCAGCTGAATGGAGGTAGAATTCCAGTAAAGTTAGGTAGGTACAAGGTAAACATTCTCACTGGCTTAAAGGTGTGTTTTTTTTTTTCTTTTGTGATCAACCATAGCCCGGGTGAAGCTTCCTAGAGAAAATAACATCGGGTCTTGTGAAAAGAAAGGAAGAGTAGTGGATGTTCAACTCTTTCATTTTATCAAGGTTTTGAACCTGTTCTACGCTAACATTCTTACAGCCATATTGGTGCAGACTGGAATGGATAAATGGATGGATGATAAGGCCACTGACTGCTGGATTTACAGGGCTGTGATGGGTGGTTCAGAGTTCACTCGGTGGCCCCTTAGTGTTCATGTGCCTCAGGGTTTGATTCACGGGCAGTACTTTAACAGAAGTGTGGAGAGGGGCTGAGGAAGCACCATGTGTAGCAGAAGACAGGGCTGCCCTGTAAAGGGGCTTGGATAAGTAGGATATAAAAGGTAAATAGAATCATCAGGTGGTTGTGGTTAAAAGGGACCTCTGGATGTGCTCTGGTCTGACCCCACTGCTTGAGCAGGGACACCCAGAGCTGGCTGCCCAGGACTGTGCCCTGATGCCTTTTGGGTGTCTCCAAGGTGGGAGACTCTACAACATCCTCAGGTGACTGTGCCAGGGCTCATTCAGCCTCCCAGAGGAACAGTTCCTGCTGTTCTGAGGGAACCTCCTGGCTGTCAGTTTGTGCTCATTGCCTCTGGCCCTGTCACTGGGCACCACTTGGAAGAGCCTGGCTCAGTCTTTTCACCCTTCCTTCAAGCATCTGTGCACATTGACATCCCCCTGAACCTTCTCTTCTCAGGGCTGAACCAGTCCAGCTCTCAGCCTTCCCTCATAAGAGAGATGTGCCAGTCCCTTAATCATCTTAATGGCCCTTTGTTAGACTCTCTGCAGTAAGTCAGTGCCTCTCATGTACTGGGGATATTAATCAATATTGCTAAATATTCATCCTGTAATTTTTCCATCTCCTTTGATTTCTTTTGAGTACATTGGGCATTTTAGAATAGAGGATTCTTCAGTGAATACTTCAAAACTGTTTTGCTGTAGAACTGTGGGTTGAGTTGGGTTTTTTTTTTTACTTTCTTTTTGTTCCTTTCTTTGACACAGAGCCAGGATATTCACAGTTAATAGTGCATTATGTACATGTGTGTGATTGTTTTGTCCTGTTTCTAGAAAGGTGCCTAAGGAAAAGACCAAAGTTGTTGATGGAGATTGTTGATTGTGGATTGGACCTGAAGTGTGAACCTGAGGTTGCCATGCAAACTAGTATCCAGTAATTCTAAAATGGTAAAGTTTGCAGAGACAAAAGCTTTGAAGGAAAAAAAAATATGGTATTCAAATTGTTAAGCTGAGGGTTTAGACATTTCTATACGTCATCAGCAACACCAATTTCCCTCCCTGGGGAACAAAAAACCAACCAACCAACCAAAAACTAAAAAAGAACCTGATGTGCTTTTTGGTTCTTCAAAGATCTTGAAATATTTTTTTTAAGTTTTACTGTCTTAATAATGAAAGTTGACTTCATGGAATTATGAGAAATTTAAAAAATATATTTTGTTTCCTTTGGCAATGTAATGCACGGTTGATAAATTACTCAATTCTTTATGTTGTTCAGCTGCTTGTGGACACAACGTTAACATAAGGAAAACTAAACTGAAAGCAATTTTATGCAGCCTTTTTTACTATACCCTTGAGCATTTTCTAAGTTTGCATTTAATCACAGAATCTTGGCCATGATATTTCTGACAGGTAATTTCCTTAATGCGGTTGACAGAGATGGATTACATGGAAGCCTATTGGATCCAATGCTTTTGTGTGCAAGTGATAAGACTAGATTAGGGTTATCTTGCTCTGAGTGCCTGGAAAGATACAGCCACCTAATAATTCCCCTGGTAATATGGATGGGTTTGTGGGAGCAGGAATTCATGGCTAGATACTGGCCTGCAAAAGCATTACCAGATTCTGTTGCACCTTGAGAACATCTGGGGTGATGTGTGTTTTTCTGTCACATGATAATAGCAAATTATATGTCAGGGAAAGACAAATGTGTTAAATATTCGTCAGATTGGGAAAGTGATAAGGCAACAGGCAGGCATGTCTCTTGGAAATGGCAATGGTTTTTAAAAATAAAATTATTTTGGTAAAAACTGTGAATGTTATTCTTACTTTAGAGAGAAATAACAAAGGAAGTAACATTTATCCTTTTAGCTGCTGTAAATGCTTGTGTGAGAAAATTAATGTTGTCTTGTTGCCTTATTGAAAGACCCTAAGCCTGAATGTTGTTAATCAGGATGAGTTTTGAAAGAGGATTTAATAGTAAATAACAACATCTGAATAAATTTTAGATGTTGAAAATACTCTTTTGCAGTCAAGACTTTTGAACACTTGAGTAGAAAGTTGTATACAAAATCTTGGGGGAAATAATTAAGAGCCATCAATGTATAGCATATTTTTATTTACCTGTAGCAGGCCTTCACCTCAATGGAAACAGGATTTTTCTAGCAATCTCTGAGATCTTGACAGTTTTATAACTTCCTCAGACTTAACTGGAAGAAGAAAATAAATTTGATGGACTTGTGGTTAACAGTGTTGCAGCCAAAGCATCTGTTAGTGGTCTCTCTTTTGGAAACAGAGTTGTTGGAAAGCTGAAGGTTGGAGACGAGAGTCGGTCGTGCTCATAAACCAGAGTCTTGCCGCTCCCTGTGCGATCAGCAGAGACAGAGATGTGTCTTTAGGAGGCAATTCAGAGTAAGGCTTTAATTTAGATGGTCTGAGTCACGTCCTGGGGACTTCTTTGTGTCTCTCGCCTGCTTACTGAGAGGGCTAAAATGAGCAGCTTCCCTAAGATGGAGTCAGCTTTTGGGAGTATTTTCTGGAATAGGGAGCTGTGGAGATTCAAGATGCAGAGAGGTTCTTGAGGTTTTACAGCTTTTTCAGCAATGGAGTTTGCTGTATGGATAAAATGGTCAGAGGGATTTTGCTGGGGACTCGGAGAGGGGGGAATACGGCCACTTTCTTGGCATCATGGCTCTTGGCTCCTCTCTAACCAGTGCTTTAAAACCGTGGCCATGTTATTTCTGGAAGACAGCAAGTGGGAAAGACCATCCCTCTATTTCAGTAAAAAAGGAAGAGGAAAGAAAAGCCAAACAAACCCACAGAGAGCATTTGGGTTTGGTGTTTCAGGGAAGCTCTGTGTCCTTTGTGTCCCTACATCTTGGCCCTATAAAATATATCACCTATCTTTTCCTTGGTTTATTTTCCAAGGGGAAAAAAAAAAACCAAAAAAACAACCTTTAATACAGGGACTGTCTCATGAAAAAGGATCACGTAGGTGTTTAATATATGCTGTGATGAGTAATTTTGGTCATGGTACATCAGAAAGCTACTTTCCCCCACCTTCTTTCTAATAAGAATTTTAATCCATTGATGACAAAACCTCTAAAGTATTTCCTTGCTGCATTGTAATACACTGTGACGAATTATGTCTCAGGAGTTGTAAAATTTTCTCATAGCTTGTAATACCTCATTTAATGAATTGATCACACTGAAATGTAAAGATGAAGCAGCATTTATTTTGTATGTTATATTGCATATAATTTTTAGACTTGACATTTATAGCCATGGAAGCTGTTATTTTACATATCATTTTCAAACCGTATCAGCCTTAAACACATTTAAATTTAATAAGCAAGCAGATTAGATTTGCTTTTAAGCTAGGCATATCATTATAGTTTGTGTTCCCTTCAGTAGGGCACATGCTTACTATTAAATGCAGTATTTAGCTGTCTTTTAAAACCTAAAAATAATAAAAGGGGATGTATTTACAAAAGAAATTGAATATAGAGCTGCTTTTGGGGACAGTGCCTCAGTCATAATTTTTGTAGGATGTAGACATTAAAGTAGGTTTGGGGTTTTATTAAAAATTGCCCTGTTTTGAGGAAATATTAATATAGGAGCTATATGGGTTTCAGTTATGAAATACCAAATCTGTCATAGTAACATATGGCCTGATCATCATCTCCTGCAGAAAAAATCCATGGGAGGGGAGAGTTTATTTGGAAACTCTGCATGATTTACCAGGCAGACTTTCTGATGCCTCAACTTTCTCATCAGAAAGAATTTGTAGCTGCCAAGGAGGTGGATTCTTACAGCCTTCTAACTATTTAAATGCCTTATCATCCATAAAAAATACGTTGTTAGCAGTGGGGGAAAAAAGGCAGCCCTTGTTTCTTCAGTCCTGGCTCTTTTCATCACTAAAGAAACTTTATGGAACATCACAGAGAGAAACTCTGCTGCCTTTGTGATCTCTTTGTGCTTCCCACCTCAGAATCTTGGTGGATTCTGTAAAAGCAGCTGAGAGAAACCTAATGAAAATCTGAAATTTATAGAATCTCAGGGGACTTTTTTTTGGAGGTTATGTTCTTTTTCCTACTGTATCTACTAAAATATAATTCCAGCATTGTACTTGTTACTGTAGACAAAATAGGATGCAAATAAGAAACTTTTCACCTTAACTCAGAAGGAGGAATGATTTTTTTTTCCCGCAGTTTTCATTCTTCTTTAAAAAATAAGTCTAGAAATATGGTTTTGAATTTTTCCAGACTTCGTGAAAATAATTTTTTTTGCTTTCGACAAAATAAGGCTGATGACTTTTTATCAAAGTTCTTCCACCTAACTGGAAAACATAAGTAGAAGACCTTGTCTTAGAATGTCTTTGAAGAATGCAATTTTAGAATTACATTTTGAGGTGTTTCTCCTCTTAAATGCATCATTTCACATCGTGCTCATGTCCAGCTGGTTAATGAGAGGCAAATCAGATGGATTGCACCAATACTAGTAAAAAAAAAAAAAATAGTGAGGCAGACCAAAGATTGGTGCATGTCTCTTATTCCTTATGGTGTGATGTGGGAAGTGTTTGGCCTGAGCCCAAGGGCGGTGCCTCCCAGGCCCCGGAGTGCTCCGGGCAGAGAAGGAGGCAGAGCACTGCTCCTCCTCCTGCACAGGTGATTCTTTGCTCCCAGGGAGATGGACAGCAGTGCCACAGAACCACTGCCTGTTCTGCTTTGTTGCACAGCCATGGAGCCCACATTTCATAATGGGATGGGGGTAAAGAAGGCAGGATCCTTATAACCCGGGAAAGATATCTCACAGGGCTTCAGGAAGCTGCCAAGTCTCTTGGCTGTTCTTAGCCTTCTACACTTAAATCCATTGTATTCACCATCCACACTGTCAGTAAAAGGGTTAAAGGAATTATCACTGCATTGAACTTGAGTGTGTAGTGCAAAGGAGGCAAAAATGGTCTTCTTAAATTAAACCACGTCCCTCAGCTGACTGCTTGTTGCTATTTATTTAATGTCCTTGCATATAAACACACCTATGGCTGTCCACATGGGAAAAACAAGCTGTGATGAAAGCAGATTTCCTGCTCACGGCAGGAGATGGGTGAAGGGACTGCAGAAGGCCAAGGGTTAGTGAGCTGATAAGCTTCCAAGGAAGTACAGGGTTTAGTAATCAGCAGGGTAACACAGAAGAGGCATCAGGAGAATTAGTCATTTGCTAGGGGCTGTATAAGAGTGTTATTTAAAAATTAGGTGCATAGTTGCCATTCACACAAACTCGTATAAATCACCCTGAATTCCATCCTGTGCATTTCCCTAGATTATGTGATCTCTGAACTTTTGTTGACAATTTTTTTTAGCGTAGAAGACTGGCAATGTACGGTGTCAGCAAAATATGTCACGTAGTCATGAGGCGGAACTGAAGAACTGAATAATTTGTATCATGTCTTGCTCACAAGGATAATTAAATGGAATGGCATTTAAGTTGATGGAGCTACAGGGGTGGCCACTGGCTAAAGAATTGTCTCCCGTTTTTTCTGGTGAAATGATCACCAGTATTTTGTTAATTTTCCCCCTTGTCAGTGTGTGTTTTAATATCCTTATTTGTCCTTGCATTTTCAGCAGGAATAACTTAATTACAGGGACGAGAAAATAATTCTGAAACAAAATTACTTAAATAAGAAATCATGTTTGTGGAAATGAACGTGTTGTAGCTTTTATTCAAATGCAACCTTTCCATTCTTCCGTTCAAACAGAATGTTTTGCACAGTGAAATTAAACTTAATAGCATAAAAAAGTAGTTAAAAATACCCAACCAGCCAAACAAAACAACACCAAAATACTGATTTCTGGGGGTTTGTAGCAATGCATCTTTAAGTTTACCTCACCGCTGAAGAGGCCATTTAAAAAGATAAGAGCTTAATCCAGACATCAGTGATGATGATTTCCTGCAATATGATAATAAATATACCAGAGTACCCTTTTATCTTTAATAATTCAGAATTCATTGAGCTTTTAAAAGTTTTCCTGCTCTGTCATTTAAGAAATCTCATAGCAATTTGTTAAAAATAATGAGACTTATCTTGAGAATAAGGAAAAAATGGGTGCAGTATGTAAGGGATGCTATTTCAATATGGCAGTTGTTGCTGTCTACATTTGCATAAAGGGTTAAAGATTTTCACCTTACTTGCTTGAAAACTGTAGTCATTAGGTGAAGTCACATGAATTATTTGGAAGGCATCCCCTAAATCAGTTATTTTATAAGAATCTGCTCAACCCTCCCCTTGAAATGATGTATTAGAAATCTATAAAGTAACTTTGTACAAAAATAGTATGTGCTATGCTTTAACAGGGAAAAAAATAACTCTTTCTGGACAATACAGTACTTCTCAGCTGAGATTTGCAGTTTTATTCCCATGATTGTTCTAAAGGTATGCATTTGGGTTTGTAATACAGTAAAGGGAATTGATAATGATTTTAGCTAATTATACTATTTACATGTTTTGTTTTTTTCTTTTCAGTGTCCCTTTGAATGAGGACAGAGTATAATTCTGTATAATTGGAACTTGTCTCTTGCTATTTTTGCCCCGAAGGATACCATTCTAAGCTGAGTATTAGTTGATTTTTCATAGTCAAAACATTCTCAAGCAAGTTTCTCTATTAGACATTATTGTCTTAGTCTTGAGAGGACTCACTTGTGCTTTGAGACCAACATGAACCATGAGAGCCAAGATGTGACCTGAGAGCAGGATCTGAATTGAGATTTCCCACTCGGAAGCAAAAAAGAGCATGTCTGAAACGGAATGAATTAAATATGCATATTCAGGAATTATTCTGTTAATTAGAACTAGTTAGAGGTTAGACAGTGGATTCCTGTGAGAACTCCAAAACCCCAGCTCCACTTGCTGGCTAGTGAAGGGTTTGGGGTGTGCCTGCAAAGCCCACCAGCGTTGCTTGAAGCAGCAGGTCAGTGCAGAGTCATTTCTGAGATTTCTCAGGCATTACCTGCAGCTTGAGGGGCTTGCTTAGAAATATACTCAGGCTTCTAGGATTTCTGTTTGTGAAAAATAATTTTTTTGCAGTAGATGAGCAGAGAGCTAAGCATTGGATCCGAGTTATGCATTGCACTACCCTAAGTTGCTGCTGGTTGTCATGGTAACATTTTAACTGGTGGTGTCTGTGGCTTGACATCAGAACATTTTCTGTTGAGATTCTTCTGAGATAGTAATGGAGTGTTTTAAGTCAGTGGACCTTTTGTACTCAATGAAATATTTAGTAGGTTGTAGTAAATATTAATTTGTCCTCCTTTCAAGATAACATACCATGCTGTGTATTTACAGTTCTGTGCTAATAGCATGGTATTCCTGGAAAAGAGTTAATCCATTCTGAAAAGTCAAATTTGCTAAATATAAGTTTGCTAATAACACTCTAAATAATAATTGTAGAAGCTGTTTCGCTTTATCCTTTCTAAATACCGTGTGGCAGCTCTTTTCGTGCATTCAGTGGAGGAAGGATTTTAGTACTCATTTGTATTTAAGGCTGAACTTAAACATCTTTACACTGGGACTTTCTTGTTTGGAGTGAGTGAAAATAAATGCATTTACAAGAGCTTATACTGGGGGGGGAGGGCAGGGGTAGAAATGACTTCCGTACAAAGCTGGTAATGGAACATCTCTCTGTCAATCACATGTTGCTGTACTTTGTGTCTGGCCGTGTTGTGTTGGAGATGAAGCCATGTGAATGCTGCCTTATCCCTCACTGAGATAAGCTTTCAAAGGTGATCTCCAAATCATGTCTGCTACAGAGCAAGGATTTGCTGAGAGTGACAAACACATGCCCACTACATTTCCCGTATGCTTTTCAATAACTGCATTCCGAGGCTGCTGCTGGAAAGGAAACATCTTAGAAAGCTCTCAATAGTGAACTTCAATACAGCTGAATGCATTAAGTGAAAAGCAGAACAGTTTCTGCAAGTCAGGATTTATAAACTTTAATAATGCACTTATCAGGCAGAGACGGAAATTCAGTGTGGAGTGTTTGGAGAAGTCATCCTGACGGGTAATGCTAATTCATTCCTTCTTGCTGTTGCACTGCTTCATTGATAGTTCACACGGTTTGATGGCCTTTTGGAGCCAATTTAGCCCTTTGTGGCACATCATAATCTCATCCTTCATCCCTGTGATTTCAGAGGCTTTATGGAAATACCAAGATGTGTCTGTGCTTTAGCACAGCTGATAACAGTGTCTTAGATGACCCCATCCATCTTAATGACATTTTCTATTAATCAGCAAAAGGCTTGCAATGTATTCCTCCTTTTATTTTCGTCATTACCTTTTCCTCTTACCTGTCTATCTGTTAAACAAAATAATAATCAAATGGTTCTCTGGCCTTGCCTTGCTAAATTCAGTCCTCTGCATACCCACCAGGTATTGTTTAACTGTGCACAGTTTTGCTTTTTCAACTGTTATTCTCATAGCTACTCTTGGCTGATATAATTGTTTTGTCTCTACTTTTTTCCTAGACAAGATTAATCCATGAGGAGTTGCCCTGTGGCCACCTCATAGATCTAAAAGTTGTAAGACACTCAGAGAAACCTGCTTTAAACTACACCTTTCAACATCACGTTTCTTGGAGTTAGATAGAGAATCCTCAGGAAACAAACATAAGAAAAAGAGAATGACAGCACTTTTTTTAAATGCAGGGAAATACAGAGTTTGTTTAAAGCTGCGATTGGTATGTAATAATTACTGGGTTCTTTTCTTTTTGTTTGCCATTAACAATATGAATTTGGAGTTTTGCAGCAATGACAAACTGAGCAACTGCAATTTTCATTTTTCTCACATAAAGTTTGTTTCAGAAGGACACTTCAAGGCATACTTTTATTGAGCAATAGGAGATAATCTTTTCAATGAAGCATTAAGATTGGATGTATTTATTTCTGTTTCTGCATTTTTTAAAAATGTCATTTATGAAGAAGCACCCTGAGTTTTAGAAAGCAATTTTCATTGTGTCAGTGAGCCATGGACTCACTCTGGATTGCAATTTTGCCACAAGTGGAGAGAACATAGTATTTTTAACTCTATCATCAGCTAGAGTGAACTTAAAATACAGGGAACAGAATAATAACAGAGCATTGCATTTCAGTACATAACGTGAAAATAAATCATCAAGGTATGTGCAACTGCTTTTTAGACATGTTACTTTTTATATGTCTTAAAAACCCACGAGGAATACACCTCTTGATTTAGCACTGCACTTAACATTTCAAGATGTAAGTAGGATTCATTTTTATTACTGTAACCATTGAGGATCTCTATGAGGAAGAAAAAAGACAAGGTATCAGGAACATTAATCTACAAATACTATGTACAAAAACCGTTCCTGAGAGCAAAAAATAGCATGAAATTTTATTCTCACCCGATGTAACTATTTCTAATCTTGCTGGATGATGAAATCCTTTGTGGGAGCTCACCCTGGCCAGCCAAGCTCTGTGGTGGCACAGGAGCCTCCCTGTGTTCAGCTGGCTGTCAGTACTTTCCTGTTGTGTTGTCCTGTAGCTTTCCTTTCCTTGCCTTCCTTGCACTTTATGTTGTTCATCTCAGAGCTGATATATTCTGGTGCAGCTCCCCTATACCTCCTCTTTGAGTCCTTCATGGGTTCAATCTTTCTTTATAAAACTAGTCAAAGTGCTCGGGATAGAAGTTTTTTTGATTCTTCTTTCAGTAGTTTACTTCATCTCTTGGGAGTTGTAGATGCTATTCTGTCAAATCACAGCTTTTATTTCACCTGACTTGACAAGGGTAGGGCTTCCCCATTCTTTTTTGACTTTGGATATGAATTTCAGGGGATTTTTTTTTTTTTTTTAATTTTCTTTTAAACCCATGTCACAGTATGTATTTTGCAAGACAAACCTGCTGTTGGTGGCTAAAGAGGGCTAATGCAGTTCCACATTTCTGTCTTCATTGAGAAAAGCATTAAACAACCATTCTGGGGTAAAAGCAAGATTTTTGGGATAACCAGAGCCACTTTCCCTTCCCCAAGTCTAATTTGGAATTCTACTGTGAAAAACGTGTATACAACTGGTTTTGTCTCCGTGTTTTGGCAGCAGGATTTAGTAGATCAGACACAGTTCTGTGCTTTGTCTGCTTTCCCTTTTGGATCTGGTTTGGAGTTTGGCACAGTGAGCTCAGATCTGGCTTTTCAAAGTCACTGTAGAGGTATTTCAGCAGCAAGATTCTGCCCAACAAGGTCCAGTGAGCAAGTGTGGTGTTCCTTCTTCAGAAAGACAGCTTGAAAAACTCTATTGTACATGGATGTAAAACAACTGCTAAAAAAACCCCAGCACACCCCCTCAAAAAAAAAAACAACAAAACAAACAAAAAACAACCAAAAACCAAAAAACCCCACAAACAACCCAAACAAACCAACAACAGAACAAACCCTCAGCAAAATGCCATGCTCCAAGAACAGATGTAAATGGCTTTCTGTCAACGTAGATTAATGTTTTTAGAACAATTTTAGAAAAGGCTGGTTCAGGACTACAGCTAAGTGTTTTCATTATTGACATGAATGGTAGAATAGTAAACATATTTTAAAAATTCCCTGAGAATGTCAATCTGAAAGAACCTGGAAGCATACCTTTAGAATTAAAAATTCCCTTGATGAGTGGGAGACAATGCAATTTAGAGCAAATTGAAAGGTCTGCACTTAAAATATTTACCTGTGAACATGTAAATGCATCATGACTGCATAGGTAGCGTTGTGTACAGTGATTTTGGTTTCTAGTAAATCAAAGGTTGGACATATTAAAGGTATCCTGCCATTGCAAAAAAGGCATGCCCATGCCATAGTTTTTATACAAAAACCAGATTAAACATCAGTAAGGCCTCTGCAATGGTACCCTTGAAAAAAATGGCACTTGTAAGGCTTCAGCTGCAAGGCGAAATTCTGGGAATGCTTCAAGAACAAAGTGGCTGAATCAGTGGAGGTACTGGGGAGAGCAATATAAAGCATGAGAACTCTGGAAAAGGTGACCTACAGGGAAAAGCTGGGGAAGAGAAGCCTGAGCAAGGACTTGATAATAGTCCTCATGTACATAAAAAGAAGCTGCAAGAAAGTAATCAAGTTTTTCTCTGTATTCCCTGTGCAGTGGACTCACTTTGCAGCAGGAAAAGCTTTCTAATGGAAAAGCATTTGAGAACTGGAAGAACTTCTGTAGAAAGACAGTGAAATCTCTAGGGCTAAAAGTGTACAGAAAGAGTTTAGACGGAAG
Organism: Corvus hawaiiensis; assembly: GCF_020740725.1. Classification (NCBI taxonomy): domain Eukaryota; kingdom Metazoa; phylum Chordata; class Aves; order Passeriformes; family Corvidae; genus Corvus; species Corvus hawaiiensis. The sequence goes on along the minus strand of NC_063228.1, from coordinate 12,559,685 downwards.
CTGTAGGTGTGGCCCATCTTGGGAGCTGGAGGAAGGTGTGGAGGAGTGAGGAGGCAGCCAAACTATCAGTCCAAATCAGTTGTATTTCTCTATTATTTCCTTACCTCACACACACTGGGGACAGTGATGATTTTTACCTGTTTTTGAGAAAGTATTCTCCTCTGCTTGATTACCTTGCTTTATTTTGTCTATTGCTAACATGTTTTGGAATAAATAAAAATCACTTGAAACAATCAGTTTTCAAACATAGCAGCATTTATTTGCTTTGTTATGTGTGTTCCTTTTGCTTTTGAAACTAAAACGTGAAAAAGCTTATTTAGGGACTGGCTATTTAATACAGTATATTAATTGATTAATAACTACTGAAGCAAGGAAATAGATGAGTTTTTGGCACCAGAATCAGAATCCCAACTTGGAAGCAGCGTGTCATAGGCATTCACTGCTTAGTCCCTAGGGCACACTTGCAGATGCTCTTTATTCATTTAGCACTTCCTGTTGGCTCACTCCCAAATTCCAGAGGACTTTGCTCTCTTTCCCTCCAAGTTGGAAATAAAATTTTATGATCATAGTTGAGGAGAGGCTATGGCACAGTGCAAGTTAGTGCACATATGTCCAAATGCAGGGTACTGCTGTGGGCTTTTAGACCTGTGGGGGCCTAACAGAGCGTGCCAGATGCATCCCAGTTACGTGCCAGATGCATCCCAGTTACGTGCCATTGAAGACATCATTTGGAAGGAAAAGAGGCGTGGATGTAAGAAGAGAGGAAGAAGTGATCTGTGCAATTTAAATTGTGTAATGCTAGCACAGTAATTCAAATGTCCTAGAAGCAATGTTCTTTCCGTAGTGCCAATGTCCGTGTAGCACTCGTCTTTCCCATGTATTGAACAGAGTACATCTCACTGTTTAAACCCTTTTTTATACCTGTAGGAAGGCAAGTTGTTTAGGCATGTTGTGCATGAACCTGAATGGCTGCATGTTTGTTACTCAAGCTTTGCTTTCACTCAGCCTAGGTGGATCTCCAGCTCTGCTCTGGGTTTGATTCCAGCCTGCTGCTTCCTGATGGGATCAATATGAACCAAGTCTGAGTCCTTTGCAGCTGCACAATGCCACCAGCTCTGCTTCATTTCTGTCTGGGATGTGGAGGGTCTGTGTCCACTGCTGCCCCATGGACTTGGAACAGTGTGGGCAACACTTTGTGTCCCTGACTGAGACACAAACATAACCCAGCAGACTGAAGCTTGGAGATAGAAAGAGGCCAGAAGGGGAAATATCAAAGTGACTGAGGCATAACAAACTGATTGCTTGACAAACTGCCTGCAGGCAAATCATCTGTATTAACAATTATAATTGAAAACCATATATGTGGCAGAAAAGAATATAGTCCATCAATGGGAGCTTTCACCATTTTACTAGAGCCATGAATTGGGTCTGGAAGGGATAATGCAGGTTTTGGATATTTAAGCAACTGCCTTAGCTAGAGTTGTTTTATTCAGATCTCTTGACTTCTGTTGGGCAGTGTGTCCAGCCCTCACACAATGGAAGGTCAGGAATATTTATGAACTGCAAAGGCAGAGAAACTCCATGTAAATGACCAGCAGGCTGGGAAATGTACTGACCACGGAAAGATGTAGAGACTCCATATGACTTTAAAAAAGCAATTAGACCGGCTTGCCCAGAGCTGATAAGTGGTGATTGTTCCCAAGTGATACACGTTTCCTGAGGGAGATAACGAGTTGACAGAGGTTTCTTCAGTTGAAGCAGCAAAAATGTAACAGCCAACACCCAGGCACCAGCTCTAGAAAAACTGACGTTGCAATATTTTGGTACTGAAAGAAAAGAAGCATTGGTACAACTTTCTGGAGAGCTACTTCTGCATTTCTGAGAATTTGAGAGTTTGGGGTTTTTTTCCCAAAGCATGTGCTCTATTTTGAACAGCACTTGATTCAGAGATAGCTTTTTTTTTTTGTTTTGTTTTGTTTTTTTTTTTTTTTTTGTTTTTTTTTTGTTTTGTTTTGTTTTGTTTTGTTATATGTGAAATCAAGGGATTTTTTTTTGTCTTACAAGCTCTGGAGAATACAGTTGTGGATGTTTAGTGCCACTATATATGTCACTGAGAAAAGTTTGGTAATGCTGATGGTATGTGGGAATAGGTAATCTCTACTGAATTACTTTTATTTTCAGGTTGTTTTTGTTTGGTTTGAGTTGGGATAGAAGATAGGGAAACAAAGCCCAACCCTGTAGAACTGAAAAGTGTAGAAATGCAGTAGCTGCATGAGAATACTTATGTGCCAGCTGCTGAACATAAAACATCGTCACTGAAGTATAAAATCTAACAGGGAAGTGTAGCTGCTGACAAAGAACATTTTATCTGTGTGACAGAGAAAAAATAACACATATGGAAGAGAAAAAAAATATCAATTAGCTACCTATGGTATGTAAGCTTTCAGTTTTGATGAATACTGGCTAAAATGATCATAAATCTGTTTTTTAAAGATTCTTTCTTTGCCTCACATGTGCTTTCTATTAGGTATGCAGTTCTTAAACTTCCATGTAATTTTTGCAGCTTCTAATTAATATCAACCTAGGCAATTACCCAAGAAAGTCTAAGTACTTGTTTTTAATTTAGTATTTTATACAGAAATATCAAATAAGAACTGCACAGGAAACTCAAGAGGAATAGCTAACACTGTCCAATACACTCCAGATAGATCAGCTGCTTCTAGGGAGAAATAGGAAAAAGTGCCTTGTTTTAGGACCTATTTTCAAAACTCGTTCCTAAAATTATATTGAGGCAATGAGCTACCAGAGAAGAAATGCAGGTAAGGTGAACAATTCTCCAGAATATTTCTTTTAGTCTTGTTTCAGTTATAGAATGGCTGTTCAATTGTAGTCCAAGGTTAATTTCTGTGTGCCTTTGCAAAGCTACTTCCTGATGAAGATAAGGAGTAATAACATAGAAAATATTTCATGATAGAACCTTGTCATAGCTGTTCCAAACTGTCTGGGAGCAAGGAGTTACTAGAGTAGAATAAACATAAAATTTCAGTGCAGATTTTCTGGCAGTAAGAGCAAAGAAACATGGTGTTTATAAATTACTTAGGAGCTCACAGAGGAGAGGAACTTAGTAAGAGACAGGAAGGGAGGAAGAAATGCCTAGAGACAGGTTTGTTGGGAACAGGAGACCACAGACCTGTCCAGCAGTGAAGCATCTGTAGCACTGAGCAGGATCCAAGTGAAAAGAGAAGGGGGATCCTGAGGGGGTTGAATTGGAGGAGGAGAAGGAGAATTGAAGCCAGGAATAGGTTTAAGAGACCTTATGGGTATGAGAGAAGTCAGCTAAAGCTTGATGAAAGGGGAGTGAAAAATTAAGAGAAACTGAGTGAGAAGATAAGGACAGCAGGGAGTTTGCGATGCTCAGAGAGTGCTGCAGGGAGAAGGAAAGATGGAGAGGTCAAACATGTAAAGGAGGAGAAAATGGAGAGCAAGAAAGAATAAATAGATGAAAACTTAATCTGTTAGATCAGTGAGGCCCCACTAATTCAGTCATACCAGAAAACATCGGGTTTGTTTCATGTTTGTAGTATTTCTGAGGACATTTACATACAAAAGGAGCTATATACAGAAATGTCTGTATTAAGTGGGTTTGGAGCGTCCTGTAGTGCTGAGCCTTGTAAATACACAGGAAAGTGCAGTCTGTGTACTGGTATACTTCTAGCCTGAGAGAAATAACATAATAGATATTGGTAAAGTGGAAGAGGAAAGTAGAAACAAACAAACAAAAAAAATTGGCCCCTGCAATTCTTCAGCATCTGGATGAGAGGTCTGCTGAGTAGAACTTTGCTTCTTCCATCGGAGGCAGAAGCCACGGACAGGGAATAGACCATGAGGTCTGTGCTTCCCTAGAGTCCCTCTCATCTCCCACCCTGGCTAGAATCACTTGAAGGATAAATGCTTTCAGTGTACAGATAGATTTCTTTGTTTGTTGTTTTAGGGTTTAAGCTTACTGTAGGAAACTTTTTTTCCAATTTTTTTTCTCTCTTTATTTCTTGATCTCACTGCAAAGAATTAGTTTTAGGGCATCCCACATACATAGGGAGAGAAGTACAGAATGAAAGGGCTTAGATCATAGATTGAAATGTACATTTAGTTGTTTGTGAGGATTTTGTGGTTTTTTTTGGTTTTGTTAGGGTTTGTTTGGGGTTTCTTTAATCCTTCAAATAGAGCTATTAGCCAGTGACAAACATGTCTTTTTATCAGTCAGAAGATACCTGGGGTGAGAAATAAGCACTTTTGTCTGTAGCATTTGCCACCTCAGTGGTGACATGGAAGCCTCTCTAGGTGTGATTTCCAAGACTGGGAGCTGTCATTCCATGAATGCGAGATGGTAACTTCTCAAGGTTTTTCGATTATAGGTTGTAGTGCTTTACATCTCCTACAATACACCACTGCTCTATCTTAATGCTTTGCATTTCAGAATTTCCAGAAAGAACTGAAGTAGCGTATGGCAGACTTCATTTGTTGCTTTAGTCTGTGTCTCCCAGCAGTCTCCCCAGTGCAGTGAAATTCAGCGTGCTCTATCTGAAGTCACCGAGAGCTGATCAAGAATTTTTTTGTTGTTGTTGGTTGGTTGGTAGGTTGGTTTTGGTGTTTATTTTGTTTCTGTTTCTGTTTAGGTTTTTTGTTTTGTTTAAAGTTTTTTTAGGGAAAAAAAAAAAAGTAGTCAGAAAAGCTCAGTATTGATCTTTTACCAACACTTGCAGTTAGTAAACAGAAACAGGCTAAAGGCATCCAGAGGAATTTCATATGGACAGTGCCTGTTTTTGCTGTGCCAGTGGTAGTTTTGTCTTTAGACAAAGCCCCAGTGTTTAGTGAGCTATCAAGCAATGAGTGATTTCTATACACTTAATGGGATGAGATCAGTAAATTATCTGGAAATGGTTTTAGGAGCAAAGCCATTTCAGCTGGGCTAAAGGTCCTTCTCTCATTCTTTGTGCTCTGGGAAGTTATAGTGTTTCCAGATCCATTATCTGTGCGTTATATGGAGATTTATTTACTTTCAGCAGCAAAGTTGAGCTTGTTTACTTCAGTAAGTGCTTGCTTTAGATGTTTTCTGAAAGGGATAGGGGGGAAAAAAGCTGGTTTTTGAAATAAATATTATATTCTGGTCACTTCTAGCCTTCATTACCCACTTTTTATAAACTGGAGTTTGCCGGCTTTTTGTCAGCCTCATTGTAAAGCTTTGTTAATACATTGCCATGAAAATGAAAGTTTCATACACGTTGACATAATTAATGAAGAGGCAGGCAGCATGCTCTACCAATTAACACCACAGGGAAAAGTAAAATTGGCTTCCTTTTTGCGTGTTGTGCCAAAGCGAAGAACTGTAACACACAGCAAATAAATAGAGATCCTTTTAATGAGCTGCAAGATCGAGCTGAATAACTCTGAAAGGATGTTGTGTAAACATTGCCAACTATTTAGAGTGTTAAGAGTAATTGATGAGCTTAGTTGAAAGTTTTGAGGGGTTTTTTTTGGGGGGGAGGTGGGGCTGGAGAATCTGTCAAAGAATGGAAATACTGCTTGTTAATAAATAAATTGTATTTTCAATGCAGCTATGAAGGATGTTAAAGAATGTAACAAGCATTTTAGAATGAATGTGGGGAAAAAAAAGAAGCAGTTTACAGCTTGCTACTTGACCAAGTTTGTCAGAACTCATCTTTTCAGCTGAGTATTTCTGTATTTCATAATTACTCTTAATGAAAACTTGACTAATTTTTCTCTGATGCTGATTCCAAGTAGCACAACCATCTGGAAAGATGAGATATCACTCAACCTTGATTTTTTCCAGTTATCCCAGAAGTTCTAATAGTAACAATAACAGGTTAATTTTTTCTGTGCTTTATGTGAAGCATTCTGTGTACCTTGAGATGTATGTGTAGAAAATTCAGAGCAGTTCAGGTTCAATTTTTTTTCAAAAGATTCTTTCATCAAGCAGAATTATCCTAAAAGCCTTCTAAATAAGACTGAGTTTTCGAAGAACACAAAACTCTAAACCTGTAAAGGCAATTTATAGGTGGAAAGAATTAATGTGCATTGGAAGTTAGAAGGGCAGCATCATTTAGATCAAAGTCTATATGTAATAACAGGAGTGCAATTTTGACTGTTCAGTGCCACCAGCTAGCTCAGAATATCTTTATATAAGAAAAAAATAAGTCATCTTCACTTTTTGTTCATTCTAAATGATTTGAATTTTGACAATAATCAATTCTTAGTATTTTATTTCAGCCCAAGTGTTGCATGAGGCTAGATCCAGCTTATCATTTTCATATTGTATGCAAGCAAATCACCAAGATTTCTCTATGAGCCTCTGCACCTCAGCCTCGGCTCCTAGATAAATCTTAAAATATGTCAGAATTGTAATTAAGGAAGCAAAACATGGCAAAGTTAAAAGTAATAATTAGAAATCAATAAAGATTATGCTAAACTTGCTGAACAATTGACCTTTGTAATGGTCATGTCTGCTCCGAGTTATCACCTCAGCAGAGAATTATGTGTCCCTTCACTTGGAATGTTAAAGGTGAAACCAGAAGTATCCAATAACTGTACAACCAAGAATATTAATATGCAAAACCAGCTAGAGACAGTTTATTGTGTCTGTAGCTCTTCTACTATATGTTGAGACATATATTGCTGAGTAGTTATTTAATCAATATTTTCTCTTTTTTTTATCTTTTTACTGCCTCCCCTCTGCATCTCTGTTGTTTTTCTCTTTAGCCTCTCACACAGCTGCTTCTAGTCTTTCTTGTGTATTCTCCTTACACATCTTTATATTGCCTAACCTTTTCCTAACCTAGATTTTGCCCTTCAAAATGTTTAATGGACTTTATTCTGTCTTTACTGATGGGCCAAGTCTCTGTTGTGGTGGTGTTCGGGACTGCCTGGCTGTTCCCAGTTAATCTGATGGCTGTCATCCTTCCCTCTCAGCCAGCTGGCTCTGCCTCTGCTCTGCTCTGGCTCTTGCCACCACGAGCATAACAGTGTCTGTTCTCTCCCACCTTCCTCCCTTCTGACATCATGTGCTTTTTTCTGCCACCCTTGCTGTGGCCCGAGTGCCTTCTGCAGCAGCCCAGTAGAACAACTTCCAGAAGAGCTGTAATCCAGAAGGACAACGACTGAGTTCCAGCAGCGAAGATGCAGTAGGAGAGAGAGAGAAAGGACAAAATCCTCTGTAAGGATTTATAAGAAGAAACTACATTTTGGCATTTGTGAGGATTCTGTGTATAATTGTGTCTTCTCTAATTGACTTCTGCTTCAGAAAAACATTTGCTCTCTTCAGTGCTTCATTTTTCCAAGATTATAAAGAGATGAACTATTACTTAAGGGTTGTGGTTTAACCCCAGCCAGTAACTAAGTACCACAGAGCTGCTCACTGAGCACCCCCACTGCTGCCTGCCCTGGGAGGGAGGAGAATTGGTAAAAAACCCCAAAGCCCGTGCGTTGAGATAAAGACACTTCAATAGGTAAAGCAAAACAAGGAATTCGTTCCCACTGCCCATGGGCAGGCAGGTGTTCAGCCACCCCAGGACAGCAGGGCTCCTCATGTGGAACAGTGACTTGGGAAGACAAACGGCATCACTCCAAACATCCCCCTCTTCCTCCTTCTCCAGCTTTATGTGCTGAGCATGGCATGAGATATTCTGGAATATCCCTTGGGTCAGCTGAGGTCATCTGACCTGGCTGTGTCCACTCCCTTGTGCATTCCCAGCCCATGGCTGGTGGGGTGAGGAGCAGAAGCAGCTTTGGATCTGTGTCAGCTCTGCTCAGCAGTGGCAAAAACTTCCCTGTCTTATTAGAGATTCCTTGTGTTTGCAGCACAAATCCAACCTACAGCCCCATACTACCTACCATGGAGAAAATTAACTCTCTCCTAGCCAAAACCAGCAAATTAAATTAAATAATTTGTCTTCAGGTTGTGCAGAGTTCCTTTATTGGATCTGACCAAGGATAAAATATAATTAATAGTTCATTAACAGTTATCAAGAAAACATAAAGTACAATGAATGCATTAAAGACTGATGGTCATAATTTCTGTGATAGAAAACTGGAATGATGTGGAGATCTTTAGTGTTGAAATTCTTCTTGCATTCATGTTTTGTACAGCAAGCATATTTCTGGCCACCCATATGTCCAATAGGTACAAAGAGAGAAGGTGAGAAGTACAAAATATCTTCTGTTGGGTGACAGATTAGGGTCCTTTGAGCTGGAATGATGACAGATGAGTGAAAAGAGAGGCCTATACAATCAGCAGTGCTTCAAAGAAAATGGAATATTTTGCAGTATAAGAATTAGTACTCAGTGGTATTGTCAGCCAGTATGCTTAATATTAGCATAACTAAGTCCTTTTTTTCCCATGGAGCAGAACTGTGGCACTTAGAATTTATTTGGGATCAAGCAGGATGGATCCAGAGCCTGTGTAAAAAGTTCTGGCTCAGGAAGCTCAGGAGTCACTGGCTGCAAGGTTATGATTTGGGGACAAGGGCCATGCTCACAGGGCATTTCTTATGTTCCTCCCTAAATGTTTACCCCTGTTATTTTGGACTAGATCAGCCTTTTCTCTTGGGCAGTGTGGCAATTCTTACATATTAAAAATATGTCTGAACTAGATGTGGTTGTTACACTGCAATCAGTAAGGGCTAATTAAACAAATTTAATGTTCAAAATCCAATGAAAGAACAGCTTTATGTGTTTTATGTTTGAGTGCCTTGAGTTACATTTCTGCAACTAAATATGAAGTGCTTTAGGTGGACAGGTTAGAGCTTATTAATTACCTTGCTCTGTACATATAAGCAATATATGTGCCAGCTCCAATCTCTAATAAATCCATCAGCTCTGGGGCTTTTCCTGTTCATTCCCACTGAACTGTGAGTGCATGTGACAGGCCAAGGCTCTGTCAGAACGAATTGTCCCCCTTGAAAAGCTGGCAGCACAGGGAAGTGACAACTTAATGGAAGCTAAAGCACTCTAATGGCAGTGCCTGGTGAAAGCCAGGGAAAGTCATCCACAGCATTTGCCCTGGCTCTTGAAAATGTCTCTTTGCATTTCTGGTTATGTGCAAGATATTGGAGCTTTGCTGGAGTCACATTTGCAGGTATTATTCAATGAAATGTGATTCAGTCAAACACTTGTTTGTTGATAGACTTCATTCCACTGGGGTCAGCCCCTGTGACGCTGTGACCTTTTTCCATGTGCTCTGAAGTACTGCAGCATCACTCACTTTCAAACCCCTGATTGTGGGAGTCACTTAAACCCATTTCCAGTATGTAAAATGAATGGAAGTACAAACGTTTTATCCCACAGTTCACATAAGTACATAGATATTTTTATTTAGTTATGAATGGAATATGTGTTTAATAAAATGGATGAAAACATAATGCACTTATTTAAGTATATTTGTTTACAGGTGAATAATATAGAGGTTATTTCTCCTGCCTTTTATTAGTACTATGAACAAAAAGCTGTGTTGAGCCAATGGATAAAATTATTGTCATGAGATTATTTTGTGTTGTTTTAATATGTTTTTAGATTACATTGGTGTATTTGAACATATTTATTTATAAATAAATAAACCCTCAGTAATTTGCATATATTTGTGAACTGTCTTATAAGTGCCCAGTGATTACATTTAAATATTTTCATTTTAATTACATTTTAATATTTTAATAACTTTTTATATATGAAACAGTGGATATTCCATCTAGATTATTGCCTTTTTATGAGGTTTGCATGCAAATAATTATCTTGTTCCTGGTTTTCTTGGTGTGATGGTGCTTTTGGACAAAACCAGACTAGCAATGGCTTTCAGTAGAATAGTATTTCTTCACATTTTAATAAAAAACATGTATGCTTTTCAGGTTGTAATTAGCCAGATAGATTTTAAAAAAAGTAAAGAATATTCCTATTAATATAATTTCTAAGATTTAGTGAACTTAATCAGTACTATAGCATTTATCCAAGTTCACAGAAAGAGAACAGGCAAGGGCAGACCCAAGAGGACTTCAGAACTGAAAAAAAGAAAACCAAATGACCATTCTAACTTAAAAAACCCCAACCAACCCAAATGAACCAAGCAAAAGCATTTCTGCATTGTTCTTTCCATGATTATTTGCTTTCCAGTTGGGACTTTGACATTGTTTAGTATCTAACAATTATTTTTGTTAAGGAAAGGTGAATGATCTAAACAGACACTATTGTTTATGTTGTTCTTAACATGAATCTACTTCCTCCTTCCCCTCTCTTCAGCTGTCCTAGGAGACACAGGAAACTCCAAACTGCTTAATGAACCTTTGAAGGTTCTCTGTGATTTCTGCCTTCCCCCTGCCAATACAACCCTGTAACAAAACATTTCCAGCAGAACCACTCTGCTCACCTTGATTTGGGACAGTGACAGCTGCCTGTGTTTTTCCCTTGCTTTGTGTCTGCTTCCATTCAGGAGGTTTGGTAATTTTAAGGCTTATCCTAGAGCTCTGGGCTATAGAAATATCAACTAGATAGTTTATAACAACGGATATTAACACATTTTTGCTATAAAATGGTTTTCAGAATGGCTCATTCTCACATATTTTCTCATGGAGTAAGTCCCACTTCAAGTACAGAAGCTGGCCTTGTCTATATATTCAGGGACTGTGGGGTTTATATTATATAGTAGTTCCCATTTCAGTTCCTTAACAGAAACATTCTCTATTAGAAATTGTTTCCTTAACACACAGAATCAATAAGTGCTCACATAATCTTTGCTTCACTTAAATTGGGATTTTGCTCAGGTAAGAATTTAATTTCCCAGTGTGAGAGATGTCTGCCCTCTTTTACTGGGTGCACCAAGATCCTTTAGGAGCCAGAGCAGAGGTTCCCATTTGTTTTGTCACTTTGATTTTGCAGTTGCTTGAAATAGTCAGTTAGCTCCTTTTAAGCTCCTGTTTTGAATGACTTTGTGTTATTAGAGGAAATACAGACTGATTATCACTTTCTTGTCCCCTAAACTTAAGCAGACTTAATTGTAGATTTACAGAGTTATATATTGATACTATAGCTATATATTTATATTTTTTTTTTTGTATATGTGCATATATGGTTTTTTCCTTCTTAGGCTAATGAAAAATTCACTGTATTGATGAGCGTTATGTTGTCAGCTGAAGATTAATTCTTGCTTTTTAACAATATTTTATTTTAATTTCTTTTAACTGGCTAAAGGCAGCAAACCAGGATCTTCACTATTTCACTTTCCTGCAAGCCACTGATTGATGCAAGGGATTTTTTCCTTCATGCAGGTACACGTATGTTTGTGTATATATGTATATACATACATGTATATGCAAATTATTCTCTGAATTCATGTCCAAATTGCTAATTTCATATTTTTAAATTGACACAATTGATATTCTATGAAACAGTGCCAAGTTTACACGCACACAAAAATTGAAATATTTGTCTGCATGCTGTGATTCAAGTGAGAGTGGGATTTTTCTGCTCACACTGACAGCTCTTTTCCTCAGACCTCTGTTGCCTCACCTTGAGAAAGTAGCTTGCTTTCAATTTATGCAGAATAAATACTGTGCCTCATGCAGGGAGTACATTGGCACGTGTAGGGGACATTTTTTAATTTGGGCAAAGTGTATAATATATCATACATGTTTGCTAAGTTGTAAGAATTTAAGATCACTTTCTTCAAGAAAAATCTGGACTCTGGAATGGTATCAAGTTTTGTTGGAACTGAGACAAAAGAGAAGTGTGCACAATAATTATTTAGTTCATCTCTGGGCTGCTTTTTAGGTGTTGTGAAGGAAAAAAGCAAGAGGAAATGTAGTTGCAGTCAGAGGTCAATGTAAAGAAGTCCAGGTAAATCAAAACTATTCTACACTGTAAATAATTTACTCCTCTCCCTTTGCCTTGTCCTTTCCCACCTCACCCCTACTTCTTATTTGCCCCACCACTGACTTTTCATACCTTCTTTGCTTCTTTCTAGTGTTGTTAATCCAAGGTAGTTTAACATGTAGAAATGCTCCAGGTGGGAAAATCTGATGGAAGTTTGCAGTGTTTTACAGCCTCTTTATTGCCTCTAAAATTCTGAGAGGCAGGTAAACCATCTAAGACCTCTTGGTGGATCTTGTGCAGGGTGTGCAGGGATTGCTGTCTCAGTCTCAGAGGAGCTGAGATTCCAGCTGAACTTGCACATGTGATCAGGGACCCACCAGTGTCAGTGATGTGCGTCCTTCTGTTTACATGAAACAAATTTGGAATTTACACAGAAAACTAATGGAGTCTCTGGTGTCTCACAGATTTCCTGGGCTTTATCTCCTCTGTATAATTAATGTAACCAAGTGAGTGGATGAGCACTTTTCTGTAGGAGTCAATAGGCAAGGATGTTTGGAAAATGAATGAAGTGCTAAGATTAATTGCAAGGCTGCCTGCCTGAACAGCCTGGTGAGAGACTCAGAAGGAAGTGCCAATGCCATTATATCCAAAAGATTTCTTTATTAAAAGTTGTTCATAATCTCAATAACATTAGATATCAGACTGGACTGAAGATAATGCTTTATTGTTACTGTCCTAGTCTTAACAATTGCAAACTATTAATTGCTGTTTGAGAACAATTCATATGAATATTGATCTCAATCAGCTCAGCTGGATTTTTAGTATTCTTCATAATGATGGCCAATTCCAATAATAATTAGAAAAATGTACTTTCTAAAAGGTACAGGGGTTGACTAGTCAGCAGAATTATTTAAATCAAAGTTTTGTGTGATGTGAACTACTTTTTAGAAAAAAAAAGAAAAACAAAAAATCAGATGGTAACAGGATACAGTTAAGGAATTCTGGGTTTGCTTTGCATTTCTTTAATCATTTTAGAGATCATTGGTCTTTTGAGTCTAGATTTTTTTTTCTGTTTATTTTAACAAAAGTGCTGCTCACCTATAGCTTGCCAATATTTTTAAATAGATTTCCTGAAGGGAAAATATAATACGTGGTGGGTTTTTTTGGGATAAGTTTTAGGAATATTTTGAATCTATTGGTTAATTCTGTCTGCAGACCTCTCTTGTTGTTTTGACTGCCGCTCATGTAACACCTGACAATGTGGATCTAAAATGTGCAGCCAGTCTTGTGAATGGCAGATAGGAACATGGAAGTGCAAGGAGGAAAATCCTGAGTACTCAAAGGAAGGAGCTTGTCAGCAGGTACTGTGTTCAAGTTCAGACAGAGGGGTGTTTTTTTCCTCTACCATTTTAGCATGAAATCAATGGGGAATGCATAATTTTTTAGATGTGTCTGAGATTGCACAACAAATGGTCACCAATGAGACTCTCAGCTGCCACACAATCTGGCACAGATCCTTTCTGCTCCACAGTTCCCAGTTGCATTCAGCCCACTGTTGATGTGATGCCGCTTTTTGGCTCCTTGCCCATCTGTTTTAGTAATTACTGTCATATAGACTGATATTTCTAGACTAGAAACCATGTTGTTGTGGGATAAGCCCATTGGAGTTACCTTTTGTGATGTGTTCAAGCAGCTCACTGACTTCTTACTTTAAACTATAAAATTTGCATCACCATTTCCTGCAACATATAGAGAAGGATACTATGATTTTTGGTGTTTTTTTTGAACACAAGGAGTTATAATGAAATACAATCAGATTTTGATAATGCTTGCTTTTTATCATGGTAATGGTACTTTCACAGTTTTAGCCCTTTCTTATTCTTTTTTAGGATCACAATAAAAAACAGTGTCCTTGAATAAACTATTTGTGTTAATAAGTTTTGGAAGACATAATTTTTCAAGTGTAAAATATACAAAGAAGTGGCTTGCCCTATCCAAAACATCCATTAGCACAACAGGACCATCCAAAATGACATCATTACATATGCCAGCTAAAGCACAAAGATTTCAGGAGGATGAAGAGCAGCTTTATTCTGACAGGAATTGACTAGAATCAAAGGTGAGTTAAAAGAAAGGATCAGACAACATCCTATCACCAACTTAACCCATTAACAGACCCAGGGGCAACGGCAAAGGAGCCAACACAAATATCAGTGGAGTGTGCCAAGGAGCCAGATGCCATCACTGGAAAATCACTTCCTTGGCTTGGCATCTGTGCCTTCAGCCTGTCAGCCACAAAGGGAGAAAAAGCTGGGCAAGCAGCATTGTTTTGGGGGCTGTAGAGAAAGTGCTTCTCTCTCTTCCCTTTGCCTCTCTTCATAGCAAGCCTTGGCCGACTTGCACGGGAAAAGTTGGTAATGAGTGTAGAAAGAACGTGGGCATTTCCATACACACATAAATATTTTATATATTTATATATGTGCATGTGTGTATGTATGCATGTTTATATGGAAATGTGCATATGTGTGCATTTGGGCAGGTTGGTTGGACCAGAACAAGGGAGAGACCAAGGAAGGAGGCAAAAGAAACCAGAGCAAAGTAAAACCAGAACAACACAGGACAGAACTATGAAAATAAGTGTTTGCTTTCCATACACCACAGAGTGCTTATTTTAGTGTTTTTAATAGTGCAACTTCAATAATTTCTCTCACTTTTCCCAAGTCACATCTGCTCAGTAGCCAAATTCTTGATGTGTTCTCTTTGCAATGACATTGCACATAGGCAGGTTCAAAGCATTTGGCAAGTTTAATTTTTAGGATTTAAACCAAATTATTTCATGTGAGTATTGCTATCATTCTGTTACACCAGGATAATATATCTATATATACATCCAAATATTGATTGATTGCTTCTTTTTTAATTTAGAATTCTTATTTTAGTAGGAATAATTTCTAGCCATGCTGCCAGTACTCAGGCTTCTCACAGTGGGCCTAACCAATCAAAAGCATTAAAAAGAGGGTCTGCAATAATTTGAGTGGCCTCCAGTAATGGTGGGGCCACTGGAAATTGCACACAGAACCTAGGAACTGGGAGTCTTTATGGTTAGCCAGTAATTAGCTGTCCATGCATCAAAGGTGTTTTATCCTATGCAAATAGCTGCATGTGTATGGATGGGGTAGGGGGATGAACACTGACACTCGATGGCTTCCACTTCTTCTGTTTTCAAGAGTGAATTTTCAGTAATATGGAAAAATCTGTGTGAAGCAGAGATCTTGTGAACAAAATCTTTTTTTTGTTTTTAAGCAAAAGTAGCACAGTAGTAAATATGAAATAAAACTGCTAATTAATTCTTTAAATATATATTGATCAGAGAGAGGTGAGCTATAGACTTAAAACATGACTTTCCAAAGCTTATAAAAACCTCACAGGATACTGTGTTTATGATTCAGCTGTCAAACATGGCTGGAAAGGCCCAATTTGCGGCAGACAGTAAAGGGTTTTGAGGAACACACGTTCACTCTGCTACCCCATGGACAGAGCAAGGCTTCTTTTTTGTGTGATAGTGCTGCATTCTGAAATGAAACACAGTGGGTAGGAGGACGTTGAAAAGACTTCAGAAGCGATCATCTGTCTTGGAACTAAAGGATTTTTCCATCTTTAAGTTTCAGTATCCTATGTTTGTCATGCATTCAGTACATGCTAAAGCTGTTAGAAAGATACCACTGTCAGAGCATGAGGAATTATGGGTAAGAGCAAAGTTGTGTCTAGAGTTGGTCTGGACAAAAAAGGATTATTGCTCTCTGAGTTCTTATTAAAACGTTCAGGTCTATTTCTTTAGGTTCAGTAATCATTGCTGAGAACAAGAAATAACAATATTTAATCATAAATATCGTTTACTTTTTAGCAGCAACAGCGTTTTAAAATTTTTAATAAATTGTAAATATTTTGACAGGAGGATAGAATTGGCATTGTGCAACTTAGGGTTTTTATGTTATAAGAGATCCACATGCATAGATCTCTATAGTTATTTCAGAGTTAAATCTTTAGGTGCCTTATCCTAGAATAAAGTCTTTATAATTTGGTTTTGAAATTCCAAGCATGTCATGACTGAAATATTTTACCTTGGCAGTATTACCTCTGAGTTCATTCTTTCTTTCTTCATTCTCCTCCTCCTTCTCATAGATGGTCTAAATTTTTTCACTTCACCTTTTTACACTTCGGTGCTTCACAGACTTCACTCCCTAAACCTTGCCACATAAACTCAAAACATTTTTTCCTTTTTTCTTGATTCTTTCGTATATTTTTTTAATTAATTTGTAACATAGGCAGTTGAAGGTTCTGATTATCAGAGGGAGGAGCTGTAACTGAATTTTTAAAGATTTAAAGGCAATATACCGCAGAGGCTTGAATAATTTGACATTTGTTTGGTAGTGGATGAAAGGTAAATGGCTGATTATCCCAACACTCAGTAAAAGACTCAGAGTTTTGATATTGTGGGATCACAGAATGACCCAGGCTGGAGGGGCCCTCTGGAGATTGCTGAATCCATCCACTGCACAAAGCAGGATCAGCTGTAGAAGAAGGTACCTAGGGACCAGGTTTGGGGTATCTCGACAAACTCACAACCAGTATGGAAATACTGCTCCAATGTTTGACAGGTTCCACTCCCAGGAGAGAGGTTCTCTGATATCTAAAAAGGATGTAGTGTTGGTCAGTCTGTGGCATTGCCTCTTCTAATTTGCCTGGCCAGCACTGAGAAGTGTCTGGCTCCATTTTCTTTCCTCTCTCCCTTCAGCAGTTTATGTACATTTGTGAGATCCCTGGAGCCTTTTCTTTCTCTGGTTAAACAGCCCCAGCTGTCTCAGCCTCTCCTGTATGTCCAATCCCCCATTCCCTGATCCATCCTCCTGGTCCTGTGCTGGACTGGCTGCACCCTGTGCATCTCCCTCCTACTGGGGAGCACAGAACCCCACGTGTGGCCCCACCACTGCTGGATGAGAGGCGAAGGATCACATCCCTTGGGATCTGCTCCCCAGGGCCTTCCGGACACATCCTAGTGCTGCACATGTGGTTTGCTGCCAGGGCACGTCGTTATCCCGTGCTCACTTGTCCTCCTGCTCTTCCATGTCCTTTTCCCTAAAACTCCTTCCTGCCCGTTGTTCCCCAGCCTCCTCCCCGGGTGATGTTTTGATCCTTTTCCTTGCCAGACTGCATCACTCTGAGTGCATTTTCAGTATTACTAGTTTTTGGTTTTGTATTGCTTTGAATAATGGATAAAGTCTAATTTTAAGGTTTTTTTCTTCTCCCAACCCCTTGGGAATTTATCACTCCCAGAATGCCCCTGTATTCTGTGAGTAATAAATCTTCCTGGTATTTTGTGATTTGCAGTCATAGGACAAATTATTCAAACACCTTATTACTGTTTCATTAAGCCCCTTTTTATATGCTATATCACAAAGATATTTTGAATTCTAATAGATATTGGTGCTTTATAGTATTCATGTTGTTTAAATGTTTTGTCTTTCCTTTGCTTTTCATTTCTCTCTTACCTGAGAGATACAATATTTTATTATTGATTGTTTGGAAATCAACACATAATTCATATGGCTCAATTGCTGTCACTGATGTACTCAAATTACAGCTATGGCTATTAAAGAAAATTATTAAGATCTCAATGCCTTGAATTTCAGTGACAGTCTGCTGCCTTATGATCCCTTTGAAACCCCAGTACAAAAACTTTAGGTGGTTATCTTTTAATTGTATATGTGAATGAGCTGGAGAAAGGATGAACCAAGCAGGGGTAAAGCTTCTGAGTAATAAAAGAAGTTTTAATGTACTTTAAACTGGGAAAAATGTTAGTGGTCTTTTTTTGGAGTGTGCAGTGCTCTATTTCTGTGGCTGTAGGTTGGAAACAGATTGGATGTCAGACTGATTGTCAGCATTTGTGTTAGCGGCCTTTACATGTGGGTGGTTTCTCAAGTACAGAATTTTGCATTTATTGTAAAAACTAGTAAGGTAATTTTCCTATGGCTGCCTAGGTATGAAAATACATAAGGTGTAATTAATGGGTAATAAGGATTTGGAAACTTACCTTCTGTTTCAAAGGGAAGGGACTCCTGAAACATAGTTCACTATGAGAGGATTTGAACCAACAGACCGAAGATAAAATCTTTGCTATGTCCTGAAAGGATTTGATAGGATAAGTTTAAAGTAACTTCAGATTTTGTCTTTTCTCTCTGTTGCTTCTATAACAATAAATATTAATTACTGTATGCTTGAACAATCATCTACTGAATCAATATATGTGCATTTTTACACCTATTACAAGATGGTGGTGTATAATCTTTGCTGGTTTTATGCTTTTTCATCTACCCTATCATCACACTTTGGAATATGAGTTAATTCAGTTCTGTGTTGTGGCTCACTGGAACATTTTGAGCACCTCATTTCCCACTTCTCAAAGAGAGGAATTCACTAAGTTCTTTTGGGTCAGACGATTAAGAGCTCTGTTTGAGGAGTTCTGTGAAATCTGATTCAAGGAAAACAGTCCAGTTTTCCTGGACTACTTTGGGGTTGTGTTATTCCCTCTGTACTTACTGCTCCATTCTTGGTCATCAAAAGCTCTTTTCACATGAACAGAACAACAACTTGTGAAATGCCTGAGCATCATTTGAAGTCCTGACAAGAGGTGTGGGGCAGCCACCAGCAAACCCCATTCCCCTGTTCCTTAGTGCCAGAAAATCCCTGATACCACACAAACAGCCATGGCTGAATCATTTGATTTGTTCTGTATGTTGAATTAGTTTTGGTTATGCAAATCTTACAATATAATTTGTATTTGTTTACCTACGAATATACTTTAAATCAGAGCCACTTTGCAGGTAGAGGTTTAGTTGATGACAGGCTTTGTTTGTTTTGCTTAAATAGAACATGAAATCATACTTAACTGTAGGTTTATACTACATTAAAAAATGTTGTTATATGGCAAAAGTTTGTTAAATTAGTACAGAGATCATCACAAAAGGAGAAAGATTTGAGCTGGAGCTGTTGATTCTCTGACATTTTGATGGCTTGGTATGTTTAGCTGCTTGGAAGCAAATTAAAAAAGGTTACTGTTGCAGTGGGGATCCTGCAACACGCATATATCAAACCAGGAGTCCCGTGGAAAGGAAATATATATATACGGACAGACAGATTCTTGCTAGCTGTTTCAGAGATGTTTATTTCTCCAGCCGCATGGCCGGAGCTCTGCTGAGGAACTGTTCCAGTCACGGGACCAAGGGTCCTTCTGCCCGCGCAGAGAACACAAACCAACCAATGGGAACGAGGCTGAGCAGGGACAGGGCAGCCCCGCGTCTGCGCCCCCAGGGCCCCCCTCCCAGGGCCACACGGCAGGGGAGGGACCCCAACACCTCACCCGTTTTATTTTAATAAAAGGAGAATGAAAACAACTGGATAAACATAACAAGAACAGTTTCAAAACAAAACAAGCCACCCTCCTGAGTCTTTAAATGTCCAAACAGATTCTCTGGAACATCTTAGGGCTGACAGAAGGGAGACAGAATTCTCTGAGCATGCTTTGTGGGGAAACTGAGGCAGGAGAGGGTTTAACTTCTTCCCTCCCCCTTTTCATCCCCCACTCGGCATTGGAAAGGGATTTTTGGGGAAACAATTGGCAAAAGCATGGTTTTGTGAGGGAAACCATGGATGAAAAAACGGATTGGGAATACACTGGGGGTAATAGGACATAGGGTAAAAGGGAAAGGTGGGATTAGGAAAGGGAAACTGTAGGGGGGGCTTACAATGGAGATACTGTCTAACATGACTACGATTTTTTGCATATATACTGCCTTTTACAGGAACACCATCAGGCCCAGTGACCTGCGATGCTTGTAACCCTTTTCTCCCTAGTACAATATTAAATTCCACCACCTCTCCATCTCCCAAGCTTGGGATGCATTTTTCAGGGTTATTCTTTTTAATAGCAGTTCTATGCACGAATATGTCTTGCTGGTTGTCACACCTTGTTATAAAACCATAATTTTGCTTAACATTATACCATTTTACTATCCCTAAGGTCTTAGTTGCTATGATCTTTTCCTTTTTCCGAGTGGCTGCTGTTTTCTGTCTCGCTGCGTCTTTGCTCTCTCCTTCGGTCGCTCCCGTGTTGGAATTGTCGGGGCTGCTCGTGCCTGCGCGCTCTTCCCGGGGTCGCGTTCGGGGCTGCGCGGGCCGGGCTGGGCCGCGCCGCTCAGTTCTCCGTGCGTCGCCTCCTCTGGTCGCAGCTTCGCTGCCGATGCCGGGCGCTGCACCCACGTCTCGGCCGGGCCCCCGAGCGACGACTCCCCCGCGCCCTGCTCCAGCGCGTGTCTCGGCTGGGCGCGGCTCCGTTCCACCGCCATCGCCGCCAGCCGCTGCCCACGCGCCGCCCCTCTCGGCCGGGCGTTCACGGGGCTCGCTCCACCACGCGCTGCACGCGGCCGTGCGGGTCCCGCCGGGTCCCGCCGCTCCCCGCTCCGCCACCGACACTGCGGCTCGTGTGGCTCCGCCCGCACGCGGGAACTGCCTCGCTGCTGCTCTCAGAGCGCTCGGTGCACGTGGCCTGGGCCGCACGGTCCCTGCGCCACGCTTCCCTTCACCAGGACACAGCTGACATTGCTCAACAGTCTCGGTAACTAAATAATATTCACGAAAATATTCTTCCATCGGCATATATTTTGACTCTAGTATTAACTGTGTCCAAACGGTTTTCCAAAAGCCCTTGGTAATAATTAAATCCCAAGAAACATAGAAAAAGTTCTTAAACAACCATGCCAGGAAGTGTTTCAGTTCTTTTTGAGCTTGAATCAAGCTAAAATTCACAAATCGTTGTTCAAGAATCATTTTAAGTTTAAGATAAATGTCCATATGTGGCTCTGAGAGCCAAGAGTCTTCCCACGGTTCCTCCATAGTTTAGATATGGAATAGCAAAGCAAAACCAAGAAGAGGAATCCAAAGTTTCCAGGGTTTACTCACACAAATCAGTCGCTTAGGGATCGGGGATCGTTCTGCTCACAAATCTCCACCATTTGTTGCAGTGGGGATCCTGCAACACGCATATATCAAACCAGGAGTCCCGTGGAAAGGAAATATATATGGACAGACAGATTCTTGATAGCTGTTTCAGAGATGTTTATTTCTCCAGCCGCATGGCCGGAGCTCTGCCCCGGAACTGTTCCAGTCACGGGACCAAGGGTCCTTCTGCCCGCGCAGGGAACACAAACCAACCAATGGGAACGAGGCTGAGCAGGGGCAGGGCAGCCCCGCGTCTGCGCCCCCAGGGCCCCCCTCCCAGGGCTACACGGCAGGGGAGGGACCCCAACAGGTTACTATGCAAAAGGTTTGATGGCTGTACTCAGAATAGTTGGCTAAACAAGAGAGCAAAAGATAGGAACAAGTGGAAAATTTCAGGCTGAATAAGTATGAAAAGTGTTTCTGCCTTGTTAGATGCAGTGGAGTCTAACAGCAGCTTTTTTGGGCTAATGCTGTAAAAATCCCAATCATAGGAAATCCAGAAAGAGCAGCATTGCCCTGCTCGAGGAGATAAGCTCGGGGAAGCCTGTGTTTTAAAAGTGAGATGAAAGAACAAATTTTGGTGATTATAGAAAAATGTAGGGGGTTTTTTGGCTTTTTTTTTGGTGACCATTTAATTTATAAAATTTGTCTGAAACATGAGGAAATATGTTCTTTTACACATTTATTTTTATGGTGAAGGTTTATATGTATTCATAAAGAAAGAGTACTGAAAAAAATCTTTCAAAAGACAATTTATGTCTTACTGTGGGAAATAACTTCCTCTACTGTTGGCTGTTGTATCAGCTAATTGTGTTCTATAACATAGTTAATTCAGATAAACATTAAAGGTGTTTAAAGATATTTTTGTCTAAATAGTACAAAACTGAGGGTTTTTTCTACTATGTTTCTTTGGCTCCTGCTTTTGTTTAGTTTGACGATCTAGGGAGGTTAAGTTCTCTCAGCCATATCTAGCTCTGTGTGAATTCAGATTGTTTATCAGATAATAGATAACAAAACAAATGTACCAAACAGTATAGAGCTGAAATGACAAAAAATACAGTTGAAATTGAGAGAAATATAGAGACAGGGCAAAATATGAACTAATAAATCCTGCGTGAAAGCATCTAAATACTTAATATTACTTGTGTAAAGCTTTTGTTTTGCCACGAAAGACCTGAAATATAATAGCTCTTTGGTATGTCTAGAATATAAATAATGTGATGACAGCATCATTCTGAAGTTCATGCATGTTTTTAAATTGATTTAATGTTCTCCTATAGTTCTCAATTTTATCCAGATGACTTATTCAGTCACACCAAAAGCACATTACTGAACGTTTTATTTATCATTCTATGAAGCTTAATTCACTTGCAAGTCAGAACTGCACCGTTTTCAGCTGAGCTGCATTTCACACCTGTTTGGAGAAAGAGAAAGATTGAGGTTGTTTTGTGTTTCAGTCTGAGATTTCTGAGGATGTATTTTCTTGAAATAGACTCAACAAAGTAGCAGGCTTCTGCCACAAATCCTGCATGCCACATGCAATTAATGATTAATATTTCCTTTATCAACTGGATTACTGTTTTTAGTATATCCACTTCTCTGATCTATAGGTATCAAGGGAATTTGCTCTGAAATTTTATTCATCTAAACAAAATCTGAAAATAACCTCCAAATTTCTAATGCTTCTGTAACTTTTGTGTTTAAGAGTCAGTTACCTTGCTTTACAAAACATTTTGCTCTTTACATTCATTGACATGAGGAATTCTTTCAGGAATTCAGTAAGTGGGACACTTAGATGACATAGTGAGTGTGTGGGTATTGGCTTGTGAAGAATTCTCCCACTTTTTAATCAGTTCTGGCTTAGAATGTTTTCTTGGAGGTAAATATCCCCAGTAAATCCAGTCAAGGTCCTGCCTGAATAATTAAAATATTTTCTTCACAACTATTTGTTTGAAATAGGATGTTTGTTGTTTGCTTTTTTTCACCATTTCAGAGCATTATGACTAATCTTTGGGTTAATTTTTGAGAATGCAAGGGGCCCACATTTCAGTGGAAGAATAGGTTATCTTTGAGTGTATTTTGTAGTGTTTTGAAACCTTGTAT
Organism: Corvus hawaiiensis; assembly: GCF_020740725.1. NCBI lineage: Eukaryota > Metazoa > Chordata > Aves > Passeriformes > Corvidae > Corvus > Corvus hawaiiensis. The sequence continues at coordinate 12,536,660 of NC_063228.1, read as the reverse complement.
TGCTTGAAGATGAAAGCAAAGAGTAAGATTACATATTTAATGGAAGGATATCACATTTATGAGATCATCTGTACCTGGAGATAACTGCCATTTTTTCTTATGATTTCCTTGCAGCATTATCAGAAGCTGTCATTGACAAACAGATCTTTTTCTCTCCAGTGTCTCTGAATGCAAGTATCAATAACAAACAGCAGCTGTTCACAGCAGAAGCCTCCATGATGTGATCACCACTGAGTGAATTTTAGTGCTGCTACCCCTGAGGTGTGGCCAGGTGACCCTCTCTTGGTTGCCTCCAGCTGGGCTCAAGTGGACTCACCTGTTACTTTATCTCCTTTACCTTATAAAGGATATTTTTGTAATTCCTCTGTAAAGAGTCACTTAAAACCAAATTTTAAGCAAGTTATAAATGGTTTATTTTGTCCTCTCCTCAGCTCCTTGTGTCCCTCCAGTTTCACAGTAAAATAGGCAACTTAAAAAAGTGACTTCCACAAGCAATTAATGTCAGTTTGTATCTCATCTCACTTTTTTTCTTCTTGTGATCACAACCAAGGGTTGAAAGGCCCAGCTTTTAGTAGCATTCTGCAGGAATCACTATTTCACAGCTTACTTTTGGAAAGAAACTCTCATTTTGTTTTTTCAGAATTCCCATTTCCGATGAAGGTAGCGTGGCTTGCCTCACACAGTTGCCAGTTGGAATGTTTTTTCTGCTTCTTAAGTATTAATATCAAATCAAATTTTGGTCTGTGTATCTTGCTCCTGTATTGTTTGACTGAGTGTCATTTATACCCTCTTCAAGAATTTTTTTAAGATTTTGACACTTTTTCACTAGTAAGAATCTATTAATGGAAGATGACCATTTGGAATTTGCTGTGCAAAACCAACTCAAGCTGCAAGCACTGACATGGTGTTCAGCTTGAATTTTTGATTATTTCTTTTCTCCAGTCTCTTTCTATGTCAAGGGGAAAAAAAATGCTGTAGCCTGTACTGAAATACTGTGCCACATGCACATAAAAATATATCATCATTGGCATAACTGCAATTTAGTTGTAAGGATAAAATTCCTATTAGGAATCTACATATCATATTAGCAAAACAGTATCCACCCTGTAGTATATTATTTTGGTAACACGATAGCTGGATTTGAAACGGAATCTAAAGGTCAGAGTTGGCATCATAATGGGAATTAGGTAATCACATTTTCCTTCCTCTCACTGACCTCATCCCTCTCCAGTCCCCACTACAACTGTCTGTGTTGTAGCAAGTGTGGAAACCTTGCTAAAATATGTTTGTGCTACTTAATTTTTTAAACCTCCAGTGAAGAAAGTTTGCAGAGTACATATCAGCTTTTTATGTGGGGGTGGCACTAAACCAATCACACATTTGATTACTTGGGATCAGTAAATTCATTGTGTTAAATGTATCTGTAATTTTCATTTTTCAGATGGTGTCTCTCAGTTATTTAAATTATATTGGCAAATACTACACTTACAATAACAACAGATAAGGACAATAATAAATTAAAATGTTCATTCCCCACAGAAGCCCATTATTCCCTGCATTGCGCTTCCTCACTGCCAGTAGGAAACCTGTGTTTGTAAACTTACTTTGAGAAAGTCACATAGTCATTATTTAACAATAAAGCTACATAAAAATTACGTGTAAGGTTGAGGACTTGAGCACTTGACTTTTTTTTCTTCTGAAACCCAGAAATTCCTTAATTTAAACTACTGTTTTTCTCCAGGCATATGATGTGGACAGTTACTGGCACATAAATTAAAATTACATGGGACATAACTCAAATAAAGCTGGGTTTAGTTTGATTAATAAGATGTGGAAACCAGCATTAACTCATGGTAGTGATAGCACAACTAAAATGTTGTGTGACTAAGCACTGGCACACCTTATGAGGTGATAGCTCCTCACTGAATCCACATTTGGACATAAGTGAGGTGTGATAAGCATTGGCAAGAGAGAGGCATCAGCCCGTGAGACCCACAGCTGGCCAGAGGTGAGCTGCAGTAGTGCAGCTGCCTGTTTTTCACACCACTCAAATAGTGAGGGATTTGCAACACATTTTTAGGTAGTGTCCAGAAATGTGAGATCTATCCTCAAGGTTAAATTGATACATATAAACTCTTTGGAATTAAATTATTGAGTTTATGCCATTTCCCTGTACTTTCTTTTCAAAATGCATGACAGGTAGTATTCTCAAGAGATTCTAGCAGTCTTTAATGAGTGGCCAGAGGAAGATGGGACTTTTTTCATGAACATGACTTTGGCCCTTTAAAATCAGTCTGAATACCTGCTCAAGTTTAACCAACAACTGTTGAATAACTCTCAGAAGTTAATGGTTGAAACCTCATGATTTTGCCTCTTGTGAGCATCTCTCCCATGCCAGTACAGATGGGGCTGTGTGTGCAGGTCCTGCAGGAGGAGCTGATTGCTCTGCCCCTGGCTCACAATTCCCCAGCACTGGCAGAGCTGTATCCAGGCTGTCCCCAGGATTGGACTCCAGTTTCTCTGGCCTGCACAGGGGTTGGTGCCAGGGATGTGGGGCCAGTGGGAGCAGGGCACTGGGGCACAGAGGAGCCTGTTCTCCCTCTGGCTCCCTCCTGCTGGCACTGAAGCTTTGCAGAAGGTAGAAGGAGCAGGGATAAATGCTGGAGAACAAAAAAGAATGAATGAAAACAAAGAACAAAGATTTCTTGTTTTGTGATTCAGTCATTCCAGTGTTGTTTTGCCTATGCATATTCTCAATTGACTGAGGGAAGGTCAAGCTAAGTATGGGAAACTTGTATGGAATAAGAGTCAGGATGTTTAAATTCTCATTACACAGACAAACTTAGTTCTGGTGTTTTGTAGGCTTTGTTATTTAGTTCACAGTCTTAGTCAAGTATTTAATTTACCTTTATTGATATATAAAATCATTTAGGGGTGGGTAATATGAAAAAGTAAAAACAGTAAAAAACTAAAATTTTCTCCAATAATTAGGACTGCGTACAACTCCATTTTGTTGATCAAATTTTTGCTTTCAGCTTGCAAGTAACTGAGATCTAGAGCAACCTCAGAACTGAGCACATACTTCTTCGTGTCTAGTATTTTTCAGTGAAGGTAAAGGCTGGGGAGAACCTATTAACTCAGATTTCTGTGTAAAGTATTAACATTTGCAGTTTGTCTATGACTCCAGGGGTATAAGTTTTCTTTCTATGAATATCATTTGCCATTACAGAGGCCATAGGGTGGGTTTTGCTGTATTGTTTTATCTGTTAGTAATACATCTCATAATTCCCTAACTAACAATGATTTTTCTTAAGCATTGCTTAAAAGCATTTTTGTAGAGAACCTGATATTCATCAACAGGATTAAAATGACTGATGAATTATGCAGCAAGGCTGTCTAGCTCCTTGACTAAGTATTTTATGGCAATTGAATTACTTTGGCAAGATTTAGGTAAATAAGATTGTTAAAAGTTTGCTTGTTTCAAATGTGTTTCTTTCCATATTATTTCAGTCTTGAAAATCATGCTGGCTTTTCATCAATAGGTTCTGAAATATTGAAGTAAGAGCGACGAGCACATGAAAGCACACCTTAGCTTTGTGTCAATATAATTTCTTTGAGGATCAGTGGTGTGTATCAGCTGTAAGTGATTATCCAGTCCTGCCATTGCCCTTCTTGTAGTATTATTTTATTGTAGAAATGATAAAATTAGATACAGTGATGAAATTACAATGTAGTTTAGCTTGAAACGCACCACTAAATTCTTGAGAAAAATGTTCCTGCTACCTTCTCTGCAGCACTGCAGGTGTTTTGTGTTCAGAGAGCCCAGGACTGCATTCACCAAGTGTTCAGGCTTCCACCAGTCTCATGGTAAATGGAGGATGAAACAATGCTACAGATATTTTACTATTTGTTAGTTGTAGTCTAGCTGCTGGGTTTAGTTAGGCTGGCTTTCGTTTTTCTGCTGTTTAGTTTATCTGTGGGATCCTGAAGTTGCCCTGTCTGGAGATTACTGGTGAGTCCTTGCATTTAATTTTGCTCCTGTTATTCCAGTGAAGACAGTTCCAAGATTTGATGTTTTAGCTTTTTGTTGATAGGTAAAATTGCAACACCCCAGCAATGTTTTTTATCAGAATTAGGGAATGTAGTTGTGGTACCAATAATACTGTAAGAATTCAAGATGCAATAGTAAAACTGCTTCTGTAATGCACATAATGTAGCTGATACAGTAAAGTCTGTGCTACAACTTAATAAGGGTTGAGACTGTCTCTGGAGCAGGAAGGAATTTATGTGCACAGGGAGGAAAGGTCTGTGGCTTTGGGGTTCCCTTTCAGGTAAGAGGGTGGCACTAAATGAGATGTGCAACCCTTTGTGTGTAGTTGGGGTGGCTTGTGCTGACTGAGGCCTGATGGAGGCACCTGATGGCAGTTGGGTGGCCTGGTTGAAATTCCCAGTTGATCCCAATCAGTGTCCTCCAGCAGAGCAATCTCCATCACAGCTGGCACCTGCGGTGGGAGGATCCGTGGGGTCATTGCTGAGGCAGCCCTGGTGGGTCAGAGCTGATATAAAGGTTTGGCAGAGTTAGAACTTGTGGTCTGCTGAGTTCAGTTGCAAGGAACAACAGGTATGTTGGTGTTTGATGTGAATAATTCTGCAATTGCAATTTACCTGATTTTAAATGTTGAATTTATTTCTGTAACAATGCACAGGACTTGTACAGATTTGTGCTCTTTATTCAATGTGTTTTATGGATATAGAAGCTGAACTTTAGGAAAGTAAGTTACTTTTAAAGTCTTGGCTTTGTATTGCTTTAAACAACCATTACAAAAGCATGTTACTTGAAGCTTGTCAGTTCTCTGTCCCTTAATTTGAATACTGTATTTGCTAATGAATAAATTCATCTGTTTGATGTATTTTTTCTGCATTTTTTGGGCAGAAATCGAGTGTAAGTTTTGGGGATCTACTGACTATTTGTAGAAACATGGCCAGGGTCTGGCTGAAGAGAAGGGCACATGCTTATCCTGGCTGGCTGTAACTTACCTGTTTGGGCTAATATGAGTAATGTTTCTGCTCCTTTTGTGCTCTCGGGATGTCCATGGAGAAGCCTTTCACAGAAGACAACTTAGGTTTGGTGGGCTGAAGCTACAAAATACTGGGTTGGAGAGTTAAGTTAGGCCAAAATGGGTTCTCTGTGTGTAAGAGCAATTAGACACCATTCTGGACAGGACTGCAAGCCCCAAGACAACAGGCTGCAGGATTTCATATTGTGTTTGAGAATGCGTTTAGCACCATATGTTCAGGCACTTTATAAATATGTGTTCTCTGACCTCACTGATATTCTCTGACTCCAAGAGCTGAATTCCATGTGTCGTTTAGGTTTGCAAAAAAGACCATATTCACGTAAAAGCAATTGTTTAAAATACCCTTTTAGGGTTTTGGGTTTTGTTTTTTTTTTTTTTTTAAGTTTTGGTATTATTCTATGTAGTTTTAATGAATAAATAATACTATTTCTATTAAAGTAAATCATGCTGTATGAATATTGTATTGAGCTATGACAAAGCAAGGGGTAATTTCCTCACAAACATAACAGCTATGAGAGGGTCCAGTCTCAATTTTTATATGGTCAGAATTAAGTCAAAGCCAAATGACTTTGTTTCTTTCAGATTTATATTTTAATTTGAGAGTCACTCCATATATACAAGTTAGAAACTTCAAAACCAATTTAGATGCACAAAAAATAAGTTCAATTTGAAGAGTAATTTATTTTCAATTTTCTGTGACAGTTTCTTTAATTCAAATAGTTGTAGTAATTTTGTGTTTAATTATAGTGTTAAAAATTTGATGTTGCTAAATTTTATCTTGAAATGATTTTAAATTTCCTGAACAAGCTCTAGGTCTTAAAGGAACAGATACAACCACAGTCTCTTAGCAGGAGAACTAGTTTCAATAGGGGTACTATATTCCAAGAACAGCAAAGGGGAAGTGTTATTTGTGTGCATAAAAAACATTCCAAAGCAAATTTTGCTATTTTTTTCTTCCCTTCAAAGTACATGAATATGAATAGATTTGTGGGGAGGAGAGTTTTTGTGAGTATTGAGTGAAAAAGGGGAACTGGTCTCTCTGAGGTTTTGTTACTTAGAATTTGAGGCAAAGATCCTCTCTTTTAAAGAACCCTACACGAAAATCCTTCTACAGCTGGCATAAGCATAGTTGGAATAAACAAGGTTTAAGGCTTTCTTTCTATTTGTGAGGGTGTTTCTGCTTGTCGTGACTGGGAGATTCTTGGAAGTCAGAGGGAAGTTGGCCTGTGTGCAAGTGCTGCTTGTTCTGCTGGTGCTCATGCTGAGGAGCAGCTGTAGCAAACCTGCTTCTCTCGAGTGTGTCCAGCCTATTTCTGGTACAAAACACTGAGCACAACATTTTGTACATTCTGTTGTGCACATGCTTTATTTCCTGGAAATCACTTTGCAGGGGAGGTGAAGGCCCCATCCAAAGTGAAACATTGTTCAATGCTTGAGTAGAGGAGTCTGGGCATAGCTTTGTGACATTGATTATTGAGAAGGGTCTTAGAGAAACTAAGGAATATCAGGTAATCTGTGTGTAAATGTCCAACAAGAGTAGATTTTAATGCTGAGTCTTGGATGGTCTGAACCCTGGAGGATGAGAAACTTGAGCTTTATGCTGAAAGCAGATGTGGTGATAGTGCCAAAAAACAGCAGAGGGGAAAAGAAGAGGGAATTCAGTGTTTCTGGTGTGAATTTTGTTGCATTAAGAAAGGCTAGAGAGGAAGGGTTTACAAGTAGGAGAGGACAAGGATGGCCACCATAACAAGGGAGAGTTGATGAAAGCAAGCAGCTTTGAGAAAATACTGTAAATGAATTTTCAGACTCTAGTTAGTAGCTGAGGAAAAGGAAGACTCAGTAGTGTGGAGTGTGACACCTTATCAATTGAAGTAGGAAAAGATGAAAAAAAAGGCCAATTAGAGTGTGAAGAGAGGAGAGAGCTGATGCTGGACTCGTGAACAGAGAGAGGTTACACTAATGAAACAATTGGAAATGCAGTATGGAAAGGATAGGATCCCTGGAGGATTGAGGGGAAATTGAAGTTAGGAAAAAAAAAAAAGCAACTGCTTCGTTCAAAATTGGTGAATAAACTGGAATAAAAAGAAAGGAGACAATATTTGCTCTGTATATAAAATTGAACTTTCTCACATGGTACTTCTGTTTCTATCTCAAACTAAACAAGCCTTTGTAGGCAGATTTGTATCAGTTTAATATGCAAAACTCCTTCCATGCCAAAGCTTGTTATTCTGCAAGGGTTGGAGAGAGCCAAAATTCCTGTCTAAAAAAAAAAAAAAATATATATATATAGAACCAAACCAACTTTCTCTGCCTAGATTCTGGCACAGGAGTGAGATTGGGTCATGGCATCAGATATCTTTCTTCTGGAATGGGATTTTGGAGAGTGTATAGCTGCTTACCTTAGCCATGGTAGTGCTTCAGTATAAACTGGAGCATAAAGCTGAAAACCTCTCAATTTTAGCTCTCCTGAGTCATATCTTTATCTCTTTGGGTGAAGCTGGGTATTTAACTAGAACCTGTCAGGCTTGGTCATAAGAATTTGAAGCTTCAGTTAAAATTCAGATTGAAAGCCAAAAGAAAGAACTAGAGATGAAGAAGTCATTGAGCTAAATTTGAAAGTGACTTAGCCCATGTTATGGGGTAGGGCCAGAATGATGAGGAGTGTTTTGAGTTTTGCTGGTCGGTGATGATAAACAAAGTCCTTGAGGGAGCTGCACAGGAATCCTTTGCTGCACTGGAGGGATCCTGCACTCTGGGGAGTGGGCAGGCTGTAAGCAAAGGACAGGAGAAGCAGAGATAAGGAGGATTTCTTGGTTCCATACATAAGCATGTTAATATTTAGCTGTTTTACATTAAAATGAGTCCAGCATTGAGAGCCAAGTATGGTGGATCTAGATTCAGTCAGAATATATGAGGGATGGCCAGATGTAGACAGAATAATAAAAGAAGTGATTTCACTGTAGAAGGAAATTGTGCTGATGTCCAGTTAATTTAATTCCTACAGAAAAAAAAATGCAACCTTTACATAATAGCATAATTAATCTATCACTTATTCTCCTTCTGAGATTTGACATCCTTTTAATTTTTAAGAGATTAATAATATTTCATAAAAAACCTTCTTGATCAAGATGTGTTTGTGCTGTCCTACTATGTATTCTTACAATTACATTTGATGGTACTTTGGTTATTTTGACTTTTATTGCTGTCACATGGAAACAAGCTCTAAATTTAGGTGCTCCTGCAGCTTATTTTGCTCTCCGAGTTAAATTCTTTCCTTGTGAATTTATAACAGCAGCAAAGTGTGAGATATGGTGATAAAAACTAAGGAACAAAAAAAAAAAAAAAAAAAAGTGGGGCAAACTTTTGTGGATTAATGAATTAGTGTGAAAATTTTAATTTAAAGTAAGTGTTGTATACGTGAACAAAATCGAGTGTAGTGCTGCAAGTAACTTGTGTGTATATAAAATAAGAAAACACAATTTTGTATGAAAACAAATCTAAGTGAAACATGTGCAGTATGTCCTTATTGTCAAATGCTCTCTTTCTCCTGTCTGATACTTGACAAACTGCCACAAGTGGCAGTAGTGAAAAGTAGGCTTTGTCACTTCAGGTCCACCTGTACACTTCTTTTCTGAGTAGTTTGTAGCCCTTCCATTCGATGGACTGAAGCTTAACAAGGTGTACACAGTTTTCTGTGGTTAATATTCCTTAATTTTTTAGATTACTTTAAAATAAAAATCCTGAGTTTTTAAATTTCATCCAAAGTTCATTTCTAAGGATCATATTGTCATGTCTTCTTATCTGGACTTGTGGAAAAACCTTACAGGGCAAGGCTACACATGACACACCTGTCATCTTTGTAAGATTGTGATATGAAGAATAACCTAAATGGTAATTATTAAACTGGACACCTGTGTTCAAGGGGTTCTTTTCTGATGCAGGCTTGTACCAGTGTGTCAGACCTAAAGAATCTCTATAAGTACCTGTTTGTAAAAGTTGATTTGGTGTTGTGACAGTAATGCATGGGGGGTGTGAGCACCCTGTGCTTCTCAAAAGGAAATGTTGTAGTGTCTGCATTGCCTTGTGCTCAGGGCGGTGAGAGTGGGATTGCCAGAGGATTTTTGCTGCACCAATTTCCTTTTCATCTTTTTGGGTCTGCCTATGTCCCTGCTTCCCGAGTTTAGAGGTAACAGTTTAGATAAAGCTATTTGGTTTTTTTTTTTTTTTTTTTCCCCCCCCCCCCCGACCATGTAATGGCACATCACCTTAAACTTTCCTAAATCAGGGCTGCTGCACCCACTGCCTCCTGCTCTGCCCAGCGCGGCCCTTCCTTTGTCGTGGCCATGGTTCCTGTGCCACGGGCTGAGCTGCGCTTCCCCAGACCTTTTGCCCCTTCAGGCATCAGCCACGCTGCCTTTCCAAAGTGTGCCCGCCGAGTCTCGGTGCCGATGTGGCGTAAGCAGCTGACGGGAGCGCAGCGAGGAGAGCGGGGCGATGGCGATCCCGAAGGAGCTGGCGGCGCTCGGGGTCGCGCTGCTGGGGCAGCCGCAGGCTCCCGCTGTGGAGGCAGCGGTGTCCCCAGGGAACGCCGGCGAGTTCCCCGCGGGTGCGGAGCGGCAGGCTGTGTCCGGGCGCTGGAAGGAGCCGTGTGCCCTGGAATGAGCCGTGTCTCCGCTAGATGGAGCGCCCGGAACGGCGGAGCGGGAGCGCTCCGGCCCGGCCCCGCTGCGGGACCCGCTCCGCGCACCCGAGCTGCTTCCAGGGCTTAAAGCGCGCTCGTTTCCCTGCCCGCAGGCTCCCTACAGAATGTCCCCAGAGCAGGGAGATCACCCTGCTGACGAGCGCACACGTTCTGCTCGGCGCTGCCCCTAACTCTGTAAAGGCTGAACATTTTATTTATCTTGTTCCCTTCCCCTGCCTCGAGCACGTTGGTGGGAATAAAGGCTCCTGGCTGCTTCTGTTGTGAAAAATCTAGAGTTAATGCTGATTGCTTGTGAAACGTGTGTTGGGTGGTGCTGAAGAGGTTAACTCCGTGCTACAGGGGCTTTGGAGATATTGGGTATGAAGTACTGGAGAAGTCAATGGATGTAACACCGTGCTTAATAGAAACAGAAAATTAGTGATTCTTACTTGCCTGAGGTAAGCATGAGCCTCTGTAATGTTCTGATCTTTGTGCAAAAACCTAGTAAAGAAGAGCAATCTTAACATATACCTGATATTAGAAACAGGGATAGTCATGACAAGAAAATACCACTGGAAGGATGAGACGTTGCCTTTTAGTTTACAAGAATACAGGGAAATCCTTTGATTTAATATTTTTGACAAAACAGTATTAAAAAAAATCTGTGATGTTTCCCCGCTTTATTTTAAAAAGACTTAGTATATCTACAGAAAATAGAATACTATGTGAAATACAGGCAGAGATATTGATAATAGTAATTTATCAAAATACGTTACTGATGTATTCGATTTTACAATGTGCTGGTTTTCCTGGTTTTAAGTCCTGGGAATTATTTTTTTCACATGGTGTTAGATAAGGAGGGTTTAGAGAAAGGGCTGCTCTACTATTAGATTCTCTGCCACTTGCCTGAATTCTTTTTGTACCGCATCAACCACTTTATAAAGTAGAGAAGAAGATACATTCTTCACATGGAGCGTTTAATATGCAGTCATAATTAATTTTTTCTAACGCTTGATGTCTGGAGGCATACAATACTTGGAATACTGCATAGATCCTTTGTGTGAACTTCTTAATGTAGCCTACTACTTGAGATGAGCTTGAAGTGTAAAATGGTGTGTGGTGTTGCAGGTGATGTGTTTGAGCCTTCTTTTACTTGATGGAAATGGTTTGACTATTAGATAGTCTGCTGTGGTAATTCCAAAGGTTAACTTCTAGGTCAAAGGTCTGAAAACTCAAAATTTGGACATAAGTTTTAAGTTGACTACCAGGTCACAGCAAACGGAGTGGTTGATTTTAAATGGAAAGCGTTACGTTAAATAAACAGATGCATTGCAAATATAAGTGGGTTTGGATTTGTAAGTCAGCTGTGTGAGAAGCACTGCTGGTCCTTCTTGCTTTGTTTCGGAGCTTCTTTGCTTTTGTGTTTTCATTGGCATATTCAGGATTGATCCAGGCTTTGCTGTTGGCATTTTTGAAAGGGTATTCTCAATGTGTGCGGGGAGAAGGTGTCTGTCTGCAAGTTCTCTACCTGTGCCATAAGCCACGACATGGACAACCCAAAGAGGCTGGAGGAGGGAGTGTTGACTCCCATGGCAGTGTAGTAGGCATTGGATCTCAGATGGATCCATTATTAGTGTGGCAGAAGGTTTTATCTACTAGAATGTTTCTAGGAACTCCCACAGGGGCTGATATGGGCAGTGTAGATGACTGGCCTCTTTGTTTTATGTAAAATGTTGGTATTTGTTGTTAATTGATAGGTACTTGATAATATCAGCCGCTGAGCGTGGGGTGAGTTCAGTTCCTGACCCAACAGGGCCGAACTGAGGCAGCTGGGAAATGTCATGTGCTGTAGGCGAAGTGGCCTTTGCAATTGCACTCACTGGCTGCGGTAGAATAAAGGAAAAATCGAGTTGTTAATAATTTGCAGATGAGGTGTTGCTGGGGTCTGTGCTGTTCTGTGGGATTGCATGCTGCTGTTACAGGGACGCTGTCCCTGTGCAGGGGGATGGAAGGTCAGGCTGTGTACAGGCATTCATGTCCCTTTGGCACAGCTGTGGTGCCACTTAGGGTATATATAGCCATAACTGGGACTGTGGGGGTGATTAATGGGCTGGGTTAGGGACAAAAGTGTGTGTAAACAAGGAAATGGCTTTAAAGAAGAGACATTGATTTTGTATTTATAAAAATAAAACACATTTTGTTACCTTTTTTCTTTTTAGACATAATGACAAGTTATCCTTGGAAGGGATGAAAATTGGTAATGACTTTCCCCTGCATTTCTTGAAGCAGTGTATATCAGGCTAAAGAATTATGTTTCTTTTTTAGGTCTCTTACACTACTGAATTATGTGTGTTTATTGTTTCTCTGTGTACAGATGATTTGGATAGTTTAGATACTGCTGTTGTTTTAATAATATAATTATGTAAATGTAAGGAATACACACTATTTGTGGGTCATATTTTTCTGACTTCAAATTGGGTGAAAATAAAGGATAAAAGGCTGGTGAAAAATTCACTTTTACAATTACTGTTAGCTACACTGCCAGTGCTAAATTCTCTTGAAGTAATTGTTCAACACACTGCCTTTAAGAATTTAATCTGTTTTATGGATGTCCTTTTAGCTGTAAAATAGTGCAATAGACAGAAGAAGCTTTGCTTGACCATCACCATGTTCCAGAACTTCACTTTGGGAAATTGGATAGACTTATATAGTTCCAAACTGTTTGGCTAGGAAGCATGCTGCCTTTGATTTTGACATAATGTAAAAGGAGTTGGTTACCTTACATAACGTATTTGTTTTTCATTAAACATGCTGATAAGGTCTCATTAAAGTACCATGTATTATTTATGGTATTTCTTATGAAACTGAACTGAGGGGGAACTTCTCTCAGCTTAGGGCATTTGCAGAATAACAGCCTTTCTGTGCTAGAAAAAAAAATAAAAAGAATGAAGAAAAGCATGACATACTCCTGTCAGAACAGGAGACTGCTTAAGGCACAGAGAAAGAATGAAAAAAGGAGAAAGGGCACAGAGAGGGTTCATTTCTCCTCCTCCTCACTCGCTCTTCCTCTGTGGCATGAGGGGTTTTTTGTTTGGTGGTTTGGGGTTTTTGTTTGGTTTTTTTGGTGGTTTTTTTTCTTTTTTTTTGGTGATTAAATAATCTGGGCTGTTCTAGTAGATGAGTCCGTGATAAACTGCAAAAGCATGGATGTGTCCTAAGCCAAACCCAATTTCTGTATTGTAAGTTTGTGCATGACTCTTTTGGTGTTGATTCCCGAGTTATGAATGCATTGCTTTTGTTGCATTGACTGCTTTTGAGAAAGAAAATTACATAATAACTGATTCTGCTGGAAAATTTTCAGTTTTGCATGAAGAAGACTTAGTGGATCTAAATCAGTCTCTGAGGCTTGTGTGGGTGCAGGTATGTGTGTGCACATGTAGAATGAAAAAGAAATTATTTTTTTTTAATGTAGCACCTGAGTTGCAGTGACGTGTTTTGATTCTGTTTCCAGTTAAGCGATGACTATTACTTGTTTTTAAGGGTAGATCTTATATCAAACCAGTTATGCTGTTGATGAAATAGACTTCTCTTGTATGTGGGTTATTTGTTTATTGTTGTTAGCATTAAACTCTAGATCTCAGATGTGTTTTTGTGGGAATTAGATATCCTATAAAATAGGCTATTTTCAAATCTTCTGCAGAGTCCTTTTAAAAGGAACCCCTTCGAAACCTCAGGTGGTTCTTTGAGGTTTGACCTTCTTTCCTGATGAATTAATATTTAATTCATTTGTCAAATTCTAATTAAAAATAGTAATATTTTCTGTTATACTTGAGTTGTATCTCATGAAAAAAAAGCCCTGTAATATAGGACCTCAAGGACAAGCTGTAGTATAAATTATTTGATTTGCAGGTCACATCCTACTTTATTACATAAAGACTAACTAGATCTCCTAATGAATAATTATTACTCCATAAAATAAAGGGGGGGGGGGGTGAATAAAAACCTGGCAAGAGTGGAATACTAATTTTGAGGTATCGTTCTCAAAGAAGAAAGTAAACACTAAATTCTGAAAATTGCAAATGTAATTTTTCCATGTAACCTGATAGGGCAGTCCTTGATAATAGATTGACTAGCTGTCAAATAAATTTGTAATTTTAGATGAGATGGGCTTTAGACCAATTTTAAGATTGAGTCTATCCAAGTGTGCTCCCCTCCCCCAGTAAAGTAGACACAGTATGCCACAGAATTCTGTTTCATTCCCAGTGTTTCTGCTGCAGTGGTTACACAGCTCCTGCTCAGTTTCATTGTAATGCTTTTATAGGCTTCTCTGGGAAACTGGATAGCGAATGAAATGTAGATATAAAATTAATTTGTAATTTAAAAAATCATTTGCTGATAGCACTGTGTATTTGCTGGAATCTTCCTGGCTAGACAAGATTCTTTCCCTTTCCTACTTTGTGCTTCATACTTCTGTTCTTAGAAGGGGAAAGCCCTTTTCCAGTCAGGTGTGAGTCCTGGGAGGGGGGGGAAGTGTGTGAGTGTGTCTGTGTGCATGCAGAATCATAACAGGCATTCAGTCCCAGCTGGGCAATGACACTAATTGCCCAGATCTCATGGATGCCTGTGATGCAGCACGCTCACTTTCTCTCCTTTCCTATCCTCTCCAGGGATTTTTAAAATGCAGTATTTGAATTTTGGTGAGTGGTAAAGACCCTGCCCTAGGACCCATTTGACAAATGAGAAGCTGTGCAGCATCAGCACCAGCCGACTGAACCTCACTGAGTCTCTCTCTCTCTCCTAGTCAGCAGCTACTGTTGTGAGACAAGCTTCAGCTCTCTGTCATTGAGGAAGTTCCATTTGCTCATCAATAGGCTGCAGGCTGTGTCTTCTTTTTTTCCTCTCTGTTAAAAATTCGTAGTTTAAACCTACCAAGTTGCCTTAGCTGACAAACGAATGTAGGGGTTTGGCGCTGGGGAGAGGAGAGGCATTCGAGAAACACCGTTTCTTATTTAAATCATCAAAAGGGAAAAAAAAAAAACCAACCCGTAGTGACAAGATAGGGCAAACGTGCTTGCATGCAAGCCCCCTCACTTGTTCTACGTAGACTTCAGAGCAACACCATGCAGCATCCCCTTACGGGTGCAACCTGCGTGGCACTGCCGAATGTGGGCATGTGTCCCCAGCTCTCCTGTGCCTTGACTTTTATGTACTTACAGCAGGTAAGTTTGCTTAACTTTTTCTTTTCCTTGCAGTGCTTGCTTTGTCAGCATCGTTTGGGGGATTTGCAGTCGGGGAGGTATTTTTTGTGTGAATAGACTGTATAAATGTCTCCCACCCTGTGGAGCGAGTGTTGTGCCTGCACTTAACAATGTGAGAGCGAGTAGAAAATATGTTTTAACAGAGCATCAAGCCTTTGCATATCTTTTGGTGTTTTGGTGTTGGTTTATTTTATTTTTTTTGCAGTGTCTCCATTGGTGCTGTTTATAGATATTTAACACGGTACTGTCTGCGTTTCTCGTGGATACTGTAGCAGAGTTTCAGCCATAAAGGACTGCTCTTTATTCACTTGCAGGCATAAATTATACTTCTAATGTAAATGTGCCCAATGGCAATTTTGTTTAAGCCTTCTTTGAAGACAGGAATTTTAAGGCTGTGTTGAAACATGCTGCTGATTAAAGCCAAGCTGATTTTTGCTTCACCAGGAAAAAGATGATTTATAAGGATGTATCTGTGCAGAATACTTCTATCATTGAAGTATATTGGACTGGGTTTAAAAAAAATGTTTGGGTATCAGCACAACAATACCCATTTCTAGTAAATTTTTAATTTTTTTTTTTTTTGGTTTCATTTTGTTTTTGCTTAGAGGATTTTTTTTTAAGTATTTCGCCCCCCTCTCTCTTCTGAAAGCATTTACTATTTGGTACCCCCTCTCTGCTGTAATGTCAAATAACTGGATAATAACACATTTTTTTTAACTGGTATTTTGGAATCATCTTTGTATTCTACTCTATTTTATAACTGAATCCACCATTACAGAGTCATCTAGTAAGTATGTAGAGCCAAGACAGAAATATGTTATCATGCAAAAATGATTAATACTGTTTATTCTGTTACTTCTGTTGAAACTTCGGGAGGAAAAATATTCTTGTGCCTACAAAGAGGGGCATTTCTTCCAAACTTCCACTACAATAGTTTCTTTGCATATTGACTTCCCTGAAAGTCTCTAACTTTATTTCTGCATTCACAAATGCCTGAAAGATGTTATACGGTATTTCTTTTTGTTTCTAAAGAATAGATAAAATAGATTTAAAGCTTATTTTTATTCGAGAACATTTATTTTCCTGTTACTGCTGAAAGAAGAGAGGTCCAGTATTTTCAGGATATAAAACCTTCTGTAGGTTTTTTTTCTTGTGTAGTGTAGTATAAACCATTTCTGACTTCCAGCTTGGGAGTGCATAATAACAGATCCTTGCATGCGCCCTACATTATCCATGCATGTGGGAGGGATTCATATGTCTGCAATTAAAATTTGCATCAGATAAATATGATGTGTTTAAATTTCAGTAATTTGCATGCTGTAACTGAAATGTACGATCTTGGTAGTTCTGTATTCTGGGTCTGTTTTGGGAATGGCATTTATAGATCAGCTTTAATGATCCAGCGTGACTTGTGCACTTAGTGGTTATATACAAAATGTACTCCTGTGTTTTGTTCTGGATTTGTTTTTTTGAGTTTGACAAAGAGCAATTTCTATGTTAAAGATAGAGCTTTTGAAAGGAAAAATGGGAATTAAGGTGAGAGGTCAACATGGCCACACAAGGAGCTGATGAAGGATAACATAAAGATGAGGTTGGGTGCTCTAATAACCTTCCTCAGTGAGATATTGCAGTATCATTATGCAAACACATCTATAGCATGGCACTGCTTTAACGTTTACGAAACTGTGCAACTCTAATGAATACTTTAGAACAGGGAATTCAATTGCATCTATTCCGTTCAAGGGAAAGATGAGAAGTGGTTGCTAATGCACTTTACAAAGCGCTATATCTAGCGGATAATTTTTAACTCTTTAAGTGGATTAACTGCCACACTTAAAGTATTTTTTTTTCAAGTGTTTGCTTTCTCATCTCCTTAATCCTATTGTCAGTTTAGAATCATTCTGCCTGTACTAATCACAGTTATATAATAGGTTGAAAAGTCTGCTAAATTTGTGATGAAAATTGTGGCAGGTTCAAAATTCTGTGCTTGTTGCTTCTTTTGAATGATGGTTGGCGTTTTAGTTATTCTGAATTCCTAGAGAGTCAGGTAATCACGTTCTTAATTCAGATATTATCTCTTATTTTATGTATTTAAGTATTTCTTTAGAAACAATGCTACTTTATCTCAAAATTATCCAGGCAGAGAGGACTGAGTTGACATCACCTGCAGAGCCAATGTAATGTGGTTCTGGTTTTAAACAGTAAAGGAATAGAAAGTCGTTTGTTTTTGAAAAAACATTAGTAAACTTTCGTCATGACAATATACTTGGGTTTTTTTCTATTTTTCCCGTATCTGATAGTTTAGAGCAAACCTACAAAAATACTTGGTTTGTATGTTTAGTGCAAATATCACTATTTCAGTGAAACTGTAAATGTTTTTCTCTCTCTATGAAGTTGTCTATCGATCTTAAATACAGGTAACCTAAAAGCTTTATGTGGCAACTTAATAACTAGTGAATCCTCCCTGCCTGTGCAACCTGTGACCAGCAGTAAATAGACATTATGTGAAGCTGTCAAGTTTGGTTTTTTTCTCTAAAAATTGCACCTGAGATATATCTGCTCACTTGCACCTCAGTTAAAATGAACTCAGACATCTGTATAACAACTGAGCTCTCTCTTGGTAAACTTTGCTGCCTATTTAGAACTTATGAAAATATTTTTTTTTTTTATTGTTGCGTGTCTGCATTGGTATTCTGTCATGTGTAAGTTTTACAATTGGATATAAGCCTTTCTTGAAAGACTGAAAGGCATTATTACGTTCTTCTCAAGATGGGTAAGCCAATCTTTGTCAGTAAATACTTATTTATCCTCCTAGCCACGAGGATAGTGGTTTTCTGTGGAGCTGTATTAATCATTTGGGAAAACCTGTTTTGGTAGTCATTGAAAATTGGCCATTATTTATTTGTGAAAGTGACATCGCTTGGCCAGTTTGTGTAGTATAAATGGATAAACTGATTTCCACAGTGTACTATAGAATGCTCTACTACTTTTTCCAGGGTTAGAAACTTGATTATTTGCTCTGATATCTTTCACTTTACATGTGTATGTAATGTTTTAAGAGCCAAGTGAGGAACAGAATATTTTTTTTAAACAGTTTATGCATGGAGGATGCTTTACCTAAAAATATTTTGGGCTTTACTCTTGAAAATAAAGTTGAAAATAAACAAAGAACAGAGGCCTAGATCATGTTATAGATTAACTCTTGATAAGATGTTCACTTGAAAAAGCCAACAGAAACTGAAGAATGCTTCTGAGTTAGTTATTTGAAATGGTCTGAAATGATGTGGACACTTTCTTAATAAGATAGTTCTAACTATGGAAATCCAGAGTGAGTTTTCAAAGAGCATCAAAACCGAAATGACTGTGTCAGTGGCAGCAATGAACAGAGGGAGAACGTGGGGCTTGGCCTTGGAAGTTTTCACTGAGTCACTGTAAGGACAGGGTCAGCTGGTAAAAGTGTGGATGCATGTGGGTAAGAATTTTCTTTAGTGTCAATATTTAGAGATACAGGAGAAGGGAACTTGGATTTGTAGCACACCCTATCCTTTGGTAACATTTTATGGGGTTAGAAACAGCTGCATCTATTTTCTTTTCTTCCCCTTAATATGACACATCAATGCAAAACCCAATTTCTGACCACACATTTATATCAAATGCTGGCCTGAAGTAATTTTTGCAGCAAAATGTTGACCGCTGGTAAATTGGGATTTCGGGTCTATTAATGGAGGCTTAGTTCTGTTAACTGGTGTTTTCCCATGGTCTGTGTTTTCCTGGTTATTCTGTTGGTGGTAACAAAACAAACTCTTGTTTTGAAACATCACAGAATATTCCATGTCATAGTGTACAGTGCTGCTGTCATTATTTTAAAATTGGTAATTTTTTTTTTCTGTTTAATGATGATAGATGTGCTTTGTTTTAAATAGTGAAGTGGTTTGTACAAAGGGTAATTCCTCTTAAATGGAGCAATTGCTCATAGTGGACATTCACAGATCGAAAACAATTGAACTGAAACTTCAATATCAACCTTTTCTGTCTTTAACAAAGTAGTTCATGGTACAGCTCTCATACCAATGACGAAAAGAATCCACCATGAAAACAAAGCAGAAACCAACAAAACCTCCATCTCTACCCCAGCTATTCCATTACTGCTTACATGGTAAATTAGTGTAATTTTATTTGGGCCTTAAGCATTATGACTATGGAGAAAAGCTGAATTCCCCTCTCAGTTACTTATGTCATGCTTCTGGATCTGATGATTTATAGGGATCTGAAAGACTTTTTATCACATTCTTTCTTCATGGCTTAATTCAATGTTGATTTATTTGGTAGCATTTTCAATTGATGTAGTCAATAGTGTCAATAATGGAATAAGGATTAGAACAGATTATCTTTGTGCTAAAATTGTGTAAAGAATTGGATGGATGAACAATTCAAACAGTTCCCAGACACAGTTTAACTTTTTTTAATAGAGCAAAAGCACATCAATTGCTGAATGCCACCATTGCAGTTACAGTTCTAAGGATCTGGTTTTTGCATTTAATACTTCGGTGACTCTTCAAAGGTTCAGGTATGTCAGTTGAATTCAATAACCAATGTTTTATGGTGAGACTGTTTAAACCAATCATAAGGACATGGCCTTTCTTTGCCTAGTCCATTTATAGTACTCACTCACTCTGTGGCTCTCCTGTAAAATCAGTTAATCTGACTTTAGTTCTTGAAAATTTTAAGCATCTGTTAGTTTACAAATTGGAGTCCTTGCACGATTTTGTTCCTCTCTCTGCTATTTCATGGAAATTTTCAGGTGAGAACGTACAACCTCTGCTTATGACTGCGTGAGTGCACGGACGTCCACAGTACTAATGCTCACTCACCATCTGTTTTTCTTACAGCTGGGCCTTGAGTAATTGTCCAGTAGCTGATGGACTGAGGGTAGGCAATATTTTCAGGGTTTTCTGATTCATTTAACTGGCTTTGCTGCCCCAAGAGAAACATAGTACTTGTTTATTCATATGTGTAGGCTAAAAGCCTGTGCTGTGTCAGACAAATTATGGTACTCTGTTAAAACAAAAAAGGAGCTGCTGTCCTACAGACCATATCCTGTGGTTGCATTTGTACCTAAGGGGACACTGTGGCACTCTTAGGGA
This sequence comes from Corvus hawaiiensis, assembly GCF_020740725.1. Lineage (NCBI taxonomy): Eukaryota > Metazoa > Chordata > Aves > Passeriformes > Corvidae > Corvus > Corvus hawaiiensis. Next base: position 12,516,499 of record NC_063228.1, on the reverse strand, counting down.
ATTTTAGTGTATCAATGAAACAGACCTCAAAAGGTGGGAGTGCAGCTGTTGCATCCAGGAGTGCTGTTAATGCGGATTTCAGGAATAATGTCTTGCTGTTTAACCAATCAGGATAAATAAGATCATTTGGTATTCACCAGTAAACTCAGAAGCTGATACTTGAGACTCCACCTGTGATTGAAGCCCAATTTCCATGTTTACGTATCTTTTGTCTCCCAAGAGCTGCTCTGTTGTTTTCCAGAGGCTAATGAGAAGTGGCTTAGAGATCAAGTGCTGTAGCAGCTCTCATTCTGAATAAGAGCTAGTTTGGGGCATTTAACTCTAGCCTTGTCAAACAAGGTCAATCACTTACAAAAGCGAGAGGAAGTGCTTCAGTGAAGTACTCCCCTCTTTAAATACTAGAAGGAGGGGGGAAAAAAAAACCCAACCAAAAAAAAAGAAAACCAACTCCAGACACAAAAACCCCTCAGCAAACCAGAAGAATCTGTTAAGAAGGTTATCTGCTGCTTTGGACTATAAGAACAAGAGCAGTTGCAAAGGACCTTCCATGTGGTGGGAGCAGGTGAATATTTTTGGCTTAGAACCATTGGTTTTTCTAAGTGAGCTCTTTGAACATTTTCAATCACTTTATCTGAAAAGGGATGGCTGGATATTCTGTTGTGAGCTATTTGAAAGTTGTCCCCATTCACTAATATTTGCTAAGTATGTATATGGATGGGTATTTTCTGAAAAAAAAAAAAATATGTGGTGTGGTATTTTATACCAAGGAAAGCGTGTGGTGGTTATGTAAGCAGGAGTTTTTCTCAAGGCAGCCAGTAGATATTTCAGTTTGTTTTGATTTTTTTGACCACAGCCATTCAAAACTAGACTGACTTTTTTTGTTTTGTTTTCAATATGTGTATTTCTGAGTTGGTAAATAAGTACTATGATCACGTTAATATTAATTCTGCTAAAAATATTTTTGAAGCATTTAATAGGCGGTATAAATGAAAGTGATAAGAATTGTGACACTGGAATTTATCACCTTGTTTTATAGAGTTAGAATAATGCTGGTGGAAAGGAGAAGTCAACACCCTCTAAGAATCCTTCAAGCTTTCCTGCCTTTTAAAGGTGCATGTGCGATTGATTTATCAGTTTTAAGGTGTGATGTGTAGTGCAAGAGCTCTCCTGAGAACCTCCTGTCATTTCTTTGCTGGCATTGCTCATTTCCCTCGGAGTTGCCTAGTGCAGCACCATTGACTTCTTTTACATTTTGCTTCCCCTCCCACTCTGTCAGTGCAGCAGCCCAGTGAATTTAATTAGAGAAAATAGCATATCTAATGTCTGTGCTATCCTGACTAGTTGTAGTTGGGCCTTTGGTCTTTTGCACTAGAGCAGGCTCCAGCTGTGGAGAGATCTCGCAGTGTTTTGATCCTGCTCTTTCTCGTTGTGTTGAACACAGGCAGAATCAAAATTAGATACCGTAGTAAGAACTGAAGCATTCAGTGAATTATTTTTTGTTCATAGTGAGTCACTGATTTTCACTTTTCTGTCCAGATATGGAAAGAAAGGCTGTGGTACTTCAAAACTGAAATACTTAAGATGTTCAGGTACTCATGAATAAGAATGCAAGTGCTTTCATCGTAGACAAACTTTAAATTTGTTTTAACCCTTTATTTCAAAATGCACCAGAAATTGTTGCTCTTCCTAACTATAACATCTTGAATATGATTTGTTTTGTAACTGTACACTGATTTTATACTGCCATCTCATATATATTTGTGGTTTGTGTATATACTTACATGCCTTGCCTCGATTCCTTACTGACTTGCACTAATATTTATTATTATGTAGCTTTGAAGCTGATTTCTTCGGTTCTTTTGCTTCTCATAGCATTTTGTTTTATAGTAATAATCATTATCTCTGTTGCGGATAGTAAGTCTTGTGTACGTGAAATAGTTCATTACAAATATTGATTATGGGTGTGAAGCTTAATTTACGAACAAGGAAAGATAAAAAGTTCTAAAATACAAGCTTGTGATGTCCTAGTGGCACAATCTTTCATGAGACAGTGGGAAATTAAAGTATTTCTTTGAAATAAGTTACAGTTACCATTGTAAAGGGAGGCAAAAAGAAGGTTGAAAGTTCTCCCTGAGAAGAAGATTTTGCCAAAACAGAGCTGGTGTGAAAATCTGGGGGTGAAAAGAAGTTAGACAGCCTGTATATTCAGTGAGTGTCCCCTCCTTAAGCTTTTTCCCTAGTCATGTATTAGTCCTGTCTCTGGGATGTTACATGGCTGCATGGCTCAATTAATGCTCTGTGGCAGGAGGAGGAAAAAAATGTCTCTGTCTTGTCAGAAGTGAAGTTATTTACTTTCAAAAGCTGACAGAATAGCACTGCAGGGGCTTCATTTATTTCCGTTCAGAATGTCATTATTGTGTAATGCAGAGGGACTCCTGCATGCATTGCAGGCTTACTCTTGTAATCTCAAGTCTGCTGGATGGCTGCAGAAGTGTAAAATGGCCCACTGGAATGTTTCCCTATTCTGACTTCAGCTTGTTCACTTTTGCAAAGCAGCATTCCAAGTGTCTTAAATATTTGCGGCTTAGAAGGCGATAAACGTGTTTGTGGTGGTGCTGATGCCGGATACCTTTGGAATCGTGCTCTGGCCTGGCTGGAAGACTGATTGTATCCTGAGTTACCTTTATAATGAGTGTCATTTTCCCTGATGGGTAGCATATGGTTTGAGACTGCTTTTTCAGCATTCCTCTGTCTGTCATGCTCTCTAGTTTTCCCAAGTCTAGCCCCAAAAGGAGTGTTTTAGTGCAGAATGTTTTATAAAGATTACTTGCTATTTCATTTCAAAGTTTGGAAAAGCATTTGACTTTGCTGTTGTTGTCTTGCACGTCCTTCAGAGGCAAGATAAGTAGTTTTGGTATTGCCTACCCAAGTTCAGCGTGTCTTGCTGCAAAAATACAGGAGTGTTCAGAAACTGCAGTTCCAAGGGGCTTGGTTTATTTTTTTTCCTTTCCCTTTGATACCATCTCTTCCAGCTTCACTTGGAGTACCAGGCTTGGCATGTGCACATGAAATTGCCTGTTGCTCTTTGGAAAGCTTTTTGATACACCAAAAGTAAAAACACTGAAACAGCGGAGTTCAGGAGTTCCTCTGCCCTTCTTTCTGCCTGTTCTTAAAATAAATAAATAAATACTCCAATAGAAAATTACTTAATTTGGGGAGGAGTCACATTTTTAGTGATAGTTGATTTTTTTTTTTAAGGGTAAACCCTTTTTGATTTTTTTTTTTTTTTCTTTTTCTTTTTTTTTTTCTATTTAGAGCAGGTAGAGTAAAAATTACTAAGATGCCAAATTAATTTGTTAATGCTGGATTTTATTTGCACACAACATATCTTTAAATGAAGGCAAAAGGATTCTGCTTCTAAATGGGCTTGCTTGCTTCTTTCCTGCTTTTCTCTTTCTTTTATTTGCAGACATAAAATCCAATAAATTTCTATTGCAGTTGCTGGGCTTGGGGGAGAAAAAGGAGAGGAAAAGTACAAAGCTATTGGGAAGCGTCAAACACGGCAGATGATGAAGTACATTTCATAGCAGCCAATTCCAAGCCCAAAATCCCTGTTGTGCAGGAAGGCTTCCCAGCTCACACAGGAAATTCAGCCATTGCACAGCAGAGTATTAATGATTTATACACCCCGCACCACTGCTTTTGTTCACTCGCAGAGCCAGGGTGTGTTAATAAAGGAATTTCAGGGAAAAGGGTCCTGGCATGCTGAGTTGTTTTGCTCAGTGCGGTGGACGCTGCCTCATAAATCAAAGGAATTTAGTGCTTTACAACCTTTCAGAGCTGCTGAGGGTGGGGTTTTTTGTGGTTTTTTTTTTTCTTTTTTTAATCTGATACACCTAGGAATATTTTCATTTCTTTTCTATAAAGAATGAATGAACTTCTGGATGAGATCTATCTCAGCTGTTTTAGGGTTGATTGGTTTGCTTCACAGTGGCATTATACTTCCATTTGTTTTCCATTTGGATTTATGCTTTATGGTGTTGTCTATGGAAGGAGACTAGCATGGTTTTATTATCATAGAGATGCAGATCACATTATATTCTGTCTTATTTCTTAGAAATAACTAAATGAAATATAAAGGCAAAATACATTTGCAGTAAGCAAAGCAGTTTTATATTCTCTACCTAAAATAAAAACAAATAATAACACTTATTAAATATTATTATTTTAGCTAATTTTTTCTAATAAATATTTTTCAGTGTTCTACTATACACGAGTGATAATTTTTGAAGTTGTTTTTTTGCCTGGAAACTTTGTTTCTTAATAGCAACTGCAGGATTAGGTTCTTAATTTTGTATTGATTTACATAATTATCTTTTTCTAATAGTGGATCAATATTGATTTTGTGAAAGAAAATATGTATCTACACTTGATTATAGACATGAAGATAAAGAAGGCTGTTTTTTAAAAATCTCTGAAATTGTGATGTGAACTAGAGTATTAAATAATGTTGTAAGATGTCCTAGCAGAAAACCACTTGGTTGGATAGTTATGGAACCTAATTTTTGCTTTCCATGGCCCCATTAAAAGAAGGTTTGGTGAGGGAATAGGAAATAATTGCAGGGAATGTGTTTTGCAATTAAAGGCAACCTGGTTTTACACGGGCATCTTAAGACTTTGTATGACACAGCAGACACAATGTTTTTAGCCTGTTTGGGCCGTTCAGCATCATAGATTCAGGTACCTTTTTGTACAGGAAATGTAACTGTCCTGTCCTGGCTTGGTCACAATAGAAAAGGTGATTCCCTCTGAGCTTTGTGGGAATCAGTACTGCAGAAGTTAGAGCTACTTAATACTGAGAGGAATTCTTTGTTTGCAGTTTTTGTGGTCTGAAGGCAAATAAATACTTTCCTTTCTGTTTTCCTCTCTCGTTTAAATATCACAGATTAATATAAGGTAGGTGCCCAGTAAATGAGGTTTATGTTTATAGAGCAGCATTGCTGCATTTGTTTGTCCTCCATTATTTGGGTGCGTGAGTGTTTCATTGTATTTAATTATGTCTGTGAGGCACAAGACAACAGTCAACATCTGCTCTATTGTTGCTGTGGTTTACAGATAGCTTTGATGGGTTATTAAACAATCTATTCTTCAAACAGCAAGCAGGGAAATAAGCTGCACCCATATTATGTAATTTTGTAAAGGTACATTATGTAATTAGTTGTCTAGTATTTGCACACTAATCTTTTATTTTGATTGGATATATGCTATTCCATTTTAAAAAAAGTGATGATCCTTGGCAGTTTTTATTTAATAGTGAGTTTCTAGTTTCTCTATGGGTTGAGTTAATTTTCCCACTACTAATTTGATTTCACCATATGTTTTATATTGAAATAATGCATCTGAGTTGTGAATGCTAATACAGAAATTAGAAATGTGCATTAACTTTCATTTATTACTGAAACAGCTACTGACAAACTATTAAGACAGAAACATCATTAGGTATCTTGAACTATTTTTGAGTAAAGGTTTGTGCTGTTACCAAAGCATCAGTTGGGGAAGGCAAGGTTCAAACTGCTTTGACTCTTAGATCTTACTCAGAGCAGAACATCCCTCGGTACACCCTGGGCAAGAGAAGTTGTACAAGCAGGGGGATGACTCTGTGGAACTTGACTCTTGTACAAATGGATTTCCTGATGGAAGTGTGCTTGCGTGTTAATCTGCTTTTAATTTTGTTTTGGTTTAGTGTACCTGTTAACTGCTTCAAGTTTCTTTATGTAACACCGGTGTCCACTCTATTGTATCTGCATGCATTAAGGCAAATCACTGAAAGATTGCAACTACCCAGCATGTGATTTGTATTTTGCCTTAAAATAAAATGTAGAAGAAAATGTTCCAGACACAAATGATGAACAGATCCTAAAATTAGACTTTCTCTATCTTTTATCATTGCAGAAAATCACCTATTAAAAATGTTTGAGAACACGAGTCTGTAATATTTTCACGGCTCCTGAGCTGCTACTGCCCACAGTTCTAGAGCTGCAGCTTGCTGGGGTTGCTTCTCACAGCAGGGCTTCTGAGGCTTTGGAAATACTGTTAATCCAATGAGCCTGACTTAGGGACCCGGGTTTTCCATTGGAATAAAGTGGTTCAAAATCCTTTGGAACACGAACTCTGCTCTGGTGAGACCCCACCTGGAGTACTGCATCCAGCTCTGGGTCAGATTGCACTGAGAGGCTGTGGAGTCTCCCTCACGGGGGATATTCCAGAACCATCTGGACACAATCCTGTGTCCTGTGCTCTGGGATGGCCCTGCTGGAACAGGGAGGTGGCATCAGGTGACCCACTGTGTCCAGCCTGACCCATCCTGTGATTCTGTGACCTGTTGGAGCAAATCCAGAGGAAGTGCCAAGATGACGAGAGGGATGAAGTACCTCTCCTGTGAGGAAAGGCTGAGAGAACTGGGATTGTTCAGCCCAGAGAAAAGAAGGCTTTGGGGTGCCCTAAATGGTGACCTTCCAGTGCCTGAAGAGAGCCTACAGGCAAGACGGACAGAGACTTTTTATGAGAGCATGGAGATACAGGAGAAGGAGGATGATTTTAAACTGAGACAGAGTAGGTTTAGAGGAGATGTTAGGAAGAATTTTTTTTTACTGTGAGGGTTGTGAGACACTGGCACAGGTTGCCCAGAGATGCTGTGGATGCCCCATCCCTGGAAGATTTCAAGGTCAGACTGATGGAGCTCTGACAAACCTTTTTTAGTGGAAGGTGTCTCTGCCCATTGCAGGAGGATTGAAACTGGATGATCTTTAAGGTCCCTTCCAAGCCAAATCATTCTATGATTCTATGAACTAAACTATCCCTTCTATGTACATGAAAAACTTAATTCAAATGAAAAAAATGTATAAAAAGCACGGTTACTTGGAAAAGTATGCATCCTAGCAGGTAGGAATGGTGTTCCAGGTGCTTGTTGAAATGTCATTTTGTAAAATGGCCATAATTTTTAGCATAGAATGAAAATTCTTCCTTTTTTTTTTTTTTTTTTTTTTTTTTTTTTTTTTTTAAGGGCTTGCTAGAAATACTTTGTAATCTTCCTCTCACCTACCTGAGATTGAAACAGGGTTTTCAGTTCTGTTCCTTCTCCAGGGATGTGGAGAATTCCTCTTGAAGTTTTGATGAATGGAAACTCAAACAAGAGCTTCTAATTACAGTTTTGTAAGAACTGAAGGAATGCCAGGATGCTGCACTTTGTTTTCAAGGTGTTTCCAGAAACCCACTGTGGGTGGGGGAGGAACTATGGGTTTGTCAATTTTATTTTTTATTTTTTTATAATATCTATGACTAAACTGGCAGGGTGGGTCTTTTAGGAAGTGCTCATTATCAGCAAACATTTGTCTTTGTGTGTGACCAAACAACCCAGGCAGGTGTCTCTAGAAGCCTGCATGGGAATGGAGCATTCACGGGCTGTTTTCTGGCATGCAGTGCAGACGTGGATTTTCCTGGGTGAGAAAAGCAGGACTAGAATTTCTACTGGGGTAGATCAGTTTATTGACTTCTGCTGAGAATGCTAGCCTTGGCTTTGCTGTGAAATTAATGCATCGTATGGTGAATGTGCATTTTCTGTCATCGTATTCTTGTACATTTTGCTCAATAGTTTCAAGTGTTTATTTGCACTAAAATCGTACAAGTTGTGTGTGCCCATTTCCAGAAGAAAATGAACTTTGAAACTCCTTTATAAAAACTCCAAGGGAAAGCTATTTTCAGCTTTATTAAGGAAGAAGAGTTACAGCAGGCAGCATCTGATCTGTGAGAGTGATGGGTACTGGTTACTCTCAGAGCTTCACAAGGAGTTAGGGCTGTGGAGCACAAAATATTTCAGTGTTTTCTTCGTGTGATCCTAAAGGGCTAATTAGGGATGAAGAGTTGATGATAAATCAGGAAATTCAGCTCTTTGTGAATGGCCAAACAGATCAGTGGAAAACAAAAAATATTGTTAGGCAGTGGTACCAGATCACTCAAACATGCAAGAAAGGAGGCTGTGAAGAAGACCTATCAGTAACAAAAAAATGAGGTAGTTATAAAAACCTTTGAAAATAATTTCTGTAAGAATTCACTAGTCCTAGTTGACTCATTAATTATCTTGAAATCTGACAGTTCTGTAGAAGCAGCTATGGAGTGCTTTTTTGTCAGTGCAATGCAAGAGAGATGTTCCAATAATAGCATTTATAATCCAGATGTGCAAAAGTCAGGTCTGTCTTATGAACCTCCTGTACAGTTCATGTTTGCTGAGCAACTCAAAGCTTGTACAGAAATATTACATTTCTTATTTTTATTTATTCCTGGTGTTCAGTCGCATGTATTTTGGTGGTTTACTTCTTTACTAAATAGTATCAAATGTTTCATTCCTTCTGGTTAGAAACCAATCACTATTGAAAAGCTTTTGAGAGAAGGTAAGATGCTCTCAGTTGAAGAGTTTGAGTTCAATTTTTAGTGTCTGATCCCCTGATCTTGCACTGCAGGAGAACTGACAACCTCTGAGGTCTTAGAAGGAGAGTACTTACTCTTTGTCTTATTTCTTGCAACACTAAAAATCTTACTCAAGTTATTAGCTGGATATTAGTATTGGCTGAAGCACTCATTTCAACAAAAATAGAAATAATCCACTTCTGTTGTCCTTTCCTGTACAACTTTAGCCCAGTCCTTTGCTGATGCCTACCAAGGGCACTGGCACAGGTTGATTAAAACATAAATGAAGGTGAGATTAAAGGCCTTTCTTTCTCTATTCCTTTCTAATATCAAATAGAATTGACAAAAAGTAAAGAAGTGGGTCGCAGGAAAGGCTTTTAGCATCTGGCACTGATACGACAGGGTTCTGGTTTTCTGATCTTAGGTGCTTTCTCTCCTCTCCTGTTATTCTGAGCAGTAGCATGATCCCTCTAGCTTTACATTGTCCTGAGAAGGTTGTGAGAGACGACCTTAGAAATCAAGCATTCCCATGAATTCTCTACCTACTGTGATTACTGAAGAATATGTAGGAGTGGAATGTGTAATGAATAAATAGAATATTTTTAATAGGTTTCAGGAGAGGGGGGGAAAGTAAACATGTGTTGTGATTCTTTCAGGTGAGATCTATTTACTGTGTTACCAGGAAGACTTCTTGAAGCTTAATCCAGGGAATTTTGTTCTTCCAAATTAATTGTCCTGTGTACCAGCACTTTACAGAGAGGTGGGTGCAGAGAGTACTCAGAGCAATCCCACTAACAGTGATCTGGCTTCAGTCCCAGACCCTCAAACTGGGGGCAGGAGAGATGTGACCTATCTCAGGGAGAGCCAAGTTTTAGCCCGGCCTGGATAGGCCGGGTACAAGACCTCACGCTGAGTTTAGGAGTGGTGTTGAGTTGCTGAACATGGGATTAGGTGTGTCACCAAACATGTGCATTAGGAAGTGTCTATGTGACTGAATTGACTTTAGACATTAATTAGCAATGAAGTTGAAAAAGCTTTCTTAACTTTCTGCCATTCAGATTTGGAGGCAAACTTCTTATCAGCTGAGCTTTCTAGTGCTTTCAGCCAAATCCTGCCTGCCTTAGATGCTCCTTGCTTGTAGCTCTTGGCTAAACTTTAGTACTTAAACTATTGCCAGTGTCTTGAATAGAGCTGAGTTATGGCTTACATTACATCTAATGCCTTCAAGTCTTGATATTTTATCTCTTGAGGATATGAAACTTGTCTGTAGTGAACAGAAATTCCCTCTGATTCCTTTAAAGACCTATAGGGTCTTTATTATTTTGGGGTTTGAATTGGTTGTTTCTCCAAGGCACCCTGCTCACTTAGGATATCTACCCTATGCTGGTTTCTGCAATCAAGCCATAGCACTTGGCATGGTAGGGTGCTTGAATGATGTATTTATACAGGCAGGAGGCAGGGTTTAATATCATCTCATGATTCACTGTGCAGTCCTATTAATACGAACTTGACTCGGGGGAATAAGTAGCTGTTACTTGTCAGCAAATCCTGAGTGTATTAAGGGGGTGAAGTTGTATTGAAAGATTCTCACAGTGATACTCTGCTGTTCCCAAGGGAAGCAAATGAAATCTGTACTTTGATGAATAATGAATGTGCTAATTGGGGTCAAGAAGAAGTCATAGCTTCCTGTGATACAGTAGTTAGAGTAGCCTGACTACAGCAATAAAGAAAAGTCTGTTTGACCAGATTTGGTAATAAAAGTATGTGAGTGTCTGTCATCTCTGTCATCTCCACACAACTAAAGCCTGGGATGTGACAGTGGCATGCAGGTGGTTGATCTCTTCTGCAACACGGGTGTATTCCTGGCATCCTCTTTTAGGTATTGGTTGGTGCCTGTAAGAATATGGCCATGAACTGATGCTGAGACTGGTTAAGAGCTCAGATATTACCAAAAATCCTGTGTGGAATGGATGATGATCTCTCATGGCATGGCTTGGGTATATCACTAGGGTTCATTAAGAGTGGATATTGGTTAGTTAGTCTGTTCCTGACTTGCAAGGAAAAATGCATTTGTTGTTGCTGGTCTGTATTTGCAAACAAATGTACCCTAAGGGGAATATCACAGCCTGTGCTCACCTGCTGACAAAATACCTGCAAAAATACATATTTCTTGGTCATCCTGTATTCAGGACACAGAAGAATAAATGAGAATGAGGAAGATATATGCAAGTATGATTCTAATACGTATTTTGTGAAATACATAGAACCTGACACTTTATTAAAGATCTATGATAGTGCTTATCATTTGTGGAAGATGTACATAATTTTCAGTAGTTAGTCTATGTAACTGCATGATATCAAACAAGCATGAGATCTTGAAAGTGTTCTGTGTTTCATACAAAATTTTCTAAGCTGCTTAACTTCTCATGGATTGGAGGCTAATCTCAGCTGGTTTAGAAAATGCAGATAATCTCAAGAGCAGAGTAGTGAAAGATATCTGAAGTAGCCTGGAGATGGGAGAGAGTGTGTTCTCAAAGAGGCCAACAGGGAAAATTCAACTGATTTGATACAGCTATCTAGCTGATAAGAGTTATGTAATAAAAGCCAGCATGGAGCTCTGCAAGAGAAGGAAAGCAATGCAGTGCTCACTAAGGCAGAAGAAACAAAGTGCAGAACCTTGTAACACATCTTCTGTGCTGGGAATAAGTCGGGATGTCTGCATGTCAAAATCAACTCTTGGTACTTAAAGCAACAGTATTTTCCTCCAGTTTTGCAGCTAACTTTTCTGAGTGATCCAGGACAACTGGAGGCACACAGAGAAGCTTTCTTCACAAATATAATTGTACAGGCCCATGGCGGTGTGTTCCACCACTTTTTGTAGCTTTAGGAGACTATTTTCTGTGTGGCACCTTGCAGTCCAATGTCACCCTTTTTCCTAGTGCAGAGCACAGCACAATAAACAACTGAAATTTCCAGATTCATCCTGCTTTAATTCTGACACAAATGCTGGGATAAAAATCTGGTTGTGATGCAGAATCTTTCTAATTGGTGTGATAGTGCAGCTAAGTTAAAAGACACCTATATCTATTTGATGTTTGTTTTCAGAGAGTAGTTGTTCGCAGATTGTTCTTGGCGTTTGTGCTTTGATATGTAGAGATGATGACAAGTCCTTACGTTTCTGTGGTAGCCCAAGGGAAGTCCAGGCACCGAGGGATCCCTTAACTCCAGTTATAACCTGCTTCTTCTCTCTAGCATACATTTATCACCTGTGTAAATGAATGTGTCTTGTGACTCACTGAAGGGTAAATCACTCTCCGTGCTGTCAGGGGACAAATACTTATCTTTTAGCAATCCAGTCCAAGCAGGGATGAGGGTTTCCAAGTTGTAGAAGAGGCCAAGCTTTGCTTTCAAGAGTTCTGGGAAAAGTGAAGCTAAGTAGGTGTATATCTTTTAAGTGGGTGTGTGTGTTCTTTTATATTGCTTTCATTGTGGTGATCTCCCTGTACCAGATGCAATTCTCTTCAAAGGAATTTACAGTCAGAGATGGATACAAATGTATAGTTGACCTGCAGAGGAACAGGAATATTGGTCACCATGCCGCTGGACAGTCAGTTCATCCCCCAGTCAATGTTTTTGTGTGGCATTCTGGCAAGAGGAGGTTTTATGGGCTGAGAGAGAATGTTTGTAGATGTTTATAGAGACTTACCTGGTAGCAGGCAACTTCAGGAGAAAGCACCGATGCCATTTGGAGTTTGGTTAGGAGGTGCAGGAGCACAGTATTCAAGGCAAGACAAAGAGAATATTCATCTTTGAGTTGTTGACAGTAATAGATTGGGTAGGAATAGGCTGAGGTGAGCCTTTGAGGGGGATGACAAGTACAGGATAAAGGTAGTAAAAGGACGTTTTTTGGGGCAATGCAGGTAGAGAAAGAAGTGATCTTCGTGGGAGCATTCCAAAAGAAATGGAAGGTAAACAGACCATTCTTTAGCCAGTGAGGTACTAAAGCAACCCATGACTAGTACACAGCACTGACAATAAGAAAGAAAGTAAGTTGAAACCAGAGAGAAAGGATGGGCTGTGTACTCAGAAACCAAGATTTACTGAAATATAGCACTTCAAATGTTGCAAGGGCAATCGGCCTACAGGGCAAAAGCCTTAATCTCTCTAGGGCTACAAATAGTTTCTCAAATATGTTTCCCGACTTCTCCCAGCTTGTCTGAAGCTCTTGTATATGGCAGGACTGTAATTATTTATCTTTATTTATCTTTGAAATCCCCAAACTTGCTATCATTGTATATTTAGAAGAAAAAGGCTAAAATTTGAACTTCAGTGGAACTGAAGCATTGTTGTTTTTTGACTGAAGAATTAGCTGGCTTCATCTTGACCTGCTGCTAGTTTCTAACGTGTTCCTAAGAGCTAATGTAATTGTTAGATGCTAATGTAATTTTTAAATGGAAACTTCAAGTTCAGAAGAAAAATGTGTTAATTCTAAATGTGCTGTATCCCATGTGCTTGAAAAAGGTGGTTTCTCCCAGGTTCAAACAGTTTCTATATCCTTGCCCTGTTCTCTGGTATGAACTGAGATGCTTAATAAACTCAAACAACCCTGACAACATCTGCCATGTTAGCTATCAGTATGAAACCAGCAGACACTTTTGATTTGTGTAAGTGACATTTTCATTTAGAAGTCAGTAAAATATCCACACTGTGTTTTGGCTCTGCTGTTACGTGTGAGAAGAGCTGGCTGGGGAATGGGTACCTGGCATGAGCAGCTCCTACACGTACTTCATGTGGAGGAGAGCAGAACAGTGAGCAGCTGAGGACAGGGGGCAGCTCTGGATGGTGCTTCTGGTGCACTTGAAGAGCCTTTGGCCCTAAATGACTTTTGCAGAAAGGTGGAAATAGTCTGGAAGACAAGTGCAGCAGTTATAAAAGTGTCAGCAGCTGTGCTGGGGAGGGTGGTGGAAGATGGACAGCTTTTTCTGCCTATCAGTATTTCCATTAATGCCAGATCACCTTCTCTTTCAAAGCATGTGTGGTGCTGGTGTCTGGTAATCCTTTTTTAGAAACAATAATCTAAAGTTGCTGTGGATGAGGGAAATTATCAGGAGACTCGGAAACCAATTTATCCTTTCAGTTTTGGGGTTTTCCTTTACCAGAAAACCGTTGAGAAACCTTAAAGAGAAAACAGAGATCATTTGGAGAATAGGAAAGGTGGACAAAAATGGGAGACTTGAACTTAAAAGAATCAAATATGACATAGCATAAGCTATGGAGAGGGTGCCAAAGTAGTATCTGAATTTTTTATGATCTGAGAGCTGGGAAAGTTAGGCTAGTGTAGGAAGGAAATAGAAATTATTTGAACTTCATTGGTGTTGTGCAGCATTTGGAAGAAGTATTGTTTGTGGTATTTTGTAGATATAGGCATTAAGAAGAGTTAATTATTTGGCAGAAAGATGGTCTAAATAGATTACTTCTGTCAGAATCTGATTAGAGCATACATCATTGATTGGCTGATGACTGCATTGCAGGGATCTGCCTTTTCCAGGCATTGTGGCCCCAGGAAAGTACCACAGCAAAATTTAGGCATGTGTTTTTGCCTGGGGACATATTTTAGTCATTGTCTAATGTACCACTTACATCTTATATGCAGGTGGGAGCAAACCTCTGGTCTTTCTTGCACCATTTTCATTTTCTTGCTCTGCCTGAATGTGTTTGGTTTTCAGGCAGATTTCCAGCTTGATTGCTGTACAGTACGGATGCACGGATACAGCAGTCTCCATTTCCTTCCTATTTAAATGACTTTTTAGCAAGTCTTCAGTGAAACTGCTGTTAGAGCGCTCCTGTCAGTAGCTTTAGTTCTGTGCTAAAACATGAGATTGTGGTATTAGATTGCTGGGCCTGAAATACTTAAGAATTTTGTGACCTAGTACTACTACCTCAGCTTGCTTAACCTACGCTCTTCACCTTTAAAATCAGCCTTTTAGCAAAAAACCTGCCTTTTAGCAAAATTCTGCATCATCGAAACAAATAAGATCGTGCATTTTATTTGTGTATGTGCACTTTACATATAAAGCTAGTGTTCATGTGTTTTTCTTGTTCTTTCTTCCTCTCTCATTGCTAAAATCAATTTTCAGTTTTGGAAAATCCATGAAAAATTTTAATGAAAAAAAACCCTAGGGTTTGGGAACAGCTGAAAGTAACCTACCCTCCATGAGCACACTGAGAATGACTTAGCGTGTAATTTTTTTTCTTAACAGCATTACGATTTTCTAGAATGTAATGGCAACGAAAGCTGTATAGTTGTTTAAAATAGATGATCTCCCCTTTTCCACCCACAGGCACAGTTAATTTTTTGCACGGAGGAGGAGCCCTACAGCAGGCAGGAAGTGGGTGCTATCACCACCAGTGACATCAGGGAGATGCTTGATGTGCATGTCCCAACCCTTCTGGTTTTGTCCTCCCAAAAGTGTTTAGGTCCATGCTTGACCTTAATCATGCTAAAGGTCCTGCTAAAGTGAAACAGAGCTCTCAGCTTAATTAATACTCTTCTGGCTCATTCTCTCAGTCCTCAGTACTCTTCGTGGTCAAATTTCAGTTATTCAACATATTCAACATACTCTTGCAGAGCCAGAGTGACCATTGATACTAACTAAGAGTGAGCTGTAAAAATCAAGTCAAATTTCCTTTTTGTGTGGCTGGGAGGGAGAACAGATGTGTTGGTCTGAAGTGGTGGAGCTGATGCAGAGCCATTGGCATAAGTTCCGAGCTTGGCATGGGGCGGAGACGCGAGTAAAGCTCTGTTGTGCTTCTGTGGTTTTGATTCACAGAGGTTTGTGCGAACTTAGGTAGCTGGTGCACGCATGGGACATCATCACAGAGCCCAGCCACCAAGTCAGAGCTTGGATTTGGAGTGCCCCACACCTAGACATTTAGGAGCATGTTGCTATAGTGAGGCAAGCAAAGCATCCTTTCCTTAAAACAGGTAAAACTGGTTTATTTTCAAAGTTTGTTTTTGTATATTACTATCTGCAATGTAGAAAATGGCAATGCTGCTTAGACATTTGATGTGTTTGTTATTCTGGAATAATTATACTGCTTGCAAAGGACTGGAAGGGTCCTCCTGGAAGTTGCTGAGTTCACACTACCACTACTATTTGCATTATATAATTGACTGTTATGAGCCACCCTTTTTTTGTTACTGTGGATTTGGAAGGCTGTTCTAGACCCTCACTAGACAAGACCAAAATACTTCACAAAAACCCCCGAACTTGAAAAAATATGTTCAGCCTAAATTTATTCATAACTAGGTTTTTCTTGATTTTTAGAGTGTCAGGATTGTCCTTAGCTTAGACAGTCTCTTCCTCCTACTGTTTTCTTCCCTATTCACAGATTGCTTTGCTGGGATAAACAAATCAAATTTAGGTTCCTGTTGCAACATAGTTGTTCCATTCCCCTGAACACCAAAAGGAATTTCTCTACAATGTTTGTATTTGAATTTGACCTTTTTTTCTTTTTTGATTTAATGTGGATGAAGAGAACTGTGTTCTGTTGGAAGTACCTCTAAGAAATCAAGACATTAATTGAGAATTAAAACTAAGAAATAGTGCTAATTTTCCTTTTCCTATTTGCATCTCACTAGCATCTCAAATTCTTTAAACAGATGCAATGAGACCCTGTATTTCTTCCTCCTGAGTTTAGCTCTGAAGTTTATTAGGAGGAGCATGATCTTGCATTTTGTATTATTGAATTCCATCCTATTTCTATTAATGAAGCCCATAAGATTTAGCAGTTCTTTCTATGTAATATCCTTATCCTTTTCAGTCTTGACAGTACCTTCCAACTTCGTGTCATCAAGAAATTTCATCAGCAGGTTGCCTTGTGCCAAAATAATTAAAGAAAATGTTAAAAAAATCTATCCTAAAATAGATCACAGAAAAGCTTCCCTTGAGCCTGCGCTTCCCTGTACAAATCTTCCTCCTCAGGTTTTCTAATGTCTTATCAAATGCATACATGCTGAAACAAAAAACCTGGCAGGTATTTTACAGAGCAATTTAACAGTCTGTATTTATGTCAGTTGTCCCACTGGAGTCATTTGAGTAAAGCTTGCAGAATCCATTTTATAATCTCCATTCCTGGGCGAAAGAAATCTACTTTCTTTTCAAATGCAGCTTACTCTGCTAGATGAAGCAAATAGGCAATAGTTAAAATGAATTTTTTTTTTTTTTTTTTTTTTTTTTTAGAAATTAAGTGTTTGTGAGTTGTGACTGCAACTTGCTTTCTCATATATACTTTTTGTCTATATATTTCTCTGTGAAAGTTAGTGACTGATTTTGTATTGTAATTTATGATACTCTTTTGAAAAATCCATGATGTGTTAGCTTGCTTAATAATTAAACTGCAGAGTTTC
The DNA here is from genome assembly GCF_020740725.1 of Corvus hawaiiensis. NCBI lineage: Eukaryota > Metazoa > Chordata > Aves > Passeriformes > Corvidae > Corvus > Corvus hawaiiensis. The sequence goes on along the minus strand of NC_063228.1, from coordinate 12,499,626 downwards.
TCTTCCTTAATAAGAAAAGACCAAGAAATGGGATTTATAGCTAAGCATAGTCAGATAACCAGTGAGAACACCATCATCCCCAACAGAAAAGTGAAGCGGTTCTGAAACAGGAGATGGCGTGGGGTAAACATCACTTCATCATGTGGCAATTGCTGGCCTCATTGGCAGCTTCTCCAGGGAGCATCACTGAGGGTCACAATTCCACATCTAAAGTTAGCAGTGGGGTAAGGCTGGCAGTGGGGAGGGCCAGTGGGCAGCTGCTGAGGGAGATTTCTAAATCCTGCAGCACGGCCGCCGTGATACACGAGAATCAATTACTGAAAACCTTCCGCGATGGTCAAAATGTGACATTAAATAATTGAGTATCACATCAAATCTTGTCTGCAATTAGTTATCTGGAAAAGTAATTATGCAACAAAATCAAGTAGCTGAAATTAGTGGTGTGAAGCACCCTGGTTATTCGAAGACTGTAGGAGATTTTTTTTATTTCACTTGTAACATGCAGTTGTAAGTACCTAACTAATTCTTTATTGAAATAAAAAAGTCTTGCTCAATTGTAATTCTTGTCATTAGTTACATCTGCAATAGAAGATACATAGCACATAAAGCAGGTATTAATGACTAAGCTGGTTTTGTCTAAAGTAAAAATGAACTGTGGAAGAGAATGTCTTGTAAGTAGTACATTTAAAATCAAATCTGTTTTGATTTAGGGAGGAAACCAGCCTAAATTTCACTCTTTTGTCTCTTACATCAGTAGTGTAAGTTGATTTGGAGAACGAAGTTGTAACATTCTAACGGGGAAATGTGTTCTTTTAAAATAGTTATGATCAATTTAACAACATAGATGTTGTGAAAGGTTAGAAAACCCATTAAAATACAATTTACACTAATAGAAGTAGTTAGCTTGCATTAGTTAGCTCCCATATTCAAAACAAACAAGAAAAATATAATGAATCAAAAGAGTATGTACCCAGAATAACAGACTTAAGTGTAAACGCTCGCTCACATGAACATTGTTTAACAGCTTATAAATACAGGCAAATGTCTAATTCTGCAATCATGATACCCTGATTATTTTGAAAATGGCTTCTAATAGTAACTGTTGTCATGTATATGCCAGAACCGATAGGAAAATTATTTCTAATCAGTAGATCTGTACAGAATTTGATCTCTATGTGTATAGTACTTAAAAATCTGAACTGATAAAGAGTAGTTGGCTAGTCATGTTACTTAAGCTGGTCCCAAAATAGCACCTTCCTTTTTGGGTAGAGTTAGGTTTGCAGCTGTTGTCTCTATCTGTTGTCTCTGAAGAAAATTTTAACATTAAGTGTTGCTGACGTCAATTTTTTTCTTTTTTTTACAGCTGATGTGGGCTTTGCCCCTGACAGAAGTTATTTGGTTCTAGCTCTGAGTTTGGAAGAAGTTGGTATATAGATTTTCCCCTAACTTTCAATTGATGTGTTTAGCTTTAGTGGGAGTAATACTATCACTTAAACCATGTTGTCGTCTCAAGGAGTTTTGCTACATCCCTATGGAGTGCCAATGATTCTGCCGGCAGCACCATACTTCGCTGGACTTGTTCAGGTAATGCAAGGCCGCTTCCAACAAGCAACTTAACTCTAGTGCACTTAGAGCAATAATTGGAATTTTTATGGTTGAGAAAGCAAACACTTTTAATACAGGCAAAAGCTCTCATGTAGTCAGTGAGAAGACAGTAGGAAATCAAAAAGATGGATCACCCTAATCTGTGTATTGACATCTCTCATGGCTGAATAAATGGTGTAGTTGAGCTATATTTGCTTGTATTGATTTGTCTGCTGTTTAACATTCATGCCTTTGCTTCATGAGGTTGACCACAGGGCAGAGGATTTGCTATCCATTCTAGGTTTCTGAGGGAGTCAGCATTCCCACGGCAGGTCAGAAGACAAAGTAACTTACCATGATGTGTTTAGGTTAAGTGTTTTTGCACAGCAGATAGGAATAGTGTTAAATATGCATTAATTCAAATGTTACTCGTCACACGGAATGAAAAAGAGGTTGTGGTTTTGTGTGTCTAGAAATATATCACCTGCAAAGAATATTTATACACATCCTATTAATTCCTTTGAGCCCTCAAAGCATAAGATCTTGCTGCAGGGCAAGAGTTCTGTATATTTAGGAGTCAGCTGGCAATTACTAGATTGTTGTTGTTGTGTTCGCTTTTGCTTTTATTTTTATCAAAAAAGTGGTGCTACTGCAGTTTCTACTGTTAGACTTGGGATTTTTGATAGATCGTGCAGATGCTAATTAAGCAATAAGTATCCTGTTGTTTACAATATTAGAAGACATTAGGAAAAGTCAAATAACATTTCTAAACACTGATAAAATTGTACTATCTGAGTGGCAGTAGTTAGATATTGTGCATTAACAGGGTCAAGACACCCACGTGTGTTAGGGCATTTCTGTGCTGTGCTAGTGAGGGAAATTTTCATTGTGCTCCTTTACTCTGATGCTTTGCTGACACAGAGGGGCAATCACAGCATGAAACAGGTGGTTTTCCATATAGGTCCCTTCAGTAATAGAAGACTGTGGGTTGTGTTCTTCACTTTAGGCTTAATATCAGACACATCTGTCTAAAATAGAAATATAGCATTGCACAGTGGCCATTATCAGGTATTGGGAAACTGTGTCTTGTGGAACACACAAGCTAAGGCTGCTTTTTATGCAGTGAGACCACATCAGGCAGGCCTTCATATCCATTAGAATTTGGGGGTGAAGGTCGGACGCTGGAGCTCACTCAGACCCTCTGCCATCCTGTCCAATAAATAATTACAAGCAAATCGTGCCTTTCAGTCTATGCTGATTGATGTTGAAATTGCTTTTGAAAGTTCTCATAAGTTCCTGTTATAGATTAAGTGCCGGTGTAGGAAAAATAACTGCACCCAACTGAAATGGGTGAATGTAATCAGGTTTAATGGACTCGAGAGCTTGTTGGGAATTAAATAACTATTGATTTGTTGGAAAGTTGCTGTCATTATAAAATGCCACTCTGGACACATTATCCAAGCAGACAGATTAGAAGAAAGGGCCCTTTGAAAATTTGGGATGCCTTATTTCAATCTTTTTCCTCTTCATTCTTTCCTTAGAAAGATAGATCCAGGCCTGTGTTACTCCTTTAGCATAGATCTAAAACAGTCAAGCAATAAGAACTGCTGAAAAAAAACCCAAAATATGTAGTACAGAGGCAGTTGAAAAGTGTTCTTTGTATGAATACTTCTCTAGTCTCTTGTCTTTTCAAGAGACTGATGTCAAACCTGAAAATGGCATTTTGGAAACAAAGCACGCATTTGAGTTATTGTCCTAAAGAGTGAATTACAGCATTAAATGCTCTGACCAATTTGTCCCCCAAGATTTTGCCTGCATTTACAGTATCTCTGGTCAGCTTATGACACCAGAATGCTTATTGTTTTTCTCTTGGAGTAAATCTAAGTATCCAAAATAAATAATGCAAAGGACATTTGATAGGAATATTTATATCATCCTCTTCTAAGCAGTAATTACATAACATTCAGAACTTTAATGGAAATTTTCTTCAAAAATATGCCTTGATAAACTGATTATATAAATGTTTTTTTCTGGGTTGCAGGTCCAGAACCACAACCCTGAACTATTTTTGAATATGAAGCAATTTTAACATTTTATAGTCTTATAAGATGCCAATTTATTTATTTACATGGATTTCTACAGAAAATAGATGTACCTTTGATCAGGGATTCCTCCTGATTTCCAACTGGGTTTATTCTAAGATTGCGTATGAAAGCAGTGTGTAGAGTATTGCCTAGAGATTTGGGGGACTATTTTGGGAGGCTTTTTTGTGGTTTGTGCATGGTTGAGCAAGAGAGATCTCTGTGGAGCAAAGTTTGTCTTCAGAGGTCCTGCACCTTCAAGTGCTGTGTGTTATTTTACTTAATGCTGTGTATATGCAGTCCACTGCTCCAGCCTCTCCTAAATTCATCAGTAAACCCTGCTGTGCATCCTCTGCTTGCTTCTGTCACACCCTCTTGTTGGAGCAGTGGAATGTGTGAAACCTGAGACAAACAGAAAAAGGGTGGTACTGTGGGTACCTCTCTGGACACACCTTATACAAGCAGCCGTGCGCATTTTCCTAATTGCATGTGTTCTATTAAGGAGATTTGTATTCCTTTTACTGAGATGATGAGTTGGAGTGAGATGATGGAAAGTGAAGTGCTTGTGTTCTTGGAGAGACAGAAGGTCCTGGGTTACAGAGATGTTAATGTGTATCAAATTATGTTAAATATACATGAAAACTTATTTTCCAGTAAGTAAATATACCTTAAACTTATTAGAATGGTGGCCTATGACTTAGTAGCACATTTTAAAATGAGAAAATATCTTTCCCTCTTCCTTCCTTCTCCTGGGTAAAACTATTTGAGGGGGGGAAAAAAAAAATCCCATGAAAGTACAAATAATACGTAAATAGTTTCATGACTCCTGTGGGTGGGGAGAGATTTTCTGCCTTGGCACAAAAGACCCACTGGTAGCTTTACGGGCTGTCACAGCTCCACTGCCATGAGGACCCAGGCAGGGACTGCAGTGCAGCCACTGCGTGTGCTGAGGGCAGCAAGTCCCACAAAACTGTCCTGCTGCTTCTCCTGGCAAGGGAAATAAAAAAAAATGCCATCTAGGATAAAGTGTCAATCCAGTAAGAGATTTCTTATCCTGCCCTTGGTCCCCATCCCAGTTGAGTCATTTGATGCCCAAGGGGGAGCCCTTATGTCCGGATAAGCAGAGGAGTCAGGAGGTGTCGGATGGCGAAGGTCCATCTGCCTTGGCCGGGGTGTGGAGCATGGACGAGTGGCTGTGTGCTCCTGTACCATCTTACAAGTTCTTAGAATAAATGCCAAACCAAGCTCCAGTTATCGTTAAGTTACAAAGTGGTTTCTAAGGCTGCACTCTCTCACAAGTCAGAGAATAGTATGTTTTGTTAAATAATATCGGAGAGGTCATATTAGCTCCATCCTTCATGGCTCTGAGTGTTTTGGATATATCAAATGTTTGTAGTTGCTCTGGTTATTTGGAATGCTAAATTTACAATAAAATATTTTGAAAACACACATGCAATATATGACATTTTAATAATGGATGCTACATTTTTTATTATGTGGCTGGGTTAGGTAGCTTCATTTCCATTTAGCAGAGAAAGAGGAGCTCATAGGCATTATTATAGAAGTTATTAAAGTTGAAATTGCTTAGATTTTTCAGTAAACTACTGGAAAGCTCTAGGACAGACAGTTCTATTTAACAGAGAACATGGAACTTGTATATATAAGATTATAAAGATGGGATTATTTATGAATATGGTCTGTATTTTTTTAAATACACTTTTATTTTAACATAGTGACCAGAAAAATTCTAGGAGTTCGGAGGGTTTAAGCTTGTGTTCATTGTTAAAGAATTCAGATAACTAAGCTAAAAGCTTTTATTTTCTGATTTTATTTCCTTATTTATTTATGTAGTGGTAAAGGATTGTAGTGGTTGGAGAAGAAAATAGAAAATAGGCTGGTGATTAACTATTTCAATATATTGGGAATTACTGTACTTTTAAGTACATAATTCCTAAGCTTAGATTTTTTTTTTTCCCCCTGTGCATCTGATTTTCCATAACTGGTTAACCAGTGTGTTTGACTGACAACTGAAAAACTCATAATCTGGAGACTGTTCCATTTTATTTTAGGGCTGAGAGAATTGCCTAGAATATGCTGTGAAAAGTTGTGGTGCAGACTTCATCACGGTGCCATCACTTTACCCATCTGGAAAATCCTTGTTTTAGTGCCGTGTTGGGAAGTGCTAGCAGTGGGTACATTCTGAGTACTTGTAGGTGTTAGAGTGTTAAGATACCTGCAAAATCACACTTGTGTTCCAGCAATCCAGTCTTGGGGAATGTTATGGATTTGTTGTGCCACCTTACATGAAAAAGGCTTTTGTGACTTGGTAGGTTCTATTTGAATAATACATTTGAAATAGTAATGAGGAGAGGTTTTACTTCTTCCAGTGTTGCCTGAAGTGGTGTATGGTTGTTTCTGTTGGTTTTAGATTATGATCTGGTGGAAAGCAGAGTGTCATTTTTGTTTACATTGGCTGAATTGCCTATTTGAAATGCAGTAAGTAGACGATTTAGCTTAAATACAGATTTATTCTGGCTTGATTGTGTTGTTCTGTCTCTCCTGTTACTAGTACTGTACTCCCAGTGCTTTGTGAGTGGAGGATGAATATGTTTTACTATTACAATCACTTTTCATCTTGTCTCGGTTTTGAGAGAGCACATCTAACATTTCTCCTCTGTCTGAGAGTTGCAAACTTTTTCTCCCTTTTGTATCAAAAGTGCTTTTAGCACATGTAACATGTGGTGTTAGTGATGTATATAGTCCGTATTATTTTGATAACTGAAAATTTTTGTAAGCAATGTTTAAATGTCTGGAAATCATGGAATCATAGAACTGTTTCTTGGAAAAGACCTTTTAGGATTATCAAGTCTGACTGTTAACCCAGCACTGCCAAGTGCAACATTAAACATGGCCTTAAGTGCCACATCTATGCTTAATTTTTAATTTACCCTTTTTAGATACCTCCAGGGATGATGATTCAGCCATTTCCCTGGGCAGCCTGTTCCAGTGCTTGACAACCCCTCTCTAACATCCAATTTAAATCTCCCCTGGTACAACTTGAAGCCATTTCCTCTTGTTCTGTTGCTTGGGAGCAGAGCCCGACCCCCACCTGGCTACAACCTCCTGTCAGTAGAGAATGAGAAGGTCCCCCCTGAGCCTCCTGTTCTCCAGGCTGAGCCCCTGCTGCTTCTGGGGCTCTAGCCCCTTCCCCGGCTCTGTTCCCTTGCCTGGACATGCTCCAGCCCCTCAATGTCTTTCTTGTCATGCAGGGCCCAAAAGTGACCCCAGGATTTGAGGTGTGGCCTGAGTAGTGCCCAGCACAGAGGGTCAGTCACTGCCCTGGTCCTGCTGGCCACACTGTGGCTGATAGAAGCCAGATGTCATGGCCACACACTGGATCATGTTCAGCACCCCAGGGCCTTTCCTGCTGGGTCCCCTTTGCAGCCACTCTGCCCCAGCCTGCAGCTGCAGGGGCTTCTGGTGGCCAAAGGGCAGCACCTGGCCTTGGTCGCCAAAGAGGACTTGGGCCTCTTGCTCTGCTGGCCACTGCTCTTGGCCCAGCCATCCAGCCTGGTCAGGGCCCTCTGCAGAGCCTTCCTGCCCTCCAGCAGGTCCTTAGTGTCATCCACAAACTTACTGAGGGGACACTGAATCCCTTTGTCGAGATCATGGATAAAGATACTAAACAAAGCTTGTCCCAGTACTGAGCCCTGGGGAATCCCCGCTGGTGACCTGCCCCAGCTGGAGGCGATTCCACTGCCCACTCTGGGCCTGGCCATCACCCAGTTCTCACACAGAGAACACTGCACCCATCCAAGCCATGAGCAGCCAGTTTCCAGGACAGTTCTGTGGGGAATGATGTCGGGTAGGCACATCCAGTGCCTTTCCCTCATCCATTAAGCAGGTTGCCTTAGGAGGAGATCAGGTCAGTGAAGCAGGACCTGCCTTTTTAAACCTGGGGTGGCTGAGCCTGATGGCTTCGTTGTCCTGTATGTGCGTTTTGATGGCACTCGAGATGATCTTCTCCATACAACTTTGGATTAAATTGCTTTTCCTTTTAATCCACGGAGCAAGCAGTGTAGCCAGTAAGCATTGTCAGTGAAACCTGCCAGCTGCTCAAGAGGCTGCAGACAGCTTGAAAGTATTTGGTTATTGCTGTTGCAAGAGTTTATTTTCTTTTAACTTGCCTTTATTTCGTGCTAATAAGTGCGGATCTCATCAGATACCTGGTGAGCGAACCCACAGGGACAAGAGGGAGGGTAATGATATAGAATGTCTTCCCCATTGACCAAAAAGACAATTTGTCAGAAGAAGAATAGCTTATCTAAATGCTTTTAGTTCAGCTAAGGGACAAGTTGTTATTCTGCCCTCCCATCTGCATAATTTTTTCTCACTGTCCGTTCTTCCCGAAATCAATGGGTGACATAATTCCAATGACTAAGGCAACACTGCATTACCTCTTTCACCCTTATCCTATCAACTCAGTCAATGCTGTGTTATAGTTAGGGCGTTTTTCATCTGCCAGATTTCATCTGACACTCAACAGGCAGAATTTTTTCCTTTTCCACTTTTGCATGTAACATCAGTATTAGTGAATTTTAGACACGATGATCTATAGTTACGGTCACTAGCTCATGTGTTGGAAAATACACCCCAATAGAGTGTTTTAGTATGGCAAAAACTGGGTAAATCTGCGCCTTTCTGACTGCAGGGGTTTTCAAGTGGAATACAAGAAAGTGGGGGTTTTTTCTCCTACATATTTATTTTTTTTTTTCCTACAAACTCAAATTTCTAGAGATGGAATAGTTTTCATTAGGGTAAGTTCTATTTATTTTTTTGTCCCCTAAATAAGACAAAGCTTTTAAGATTTGGATTCTCTGTAAAAGCAGATTGTTTAATTTGGCTCCTCCAGCTAGGAGCCATCAAGCTGATAGTGCTGTTTCCAAGGATCTGGAATTTCAGCTGATTTTTTTCTCTCTTCTGACTCATGCATAATCATCAGTAATAAAATTTCTGATGGCCAGATTATGACAGGAGATACAACTTTGAAGTTCTTTTGCTTTCACTAGAATGATTCACAACTGATATAAAAATATGCTTGTACATCTAAATATAGAACAATCATTTTAATGGAGTTTGCTTGAATATTTCACCTATTTACCCTCGGATGAGTTATCTTATGTTCTAGAAGCTAATGCTAGAAACCCAGTTCAAATACATCTTTTGGCCTGTTTGCTTGCTTGCTTTTTTTAACTGAGGTGTGCTGGTAACTGTTTGCTCAGACCTGGTTTCAAGGAGGGTGTTGTAAAAACATATGAAATGTCTATTTCAATAGATCAGGTTGTGCAAAAAATATGGTAAGGACATAATTGTTTCAAATATAAGTACTTTCACCTGAACTAATTGGGAATTGCATTTAACTGCTCTATTACTACCTTAGGGTGGTGGAACCACACCTGGCAAATATTTGACAGTCAGATATCACAGATAATTTGGAAAATTTTGGTGTTTTTTTTAGTGTAGTGACAGATCATGAACACTGTAAATAGATAATTGGGAATTGAACCAGGTAAATTTTCTGTGTCAGACTTTCTACCTGTGTTTCACAAGACTCAGATTATTTTGGATTAGGGTAAATTCTGATTTCTTGGTTCCTCTTCTTTCTCTGGGGGACAGATGCATGAGCTAGAGAGCTTGGAGAATGACTTAGTCCTCCAATTCTGATGGGTTTAATTAATCAGTAAAGAATGGAATTTCTTTTTTAAATCTACATATGGTTTTGTTGCCAACCAAGCTGAGAGGAAAGTAGAAGTCTCTTGCCTGTATATTCACGAGTCAGAATGGTTCATGTTCTCATTTTATCTGAGGCCTTGAACTAAGTGAAACATGGTGCATTTCAAGCAATGTTATTCATCAAGGAAAGTTATTCAGAGTTTGAGAAGTCTCCTTCTGTAAAAGCAACTACAGCTAAAAGTACTCAAAGCAGCGAACTGATCTGAACTATGCTGATTTTATATTGGGGTTTTTTTTTTAATTCTGAGGGAGTACATATGATGCAATGCTTATTACCCCGAGGCTTTTTCATCTTCGAGAGCTGGAAGTACACTTTTGTTATGTCTCTGTCCACATTTTGCCACATATTATTCCAAAGCATGTAGTGCCTTCCTATTTGTTAATTAGTAGCATTTAAAAGTCATGGAGGAGAAAATGGCAGGTTGTTTATATATTGGTTTACTATGATAAATGTCTGTGACAGTTTGCTTTCCCTGTACCATTTTAATGTATAGCAGATTCAGTAAAATGCATCTCCAGACATCTTTAGACATGTAAGCTTCAAAACATCCAACCCAGGCAAGAGAGTGCTGCCAAAATGCAAATACAAGGGTTTCTCTGTAAATTACCAGCAGCTGTGCAGGTACACATCAGCTGTCTTTATTTGCACTGACAGTGGTACTGAATAGGAGCATGTTTCAAACACTTTGAGAACAAATCATATTGACACTTGAAACCAAGAAAGAGAAAAAAGGAAATTTCCAACCATTTTACTTCCATTCTAGACAAAGCCTTAGAATTATGTTAAATCAGAACTTAAACAAGGGTGAGTATTCCAAAGAGAATAGTAAGAACAGGTTTAGACAACAACAGTCAGGATTTTTAAAAGCTGTAGCCCTGTAGTTGGTTAAAAGCAAGATGACATTTAGTTGAGAAATAAAAGGTGACTAGAGGTGAGGGAAAGCACATCTTCCTGCATTTGTGAATGATCCTGGAGATAATAATACAGAATGAATCATTCTTTCTTTCCCTCCTAGCCTCAGTGTGATGCTGACTTGACTGAATTAGCAAACCTGAGAAGTCCTTTGCTACTCTCTGGTGATAACTTTGCTCTGTCAGTGCAGCTCAGGGGACTCAGCTCAGCTGGATGCTGAACAGGGTCTGTGTGGTGGGACCTGCTTCAGATATGTGCAAGCAAGTTTGAAGGTGTTTACCCTCTATGCAAAATGGTCCCTTATTCTCTAAGTGTTGGACACGTATTTTAAGTGTACAGGATTTGTGTTGATGTTATGTTTTGTGAGATTTGGTTTAGTGCTTGATCACCTGTTTAGTTTTTGGTTTTTTTCTCTGATTTATTCAATCTTGCTTATGCAAAAAGGTTTTAGGGATTTTTTTAATTAAGAAATACAGAAAAGCCTGTTTTTAATGGAATAAGCTCGCTTTTGTTAGGTTTTCTTTCTCTTTGACTTGGAATTGTACTGAAAAATGCTATATGAATAAATTTTTTAAATGAATTTTCATCTTGCTAACAATGGAGGTACAGAGAGAAAGTAAACCTCTACAACTACATTTCAATATGTGATTAAAATGAAAATATTTTCAGTTAGTAAAAGAAAAAAACAACGAAGCAAGAAATCCCCAAAAACATGAAAACTCTTTAGAGCCATCAAAAGCCACCAAGACGGAAGAGGATTCTGGCTGTTTGTGTACAAAAACCAGAAAAGGCAAATTCTTAAGAAAGCCATGAGTGTTGTTAACAGAATCTCAACAAAATTTGATTCTATAGAGGCTGAGCCATAATTGAAATGGTCTGATCCTCAGGTTCTTAAATAATTTATACTTTGTTATGCATTTTAGCAACTAATTACTACAGAGCGGTTTTTAAGTTTGTGGTACCTGGAAAGTGTGCTGTATTGGAAAGCTGTCTGTTCAGGTCCATGCTATAGAGAGCATGGCTTCACTGTCTGATCTTCATTCCAAGGAAGGTTTCTTTCAGAAGTGCAGCAGTCTTTTCTACCCTGTCCTGAGATAGAAGCAGGAGAATGAGCAATCTAACGTGTTGTGTTGTGACATGTCACGCAAGAGTCTGCTCTGAGATGAACATGGAAAACAGAGCACCAGCTTTCCTCTCACTGAGGGAAATGAAATGTAATTGGAGCAACCCTTCCTTCTACAACACAGGAATAAATTACGCTTTTGATTATTACTTTTTAAAAGCTCTTACATCCAGACACTTAGATGGTTGGGGGGGGGGGAGTGGGTTTCTCTCTCTTTTTTGGCCTTATGTCTGAAACCAGAAACAAGCAAACTTGAAATCCTGAAACTACCTTAAACTGTCACCAACTCTTAAAAAGCTGTCTTCCATGTTCTCTTTGTCTTCTCTTTTCATTTAAAACAGAAATATGTTTCACTTTTGCTACCCAAATACAAGAGGATTTGAGGCCAGCTAAAGTATAGCAGCTGGGGTTAGGACCACCAGTTTGCCAAAGATAGCAGCCAGTCTTTGGCAAATTGTTCTTTCTACTCGATTTTCCCCTATCAAGTTAGTTGTGATGTTTCCTATTCATTTTAAAAAAGTGTGTGCAGAAATGACTCAGTGTAGTTCCAAGTTTGTTTACTTGTTCAGAATATTAAATATAAAATGAAGGCAAGCATTGCCTGTAAGGATGTATTTCTGAATACTTCTAAAGGTTACCTGCAATTGTTGATATCCAAAGAAATTTTTCAAAACTGATCATTCTGTAAGAAAAGAAATAGATGGATCGGTTTCATTATAGCACTGGTCAGTGTGTCCTGGGAAAGTGTCCTCACTGGCTCCTGGGGTGACTTATTTTGTAGATTGAAGTTGTTGAAACCCACTCAAACCTTTCAAATGCTGCTGTTACAGGAAATGAATCCACCTATTGCAGCATTCTCTGACTCCCATTTTGAGCTGACATACTGTGCTGGATTGACTGAAGTGAGTACACGGTCTTTTTACTGCAGAGATGAATGTTTTTATTTTTATGCCTTCCTCCGTGAAGGAACAGTTAAAATCGGGCAGAGGGAGATGTAACAGATGTTCATGCACATTTCCCATCTGAAAATGTCTTCCACTGGCCAAGACAATTGTTAGGCACAATTAAGCCCAGTATATACATCCTGTACTGTAAGCCAAGGCTGCTGAAGGTGTTGCCAACAGGGGAGCCCAGGTTTGGAAAGAAGGAGGTTCATGGGAACTTTTATCTGCAGCAGGTTTTGGAGCGCCACTGTGTGAAAAACGAAGGAGACCTGACTGAAGCTCAGAGTCTGTGCCCCCATGTGTCCTTAAGATACAGCTATACTATATACAGCTATAGTTTTAGGAGACACTTTCAGTCCATGAGCAAATTTCATATGCATTTCAAGGACACTAACACTTGAAATCTGATTTTTGAGAGGCATTTGGTGTGATGTTGCCAGCTGACTTTAAAAGCTTGTGATATTACGCCTTGTAATGATCCACATTCAGTGTAATTGTCACTGTAATCAGCTTTATGATGGCAAATCTTCACGGTGACTGCAGGGATATATTTTTTGCATATTATGTCTGAAATGTGAGTTACTTTTTGATTTCAGAGGTATAGTGGTAGTGAAGGGAGGAAGGCACTGCAGACTTTTGAACTCATGTATGAAACGTTTATGCAGAGAGTGGAATTTGTCATTTCCAGTGATGTGATAGCATCTACTGTTGAAAAAGACACTGAGAACCAAATGCTCTTATATTTTGTGATTTGTATTGTAATTGAACCCATTAGGGTTGGCCATTCTGGAAAAGCATGCTTTCCTGGCAGAAAATTGCAGTGATTGACTATTTTTGTTGCATCAGAATATTATACAGACGTTGTGAAAGTGTGCTGACCTAAAAACGTCAGTGGATATTTCATATCAGTCTCCCTTTGTGTTTTGTTTTGGTTTTTTCTAGGGTGGGGAGGAGTGACACAAAAATGCAAGGCAGACATTGCTTTTCTGTTGTGTAATGCCTGGCTTTTAATAATGTAAAAAGCTCTGTGCCAGGTCTGTAAACACTTTGTAAGTTCTGGGCAGCCAGTAAGTCTTTTCATTGAAATATGAAAGAGAATTCTAAGCCAAACCTCTTTCTTATTCCAGTCTTTATTTTCCTGTAATAAGACACAAATCTGCAGAGGGTGTTTTCCTGTCCCTCTGGCCTTAGTTCTCCGCATAATGTTTTTGTTAACTTTCTCTTTGAATGGATATAAATTGGGTTTATTATCTCATGTTATTTTTACTCAAGGCAGCAATAGGGTGACACTTGTCCTGAGTCTCATGTACAGACGATGAGACCCAGTTACCTATATTTCATAGGGAAAAAAAGTGGGACTCCACTCATTTTCTGGAAAACGTGATTTTCTGCAGGGGAGTATTTCTTAAATACCTCTTTGTTAGTCCGCTGGAACTGATGGAGTTCTGTGGAGTGCCTGGAACCTTCCTTGACACAGTATATGGCCTTTATATGTGCCTAAAAATTATTCAGTGCGTGGTAACTTGTGGTGGCAATGTGTTTATCTCTGGTGCTCGTTCTCAAGAAACATTGTCTTGTTTAAGTGGCTGTGAAATGTACTTTTTATATGCTGTTCTGCGGTCATCTTGAGGTCGGTATAATCCTGGCTTAAGGTGTCTGGCTGCAAATTTATCATTTGCATTATTATTGGTTGGTTCTTGCAGAACCAAGCTAATTTTTTTTTTTTTTTTTTAATATATAAAATGCTTTGTCTAGAAGAATAATAGCAAAATGCTGAGAAAGGTATTTTTATTCTCTTGGTTCTGATAAGAAGCTGGAAGATCAAGGGAGGGTAGAGGTGATGCTTTAAGTCTTATTTAGCATGGGAGAGATTATTTTAAAATATTAATAAGTGTGTAGTATTGTGCTTCTGGATAGGAGGAACGAGAATTTCTGGTTTACATTTTCACTTTGTTAGTTGAGTGCTTTGTAGAGATTTTCCTCCCCGGAGTCCTATAAGACAAGATCAGATACCTGAAATACTTAAAAGTAGTTCTGGGTCAGAGCCAGACTATGTAATTATTAAAACCTGCATTTCATTGCTTTGTTGGTTTTTGAGCACTTCTTTTCTGACACAGCAAAATAATCTAACACTTCATTTTCTTCATACCATTCTGAAGACTTTTGTAATGTATGGTTTTTGTCAATGTTTGGCACTCTTGGTATTCTGTGTACCTCTACTATTTCTCACCATGTCTTTTAGAAATGTTTTGTTTTTGTTTTTTTTTTATGTAACTTAAAACACTTCTCTGTTACTAAATGGCATAACCTCTTCTAATCTTGTTAATTAAAATTATCTTCTGGTTCTTTCATTCCTTTGAAAAAAAATATGATCCACCATCCATATCACAGAAATAGATTGTGAGTTGGGAATCAGACACCTTCAGAAACAGATCCTAGATATATTTTTAAGGAACACTGTGTGCTAGCAAGCATTTAAAGTCTTTCTGGAATTATTTCTTGAGAATGATGCCTGTCAGCTCTTGAGGTGCTTCTCAAATGTACTGCCTAAGTGGTGTCTATTTTACTCGCTGACCTAATGACTAAAGCTAAAGAATTAATTTGTCTGTGAATATACTGATGCTATTGCATTGTCAGTATTTGTAGGTTTACCACTTTGTTCTTCCGTGTGCTTCAGCACCGTGTTTCCTTGGAGGGGAGGATACAAGTTTTAAATTAAGAAAGATTTTTGTTGTTGTTGTTTTTATTTGCTAAATAACTAACAGTTGTGATTCAAGAGTACGATTAAGTTGTTAATGTTAATTACCCTTCATGCCTGTTTGGGAAAAACTAGTGTACATAGTTTGTGAATTTGTTTAATATAGTTAGCTTTTGTACTCTAACAGGACAAGAGACTTTGATTATATATTACCCACTGCAGAAATAGAAAAATCAAATTGAACGTGGTATGGTTCTTTTTCTCTCTTTGTCTCAGGGCAGAACACTTTGTTAAAAATTGATTCCACCCTCTGCAGTGAAAGCCATTTCTCTAATGTAACAAAACCTAAGGGGTTTTCGTTATCTTTTATTATTATTACTATTTTTCGCTTTCAGAATTAGAAAGTGAATGTATACATTTATGCACGAAAATTTTCTTGCTGTGAAGAGGGATTTCCGGGTCACAGGTTCAAAGATGTTCAAGCCAGGAAGGATCATTGTGATAATTCAGCCAGTCCTCTTCAATGTACATGCTACAGAACTTCTCTTGGAGGCTGGCTTAAAGCAGACCTTTTGGAAGATATTTCATCTTTTTTTAAACATCCAAGTAATTTTGGTTCCCTCAGTTTCACTGCTGCCCTACTGAACTGTTTGCATGTTTAATTACCCTTGCAGTTTGGACGTTACAGGGCTCTGTTTCTCTTTATTTTTGCTCCTGGCCATTGTTTCCTGCTGTGTTTTCTGTCTGCAAGATTAAAAATGCAAAATATCCTCAAACAAATGAGGAAGCTGTTGAAGTATGCTACCTCCTAGAAGAGATATATATCAAAGACATAGAGGAAAACAGGGGAGGAAGAAACGTCGTGGAGTCACATAATCTACTTTTCTGCCTGAAAGCAAGATCAGCTTTACCTGTATCATTCCTGAGAGACATTTGCTGCGCCCATTCTGGAGCGACAGGGACTCTCTAACCTCTGCCAGCATTTTACACTTGCACTGGAGGGGTTTCTTTTCCCCAGTGTCTGAGTTAAAAATATTTTCTTGTGTAATTTAACCTCCCACTGTTTTATGGTGAGTGGGCATACAAATCGTTTTATTTCCACCCTTTTCCTAGTGGGCCATTATCTACCTAAAGATAGTGATGTCAGCCTCAGCCTTCTCTCCTTGTAGTAGTGCAATCCTCATTCCTTCAGCCATCCCTTCTGGAGTTTGTCTCAGCCTCCTGCAGTTGTAAGCCATTATGGGTAAGATTTTTAGATATGCAGAATTATTTAGGTATCTAATTTATTTTCTTTAGAAGAACACGTACGAAGCATAACTTTGCATCAGATACCTGAAACTGGAGTAGGAGGTAATAAAACTTTGCTAGTAGATACAGATGTATGTTGGGGAGGAGAGGTGAGAGTTAACAGTAAGTCATGAGACACAGAGCACTGTGAAGGATGAGTTTATTTTGCTGTTATTAAAAATTTCATTTCAGGATAATCCCTCTGAGACTTAACACGTTATTTTAAGAAAAGCCTCCTAGAGCAGCAGTAAACAAGACACAGTACAGTAGCTTCAAACGATTCAGAAATGTTTGGATTTTTTTTAAACATCCCATTTATTGAGTCTGTTTCTAATACAGTGCTGAAAGAAACAGCAATCATGTTGCCTATGTGTTTGCAAAGAGTGACATTTGTAAAGTAATCTATTTAAATAATCAGCACTCTGAAGCCTTGTCTGCCATTTTTGGCTGTCAAATTTTGTGAAGTAGGAGGAAAAACGTTTAAAGCACAGGCTAGCTCTTTACTGATTTTTGCATATCCCTTCTTCAGCAGCTTGTCTGAGGCTTAATTTAGAGGTGCTGGTGTCTGTGTGACAGTATCTGTTTGTGTGCATGGCTTTGGCAAAGCATCCTGTGCCTCTGGATGTCCCAACAACAGGAGCATCCTGTGCTTCCATCCGGATTGGTTTGTTTACATCAGTCTCACGATGCCCACATCCCCATTACTGCAGAAATGCAAGAGCAAACCACATTTTACTGCATTGCCTTTACAGTAATGTAGGGCATGGTCCAATTCTTGCAGTCACAGGGGTGGCTTTTTGCACGAGTACCAAGTTCAGTCACACCCACTGTCTGAGAGGGCACCAGCACTGAAATCACAGCAGAAAGGCACAGATTTGGATACAAGAGAAGAGAAACGTGGTCTCCTCTGTAACCTCAGCACTGTGCATAATGATTGTGGTGTGTTATTGGTAGGGATAACTGATTATATTAAAGGCAAAACAGCAAACAAAATGCATGTAGGTGATCCTTGTGTTATCTGACCTTAATTTTCCCTTGATAATCATGACTGTACTTACAGAATTCCTGTCTTAAATATACAATTTCTTTTTTTTTTTTAATTTGTGAAGATAGGTGGCAAAATATAAAGTATGAATACACCAATTCTTCAGGTCCTTTAAAACCACAGTGCTGTAAAGTCTTATGCTACAAATTGTAATTAATCCATATTTCATTTGACAACCTTCAGTAAAGAAGCATTTCGATATGTGTTTAGCAATATTCCTGTTCAAGGGGGCACTGAAATTACAGTAAAGCACATGCCAAAGTGCCTTCCTGAATTAGGATCCTAGCACTCAGTAGATACAATCACATTTCCTCCAGTTTTCCCCTAGTGTTAATATTGATGATAGGATCTGAAACTCTGAAGCATGAATCAAAAATAGTCCGTGATCAGGAGAAGGCAGATAAGAGGTCATGGAAAAGAGAGATGAAGAAACACAAGGTGAAGTGAAATAAATGAGCCTTAGCAAAGTGGGGTTTATTTGCCAGTTTTTATTTGTATTGCTTTGTGTAAAGTGACTCAGAACCCCCCATATGTGCCACATTTCTGCTTTGAGAAATCTCCTTGCCCTGAAAAAGAACCTTGCTTTTTTTCCTTATTTATTTACAAGAGTGTTAATGTGTTGAGGTGTGTGGAGCAGAAATAACCCTGTGAGCAAGTCAGGGTTAGTGAGTAATGGAGATGTGGTGGAACCTCCCAGCCCTTCCTGAGGGCCTCCAGGTGACCATTGCCAAGTCTTGTTCTTGTAGAAATGACTGTGTAATGTCAGAGAAGAGTGAGAGCTTTCTCCCCTCTTACTGACCATCACTGGGGAAAGCTTGGAAAGGGTCCAATGTGGTGAGAAATGTATAAAGATGAGAGTGCCTTTTGACTCCCTCCCAGACACAAAATACAGATACTGGAGCATCTTTTAAAGAAATATTTGTAGAGTTAATTTATAATTTTTTATTTATATCATGAAAGAACAGAGGAGACTATAATAATAAGGCTATGATTTTTTTCTGCTTTGGGTTCATAATGATAAACAAGATTTTACTAAATTAAAACTATCATATTAACAGCCTTAAACTGAAGAAGGGTAGGTTTACATTAGACATTAGGAAGGAATTCTTCCATGTGATGGTGGTGAGGCCCTGGCACAGGTTCCCAGAGCAGCTGTGGCTGCCCCATCCCTGGAAGAGTCCAAGGCCGGGTTGGATAGGGCTTGGAGCAACCTGGAATGGTTGGGATAGAAGGTGTCCCTGCCCCATGGCAGGGGGTGGAACAAGATGGGCTTTAAGGTCCCTTCCAACCCAAGCCATTCTGGGATTCTATCCATATAATCTTTCGGCAGTTTCTTTTTTTCCCTGTGATTTACCATCCTCCCCTGTGCTGTGGTTTATGCATCAATGCCTGCATAAATAGGAAGTGATCCTTGTAATGTGGACTAAATATGAGTGGAAGGCTGGAAACTCCTTTCAGTTTGCTTAATATGTTTTATATTTTGTCTCTTGCATATACGGAAGGATGCCTGTGTATTTAATTATATGAGAGATTTCTGTCTGTAGCATTTGAGTAGAGTCCTGTTTCTCTTGGAGCCTAATATGGATCATGTATTTTCATTTCATGAAAGTTATCACTGCTTTCATCCTTTCAGGGACAGATTTTGAGCTATTTGCATATAGTATAAAATGAAAATACAATAGTGATGCTTTGTGGGAGACTTGTGATAAGGACTTGCGTGTAGTTTTAAATTCTGTGGATAGTGGGAATGCAGGCATGTTTCTTTAAGTTTATATCTAGATTATGAGCTATTTTGTAACATAGAAAATCTGCTTGTAAAGATAATAAAATACTTGATGATTGAAGATTGTAGTGTAATATCTCAGTAAGGTAGAATTTACACTGATTGTCAAACTAGCAAAGATTTGGTAGATGCTTAAAAATTACCAAAAGGCTCTTTATTTCAGGTGGTGTAGGCACGCTCTTTTTTAACTTGCCATGTTTATCATCACCAGTATGTGCTTAAATTATGCTCTGTACTCACTGAAGCTTTGCTGAAGAATGTCAGTCAATAGTTACAAAGCTGTCAAACACTTTTCCCTTAGTTGAATTTACACAGGCACCTCAAGAAGAAATTAATGAAGTCTTGTTTCACTGCACATGTGTAGCCATTTTTAATAAACTTTTAGGGATTTGAAGTACTTTCTGTGCAGCTGCATTTGTTTCTGGATTACAAAATGTATAAAAGCCTCACCAGCCTTGGCAGAATGAGGGGAATTGCAGTTCACAATTTTTTTTGTGGCAAACATTCACTCTAGGTCGGTGATATGTGAATTTACTTGCTTATTTATTATAGCAGTGATAGATTATTCTCACTTCTACTTAAATTTGACAAGCTGCGCAGTGCTAAACCCTGCTAAAATGGTGCAAAGACCCAATTACATAAACTACAAAGGCATGCAAGAGTAAGCAAAGAAAAAAAACATATAAAAGGATTAAAGATCAAAAATAGAATGATTCCAGTGAAACTGCATTAGGAGACATCAGGCAGGAAAACATGAAAGAATTAGAGTATGAAGAACAAAGCTCTATAAAGCTTCTGAAAACTGGCAAACATATTTTTAAAATTACTTCTGTTAACTCTTTATATTAGAAGGAAAATTATTTATTGGGAAAGTACATATTTTTCAGTGTTGTAATGAACTGCACTTCAATTGTGTCCTTCATCGGTTTTGTTTATGGAGTTTGGGTTTCACCTGCAGAGTAGTGGTAGCTGGATTTAACCAAGGACTTTAAGTTGTGTTTTTAATTTTAAATAATATGCTATGGATGGTTTCAGAATTGCAGGGTGAATTCAATTTTATTCCTTCTGTGGCTTTAAACACCACTCTTCCAGCTAATCCTTATTTTCTTGTACCACAGATGTGGTGTTGCGCTGTCTTGAGAGGGCTGAAAAATGGTGCCATAGTCAGGAGTGACCAAGGCATTTGGCCCTTACTTTTTCTCTTACAAATGACTATTGTGTAGAATTCATTTTCTTTGCTCAGGGAACTCAGAGAATGG
The DNA here is from genome assembly GCF_020740725.1 of Corvus hawaiiensis. Taxonomy (NCBI): domain Eukaryota; kingdom Metazoa; phylum Chordata; class Aves; order Passeriformes; family Corvidae; genus Corvus; species Corvus hawaiiensis. Next base: position 12,479,116 of record NC_063228.1, on the reverse strand, counting down.
ATAAATGAAAAATAACCCTTGCAGGAATAAGAGTTAATTCGTTGCAATTCCCCCACGTTCCCTGGGAGAACTAGACAAAGTATAGACTCCTGTAGTATTGCAAAAAGGCTTTCTGTATTTCCCACAAACAGGGGTTCTGTTGAAGTTAAGAGAACCAGTTCAGTTACTAATTCAGGTCATAACCACAGTAGGTGGAATGTCTTTTAACATCTAACTGACAATAGTAAGGTGGCTTTCTTTAGATAAGTCTTCAAAATACTGCACAGCTTTTGTATAAATGAATACTTGCGATGTATTTTTGGTCAGCACTGAACCCCATTCCCGTAGCAATTCATCTGAACTCATTCTGGTTTCCCTTTCTACCTCTGGCCCAGTTTGAGGAGGGGCGAAAGGAGTTGTGATTTTTTTTTTTTTTTTTTTTGTGGAAACATTGCTTCCCTCCTGGTTGAGGTGCTGTGTAGACAGTCCCTGTCTCTGCTCTGGGGTTGTTCTCATGTAGCTCTTGCAGGCTGGTTGAAGCCTGGGAGGGATACAAAGCAAGACAGATGGTTTCCCACAGACTTCCCCTCTAGCTCTTTCATCTTTCATCTAACTATTAATTCATCTGTTTGGATGGATACATTCACGCATGGAACCAAGATGAATAATAATGAGATTTTTAATAACTCCCTACATTTGCATTCCTTGTAACTCTTTACATGGTTCTAGCTGATTAAAATGAATCATTTACATAATTAACATATGGTTATAGTGTTGGCTTTAATATGCTGATTATCTCAGTACTTTTGTCTAGAGTCAATTGGATTCAAACTGTAACAATTGTTTGAAGTGAGAATAGTTTATTCCTGTGAGGGTTGGTGAATATTTGCCATGGGGCCTGATTAGAAATAGCACAACTGTCCAAGAAATTTTTAATGTAAAGCATGTATTAAAAAATAAAAATAAAAAAGAAAAATGTCATCTACATCTGCTGTGTTTAGGTCAGGCTTTACAAATAGCTTTCTATGCTTAAAGAGACTTTGGCCATTAGTTCCTTAGTGAGACACTAGCACAATACCAGGCATAGTCCTGTGAATGAATCAAGACAAACAATAAAGGTCTAATTGTTTCTTATTTGTAAATACTTTTTTTCCCTTTGGATCAGCTTTAAAATATTTTTTTTAATTACCTTGAGGTAGAATTTAGAATTATTATTTTTCATTACACAAAATATATTTTACTGTCGTTATGTTCACTGGATTACCCTACTCTTAAGATTAAAAGAGGAATAGTTTTCATATTTGTAATTTTGCTTGTTTTCTCCAAGTACATATTTGTAGCAAGTCAGTCTGAAGCAATTATATTTTAAGGATTGGTGGAATATTTTCCAATCTTGCTCTCACCCTTGGTGGTGTGCTCAGCTTCCTAGTGCAGAGGCTGCTTGAAAAGAGAAAAGAATTGTCAGTTTTTGTAGTTGGGTAACTAACATTTGTGTCAATGAATGCTTTTTGAGTGTTCATGAATATTTGAAGGAAATTTGTGTTAATTGCACTACTGTTGTCCACAATTAGTCTGTGGTAGACATGATTAATTGTAAAGAGCCCTGACATTTATGCATAAAAGGCTTGAGGTCAAACAGAAATGGAGAAAAATGGGTGCTGCAGCATTGGCAGATGGAATGCTAATGTATTTTGACTCATACTGAGAATAATGATATTTCTGCATCAATAGCAAATAATTGTTTTAGGACTGTGGAATATTCTTCTCCTTTCCTTTGCTTTTTTCCCCTCTGTTTAACTTCGTTCCATCCCACCCCAGGATGCCACAGTCAGTGGTTATTTTTACAGGGCAGCTTTTAATTGGCTTGAGTGCTGTGTTGTGAGCTGCTTTACAGGAAGCCCCCACCACACTGTCAGCTGGGAAAGGCCCCTATCGATTGACTGCTTCGAGGAAAAGCGTAATGGAATCCTATTCTGATGAGAATCATGCGTGTATTGTGAAGGAAGCCGCTTGAATCCCTGTTGGAATATTGATCCTATCAAAAAGTGAACTTCCTGCGTTCGTAGGACCTGAACACCTTTTCAGCCTGTTCATCGTGATTGAGTAGTGAATAATTCAGCAGGTAGCATATCAGTGGTTGAATCTCTACCCTAACAGCAAACAGATCATGTTCTTGGTGTCATGACCAGTTTATGAGGGTGACCCATAACTGTTTGGATCCTCTTCCACCACCACAAGCATTATATGGCACTCAGACCAGTACCCTGCAGTGCTCCCAATGGGGGCAGCTGGAGGGCTGTCCTTAAGAGGCTGCTGGTCCTAAGGCCTGGAGCTTGTTAAAAATCAAGAGCCCCTGATGATGTTCCTGTTTGAAAAGCTGGCAGTGTGGTTGGTTCAGTGACCGTGGTATCGCATCCATCGAAGGCTGGCCATGTCCACGTGGAGTACAACAGTCAGTGAGTGTCTGTGTACCTGCGGCACAGGGAGGCTTCTTCCAGCTCTTCAGTGTTTGGCACTTGATTGATAAGTTTCCTGTGTTAAAATTGACATTAAACTGTCTAATTCTTTATAAGCTATTGATGGACTCGTTAGCCCAGTGGAATTCTGCTGGTTTAGATCCTGAGTGAACGGAGTCTTTCGTATAAAGGCTGAACAGATAAAACTTTCCAATAAATTACCAATATTAAAAAGACTCTTTTAAGCAAACAGAAATCTCTGCCTTCATTTTCAGCATTTTAATAAGTTTCTGATTGTCCTGCATTTACTGTTGTAGCATCCACTGAAGATAGCCTAAAGCTTTCCAATATCCTTTGTAAGTTTTTATTTGTTGGTGTAAAACTTTGCTGAAAGATATGGAATATTCTACTACATAATAATTCCCATTTGAAGTGCAAGGAAATTCGATTTTCTATCTGTCCTCAAACAAAATTTTCTTTACGTGAAGCCACCATAGCCTGTTAAAAACAATTATTTTTCTCTTTTTAATCCTTTGCAATGAAGCAAATTCTTATTTATTTACAATTTGTGCTAGCTGACCATTTGCAATTGCTTTTTAGCATGTCCTCAAAAGTTAGAGGAAGCAAAATGAGAGTAAACTGGTAGCCTGGAAATGTATGCTGATATTCAGTGAATAATTTTAGGATGTCAGTTGAGAAATAAGTAGAAGTGCTCATAAAAATATTGATGTTAAAAACCAAGTGTTTTGAACTGAGGTCCTGACAACAGTGTTAAAAGTTCCATGGAATCACCTCAACTTTGTAATGTTTTTGGGTAAAAATTGTGTGGTGATTGTTTGTGATGGTCCCTAAGAAATGTTGATGGTTCGTAATGGTCTTTGTTAAATAGTCTGGGACATGGTGATGTTTTGTGCAGTAGCTCAGCTTGCTGAATTTTTCCTGTACCATGTTTGCATCAGACCAAAACCAGGGAGCAAATGTTTGCATGCAATGGAGCCTTATATAACTCTAGCATAATTGTGTTCATAATTTTTTTAACAAAGAAAAAAATCTCCATCACAAAACCAGTTAGTAGTTTGAGTCTGGTTTTTAGAATCTGCAAAAAACCAGCCTAAATGAGAGAAATCACTTGCCTATGTAACCCAGAGGACGTGGTTATCTAGAATGACTAAATTGAGTGAAATACTGTGTTTTTCCATTAAGTGCTTTTTGCATGGCTTGGTGACATTTGGTTATGCAGTCTCATTTCAGGTAGGGTGTTCTCTCCAGGCAGAATGTGTGGTGCTAATCTCCAGCTCACCTGCAATAAACATTGGGCTGCAGACAGGAGATGGCCAAAAGAGAATGCCTGGGCAAACCTTAATCTTTAATAAGGTGCAGAGCTAGTCTATAACTGTCAGGGAATGACAGAAGAGCAGTGCTTTCAGCTTGCCTGCTCAGAATAGAAAATGGGGTCTTCTGACAGGCAAGAAAGACTACTTTATTCTTTATTGGGTTTAGGGCTATTATTGTGGCTGTGTTATTTAGTTATTTGACATTTGTGAGTTGTTGGGGCAAAAGGAAGTTCAGTTATTAATGGAAAAACGAAATTTTAAATGCATCTTTTTATGCTGAACTCACGTTGAAACTTCTTATTCCAACACTCAATAATAAAGCCATACCTGATGCTAAATGAGTGATGTTTGTAATTATGAAGTATAAGGAATATATAGGAATATTACAATATATGGGAAGCTTACAATGCAGTCATCAAGATGCTTATAACAAATATGTGACATTTAAATTGAGGAATATCGGAGACTTCATGAGATATATATTTTTGCAAAGGTGTAGGTTTACTTTTAGAGTAATGAAATTAGGATTGCTCAGAATTTTTTTGTCTGCAGGCTCAGAAATTTCGAGTTTACAAAGTTCATCACAGACTTGCATATTAGTAAGTTTAGATGAAATATTCCTCTGGAGACATGAGAATATATATTGTTGGAGTAGAGGCCATCATGTGACAGGTATGCTAGCAGACAATATACTGCTAAATCACAATTTCAGACTTCTAAAATTTTACACAACAAAGATATTTCCCCCTTTATTCATTTGTTTTGAGTTCTTAGGTCTGTGTGAAAGATAATTGTGTAGGCGTGATAAGTTCTTTACTTTAAAATAGTGTTGCTTTAAATGTTTTCATTTTTGTCTCAAAGATATTATTTAGATAAAATACAGCTGCCAATGGTTGTGATAATTGGCATTTATGTGATGTTACTTCTCATTTGAGGTTTGAGCAGCACTTTTAAACCTCTGAAAAGACCTGATAAAAAGTGAGGTTTGCTCATTGTGAACTAATGGAAAATCACCACCTTTCTGTAGGTTGATTATTTGTATGTGGATTTTTTTTCTGTCAAATATACTTTTTTTTTTCCTTAATTTCCCTCTTTATATGGTTTCAATATGCATAGTCATAAATATGCTGAGCAATACACTGTCCAAAATAAAGCTTGTCCAAAAATGCAAACTTGAGAACATTTCTAAAGCACTCACACAGAATGTGTACGTTTTTTTAAAGCAGTTTCTGGTAGGAAACTATTTGCTGGTTTCTAATCTTTGTGTTCATGCTCAGACTTGCAGATTGTCAGCCTACACAACTTTCCAGGAAAACCCATCCAGAAAAGGACAGCATCTCACAAGTGACAGGGATCCAGAGCCTGTGCATCTGTGCTCTGGCTCTGCTGATGAAAAATGATACAAGTACAGGATGTGGTAGGTTTGAATTCACAGTCCTTGTTTTGCAGCAAGGCTCTATGAAATGAAACAAAATTTGCAATAATTCTACTGAAAAGTAAAGAATAGATACTGTTAAGAAGGGGTGTTTCTGTCTCCTAGGCAGAAACTGACCACTGACTGAGAGGTAGCATTCATACTCAGTTGTGGTTTCCTGGGAAATACTGAGGCAAAGGAGGAACGTTACATCATCATCCCTTCTGAATCATCCCCAGCTCTATCTTCACTCCTAGGCTGAAATCACAAATTATTAATAGTTCCAGGAATTGAAAGAAAAGATTGTAAAAAAATGTTTCCAAGCAAGTTTTTTGGGTTTTTTATCAGGAAACTTTCAGATAACTTTGAAAACTACTTCTTGTGTATTTGCTACATCCATGTAGCTGTTTCTTTTCTTTTTTTCTTGGAACTTGAAACATTTGCTTTCTGTGAGAAAAGTATTTTGCAAGTGTGGTAAGTTTATTCTCTAAAGAGTGCTTTTGGACATATTGTTATCTATGTAGTTGTCAGTGGACTTCTCATCTAATCTCATCATCGTATTACTCAGTGAGGGTCGCAGCAATTTGAGCCTGGCTCTGTGCCATCCCGGGCAGATGGCATGGGCAGGGAGCCAGGCAGGCATGGTGAGGGCAGCAGACTTTTTCAGCAGCCTCGTTTGCAAGTGTGAGAGCCTTGGCCCACGTGCAGTGTGCCTGCACACACCTCGGCCGTTCTCCCCTCAGCAGTAAAGGCAAAGTTCTGGTTTAGAAGAGCCTGGAATGATCCTCGGATTTTCTCCTAAGGCAGTGGCAGCTCTGGAGAAGCCTCAGCAAAATAGGGGGCTAATTCTCTTTATTTGCCCCAGTTGAGTTCAGTCTATTTATACAAGGAATGTATTTAAATCAGGATAAATGCAATCCCCATAAAAAACCAAGATTTTCTCAAGGTCAGTTAAAAACTAAATATAGCACATGAACTTTTTTTTTAAAGTGTGGAAATTGTAATGATGTTGTTTTTATTATTTCTTAAGGGACTGAAATTCAGTATAGTGGCCACTGATTTCTTGACTGAATGGGTATTCATATTTCTTAACTGAGTCTTAGTTAAAGTTTATTTTCCTTACTCTTGTTTAATTGCCGGATCAAGTTTCTTTAAGGAAAACGTTTTAAGACTGTTTAATGGGGAATCGTTTAACAGTGTGTAAGAGGTGGTGTGTACTTGTGGTTTAAACAAATTACTGGTGTGCTAAGTTTGGTAGAGCAGCCAGGTGTGGTTGCAGTTTAAATATGTCTCAAGTCCTGTTAAAGGCTTGGTAACAACTGCTTTAATAATTTGGTCATTCTGAGGATTATTGCTTCATGTGAAAATGAGTAATCTGTACCACGTTGCTTTTGCAAGTAAAGGTAGTTTGAAATAATATATAAAGGTAGGGCTACATTGCCTATGGCTAAAACAGTCCACTTACCCCAGCAAGTACTGACAGGGCTTTGAGATGTCTATGTGTTGACTGTAAATCTTAGGAAAAAAAACCCCAAAATACCAAAATAGCAAAACTTTGTTTAAAATCTTAGTCTATTAGCTGTCAGTTTTCTTTTTGAAGAGGCACATAGAAAAAGTTGCTTTTTTTTTCCCTTGATCTCCCCCTTATATATGGGAGTCTGATCCATCCATTGGAAACATTGACTTGAAAACTGTGGGCAAACAAGAGAGTGGAGCCGTGTGATTGATGGCTGTACATGGAAAGCATGGACTGTGCCTGAAGAAAAGCTTTTAAAGTAATTGTATTGCTTCCCCTTTTACATGCAAGTTGCATTAGCGAGAGAATGGTTTGTTTTCTTTAGTCCATCCCTCTATCACTTGGTATCAGCTTTAGTGTATCTTAACACAGTAAAATTTGAGAAGAGAAATGAAAATATTATTTTAGTACTCTGGTTATTTATTTAAGAGGTTTGGTGATACTCTGGCACATCTTACATCACGCTGAATTTCATTGTACAATTCGTTCACAGAAAATTGGATTCTTTGAGCAATTCTGCTCCAGCAGTTATTAAAAAAGCTGAATCAGTTCCTTTCATAATCTTAAAAGAAAGGATGTGAATACAGAATAAACTCCATATAAGAAATGTGATTTTAGTGTAGTTCAACTGTTTTTTCCCGTAGAACACATAGACTAGAAAGGGCTCATGTAATCTTTTTCTGACCTTAAACATAATACCTCTTATAGAGTCCATGTGTTTTGTTCCAGCAGCCACACTGGATTATATATAAGCCTTTTTTTTTTTTTTTTTTTCAATCAGGGTGCTGGAAATGATGTAATAAACATATGCTTAATACATGTTTCTTGGCGTCTGCATTGTGTGCAAATTTATGGACACAAAAGACACACTTGAATGGAGCTTGGTGTGATCATATTATTATTTTTTTTACAATAAAATAGATATAAATAAATGTCATGGAAAAAACCCCACAAGAATGTATTTTCATTATATAGAATTTCTGTTAGAGCTTGGCTAAATTGAAGAAATTACTGTTTTGTTAGTGTTGTGTCAGCATCTACTTTTATGTGTGTTCATATAATCAGGTATCTTATGGTCTGGTGTGTATCAATTTGTTCATTTCAAGCCATAAAGTACATTATTGTCTCTGAGGGAGGTGCCGTAGCTGTGTGTAACACTGGAATTACCATCCCACTGTATTGAATAGAGCCTGTGCAGGAACATCATATGGTAGTATCAACCTAGGTGATGTTTGCCTGTGATTTACTACCAGGATATGTATCTGAAGTCAGTGCCTTTCTTCTTCCACCAGAGTGAAAACAGAAGAAAAACTGAAACAAAATGTAATTTATTTAGGTACAGTTGAGAACTGGTCTTTGGTGGCATGAGCAGGCTGCCCCAGTTGAGTTTTGCCATCATCATGTACTTCTTGTTCTAAAATGGTGTTACCTGGGATAACATTGGATTTTTTTAATAAGTCAAAAGGCTGTTGGTAGTGCAGAAACTTTTTGGGGTTCCGTAGCTCGCTGATACACTTGACTAATTCCCCCAAGGTGATCCCATTCTCTTTGTGCCTGAGTCCCAAACTTTGGGTTCATTTCCTGAGGGTTAAGAGTTGTTCTTTTTAACACAGAAAAAGTGTTTGGGTTGACAAGCTTCCTAATATAGACTATGTAGGTGATCTGTTTAATGAAACAGGATGTATTATTCTTGGAAGAAAGAAACACACTTGTTCTCCAGCACATGGGTGCAGGTGCTGGGAGTGCAGGTAGAGCTGCTAAGCTGGTAAGAATTCTTCCCCCCAAAATATAATTATTTTTCTTTGCATTAAAAAAAAAAAGTGTTGAAAGGGATTTTTTTTTTAACTGTCAGGTGAATGTTTTAAATAGTTGGGCTTTCTTTTTTGCAAAGAATCACTGTATTGTGTCTTTCTCGCTTTCTTTTTTCCTTCATAGCTCTTGCCACGGGAGGACTTTTAGTCTTCCCTTCTGGCACAACACAGAAGTTCAGCTGCTTCTGGCATCATAAAGTGTACAAACCCAGTGAGGTCTTGAGGACAGAGATGAGAGGATCTCTCTTGGCTCTCGGAGCCCCAAAGGAATGGTGCAATTCTGCCCCTTAGGTGATGGTCAGAACTGGGAGAGGGGAGTGGAGGAGCGTCAGTGCCTCTGGTGCTGTGTTTGCAGGGACTCCTGGGCACACTGATTTTTCACACCTCTAACAGACAGAAAGGGAGCCTCTCAACAGGTCACTTTTCCTGGCCACCTCTATGTCATTATTTTCAGAGCATTGGGTGCTCTGAAACTACATCCTTATCCCTGTGCAGCTCCATGAGGAAGAGCAGGCAATTTTTTCCTTTCCCTTTTTCTCTCTGCCCCTCTCTCCCACAGATAGCATGTAAAGCTTTGTTAGTGCTCCTGGTTAGCAGCACCAGGGATTAGTGTTATCTCTGGAATTGTTATGTGTAGGCCAATACTGGGTCACAGCCTCTCCAACGGCTGACTGGCAGGGGAATTCCATCATCCTGTGTATTTTCTAGAGATTTCAGCATTTTTACTGTGGATATCTAAAGTCCACTGTATTTTTCCTTGAGAGGTGGGAGGACTGAGATGAGGTGAATATAGGAAAAGGGTCGTTTGTACAGAAAACCAGAAACACTTTAGTCTTCAGTCTGGTCTGCAGTTTCATACAAACCATATAGTAAAAAGTCAATTATGGTAACTTAGAAATGAGGCAAAAAGCTTTTTCCTATACTCACTGCTCACGTTTAAGATCTTCTGGCTTCATAGCCAGTTCTCAGAATAGCTTACTACTTAGTTAATGTATTTGACCTAATGACCAAATGTGGCAACTTTATGAATTATATATCAGTCTCTTGGGTACCAGATGGTGTGCTTTGGTTTTATTAAATCATTTCTGATTTGATTATCTTCATTAGATCATGCAGCAAGTTAATTTCTTCTGAATTTATTGTTCGGACTTTACAATTAAAAGATGCAAATTAAATTGTACAGTTCTCCTCCTGTCTTCGTTATGCTATCAGTGAGTTTTAGCATTTCAAATACTGTTGTAATGCAGCTTTCTCATAATCTAAGAACAGAAGATCAGTGTAATACATGGATTATCAATTTCTGGACCCTGTATCTGTTCAGAAGAAGCATATTTCCAGACTTGGGAACAGCAGCAGTAGTGCATGAGGGACTTTTATATATTTCAACTTGCCAATTAGAGTGATGGTTTTCTAAGATGCAGAAATCACACTTTTTTAACAGCAATATGACAACTTGCCTCAAGTAAGAATATCAGGATCTTGTAAAAAAAGCTAGAGTTGGGCACTTCTGAAGTATGGGGTTTATTTTCAAAATCAGCTGGCAGGTGATGTCTGAGGGTAGGGAGATACAAGTAGGAAATACCAACACATGGAGAGTGAAGGCTTTGTGTGACTTTGATGTTCCCTATGCCCTGCAGAGCTCAGTTGTCTGTGTTATTGTTCAGTGCAAACAATCAACCTAAATACTGCAGCTGAACCTGAGGACATGGTGCATTTCTTATCTTCTCATAATTATTATCAACTTCTGGCTGAAGAGCTGTGTGTAAGTCTGTATGGCTGGAAGATATGAAGAAAGGGAGAGCTCGTCTTTTTTTGTGGTTGATTTGCTGTATTTCAGTTTTGGAGCTCTTTTAAACTTGTGTGTGGAATAATCCAAACTCTCTAATTTGGGATACTAAATGGTTCCTGCATATGCAACAGTTCTGTTCCAAAAAAAGAGCAAAAATTAAGTGATAGATGGCCTGTGTTATTATACTAATGCCTGAGGCTTTTCAGTATGCTACAACAGAGGGTCTCCCTTTCCTAAGTGTTTATTTAAAGTAAAATTAATTTGGTCCATTCATGATTTCTTTATTTTATTAACTGAAGAATACGTCAGTTGCTTTGCAAGCCTTTCACTTCTCTGTGTTCCTCGTGCTCTCATCTGTGTGCTACTGCCAGGGATTCTTTGTTGTGGTTTGGGGTTTTTTGTGTACATGTGTTCAGTTGTTGGAGGGTTCATTTCTTAGGCCTTTAGATTGTAGTTTAAATACATTCATGTTGCTTGATCGCAATAACACCCCATTCTTAAAGGAGAAAATTCAAATTTTCTTGGAAAAGATGGATAAATCATTTTCTTTGTATTCCTTGTTAAGTATGTTCCATACAGTTGTCTTCAGAAATGTACAATTACCATTAAGTAATTCTCTGGTGGTGAAATGATGCTTAGTCTATAAAAGGATTGTTTCTTCTTCTTATTTTTGGAGATAAAATATGATTCTGACCTTTCAGTGGATATGTTTATGATCCAAAAGTAAATATTACTGAGGAAGTCATTCCTCTTGGTTATTTTGAGTCAGTTTGATAAAAACCTTGATTTAGGACAAGGGTACAGGATTTTTTGGGTAATGAAGTAGTTGCTGAATAGAGAGACGAAAAACGCTTGAATTAGGCAAGGATAAACAATGATGGGACTTGTGCAGTTTGAGAGTTGTCATTTCATTTAAATCTGTGGAGTTGCACCAGTGTAAGTGAAATCTATTCAAGATTCCGTTCTTGAATGCTGAAATTTTTCCTTTTTGCTTCTGATTTATCATAGATGTACTCTTGGATGAAGATGATAAGTTTTATGCTCCATGTATTATTTTCTACTGTGCAGGCTAAAATATTACAATTCGTTCTTCAAAGACAACAATATATTTGAATGAGAACTAATTACCTCTTTTTTTATTCCAAGTGACAAAAGCTAATATATCACACTTAGCCACTATAAGAACTCCATTTCAGTAAACTAATTAAACTAATCCTATCTCTACTCATTATTCTCAGTTCTGCTAAATATTTTAACAGCATAGATTTATTTCATTACATAAATTATATCATACTTAAAGAAAACAGTTTGCATAATGGTGTATTTGCATTCCCAGGAGTTTATTTTGGGTTTTTGAATTCAGACTTCAAATTTCAGTTGAAATAATATTATTTGCCTTATTTACGATGGTAATTCTTCTTAATTATTACTAATTATCTAGAATGATGTATAGCTTTAATTAAATGTAAGTGCTTGGCATTCTTGTTAACTTAGATTAAACAGTGACAGTTCTCCTGCATATAGACAATATAATGTTAGAAAGTTGTGACGTTTCCTGCATTTTAAACCCTGTAATTTCACAACATTGTGGGTGGTCCTTTCAATGAACCAATCACAGGGTTAAAAAAAAAAAGTTGCTTTTTGACTGTAGTGATTCTGATTGTACTAAATAAAAAGATCATGTGCTTACTGGGCATGTGTTATGCTATATAAGGAAAATAAAAATGTCTGCCTCAGTTTTTTCCACTTAAACTGTGAAACCAGGATATGTTGAATGCTAAGAATTTAACAGCAGTGTTGCTAAGAAGCTGTAAAGGAAGGGTGCATAAGTACCACTTCAGACTAAATTGCTTTCTACTTAAAGACATGTAATGCAATTAAAACAGGAACCTGTAAGTCTCCCAAATCTCTTAAGTTTAGTTTAGGTCTTGCACTTTAAGATACCTGTTGCTGAGCTTTCCAAAATGCTAAAGACAATGCAGATAATAAATAATTAATCAGAATGAATTTACAGTATGTAATTTATGTGAGCTGTATAGAAGATTCGTAAGTTCACTGATTTTTTGATGAAGCACTTATATCACGAAAGTAATGGTGTTCCAACCTTAATGCCAGATTTTATACTGTTATCTGAACTTTGATTTCTGTCACTGTTACTGGCCTCTCATAGTGCTGACATGAGGCAAATCATGAGGATTTTAGGAAATTCTCACAGAAGGGAATTAATTTTGGGTAGTTCTATCTGGGGATTCTGCATGATTTCTTAAAGAATGAGAGGCAGACAGACAACAGATAGACACTTTGTAAAATGTTTTATTCTAAGTGCTGTAGCTTACAGTCCCTCAGCCCAACACGTCCTGAGAGCTCTCTCACTCTTGTGCTTGCCAAGTCCAATCTGCCAGCTGGAATTAGCAGAACTGTAATTTGTCCTCCAGGTACCAAGCGAGCATCAGTACAGCTTCCAATGCCACTTTGCCCTGCTTTTCACCTTAGCTGCTTCTTGAATGCAACAGAGTAAATTGCTTTCATATTTTGCTCATCAATAATCAAAACCTTTCATTCATTGACTTATTTCATTGACACACTTTTGTTTTGGCCAGTTTGAGGGTATTTGCCCCCAGTTCATTACAAAAGACCGTGATAGTTTTGTTTCCTATCATCTGTGCTGCTCCTTTTCTGACATAGACAAAAAATCAGTATGTGGATCTTTAAATCTGAGTTTTCTTTTATTCATCTGATCTGCAAAGATGTTACCTACAAATGGGCTTTAGATGTGGTTTACAGAGATTAGTATAATGGTGTAATCTGGTCATGTTAAATATATTGCAAATAGAACTTTGAATGCCAGAAATTATTAGAAACAAAAAGGGAAATTGAGCCCACGACATAATCTATTTTATTCTTCTCTGATACAGCTTTCTTCTTAACAGCTTGGAGAATATCAAGTAAAATTTTGAAGAAAGGTAACTGTTTTGAATTAACAGTTCTTAAATTGATTCCAAGTGCTGTATGAACCATTCAGTCTTAGAAACTGGGGTAAAAGACCAACTATTCTTTTGAAGAATATCTAGATTTTAATACTTAATAGGTAATTACAAATACTATTGGTAACATTTTTATTTAGTTTCTTAGAGTAATAATTGTGATTAAGGTGTTCAGTAAGGAAAAAGTTGTAGGTTACAGAGCTTTTCACTGTCACGAGGCCTCTTTAATTTGAGCTCTATCAAAAGTGATTGAATGCTGGCAGTGCTGATGGGCACTCGGTGACCTCTGTGCAGTAACCCTGCTCTTCGTGCAGAGGTCCTGGTGATTGGCCTCGAGGAGCTGTCAGAGCATGCAGTAGACTGCAAACATTCAATGGCTCTGGAAACCAAACCAGGGACCTCTGTGTGGGCATTCTGGTCTGGCCAAACTTAGGAGCTCACTGGTGTGTATGAAAAACCTGGGATCCCAGGCAAGTCTTGACAGGGCCACAGGTGACAGGACAAGGGAGAATGGCTTTAAATTGTCAGAGGGCGGGGCTAGGTTAGATTTTAGGAAGAAATCCTGCAGGGGCTGCTTAGGGCTGCCCCTGGATCCCTGGAAGTGTCCAAGGCCAGGTTGGATGGGGCTTGGAGGTGGAAGGGATGGTGGAAGGTGTCCCTGCCCATGGCAGGGGGTGGGATGAGATGAGCTTTAACGTCCCTTCCAACACAAACCCATCTCAGGTAATTCTCTGAAGCTGTACATGTTTAGAAAATGCCAGTGACATGGGCCCCTGGCTTTCAGTGTTTATCAGGTGTTCTGGATGTTACTGTGACTCTGTCTTGCTCATGCAAACTGCTGAGCCAAGCTGTCAGAAGCAGAATTGAAGCTCCTTCTGCTGAAATCGGGGCAGAATGGAAGGTGCGCAGAACTGGCTAAAAATGAGGCTGTAGAGGTGGGGGCGAAAAATGCATAAGTAGACTTGGAGCTGGTAAGTACTCAGAAGATCAGTGAAAAATGAAGTTTTCCTGAAGGTCAGGAGTCTCTGTTTTGGTGGATTTGAGAGTACTTTGTTCAGCTGAAGTGACTGGCAAATAAGAGGGGGTGGTGGGGAAGGCAACCTGCCTTATCAACCCTAGAGGCAGGCAGAGAGAAAGGGACTCTCTACTGTGGAATATTTGATATCTGTCTTCCCAGTATCTTTATTTACTGCGTATATATTTTTCTCAGTACATCTTGCATTATGGAACCACATTGCCTAGCATTAGTTCTCAGTATCAGTAAAATAAAATTTCAGTGGCTAGATATGATAATACCTAATAATATTGGTTGTACTTTTTAAAGTGTGCTGTGCCTGAGTAAAATATGAGCTGTGTATGTAGCTTCAGTCTGCTTGCCTAGCTTGACATCAGGGTTGTGTTTCACTTGGCAGATGTCTGCAATTACTAATATTTTTCATAGTTATGTGTATTTCATAAGTCATCTATAAAATCATGTAGTAAACTTAGCAAATTTATCTGGTATTTTGTTCAATTTCCAGTTGCAGTGTTAAAATTTCTTGAAGTACCGTGTACATTTATGGCTATTTGTACAGAACTTACCTGTGTAAATTTTACATTTAAAAATAACTATATGTGTATATGTAGTGTAAAATACACTACATGATTTATAGAATTCTTTACACTAAGCTTGCTCAGTGATACTCTTTTTATTTCTCTTTGTGTTGAGTGTCAACCTATAAATCATGCTTATAACTAAGTTATTTTGAAATAAAATAAGATTTTCACTTCTTTTTTTCTTTCAGGCACATCTTATTTATTTAACGATAATTTTTCATTTTGCATAAGCTTGCATGCTTACAGTATTTACATTAATTGGCATGTAAGGAACACCAGTTTAACAGACTCATACATACCCTTCCTGAATAATGCAGTGAGCTAAATGTGTTTGAAAATTTACGTGGTTTCATATTGGTAAATGAGATGTATTTGTGGATCATGTTGCTCATATGTTAACTATGTTTAATTATAAATTTATAGTAAATACATCATTGGTCAAAAGATGTGCAGGTAATATAAATATTTTATGGAAGTGCCAAAAACGTAAAATTGTTGAGGTGATGAAAATCACTTCGAATTTTTTTGAAAGAGTTGTTAGACCACAAACTCCATGTAAGTTTGGTCTTCAGTTCTAGTAGCATAATATTTTGACGAGGGACAACATTTTATACAGTCTAAAGATCAGATCTTTCACTTTTGTGGTTACAGCTCCGTTGAAGTTATTCCCCTTGAGGACCTGACCTCAAGTGCTAAATCTCCCAATTCTATCTTTTGCTAGGCAAAGAAGATGATGACAGTATAACCCCATGCACTCACAGCAGCAGTTTCACACATTTGATGAGCTCACATTCACGAGACATCTCCATATCCTGTAGTATTCAGCCAGGTGGACCAGGCATAACATAGTCCATAGTGAGTAGAGTCCTACATTATATTAAGCTCTCTCTCCATTACTTTCTAGAACTGTCATGAATGGCTGGTGGTGTTGGGGTGGGGGTAAAGTATTAGGAAATCTTCCTGATTGATTAATCCGACAAAATGCTTTCTCTTTTTGTCATGTTCTTCTCCTAGCCTACTATACGTTCTGACAATTTCATCCCAAAGCAGCCACCTAACAAAGACACCATTATTCTAATATGCATTGTAGCCTGTTGTAAAATAACAACAACAACAACAAAAAAAAAATCCAAAGAAACTCCAGGGCATTCATTAAAAAATAATTTGTTTATAATTACTGCTGGTCATGATAATAGATAGACAGGTATTTAGAAAATTAGCCAAAGTGAGCAAACAGCTCTCCAGACATAAGAGTATGAACAAAGGCTTAAAAAAACATTCTCCATCTATTTAAGCAGTCTTTGCATAGTGTAGTCACAGACCCTGATAGTAAAACAACAGATATTTATTGTGTTTATTTCTTGTTACTAGCAGAATTCTTAAAGTATAATATTTAAAATGTTAAAAAGAAAGGCTGATCCTACTGAAAAAACCTAATCTGTAACAAATTTGGACACTTAAGAGGTGCTGGTTTTGTGTGAACAGGCCATACAGCTTAGTTTCAAATCTAGGCTATTGCTCTGGTGGTTTTGTGCTTGACACCCCACATTACTTTGTGTCCAAGGTATTACTAGCTACTATAATAGCTCCAAAGCAGCGAAGCCAGTGTTATGCATTCTCTATCCCAAACTCAAACACACAACCAGTGGTATATGTGAGACTTACAGGTCCATGTAGTGTCTCCTGTGAACCAGATGGTGCAGCTGGGTGATGACAGATGGACACAAAGTGGAATAGGTGCAGGGAGAGCCTGGGAGGGTGAATAAATGGAGAGCTGATCATGTTGGAAAAGACCTGAGCATGGCTAGCCAAGCCAAGAAAAATGCTGAGAAGTGGATATTGTTCCTATCAGTGGCTACTTGGGAGCAGAGGACAGGATATGGACCTTTTTTTTAGCTAAAAAGCACAAAGCTAAACTGGTATGGGCTGTCCATAATAATTTACAGGGAGATGTAAAAGAACCTTTAAATAGTCACATCAGGGAGTTTCTGAAAGAGGATTCCAGTTTGAGCATGGGCCAGGGGAGGTCAAACACTTATCAAATTTTAAGAAGGAATTTCTACCCTTAAGAAAAATTATATCGTGTGGCTTCCTAGCAGGTGACTCAACTCACTGACTCAGGAGTTATCTTCCAGCTCTGCTTTCTTTCCAAGAAAAGTCAGTCACAGATGCTCTGGCATTCTCAACTGCCAAAATCCCTGCAGTTGATAGGATTAACCAGCTAAATTTGTTCACAAAAAATAAGAAATCTGTGTTTTCTCAGCAACATTCAATAATTCACATGTTACTACTATATTTGGTGATAGTGTTGCTTTTCCTAAACTTTGTGTTTTCTGGGGTTCTACGTAAATTTATGTGATAAAGGAACTGTAGTTTGTATACTATGAAAAAAAAAGTGCATGCTGTTCAAAGTTACCTTATTTCAGGGGAAGGTTTGTTGGAAATTGCAGCTCACACAATGTGTGATGAGGTGGAAAAAAATAACAGAAGTGACCTCAGTGCCTGCAGCCCACGTGCTTGCTATTTTTCCATCTTCTGAAGCGTTTATGGACAATTGAACTTTTACAGTGTGCCACAAATAGGTAGTTTCCACATCCTTCTGTGCATGCTGTCAGATTTGTATATTTCTAACATTATTAGTAGTAAGTGCAGAGAAAGAAAAAATTATATGTTTTGAAATTGCACTAAATGGCAGAAGTAGTAACTATGCTGTGGCTCAAGACAGTTCTGATGCTTGCGGAATCAACTCCATAATTACATTTTTCACTTATAAAATCTTACTCATAATTACTTTTCAAGAACTCATATTTTGTGCAAAATTTAATTTCAGAGGTAAAATCTCAGTGAAGGGATGCCTCAATGCTGCTTTTTCCTGTGGAGTTAAGTCTTGTACAGCTGTGTACAAGATGCATCAGTAAATTAATACAGTTTGCAGAGGTTAACCATAGCCCAGTACCTGCACTGAAAATTAAACAACTTGAGGCCAAATAGATCTCTTACGGTTCTGTGTATGCAGGCACTCCTCTGCTGCCATGAGAAATAAATTAGGATAAGATCCAGCTTCATTCTGCACCATCTTCAAGGCTCTGTGGCACCACATCTGCTAATATTCCTTTACTAGAAACTTTCTAGTGAGTAAGAACTCTGGGACTTAGCATTTTGTAAAAAAATATTTATAGCCTCATGAGTTTGTTATTGAGGGTGCCCAAAGTTCCTTTTTCATGCCAGATCCTTTCCCCATTTCATTTTACTTATAGCTGTCTGTATAATTATTGCTGTTCCAGCTGTATTAGCTTATACTCTCTTATATATTCTCTTTATATTTTTATTGAGGATTGTCACTAAACCAAAAAGAAAATTGTGATTTCCAGGTTAGGTAGCAGTACTTTCATTCTACCTATTTCATCAGATTTAAACCTTTCATGACACTCTTAAATAATCATTATATTCTCCTGCCTTGCCTTTTTGAGCATTTATTCATGTTAAGCAATCAGCTAAATAAGCATTTTTAACTGCCACCCAAGTTCCTTAGTGCAGTGCCAGTGTGAACGTTGATGATTCATATGAACGTAAAGAATTCTATCCATGTTTTCATTATTTTATCTGGATATATGATTATTTTGGAAGTGAGAAGAGGACCCATTTGCAGTGTGCATGTATCAATATTTGTGTAGGCATACAAACAGGAGGTTGAAATACAGGTAGGAGAATACGCAAGGATTAATATTTGCTCTCTTTCTGGCCTTTCTAAATTAAGAAAACATGCTGGTGTTTTGGGTGATTCTGGGATATCAGTTCATTTCAACCACTTTAGTGACTTAATTTAAAAAGGATGAAAGCATGAGTAGTAAGGAAAGAGTGTAAAAAGAAAAAAAAATAATAGAATTAGTAACAAGCAGTTTGGTCTGTGGTTATCTTAGCTGAATGTTACATGCTGATAGAATACAACACCGTGGACAAGAAATAGGCTTGAATATTTTGCTCACATAAAGACTTCCTGTAGCTGATTGTTTCTGGGGGAAATACTCTGCTAACCATATTCTTACAGTGTCACCTTTTGAACCATTTTGCCTGGGTGTTCCTTTTGCAGCTCAGGACAGTTTTATGTGATATGTGAAATAATCCACATTTCTGGATTTTACCAGCATTTAATTGAGTACTGTCGGGTTTCTGCACAAATATGTGTGAAATGATTCTTCATTTCTGATCCCAACCTTTTGATTAATCAACTTTCCCTTGGGCAGTTGTGCAGAATTTGCCATGTTGTGCAGCAGCCAAACAAGCATTTAAGACTTTCATTGTTAAGCTCAGTTAAAATATAAATTCAGATTTTAGTCAATGGCTTTTTGAATAAATAAGCATGTAATATTATGCTCTGTGATGCCAGTTCTTGCTGCTTCTTTTTGAGAAATGCATCCCTCGACAGAAAGGGCTGCTCAGGCCATTCATGTTTTTTTATAACAACATAAGACGTGTTAGAGTAGAATGAAGTAATCTCATAGCAGAGGAACAGAGTGACCTTTTAACCATATAAAGTTTGATCAGGTGCCTGGAGTAACACATGAATAGAAATAATGCTGGGTTGGTCTGGCATCTCTGGAGAGCGGGCTAAGAGCACATCAAGGGGTCAGGGAAATGCCTGTTGCAGAAAGAGTTTGATATCATACAACAGGTGACAGATGCTGGACACCTTTATAGTGTTAGTATAACTGTCATGAATATTATAAATCAATTTTTAAAGGGATTTATGACATTCAGTTGTGATTGAGAAGTAAGAATGTGAGACAGAATTACAAAGAATCTCAGAAAAGGATGTGCAGTTAATTTAAAATCCACCAGAACTCCACTAAGACACAGTTCTGAGTGAAGGACTCACAGTGCCTCTTACTTAACCAATTTAATTTTGCATTATTGCGTAAGAAAATAATATGTTGATATTTTTTATCAAATGCTCTTTCATCTCCACCTACAAATTTTTTTTTTACCAGTGCCACCTGCAACCCATAATTTATTTTTTTCTGATAAAACTGATACTGAATTTAAAGAGTATTAGCTATAAATTCTCATGCTCTCATTAATCGTGTTGTCTAATTGAAGAACCAAATATTGGAGAACTCAAGAATGGCACTATAGTTCTAATCACTTCTGCAGTTCTTTTAAACTCAGTGCAAACTAAATGATTACTCACAGAAAATATTAGTACAGTGTGGGCAAATGTTATGCTGCCTTCCCTGAAGTATTCAGGTGACCTTATTATCTACCAACATGAAAAACTGATGTTGGGAAAAGAAGGTCATTCAGACATCAAGGAAAAATCAGTCCTTGTCCTTTGCCATAGAGACTTCTGAGTATATATCAGCTGCTCTGGAGAGGAATCCCACAACTGATTTGCTGTGTGTGATATGTAGATAAAATCCTAGTAGATTTTCCTTCCTGAGGATATAAATAATTAGGTAGTTACACAGTAAGGTGATAATCAAAGCCATTTTTGCAAAGCACAGGCCATAAAACCTGATTTGTCAACAAAACCTATTCCATTATTAATAGGGAATTTCACATATACATATAGTGGTTGGAATATTCCATAGAGTTGCAGATAGAAAATGAAGCTGTTTATTGATCAGAACTGATTTTTTCCCTGGAGTCCGTGCCCTAACTGTAAAGTACAAGTGCTGACTGCCACACTCTGCTGATTGCAGATTTTTTTGACAGCCAAGACCTGACTCTTCCCTAATCCATGTAGCTGCATTGTAGGAATTACAAAGCTTATGTGACAGACCTGTTCTGTATTCCAAGAACTGCAACACACCTGTCATCAGATAGAAGCAAGAATGCCCAAGTCATCACTTTACTTGGGAAGCAGAACAGATGATTGAAATTATTTCTTACTACTAACTAATTCCCCTTTTAGCAGAGATAAGCTGCTTTGTTCAGCTGTAAATGAAACATTAGGGTATTAGCTGTCAAGGCAGAAGTATTGAAGGAGCTAAGATTTTATCAGCAGTAGTAACATTCTGGGCAATAAATTGTTTTGTTGGGCAGAATACTATTCTCCAGAGGTACAGAGAAACAAAGCTCATTAAGGTAAATGCTTAAACCGCTGCAAAAAAGCAAAGACAAAGGCTTATTACCTTTGTTTTGGGGATAGATAAAACATTTGCACTTTTTCATCTCTACGTAGCAGTGAAGAATTATGTGGTACTGTTATTAAAAAGATGCATTTGTAGGCTTGTAGAATGCTTTCTGAATATATCCAAGGGACAAATACATTCCTGAAATATCAACAGAGAGCTGTAGTAAGTGATGGCTTTTTGGAAATTGTTTTGTTTCCCTCCGGGTAAAATTAGGTATCTGCACATTGTCCTGTACTTAGCATTCATCAGATTAATAGACTTGCATTATTAAATGAATGTTTGAAATGGAGAAGCAGAAATGCTGGAGTTATACTAAATATTTTTACCAGAATATGTATACCTAAATTAAATTCATAAGGGTTTGTGGCATGAAGTATTAGGATGATGGGAGGAGAGGAAATGTTGATGGTAGGGACTGCAGCTAAAGAATTGGAATGTTAGGAAGGAATTACAGCTTTGTAAACCAAGGATGGACATAGACTTGCTATCAGAAACAGTTAAATAGGATGTAAGTAAAATAGGTCGAAGGAATCTCTGTTTGTGAGCTAAAAAGCCAGCAAGTAGCCAGAGGCAGATACTGTTTTCCATCATTACTTGTTTGAAGTAGCATTTCAGAAAACTGTAAAATAGAAGTTTCATATATAACACAAAGGACAAAGATGTGTAGCTGCAAAATTGCAGGGAAGATTCTGTTAATAGCTGACATAAATGTCTTCAGAATTTTCTCTGTGGAACGTCCAGGATTTGGAAACACTGACGAGAGCTTTGCAGTCCATCATGTTACCTACAATGGAGTCAAGAAATGATGGTTTAGGAAGAATCGAGTAAAAATTAGAAGACAGCTGACCAAAGCCTGGGTTATTTATTAATTTGTAGATTAAATGTAGACAGAAAATCCTACACAGAAAAAACCCAAAATTCCGAATTCTGCTAGTTGGTTTTATGTATTATAGAAATATATATTTTATTTATATATATATATAAATATTTTTATATTCATATTGTCTATTGTATATCGACACGGTGTTGTTTAAATATGGCTGCCACTGGGTCATTGTCCAGTGATGAACAAATCTTCAGAATCAGTTTTCCATCTCTGTGAAACAGAAATTATCATATTGGCCCCCCAGTATAATCTGCTCGATTTTGAGGGGATAAGTACAATAATAGTCAGCTTTTTTATTGGCTAGGACTGAAATTAATGAAGTTTTTGTTTCTTCATTTGGGGTAATTGTGCTCATCTGACAAAGTATTAAAGTTCGATGAGGGAGGATTCAGTGATGTTTTAATTTATCTTATACTGTTGCAAAGAATATTAATACTTTATACAAGTGCTTTATGTGCACCCCCCAACTGTAAAAGAAGATAAACTTGATTTTAAAATTCAGGTTTAATCTGAAGAGTTCACATTTGACGAACATGACTCTCCTCTATGCTGGCATGTCCCTTGTTCAGTCCCAGTTGCACCCCAGTGACCTGGAACAGCAGGAGCCTTTAGGCTGTTGTTTTACTCCAACATCATTGATTTGCATCAAATCAAAGCCAGCTGCCTGGATTGTAGCCCTTACTGAAGAGCTGCTTTCTAATCTGAAAATGCTGCCAAGGCAGAACCTTTGTACACTTGCTGAAGTTGAATGGGAACATGAGAAGTTTCAAAGATAAACTCAGAAGACCAAAATATCAGGGCTTCTTGCTTCTAGTAAAAGCATTACTCTGCTTTCTTTATCTTTGGGGAAATTGGTTTTCTTAGATGTCTGAGGAGATAAATGCCAGGTTTTGCACACAAAGGCTTTAATTTAGGTGATGTGTCCTTCAGAATAACCAATCAATCTGGAGCAATTTAAGTGATCTTTGCAAATGTTGATTTCACCCATCAAATGTTGATACTTTTTTCCTTTACTTGCAAAATAGGTTTAATAATGCACTGAGTAAGTGTAGTAGATCATTGCTGGTTTTATTAAAATAAGACTGGAATATTTTGCATGATGGACTCATCCCCAGGGTACTCTCTCACAGTTATACATAAGCTAAAAGCCTCCAAATTTTCAACTACCCTGATCAGCAAATGAACAAGAACTGGGCTTTGATGTTCTAAAATGCATGGATTGGCTTTGAGGTGCTACAGATCACACCCCACTGTGAATTTATCTGAGCCTAGCTGTGGTAAACATCCCAAGTGTTAATGGGAGAGCACCTTGAAGAATCCTTAGGGACCAAGTCCAGTCATTTGCATTAGTTGAGCAAGTTGATATTTTTGTATTTTGTAACTCATTTTTCCTAAGTAGCTGGTTTTCAGAGTTCTATACCAGTATTGAAAAAGGCTGTTGGGAAGATGAGTTCATAGAGCTCTTGTGAAGAGGCCCAGCATGAGCAAATTACTTGAAGTACTTTAAGTAATTTGGGTATGGAGGATATCAGTTATGGTTACATTTTTGTTTTATAGCAACAAAAAGATCAATGTAGACAATAACCATAGTTCTGAGCCCAAAAGATAAGGTGGAAAGGTCTACTCTAATTTTTGACTGGTATTCTAAAGTAATTTTAATCATGCTTTCATTGTGTTTTAAAGCATAAATTTTGTTTTATATACACACTTATTTTGGAACAATGATGGACAAATACTGAAATATTCAGAGACCTGGAATTATTTGCATATTTACAAGTGGCTTGTTTTTATCTGATATCTAGTTAAGCTTTTGGTATGTTACTGCCATGAATCACCAGGAAAAAGAAATTAAAAATAACCCCTAATAATAATCATCATCACCATCAGTTGAAATATTTCTTTGTTCTTGTCTACTTTAGGAGCTCATGGAGCAGCTTGAAAGCAGGTAGAGCTCTGAAAGAATACCAAAGTTTGCGTTTGTTGTTAAAGTGGAAAGGAAAAGTTTTCTGCACTGCATCGGGAACGTCAGGCTAACAGGGGCCAAGGTGCTGATCTGAGAGAAACTTCAGCAGGCTCACTTTGTACTGACAGGTCTAACCCACATGCAGCCGTCTCTTACTGTGTCGCTCTGACTTTATGCAAGATCAGGGATTTATGCCTTCTTTCAGCTTTCCTAAATCTGGTACAAACCCCTCTGATCCATGTGTTTATTGGATAGAACACTGACTATGGCTAATTTGTAAAGATTAGTACTGCAGGTAATCCAGCCACTTAGTCCAGCTCTAATGCATGTGGTTAAAGAAAAATGTGTATTGTGGACTGTTGTGAAACGAAAATCAGAAACATAAGAAGGCAAACATATATACAGATCTATACTGGCCACATAGCAGTGTCTTTAATTTGCAATTTCTGTAGCTGGGCTGGTTTTTGACACGGATCAAAATCAATTAAGACTAATGTGAGTGCAGTGCAGACTTTTGGCATTTGACTGTGCTGGAAAGGGTTGTGGTACAAGACTAGAATTTTTCTGTTTAGGACATTGGTGCAGTTGTCTTTTGTTTCAGCAGCAAGAAAGGGAGAGAGAAAAGTTAGGAAAATTAGACACTTGTCAGAAAACTCCTGGAAGTGGCAGAGACTTTTGTGGTCTCTACAACAGTCAGTGAACAGTTTATGCTGCACTTTGTAAAATTGCTTACTGCGATATTTACTGGTGAAGTGTTGAGTGTTCTATACCCACTTACCCCCATGTTTTCATCTGTATAAAGCGACTTTCTCATGTCAACCCTTTGCCTTGACTTCCTGGGTTGTATCTCACGGCAGCAGTGATTACTGAAGAAAGCAGGAATGGCATTTAGCTGAGAAATCCTACTTTGGGTGCTGCTGGGCCTGGGAATTGCAGGCTGTTCCTGGGTCTTGCAGGTTTGATACTCTGGAGTATAGCCCATTGGCTGACTTTCTATGCCTTGAAGGGATTTTTTTCACATTCTCTCCAGTCCTCTGTGTTCTTTATTCATTTGGATTCTTGCATGATTTTCATTTCAGTGAAAAACTCATCATTTTTCCTGTATCAGTGTTTTTTTTTTTTCCTTTGTACTGTGGTTTAGAGTCCTCACTTGGCTAGCCAGGAGAGAGAATAATGGAGGTGTAGTGCTGAAAAAACTGTGATGTTATTCTGTTCATGTGGCTTCTGGATAAATCCCTGAATTACTGTATTGAAGTTGCTTGAAATTTTACAGTCTTTGCTGACAGGAAAACTAGGAGAATCTATCAGCGGTGCACAGTGGATGGGCCACATTCCTCAAATAATCCAGTCAATTAAAAATTGATTTTTGTTCTAGGCAGCATGGTGGTAATGTAGTGGGGAGACAGTGTATGCATTACCAACAGAGCTCACATCAGTTAAGTGATATTTAGGTGATCTTCTGTCATGGGAGAAAGCAGTGCAGTTGATGATCTTTGCTACTGAAGAAGCTAAATTGAAGTGTCAGATAGCAGAATTGCATTTTATTTCTAATATGTTGGCCTGCCAGCCTGGGAGAAGCTATGTGTAGTCTGCGAATAAAAAGGGACAAAAGTGCTAAATCTAGCAGAAACTGAATGGTTTGGGGAAGATACTATAATATGGCTTTTAGAGCCTTCAAGTAAATGCATTTAAAGGAATTGAATCTTGTACTTCAGTTGCTGGACCTTTTGTCTACTACCTTTCTCCCTTTTCCTGGAAGCAGCTCTCAAATAAATGAAAGATAATGCATGATTTAAATGGCACCATTCTTGTTTATAAATAAACCAAAAAAACAACACCCCTAAAGTAGTTGAAGTGAGAACAAAAAAAAAAAAAAAAAAAACCCCAAAGCTATTAATTGAGCAATATATTTCCCTCAGATTTGTAAAATCCTGAGCTGCAGAATTTAAACAGTTATCTTCCTAATACCACAAGTGTGAAAATACGCAGTCGTGCAGATCGGGCTCTATCTTCAGCACGCACTGTGAGCCTGCAGTATGAGACACACACCATTCCAGCTCACAGAGCTGAAATCAGTCTGGTCTTGCCTTGAGTCATTAAAGCATCTATTGCTAAGGACAGCTTTGCAAATTTTCCAGCGGAATAGAAAATGTGCAGAAAGTTTTACTTCAGGTTCTTAGTAACCACAGGATGCTGAAGTCACATCTGTTCTTGGTTATGAAACATCATAACCTGACATTACAACCTAAGGTGTAACTTAGATTCTTTTTGTTGTTTTATTTTTTAACATGATACAGGCGTTTCCCTTCCTTTTCTTTCAAAAGCAGTTGTAGGATGTGTTTATCTGTGCTTCACCTAAAAGGTGGCTGTATTTCAGTGGCAGGTTAAGTGATCCCTGTACTGTTCTCCAGACCTCTTAGAAGTTCAGTTTGTTAATTACTGTCCAGTGCTTTATAGTGCTCAGGTGAAAGGTGTTGGAGAAATTGTAAGCAGGCTTGTTTATGGTTTAGATTGTAATTTTTAAATGGACAGTGTTACTTCTATACTTAATTACTTTACCTCTAAACTTTGTCACTGTGGTATTTTAGTGACATACTGACATACACCTCATCTTGGCTGAACTATCAACCTGCAGTATTCTATCTGTTTGTGAAATGAGTGCATCAGAGACAGGCTGGAGTGATGGGCAGTGATCTGCGAGCTATTTCACATCTGTAAAGTAATCCCATGCTCTATTTCTGAACATTGCTTGACAAAAATGTTTGACATATCAAAGCCAATTTGCAAAGGAGATAGTGCATTTCCAAACATAAGAATCCAAAATTGTTTTCAGGTGAAGAGATTGGTACCACAAAAACAGTTGTCTATCAGTACAGTTACTTCTTAGCATCATATTTTGTTTTAACCTAATTTCAAAAGTCTTTCATAAAAGATAGTCTCACCTGTGTCAGTAGATTTCTTCATTAATTTATTACTAGGCTGTATAAAGAGAAAATAAATCACAAATGCTCTTTAAATGTTATTCTTGGGGTAAAATGCTGCTGCATTTTAGTGCCTCGATAGGGGAACAAAAAGAAAAACAAGAAATGTGTTTCTGGGCATCAGAACTCTTCAGCATGATTTGAATAAAAATGGTTGACTGTGATAAGTACGTTGGGTTCCCTTCTGTTAATTACAGTATTTCTAACAAGGCTAATTTGACAGCCCCTGTGTCATATTATGCTGAATAGTTCCTACACTATCACTTGGAAGAGAAGCTTCCTCCCCACCATGTGAATAGTTTTTGATAGGTTATCATTTCAGAAGGTCTGTGCCACAAGCAGATACTTGTTCTCTCTTCAGTTGGAATGACTTGTGTCTGTTAATGACTAAATGGACAAAATTTTCCCAAACATTGACAGAGGTAGTACAAAATGGGGTCAGGCACTTTCTCTAAAAAGTCTTTTTAAATCATGTGCCTTATTTCGTTATATTTCTTTGTGTAGAGATGTCAGTTTCCTTGATTTGTTGTTGTGAGTGACAGCTTATTGTAAACATAAAATCTTCTCTTTTCTCTGGGTTACATTAAGTAGATGGTGTTTTTAAATTCTATTTGCTGTTCTTTTTTCCTTATAGTGCAAAACAAGCTGACTACTAATCTCAAGATCAAAGCTAGGTATTGTAGTTATCGTAATATGGAATTTGATATTATAAAAATACCCACTGATGTTTCGTGAAACCCAAGAAACTGTTTCCTCTTAACTTGAAGTTTGCATTTTGCAAAATATTTAAGTAACTTCTTCAGAAGTATTTAGATAAAAGTTCCAAGAGTTGCCGTAACTTTTCTTTTACAATATTATTGTAGTTTTATCCAAATTCCACCAGGTGTTGCCAAAGAACATACAGCCAAGGCAAAGTTTACAGCTGAAGTGGAAGTTGCTCAGAACGAGTGTGTACGTTTTCATGAACACAGCCATTAAAACAGTTTTCTGGAGCAGGAGCACCTTCCCTTAGAGATTTAAGAGCATTCCTCTCTTCTTTGTGACTAAACATCAGGAATGAAACAATTTGGTACAGAGTTGCATCGTTTATGTGGGTATCACATTGTTAGAATTCATTTTTTCTTATGAAAGGAAGATGTTCACTCACAGGCTGTAGGCGAATAATACGCTGGTTTAACCATTAGCTACAGACTGCTGTAAATATTCCACTGTGTTGCTGTCTTAATTTTGGTGATGGGGTATCTTTTTAATGAGATATTCAAATTACTAACATTTAGTGTATTTGGTGGGTTTGGGATTTTTTCATTCCAATAAGGAAAGTTGCTACAGACACTTTATTCCTACTACCTTTGGTAAAGATGTTCCTTTCCTTTGTTTGCTTTTTGTCTTGCTGAGTCAGGAGTTTTGCAGGTCACAGATCAGTTCTGTTTCAGGGTTTGTCTCATTCTGGGAAGAAAATGTGCTTCTAAAAGCCAAGGATTGCTTGAGGTAATAAGAGCCCCAAACCTGTGGCTGATCACAACAGTGCAGTGCAGAATGCTCAGGCAAACAGCACTCGGTAGCAGCAGGAATCAATTCCAAGCCTTGGCACAGAGCAGTTTCCATCCTGCCTCCCTGGTGAGTCCAGCCATTGTGCTTATGGCATAAAAAACAATGTGCATTTTAATTGCTATTCTTGTTTTTGAACTGTTGCTCAACAATTACTATGGTTTAAGTCAAAAAGGCTGGATCATGGACAGCACTGGTTGCCAGAAAAGGTGTAACCAGGGAGTGCTCGTGTTGGTGATGCAAAAAAATCTGTGTTAGGTACTGCACTGAGCCAGGAACTTTGAGGGAATCACCTTGTAGCAGGTAATCGGGAGTCTCTAGAATGTCAGCTTTACATTCTATAAATGCTGTGATGTTTTCTTTTGTGCTTTAATTAAAGCTTTCACTTTATTGTTGTGCACAAATGTTTTCCATTTGAATGTTTATTGAATGTTCAATAGCAACAAGGAAACCAGGATTCTTGGGGGTAGTCTGGCATAATCAATGTGGGCTGCGAAGATAAAGGTGGTTAAGGGAGAAGGAAGGAAAAACCTGAAAGGTTGCAGTGACTTGAAGCAGAAACATGTTCAGAAATGTGACTGTAGCTAAGACTGCACAAAGAAACTCGTTGCTTGTAAGAAATCCAGGGCAGTGACTTCACCTGGTGGTATTTAATTAACTATTTATTGAGCATTATGTCTGCCTTCCCTTGGGATACCATCTCCCTCCTTCCACCCAGAAGCGTCAACTAATTATTTGAATACAGAATATTTTAATTATTTTAGACACTCAGATGTTAGTGTGTAAGTGATTTGCTCCCTTTCATAACTCTGAGTACAGTAGATAACTCAACATTACTGTAGCTTTCCTGGGATCCCATTTTATCACTGTCCCAATGCACTTGACACCCTTGGGTGGAAAGGAAGAAGAGGAAATACAAATTATCCTATGGAGGTGAGATTGGATCGGCGTTTAAGCTGAGTGTAATACAGGTGCTGTGAGCAGGTGCTGAGAGCCAAAATACTCACAGCCCTTGTGCCACTCTGAGCAAAGGTACTGAAGATTGAGCACTCCTCTGATGTGGTCTTATCAGTTTGAGTATAATGTAAATCCTGTTACAGCAGCTTTGTCCGATCTGCCTGTAGCTTTGTTCTGAACCTTTCAGTAACAGTTCACTGAAGCAGAAAGAACCCTGTGAATTGATATTATAAACCTGCATGGTTGCTTTATTCATTGTTGAAGCAACAGAATATAACAGAAGTATTTATTTTAGTGGATTGAGGATACTTTTTTTTTTCCCCCTATCAACATGAGCGGAGGAAAAATGTTCTAAATGCAAAAGAGGAAAAGCTAATGCTATAATCATATCCATACCCACTCAGAGCAAAATCCCATTGAAAGATAATGCAGAACACCATATGTTTAAATTATTTTACACATTCAAAGAGATTTTTAAAATCCCAAAGTGTTGTTATTTCCTGCTGATGTAGAAAAAATACCAGGTGACGCTATTATAATCAGGAAATAATAGTCCTGTGAAAGAAAAGCTTCTCATAATGCACTTAGTCTTTCCAGACAACTGTATTTTTCTAAGCACCACCTACCTGCTGTCTTTGGGACCGAGATGAGCCTTGGCAATTCAAGATTGCATTGTATTCACTTTCTTGCTGGTGGGCATTTCTTACTGAAGTTCAAGAGCATGAAATTTCTCTTTAGTCTCACTGCTTTGATATGGTATTTGCCTAATAATCAAACAAATTAAAGTGTGGAAAAAATTGATAAAACTGCAATATCTTAAAATGAAGAGGCTGAAACAGTAAATTGAGTTCCTTGTAATAATGCTGTGGTGCCATGTTGACCCTCATTCTCGAAAACCAGTTTTTATGTTGTGCCTCAGTAAGATGTGCGCTATATGAACTTTTCAAGTGTCATGTAATCTAAAAATTCAGGCATTATACTTGAAGATCTTCTGCAGAGTTTTAATTAACATTTGTGAATTATGCAGATATGGAAGCCCAACTCTATTGGTAGATGTTTGTGCAGGCTATCAATGACTTTCTGCTACTTAAGACATATTTTCTCTTGTGTGGAACACTTACAAAGTGAGTTCCATTACAACAAGCAAGTTTTTTAAATGGAAAGCACTCTAAGATGAGAGTTATTTCAGATAGAAATAATTTTGTATACTGTTCTTAAAATTTCACTGCTACTTTAGGTGTAGTGTAAGGAGTTTCACACTGAAGCAGAAATCAGAATAAGTTTGGATACGAAGCAAAGTCTGAGAAATTTTATTATGTGATGTAATGGGTGCAGGGTGTTTTGTTTTTCTTTCTTTTTTTAATTTTCCCATCAAGGTAGAATGGTAAGAAAGGACATTTTCTTTTTGTTAATTTCACACGTTTCAACAATTTTAGAGTGGCAGGAATGCCCCTGATTTTCCATATGTATCTGTTTTTCTCTTTACATAGCAAATGGTTGTAGGACCTTTGATGGGATGATGAGTGGTGGTGTTCATCCTCGGTAGGGGGCTTGGAGGTTTCAGGGAGTCTTGAACCAGTTGGCAGTGCAGTTTTAAAGTGGGTAACGCACAGCCAAGTGTCAATCTTGGGCATTATTTGCTTCATTCTCACTTCAGATTCCAGCTACGTATGTCTGACAGCTGGAAATGCAGTAAAAAGTAAAGAGGAATAAATTGAGTTAATTTTGTAGATTGCTGTTTTCTTTCTATGTCCCCACACCACTCATCAATCCAGATGTTTCATCCATTGACCACAAGATGCTTGCATCTCTAGATTATGAAAACATACCTGTTTGTGTTAGCAAGTTGAATGTTTAACTGATTTAGTAGCCAGGTCTTCTCTCTGTGATCACTATAAATATTTGCATTGATTAGAAGGATAAACAAGGCCTGTTTGCAAGGCCAGGAAGTTGTATTGCCTCAAGGTGCTGTGCTTCCCCCCCCCCCATTTTACATGATTTTTATTATTATACTTTTTTTCTTCCAAAATAAACTTTAAACATTTCTGAAAAATGTATGGAAAAATAAGGTGTATATGTAGTGTTACATTTTCACATTTATGTATCTCTGTCTT
Source organism: Corvus hawaiiensis (assembly GCF_020740725.1). Classification (NCBI taxonomy): domain Eukaryota; kingdom Metazoa; phylum Chordata; class Aves; order Passeriformes; family Corvidae; genus Corvus; species Corvus hawaiiensis. The sequence continues at coordinate 12,447,654 of NC_063228.1, read as the reverse complement.
CTAAAGTTTGTGGAATTCCTTGCAGATCTGGTTTTTGTATTAAATTTTCAGTCTGAAACAATTCCTCCCATTTTGTACTCTATAGGACTGTAGTATTTGTCCAACGATGAGCTGCATCCAACATTTTGTTAACTGAAATGAGAAGTGACAGACTGACTAAAAGAAAATGTCCATGTCAAAGAAACAGATATTACTTCTTTCTCACAGATTACTGAATGCCTGGACACTGAAGACTCTGAGATTGCAGATGCACTAAGGTTTCATATTGATCCATGTTAGTTAATTTGATCAAAAGAGTGACTTCTGTATCGTGTTATTTTCTCTTCTAGTATTTGATTGAGATGGTCAAAGACTGAGAATATTGTGCAGGAAAAGGAGGGATTGGAAAGGAGAGACATGCAAAAAAAAAAAAATACAGATTTGTTAGATAAATTCCATTTGCATTGATTTTCACCAGGGATATATATCTTTTGATGGCAGCTGTCTTCAAAATAATAGCATGATAGATAATACTCGGCTACATAATTTTGTATTTTTATTATTTCTTTTCACTGATATTTGTAGAATAATTTAATCATCGAAGTTGGTCAGTACCTGCACACTCAGCCAAAGATGTTTTTCTTTATTGTATCGTCAGTGGTGTTTTTGGCAGAATACAAGAAAGGCATAGAATATGCAAGAATATGAAGTTGGAAAATGTTTGAAACACTGCAAAATGGGCATGAGGAAGTATCAATTATTTCCTAGTCTTGCAGAAGTAGGTCTGGAGTGCAGGGAGTGCTCCATCCTCAAGAACATGGGCTGTGTCTGCTCTGTAGTTGGGGTTTAGCACAAGGTGACTTGCCACATCAGAATCATGGTGCTGGCTTGAGGAGCCCCTGCCCTGGAGGGTTTGTTTCCGTGCTTCAGGAAAGGATGGGGGCAGGGGATGATAAAGCACTGTCAGGTTATCACAGCGTCAGATGTTGCCTCATCGCGTTTGTTGCGCACAAACTGGGAGCCTCGAGAAAGCAGCACGGGCTGGTAGCTCAGAGGCTCCTGCACAGGGAGAAGGGGCGGCAGGATGCTTCTGTCTGACTGATCTGCTCTTCTCCGGGTCCTTCACCATCCTCCTGGAGACAAGGAGCTAATCAGCTCATTGGAATCCCTCTCTCCCAATTCTCACAGCTTTTCCTGAGGAGGTGTGCCCTTCTCTCCCTTTCCACAGTCCTAGCAGGGGGCTTAACTTTTATATACAGGCACCCCTCTAGTGACATGCAGCTTGCTTGAAAAAAAGTCCAGTGGGATTTCTCTTGCCAATCCTGCATAAAGGAAACACATGATCTGAAAATAATGTTGTCTAAAAGTTTAATATTAAGACATGAGAAGCCATTAGCTTGCTGTCCTTGCCTGGCAATGATCCTAATTTTAGTACCAAACTTAGTATTGGATGTCTTCTGTCCAGTCAAATAAAAATAGCACCAAAAGCATCCATTTTGTGTAAACTGAAAAAAGACTGTTTGTACAGTAACGTGGTAGAAGCCTTAGTGAGACAGGATAGTTATCACATGGTGTCATCACATCATTGCAGAGCAGTTATTTTATTTTTGCTTGCCGTTATAGCTCAGGACAGGGAAAATGTGGTATATTGTTTTCCCTTTTTCCGTTTTTTACTCAGGAGATTGCATGCTTTGTCAAGAGTGCATTTGTTAGTCTCAGTGTCATATTTATATTAAAGACATAACAGAATCCTACTGCAGTATCAATTGCTTTTCATTACCCTTGTCTTTGCTTGCAAAGGTCATCACCTCGCATGTGAATCAAATTTGGAAAAGAGTGTTTTCTTTAGAAGCAGAATTGTAGTCTGAATTTCAAGGCAGTGTGGTTTGAGAAAGTTCATATGACGTCTTCCTGAGCTTCCTTTAAACAGATAAAGTTAATTCAGCACCTTTGTGTGGGCAGATTGCATTCTACCCTGTCAGAGTTGCAGTTGCTTTTGTTTTGTTTCACATTTGAATAATACATTTGATTACCATGGCAAATGTTGCAGTGTATGCACGCCTGACTGTAGTGCCTAATTAACTGATGATAACAAGGCAGGATTGCCCTCTTCTCTTTCATAAGCAATCATATACATGACAGTTCTTTTATCTTTCTTCAAAATTGACTTGCTCTCCTGACCCTTAAGCAGCTTCTGTTTTGTGTGTTTACCTCTGATGTCTTTGCAAGACTGTTAATTTTCTGTGGCATATCCTATCTAGTTGTAATTAACACATCGAACAGTGAAGAAATAGTTCTGCTTGCAGATGCCTAATGGAGGAATGCTTTCTTCCAGTAATTATACAGCTTCGTTTTACTGATTTGCATTGACCTACAAGCATTTTGGGTTGAGTTTTGGTTGTTTGGGTTTTTTTGAGAACAACTCCAGTTTTATAGTCCTATTTAGGCAGATAAAACAAACTAAAACATCAGTTTGTGTAAAACAAATAGTTTACCTCCCCAAATAAAGTAAACTTAGGGGCAGTTGCTGGTAAGTTTGGTAAAGGTCTGAATTTAGCAAAGTTAAATTGGAGATAAGCAGTGCATTCATCTTGCATGTATTTAATCCTGAAGTTGAAGGCCTGTTCTTATAATTAGAAACTTCAAGAAGCACTTGACCTGTTTTAAGGAAGCATTGAAGTCACATGTATACAAAGCAAGTATTTTCCACCATTGTATCTTTAACTGAACTTAGGTTTCAAATAGATGAGACCAGGATTTCTGTTTACTGTTTTATAGCTAGACTGAGAGTAAAGCTATAATGAATACAAGTTCAAAGAGAGGAAGGTAGAAGAGGAAAGGTTGGTAGTTACAGCAATAAAAACAGGGGCAAAAAGAACAGCTTTTCTGAAGGACTCAGGCTGGAATAATAATGATAGAATTGTCTAAATCGATATATCTCTTGTCAGCCTCATGTCTGATGTTTGAATCAGTCAGGCCTTTTCTGCAAGAGCTTTCCTCAGGAATATTGAATTATTTATTATTTGTATCTTTTTTCCTTCCCTTTCTGATGATTTTTTTCTTTTCTTTTTATTTTTTTCCTAACTTAGTAAAATTTGTTTTTTATGCTGCCAGGTTCAATGTTGTCTGCTGTTTGATAAATAGCAGTAATTGGGTGTATAGCAGAAGTCATGTAAAAATGTATGACTTCAATTACATCTGGAACAATTTTTTCTTTATATTGATCTTTTTTTTTTTTTTTTTCTGTATAAGATCTGCTCTTCATAGCCTCCAGTGCTGAGTTTTTAAAGAATTACTCTATGTCCATATGTTGGCATGCACTTTTGAACCCATGCATCTTTTTTTAAAAAAAATGGAATGCTGTCTCGAATCAGTTCTGCCTGAGCAGTAAGTGAAAAATTAGAGTCATTCAAATAGTGAAATATTCATATTGTATTCTAGTCAGATGAAGGATTGCATTACTTTAAAATTACAATGCCTACTTATAGTCCCTGTTTTTCTTGTCTGTGATAATGAAATGAGGGTTCTGGCCAATTAATGAAAGCATCATTTATTAGCAATTA